>NC_062284.1:53199434-54399434 GCF_902655055.1 Lutra lutra
GTTCTGATTAGTTTGTCTACCACGCCTCCCATTGCCCTGAACTCCCACAACATTTAGTATATACTAATTTAGTATTATATGCTAAGTTAGTATATACAACATTTCGTTTATCATTGCACCCACCACAGTGTATTGGAATGATCTCTTTTCCTGTTTGTCCAAGCCACCATGAGCTCCTCCAGGCTATCTATGGCAACTGGTACAGTGTCAGCCTGGCACATGGTAGGCCCTCAAAGATACTGTTGAACCAAACATAAGCAACCCATTGCCTAGGCAAGCCCTGGAGAGTTAAAAAAAAAAAAAAGAGTCTAAAAAAAAAAGAGTCAAGGAATGTATTAATTGCAGAAAGGAAATGTTTCATCAAAAATGAACCACTTGATTGGCTTCTGCAAGGGGCGAGAGGCCTAGCAGAGACAATCTTGCTCCTGTCACAATTTGGTTAACTTTGACCAGTGGTTTACCTTTGAAGATGGGTATGCTCTGCCTCTACTATGATGAAGAGAATTTTCCTCAGTGATTCAAAGTAGGTGAGGGACAGACTCAACCCTCACCTCATATTCCAGTGTTTCCCACACCAAAGAGCTTGAGCTTGCTTCCTGAGGATAGGGTTTGCATCATACATATTTCTTGTGTTCTTCAGAGTCTAACATAGAGTCTGATGCATATAGGAACTGAACCATAATAGCTAACAAAAGGTATAGTGCTTGCCATATATATACCAGACACATTCCTCTAAGCATTTTATATATATGAATTCATTTAATCCTCACACCTGTGAGGCAGATACTATTATAATCTCCATTTTACAGATGGGCAAACCGAAGCACACAGGAATTTATGTGACTTGCCCAAGGTCACATAGCTCTAGGGTCCATGACTTTAAATACTTTGCCTTAGTACATTTAAATGGGACGGAATGAATACAACTCTCTCCGCACCATACTTTTAAAGCAGATTGTTTCATCTCCTGGGACAACATTTAAAGCATGGTCTCCCTCACCAGACTGTTATTAGCTCAGGGTCATTCTTTGCCCCTTGTCCACCGTCAGGTCCTGGAGAGTCACTACTTGCCACCTCATAGCAAGACTACCGTGCGCGCCCGTGGCCACCAGGGGGCACGATGGCCACACGTCCTGTTCCCCCTCCGGCTGATCCTGCGAGACCCGAGGAGGGCGGAGCCAGCGTTGGGCGGGGCCGGCCAGATCTCCCCCACTTCCCTCCCCCCCGCCCCTCGGGAAGCTATCCCGGCGGGCTGCGCGCGCGGCTGCGTTTGAATGGCTCGCAGTGGGGCTCGGCCCGGGAGCCGAGGGATCTTCTGGGCTACCGAGCGCAGTTGGTTAGTGCCGGGGCTGGGCTGAGGCGCCGCGCTACCATGAGGCGCCGGTAAGTGACGGCCGGGCATCTGCAAGCCCGGCTCCCGCAGCTGCCCTGCGGAGGCCGTGCGTCTCCTCGCGTCCGGACGCGCCCTGGGCCCACCTGAGGCCCCACGGCGGCCTCCGCTCGTCGGAGCCCGGCAGCCGGGCTGCGGGGTCGGGGGGCGGGGCGGCGAGGCGGTGGCCTCGAAGCTGGAGCCCCTGCCCGGCTGCGGCGTGGAGCATCCGGGCGGCGGGGGTCTGGGTCGGGAGAGGCGTGGACGCGGCCAGCTGTCACTTAATTTATCTGCGGGTGGGGCCGACTTTCTGCACGCCGGGAAGGGGAAGGACGGAACGTGTCTGCGGCGATCTGTTTAAGGACCTGTTTTCCCGAGCCGCCTAGGCCGGGCCTTGGTATTTCCTTATTTTCTGCCGGGTCGTTGGTTCCCCGACAGATAAGCTTTTGTTTAGCAGGACAAAAACTTGACATAACTGCATAAGAATTGCTGGCTGCAACTTTAAAAACCTCATTGTATTTTCTGAAAAGTTGTTCTGTAACAGTACCTAGGCTTTTACCACGCTTTTAAATTGGCTTAAATATGGAGATAACAAAGAGTTCAGTTGTTTTCTTGGGGCTTGTAAAGTTCCTTGAAAACAGAGGTGTCTATGTCAGTTTCTTTACAGATTAAAAGAAAAAAAAACTGGAACAAATATTAGTTGTGTAGTAGTCAGTTTAGCACTAGCAAAAATTCTGAGAACCTAGACGACCTAATAGCTTAAACTTGTGTCAGTGGTTTATTCTGTTTTGTTTGAACGTGCTTCAGACTTGAATCAGAACGTTACACATTGAGGCTTTTACTTGGCTAATAGCTAGCATTGTAATAATAGCAATGGTAAATATTTCTTTTGGGACTTATATATGCTAAGCACTGTTTGAGAACTTTGCTTTGGGACGGATACTATTATCCCCTTTTGGACAAGGAGGAAACTGAGACACAGAGAAGTTGAGTAACTCGTACAAGGATACACAGCTAATATATTTGGGACTCAAGCAGGCTGGCTTCATGCTTTTAACTATGCTTTTTTTTTTTTTTTTTAAGATTATTTATTTATTTATTTATTTGACAGAGATCACAAGTAGGCAGAGAGGCAGGCAGAGAGAGAGGGAGGTAACAGGCTCCCTGCTGAGCAGAGAGCCGGATGTGGGGCTCCATCCCAGGACCCTGAGATCATGACCTTAGCTGAAGGCAGAGGCTTAACCCACTGAGTCACCCAGGTGCCCCTTAACTATGCTTCTTTAACTGCATTCTTTACATGTGTGTCTTTTTAGTTTACAGAGCTCTTTATTTACTTCTTCAACTGGGAATATAATATATGTGAAGTGTGTTTCTGTATATATACATCCACACACTATTAAATTCAGTTGTCTGCTCTTGTTGACCATACTTAAGTTTTGTGCACTGAGCAGATATTCTGCTGGATATTTTAAGATAAATGGAGTTCATAAAGTTCATGTTTGTGTTGTAGTTTTAATTCCTTTGTATCATTTCTTCAAAGTGTAGAGAACAGTTTGAAACCTATATATTCCTTAAAATATACCATTATATATTGTTTTTGTTCTAAGTCTGTTTCACTATTGAGTGGTTACTCTGTACTTGGAATAATTATACTTCTAGCTCCATGACAAGAAATAAAGGTTCAAAGCAAAATCATATCATAAGAAATCAGCAGTTTACAGTGATTTATGGCAGAGCATTTAAATTTCATTCATCAGTTATCAAGCTTTTGATTGTCTCTATGCCCAGAAGTGTTTTTATATATATATATATATATATAAAGATTTCATTCATTTATTTGACAGAGAGATCACAGGTAGGCAGAGAGGCAGGCAGAGAGAGAGATGGGGAAGCAGGCTCCCTACCAAGCAGAGAGCCTGATGTGGGGCTCGATCCCAGGACCCTGGGATCATGACCTGAGCGGAAGGCAGAGGCTTGAACCCACTGAGCCACCCAGGCGTTCCCAGGTGCAGTTGTTTATGCAAGAGAAATGTGCTAGGGCAACAGAACTTAGTTTGGGATATGAGATTAACAACAGCAATATAAAATACTGTTGTTTAATGCAGAGGGTATATGGGCTGAACAGTAATGCTTCTGCAAAGAACAACTAAAGAATGGATGTAGGGCATTGAATAGAAGCATGAATGAGGAATTTTAGTGAGGAAACAGTGTGTTCAGAGATTTGGGAGTGAAATGAAATGATTTTTCTAGGGAACAGTGGACCTGATCTATTTGGAAAGTTCCTTTTGAGAAAAATGAGATTGTTTGGGTAGGACTGAGAATAAGTATAATTGTATATGACACATATGGGAAAGAAGTTTAGGTTTGACATATGTGTATATACACAGATGGTTTTGCAAGTTTAAAACTTTTAAATCAGTGGCTCTCAACTGGGGACGACACTTTTTGTCCCTCAAGGGACATGTGGCGGTGTCATGACTAGAATTGGGGGAGGTGCTTCTAGCATCTAGCGGATAGAGGCCAGGAAAGCTGCTGCTAAACATCTTGCGATGAGACAGCCCCTCCTTGAGAAATAATTACCTCAAATGTCGGTGGTAGTAAGGTTGAGAAATCCTGTTGTGAGTTGATTGTTTCTATGGCCAGCCTCTGCTTCCATGTGTTTTATTTAAGTATGAATGATGAATGTTAGGAGCATGAGTACAAGTAATGTTAAAGCTGGGGGAAGCTGGCTCAGAAACCTCAAGAAGGTGGCTGTTTTTGGAGTCCTGGGAGGAGGGGAGACTAAGGAAATAGGATGAGGGCAGTGAGAATGACATGTAATGGTAAAATGAGACAATTATTTAAATAACATTTTTTTCTGAGTTTGAAAATAATGCATGTTCATTGTAGGAAATTTTGGAAATGTAGAGAGTGTGAAAAAATTTAAAAGCACTTATAACCTCCCACCCCCACCCCGAGCAGAAAAAAACAACTGTTTTAACATTTTCATGTGGTGGTTTTTTTCAAAAATTTTTTATGCTGATAATTATTTCCTTTCTGTAAAACTAGGATTATACATTTTTCCCCTATGGGTTTGTATTGTTCTGCCTTTTTTTTTTTTTTTAAAGATTTTATTTATTTATTTGACAGACAGAGATCACTAGTAGGCAGAGAGGCAGGCAGAGAAAGAGGAGGGAGCAGGCTCCCTGCTGAGCAGAGAGCTCAGTGCGGGGCTGGATCCTAGGACCCCGGGACCATGATCTGAGCCGAAGGCAGAGGCTTTAACCCCCTGAGCCACCCAGGCGCCCCTCCTTTTTTTTTTTTTTTTTAAATCAGAATGTCATATGATTGTTTCTCATTGCTTGAAAAATGCTCTTTTTAATGGTCGCAGGCCTTGTTGTGTGTGTGTACTTTTGAAATTGGAAATTTTGCTTTATTCAAAAGAGACATTTTGAGCAAGATACAGAATATGGTGACTGACTAACTGTAGAAAACAGTAGGGGCAAAAGTCTATGGTATCTTCAAGGTTTTAAGCCTCAGAAACTAAAAGAATGGCAGAGCTATGGAAATAAATTGGAAGTCTCATAATAATTTTTTGCGGGGGGTTTCTCATAATAATTTTCATCTTAGGTATGGAAACTGCCATCACAGACACCCATAATGAGATTTTTTTTTAAAAATGTTGTTTGTTTGTTTTTAAAGATTTTATTTATTTATTTGACAGAGAGAGATCACAAGTAGGCAGAGAGGCAGGCAGAGAGAGAGGAGGAAGCAGGCTCCCTGCTGAGCAGAGAGCCCGATGCGGGCCTCGACCCCAGGACTCTGGGACCATGACCTGAGCCGAAGGCAAAGGCCTTAACCCACTGAGCCACCCAGGCGCCCCCATAATGAGATTTTAATGAGGATCCTTGTTCCTGTCAGTTTACATTCTTCCTAAAAGAAGAATTTTTTATAAAAGATTTTATTTATTTATTTGATAGAGATCACAAGTAGGCAGAGAGGCAGGCAGAGAGAGAAGAGGGGAAGCAGACTCCCTGCTGACCAGAGAGTCTGATGTGGGGCTCGATCCCAGGACCCTGAGATCATGACCTGAGCTGAGGGTAGAGGCTTAACCTACTGAGCAACCCAGGCACCCCTTTTCATAAAATTCTTAAAATCAATAATCTTTCTTCGGTGTTCTTTTTTTTTGGTGGGGGGGTGGTACAAAGCTGATTTTTCAGTTCTTAGCACGTCTTATTTTTCTCTTGTCTTGAAAGTTTTTTTAAAGTACAGTTTCTATTAGAATACTAAATAAGGCTCATGTTGGTTGTTCATGAATCTTTGAGAGATTAAAGGGAGAGTTTGGTTTTCAAATGTATAAATTGGTACAACTTATAAGCAAGAGGTGAGTGTAACCATTCTGGAGGAAGAGGAATTATCTTTAAAAATGCTTTCCTAGGGGGCGCCTAGGTGGCTCAGTGGGTTAAGCCGCTGCCTTCGGCTCAGGTCATGATCTCAGGGTCCTGGGATCGAGTCCCGCATCGGGCTCTCTGCTCAGCAGGGAGCCTGCTTCCTCCTGTCTCTCTGCCTGCCTCTCTGCCTGCTTATGATCTCTCTCTGTCAAATAAATAAATAAAATCTTAAAAAAAAAAATGCTTTCCTAGTGCCTCATAATAACATCACCCTTGTTTTATCAATCATTACTGTTTTGTCAGTGATTATACTCATGACCCATATCAGTTAATTTGGTACTTTCTGAAAAATATATCTAGGAAAGTAATTTTAAAAAGAAAAAAAAAACACCTTAAACTGAATACAAATGGTACCTTTACTGGAAACGTACACTTTCGGCTTGGATAAGTTACAGTTTGACTTTGCTAGATTCAAATGCTGTGTTTACTACTTTGTGCTCATGTCCAGGTATCTTCTCTAGTATGTATTAACTTTGGAGAAATTTTGTATTTCCTCTCTTTGTTCTGGTGGCATTATAAGGATAGAGATGGGGGAAAGAGTCTTCTGAAATGTACTCCCAGTTTGCTTCCCCTATAACCACCTCTCTTTCAAGTTTACACACTGCCTGAAATTCTTTTTTGCCTTGAACAGTCATCCAGAAACGTATCACCTATGTATGAATCATGAATCCCCATTCTAGCATCTCTTCTTCTCACTGGTATAATCTTAAAACAGGCGTTTGGTATTAGGTGGAAAAGACACTAACACTGGAACTCGCAGTTCCAGGTTTTGCTCTCCTACTGGTAACTGAGTGTTCTTGGGCAGATCTCTTAATCTCATTTGTAAATTGAGATTATCTTCAAGGTCCTTCCCAGCTCTAAGAGTCTGTGAATCTGTGAAGTATTTACTTTTCAAGGGTAATTATCTCTGGTGAGACTATTAGTCTTTCACATCTTAGCATACATTAATCAGATGATATCTTCCAACAGCATTTGTAAAAACTACTCCCATGTAATAGGATTGGAGGAGAAATTTTAGAATGGAATTTAACTGCCACTAGCATATAAGTTGCAGTAGGGCAGGGATCATTGTTTTGTTCACTCATGTTTTCTCAATGCCAAGAATGGTAATTAGCCTGTAACATGTACTTAATATTTGTTGAATGAAAGGAATGGATTGTTGTTGAGGAAAGACAAGCTTGTTGGAGTACTGCACAGATGCTCTGAGTCGTTTGAAAGAACTCCGAATACCACCCAACTTGATTACAACCCAGTCATTTCTGTAATATAAAAATACCTCCCAAGAGATAGTAAAGCATCCGTTGCTCACTTGGTTGCCTTTCAGAACTCTGTAGTAATTACTGCCCTGATTGCCCCTCATACTTAGAATACAGTTTTGTCCATTACCAGATCTTACTTTAGTGCTACCTTGACTTTGAGTGTGCCTTTTACTCTTATTTGCAAAAATCTGGGCCTTACTGGGCCTTTTGAGTGGGTCAGATCATTAAGCATCTGTCTTCAGCCTCATCTAGCTCTCTGTTCAGCGGGGCATCACCTACTGCCTCTCCCTCTATCCCTACACACACATACCCTCTCTCTCTCAAATAAATAAAATCTTTTTTTTTTTTTTAAGATTTTTTTTTTTTTTTTTTTTTGGTCAGAGAGAGAGGGAGAGAGAGCAAGCACAGACAGACAGAATGGCAGGCAGAGGCAGAGGGAGAAGCAGGCTCCCCGCCAAGCAAGGAGCCCGATGTGGGACTCGATCCCAGGACGCTGGGATCATGACCTGAGCCGAAGGCAGCCGCTTAACCAACTGAGCCACCCAGGCGTCCCGAAATCTTTTTTTTTTAAGATTTTATTTATTTATTTGATGGAGATCACAAGTAGGCAGAGAGAGAGGAAGGGAAGCAGGCTCCCTGCTGAGCAGAGGGCCCGCCATGGGGCTCGATCCCAGGATCCTGGGAACATGACCTGAGCCGAAGGCAGAGGCTTTAACCCAACTGAGCCACCCAGGCGCCCCGAAATAAGTAAAATCTTAAAAAAAAAAACTTAGGCCTTGCTTATTTCCTATACTACTTAGTACCGTCATTAACAGTATGTTTAGTGTTGTAGCCAAAATAAATCATAGAGATTGATTAAAATTTGGCCTTTCATGGCACAGCTGTTGGAAACTAGTACTCTTGGGATTCCTGTTCCAGTCATCCTATTTCTGTAACTGCCAAATAAAATAATCTTCAAGAATAGTTTTTTTTTTAATTAAAAAAAGTTGACTTAAGTAATCTCTATACCTAATGTGGGGCTCAAACTCACAATCCTGAGATGAATATCCTCCTACTTGACTGACTGAGCCAGCCAGGTGCCCCAAGAATAGTTTTTAATCATATGATTTCTATACAAAGCTTCTCAGTAAGTGTATTTTATCTATAAAATTAAAGTTCAGGTTCCTGACCCACTATTTAGGGACTTTTGCATTTTATCCAGTCTACTTTTCTAGTTTGTTTCTTCCACAATGATCTGAACTCAGTAACTATTTAATTATTGAATAGTTGCTGTAGATAATAAACAAAAAGCGCCGTTATTCTCACCTGTTTCTGGGTAAGGAGAGACTGGTAGGTATGCCTTTATAGGGTGGCATTCATTATTTGGGGAATATTTACTGAAAAATAGCATAAAGGACAATAACTCATAACCTCCATGTAAATAGTTTTTTCTCTTCTTGTTGGCAGATCTGTTTGGAAACTGAGTTATAATCAGAAGGAAATTACTTATGTATATTCAGTGGCATCAGTTGACTACTTAGTGAGACTGACTCCATTATAATGTAGCCCACAACATTGTTTGGATGGTTTCTCAGTCTGGATGGCCTGTGTTATTTTGCAGTAACAACCCCCAAATCTCAGTGGCTTCAAATAACAAAGGTTTATTTCTCCTTGATTCATCTTACATGTGAGTTATCTGGAGGCTCTGCTCTATGTTATCCTTGCTAAGGAATGTGGACAGATGGAACCTTAATCTCTGTCCTGTTGCTAGTTGCCACAATAGAGGGATGATGATAGTAGTGAATCACACAAAGTGGCTCTCAAAGGCTTCTGTTTATATTTCAGTGGCAAGAGCAAGTCATATGACCATACCTAACTTCAAGATGATGGGCAAGTATAAACTTACCATATATGTGAAAGGAGAATTGAAATATGGCACAGTTTTAATTTTTACCACAGTTAGATACTCTCCCATTGACATTTTAAAAAAATATTTTGTTTATTTGACAGAGATCACAGGTAGGCAGAGAGGCAGGCAGAGAGAGAGGAAGGGAAGCAGGCTCCCTGCTGAGCAGAGAGCCCGCCGTGGGGCTTGATCCCAGGACCCCTGGGACCATGACCCCAGCCGAAGGCAGAGGCTTTAACCCACTGAGCCACCAAGGCGTCCCACTGACATTTTTAACTATTTTGTGACTCCTCACTCCCAGCTGACCATTATCTTTCAGGGTTGACTTTGTCTTTCTTTAGATAGGTTCCTTCATTCATCAGCTGTTTATTAAGCATCGTTATGTGCCAAGCACTTTTTTAGATGCAGTGAACATGATTTCTGCTGTCAGTGGAGCTCACAGTCTGTGGGAGGATATGAACAATTAGCAAATAAGCAAGCTAATTTCAGATACTGATCATTGCTATTGTAGGGGAGGAAATACAAGGTACTGGTATAGAGAATGGAGGTAAGGTTGGGGTTATTCTTGATTGGGTGATCAGGGAAATGTTCTTGGGTGGGTAACATCTGAGCTGAGAGGTAGAAGCCCTGGGAGTATATAGGAGGAATGTTTAAGCAGAAGGAATGGTTTGGCCACAAAATGGAAATGAACTTGGCATGTTGAAGGATAGAAGTCCAGTGTGGCTAGAGGATTTAGGAGGAAACCGATATAGTCCAAAAGAGAAATGATGGTAGTTTGGTCTAGGATGGTGGTAACAGAAATGGAGAGAAATGAATAGTTTGGGAATACATTAAAAAGGCAGAATCAGTGGATTGGAGATAGGGAATTTATGAAAAGAGAAAATAAGAATGAATCCTTTGGAGCTTTCAGCAACTGGAAGGAGGATGGTTCTATTTACTCAATTAGGAACAGTTGAAAGGATCAGATTTGAGAGGGTGGATATTAAGGGTTCTATTTTCAGTATGTTAAGTTCAAGAATTATTGACTGTGGAACTGACATCCACATGGAGCTACTCACAGGCAGTTGGTGATACGAGTTCAGAGTTGAGGGGAAACATTGAGAGGGGCATTTTTTTTTTTTTTAATGAGGTCAATATGTTTGATTTGGTTACAGTTAAGTTTTAGACCAGGTTTCATTATACCTCATTAAGGCAGTGTGTGATTCATATGCTGGAAAAGGGTGTTCCCTAAGAGAAGAGGGCATTTTCAACAAATATTCTGATTTCAGCCCAGGGGACATGGTGGTAACAAACCACTGTAATGGATAGGGATATGTGGTAATCCTTGCAAGTGTTGGAATGTAAGAAGGATTAAAAACTTGTTATAAAAGGACCCTAGCATCATCTTCTTTTAATTTAATTCTCAAAGGGTAGTCTACCCTTTCTTTTAAGGTGTTAGGGTATACTCCCCTTTGTTGTCATTCCCCCCCCCACCAACTTCAAAATTAGGCACAAGTATTATAGATTGATAACCTTAGTCTAAATCATGAAGAGAGCACATTAAAATTAGTTTAATTAGCTTGTCTTTTTTGGAGTTGTATATCTTATTGGAATATCCTTTCATACATAGTGTCTTATCTATCTTGAAAACATCAGAAGTACCTTTAGTAGCTGAACAGGGGGTCAGAAGGGATCCTTAAGGTGATGTTGTCTTATATATGTATATATTTATGTACATTTCTGAGTTTAAGAAGACTGTAAGAAAGGATTAGAGTATTTTTCCTCCCTATGTTTCCAGAAAAATACTGTAATATTTTAACAGAGAGAATAAGATATTCAGCAAAACATGATAAGATAATCATCTACTTGGCTTTAGAAGCCCTAAGTCTTCCTAAAGATTCAGGTGTGTAGCCATTTAAGAAGAGAAGTATATTATACTATCAAGACATTTTATAACTTTTTAAAAAATATTTTTATCATTTTTGACTTCCAGTTAACATACAATTTAATATTAGTTTCAGGTGTAGAATTTAGTGATTCATCACTTATATACAACACTCAGTGCTCATCACAAGTGTCTTCCTTAATACCCATCACTCATTTAACCCATTCCCCCACCCACCTCCTCTCCAGTAACCCTTAGCTTATTCTCTGTAGTTAAGAATCTGTTATGGGAGTAGGGAGGGGGAAAGGTTTTCTTTTAAAGTAATGTCTACACTCAACTTGGGGCTTGAACTCACAACCTCAGGATCAAGAATCACACTCTACCAACTGAGCCAGCCAGGCACCACACTATCAGTACATTTAGTTTAGTTAAAAGATAATACTTGCGTTTGATACAAAATTCAAGAAGTCCAAAAGGGAAAAGTCTCCCTCTCATCTCATCCCCGAGCCATACTTACCCTCTCTTCTTGTTTAACCTTTCAGAGATATTCAGTGAATATACAGGCAGTCACCCCCATATACATTTTGTTTTTACATAAGTTGTAACATACTTTTCTGCACCTTCTGCTTCATCAGTGATATTTATGTGTAACTTAATGATAGCCAACATTTGCAGAGTGATTAACCATGTGCCAGACATTGTGGCAAATGGATTATTTTATTTAATCCTCACAACACTACCCTGGAAATAGGTTAAGTAATTTGCCTTTAGTCACATAACTATTAAACGGTTAAAGTGGGACTCAATCCCAGGGAGTCTGACTCTAGGACTGTGTCACCTGGTTGTAACATACGACTTCGTCCTTTCAGTTTAATCACCTAAGAAAAGTACAACTTCATATTACTTCTTTCAGATGCAAACTAAAACATAATCTTATTTATTGTCTGTCAAATTTCTCTGGGGTAAAAATTCATAATACAGAATCTTCTGTTATCAAGGGTGCCGATAGTGGTCATTGGCCACCTCTGTCTGCAGGAGTGTGGATTGGAGGGCAGCTGTCCATCTGCCCATTTGCCAGGCTTACATAGTTGCCCAGTTCAGTAAAGGCAGCAGTTTAAAATAGAAGTTTAAAAGCATTGTTTTGGGGTTGGTTAAGTGTCTGCCTTCAGCTCAGGTCATGGTCCCAGAGTTCTGGGGTCAAAACCCATATTTATCAGGCTCCCTGCTCATTGGGTAGCCTACATCTCCCTGTGCTATTCCCCATGCTTATACTCTTGCTCTCTCTCTCTCTGTCAAATACATAAAATCTTAAAAAAAAAATTGTTTCTATGAAAACTAATTGGAATGGTTTAGGTAGACTAGATGAAGGGAAGTGTGACTCAAAAGCTTCGTATCAACTTAGGTGTAGCTTACAAAGCTAAAGATATGTGAAGTAAAACCATAGTCATTTAGAATTTTGTACTGGGGCGCCTGGGTGGCTCAGTGGGTTAAGCCTCTGCCTTTGGCTCAGGTCATGATTCCAGGGTTTTGGATCTAGCCCCACATCGGGCCTGCTCAGCAGGGAGCATGCTTCCCCCCACCTCTTTCTGTCTGCTTCTCTTCCTACTTGTGATCTTTCTCTCTGTCAAATAAATAAAATCTTTAAAAAAAAAAAAGAGTTTTGTACTGATAGTGCTTTGTGAGTGGCATTAGTTCTTGGCCACTTGAAAGAAATCCAGTGTAGAAATCATAGATGATGCATATGCATTATTTTAAGGTACATGTGTACATCTCTGTTTTAAATGAATCTTCAATTTTAATAAAAATTAATTACCACTATTATTTTTTAATAAAAAAAAATTACCACTCCCAGTCACATTATATGAAAGGGCCTCTATCATATATTTGAATATGAATATAATCATATTTTTGACCCAATAATAAACTTATCTAGAGGAAATAATCAATTTTGTACAAACATATATGTCTATTAAAGTATTTTCTGATGGGCCCCTGAGTGGCTCAGTGGGTTTAGCCTTTGCCTTTGGCTCAGGTCATGATCTCAGGGTCCTGGGATTGAGCCCCACGCCGGCTTCTCTGCTCAGCCAGGAGCCTGCTTCCCCCTCTCTGCCTGCCTCTCTGCCTACTTGTGACCTCTCTCTCTTTGTCAAATAAAATCTTTTTTAAAAAAGTATTTTCTGATATAGCAAAAATAAAAATATTCTTTTTTTTTTTTTTAAAGATTTTATTTATTTGACAGAGAGAGAGATCACAAGTAGGCAGAGAGGCAGGCAGAGAGAGAGGAGGAAGCAGGCTCCCTGCTGAGCGGAGAGCCCTATGCGGGGCTCGATCCCAAGACTCTGGGATCATGACCTGAGTGAAGGCAGAGGCTTTAACCCACTGAGCCACCCAGGCGCCCCAAAAATAAAAATATTCTTATGATAAAATAGTATTGTCATTTAAATCATTTTCAAAAAAACTTTCTAATATGTAGGAAAACCATGTTAATGACAAAATGCAGCCTATAAAACTAAACTGCATGGTGGGGCACCTGGGTGGCTCAGTTGGTTAAGCATCTGCCTTTGGTTTAGGTCATGATTGAACCCTGCATCCAGCTTCCTACTCAGTGGGAAGACTTCTTCTCCTTCTCCCTCTGCAGTTCCCCCTGCTTGTGCTTTCACTCTCAGTCTCTCTCTGTCAAATACATACATAAAATCTTAAAAAACAAGCAAACAAAAAACTAAACTGCATGAGAGGAGAAGCATCAGAATAGTATTGGTGGTTGAATTATTAGTGATTTTTTCATTTTAATTTGACTTGTTTTTATAGCAGGTAATACTTGTATGAAAGACAAAATTTTGTATAAAGGGAGCGTAAAGTAAAAAAGTTTCTCTACTGTTCCCCAGCTGTGTGGTTCACCTCTGTGGAAGAATTCAGTGTTTGTTAGGATGTCCTAATGTGAGAGAGGTCATTGTTATCCATGTTTATTTTATTTTTTATTATTTTCTAAAGATTTTATTTGTCAGAGAGAGCACAAGCAGGGAAGAGCAGCATGCAGAGGGAGAAGCAGGGCTCTCACTAAGCAAGGAGCCCTGATGAGGGACTCTATCCCAAGACCTTGAGATTATGTATGGCCTGAGCTGAAGGCAGGCCCTTAACCAACTGAGGTACCCAGGCGTCCTAATCCATGTTTATTTCTGATTTTTTTTTTCCCTTTTATGCAGCATACTTCCTTCTGCCTCCAAATCTAGGAATGTGGAGTTACAGAGGGAGAGACAGGATCATAGACTTCCTGCCCACATGTTTTTGTTTCTCTCTCTCCCCGCCCCCACTTCCACATTACTCTTCTTGAGACAAAGTTGACTGCATCTACAGTCGTTAAAGGGAATACTACCTCTAACCCAAAGAGCAAGGACATGACACGCCATTTAAACGGTATCATTGCAGAACATTGCTATATATATATATGTTTATATAGCCCACACATAAGCTTTGCTGTCTGATCTGTTTCTTTTATGAAAAATTTCAATCCTGTGGAGGATGGTATAATGAATATCCATCCGAATTACCCAGCTTCAGCCATTATCAGTGTTTCTTGTTTCATTGATTTTCCCCTACTCTGTAAATCCCAAACATCATCTCTTTTCCTCCATATGATGTATGTATATATATCTCTAAAAGACTCTTAAAAAAATGTGATAATAATAATACCATTCAACTAGAAATAACTAATGGTGTTTCCTTACTGTTATACACTGCTAATGGAAATGTAAAATGATACAACTTTTCAAAGTTTGGCAGTTTTCTTAAATAGTTAAACATATACCTACCACCATCCCACTCCTAGGTATTTACCCAAGAGAAATGAAAGTATCTGTTCACGCTGAGACTCGTACAAGACTCTTCATAGCAGTTTTATTAGTAATAGCCAAAACTGGAAACAACCCAAATGTCTATCAGCAGATGAATGGAAAACAAATTTTTATATACTCACACAATAGAGTACTGCTCTGCAGTAAAAAAAGGAATGGACTGTTGATACATTTAACAGCATGAATGATTCCCAAAATAATTATGTTGAGTGAAAAAAAACCATACCCCCCCTCCAAAGAAGAGTATATACTATGTGATTCTTTCTGTATAAAGTAGTAGAAAATGCAAACTAATCTGTAGTGACAGAAAGCAGATCAAGTGTTTGGGGAAGAAGTATAAAGGGACACAGGAAATTTTTGAAGATGGTGGATAAAGGGGCACCTGGGTGACTTTGTGGGTAAGCGTCTGCCTTCAGCTCAGGTAATGATCCCATGGTCCTGGGATCGAGCCCTGTATTGGACTCCCTGCTCAGCGGGAAGTCCGCTTCTCCCTCTCCCTCTGCTTGCTGCTTCCTGTGCTTCTCTATCAGATAAATAAAATCTTTAAAAAGGATGATGGAGTTCCTGGCCCGCGCCCGAGTCCTGGCCTCTCATCTTACTCTCCGAACAGCATGAGCTTCACCACCCACTCCACCTTCTCTTCCAACTATCGGTCCCTGGGCTCCATGCAGTCGCCCAGCCACCGGGTCCGGCCCGTCAGCAGCGCGGCCAGCGTCTATGCAGGCGCCGGAGGCTCAGGCTCCCGGATCTCCGTATCCCGCTCCACCAGCTTCCGGGGCGGCTGGGGGTCCAGGGGCCTGGCCACGGGGTTGGCCGCCGGGATGGCGGGGGGTCTGGCCGGCACAGGGGGCATGCAGGGCGAGAAAGAAACCATGCAAGAACTGAATGACCGCCTGGCCTCCTACCTGGAGAGGGTGAGGAGCCTGGAGGCAGATAATCAGAGATTGGAGGTGAGAATCCGGGAACACCTGGAGAAGAAGGGACCCCAGGTCAGAGACTGGGGGCATTACTTCAAGACCATCGAGGAGCTGAGGTCTCAGATTTTTGCAAGTTCTGTGGACAATGCCCGCATCGTTCTGCAGATTGACAATGCCCGTCTTGCTGCTGATGACTTCAGAGTCAAGTATGAGACGGAACTGGCCATGCGCCAGTCCGTGGAGAGTGACATCCACGGGCTCCGCAAGGTCATCGATGACACCAATGTCACTAGGCTGCAGCTGGAGACAGAGATTGAGGCTCTCAAGGAGGAGCTGCTCTTCATGAAGAAGAACCATGAGGAGGAAGTAAAGGGTCTACAGAACCAAATTGCCAACTCCGGGTTGACCGTGGAGTTGGATGCCCCCAAGTCTCAGGACCTCAGCAAGATCATGGCAGACATCCGGGCCCAGTATGAGGAGCTGGCTCGGAAGAACCGAGAGGAGCTGGACAAGTACTGGTCCCAGCAGATTGAGGAAAGCACCACAGTGGTCACCACACAGACCACGGAGATAGGAGAGGCTGAGAAGACCCTCACGGAGCTGAGACGTACCGCCCAGTCCTTGGAGATCAACCTGGACTCGATGAGAAACCTGAAGGCCAGCTTAGAGAACAGCCTTAGGGAGGTCGAAACCCGCTACGCCATGCAGATGGAGCAGCTCAACGGGGTCCTGCTGCACCTGGAGTCTGAGCTGTCCCAGACCCGGGCAGAGGGGCAGCGCCAGGCCCAGGTCAAGCTGGAGGCTGAGATCGCCACCTACCGTCGCCTGCTGGAAGATGGGGAGGACTTCAATCTCACTGACGCCGTGGACAGCAGCAGCTCCATGCAGACCATCCAGAAAACCACTACCCGCAGGATTGTGGACGGCAAGGTCGTGTCTGAGACCAATGACACCAAAGTTCTGAGGCGTTGAGGGAGCAGAAGCAGGGTACCCTTTGGGGAGCAGGAGGCCAATAAAAAGTTCCAAGGTCAAAAAAAAAAAATGATGGATAGGTTCCATATATTGATTGTGGTAGTGGTTTAATGGATATATATATATATATGTGTGTGTGTGTGTGTGTGTGTGTATACACACACACACTAAATATTAAATATGTACAGTTTAGGGTTATAAACAAGTAATTCCTTAATATCACATATCCACTTAATATTCAAATTTCCCTAATTATTATACATTTTAACAGCTTTTAAAAAATAGGATCTTAAGCAATGTCCACACATTGTATTCAGTTGATGCAATGTCTTTTAATATATAGCCTCTTTCTCTTTATTTTTTTTTTTCTTGCAAAATATTTGTTGAGGAAACTGAGTTTTGTGTCTGAAAGATTTCTGTTTTCTGGATTTTTCTAATTATATCTTCGTGGTAGTGTTTAACAGGTTCCTCTCTGACTTCTATTTCCTTTAAACTGGTCGTTGGTAAAAAGCAGTTGAAGCTTATGTTCAGGCTAGATTTTTTGGGCAAGAATATTTAAGTGTTGTGAAGTATATTTCCTATTGTATCACATCAGGAGACATGTAATGTCTGACTGTCTCCTTGTTTGTGATGCTAAAGTTGATGAGTGGTTTGGATGTTATCGGCTTGATATATCCATTATACAGTTCCCTGTCAGCTTCCGTATCTGTTTTGGCTTTGTATTCATGCTCAAATCGAACAATCATTTCTGGAGAAAAACCGAAAATATGGAAATAAAGAAAGCTCTAGTAGATTATGATTTTTGAGTACCTAAGACTTTTTACTGTGGTTGCTTAAATAGAGAGCTTTCCTTTATTTCATTTTTACAATTTCTTTTTGTCTTCAGGACTCAGATCTGGTGTGACATAAGATATATTTCTAGATACTTGATTGCCTCTCAAATTAGATTCACTGCTGCTGCTTTTTAAACAACCTGTACTGTTTGTCTTCTGTAGCACTTACTATTTTATATTTATTGACTTTATTACTTTCTTGTCACTCTCCCTCCACCCCAGGCCATGAGCTTCTTGAGAAATAAGACATGTACTTCTTACTCATCTCTTGATACATAGTAGGTGCTCAGTAAATGAATGTTAAATACATGTGCTTTCTTTAATCATTTAAAAAATGAATTTTAAAATGCTAGTACTTTGATTGTGATGATATTCAGTTGCTCTCTAGAGGATATACACTACATAAGGATATATTTTTGTATCTTTGTATATATTTAAATTAAGAATTATTTAATTACCTTTAGACTGTGTATCTGAAGGTGTGAGATGCAGCTCCTGCTCATGAGTAGTTTTGAAGTCTAATTGGCAAGAGGAGACACACCTGAATCAGTCAGCGCTCAGTCATGTCTTCATTTAGGCCCTCAGTTATTTGTTAATTGTTAGAGTCCTAAACTATGTGACGTTAATTTACTATGTACCATAAAAAGGTGGTGAAGGAAGAGATCATTGAAGATAGGAATCAAGAAATGATTGAGAGAGGAAGATTTTAACTCAGTCATGGTCTGATGGCTATGATGGAATTGAAAGGGACACTTCTGTTTCATAAAAGAAACATTCTGTTTACCAAAAAAATGAAACATCAGAAAAGGCAGGAAGTATTAATAGCAAAACAAATGAGACTTATTGTTATAAAGTATGCCTTTTCTGTTTAAGAGTGGTTACAATGAGTCTTTACTCTTTTCTCTGTTTCTTTTTTGAAAGTGTTAATGTGGTTCACTTCTTAAATCTTTGCCATCTTCTGGGATGCTTGGGGGCCTCAGTCACTTAAGGGGCCTGCTTTCGGCCTAGGTCGTGATCCCAGGGTCCTTGGATTGAGCCCCACATCGGGCTCCTTGTTTAGTGGAGAGCCTGCTTCTTCCTCTGCTTGCCGCTCCCTCTGTTTGTGCTCTCTCTTTCTCTCTCCATCTTTCTCTTTCTCTCTGACAAACAAATAAAATCTTAAAAAGAAATCTTTGACACTCTTGCTCCCTCTGTGAACTTCCAGTGTTAATGCTGTCCCTCCCTGAAGTTTGCCTACTGCTTTGAGATCTCTTTAATCAGTTAAAGTATTCTCTTCAGTCTTGACAGCTAGGTAATTAACTTATTTACCTCCATTCTCTTTGTCCTCCGTTTTTCCTTTATTAAAAAGACAAAACCAAAACAAAAAAAAAATGTGTTTTATTGTCTGCAGGTTTTCTTTTACTTTTGAAGGCAGGGTAAATACACAGACATTTTCACTTTTACAGCTGAGGAAATGAGGCCCAGCTGGTTCCAAGGTCACATAGCTAGTTAAGCTGGAAAGCTGGGGATTTGAACATGGGACAATTTGACCTAATCTTTTAGCTACACTAAACTTTAAGGTTGGATGAGTCTTTAATTTTTCACCCAGGTTGTGAGGTTTGATACCTATTACATAGTGAGCAAAAAGCTTTCCAGAGAGCTTGGGAGAAGCAGGAGGAGCCTGGAAGCCTTTGCAGGTTAAACTTTTAACTCCCACTAGCCTCCAGGTGAGAGCACTCACCCCCCATCATTGACAGAGGGCACTGAGGGCATCTCCTGTCTTAAGGGCCAGACAGCCCACATAGATGAGTAGAACATAGAACCAGAAGGGCAGGCCTTGGTAATCACAACTCAGAGCAGATACATATATTTCAGATGCTTTGAGGAATGTTTCTGGAACCTCCGGCATTGAAATCTGGGCCAATTCCTGGAGAAGAATGGATGTGGGCCCAATGGAACTGTATTTTTTACTTTGTCAAGGTGTTGAGTGTCCAAGGAGCCTAATGAAAAGCCATGAATGATGTGTGTTTTACACCCCAGTCCTTTAAAGTCATGTTATTGAGTCGTCATCACAGACATGAGGTTTTTTTTTTCCTTAAAGATTTTATTTATTTATTTGACAGAGACACAGCGAGAGAGCGAATACAAGCGGGGGGGGGGGGGGGGGAGAGCGAGAAGTAGGCCTCCCGCAGAGCAGAGAGCCCAATGAGGGGCTCGATCCCAGGACCCTGGAATCATGACCTGAGCCTAAGGCAAACGCTTAACGACTGTGCCACCCAGGCGCCCCTGACATGAGTTTTGACATACACAGAGTTGTATGTGTATAGTCACTAACACAATAAAGAAATAGAACATGTCCCTCCATCCTCAAGACTCTGGCAACCACTGCTGTTTTTCTTTCCCTATAGTTTTGCCTTTTCTAAAGTGTCATAAAAGTGAAGTTGTATAGTGTATAGCATTAGGAATCTCACTTCTCATTTAGCATAATGAGATTGAGACATTCATGTTGTCATGTGTATTAGTAACTCCTTCCTTTTTATTGCTGAGTAGTTGGTAATTTTTATAGAAAAAATATTGAAAAATCAGTCTCGGAAAATAAATCTTTTAACCAAGATGAGGTGACCATACATCCCAGTTTGCTTGGGACAAACCTGGTTTATGTCTGTTGACCTAGCATAATTCAGTGAAGAAAAAAAAAAAGGTCAGAATGGATCCATGAAATATTTTGAAGAAAGATTCAAGAAGACTTAGTGATCAGTTGGAAGGAAGAAGAGAGAAGTCAAACAACTCCCAGGTTTTTAGTTGAGAGAAGTTTGATACCAGCAATTTAAAATGTGGTAGCTAGGAAGGGCAGTTAGATGGTTTGACATTGGAAGAGATTGAAGAAGTTTGTTTTAGTTGTGTTGACTTGGACTACCAATGCCAGGTCAGGAGGCCAAATAGAAGTTGGAGGAGAGACTGGGTCTAGAGAAATAGCTGAAGCCTTGAAAGCATGTTTTTCTGATTTTAGTGTAGAGATAAGAGTTGTTGAAAGAAAAGGAACCAAAAGGGAGTAAGGGAGCAAGGAGACTCAAGATACTGTAGTGCTGTGTTCTATGAATAGATACTCTGCGTGCGCGTGCGTGTGTGTGTGTGTGTGTGTGTGTGTGTTGGGGTGCAGTGAAATGGTGAAAAAGCTAAATGGTGATTAAGAATGAGCAAAGTTTTTAGAGTTGGCTTGCCTGACCTTAATATGAGCATCATCGGTGTTATAAAAGGTTCCCTTACAGCAGCAAGTGACCTTGAAGATGGACTTTTTTTTTTTTCAGATGAGAGGACAAAATAAAATCAAGGTTGTAAAGGGTTAAAGAGAAAATGGAAACTAAAAAGCACTCATTGTAGAAGTTTGGCAGGAAAGAAAAGTAGAGAAAGAGTATAGGAGTTCATAGAGGAAACCTGAGCATGTTTGAAAGCAGAAGGAGAGGAACCAGTTCAAAGGGAGAAATGAAGATATAGAAGTGGGGTGGGGCAGGGAGCTAAGTTCTAAAAGAGGTGGGAAGGCAACAACTGAGAAAATTAGATAGAGCTGTCCTAATTTTGAAAAAGGTAAAATAGAGCCTTCCTATGAAATGTTACCTTTATGTGTTGGCATTCACACCTTTTTCACTTTTTTACTATAAGGGAGTTGTATAATTAAACTGTATTTTATAATACAGTGGCCTCACTAAGTTAAAGTATTTATTCAGATTATGAAAATAATTCATGTTCATTGTAGAAAATAGAGAAACCTATAAATGAAGGGAAAAATCACCTGTAATTTCACTAGCAATAGATAATTTATGTTGATGTTTTGGTACAGCTCTTTTGAATGCATTAATCATTTATATATTATACACACACACACATATATATAGTTAAGATAGCTTTTGAATAACCATTTTTTAACCTCTTTATAATGCCATTTTTTAAAAAATATTTTTATTTATTTGACAGAGTGGGAGGGAGTGAGAGAGAGCACAATCAGGGAGAAGCAGGCTCCCTGCTGAGCAGGGAGCCCCATGCAGGATTCAATCCCAGGACCTGAGATCATAATCTGAGCCGAAGGCAGACACTTAACCAGCTGAACCATCCAGGCGCCCCTGTTTTTTGAATCTTCCACTCACAAAACATTCTTTGAAAATAGTGTTTGTAATATTTCATTTTAAGCACTGCTCCCATTTGGATCAAGCTTAGCATTCTCAGTTCCCTTTTTTTTTTTTTTAAAGATTTTATTTATTTATTTGACAGACCGAGATCACAAGTAGGCAGAGAGGCAGACAGAGAGAGGGGGAGGAAGGAGTCTCCATGCTGAGCAGAGAGCCTGATGCGGGGCTCGATCCCAGGACCCTGAGATCATGACCTGAGCCGAATGCAGAGGCTTTAACCCACTGAGCCACCCAGGCGCCCCCTCAGTTCCCTTTTTTATCACCTTGTTTTTTAACCTGATCCAAATTTCACTGTTAAACATTTAAATAAGTGCTGCAGATACCGAAGCAGTTGTAAGTATCTGGTAGCTGAATATGGAGGGAGGGAATCCATACCCACAGGTTCTAAAGATTGTACCAGAAGAATCTCATCTTTACCTTCTGTTCCTCTCCCCCTCATTGAAATTCTTTTTTTTTTTTTTAAGATTTTATTTATTTATTTGACAGAGAGAGGTCACAAGTAGAGAAGCAGGCAGAGAGAGGGAAGCAGGCTCCCCGCTGAGCAGAGAGCCCGATGTGGGACTCGATCCCAGGACCCTGAGATCATGACCTAAGCCGAAGGCAGCGGCTTAACCAACTGAGCCACCCAGGCGCCCCCCTCATTGAAATTCTTGAAGAAAAAAGGCCATGTTCATCCTTTCCATTCATTTTTTTGTGTCACAGCTGTGTTATGGGGGAAACCTGTGATTTGTCTTTAAGCCTTAAAAATCCACTAGTGGGACTTAGAAGAGAGAAGAAAAGGTTACCCTTACAGGGTAAGGGAAGGATAGGAGGTAGGACTCCCTTATAGTTTATGTTCGTTTGTCTCTCTCCTGTCATCTAAGAAGAATTAGTACTCTCATCTTAATTCAACTATTCTGGGTTGAAGATTGACTGTATTGTGGTTAGGCATGAGTTGCATTTGATTAATGAAAACAAAGTTGTGGTAGAATAGCATGGATTCTATGCCCTACACTCTGCCACTAACTAAGCCTAGTGTCTTTGGGCAAGTTACTTCATCTCCTGGGCTTAAAAAAAAAAAAAAAAAGGCTAAAGCCTCTTTAGTTCTTATTTTTATGTATTTTATTATTATATAATAATGTTTATGTTCAGTTTTCAACCTCAAGACTCTTGGGGAATATCATTCAAGCCCTTTGTGAAAGTCTGTGATAGTAATTGGAGAATACTTGATACCAGGAATATTAATTATTATAATTCTTTGTACACAACCATGCTTTGCTCTTTTTTTTTTTTTTAACATTTTATTTATTTATTTGACAGACAGAGATCACAGGTAGGCAGAGAGGCAGGCAGAGAGAGAGGAAGGCAAACAGGCTCCCTGCTGAGCAGAGAGCCCGATGCAGGACTCATTCAGGACCCTGGGATCATGACTTGAGCCGAAGGCAGAGGCTTTAACCCACTAACCACCCAGGCGCCCCAACCATGCTTTGCTTTTTAAGAAAAGGAATGAAATTGCCTAGTGAAATTGCAGAGTTAAATGCAATGTAAATAATTGATGTGCTTTAGTATATTAGTATAAAAAGAAGCTTAAATTAATTTGATCTTAAACTGTAGCAAGTTATTAGAGAAAAAAGTCTGGACATGTTTCATATCTGTATGATGAGTTTTTCTCATTATTGTGAGTAGGTAGGGAGTATGTGAACATTTAGAGCTGTTTAATCTCTTCATTTGGCAGCCATTGTAGTAGATTATATGAATAGATCCCTTTTCATCTTTCTGATAGGAGATAGCTATATATAAGGGGAATTCAACCCTCCAACTCCTTCTACGTGCCAGTTTTTTCCTGCCTTCTCAAGAAAATATACATAGCAATCACTGTCTTATCTTTTTTTTTTGTCTTGTCTTTATTTAAGAAAATACGTGTTATAGTCAATGTTCAGAACAGTTCAGCCCTTGTTTTTTATTCTCTTTAGGCTTTTTTTTTTTTTTTAATTTTTGCATTTAAAGGTTATCCTTTCTAATTTCTATCCTTTCTAATCGTTGTCTTCAAATACTCAGTCCCATTTCGGATTATTCTCTTTTTGTATCTTTTCAGGCAGCACTGTGGAAACACCTAGAAGCCCCAGCAGTTACTTTAAACTATTTTAGTAGCACTCTCAGATGCTCTGGAGGGGAAAGAATAATCTTATTGCCCAAGAAAGATGCTACCAAATGTATAAGATATTAAGCAAAATGGAATTTGTAGTGTGAAATCCTTTGTAATGACACTTTACCAATTATAATTTGATAATTTACTTTTTAAAAGCTTTATTGACGTGTGATTTACATACCATAAAATTCACCTGTTCTAAATGTACAGTTTACTGATTTTAAAATATACAGAATTGTACAGTCATCAACCATAATCTAATTTTAGAACATTCCATCACCACATCACCCCCAGAGAAGCCTTGTATCCATTTGCAATTATTCTCACTCCCACTTCAGCTATAGGCAACCATTAATCTACTTTCTCTCTCTATGCTCCTTACTTTTTTTTAAAAGATTTTACTTATTTACTTGAGAGAGAGAACACAAGCAGGGGGAGGGGCAGAGGGAGAGAGACAAGCAGACTCCCTGAGTGGAGAGCCTGACTTGGGGCTCCATCCCAGGACCCTGAGATCATGACCCAACGCTTAAGTCATGCTTAACTGACTAAGCCACCCAGGTGCCCCTCTATGCTGTTTACTTTTATGGACATTTCATATAAATGAAATAACATAATCTCTTGTCTTTTGTGTTTGGCTTCTTTCACTTGGTGTGATGTTTGTACACATTGTTGCATGTATTAATACTTTGTTCAATTTTTGTTGTTGAGTAGTATTCCCATCAGACATATCACCTTTTGTTTTTCCATTCACCAATTGATACACATTTGGGTTGTTTCTACTTTTAGGCTATTCTGAATAATTTATCAACATTTGCATACCGTTCTTTGTGTAATATAAACTTTCATTTCTTATGAATAAATATGTAGGGGTGGAATTGCTGAATCATGTGGTAAATCAGTATTTAACATTTCAAGAAACTGCCAAATGTTTTCCAGAGTCATTATGTCATTTTATATTTATATGGTAATGTGTGAGGATTCCAGTTTCTCCACATCCTTCTCAGCATTTGTTACTGTATGTCATTTTTATTATAGCCATTCTAGTGGTTGTGAAACAGTATGCCATTGTTGTTTTAACTTTAATCACTATCATGGTATATCCATGTTCTGTTGTTGTTGGTTGGAGTTTTCTATTAATGTTGATTTTATCCTGTTGATTGATGGTGTTGTCTCATAGCCTTGTTGAATTTGTCTGTCTGTTCCATCAGTCATTGGGAAGGGATATTGTTTGTTTCATACGTTTTCAGATTCTTTGGTGCTCTGAAATTTGACAGTTATGTGTGTTGTAGGTCTATTTTCATCTACAATGCTGACCCTAATTGTACTCTTTTCAATTTTATTTTTTTTAAGATTTTGTTTATTTATTTGAGAGAGAGAGAGATAATGCGAGAGAGAAAATGAGTGGGGAGGAGAGGGAGAAGCAGGTTCCCATGAGCAAGGAGCCTGATGTAGGGCTTGATCCCAGAACCCTGGGATCATGACCTGAGCCAAACGCAGGTGCTTGACGGACTGAGCCACCGAGGTGCCCCCTCATTGTTCTCTTTCAATGTGGAAATTCATGTCCTTCAGTCTTGTACAGTTTTCAGTTATTTATTTTGATTTTTTCCTTATTTTCCCTGTACTCTTTCTGAAATTCCATTTATTTGGATATTGGTTCCTCTAAGCCAATCTTACCTCCCCCCCCCTTATATTTCAGGAGATATCCTCAAGTTTCTCTTCCAGCTTTCTACTGTTTTTTTTTTTCTATCTTATTATATCCTGTTTTTAATTTCTAAATCTTTGTTTTTTGTCTCATTTGTGTTTCACATATACAATTTGCTCTTATCTCTCAAGGATTTCTCAAAGTCAGGTTTATTGAGATATAATTTACATATGATAAAAATTCACTCTTTTTGGTGCATAGTTACATTAGTTTTGACAGGTAACTACCACCATAATCAAGATGGAAAACAGTTCTTTGGGAGACTTGAACCATCACTGATGTCAGTATTTTTAGATGTGTGTGTATGTATGTGTGTTTTCCTCTGGGACTGATCAGAATTCCCAAAGGATCTTCTGTTCTCTTCCTGGAGTGTATAAGGCTGGCTGCAAGCTTCCATGAGACAAATGGTAGAAAGAAACTTAGATCTCAACATGTATGTAAACTTTCACTTGATGCCCTTTTAGACGATATTCTTCTCCTTCATTTGTGCCTGGTGTTTCCTATCTCAAGGACTCTTGTTTTAAATTTTCCATACAATATTTATTGGAATGGGGAAAGTGAAATTGGAGCTAATTTTGTCTTAAATGGATATTCAGTCATTCTCCTTCTTCTTAAGCCCACATTTCCCCCCACTTCTTGAGGTCTTCAATATTGCCAAGTCCTGAACCTTTGGGGATTCTGCTTTTACCTTTCCTCATTGCTGATTTAGGACTTGGCTTTCTCAGATCTGCTTTCATTTATCACTTTTGCTTTGCAGTTTCCAAAATGTTACTGCCATCAACTCATCTTTTCTTCTTTGTCCTTATGGGTTTTATGCCTTTAAAAACCCATTACTGGGACACCTGGGTGGCTCAGTTGGTTAAGCAGCTGCCTTCGGCTCAGGTCATGATCCCAGCGTCCTGGGATCGAGTCCCACATCGGGCTCTTTGCTCATCAGGGAGCCTGCTTCTCCCTCTGCCTCTGCCTGCCATTCTGTCTGCCTGTGCTTGCTCTCTCTCCCTCTCTCTCTCTGACAAATAAATAAATAAAATTAAAAAAAAAAACCCATTACTATCATTGTGATGAGGTTTCAGGGAAGGATAGAAGTAATTGCTTAAGTTTAGTCCATTATCTTTAATTAAAAGTCCCCCTTTCTTTAAGAAAGAAAAGCTTACCTTGTGCAAAAGATCCTTTATGATCCAGCTTCTGTCTTTCCAGCTTCACTTTTTATTCTGCTACAGTCTACCTCCAGCCTAAGCTCTAGTCACATGCATCTTCTTAAGAGATTGCCAAACAAGCCATGTTGCTTCATGCCTTTCAGTTCTGCACATGCTATGTTTTCAATGTGCTATTTGTCCCTTAAGTCTCTGCTCAGTGAAGCTTTGCTGACTCACATGACTGCCCCTCTATTGGAGTGTTTATTGTATTGCTGCAATTATTTATTTCTTAAAAAGTCTCATCCTAAAGGTTTTTTAATCTGGGCGTGCAGCTGGAAGGGATGCCCATGGATTAATGGCAGGAAATCTCAGAATACCCTGAAATTATTTGTAAATTTTCATGTTTGTGCATATTTTTGGAAAATTCTCTAAGGCAGATTTTCTTCTAAGAGTGTACATCAGAAATGCTGTGGAGCTTTTTAAAAATATAATTGCTTTGGGCTTCACTCCAGAGACCTGCTGAGGTATAATCTGAAGTTGGGGGCCAGAGGATATATTTTCTAAAGCTTCCCAAGTGATTCTTTAGAAGAGCATCTCTGGTCTGTCATCTTCATTAATTCTGGGGCTTGGCATATAGTGAATGCTCAGTAAACATTTTAAAAAGGAACGAGGGAGGAACTTGTGTTCAGATCATGGCCTGAAATAAATTTCCTGTGTTAAACTTGAAGGCAAGTGGGGGAATCACTAATTTATTGTTATATAAAGGAAGTAATAGTATCTATTTTCCCTTCTTTGAGATAATTGAACGAATGGGAAATGGTGAATTGTTTTTTCAAATGTAGAAAGAAGCTCTGGAGACCTTACTGCAAGAATGAAAGAAAAATTTAAGGATCAGGCATAAAACTAGTCATATATATATAGTTTGATTTTTGTTCCCCTGCTGTTTATAGTTGTATTTTTTTTTTAAAGATTTTATTTATTTATTTAACAGATAGAGATCACAAGTAGGCAGAGAGGCAGGCGGGGGTGGGGGGGGGAGCAGGCTCCCTGCCAAGCAGAGAGCCCGACCTGAGCTGAAGGCAGAGGCTTAACCCACTGAGCCACCCAGGCGCCCCCTTATAGTTGTATTTGAACCAGTGATTTGATTCTAAAACTAGGCTTCTATAAATTTGGGTGTCATTGATATATACTATTTATACCTGACTTCATAACCTCTAAATTTAAATTTAATATATGGCCAGTGACATAGAAAATGGGGAGATTGATTGACATGTTGCATTGGCAAAAAATACCTCATATTATTTTTAACTGATTGCAAATAAGGAATGAGAACAGGAGCCTAATTTTCTGCAATGCACGGCCTTGTGTTTCCTCTGTTTAAGGTTTTAATACGTGTATAAATTAGAACTATGTTCTCTGCTTTACTCATAAACCTCTTGTATATAGTGTTGTATTTTTGTCTGTTAATGATCAGGCTCTTTTGCATTTTGTATTTTCCATTTCTTATTTTTGTTTTGCTGTTTAGGTATTTAAGAGATTATGGCATCTGAAGCCCACAATGTTAAAAAACGAGGCTTTTGTAATAATATTGAGGATCATTCCACTGATCTTCCTAGAAAAAGGATCTCTAATTTTACTAATAAGAACATGAAGGAGGTAAGTGCATGGTTTCTAGGTAATGGATAACACAGTATCTTTATCTTTTCATGCTACTATAGCAGAATACGATAGACTGGGTGACTTACAAACAAAGGAAATTTGTTTCTCACAGTTCTGGAGGCTGGGCAGAAGTACAAGATAAAAGCCCTAACCAGTTTGGTATCTGGTTAGAGCCTCTTTCCTGGCCTATAGTTGGCTGTCTTGTATGCTGTGTCCTCACATGGTAGAAAGGGCAAAGAGCTCCCTGGGGGCTCATTTATAAGGGCACTAATCCCATTTGTGAGGGCATCATCCTCATGACCTAATCACCTCCTAATATCATTCATTTTGGGCATTAGGATTTCAATGTGAATTTTGAGGAGACATGGTCGTTAGGTACATCACAGTTTAAACTGTTAAGTCTGTAGATAGTTTGGGTTAAATTATTTAAACAGTAGGAAGATGATAATTTGCTTAATCTCCCAGAATTAAGTGGAATTAATGAAATATTGAAAACTTTGTATTCCAAAAACTCTAAAAACTTTATGGACAGTATGCTGTTTTAATATGATACCATTTAAATATTGTAGTTTAATTCTGAAGAGGACTCTCAGAGGTGCTTTTGTTCACCTTTGCAAGGCTCATTCATGCTGATAATTCTTTTAAACGATATTAAAAGTCAATACACTTTTTAAGTACCATGTAAGTAAAATATATGACTAGTGGCATGGAAAATAGGGAGATGGTTATATTGGTTTGTCAAATATACCTATGCACAGTGGTGTTTAGCTACAGACCGAAACTGCTGCTTTAATCTGAAAAATTTAACTATGGAATTTCAGATTTGTTGATATCAGTCACAGAATTTACATAGCTTTACAGAAGAACCTAAATATGCTGTTAACTATCTAGTTTTATTTTTCAGGTTAAGAAATCTCCAAAACAGTTGGCTGCTTACATAAATAGGTAAGGCTTCTTTAAAGTTTGTGGGAAACAGAAGTATTGAAAGTTAGGTAAGAATGAAAAAGGGGGAAAAAATAAGTCTTCTCTTTTATTATAATAAGTAACTTATTGTCAAATAACTCCATTATGCCAGTCACAGTGGAAAACACATCAGTATTTCTCTAATCCTTACAACAATCCTAGTAGGAAGGTATCATTGCCTCTAATAGTTGATGAGGAAAACTAAAGATTTGTGATTTGTTCAGGGTCATACAGCTAGAAAGTGGTAAAAATGGCATTCATTCCCAGATCTTTTAAACTCTAAAAGCACTTTCTACTAAACTACTGGTTCTTAAAATGGATCTGAGACAGTGGGGTTCCCTTTCAGGTAGTTAGTTTATGAGGTCAAGACAATATTCATAACAATAACATTAATTAACCTTCCTCATTTTCACTCTTACAAATAGTTTTCCAGGGGCTATGTGATATTTGATAGTGGATTGAATGCAGAAGCAGATATGAGAATCCAGCTGTCTTAACTAAATATTAGAGATTTTGTACAAACGTAAAAAATGGTGCCATCCTTCTTACTATATTTTATTTTGGAAAACAGGGTTTTTTTGGCAAAATATTCTGTTATTATGTAATAAGGTTATTATTTCTTAAAAGAATCAGTAAGTTTCCTGAGTGATACAGTAAATATCAGTAGATATTGCCCACATAAAAAAATTTTTTTGAAACCTCAATTTTTAAGAGTTGCGAGGTATCCTGAGGCCAAAACATTTGAGAATCACCATATGAAACTGTGAGGTTTGCTCTGTTGTGTTTTATCTTCTGTAAACAAATTAAATATACTTAAGTTTAATCAAAATAAGTATTCTTGGGACACCTGGGTGGCTCGGTCAAGCATTTGCCTTGGGCTCAGGCATGATCCCGGGGTCCTGGGATCAAGCCCTGCAGCAAGCACCCTGCTTAGTGGGAAATCTGCTTCTTCCTCTCCCTCAAACCTTCCCCCTACTCATTCTCTTGCTCCCTCTCTTTGTCTCTTTCAAATGAAAAAATAAAAAAAAATCTCTAAAATATATATGTATACTCATATTTGCACAATTCAAATATATTTCATTTTTTAAAAAAATCTAGTTATTATGCTTCTTGGTTTAATTTAGTATAAAGTATCCAGATGATTTGTAATTTTTCCTTTTTGTTTTCCTCTATGATCTAAGAGTTAACATTTTTAAAATTTAATTTACTTCTAATTTTAATGGATTGTGATCACAAAATGTGGCCTATTAAATCTTTCTGCTTAAAAAGTTGTAAAGGTTTTCATGTAGTTCTTTTTCATTTAAGCAAATCAATTCTTCTTACAGAACAGTTGGACAAGCTGTGAAAAGCCCAGATAAACTACGTAAGGTGATCTATCGCAGAAAGAAAGTGCATCCTTCTTTTCCAAATCCTTGTTACAGAAAAAAACAGTCCCCTAGAAGTGGGGGCTGTGACATGGCAAATAAAGAAAATGAACTGGCTTGTGCAGGTCACCTGCCTGAAAAATTACGCCATGATAGTCGAACATATTTGATTAACTCCAGTGATTCTGGTTCTTCACAGACAGAAAGCCCATCATCAAAATATAGTGGGTTTTTTTCTGAGGTAAGTCATTTAAATGAACTTAATTTTAATCCTGTTATACTACTCGCTTTTTTGTCATATTCTGCTAGCAGAGTCATTCATTGCCTGTTGAATTCAGACTTAGTGATTCTAATTCCCTGAGACAGTTTTCTAGATTAACCAAATTTGAATCAGTAGTTACTCCATTTCACTGAGTTAGTGATATCTGAGATGGAATGAAATGGTTGACAAGCTGCTATAAATATTCAGAATGGCAAGTTGGCCAGCAGAAATTTAAAGTAAAGGAAAAGAAGAAATCTGCACTAAAAAGTAGACCACCAAAGCCAGTTATCCAGGAACAAACATTTTTCTTGGCTCTTGGAATTGCCATTGGAAACTTTGTTCAGGCAAGCCTGCTAAGGTTTGCTGCTCTTCTAGCTCAGGTGAAATTAGATGTTTGAATAGTCTCAAGGGAATTTGGGGGGGGCAGGTTTGAAAGAAATATTCTAAAACTGGTTTGTAATGATGGTTGTATAATTCTGTAAATTTATTAGAAATTGTATTACATACTTTCAGTTGGAGAGTTTTATGATATAACGCCTCAAAATTTTTTTAAAAAATGTTCATTTGAAGGAATAGTTTAGGAACATGAGTTTATAATAATTATTATTACATATTTATTATATATGTTGTAGAAAATGAACCCAAAGGAAAAAATTATTCATAATCTCAACATTTGGAAATAACAGTATTAAATTTTTGACATATCTTTTCTCTTCATATTGTACATGTTGCTTGATTACTTGATTTTTATGTTTAATAAATTTGGATTTTTTTCCATGTAATTAAATAATCCTTCTACAATTTTTTGATGGATACATAATGTTAATTTCTTTTACTATGATTTGCTAAACCTAATATTGTTTCTATCTGGCATGACAGCTTGAAAAACATTTTCTAGGGGCGCCTGGGTGGCTCAGTGGGTTAAAGCCTCTGCCTTCGGCTGAGGTCATGGTCCCAGTGTCCTGGGGTCGAGACCCACATCGGGCTCTTTGCTCAGTAGGGAACCTGCCTCCTCCTCTCTCTCTCTGCCTGCCTCTCTGCCTACTTGTGATCTCTATCTGTCAAATAAATAAATAAAATCTTTAAAAAAAAGAAAAACATTTTCTATGGCATACAAACAGAAAAATATTTTTTTAAAGATTTATTTATTAAGAGAGTGCACATGTACCAATGAGGGAGGGGTGAAGGAAGAGGAAGAGAGAATCTCAGGTGGATTCCTGGCTGAGTGCCGAGCCCCACACAGGGCTCCATGTCATGAACTAAGATCATGACCTGAGCAGAAACCAAGAGTCTAAAGCTTAATCAACTTGAGCCACCCAGGCACCCCAGAAAAAAAAAATTTTTTTTAAGATTTTATTTATTTATTTGCCAGAAAGAGACGCAGTGAGAGAGGGAACTCAAGCAGGGGGAGTGGGAGAAGGAGAAGCAGAAGCAGGCTTCCCGCCAAGCAGGGAGCCTCATGTGGCACTTGATCCCAGGACCCTGGGATCATGACCTGAGCTGAAGGCAGACGCTTAACAACTGAGCCACCCAGGCACCCCCCCACCCCAAAATTGGTTTTAATTAAAATGGTCATAGCGCATAGGTGAATGAAAATGAGCATCACGTTTAGAATAATAATTATGAGTAAGATGAAAGAAAGATGGAAATTTAAATGTTATTAAGTAAAACCATAATAAAATGATGCAAAAAAAAATTGTATTTGCCAGTGAATATGTTCTTACTTGTAAAAATAAGATCCTGGAGTAATAGAAAGTAATTCCAGGTGAAGTGAAGGAAGTGCATATAGAATCTGTGAGAAGAAAGGAAGTAGGGGGGCACTGAGTGGCTCAGTCACTTAAGTGTCTGACTTTTTTGTTTCCACTCAGGTCGTGATCTCAGGGTCATAAGATTGAGTCGTGGGTAGGGCTCCAGGCTCAGGGTGAAGTCCGCTTGGGATTCTCTTCCCGTTTCCTCTCCCTCCCCTTCTTCCCTTCCCTATGCGTATGTGTATGCTTGCTCTCTCTCTCTAAAGTAAATAAATAAAATCTTTAAAAAAAAAAAAAAAAAGAAAGGAATCAGGGACTATTTGACTTAATAGTGAATTAACATGGACCCTAGAGAATAGGATGGTAACCAGACTTAGTGTTAAAGAAAATCACTGTCATGCTAATTCACTCACAAATACTTTTTTTTTTAATTTATTTTTTTTTAAAGATTTTATTTATTTGTCAGAGAGAGGGGAGAGCGAGCGAGCACAGGCAGACAGAATGGCAGGCAGAGGCAGAGGGAGAAGCAGGCTCCCCGCCAAGCAAGGAGCCCGATGTGGGACTCGATCCCAGGATGCTGGGATCATGACCTGAGCCGAAGGCAGCTGCTTAACCAACTGAGCCACCCAGGCGTCCCTCACAAATACTTTTTGAGGGCTCCCAACTCTGTAATGCATTCTGCGGGCTCTGAGGAATTACATTGGTAGATGAAAAGCAGGCACTGCTCCTACTTTAATGTAGTTAGAGAAGTGACGAGGCCCAACACTAATCAAATAATCAAAGAAACTACATACCCTGAAGAAAAAGAACATATGATTATATAACCCAGAAATCTGGCCTAGATTGGGACCTAAGTTGGTTTGTCAGTTGAATTGAGGGAACAAACATTCTGAGTGCAAATACCTTTAAAGATTTTATTTATTTGACAGAGATCACAAGTAGGCAGAGAGGCAGGCAGAGAGAGAGGAGGAAGCAGGCTCCCTGCCGAGTAGAGAGCCCGATGTGGGGCTCGATCCCAGACCCTGAGATCATGATCTGAGCCGAAGGCAGAGGCTTTAACCCACTGACCCACCCAGGCGCCCCTGAGTGCAAATACCTTTAAAACAAACAAAAAAAAGCTTCAGTTGTACATTTGAATTAGTGCCATGGTGAGTCATTTTTTTCAAGGTCCCCCTTTTACTTGCTCTCATTTTGATTAGTTGCACAAACCTTCCCTAACAAGACAATAAGTTTATTGATTTTTTTTTTTTTTTTTTAAGATTTATGTGTTTTGAGAGAGAGTGCTCATGTTCATGCAGTGGGGAAGAACAGAGGGAGAGAGAGTCTTAAGCAGACTCTGCGCTGTGTAGCCCAACACAGGGCTTGATCTCACAATCCAGATATCGTAACCTGAACCAAAACCAAGAGTTGGCTGCTTAACCAACTGTGCCACCCAGGAGCTCCTTATCTTTTGTTATTTCATACCTTTTTTACTGACTCACTAGTTTCTGCTCTAAAAACCTAAATCTAAAAGTGGTAACATTATCTTGTCAAAATTCAAATACTCATAACCTTTTGACCCAACCGTTCTATGCCTATGTGTATATATCCAAGAGAAGTGAAAACATATGTCCACACAAACACTTATAAACAGATGTTCATAACATTCATAATAGCCCAAAGTGGAAACATTCCAAATGTCCTTCACCTGATGTATGGATAAATAAAATGTCATATATTCATACAGTGGAATATTATTTGGCCATTATAAAGAAGTACAATACCAGTATATGCTACACTATGTATAAACCTTGAAAACGTTATGCTTTGTGAAAGAAGCCACATCAAAAAAGCTACATATTGGATAATTCAGTTTATATGAACTGTCCAGACTAGGTAAAGTCATAGAGACAAAAAGTAGATTAATGGTTGCCAGGGGCTGGAAAGAAGGGAGAATGGAGTTCAGGGTTTCTCTTAGGGGTGATGAAAATGTTGATTTTAAAATTGATTGTGGTGATGGTTGTACAATCCACACATACACTAAAAACTACCAAATTATACATTTTAAGTGGTTAAGTTTTATGGTATGTGAATTATACCTTAGTCCGTTATTTAAAAAAAGGGATCTAGTTGTTGTGGTGCTAAAATTAATCTTACCAAAATGTATGTATAAGTGTACATATTTACATACAAAAAGGATGTTCACTGATGCATAGTTTTAATAGGGAAAAACCAGAATCAATCTAAATAAATTTTAGTATATGACAACTGGAGACTATATAATTATTTTTTAATTATGAGGTTGATCTATGCTTTGACATTAAATCTTTATAATATATAAGTGAAAAATAAGGTTTTAAAAAACACAGCTATAATAATATTTTAATTTTGTATCTATAATTTGTCTGTCTAGAAATGATTTGGAAAGATGCGTACCAGTCTGTTAACTTTGATTACTTCTGAGAAGTATTACTTGATTTTATCCGGGCAGATAGAGATTATTCACTTTTTCTTTGATACAGTTCTGTGCTATTTGAGCTTTTTACAATAGGAACATATTACCTTATTATATTAAAAAATGACTGAATGAATTTAAATACTGGTCATAGAACTGAATTTTTGTGGTTCCCTTCCCATGTTATTCAATATATATTTACCTTTGCCTTTAATCCTCAAAATAAATTAAATCTTAGGTTTGTAGGTGAGTTACAAATAATTTATTTTACAAATTATTGAGATTTTAAAAGAAAATGGTAACAAATAAAAAGTACTGATAAAAAAATAAACAAGTGCTGGGGACCTGGGTGGCTCGTTGGTTAAGGGTCTGCCTTCTGCTCAGGTCATGATCCCAAGGTCTTGGGATAGCTGTAGTCCCGCATTGGGCTCTCTGCTCGATGGGAAGCCTGCTTCTCTCTCTCCCACTCCCCCTGCTTGTGTTCCTGCTCTTGTTGTCTCTCTCTCCCTGTCAGATAATCTTTAAACAAACAAACAAAGTAAACAAGTCCTGGGTGCCTGGGTGGCTCAGGTCATGATCCCAGGGTTGTGGGATTGAGCCCTACATGAGGCTCCCTGCTCATCGGGAAGCCTGTTTCTCCCTCTCCCACTACTCCTGTTTGTGTTCCTGCTCTTGCTCTTTCTCTCTATCAAATAAATAAATAAATATTTTTTAAAATAAATAAATAAACATGTCCTAAATTTATTCAGATCATTTGTTTACTATGTTCAACTGCAACATTCCTTTTTTGGGGTCAGTAAAAAGAGTCACCTATGCATAATTTTAAAACATGTCTACCAGAATAATTTAATTGGAAAAAAATGGTTTCATGTTATGTTTCAGTATGTTTTTTAACAAAGTAGATTACTGCCTTTCAGGTTTCTCAGGACCATGAAACAATGGCACAGGTTTTGTTCAGCAGGAATTTGAGATTGAATGTAGCTTTAACATTCTGGAGAAAGAGAAGTATAAGTGAACTTGTAGCTTATTTGGTGAGGTAAGTGTGACCTTTTATGCTTTTGTTCAGTTAATTTCCATGTTTTATCTTGAAGTGCCTCTTCTTTTTTGTGTTATGCCGGCTAAAATTCTAAACTTCCTTTATTTAGCTTCAATAGCAACAATATAGTTGTTTGTTTGTTTTGCAACAATATAGTTTAAATTACATTTATCAACAGTCTAAGAGTAGCCAAAATACAGAAAACCATCTGTTTCATCATATTGAACAAAGCTATTACCTTCTCTAGTATCCTTACATGTAAAACTAAGAGATACCAGTTTGGGAGAGTAACCTTTTAAAAATCCCCTTTGAGTCAAAATTTTAAGCATGGCTTTCCTCGTATATTCAAGTCTCTTTTCAAACATCATCTTTTTTTTTCCCCCCTTGAATGAGAGGGCCGGTGGGGAGCGTGGGGAGTGAGGGTGGCAAGCAGAGGGGGAGGGAAAGAGTCTTTGAGCACTCTCTTTGCGCAGAGCCCCACACGCGTCTGGATCTCATGTTCCTGAAATCATGACCTGAGCCAAAATCTAGAGTTGAATGCTTAACCTTCTGAGCCAACCAGGCATCCCATTTCTCTAATATTCTCTTAATAAGGCCTTCCCTGACCACCTTGTTTAAAAATACATATTTCTTCACTCCCTGTCTCTCCTGTTTTATTTTTTTCCATACCACTTACTACCGTCAACTTGCTCTGTATATTTTACTTGTTATCTGTCTCTGCCTTCTTCCACACCAGATCCCCACATACACTCTGAAATACAAGTACTGTCTCTTTGTTTACGGCTGCATCCCCAGCACCTGGCTCATCGTAGAGACTCAGATTATGTGCTGAATGAGTAAATTTCTCAAAAGCAGTGTGAAGGTTATAAATAAGGAAATCAGCACTCTAAGCAGTTTTGTACCCACAGGATAGAAGACCTTGGAGTTGTTGTGGATTGCCTTCCTGTGCTCACCAATAGGTAAAAATATTTTTCAGAAAAAAAGTAAGTTTAAAGAAGGACAAATGACTTGTACTTATTTTTACAACTTAGTTTTTATTTTAGTTTACAGGAAGAAAAACAATACATCTCACTTGGCTGCTGTGTGGATTTGTTGCCTCTAGTAAAGTCCCTACTTAAAAGCAGGTTTGAAGAGTAAGTGCTAATGTGGCTCTCAATTCATTTTTCTCTTTCAACATCCTTGATTTTGTTGCTTTTGAGTGTCTGTCACGAGACATGCATGGTTTCTGTTTCCAAGGAGCATATAGCCCAATTAGGAAAAGAATATGAACAGATTGAAGAGTAATTACAAAAGCATCTATAAACAACTTAAATAAACTACAGCTTTTTAAAGTACCAAAATGGGAAAAATCAGTGTGAATATGTGCTTTTTGAGGTGGGGGAAGAGTGTGTCTTTTTTGTAAAGGCTTTTGGGTGAAAACACTTGAATAACAAAATGTCATTTCAGATATATAATAGTTGGTTTAAACTGGCTTCAAGCAGTCATAAAAAGGTGGTGGTCTGAACTGTCATCCAAAACAGAAATTATAAATGATGGGTGAGTATATCTTTAAAAATAAACTCAGTCTAATAAAATATTTTTTTCAGGAAAGTGGTTTGATTAAGCTAGGTTATAATTCTGTTCCATGATTATCATTAAATAAAAATTTATTTTCTTCATTTTCAGAGAAATATTAAATTGAAATAGTGTTCACATGTGAAAATTACATATGGAAGTTTAATTCCAGAGTCCAGTAACCTCCTTTATCTCTTTCTCTGGCAGAATCTTATACTTCGTTTTAGGAGGAAAAAGCACAACTGTGGTTTAACCCTCATACCTGTTACAATGAGTAAGGGAGAAAAAAAGAGATGGCTTTTGGTGGGTTAAGTATTGAGGCACAGGGATGGAAGCATCCTGTATCCTATAGGTCTTTTTTTTTTTTTTTTTTTAAGATTTTTTATTTATTTATTTGACAGAGAGAAATCACAAGCAGGCAGAGAGGCAGGCAGAGAGAGAGGAGGAAGCAGGCTCCCTGCTGAGCAGAGAGCCCGATGCGGGGCTCGAACCCAGGACCTGGGATCATGACCTGAGCGGAAGGCAGCGGCTTAACCCACTGAGCCACCCAGGCGCCCCTCCCTTTTTTTTTTTTTTTTTTTTTTTTTAAGATTTTATTTATTTATTTGTCAGAGAGAGAGAGGGAGAGAGAGCAAGCACAGGCAGACAGAATGGCAGGCAGAGGCAGAGGGAGAAGCAGGCTCCCTGATGAGCAAGGAGCCCGATGTGGGACTCGATCCCAGGACGCTGGGATCATGACCTGAGCCGAAGGCAGCTGCTTAACCAACTGAGCCACCCAGGCGTCCCCCAGGCGCCCCTCCTATAGGTCTTTTGACTACGTAAACATTAACCTGAGAATCCAATGTGGATGATCATAATTCTAAAAATTATACTATAATCATCATAATTTGAATATTGCCTTCTTGTAAAAATATGTGGGTATTCTACCAGATGAATCAGATTATCATGAAGCTGCAAAAAAATATCTCCCAACAGTCTTAAAATTTTTCTCTAGGCTCTCAAAAATTTCCCACTTCATACCCAAGACCAGGTTGTCCAAATGCTGCTCCAAATGCCTAGTTTTCTTTCCTACTTTAACAAATAAGTAATCTTTAATTTCCGAGATTGACAAGTAGTATTTTAAAGAGTTGCTTCATTTCAAATGGTACAATTTCTCCTGATAAATACTTGAAAATTTAAAACTGTGTTCATTAAGTGCTATTTACAAAGTCCTTGTTCTTATATTTGCATTCTTTTTTCTTTTCTCATAGAAATATTCAGATTTTAAAACAACAATTAAGTGGATTATGGGAACAAGAAAACCATCTTACTTTGGTTCCAGGATATACTGGTAATATAGCCAAGGTAAAAAAAGTTAACTTAAAAAGTAATGCTTAAAATATCTATTTAAGCTTAATTGAATATTAGAAATAATATATTAGTATTATGCATTTATACATGAAGTCTTTCAAATGTCCAATACAGTACTATTCTAATAAAACCTAAAATCAGTTTCATATTTACAAATGTTTAAGGTCCTCTGGATATGAATATGATTTTGGCAAGGAACACAGGAATTAGCCATTGAATGTGTTTCAGGTGCAACTGTGGAAGTGAATTGCTAGAGAGAATTTAATGAACTAGCTCCAACTAGAGAAAAGGTTAAGAAGGCATCCAAAAAGAGTGACACTCGGAAAGCAAGGGGTGAGGAGTGTAACAAATGTTTTCAGGATATTATTTTTCACTTGGCTTTTGCTAATGTCATGCTTTTGGGACAGTAAATGTTCAGATCACAGTATGAATTTGACATTGTTCTTTATTTATTTTCTTAGCTCTTAAAGGAAAAGATATATTGCTCATTTGGATTTTAATATTTAAACTCCAGAAAACATTGGTAGTTTAAATATAATTGCAGAGGGAAAAAATCACTATTAAAAAATATTTGCACCCTTTTACTGGGCATACTGCTATCATAAATGGTCATTATTCAGAAATATACAAGCATTCTTTAGTTTAAAATATACAGTATTCTAAGTAAGAGGTATTGTATTGTGGACTTAATTGTGAAATTCTCCTTGGATACCTTCAAGAAAAGAAGCAAAAATGATGTCTCAAACAAGTATGTGACCACTTATATAATTTTACTCTGTAGAATTCTTAATGATTAAAATCTTATAAACAATATCAATTTCCCAGTTTTTTTGTTGTCGTTTTAGTTGTTCTTTCAATAATGAGGGGGAAATGAAGTAAAAGTTGATAGAAAATGAATATAGAGTATGTATTATATATCACCTTGTTCTGGAGGTACCATGCATTCTTGTTAGTAGTACTGAAAATATATTGTTTCCTTAGAAATCTGCTTTCAATTACAATATTTTATAAAGAGAGAAACTTTATTTTGATTATGACTCTAGATACTGTATTATTATTGAAGACGGTATTGAGTGATTTTAAAAGTTCTGTGAAGTTTCTTAAATTGTGATTAAACCTCTTTTACAGTGTTAAGCCCTCAATTGCAATTTTTCCAGAGTAGAAATCAGAAAGGCTGTCCTCAGGCTGGGCTAGAGTGTATATAGCACTAAAGGAATTGCTGGGAATGATTTAATGATTTTGCTTAGCTATAAAGGCAGAGTTGTTTGATCACAGGAACCAGAACATTCACTCAGCACCTAACAAACATTTATTGAGCATGTGCCATCTGCTAGACACCGTGCTAAACGCAGCTAAAAAAGTTTAGTACGACACATTTTTTACTCTCAGAAGATCACAAGGAAGCTAAAGCAAATTAAATGATAAAAAGGGAGAAGAACGTGGAGTGTGCATGTGTGTATTTACTGTACCAGCTACTGAAATGTTTTTTGTTTTGTTTTCTAAGGATGTAGATGCTTATTTATTACAGTTGCATTGAGAGACTTCATCTACTAAAGAGCATTTGATTATTCAAAACGTCCCCAGACTAGATTTCCAAAAAAAGAAAGAAAGAAAGAAAGAAAGTCTCACCTGAGAACTGTGAACTGTGGAAGAGATCAAAACCTTTTTTTTTTTTTTTAACTTTAAAAAGCCACATACGAAACCACTAATGAAACCCTAGCAATCTACTTCACATTGAAGTGGAAAAATATCCAAAAGGAGCAGCTTCAACTTCAAAGAGGTGAAAATGCACTATGAAGATTGTTCGCCTTTGCTGCATTTGGGATTTATATGGTTATTTGGTAACATTGTTTAAGAATTACTGGGTCTTAATGCAGTCCTGCATAAGAATATAATTTATACTATGTCAGAAAGAAGACAGGACTTATTACTAGGAATCACAAAAACCAATCATCGTGACTTTTGTGAAGATTGTGTTTTATAAGAAAACACTTAAACGTGTGCAGCTATTTTCTTATTTTGAAAAGACTTTGCAAGTTTAAAATGTCATAGCAAATAATCAATACTAAAAATTTGTCCACACTGAGATACTGTGTATACAAAATGCCTTAATTATTAATAAGCCAATGCATATGATACCAATATCTGTTTAAAAAATTAAAACCAACCATGCTTCTGGCATGATAAGATCATGGAATTAAATCAGGGGTTTCCACTCATGTAAAATGTTGTTAAAACTATTATATACCATTTTTAAAACTTGAGAATATTTTTAGTATCTCTGATTTTTCTTTTTGCCAGAATCATTGTGTCATGTGTATGTGTTATTACTATATAAAAGAAAAAGGTGAATATGTATTTCTATGAATGCTTAACTAGAAATGTCCATGGAGTTGGCTAATTTATATTCACTTTTTATTGTATATAGAATCCTAATATTTTCAGTTCTGTATCATTTAAGCTTTCTTCATTTGAGTAAATTCACTAAATATTTCTATTTTTTGCTTTTTTAAATTCTGCTTTTATATCAGTTCTAATTCTTTTTCACTACTTATGTTTTAAGGAATTACATACAATGCTTTAGAACTGTTTATAGTTAGTGCTGACCTTGTGTTCTAAATTCCAACACTTTACATTACTACCTCCTCCAATGGTTGATATGAAATGCCAGCAGACTGTCTGAGGTCTTTTCTTTTTTAATACCATTTTTAGTGTCAATGAACCCACTTCTGGAATGTCTTAACAGCTGCATATCTTATCTTGAAAATGATAGGGATTCAAAATACCACTGTTGATGGTTTGTGCATCATCTCATCTTTATAACCCTGAGAGGCATCTGAGTAAAGATTTTTAGTAATTGAATTTGTCTCCAGTAATCCTACAAGCACTTGAATGTAAATCTTTAGCATTTATCCAGTTAGCCACTACTGATGTGAATCCCAAGCAACTTTTTTGCTTTAAGAATGTTATCTTTCACTGAGTTCTATTTTTTGTGTAGCTATATTTTATATAGCTATGTATTCCTCACAGCGAACATCAATTTTAATAATTGGTTCTTTTCTTAAGTCTTTAGAATAATTTAAGATTACTGCATTTCTGTGATTTGAGAGTTATTTAAGAAGTTGTTTTTCAGGAGGTGGGAATTTGAATAGTAAACCTGCGTCATCTCTGTGAAACCTTAAGATGATGAAATAGAACCTTTCTTTGTTCCTATTTCTTTAGTTATCACTGTCTTATCTAACACTTTGAACCAGTTAACTCAGTTGGAGCATGGTGCTAATGCGGCTAAGGATGGGAGTTCAATCCTTTTATAGGTCCATTAGCTTTACACATGTACACAGAACTCTTCATAGCTACAGATTGCCACTTCTTGTAGGTATATATCCTGCAATTCAGCTCTTAGTCACAGGGAAGGTGATGAGTATAGCTTAGCATAAGCCTTTCATCTCAAATGGAAAGCTTAAATAATTAGTATATGTGATACTATAGACTTTTAAACTAATATTTAAATTAAACATAATAATGTAATATCTAAAATATATGTCACTATAATTTTCTCTGGGTAAGACCATTTTCTAAATAGTATCTTTAAAAATTAAATTTCAATAAATTTTCAGTAAAAAATAGGTACAAATACAAATAAAACATAGTAAGAAAAGGTGAAATCCTGTTAACACTGAGTTCTTGTGCCTAAGTTTGGGTTTATTAAAGGAAAGCATACTTGGTGCTATACAAGGCAGCAGAGTCTTTAGTTCACACATACTATTCAGTATCACACAACTCCTAATTTCTGTTCTTGGCCTTTGCAGTTTACGTTAGTACCTACTTTACTCAATTATGAGTTATGATTAGTATTTTTTTAGTACAAATTTTTGATAAAAGATGTTAGGTAAGTAAATATTGTTGAACACTTCAGTTGCTCTTAAGCTCCTCGCATGCTGTTTAATCAGAACAGTGTTGATTTGATCTCCAGAAAGAGCCAAAGAAAGAGTTTACAAAGTATTTTGGCTGTTGTACTGACCTAGATTAGGATAGTTGATGTCTGTCATTGCTCATTTGATATTGCGCTGCTAAGCAGTATCCAGAACTGAGGGACTACCCAACATCTCTATGCCTTTTTACCTCTTCTACCGTCTTAGGTATTCTGTACTTGACTTTGCTAACTTTGCAGGTCTAGGGACGGGAAGTTTATTGAGGTAATGGAGGGTTATAATCAAGTAATCAAGTAATTTGCTTCTGCTAGAGATCAAGTGAATGGATTTTGTAATAAGTGGTCATGATCAGAATAAAGGTTAAAAGGAAGCAAGCATTATCAGATGGTTTTTAAAATTAATCTTTTGGCAGTAATTTCAAAAGTAATTGACACAGATTATTTACTTGAATCCTGAGATGTGAGGATTTGGATCTAAATCCTGTATCCACTTTGGGGAATCATTAATATCAGGACTAAACTCTAAGGACTACTGAGGAATTAAATCTAAATGACCTTGAACATTCTTGATACATGTTATGTCCTAATCTTAAAAATCGTCATTTAGATTCAGAGCTACATTTGTGGCCTTTGAAATAGGCCAACTTAGAACATTTCTGTATTGGCAAGTTGTGGATATAATTAACATTAATGGATGATTTGAGAAATGGTTATTAGCTATTAAATGCTGATAATAGGAATAACATTTAGATAGTTACTTAAATTACTTAAATTAATCAAGGAACTTGAAAAAGCAAAAATTTAGTATTTTAGCAATCATTCCCAGTTATCTTTCTTCTTAAGAGCAAGATGGTAATGTCAGTTACCTTTGTTGATTTAAAGAAGGAAAAAAAAAAAATCACAAGCAACTGACTTAACTGGAGTGATCCATTTGGAAGCACTACTTATCTTTCAATATGAACTTTTATTTTCTGGATTTACTTCAAATGGAAATAATATTGCTGGACATTGTTGGTAGGTATTTATTCACTCCTATTCATTCTCCCTTAATTTCTAACTCTAACTATGAAAATTGTCATAAAACTTTCCCAACTATTCCTGTTCCTTTTTTATTCTGTAACAAGAATATAGAATAAAATATTCATCCCTAAACACTATATGCTTCTAATTTGTAAGATAGCTTGATTAATTCAGTAACAGCATCAAGTATAAAAATAAGAATACTGCATATTATATACCTAGTATGACAAGTATATTTTCCAGTTCTGTACTTAAAATAACATTTAAAATATTGTAGTCAGTATAATGTTCTATGGGTCAGATCATTGACTTAACAACATCTGCTAAAATCAAGCGTCAGTAAAAATTAAGTACATATAAAACATTGTGTGTGTATATATGTATATATACACCCATATGTATATATACATATACATGTACATATGTATATATGTATATATACATACACATACACACACCCCACAATATTTCTCTTAATACACTATAATAAAACACAAAAATACAGTGACTGTGTACCAGTTCTGTGAAAGGACAGCCCTAGAGCTACCTGTATTTTTCATAACAAAGCTTGTTATATGTTATTGCTTTAATAAACAGAATTACTATTATCTGAACTACAAAGTTTTCAAATAAGAGATGTCAGGAGTCTAGATGAGGATTCAGCCCCCAAATACACTTGAACTAGTATTGATTTTTTTCACATATACGCCCATTATTACACAAGGTATACCTCAAAAAAAGTATAACATAGGTCAAAAATTTTAAAGTATTGTTTATAATATAACAAATATCACCCACCTTAAATAAAGTACCACAGATACAATTGAAACCCCATGTGTACCTTCCCCTGTCCCATTATTTCCTTCCTCCAAGGTGACTTGCTCTTCTAAATACACCCCTGTCATCCCCCTATGCATTTTACAATTTTCATGTAAATAGGGTCCCACTACACATCCTTCTGTAATTTGCTGGGTTTTGCTTAATATTATACTATATTATATTATATTATATTTTTAAGATTCACGTCTGTCAATACACATGGCTCTAGTTCATTTGCTTCCAGGATGATATGATATTCTGTTGTGAAAATATACCCTCATATATTTGTCCATTTGTTGGTGATCTAAGTATTTGAACTACTATTGATTCTTATCCTTTTTAGTATTCTGTATTTTCATTTGGATTTAAACCAGGATTTTTTTTTTTTTTTTTTTTTTTTTTACAATGTCTTGGACCTGGCCAAGACTGTTGTGACACTATGAATTTATACCATAGCCAAGAAGAGTTGATCTAAGTATTTTCTAGGGTAAGAAAAAGTTGTGGTAGTTCTGGAATACAGTGAATTGCCAGAATTACTTGCTTCTAGAATGAGCAATGTTGCATTCATCAACCAAACCTGCAACATGGAGCGGATTAGAATTAGATGTCACCTTCCTGAAGTCAGGAGGAAAGTTTTTAGCATTCATTTACTCTTCTACTTTGATTTAAAAAGAAAGAGAAAAAAAAAACTTCATTTGCCCTTTGTATAAATTTAGTTAAATAGGTGAATGAGGGCCTAATTCACCCCTCACTTGACCTGCAGTCCACTCACCAGTTCCTTTCTATAAATCTGTAGTTTAGCCTCAACAACAGCAGGAAAAATGAAGGTTGATACTTTTAGGCAGATTTTAAAGCTTCAAAAAGCTTTAGAAAAGCCCTGTCTTTCCCTTTACCCATCCAGATTCCATTCCCTCTACTACGAATAGATTGGAAATCAGTAAAGGGGATACCCAACTCACTTTTCAGTCTCTTCTTTTGAAGGCTTCTCTGCCTGTCCTTTAGATGTTGGTGTTCAAGGTTTTATTTTAAGGTCTCTTCTCACTACCAGTTCCCTGAAAAACGTTTATTCCTGTGACTTTCTTTACTATCTACATTAATTGTTCTCATTTTGGGGATGGACAGGAGGCCACTTTTTGGCGGATCAAATGGACGTGGGTTTTTTTTTAAAGGTTGTGAAAACACTGAACTGTACGTTTATCATTCTGAAATAGAGATCTTGCCCTAAATCTCTTAGCTCATAAATTATACATGCAGTCGCCTACAGGAACATCCAACGGGACATCTTGTAGACATACTAAATTTGGTATAACCAGAATTGACTTCATTATCCACCTCCACTCCCCTCCATCAACACTACTCACCCCTCACTCCTACCACCACCCCATCCCCCCAGGGACAGAAGGTATTCTGCTTAGGTCCTGGGCTTCCATTCTCACTGAATAGCCCTAATATCAGCAATTATCAAGTTGCAGAACTTTGAATCATCATCCTTTGAATCATCAAATCCTTGGTGCGACTTCCTCAATTTCTCTCATCTTTCTGTATCTCTCCACCTCTCCTGCCATTATCTTAGTCTGCATTAATTTCAGCAGCCCCCAGACTGGTCTCGCACTGGTCCTGCATCTCTATATGCTATCCTTCACACATGCTGCCCCAGAATGGTCTATAAAGCACAAATTTTCTCTTAAAGCCTCTTAGAGTGAACAGATACTGTGTGTTGACCGCACTTCTTCCCTTCTTCCAGTACTTCAGCTAGAATGAACTCGTTTCAGTTTCTGGGAAAACTGCAAATGCTGAAAACATTCTTTGCAAATGGTTTTGTTTGCCTGAACATTCTTCCCGAGTTTTCATTTATCATTTTCTTAATGTTCAGGTCTCAGCTTAAACACAGTTTAAACACGTCTTAAAACTGTTAAGAGGTATTTGCTGCACACTCTTATCTTAACCCTGTTCTCCTAACACGACCGATATATGTGTTTTCTAATTGTTCATCTGTCTTTCCAGCTAGATTGGTAACTTCATGGGGCCAGAGACTATATTCTCTGTCACATCTCCAGTACCAAGCACAAAGCCTGGCAGGCAGTAGGCATTGATTCTTAATTGCATTGCATTAAATTAATGCAAGGATGTGATATCTTTGGGCATACATCAAGGAAGTAATTGAATAATCCAAAGCTGTTTGTGATAGCAGCTAAAATGTGTAATTTTAGAATAAAAATACCCAGTTTTTTTACCTCACTTTTTTGTTTTAGGAAGTTGGTTTGTAAATGTTCATGCTACAGCAGATAAAACCTGTTTGATTCTTAGGGGTTGTTACATTTGTTTTTCTATTGTATAGTTTCTACATTTTACACAAGATCCATGTAAAAGAGGACCATCTATAAAGTGCAAAGTAAAGGTATTTTCATGTAATGTGTAAAACACATACATTTGCTTGAAATTTAGAGCATCTCTTTGATGTCTTGTGTTTCTCCTCTTCTTTTATCTTAAAATAATTGAGAATCATATGAGGTGCAGTGGGATTTTCCCCCCTGTAAGTTTCTTTTTTAAATTACAAAAGTAGTTCATACTTATTTTTGAAAATAGAATAATAAAAAGAAAATTATCCATTATCTTATCTACCTGGAAGAGCCAATGTGTCTCCTTCCAGATTTTCTTCCAGGTATATGTATATTTTTAATGTAAATGGATTCAAACTCTAATATTGATATTGGGTATATTGTTTCCTACTTTCCATATACTGGAAAAGCTTGAAGGTGACTGAAAAACTTTTTGCCTATTAAAGCTATGTATTCTGAGCAGTTATTAATTTCTGTGGTGAAATTGGGAAGTAGCCAAAAAAAATGTGAGAATTACTTTTGAAGCATTTTTACTATAAGATTCTGTTTTCTTTGGCAATTGCTACTTATTACCTAATTTTTAAAAAATGCTAGCAAGAGGGTTTATGAGGAAAAACAATTTTTCTATTTTGAAAAAGAAACACATAGGTGTGTTTAAATGATCTTAAGTAATTAGGAACAAAATTTCAACTTATGTTCTGGTGTATTCTAGCGATCAAACTAATTTTCTAATTAGGTCAGCCTTTATTTCTGAAACTGATAATGTTAAGCAATACTCTGAATATCAAGTCAGTATAAAACTAAGATTTGATTTTTAGGGTTCAGCCCTATCTGAATAAATCAATTCCTAATAACCTGTCAGTATATTTTCTACAGAAAGTCTATCTAGTATATGTGCTGCTGAAGTGAGCACCAGAAACTCTATCTAATGAAGTGCTTCTAACTGAATAATTTTCTCTTCTGCCTAAATAAATTTCCTTAGATTCTTTTTTTTTTTTTTAAGATTTTATTTATTTGAGGAAGAGATAGAGAACAAGTGATGGGGAGAGCAGAGGGAGAGGGACAAGCAGACTTCCTGCGGAGCAGAGAGCCTGACTCAGCTCTATCCCAGGACCCCAGGATCATGTCCCAGCCAAAGGTAGATGCTTAACCGACTGAGCCACCTGGTGACCCAGATTCTGTATTCTTAACTAAAAAGTAACCATTGTATTCTGTCCTGAAGGAAAGTTATGTAATGCTAGAAATGGAGAAAAATTAATGGTGAATAGGAGGAACAGAGATAGGTAAAGCAAGTAATTATATACACACACATTCAGGTGTATAAAAAATGTGAATATTCTCTTATACCTAGAATCAACCTATTCAATCCTAGAATAGGATTATGCTGTAATCAACCATAAAGATTATTATATCTTCATATGGAATAAAGGGAGAAGGATTTTTTTTTTTTAAGATTTATTTATTTGAGAGAGAGAGTGTGTGTGTGTGTGTGCGCGCATGTGCACATGGATGCTAGTCAGCATGGGGGTGAGGCAGAGAGAGAGGGAGAGAGAATCTCAAGCAGACTACTGGCTGACTGGTGGAGCCCAACACCAGAGCTCAGTCTCTGTGAGATCATGACCTGAACTAAAACCAAGAGACCAACAACTCAACTGACTGAACCACCCAGGAGCCCCAGGGAAGAGGATTTTCTTATAAATGGATGCACTAATGACTTTTACTGAATTCTCCTATAGCTTCTTAGTGTTTTTATACCACCTACTAGGTAAAATTCCTTAGTCTTTGTCAACTCTAAGGTCACACTTTACATTGGCTTGCTTTCACATCTATTTAAAGGTTTGTTTTAAAGAAGAGCAATAAAACTTCAATCTCCATATTATTTGTGAAGTTATTGGCGATCTACCAGGTATAGTTTTGTTTCCTTTGAACTTATTAAGACAAGTAACAGTAAAACAGATCAACAGAAAATTGTTAGTACCCTTCTATTAATAATTTTAAAATATTCAAATATTTTGTGATTTTTTTTTGTTTTGTTACTCATAAACTTTAAAGATAAATTAATTAAAGATAACTATATAGCAATTGAAACAAAACAGACCTAACATTTTAGGCTTTTAAGAATGTCTGATGGTGGGCGCCTGGGTGGCTCAGTGGGTTAAGCCGCTGCCTTTGGCTCAGGTCATGATCTCGGAGTCCTGGGATCGAGTCCTGCATCGGGCTCTCTGCTCAGCAGGGAGCCTGCTTCCTCCTGTCTCTCTGCCTGCCTCTCTGCCTGCTTGTGATCTCTCTCTGTCAAATAAATAAATAAAATCTTAAAAAAAAAAGAATGATGGTATTGATTCAGGGCCATGTTGTTGTTACCTTAGTGTGATAATTTAATCATTTTTGCTTCATCAGAACTTATATAGCTAATGTATATAGTGACTTTGTTCTACAAATCTTTAAAATATGAAATATCAAAAGTTTTTGATGATAATTACTACTTTGGTAAAATTATTCATCTGAAGTAATTTTCTATAATTATTTAAATGCTGACCTAAGTTTGGAATTAAATAATGAAAGCTATAGTGATTCTGATCATTGATGTGTGTTTGCTGTAGTCTTCAAAACCATAGCTGATGTTTTAGGGTCGTATTACACTGTCTATCTTTTTAAGGATTTCTTGGACTAAGTTTCCTTGATATACTTTTGTAATTTGAACTAAATGAAAACAACTTGACTTTCTTTTTCTGTTATCTTTATTAGGTAGTGGGGCCCAATAATTCTTTGAAAATGTAAGTTGACATGGTAGGACTCAGTTACAAGTTTTGTGTTTAAATGACAAAACTTAGTGCTTCTAAATGTTAATTCAGCTGTTGACTAGTGTGATATTTGAGGAACTGCATTATATCCTTGAAACCAAATACTTCAATTAAAAGATATTTATAAACTATACACTGCCTCCGTGAGCTGCTTGTAGCAGCTGGTACACTCCATTTGTCATATTGTGGTGTGAGTTTCATGTCTGCTACTTTTATCTCTTGATCAGCCTTTTCAGAGAAAAAGTGACAGCTGACTATATACAAGGAAAAGCTTCCTCAAGAACATCCTAGTAGAATTTATTAGCAGCGATCTGAGTAAATTCTAACACGGATAGTTTAGAAATATATGTGTACAGCCAAGTGTTTACAGATACCAAAGAAACACTAGGTTTAACATTTAACAATCAAGTCATTAATATGAGTTTCATTTAAAAAAACAGCCTCAAAATTAAAGTTTAATCTATAGATTTTTTTTTCCTTTTTCAAGTTAGGCTAATCAAAATTTCTCCTGTTAGTCTAATTATGCAGCTCTCTAGAAGTCACATTTCAAGTTAAGTTTCCCAAAACTTTTATTGGAAAATTAAGGAGGTGGTTTAAGTCCCAATGAATGCTAACAGGTATGACTGAGGCAATGCCTAAAGTTCTCTATTTACTGCAGGTCAATGTTTCCTGCAAAACAGGCATTAAGCTACCAGATACCCAGTACGTAATAATATGTCAACTGGTTGCAGTAGCGAAGCTGTCCATAATCAATAGATTACTTGTTATATGCTTATTGATCTTAAGCACAAAGGTTAGGTACAGTGGCTATCAGAGAGTTGTTATAAACTACTAAATGTACTACAATTCTAAAACCACGCTATTGGGAAAGACTTTGAAAACTTTAGTTCTTAATTTATACTTTTAGGAAGATTGAGATTTAAGCAGTTTCACAAGTGCCCAAGGTACTATACTAAACATTCAAAAATTTTTTCTTTATGTAGTCCATGTTACTATTTACTAGATGACTAACTGCGGAAGAGGGAAGCTATTTGTCCTGCTGTTGGTAAGTCCCTCCAACCTTTATAATCAAAACTTAAGTAATAAGTTTAATAGGGAGTTTTGTATACCCTGTTTATTTTTAATTTAGATACATTTAGATACATTCACACTTCTATATTAGCTTATCATCCACACCGCTGTTTTTTTAGAATGGTGGCATCGGGGGCTAAGGACAACTTTCAAGGACATTTTGTCTTTCCACCTTTTCCTTGCATATTATGACTTGTATAACAGGTAGCTGCTGGGAAGTTTTCCTTACAAGAACTTGGCCCAAAAGAATTCTGATTACACCATTTCAAGATCATCTTAAGCTTGCTTTAAATTTTTTTTATAGCTTTACTGAGGTATAAATGATAAAAACTGTACATCTTTAATGCACACAATTTGATGGGTTTGAACATATACACAGATGTTTACCTGTGATACCATGACCACAATCAAAGCAATAAACAGATCCATCATCTCCAAAGTTTCCTTGCGTCCTTTTTTTGTGTTTGTGTTAAGAACTTACCACAAGATCTACACTCATCAAAATTGTAGTTTAATACATCATTATTCACAATAACCAAGACAAAGCAACCCAAATGTCCACTGACAGACAAGTGGATTTCTTTTTTTAAAGTGTTATTAGGGCGCCTGGGTGGCTTAGTGGGTTAAAGCCTCTGCCTTCGGCTCAGGTCATGGTCCCAGGGTCCTGGGATGGAGGCCCGCATCGGGCTCTCTGCTCAGCGGGGAGCCTGCTTCCTCCTCTCTCTCTCTGACTGCCTCACTGCCTACTTGTGATCTCTCTCTCTGTCAAATAAATAAAAAAAAATCTTAAAAAAAAAATAAAGTGTTATTAGTCGGGGCGCCTGGGTGGTTCAGTGGGTTAAAGCCTCTGCCTTCGGCTCAGGTCATGATCTCAGGGTCCTGGGATCGAGGCCGGCATCGGGCTCACTGCTCAGCAGGGAGCCTGCTTCCTCCTCTCTCTCTGCCTGCTTGTGATCTCTGTCTGTCAAATAAATAAATAAAATCTTTAAAAAAAAATAAAAATAAAGTGTTATTAGTCATGGGGGTGGGGGTGGGGAGAAATCTTACCATTTGTGCCAACATGGATGGACTTGGGAGACATGCTAAGTGAAATAAATCACAGAAGGACAGATACTACATGATTCCACTTACATGAGGTATCTCAAATTAATTTATAGAAGCAGGTAATAGAATGTGGTTGTCAGGAGATTTGAGGAGAGAGAAATGGGGGTTCAATGAATATCAAGTTACATTTGTGCAAGATGAGTGAGTTCTAGAGACCTGCCGTACAATATAGTGCCTGTATTTAATGACGATCTTGTTTAGCCATTAATCCCTTTGGAAGCAGAGGTGAATGCTCCATTAAAGAAACCAATTTAAATTTTTATTAATAGTGAAATTGTTTTTCATCTTCCTTTATGATGCCTCTGTATTCTATGTGCCACTATGTGCCAAGTGTACCCTTGTTTGTATTGAATTTGGATTTTAAGTCTGCTAGACAGCATGTGCCCTCAGGGCTTGTGTCCTACCCTATACTGAATAATGGCTGGTAAATTCTAAGTGTCCATTTTTCACTTTTTCTTTCTTGAATTGTTACAGCAACATTCTAAATTGCTATTTTAGCTTTTCAGGGAAAGGTCTCAGTTTAACTATAAATTCTATGCAAAAGCAAAATGGAAGATCTTCTTTGGGTTTGTAATGCCATTGTCTTTTATAGAAAAAAAGTTATAAATTATGTAAAATCATAGCCTTTAAATATCCCTCCTCCCCGAGATACCATTTTTAGCTAAAATACCACGGTCTATGGAACTGGCATTGTATGGCGGTTATGCAATGACTGCAGATTACATTCCTAACACAGAGAGAAAACCACACGCCAAAAACATGACCTCTGAAGGGGTGTGGTTAGCCTAAAATAAATACAGTTCCTAAACTTTCTTAGATGAAATTGCTGAACTTCTAATTCCAAAGTGGCTTATGTTCTGGTCATCAGAGTTTTTTCTTTCAAGAATTCAGAAGGAAGCTATCCCCTAGCACATGCTGAGTCACAAGCAGTGTGACAGGGGAAGAGCACGGGACTAGAACCAGAGCAACCTGAGTCCGAAACACCTCAAAACAAGCTCGGGGAGGTTATTGGGTGAAGTAGGTTTTATTTATGTGGATTAGAAGAACTGAGTCTGACTTCAGCTCAATACCCCACAATCATGATTAACTTCAGTCCATGATAATAACTCCTCAGCATACTATCTCACCTGTGATTGGACCCCACAGAGGAGGAGCATCATGATAAAGCCATGTCAAGTTCGGCATGGAAAGAAATACATGTTACATCAGCTGAGACATTTTTATATTTATGAAGGCTAGTCCAGGAGCTGAGGTAAATCCTTAATCCTTAATAAGCTTACCTCCTTCTCCATAGTCTGACCTGCCCATTTTTTTGTATACTTAGGTTATTTTTTTTAAAGATTTTATTTATTAGAGAGAAATCACAAGCAGGCAGAGAGGCAGGCAGAGAGAGAGGAGGAAGCAGGCTCCCTGCTGAGCAGAAAGCCCGATGTGGGGCTCGAACCCAGGACCTGGGATCATGACCTGAGCCGAAGGCAGTGGCTTAACCCACTGAGCCACCCAGGCGCCCCTGTATACTTAGGTTATTAAAGAGCTCTATAAACACACAACAACTAGCTGGTTATAAGCTTTGAGTTTCTGTAATCATAGAAACATTATACTTTATTTGAAAAGCATTCAGTAAATTCATTGCCTTCTAATAGCATTGGCTGAGTCACTTGATTCAGTTCGTGATTTCTGCAGTATTTTTAGGGAACTAAACATTTCTATGAAGCACCAGCGAAGCTGTAATCCTATCCCACCAGCACATTTTTGATTCCTACATTCAAATCTTGATACCCACTCATGAGCTCTTCCAACATGTCATACCAATTTACCCAAGGCTATCTGTGCAAGTGAGTGCTTTATGAAAAGCAGGTGATTCTTTTTTCTCCTCCCTGCTCCCTACGTTTTTCTCTCAAGAGTTGTTATAGACTTTGCTAATAAACATTTTTCTGATCATTTGACTTCTTGTTGACATTGAACATACCTGCGTGTTACTGAAGATCAAAGTTAATGTTAACACAAGTATTTCACTCTTTAGAAGCCCTTGCTGTCTTTGAAGATACTCAGAAGAAACAGTTTCTAAAGATCATGATGATAACTAACGCTGAATACTAATTGTGCGCTAAGCAGTGATCTGGGTGCAATACATGTATTAACTCATTTTGTTCTCAGTGGCATGGTAGGTACTATCACGGCTCTTATGAGGAAATGGAAGTACAAAAATTTAACCGACTTGCCCAAGGATACACAGTTCATTAAGTGGCAAAGCGGGCACCCTGACACTATCTGTGCTTTTAACCTTTAAGCTATATTCCTCTCCCAGAACAGTAAAAGAAAGGAGGTGGGAAGGAAGGGTAAAGGTAGGAAGGTTTGAGTAAAATTTGACCTTTGAATATGGCATTAAATTAAATCGGTACTACTACCCTCCATGAAAATATGTGAATTTTGTGATTCTCCAAAGAATATTTCACTCTCTTGAGATATGCATCTGATATTTTTTCTTTCCTATGATACATATTAAATCTTTTTTTGGTGAGATACTAATTTATTATTTTCCCAAGTGTAAGTAATGAAAAAACTAAGTGAGGGTTGATTGATAGGACATTTAAACATCATCTTACCAGTGAGTATTGAAGACTAAAAAATGTCACAACTGTATATTTAAAAGCATTTAAAATTAGCACTAAACATAACCTGAGTAATAGAGAATACTTTTTCTATGCTGTATATTAAATGCAGAAACTCCAAAGATAATTACCATGGCATTTAGTAGGCTTTGTTGGTGAATAAAGATAAGTGAATGAGAAATGAGGGAAAAAAAAGCAAAATTCACCTCTGGCAAGCCAGAATTTTTTCAAAAAATGAAAAAGGATGACAAATTCTTTTCTTTTTAAGGTTTTTATTCAAATTCCAGTTACTTAATATACAGTGTAATATTAGTTTCAGGTGTACAATGTAGTGATTCAACTCCTTCATACAACACCCAGTGCTCTCCTCAAATGCCATCACCTGTTTCACCCATCCCCCCACCCACTTCCCCTGTGGTAACCATCAGTTTGTTCCCTATACTTTAGAGTCTGTTCCTTGGGGCTCCTGGGTGGCTCAGTGCATTAAGCATCTGCCTTCTGCTCAGGCCACAATCCCAGGGTCCTGGGAATCAAGGTGTCCTGAATCAGCAGGGAGTCTGCTTCTCTCACTCCCTCTATCCCTCCCTCTGCCCCTCTCTCTGTCCCTCTCCTTGCTCATGCTCTCTCTTGCTGTCTCTCTCAAATAAATAAAATCTTTAAAAACAAAAAGATTGTTTCTTGTTAGGATCTGCACAGAAAAGTAAATAATCAATAAAACTAAAAGGCAACCTATGCAATGGAAGAAGATATTTGCAACTGACATATCTGGTAAAGAGTTATCCATAATATATAAAGAACTTACAAAACTCAGCACCCCAAAAATGAATAATTCAATTTAAAAATGGGCAGAAGATATGAATAGACATTTTTCCAAAGAAGACATATGGATGGCTAACAGACACATGAAAAGATGCTCAATATCATTCATCATCAGAGAAATACAAATCAAAACTACAATGAGATACTATGTCACACCTGTCAGAATGGCTAAAATCAACAATACAAGACAGCAAGAATGTGAAGAAAGGGAAACCCTCTTGCACTGTTGGTAGGAATGCAAACTGATATAGCCACTTTGGAAAACAGTATGGGAGTTTCTCAGAAAGTTCAAAATAGAACTACCCTGGTATCCAGCAATTTCACTACTAAGTATTTACCTAAAGAACACAAAAATCCTTGGGGCGCCTGGGTGGCTCAGTTGGTTAGGCAACTGCCTTCTGCTCAGGTCATACTCCCAGGGTCCTGGGATCGAGCCCCACATTGGGCTCCCTGCTCAGTGGGGAGCCTGCTTCTCCCCCTCCCTCTCTGCTCTGCCTGCTTGTGTCTCTCGCTCTATCAAATAAATAAATAAAATCTTAAAAAAAAAAAAAGAATACAAAAATCCTGTTTCAAAGTGGTACATGCTCCCCGATGTTTATAGCAGCACTCCCTATAAGGGAAATAAGCCAGATTATGGAAACAGCCCAAGGTCTATTGACTGATGAATGAATAAGGAAGATGTGGTGTATATATATATAACTGTATATATATATAAAATGGAATATTAGCCATAAAAAAGAATGAAGTCCTGCCATTTGCAATGACATAAATGGATCTAGAGAGTATTATAATAAGTGAAATAAGTCAGAGAAAGACAAATACCATATGATTTCACTCGTGTGGAATTTAAGAAACAAAAGAAATTAACAAAGGGGGGAAAAGGCAAACCAAGAAACAGTCTCAATTATAGAGAACATAATAAATCTTAATGGATGTTTTGATTAGTTTCTACTAAGTCTGTTATTCTCAGTAGTAATCATTTCTCTGTAATAAGGTCTAGAATATATCTTGTATGTTCATACCTGTTAGATACATACTTTTAACCATGTATCTTTGTTACCAAAGCACCACACAAAATAATCCCATGGTGCTGTGCCTTTCCAGTTAAAGGTAGAGCAAGAAAGTAAAATTTCTGTCTAAAATTTATTTTACTAAATATAACCAAGAAACAGACTCAACTATAGGAAACAAGTTGATGGTTCCCAGATGGAAGGTGGGGGTGAGGGGAATGGGATAAATAGGTGATAGGGATTAAGGAGGGCAATTGTGATGAGCATTGGGTGATGAATGGAAGTATTGAATTACTATATTGTACACCTGAAACTAGTATTACACTGTATGTTAACTGGAATTTAAACAAAAACTTTAAAAAATTTATTTTGTTAAATACAGTAAGAAATCAAAGGTGTTTCTGCTTTTATTTTTTAACTGTGGATATTTTTAGTAGATATCAAAACCTTCTTTGCATCAAAATCGGCAAGATCAGGCTTAATCTGTGACTATATTATAATTCATCGATACCCTATAAAAGACAGGCAAAACTATTTAAGAAAATTGATGCTAAATTATTCTTCTGTCTCCCTGCACAGCAATGACTCCTTACCACCTTGTGTAGAGACGTTTCATCTTATGTACCTGAAGCTGAAAATGGTTGATGCTCACTCTTCTAGCTTCCCTTGCGGCAGGGATGTGGTCTGTTGCAGACAAACCTGCCCAGGTATGAGGCCAGGTCCTTCCAACCCTATCACTCAGCTACACTAAGGCTGCATTCCTCATGATTACAATTGTATGATACAACGTGAACAAATACTGCAAAAATAGGGTGGTCTTGTATGTCAAGTTATTGATTTCCTAATGGTTAAAATAAGCCAAGTTAACAGAGCAGAATGCAGCTAAGATTTAAACATGGTTCTATTTCAAAGAGATAATTGCATACCCATGTTCATACAACATTATTTGTTATAGCCAAGAGATGGAAACAAAACAAAATGTGACATGTATATAATGAAACATTATTCAGTCTTTTTTTCAAAGATTTTTAATTAATTAATTTATTTATTTATTTCACAGAGAGAGAGATCACAAGTAGGCAGAGAGGCAGGCAGAGAGAGAGATAGAGGAGGAAGCAGGTTCTCCGCTGAGCAGAGAGCCCAATGCGGGACTCGATTCCAGGACCCTGAGATCATGACCCGAGCCAAAGGCAGAGGCTTAACCCACTGAGCCACCCAGGCACTCCATATTCAGTCTTAAAAAGGAAGAAAATTCTGGGGCGCCTGGGTGGCTCCGTGGGTTCAAGCCTCTGCCTTCAGCTCAGGTCATGAACCTAGGGTCCTGGGATCGAACTCTGCATCAGGCTCTCTGCTCGGCAGGGAGCCTGCTTCCCCCTCTCTCTCTCTGCCTGCCTCTCTGCCTACTTGTGATCTCTGTCTGTCAAATAAATAAATAAAATCTAAAAAAAGGGGGGGGCAGAAAATTCTGACACATGCCACAACATGTGTGAAACTTGAGGACATTGTGCTAAGTGAAATAAGCCAGTCACAAAAGACATATTGTATGATTCCACTCATATGAGTATACTACCCTAGATAAGTCTACTAGTTATCAAGATACTTCTCTGGATAAGTCAAATTCATAGAAACAGAAAGTAAAATGGCAGTTTCCTGGAGCTGGATAGGGAGGGAGAAATAGGGAGTTGGTTAATAGGTGTAGAGCTTCAATTTTTAATTTTGCAAGATGAAAACATTCTGGAAATTTGTTGCACAATATGTGAATACACTTAACACTACCGAACTGTACACTTAAGTGGTTAAGATGGGGAGCACCTGGATTGCTCAGTTGTTTAAGCATTAGACTCTTGATCTTCGTTCAGGTCTTGATCTCAATGTTGTGAGTTCAAGCCCCATGTTGGGCTCCATGCTGGGTGTGTGGCCTCCTTAAAAAAAAAAAACTGGTTAAGATGGTAAATTTTGTTATGTGTTTTTTACCACAATTAAAGTAAAATAAATGTATGGTATTTATAAACAAGAAAAAAGAAAGAAAAATTTGATGCTAAAATAGCTAATAAGCCTGTGCCTTAAGTTATGACAGAGAAAAGAAACAATTATGCTGCTATTATATCAAAAGTAGTTTGTTTTAAAAGGCAACCTACTGGGGGCACCTCGGTGGCTCAGTCTGTTAAGTGACAAACTTTTGATTTCGGCTTAGGTCATGATCTCAGGGTCGCAACACTGAGCCCCACTTCAGGCTCTATGCTCAGCAGGAAGTCTACTTGAGATCCTCTCTCTCTCTCTCTGCCTCTCCCCTACTCACACACATACACACACACACACACACACACTCTCTCTCTCTCTCTCAAAATAAAGAAATAAGTAAAATCTTTTAAAAAAATAAAATGAAATTAAGAAAACTCTTCCATTTACAATAGCACAAAAGAATAAAATACTTAGAAATAAGTATAACCTAAGAAATTTTATACTCTGAAAACTACGAAACATTGTAGAAAGAAATTAAAGAAGACCTACAGAAATGTAAAGATGTTAATGGTTTGGAATACATATTGTTAGGACAGCCATACTCCTGAACTTGATCTACAGACTCAATACAATCACTATCAGATTCCCAGCTGACTTTGCAGAAATTGGTAAGAGGATCCTAAAATTCATATAGGATTGCAAGGGAACTGTGGGGGGCTTGGGGGGTAGGGAAGGAAAAAATGAAACAAGATGGAATCAGGAGGGAGACAAAACATAAGAGACTCTTAATCTCACAAAACATACTGAGGGTTGCTGGGAGGAGCGGGGTAGGGAGAGGGTGGTTGGGTTATGGACATTGGGGAGGGTATGTTGCTATGGTGAGTGCTGTGAAGTGTGTAAGCCTCATGATTCACAGACCTGTACCCCTGGAGCTAATAATACATTATATGTTAATAAAAAATGAAAAAAAAAAAAAAAAAGAATTGCAAGGGAACTAGAAGAGCCAAAACAGGGGCGCCTGGGTGGCTCAGTGGGTTAAGCCTCTGCCTTCGGCCCGGGTCATGATCTCAGGGTCCTGAGATCGAGCCCCACATCGGGCTCTCTGCTCAGCGGGGAGCCTGCGTCCCCCCTCTCTCTCTTCCTGCCTCTCTGCCTACTTGTGATCCCTCTGTCGAATAAATAAACAAAATCTTTAAAAAAAAAAAAAAAGAAAGAAGAGCCAAAACAATCTTGAGAAGGAAGAATAAAATTAGAGGACTCACACTGTGTGATTTCAGAACTTAGCTCAAAGCTACAATAGCCAAGAAAGGTAGTGCTGGCATAAGAATAGACATATGGATCAATGAAATGGAGTGGAGTTAGGAAGAACACCCTCACATTCACAGTCAGTTGATTTTTCCACAAGGGTGCCAAAACAGATGGGCAAAGAACGATCTTTTCAATTAATGTCGCTGGGACAATCAGATACTACACACAAAGGAATGAATTTGGACCCTTCATATCACCCACAAAAAATTAAAACGGATCAAAGACCTAAATATCAGACCAAAACCTATGAAACTCTTGAAAGAAAACATAGGCATGAATCGTTGGCCTTGGATTAGTAAACAGTTTCTTAGCTATTAGCACAAGCAACAAAATTTAAAAATCAGATAAATTAGGCTTTATCAAACCCAAAACTTGTGCTTCAAGGAACACTAGTAAAAGAGTGAGAAAGCAACTCACTAAATGAGAGAAATTTTTTATAAATCACATATCTGTAGGGGACTCGTATCTAGAATATGTAAAGAACTATTACAACTTAATAATAAAAATACTATCCAATTAAAATATGGGCAAAGGATCTGAATAGACAGTTCTCCAAAAAGATATACATGGCAAACCAGCACAAGAGAAGTTGCTCAAATCATTAGCCACCAGGGGAATGCAAATCGAATTCACAATGGGATATCACCTCATATCCACTGTGACAGCTACAATAGAAAACACAGATTACAGCAAGAGCTGGTAAAGATGTAGGGAAACTGAAGCCTTTGTACACTGCTCATGGGAATGTAAAGTGCTGCAGCCACTGTGGAACACAGCGTGGTAGTTGTTCAAACAGTTAAACAAAGATACCATAGAATATGGGTTATGGGTTTTCCATTGACCATCACCATATGACTCTAAGGGAAACTGAAGGGAGACCAGGAAAGACTGCTTTTCTTGCTGCCTCTATTCTGGCTAGGACCTACACCCTCACCTTCCACACTCCTTGTATTTCAGATAATGTATGTCCTTCATGTAAAGGTCAAGAAGTTAATGATTTCTTTGTGGAGTCTTCCAATCCAATAGATGCCCTCTAAGGAGCAACCTGGCAAGGTAATCATGCAGGTTTTCGAGACCACTGACTCACCAAGACCTCCTGGTTCCAGGGCATAATTAACTTATGGAGAACATCTCAACACTTGTCTTGGTACTAACAAGTTCCTGGATGCCTTGAGAAGACATGTACACCAGACCACAGTCCTCAATAAAAATCCCAGATCCCAAGAAAGGGGAGAATCACTCTCATTTCCTTTCCAAATCTCCCAAATATCCTGGCTGTATCTGCACTCCCTCCAGGTCTTCAACAAACTCTGCTCTCACTTCCTTGCCACTTGCATTTTATTTCTATCCTTTGTGAAGCCAAGAATGCTCTTGGCTGGTCCTGCAGGACCCCTCTAGGTCCTTGGGCCCAGCCAGCCCGTATCAACCCACTACTTCAGAAACGTAAAGGTCGGGAGTACCACAGAGCACCATTTAAGGATAACAATCATAATCTCAAATATTTTAAATGTAGAGTTTTTGCAATGGGAGGGGCATATGAAATCAGCACAGCTGAGGTCCCTTTGACAACCCTCTTGCCCATGTTGGGAATCTTTTGGGCTGGTCTGTGTAGAAGTCTCCACTACTTTATTTTTTTACTTCATTTTTCCCGTCCGATTCAACACCAAAGTTTGGGAGAGCATGAGCTCTAAATTAAGTTTTCAAATGTGTTATGACCAACAAATTGCTATACAAATTAACACACAGATTTAAAAACATATCGTCATTGCAAAAAGACCCTGTTATATGTACCTGCTGTGTACAAGGGTTTTATAGGCTCTATAAGGAAACACACTAGAGTAAAATTGAAATAAATAGCATAAAGCATGTAGAAGGAGGGGTATGGTTGTGTTATTGTTTTTGTTTATATTTTCCTTTTTGGTGGCTGTGGTTGGCTGGAGATCAATTAGCCTAAAGGGCTTCTGGAAAACATGGTCTCTGCCCTCAAATTAGCAATTTCAGGCAGTATATATCAAATACCTAATTTGTTCAAATACCATAGAAGCTTATGGTAGATAGAATTTCTTCACCTGTGTCTTCTAATCAGAATAGTTTTATTACTGATATAAACCAAAGTAACATGTTCTTCAATTTTATGGTTATTTGGGATTAGATAGGTTTTGGAAAGATAAGGAGAGAAAGCACCAACACATAGAGCAGATACAAAAAAAAAGCCAAACCCTCTTTATCTTATTTTTAAAAATATGTCTAGCTATGATTATTTACTCGTGCATAATGTCTATCTCATATGAGTTAATGTTACAATAACCTAGTCACTGACTCAATGTTAAATGGTAGATCCAATTCTCCTGCTGACCACATTCCCTTTATTTTTTTTTATTATGTTCAGTTAGCCAGCATATAGTACATCATAAGTTTCTGATGTAGTGTTCAACAATTCATTAGTTGCATATAACAACCAGTGCCCATCATAACACAAGCCCTCCTTAATGCCCATCACCTGGTTACCCCATCCCTCCATCCCCCCTTCTGTAACCCTCAGTCTGGCTCCTGGAGTCCAGAGTCTGTCATGGTTCATCTTCCTCTCTGATTTCCCCCGTTCAGTTTTCCCTCCCTTCCCCTATGGTCCTCTGTGCTATTCCTTATATTCCACATATGAGTGAAACCATATCATAATTGTCTTTCTCTGCTTGTCTTATTTCACTTAACATGGTCCCCACCAGTTCCATCCTTGTCGATGCAAATGGTGGGTATTCATCCTTTCTGATGGCTGAGTAATATTCCATTATATATATGAACCACATCTTCTTTATCCATTCATCTGTTGAAGGGCATCTTGGCTCCTTCCACAGTTTGGCCGAGCCCTCTTTAATTTGCCTCAGAATCTGCTTGGCGTTCATCACTTTACCTCACGGCTGCTGGTGACCCAGCTGGACCTACCTGGCAACCTTAGTATGGTTTTCGTAAATTTAGAAAATACCACGGGCTCCTGTTTGGGATGGTTAAACTTCATGAACCTATTTGGCAGGTTGTCTTTGAGGTAGGAGTTGAGAAAATGACTAAGTCTTCTCTCTTCTCTTTTGGGACAACAGATGGATCTCTCCAACTTGGAACCATTCGTTTCCTGATTTGAAATTCCTCAGTGGTTGTTTGTAGTTTCAGGCTGAAGTGCTTTGGCTTCCTCCATCCTTGGACCCTTCGGGTTCCTGGTTTCGCTTTCCCCTCCAGCCTCATCTCATCTTGACGTCACACGCATGCGCGCACACTGCTGGGAGCTAGCATGTGCTTCAGCCGGTAGGTCTGACCCGCCCTGCAATTTCCCAATTCCAAGCTTTCAAACTTTCTCTTCCCTTTGCCAAGAATTCGCCTCCCTCCATCTCCGCCTCTTCCCTCCAACCATCCTCTCCACCTTCTCTTAATTTTCCCACGAACCTGTGAGTCTTAGTTTCTCCTGCCCATCTAATTTTGGTGTACGCCAGGTGTTTGTGCTCTGAGGGGACGCTGCACTTCCCCTCTCGTGGGACATGGTATAATTGAGTTACTGCATTTTTATCTATTTACTTGTCAGGCAGGATCAGTCTGTTTAACTCACCATTTTATCCCCACCTCCCAGCTTGGTGCGTCCTAAAGAAGAAATGTTCTGTACAAATTTGTCGAAGAGCCAAAGGCTGCTGGGTGTTTTTACTCAACTAGAATATTCAGATAAGGCCCCGGGTGCCTGCACTTACCAGTCATCCATTGTTGGCTGTAGCCACCAGCGAGCACCTGTTTTTCTATCAAGGGACGATTCACTCAGTAATAGAACTCCCGTAACAGGACCCCGCTGTGCTGTCTGTGAGCACATCTGCAAACCCTCTGTTATTACCATTGGGATTTGCTGCCTTACACTTGGATCATTGATTGTGAGACTTGCCTATTTTGTTGCAGATTTAATGTCAGGTGCTTGCTCAATAAGGTACCCAACACAATACCTTTTAGGGTTTCATTGTTTGATAGATGTGTGAAGATCCTTATGATAAAACCCAGAGGACGGGGAGCCGCTCATCAGGATCAGGCTTAAAGGTTTTTGCTCACCACATTGGCCGATCCGCTGACCTGTTCCCAAGAGGAATGTGAATAGGGCGCTCAGCAACTCTGTTGTCAGCGCTCTCCGCCTCTGTTCAGGGACCTCACCGGGAGCCTTTTTCTGGCCTTACCTCCCCTTTGCCCCTCCTCATACAAAATCCTAGTATCTGGGAAATGAAAAGTTGTCCTTTTCTTTTTTTTTAAGATTTTATTTTATTTATTTTATTTATTTATTTTTTAAGATTTTTATTTATTTATTTGACAGAGATCACAAGTAGGCAGAAAGGCAGGCAGAGAGAGAGGAAGGGAAGCAGGCTCCCTGCTGAGCAGAGAGCCCAACGTGGGGCTTGATCCCAGGACCCTGAGGTCATGACCTGAGCCGAAGGCAGTGGCTTAACCCACTGAGCCACCCAGGTGCCCCTAAGATTTTATTTTTTTATTTGACAGAGATCACAAGTAGGCAGAGAGGCAGACAGCGAGCGAGAGAGGGGTGGAAGCAGGTTCCCCACCAAGCAGGGAGCCCAATGTGGGGCTCGATCCCAGGACCCTGAGATCATGACCTGAGCCGAAGGCAGAGGCTTAACCTACTGAGCCACTCAGGTGCCCTATGAAAAGTTATTCTTATAGAAAAAGATTAGGGATCTTTGAGAACCAGAGTTGGGTAAATCTGGGATGGGGGATTGAACTGCTTTATTGGAAATACAGTTGTTGATTATTTATCTAATAACTGTTTATATTCATTTTATTTTTTCAAGATTTTATTTATTTGGCAGAGGGAGAGAGCAAAAGCTGGGGGAGCGGGAGAGGGAGAAGCAGGCTCCCTGCTCAGCAGGGAGCCTGTCACAGGGCTTGGTTCCAGGGCTCTGGGATCATGACCTGAGGTACGCTTAACCCACTGAGCCACCCATGCATCCCTGTTCATATTCATTTTAATTTAATGGGTCAGAGCACTCCAGCAAAAAGAGCAGTGGTTAATGTTTGCTGATTACTCTTATCACTTTTCTGTCTGGTGTCAGGACAAATGCTTGTCACCACTGAAAGACTAATTTCTTTTTTTGTTTTAGAAAACACATTCCAGCTTGGAGGGAGAACTCCCAAATCTCCGGTTTCCATAGCTTATGTCTGCTGTGTGGTCTGGAATATGACACAGGCATCCTGTTCAGGGCATTAAATTTTTTCTGTAAAATCATATCCCTGTGATAATAGGAGAGTTTATTTCTAAGTGATATAAACAAAAGAGGAATGGAAAGGACTAGATAAAATGATTTTTAAAATAGATAAAATATTGATTTAAGTGTGTATAATGGATACACACATATGTTTCACCCTCCCCTGGAACAAATGGTCACGGAAAGCTCATTAAATCGATCCTATTTCAAATCCTGCATTAATCACAGCAAGGTCACACTGAAATCATCTAGTGATTGGTCATCATAATGATAGTACTTCCATTTATTGAGTGCTTTCCACATACCTGTAGCTGTGCTAGGTTCCCCACTTATATTAGCTCATTTAATTTTCATAACAACCCTGTGGAATAAGTACTCTAATTCCTGTTTTTTCTACTTGAGGAAATTGAGGCATGACAAAGTGAAGCTACTTGGCCAAGGTCTCCCTGTTAGTAATTGAAGCAGCCAATTGCTGCTTCAACCCCACAGCTGGTTTATGCATACTTGACCCCTACACTTTTAAGAGTTGAGTTGGAGCTAAAGAGAAATTCATTAGTAAACTAGTATATGAACATAATAATTCCTGCTTCTGGGAATTTGCTAACAGTAGCCATGCAGGAAACATTCTGTTTAAAAATAAAGGTCAGCATTTATATTATACTTTGTTTTCTAAGAGTTTACTAGACTGCTTGTTTAATGCAAATGTTTTCTGTTGAGCTAGGTCAGCAGCTTTCAAATTTGGGATGCATCAGAGTCACCTGGGGAGATTATAAACCTGGAAATACCCAGGGCCCCATCCCATACTCACTGAGTCAGGATCTCCGTGGGTGGAGACAGGGCACCTGGTGTTTAATAGGCTTCCCAGGTGATTCTGACACATAGAAGGTTTTGAATCACTGAGGTCTGTGAAGAGTAGGAGGGCTCTTTTCAGGAATGATAATCCTCAGGTTTGTAGATTTACTGAGGGCCTCATAGGAAGCTTAGGGATGGCTAAATTATAACTCATGAATTTCAAACCATCATCCTGTCTAAATTTATAGAATAATTATCAATTGGCAACATCTGTGGTATGATCTTTCCTAATGGAACTGATTGTCACCTCATTTTTCCTTTTCCCTGTTAAAAGATTGTTAATGATAATAGCTAGCACTCCGTTTTGTGTGTGTTCAAGTCTTTCTTATTCGGCATGTGAGCAATGGTAGTTATATTTCTTGTAACCACTATTAATAAAAATCTCAAGCAGTTTAACACAACAACTATTCAGACTCCAAATAAAGAATCACAAAATCCCAAGACTAAAGTCATCATGTGTAGCTGTATGTTACTTGATTCTTTTTCACAGCATCTCTACCAAGTGATGAAGTGGCCAGTTCCTGTGAGATGGTGGCCACTCCCTGGAAACAGTCTATTCCGTCTGACTTAGAAATTCGCCCCTTTAACAAGGTGAAACCTATTTCTCTAGAGCTTTCGTACACTGGTCCTAGTTCTGACTCCTCTATCAGAATGTCTTACCCACATCAGCCAAAACCTCGACTCAAGAAAGTCACTCCCTGATTGCTGTTTTCTGGGAAGTTCGCAGGATGTCTTACTATTTGACAGAAGCTGTTTGTCCCATGACCAGGGCATCTGCCAGGCTACTTTCTGACAGAGGCACTTAGAATGACAGGACTTCGACTAAATTCATGATTCATATTTTTAAAAATATACATTTTAGCAATTCTATAGAGAGAGACTTATTTGGGGATATTTAAATAGAGAGGTCCAAATGGCAGAAAAAGGAATGTGATCTTACGTTTTCTCAAAGCATTCTGAGTGTTCCATTTTATGTTAATATCATTAGCATGCTGTGTTAGATGTTGCCATGAGATTGAAGGTTGAAGATGTTGTTTACTTTCTCTGTGAGATGTTCAGGACCTTCTAAAGACCTGGCGGTTGTCAGTAAGTCTCTTCTAAATGAGAAATATAGTGCACACCGGCTTCCTGTGATTGATTTGCTACTTTGAAGCTCAAAGGAAAAAGCACATTTATGTCTTCACTGTCCAAGAACTTCTGACTCTAACACTCCTTCTTCCAGGGACCCATTTCCTTTTCACTATTCTTTCTACGGACCAGAATATGACACAGTCCCTTTCCCAATATCCTTTTCCTGGGGCCAGAATGAGAAGCCATCACTCTCCTCTGTCTCCTCTGATGCTTGCAGCCGGTTGTCCTTGTATCATGGATCTTCTTTCCTGAAATTACTCTGATCTCTCTTTGCTGCTCTTAGCCAACTGATTCAAGATATTTTCCCACCTCCTCTTTTACAGCTGGACACCTACCATCACTGATGACCTCTTCAACAGTCAAGTTGATTCTTCATTTTAAAAAATAATTTTATTTATTTATTTATTTTAGGGAGGGAGAAGGTAAGCAGAGGTAGAGAGAGAGAGAGAGAATCTTTTTTTTTTTAAGATTTTTATTTATTTATTTATTTGACAGAGAGAGATCACAAGTAGACAGAGAGGCAGGCAGAGAGAGAGAGAGAAGCAGGCTCCCTGCTGAGCAGAGAGCCCGATGCAGGACTAGATCCCAGGACCCTGAGATCATGACCTGAGCCAAAGGCAGCAGCTTAACCCACTGAGACACCCAGGCTCCCAAGAGAGAGAGAATCTTAAGCAGGCTCCACACCCAGCACAGAGCCCAACACAGAGCTGCATCTTATGATCTGTGCCAAAATCAAGAGTTGGACACTTAGTGCTCCTGAGTGGCTCAGTCGTTAAGCATCTGCCTTCAGCTCAGGTCATGATCCCAGGGTCCTGGAAGGAGACCCATATCAGGCTCCCTACTCAGCAGGAAACCTGCTTCTCCCTCTTTCATCCTCCCTATGTCAAATAAATAAATAATCTTAAAAAAAAAAAAGAGTTGGATGCTTAATTGACTGAGCCACCCAGGTGGCCCTCAAGTTGATTCTTCAGATGTAAAACAAAGAACATTTATGAGTCATTTGTATTTACTTTATAAGAGAATAATATGAACATATAGACATGCTCTGACAACTGAAAATTACACCATGGGAAATTCTATATCTGCTTTAGCAAAAGGGACTGAATTATTGACATTTAGAACTACAATAATACATATATATCTTCAAGTCTAATTTTTGGAAAAATACATTGGTTTTTACACTAAACTTTCTAGGGTTAACTTCCACACAAACTAACAGATAAGGTGCATTAACTGTGATTTATAATTAAAAAGCAAAAAAGCAGCAATTAAAAATTGTGACCAACTGACAACACTGCTGATGCAGTGTTTCAGACAGCATCCTGTCTGAAAATTGTAGGAATTCTAACTATCTGACTGCTCATTAATTGTGGGAGCTCAGCAGCCTGCCAAGTATTGTATGACTGCCAGCATTCCTCATGGAACTCTGATTTAGCTTTGGCAAACCAATGCCGACTTACATATTAAGCACCATTGACACAATGCCTAGGGCCCAGGAGACTTTTAGGGAGCCCACAAAAATATCTTAATTTCTTTTAAAATAAGAAGAAAATAAATAAAACAATAATGAATTTGCCTGAATTACATTTGTCTTTATACCAGTGCAGTAAGTAAGTAAGTAAGTAAGATAGAATTTTAATTTTTTTTAATGGAAGAAGAGGTCAACAAAGGCAAAAGTGCCTAGAACCTCCCCAAATCATAAGGCTCTGTGCAAAACTCTAATACTCTGCTAATGTAGCTCATGGGTGCCAAATTGCAATCACTCTTAATAACCTACAAAACATATCATTTATTGTTATATGAAGTTCTATGGAACTGTTTGTCATGTGATCATAAGGAAGAACTTGAATTTTAGCATCTGGACTGGAGGATACTCATAGCCTACCCATGAATTGAGGACCATTTTTATTGATTACAGCTCTCCCAACAACATCCCTACTCAAAATATAGTCCATGCTCTAGCAGCATAAAGGAGTTTATCAGAAATGCAGAACCATAGGCCCTATCCAGAGCTTCCTAATCAGAATGTGTTTTCGGGTTTGTTTTTTGTTTTGTTTTGTTTTGTTTTGGTTTGGTTTTTACAAAATCCTCAGGTGATATGTATGCATGAGAAAATTGAAAGGCACTGTCAGTTTTAGAAGAATCTATACCTAGGAACTAGTCTGCATTCTAATAGGGAAGAATTCTTCAAAAGTGACATGACTGAGGGGAAAAAGAGAGAGAGAGAGAGAAATCCTTGGTCAACACCACCTCTACCCATCAAAAAATGAGTAGTTCAGATCTTAAGAAGGAGAGGAATCTTCCAACAAATGTGGAAGAGGTGGTCGTAAAAAGACAATAAAGAAACTGTAAAACTTAGAAGAAAATGCAGGAGAAAAGCCCTGTAACATTAGATTAGGCAATAATTGCTTAGATATGACACCAAAAGCAGAGGCAACACAAGTAAAAATAGACAAATTGTACTACATCAAGAATTTTTTAAAGATTTTATTTATTTATTTGGCAGTCAGAGATCACAAGTAGGCAGAGAGGCAGGCAGAGAGAGAGAGAGGAGGAAGCAGGCTCCTTGCTGAGCAGAGAGCCCAATGTGGAGCTTGATCCCAGGACCCTGAGACCATGGCCTGAGCTGAAGGCAGAGGCTTAACCCACTGAGCCACCCAGGCGCCTCCAAAATTTTTTAACAGCTTTATTGAGATATGTCATATTTCATACAGTTCATCCATTTAAAGCTTTTAGTGTATTCACAGAGCTGTGCAATTCTCACTACAATCAATTTCAAAACATTTTTGCCACCTCGAAATAAAACCTCGTATGCATTAGCAATCAATTTTCTCACTTCCCCCCAGATCCCGGCATTAGTCTGCTTTCTCTCTATGAATTTACCTACTGTGGACATTTTACATAAGTGAAATCATATAATCTGTGGTCCTTTTTGGCTGTCTTCTTTCTCTTAGCATATTATTTTCAAAGTTCATTCTTATTATTAGAGCATGTATCAGTACTTCATTCCTTTTTATAGCCAAATAATATTTCATTGTATGGATATACCACATTTGTTTAGCTACTTGTCAGTAGATGGGCTTTGGGTTATTCCCACTTTTGACTATTATAAATTATGGTGCTATGAATACTCATGCCCTGGTTTTTGTGTAGACATATGTTTTGTACATTTTGGGTACATACTTAGGGTAGAATTGCTGGGTCATATGGCAACTCTGTTTAACATTTCAAGGAACTGGCAGGCTATTTTCAAAGTGGCCACTCTATATTCCTATCAGCAATATATAAAGATTTCAACTTCTCCACATTCTTAGCAATGCCTGTTATTATCTGACTTTTTGGTTATAGTTGTCCTGGTGTTTGTGTATATCACATTGAGATTTTGATTTGCATTTCCCTGATGGGTACTGACGCTGAGCGTCTTTTCATGTGCTTATTGACTATGTGTATTTCTTCTTTGGAGAAATGTTTGTTTAGAGCCTATGCCCATTTTTAAATTGGATTATTTGTCTTTTTATTGTTAATTGTAAGACTTTTTAATATATTCTAGCTACAAGTCCCTTATCATATATGTAATTTCAAAATGTTTCTCCCATTATTTGGATTATCTCTTTACTTTCTTGTTGGTGTCCTTTGAAACACAAAATTTTTTAATTTTTATGATATCCATGTAATCTATTTTTTTCTTTGGCTGTTTGTGCTTTTGGTGTCATATCTAAGAAGCCATCGCCTAACCCAAGGTCTTGAAGACTTATGTCTATGTTTTCTTCTAAGATTTTTATACTTTTAGTTATTATGTTTAAGTCTTTGATCCATTTTGAGTTAATTTTCCTACATGACATATGGTAGGGGTCCAATTTCATTCTTTGGTATGTCGATATCCAGTTGTCCCAGAACCATTTGTTTAAAGGGCTATTCTTTCCCCCATTGAATTATCTTGTTACCCTTATCAAAAATAATTTGAATGTAAATGTCAGGGTTTGCTTCTGTACTCTCAATTCTATTCCATGTATATATGTCTGTACTAAAAAAAAACCTTTTATACACCAAAGGACACTATCAACAGAGTGAAAAAGACAACCCACACAGTAGGAGAAAATATTTGTAAAAAATATTAAAAAAAAACTTTTAAAAAAAGGTTTAAAAAAATTAAAAAAAAAAACCTTTTATACACCAAAGGACACTATCAACAGAGTGAAAAAGACAACCCACACAGTAGGAGAAAATATTTGTAAATCATATATCCAAAAAAGGAGTTAATATTCAGAATGTATGAAAAGTCCTATAACTCAACAAAAGCCACCACCACCAAAACAACAAAACAACTATCTTTAAAAAATGGACAAAGGACTTGAATAGACATTTCTCCAAAGAAGAAATGCAAATGGCTGAGAAGCACATGGAAAGATGCTCAACATCAATAGTCTTAGTCCATTTGGGCTGTTATTGACAAAATACAACAGCCTGGATAGCCTATACTCAACAGAAGTTTCTTACAATTCTGGAGACTAGGAAGTCCAAGATGAAGGCACCAGCATGGTCTCATTGCTTCCTGATTCGTAGATGGCCATCTCCTTGTTGTGTCCTGGCATAGTAGAAGGTGCTAGGGATCTCTGTGGTGTCTCTTATAAGTATACTAAACCCATTCATGAAGGCTGTCCCCTTATGACCTAACCACTTCCCAGTCTTAATACCACCACCCTTAAGAGTTAGGATTTTAACCTCTGAATTTTGACGGAACACAAATATTTGACCATAGCACTAGTTATTAGGGAAATGCAAATCAAAATCACGATGAGATACAGCTTCTCATCTATTAGGATGGCTATTATAAACAAACAACAACAACAACAACAACAACAAATTAACAAGTGTGAGGATGTAGAGAAGCTGGAACCCTTGTGCATTGCTAGAGGTAATGTAAAATGGTGCAGCTGCTGTGGAAGACAGTATGGAGACTGCTCAAAAAAATTAAACATAGAAATACCATATGAGGGGCGCCTGGGTGGCTCAGTGAATTAAAGACTCTGCCTTCGGCTCAGGTCATGATCCCAGGGTCCTGGGATTGAGCCCCGCATCTGCTCAGCAGGGAGCCTGCTTCCTCCTCTCTCTCTGCCTGCCTCTCTGCCTACTTGTGATTTCTGTCTGTCAAATAAATAAAATCTTTTTTTAAAAAAAGAAAGAAAAGAAATACCGTATGACCCAGCAATCCCACTTCTGGGTACATACTCAAAAGAAGTGAAAGTAGAGATTCGAGCAGGTATTTGTACACCCATGCACTATTAGCAGCACTAGTCACAATAACCAAAAGGTAGAAGCAACCCTCATGTCCATCAATGGGTGAATGGATTTAAAAAGTAGTATAAACATACAATGGGATATTATTCAGTCTTAAAAAGGAAGAAAATTGTGATATGGTAACACATGGTACAACAGGGATAAACCTTGAGGACATTATACTAAGTAAAATAAGCCAGCTATAGGATATATACTGTACGATTCCACTTACATAAGCTATCTAAACAAATGCACAGAAACTGAAAGTAAAATGGTGGTTCCCAGGGGCTGAGGTAGAGGAAAATAGGGATTTGTTTAATGAATATAGACCTCTGTTTTGCAGGATGAAAAAGTTCTGGAAATTGGATGAACAAGACTTAACACTACTTAAGTGGGCACTTAATGGTATATTTCATATTATGTATATTGCACTATAATTTTTTAAAAAACATGATAAGACACAAACCAAGAAGAAAAGCCAAGAAGTTTTTACACATGTTATGCACAGATGTAAACAGAGGGTTAATGCTTTATGAAGGCTGGCATATAAGGCAGACAAAACAGGGATGTTGCAAAGAGTGCTTAGAGATGCCTTATGTGAAACTGGAGTTCAATGATTGTACTTCACGGATTGTGTGACTGGTTTTGGAGCCAGTCCTTTAGCCTGGGTCCCTGTGGTGTATGGAACTTTGCAATCCTGCAACCACAGGCCAGTGAGAAGCTGGGTTCCTCAGGAGGAAAGAGCCCAAATGCACAGAGGGTAGTATTACGTAACTCTTCATTTTAACACTTTAATTTCTTATTCACTAGTGTTCAAACACAATAACTAACAATATTTATATCAGCGTTTACAAAGCACCTTCTCTAGAATTTCCCGGGATGTTGAAAATTTTGCCTTTTTGCTTAATATTAAAAATAATTGTTTCCTCCTCATGTTTAAATTGTTTAGTGTATCCCAATTCATTTTACTTAAGATTTTCCAATAACCTGGTGGAAGGGATGAGAACTTAAGAGTAAAATGAAAAGTGAAATCTCTGTAATTTATTTTTGCAGGACATTAAGTCAAATTAGATGCCTTTTCAGCCCTCTCTGAGAACAGTGGGTGACACATCCCATTTCAGGGGACTCCACAGGGAACTTCAGAAAGCCAAACTTGGAGTACTAGTGGATGATGGGCATTTTTAAATATTAAGGAAATTGGCTCCAGTTTATTTGAGTGAAAAAGATTAGCTAATCCACTTGAAGTAAATGAGGTTTGAGAACTCAGAATGCAAAAATCACTTAAAGCAAATAGCAGGGTGTTTGGCTATTGGCTCAGTTGAAGTTTCCAAAGCATCCTGCTAATATTATTCTATTTTTTAAAAACAAACCCACTGATTTAAATATAAGAGAAGTAGAGAAGGGTATAATCCTCATTACTTTGTAGTCATACCTTAAAACCTGCTACCCCTTCTGTAACAGCCAATGTACGAAGAATTGTTTGAAAAGCCCCTTAACACTGAAAGATGCTGACAAGCAAATTACTGACGGGGGGGGGGGGGAGACCAAAATCATCATCAAAGATGCCACTTTAAGTGATCATGGAAAAATCCAGATAAGGATGACAACCGTTTTTTGGCTTATTCAAATTATAAGATGTCAGGGTAAATTCTATTATATATTTTTAGTAATGTTAGCCTCTGTTTTTATTTTTTAAATAGCTTTATATTTTGGCAATTTATATTGATAAAACATTTATATTATAAAAAATTGCAAAAAATCAGAAACGTTAACACCTTTTTAAAACATAAAATAAATACTACCTGTAAAATCCAGACTCAACCTCTGTTGGTACCATCCAATGTATATAAAAATGCCTTGTGTGGTTTTTGAATGTTGTCTCTGTCCCTATCCTTGTTCACCCCCTTGTGGCCATGATATGAAGAAGCCAAGAGCCAGACCGCAAAAAAGAAAGAGAAAAATTAAAGGGCTTGGATAATAAACTGATCATCTCTCATTTTAACAGTATTTCCCATAATTAAGGTAAGTACGTCTGCTTGAAATCTATACGGGTCAAAATCTTGGCAGGAAATAGATGGAAGCCTTGAGGGGGGTATTGTAAATTATCCCCTCATTAAACTTTCTTGCAATTATGGGCAGAAGTAAGAGAAACTGAATGAGGTGTCCTGCATATACCTCCTAATGGCTGAACCCAGTTACAACCACCCAGAGGTCAAAGGAACCAAGTTTTTGCAATCCTTCAAGATCCAGTCTTCTAAGACACAAAGCAGAGTGAAGGGTAGAGAATGAATCTGGCTGCGCAAACAGAGCAAGTCTAGTATACAGTCTTTCTAAAATATTTCATTATAATTATAGTTTCTTTTATAAGGCATGAGTCCAAGAGATACATTATGGAATAATTCTTGCATAATGTAAAGTTGAATACCTATGCAGTTCCTAGAAAACACCAGAGATAATAGTATTTCACACTACTAGAAAACATTACTGGGACTTCTCTACTCCATCTATGCCTGCGGAGGTATAAGCTGGCATTTGAGGGGTCCAGATCATTAGATTTTTTGGTATTAGAGTGACAATAAGGTAGGGGAACAAAGAGAAAGGCAGAAATGGGGATGCAGAGCTCAGTTGCTGTTTGCTGCTGGTCTTCTTCCACTTTGCCCTCTATAAAAAGTAACCCCCCGCCAGCTGCTATATACAGTATTAAGATCAACACTGATTACCTACTAATCAAATTGAACATGTGTCTAAGACACCAACAAAGCAGGGTCACCGAGAATATGTAAAAGAATATGTAAAAGAAAATTTAGGGATGGTGCTATTTTTATTTCAGCATATTGGTAAATTTTGTACATTTTAGAAAAGTGAAATTTTCTGTCATATTTTAGTGTAGTTGTACTACAACTAGTGTAGTGTAGGGTTGTAGCACCTGATAATCTTTTAACCGTAGCTTTGCATCCTCCAAACACCAACTGTGAAGCAATAGCTACCGTCAGAGGGAAAGTACCCCTAACCCACGGTCGCTGATACTCAGGAGAATATAGAGTATGGTGTGGCCCCAGGGGCTGCATCTCTACCCCTTGCCAGCGGCTCAGAGGACTTGGTTCTCGTATTCTTTTCCCCAATTTTTGTTATTTTTCTTTGGGAGACTAAGTCTAAGAGTTCACGAGGCAAAAAAAAAAAAAAAAAATGCATTTCCCTCGATAATCTTCAATATAGATTTGTACTCAGAGATTTGTATTCGAAAGGACGTTTGATAGCTAACACAAACCTTGGGCACGTTACTTCCCTTTCTATCATCAAGAAAATGAAAAGACTGATGATCTCTGAAATCTTGACTTAGTCCCCGGGATCAATCCTGGCAGGTCGCCCCATCCCTAACGTTGTGTTTGTGTTTGAACGGTAAAGCGTTCAAAATCGAACGAATGATGTAGTACCAGACTAAATGTCCCTCAACTCTTTCCTTTTTCGCCAGAGGCAACCCTTAGTAAATAGTTACGTATCTTTTCCAGCTATTTTCTATGCAGATACATGATCTCCTTTAAACACCCAAATGGTAACATTTTCATCTCACACGCCTTGGGGAATCTCTAGAACTTTTTTTTTTTAAGATTTTATTTATTTATTTGACAGACAGATCACAAGTAGGCAGAGAGGCAGGCAGAGAGAAAGGAAGGGAAGCAGGCTCCCCGCTGAGCAGAGAGCCCGATGTGGGACTCGATCCCAAGACCCTGGGATCATGACCTGAGCCGAAGGCAGCGGCTTTAACCCACTGAGCCACCCAGGCGCCCCGACTCTAGAACTTTTTTTGAAAGCTCTCCTCTGAACCCGTTTCCCCTAAAGCCGGAGCCTCATTTGCAGACACAACTTCAGAGCCGCTCTCAGTTACAGTCTTTTACTCTGGGGCGGGGCCGGCTGCCACAGCAACACACACCTCCCCACTTTCGCTTTGTGGGCGGCCCCCCTCAGAGGCAGCTGACACTTTCCTCCGACCGCCTTCCAATCCCGAGCGCCGGGAGTTCGAGGCGGTGCTTTGCCTCATTTCCGCCTCGCAAGGCGATTGGCTCAAGACTCCTTCCTTCGGGTTTGAGCCCTCAGCTCGCGCCAGGACCCCGCGCACTGTGATGACGACATCGGCCGGCGGCGGCGCCATAAACTCCTGGGAGGCTGGGAGGGCTTCCGGGGCTGCCGGCCTGGCCGCTGAGAGCTGCTGTCATGGCGGCCGCTGCTTGGGGCTTCTTTTCCTTCCTTCTTCTGTTGCTCTCACGGGATGCCCAGAGCTCGGAGCTGCCTGGGGCTATTGCGGATGGGTCAGGCGGGACTGGGGTCGGCATAGGAGATCGCTTCAAGATTGAGGGACGTGCGGTTGTTCCAGGAGTGAAGCCCCAGGACTGGATCTCGGCCGCCCGAGTGCTAGTAGACGGAGAAGAGCATGTCGGATTCCTTAAGTGAGCATCCTATGGGCAGCGGGAAAGCGGTTGGCGTGGAATCCGGAAGGGAATCCCCTCTAGGAGAGCCAAGTGTCAAGAACTGACGACGTTGCTGTCGGAGGGTGAAAGGGTGGGCGTCAGTAGCAATCTGTGCCGGGAGACCTTGAGAAGCAACCCGACGCTTTCCCCTATTTTCCCCATCACCCCATTCCGTGTATCTCAGAAATGAGGGTGGCAGGTGCTTGCCCCAGGGCCGGAGCAGTGGGATCCGTTATCTTCAACTCCATTTTTGCCTTGTAGGGGTCGACCCCTCCTGGGCCCTCGCGACAGGTGGACCCCCTATTTGTTTTGTGCTGAATTCTTTCCTTTGCATCTCATTTGGTCTCTCTAGAGTCTGGCCTCTTTTTGCATTCATTTCAGTCTTTTAGCAGTTTGATGTTGTGTAGAAAGATGCTAAACAAGTGGGAATTCTCAAAACCCAAAGGACTTCTATGATGGCATAGACTGGGAGGCTAATGTTGCTGCTTCTGAAATTAATGGGCCCTGAAGTCCCTAATCAAAGCACCTTTTTTTTTTTTAATGCCTGGTGGTGGGATTGTTGTTCTTTTTTACAGTTGAATTCATCGAGGGATTTGCAACATCACACTTGGTGGCATTTATGTGAGACTGGGGTTTTTCCACATTTGCTTACATGCTTCTTTCTTTTCTAGTTATTAGCAAAAATGGATAGGATTTCAGCCTATATTAAAGAACGTGGTGAATTTATTAGCATTCCAGTTTTGCAGTCGCCTGCTTTTCAGATGTTTAGGTACAAATGTGATGTTTTAAGTCTTTCAGTCACTGCTTGGGAGGTGAAACTCTGAACTGAAAGAAAATATTTAGGAAGGAAGTGTTTCTCTGATAGGTTTGTATACCAGCAAGTGGTATTTGCAACCCAGATATCTTAAATTTGGACGTTTACTTCTAAATCTGATTTGCAAATATTCAGATCATCCAGGTGCTGTTGAATGAGATTTGAATCTCAGATTAATAGATAATGATGAGAAGTTAGTCTTTTAATACTATTTATATTTACAAATCTGGCGTTAGGGCATTCTTTAGGGTTTGCCCCAAGTAATGATGTTTTAATGAAAAAAACTCTTAATTAAACCTTGGGACATTAGTGTAAATTGACGTTTTGGCTTCTCTTTTCTGCAGTATTCAATTCTTTTAAAAAGCATTTATTAGTTTAGTTTTTTGAAGATTTTATTTTATTTATTTATTTATTTAGCAGACATACACCGAGAGAGGGAACACAAGCAGAGGGAGTGGGTGAGGGAGAAGTGGGCTCCCCGCAGGGAGTCCGATGTGGGTCTCGATCCTAGGACCCTGGGATCATAACCTGAGCTGAAGGCAGACGTTTAACGACTGAGCCACCAAGCCGCCCCTATTATTTTTATTTTAAAGTAAAAGTAATGTATAAGCAGTATGTTTATTGAAGAAAATGTAAACAAATTAGGGATAACAAGACTTAACATTTTATTGTATCTTTTCCAATGAGTTTTTTTTTTTAAAGATTTTTATTTATTTATTGAGAGAAAGGCAGTGAGAGAGAGCATGAGCGAGGAGAAAGTCAGAGGGAGAAGCAGACTCCCCGTGGACCTGGGAGCCCGACGCGGGACTCGATCCCGGGACTCCGGGATCATGACCTGAGCCGAAGGCAGTCGTCCAACCAACTGAGCCACCCAGGCGTCCCTCCAATGAGTTTTTAATAGTAAAATACAATATGTAGTACTTTGTCATCTGTTTTTTTTTTTTTTTAATCCCCCAGTTAATATTTTGGGAGCAGTTACTTACACCATTTCATGTTCTTCTGTTTGCAGAAAGGCTAAGAATTAATATGAGGAGCTTATGGTGGGGAACTTGTTGGAAGAGGGATAGTAATTGTCTTGTACTTGTTAGCATAATTAGCTTGGAGTTTTGACTAACAGTTAGGCTTGTTGGAGGTGGCTTGGGCCTTGGCTAATAGAAATGAGGGGAGTTTTGACTGAGGGTGCTTCATGCCACTTATTGCCCTCATCACTATGTATATAAAGCATAACTTATTTAAGCAGTCTTTTCTTTGGGGACATTTAGGTAGTTTTCAGTTTTTTGATGTAGTAGATTTTATGCATTATACTTTTTTGGGGAACTTTTTGTTATGGAAAATTGCAGACATACACTAAAATAAACGATAGTTTCATGAATGCTTAGGTACCCATCACAATCTACTGTTCCGTTTCATGTCTCCTCTGTACCACATTTATTTTTTTTCTGGAATATCTTAAATATCTTAAATATCACCCTAAATATAATCTCCCTTGAAAAAGCATTATTATGTGTTTCTAAAAGGTAAGGGCTTAAACCCCCACAATACCATTATTGACTTAATAAAATAAGTAATAATGCTACAGATTGATCTAATACCCAGTTCATTTATCTCAAAAATGCTCCATGTAATTCTTTCAAGTCAGGATCCAACAAAGCTTACATATTGCAGAATACATTTTTAAAACCAAGTTTTAAAATTTCATTATAGAATTTATATGTTATCTTTCTCAAATATTTGTCCTACAGTGAAAAATAGATTTGCTTTTTCCTTTGGGTAGTTAGATCTGCTGTTGTGTTTCACAATCATTAGTTTAATTCTTTTTCTGGATCTAGAAAAATATTTTGAAGTTTTTTCATTGAGGTTCCCTCAAGAAGCAGAAGACACCCAAATTAGAATAATTCAAGGAAAGTCTAATGAAGGGGTTAAATGTAGTCATGGTATAGGGAAACAACCAGATTGTGCAGTATTCTAGAGTTTACAACCTCAAGGCTACGATTACCTCTAAGCCTGAAGGAATTAGGGGAGGTAAAGTTTACTGGGACCTAGAGGGGAAGAAAGGACTGCCTTCAGAGGAGCACTGTCCCTTGACACAGCAAGTCAGAGGTGGCCTGTCAGGGAGACAGTTGGGGAAAAATATGCTAAGCTCATTTTCTTTCCTTCCTCCAGTCTACAAAGAGTTGAAGGGTGGTGAATGGGTGCGAAGGCCCAGTGATGATATCCAGCCCAGGAATAAGTTAACTTGATGTTTACATTTCAGTTCTGTTTTAGTTCAGTCTGTACTTTGAAATAGTAAGGAATGTCTTTTCCTTTTACCTTTAGTAAATATTGTGGGTGTGGCAGAATAAATTATTCCTTCAGCTGTGAAAGAGCCTAAGGGTTTTGTTTTGTTTTTTAAAGATTTTATTTATTTATTTATTTATTTATTTATTTATTTATTTATTTATTTATCAGGGAGAGAGAGAGAGTGAGAGTGAGCACAGAGGGAGAGTGAGAGGGACAGGCAGACTCCACACTGAGCAGAGAGCCTGATCTGGGACTCCATGGCAGGACCCTGAGATCATGACCTGAGCTGAAGGGAAACACTTAACCAACTGAGCCACCCAGTTGCCCCGAAAGAGCCCAGTGATTTAAGAAGCATTATTTAATGTATTATGATCCAGGGACTTCTCTGATAAAGCAGTTCCTTTTAGGATCATTTGTTTTTTCCTGAAACAGAAACTTCGTTTTCCTCAGAATGTCAGTTTCCCAATATTAAAACAAATTGATTTTGATCTGTGAATCTGAAATTATCAGCTCTTGGATGGGATGGTTTTCTAAGTCTAGAAGGTTTTAAAAAAAATCAGTATGGAAAAGGCAGATAGTTTTAACTACATAAACCTGTTAAACTGTATATCCAAACAAAAGTAACCAGAGTAAATGGGAACTGTTTGTAACAAGTGGAACAAATTGTACTTGATGGCCTTCTTGTTAGAAAGACAACAAAATGCAAACAAAAATAGGGGGGGAAGCCATTTATTTTTAATTAAGGAGTTGTTGTAGGCAAAATTGGAACCTTAATGTAGTAATGATGCATATTGATAATTTCTCTTGAATGAAGACATGGCTTCAGAATTGAAACTGTGCCCCTGTTATCAACTATCCCCCAGAAGAAACTAGAAGTACTTTCTATGTCAGGATTCTCTACTCCTGTGGAGTGCTGTGGTGTATTTTCCAGAACCCTTTTTGTGTGATTACGGGAGCTGAAGCACGGGGACAATTCTTGCCAGTTTGGAGACTTTTTTTGTTGTTGTCAATTTCTGTGTCATTTGATGGGGGGGTTGATTTGGGAGTTAACAGATGGTTTAGAACATAAGAAAAAAGCAAGCTGTTGATCAGAAGTATCTAAATATGATTTTCATTTTTCTAGGACAGATGGGAGTTTTGTGGTTCATGATATACCTTCTGGATCTTATGTAGTGGAAGTTATATCTCCAGCTTACAGGTTTGATCCTGTCCGAGTAGATATCACTTCAAAAGGAAAAATGAGGTAAGGGCACCTGATTTAGTTTTCACAAAAGGCAAGGCTGCTGAGTACCTCCTATATTCCTTTTAGAATTTATAGTTAGGTTTGAAAAATTTCTCATTTAAACTAGGTATTCCATAAAAATATCCTGATATTGTCTTTAATTTTAAAATTTTTTCCTCTCTGCCCCCACCTTCCAATATCCTTACATTGTTTTAATTGAGCATTGGTAATACGGCAAAGTTGAACTTCCTCCTGCTCTGGCTTAAATTTATTTTAAAGCTCCTATGATTATAATAGAGAGGAGGCAAGATTACCTACTATGAGAGCAAAAGCGCTGTGAAAGTTATAACTGAAATAATGATTGTCAGTTAGTTAAGCTTCTGTCTTCGACTGAGGTATGGTCCCAGGACCCTGAGAGTCCCACATCTCATCCTTGCTCAGCGGGGAGGCTGCTTCTCCTGCCTGCTGCTCCCCCTGCTTGTGCACTCTCTCTCTTTCTCTCTGACAAATACATAAATCTTAAAAAAAAAAAAAGGAAATATGATTATTTAAAGTGGGAAATAATTTAACTTTTCTAAATTAGAAATATTATATGCCACCTGTTTTTCACTGGGATATTTTGACAATACCTCTTAATATCGACTTAATAGTTGTATTGATCTGGAAATTTCTACAGTTCTTCCTTTCTGAAATATTTAGAGTGCAGTGGAAATTTAGTATTTTGGGGGCAAACGATGGGATTACATTGTGTAGTTTATCTCGAAGGGAGGATCATGATAAGAAAAGAAAAAAGCACAGTATAATTTCTAAATAGATGAGCATATGCTTTGAAGTTGAAGTGAAAAGAATGTGGGAATAATTCAGGCTGTGAGTATAGAATACCACAAATCCATTTGAAGTTAGAGTCTGTTGTGTAGATGTCCACAGTTATTCCTTCTGTTATTCAGCATTTTATTTATTTATTTATTATTGTCCCATACTAGTAGTATTCTCTTTGGTCTAAACTGACCAATAAATAAATAAATAAATAAATAAATTTTATTTATTTGTTTATTTTTTTTCTAGCTTTATTGAGGTATGGTGACAAATATGAAAGAATTTTGAGTGGTAATGTCTCTTTGAGCTATCACAAAATAACTCCATGTTACAGTAATAAAGCATAGGTCTTGGAAAGGCAAAAATAATTTTGGGGTTTTGTTTTATTACTGACTTTTTTGGTATGTGCCGAGAATATTTAGGTTGATTTGTAGCGACCCCAAATTGATCTGACATGATAGAGATATGTTCAGTTGGTACCATAATGTTTACATTTGAGATAGTGTTTACACCTAAAATGTTTTTCTTCTTTCTTCACCTTATATTTTGCTTGTTTTGTTTTTGGACACTGAATGTCTTAAAAGTATAATATTATAATTCACATAGAGTGAATCTCACATAGAGCTGTCTCATACTTTATATTAGCTACAGATTAGTCCATTGATGCCTGTGCCTACTGATGGACAGGTAGGGTTTTCTTTCTCCTCTTTTTTTTTTTTTTTAAGATTTTATTTATTTATGACAGAGAGAGATAACAAGAGAGGGAGCACAAGCACCTGAGAGCTGGAGAGGGAGAAGCAGGCTCCCCACTGAGCAGGGAGTCCAATGGATCCCAGGATTCCGGGATCCTGGGATCATGACCTGAGCTGAAGGCAGACGCCCAATGACTGAGCCACCCAGTTGCCCATTCTTTCTCCTTTTTTAACATGTGTAATGAACAGAGACAATTATAACTTACATTCTTAATATTATCATGAAACTAGTATAATGATTCCACTAAAAATGATGCCACTTAGAAACAAATTCCCCCCCCCCAATTTTTGAAATTAAAATTGTTGTCTTAGAATAGTCTAGTTTGTCCAAATTCTAATCATATTTCTTGCTGTTGGCTATTTAGAGCAAGGGTAAAGCTTGAATTGAAGGTAATCTCTTGTAAATATGTTTATAAATATTTGATTAGAATAAGTGGATTTTTTTAAAGTAGTTGAAGCACATTAGGTATCAAATTTGTCACATATTTTTTTAGAGGCATGAAGATTTGTAAGAAATTATATAGGTAAAATCCTAGTATGTTAAATTTAAACTTTAAAGGACTTACCATGGGACGCCTGGGTGGTTCAGTCATTAAGTGTCTGCCTTTAGCTCAGGTCATGATCCCAGAATCCTGGGATCGAGTCCTGCATTGGGCTCCCTGCTCAGCAGGAAGCCTGCTTCTCCTTCTCCAACTCCCCCTGCTTGTGTTCCCTCTCTCGATGTCTTTCTTTCTGTCAAATAAATAAAATCTTTAAAAAAAAAACCTTTAAAAAAAACAGGGGACTTACCATGACTTTTTATATATTTTAGAATTGTAAGTTTGGAGATGGGTGGGTATGTAGATTACACTGTACATTATGTACACATTTCACAGGTTTTTAAAGAAATATCAAAAGCACTGAATACTGGGGGAAATGAGAGTTTTTAAAAGGGGATGCTTGGGGATGCCTAGGTGGCTTAGTCAGTTAAGCTGCTGCCTTCGGCTCAGGTCATGATCCCAGAGTCCTGGGATCGAGTCCTGCATCCGGCTTCTTGTTCAGCCAGGAGCCTGCTTCTCTCTCCTCCTCTGCCTGCCACTCTGCCTGCTTGTGCGTGCACGCTCTCTCTCTCTGATAAGTAAATAAAATCTTAAAAAGGGGGGGGGCATGCTTGTCTATTAGAAACTATAATTTATATTTATGTATTTTTGCTCTGAATTTTGAATAAAGTAAACAAGTGGAAATATTTTTCTATATATAAAGGTTTTTGCTTTGGGTAAAGAGTACTTCCTGCTTTAGCATTTAAGGACTGGTTGCAGCAGTGGGATTCATATTCTCAGTTCTATTCCTGATGATTGAATGCCTGAAGCATAGGTTAAAAACAAGGCCCTTGTCATTTTAATAATTGTGAATGGGACAGAATAGAGAAAGAGGGGGATTTAAATAAGATCCTAATGTTCTTGGCCAGTATTTTGTAAGCATGCTTGGTATATGATAAACATTTCCTTTTAAATGTATAAGGGAAGTCCTTGAGGGACAAACTATAAGCCACTTTCATTCCTGGGGGTTTTGATATTCTAACCAAAATACTCAGATTTGGGGCATCTGGGTGGCTCAGTTGGCTAAGCATCCAACTCTTAATCTTAGCTTAGGTCTTGATCTCAGCTCATGGAGCCTACTTAAAAAAAAAAAAAAGAAAGAAAAAGATAAAGAAGAAGCTTAGATTGTATTAGCAGTATGTAGGTAAGAGGTAAGTCTTAGGCTTTCTTTGAGCCAGAATTAGATCTAGGACTTGATTTTCCCTTTGACCCTTGGCACTAAAATCCAAAAGACCAGGCTCCCAATCTGGGCCTGGCCTTTTGGAGGGAAAAATCTCTCCTGAAATTTAATAGTCACTGTCCTACCCTCATTGAAATTTAGTATGTATATTTATTACTTCCCGCATAATCCAGAAACTTTCAGGCCATGCAATTAACAAGATCGTTCCTGGTCACAATCCTGGTCTCATGGTAGAGACAAATGCATAACCTCTCTGCAAGGAGATACTCTCTGTCCAGGCCCGTATGTAAAAAAAGTACATAACTTATCAAATACCCAAGAAAACAATGTACATTGAGTCAGCAGATGAATTAGACCTCTGAGAACCTTAGACAATAGAATTACTGGATATGAACTATGAAATAGTTTATATTTAAAATGCTAAACCAAATAAAAGATTTATTGCCATAAGAGTAAGATACTACAAAAATAGATCATAGATATTTGAAAAAAGAACAAAATAGAACTTCTCCAATAAATATAGGCTTTGGAATACAAAACTCAATGCATGTGTTAAGCAACTGAACAGAGGTTTGATGAACTACAAGATGGATCAGAAAAAACTTACCCAGAATCTAGTACACATAAAGGAATGGACACTGTGAAAGAATTTAGTTAACAAGACGCCGAGTAGAGAATGAAAAGGTTGAACAGGTGTCAAACAGAAGTTCTGAAGGAAACGAGTGAGCAGCGGGGAGGCAGTTTTCAAAGAATAAGGTGGAACATGTGTGAAAGTGGGTGAGAGTTTTGATTAAAGTTAGTGCATCTCAGGTGAAAATGTAGTGTTACCTAGAGCACTGTTGCAGGACTTTCTTGAATCATAAATTTTTCCTGCAAAATAGACTTGACAATTAGGTGTGTTTATTAATTCATATCTCTGACAACCAAAGAGATATGCAGCATTTTGTATATTTATAGCAAAATTAATTTATTATTAAATATAATCAAAGAGCATTAGAGCTAGAAGAATTTCTAAAAGAGCTTTTGATATAAACAGAGAACTTGTCTAATCCCACAGACCTATGTAATGACAGAGCTACAGCTCAAAATTAGGTCTCCCGATTTCAAGTCTAGTATTCTTTCTCTACATTTTGCTAAATACTTTAGAAATACAGATAAGATTTTTAAGATCAAGAGTTTAGATGCCAAAGCATTTTGGAAAAAGCGAAAGGTATTGCTAAAAATTATGAGTAGTTCTTTTAACTAGTAATGTTTTTGATAAAACTACTGATGCTTTTCTCATGTGGCTTTATCAGAGCAAGATATGTGAATTACATCAAAACATCAGAAGTGGTCAGACTGCCCTATCCTCTCCAAATGAAATCTTCAGGCCCACCTTCTTACTTTATTAAAAGGGAATCATGGGGCTGGACAGACTTTCTAATGAACCCGATGGTATGTATCATGCTACAATTAAGTATCTTAACTACTCTCTAATTTGATTCTAGGTAGTCAAAAATGTCTAATCCTGAGGAAGAAAAGATGTCAGATTGTTAGATGAAAGGTTAATTGTGAATAGTTTATTGATTTATTGATTTCAGGAAAATAGTAGCTTTGGAAATAATAATGGAAATAATGTAGTGAGAATTGCATGGTGCTTTGACATTGAAATGTGCAACAGAAATGGGATAAATACTTATGATGAAATGTTTTTAAATGCAAATGGAATAAGAGTATGTGGTAAGTCACACGTGGAGTTAGTAGTCTCATCCTTCGTTCTACCTGCCTATTAGTTCACTGATGGATGTGCCATCATTTATTGAACAGCACTATTGGTGGCTTGAGTAAGCATTTTTCTCCTTTTTTCACATGTGTAGTAAACAGAGAAATTATTCTGTGATAATTTAAATACTTGGTATGAAACTGATGTTATGGTGTCCACTAATAATAAAACACTAATAGGATACATTCTTTAGAAACAAATTAAGTTTTTTTTTCTGCTTCTGGAAGTTGAATTATTATCTTGAAATATTCTAAATGGTGATCATATTCCTTGCTGATAGCTATTTAAATCACAAACAGGAATATTTGGGGAATGTACATTTTTTGAGAGAAATAAATAGTACCTAGATCTGCTATCAGACGTAAAGAACCAGGAGGGTAGAGTGCATAGGAGAAATCAGCAATGAAACTCCAAACCTTATTAAGAAATATCTTCCATATTCTCATTTCTGAAATTCCGCAGAAACATACCTAGTGCTAGAAGCTTGGCAGGCATCTTTCAAAACTGTTGTATCTGTTGTAGTATCTATTGTAGTAATCACCTGGTACTATGTTGCAGTCTTGAGAAGATGTATATTAATTAGAGGGTCAATATAATATTTTCTGCAAGAACCACAGAGTCATCTGGAAAGATCCCAGTTGGCCATCAGGATCATTGTTCTTAATGCCAGACTGCAGATTAAGGAAAGCGAGTAACACAAACATACTGTTTGTGTTAAATAAAACTGTAAACTCTGCAAAATGATAGGTGGCTCATATACGAAGTGAGGTGTCTGTAAGGTCCAAACCTACATGAATTAGGCTCTTAATACTCTACAGTAGTCAAACATTGAGGAGGGCCTTATATCAACAGGGCGGGGTCAGTAGAATTGAGGTGGTGCTGGTAGTTTTATTCTATATATAACATCTGAATCTTTAATTTCATCATGGATTGTTAAGTGTAGATTTTATTCTTCTGTTAAGTGGGGAAAACACTTTCTGGATTTTTTTTTCCTCCACAGGTTATGATGATGGTTCTTCCATTATTGATCTTTGTGCTTCTGCCTAAAGTGGTCAATACAAGTGATCCTGACATGAGACGGGTAAGATGTTTGCCCCCTTTGTGGATTTTTGAACCATATTCTGATGCCTGAACCAGCTGTTGTGGCTGAATGGCTTGGGTTTTTTCAGCTTTATCCTAATTCCCAAGCCAAATTCATTCAGAGGCTATGTTAACACAGTATCATGTTCCTCTCATTTAATTACTTACTTCCACTGGACCAGATAAATTCAGTTGGTTCTGCCTGATAAAAGCCTTGGTCTCTTCATATAGCTTAAACACTCTGCTTAGTACGACTGTCTTTGTGCCTCTCTTGTTAAATAGTTCAAATGGTACCCCAATTCATATAGTTTGCAAAATGATGGCTTTTTATGATTTACCTTTATTTTATAAAACTCTTCAGAGTATATATTTAGTTTTTGTGTTCAGATACACACACATACACACAAATTCAGTTAACTAAGGGAGAAAAATAGAATAGTGGCTTCTAGACTTTTCACCACAAAATCATACTGGTTTTGCAGTGGGCGGGGAGTTGCCAGGTAAGATGCTTCAAATTTAGTGCCACTGCTTTGTCTCTTTTAAATATTGGCTGCCATAAAATCTTCAGAATTCTTTTTAAAGACTTTATTCATTTTATTGACAGAGATTGCAAGTAGGCAGAGAGAGAGGAAGGGAAGCAGGCTCCCCGCTGAGGAGAGAGCCCGATTCGGGGCTCGATCCCAGGACCCTGGGATCATGACCTGAGTCAAAGGCAGAGGCTTTAACCTACTGAGCCACCCAGGCGCCTCCCAGAATTCTTTTTAAACCCTTATTTTTCTTCTACTTGGAAACCATCAACAAGCTCGTTTCCTCAGTTCCAGGTTTTTCCATTGTATGTAATATATTAATGTATTGACACCTTATTCATTGCTGAATGAACATTTTTTTAAATCATTTTTTAAAATTTATTTTCAGCCTAACAGTATTCATTGTTTTTGTACCACACCCAGTGCTCCATGCAATCCATGCCCTCTCTAATACCCACCACCTGGTTCCCCCAACCTCCCACCCCCCTGAATGAACATTTTTTAATTGATATCTATGTTATAGATACTAGGGATACAAAAATGAGTTGTATATCATCCCTGTTGTCAACAGACTCAGAATCCAGTTAAATGTAGGAAATAGAATGAATTTATAAACACTCTTCTTGCCATCAGAGGATTGTGGGTATATGTGTGAGAGAGTTTTAAATGGGAAAATAAGATACACATCAAATAAATTAAAATGTCTGCTGAGGTAGTAGATGATTAAGTTCTGTAGAAGGCAAGGCATTTATCCCAAGCTGGAATAGCAGAAAAAGCTTCATGATCAAAGAATGCTTTCTGATACTTCAGAATGTCTTATTGCCAAATTTGAAATTTTTGCTTCAGTGTTGGTCAGAAAGTGTACATCCTATGTCATCCTTGTATCTGTTAACCAGTTAACCCTGTGGTATCAATAGAAGGAAACGTTGGAGGTCACATTGGATCAAAAGTTCATTCCTTGCAGAGTGCTTTGCACATAGTAAGCAGTGTAAAAAGTGTAGTGCAGTGTAAAAATTCAAGAGCTTCAGAATTGAGGAGATTCAGAAATAGAGTTGGTGATACATTTTTGCAGGGTCTCAAGACCTCTTACCATATACATTTAATTTTTGATGATTGCAGCTTGTTAACATTTCTGATTTATGCTTATAATGTTTCTTTTCCTGGGTATATCTGTAAATGCACTTTCTCCTTGAAAACCCGTGTATAAATTCTACCTTTGGGGAGAAAGCCCAAGCTAATATCCAAGTGGTGTTCAACTTTAAATGATAGGTAATACAGTTTTTGCTGTTTTTTTTTTTTTTTTATGTGTAAACTAATACAATTTTAAGTTCACTTTGGAATTTAATGTAAAATTCAGGTGTGACATATATTACATAAATATTGTTGAAGGTGGAGCAGTACTTTATAGATTGTTGGCTTATTAGAGGACAAAACCTCAAAATAAAAGTGCCAGATCCTTATGAGGTCCTGCCGGTGATTTGTTTGTAGCATTTCTGTTGCTTGCTTTAGATGCTGTGATTGAGGACACTCAGGCCTTAATAGCATTCACAGATTTACTACTAAGGGCCTTAGGAATGACGTGTTGGAAATATGTATTTATTGTCCAAACATTTCTGATAACTTTGTATATAGTTAAAGACTGATATTCTTTTTTTATATGCATCTAAAGAAAGCATGAGTTTAAAAAACATTAAAACAGAGCATTTTAACCAGAAAACAAAATAAGGTGGCAAGAATATGATCACGTATAATCATAGAAAATACTCTTTATGAAAACATAAGCTGAATCACACCAACGTAAGATTTATTGGACATTAATTAAGGACCACAATGCTTAGTAGTATAAAGGAGGTATGAAACATGGTTTCTGAAGGGCTGTGGGGTAGAACATTGCTGAGGACCAGTAGCTGCTCTTTGTTCTCTTCCTCTCCTTTAATGGAAGTTTTAGTTGTTAGATGACTTGAAGGATCCCAATGCCTTTCCTTTTACTGGGCTTTGTCCTCTTGCAGGAGATGGAACAGTCGATGAATATGCTGAATTCCAACCACGAATTGCCTGATGTTTCTGAGTTCATGACAAGACTCTTCTCTTCAAAATCTTCTGGCAAGTCTAGCAGCGGCAGCAGTAAAACAGGCAAAAGTGGGGCTGGCAAAAGGAGGTAGTTGGACAGTTGGAGATAGCATTTGCACAAATACGGATCACTGGGTGGCATCCAAGTCTTGAGGGGAAACCGTGTGAAGCAACTACTGTAAACTTGAGTCATCTTTAAAGTTGATCTCTTACACCTGTCGTGTGTGGTAACTCTTTAGTACATGTTTTGTACTTGGTACACAAGAAAATCCAGCTTTCATCTTTTGTCTGTATGAGGTCAATATTGATGTCACTGAATTAATTACAGTGTCCTATAGAAAATGACATTAATAAATTATATGAAGTACTATACATTATGTATATTAAAATGTCTTAATCCAGAGATAAAATGACCTTGTCATTTCTTCTTCACTTAATGTTTCTTTTATTCCAGACAATTTTATTCTTTCATTATATGAGGCTTGCAATTGACCTTTCCTATTTAAAAAGAAGTGGTTGATATTTTAGAGCTGCATGCACCATGGTTTTTTTGTGTAGCCAGACCTTTCACAATGGTCAGCCCTGCCCTGCACTTAACATTCCCTGATGTTTGAGATGGAAGCCTATGTTCCTGATGTAGTTTTAATTTTTGTTAGTACAGTTAGTTTTATTAGAGTATGGATATATGAATGAGAGTTGTTGTTACCAGTTCTTAAATTTTGGTTACCATCTATGGGATTCATTACTGAGTGCCAGTAATATGCTGTGCTTCAAAGTAGGATTCAGAGATGGATAATGTCCAGTGTCTGTCCTCCATAGAGCTTATTATGTAGGGAGGAAGCACAATAATAAGAGGGAATGAATGGTCAGGGGAAGGAAGTGCAGCATAGGAGAGCCTTCTGGAGACTAAGGATGGAAAATCAACCTTGGAGCTCCATGCTGTAATGTTGGTAGTATAGCACAGGGAGCTTTTAAATCTCATCTTTCGGGGCGCCTGGGTGGCTCAGTGGGTTAAGCCGCTGCCTTCGGCTCAGGTCATGATCCCAGGGTCCTGGGATCGAGCCCCACATTGGGCTCTCTGCTCGGCAGGGAGCCTGCTTCCTCCTCTCTCTCTGCCTGCCTCTCTGCCTACTTGTGATCTCTCTCTGTCAAATAAATAAATAAAATCTTAAAAAAAAAAATAAAAAAAAAATAAATCTCATCTTTCCCATCATTCTCAGACTTGTTGGAATATAGATTACATTACTTTCCAGTCCGGATTATCTAAAAAAAACTTTTTATTTCAATAACTTATAAAAATTTCATACCTTTTATTTTGGTTTATTTTAATTAAAAAATGAACTCTGAAACTATACTATTACTTCTCTAGTAAAGGTCTCTTACCCTCTTCTATGTTAAAGAACTCCCCTACTGCTTTCTTAAGAGTATTAAACCAGCCAAAAATAACAAAAGAAGTTGGTTGCAGATTCTTATTTTCTCTTTTGTGTAAGTACCGTTGTCCATTTTGAAGTAAAGCTTGTAAGTTTTCTTTTAAAGATGTAAGTTCTGATACAGGACATTTTATTAACTATATCTCTGTTTGTTAATTATATGCTGAGGTTACCAAACTGGTTGAGCTATGATTGACTAAGATAGGTAAATTGGTTAATGGTAGAACTAGGTAGGTCTTTGAAAATAGAGTCATTTATTGAAAATAAAATATTAAAATACTAGTTGAATGAAAAGTTGCAATTTAAAAGAAACAATATAGTGAGAGTCGTAGTTATATGACTGGAAATCATCTTGAAAAATTTCAAAATTTGGATTGTCAAAATTTGCATATATAATACCTAATGACCAAAAAAATTAGAAAGCACTTCCAAGGAAGTTATCATTTCATGTGCTAATAAAGAAACTTTGTGGTTATTTTATATAGATTTTAAAACCATCTGAATATAAAATCTAGACATTTCTTATATTACAGAATGTTACTATATCAGTTGTATATGAAAATCTTATCTTTGCATAGAACCTTCATCAAAGGCTTAGTGTGCTTACAGATGCAGAAATGATTGTATTTTATTAGGCAATATTGGATTTAGTGCAAAGAGCCCATTTAGCTGCTAACTGCTTTGTGACTTTGGGCAAGTCACTTTCCCTCTTTGAACCATGTCTTGTCTTCGTCATTGTTGTATTTCCAGCGTTGAGCATGTAGGCACACAATAAATGTTTGTTAAATGAATAAATAAATGGGCCTCAAGTTTCCTCATCTGTAAATTGAGGGATTTGGATTAGACCTACAAATTCTTTTTCAGATCTAAAATTATTCCACTAGAATTTTAATCCAGTCCTATTATTTCCTGCCTGTAGGAACGATATATCACTCCCAAGTTTTTCTTTCTTTTCTACTTCTTTGGATTCTTTCTGGTGTTCCCCATTTGGAGGCAAAGTGTTGTTTTGCTCTTTAGGGCCTTTCTTAGATTCATATATGTATATGTATATACATATATATATATCTCCTTCTTAATATAAGCCTTGTGTTTTAGAATTTTTCACATCTACTGATTTAAACCTGAGTAGTGATTTTGTGCAAACTTAATCTTTGTTGCCCATTCTTGCCAGGAAGTCCTGAGTGGCTTCCTGGAAGGGTCCATAGCTCCAAAGTTTTCAAGCACTTTTTTAGGAGCGAAAACTTCAGGACTCACCCTGAGTCTGGTTAACATTTTGAAAAGATTCAGGATTTTACCTAGCCTCTCCAGAGTACTAAAGTATCTTATTTTTCCTCTTATGTTTCCTCTGGCAGGAGGGAAGAGGCAACCATTCAACACACTTTTCAGTATTAGAAGAGTTTCAAGGTCCCCATGAGGAATGTCAATTATGATACAGGAGAGAGTTTTCATTTAAATAGTTGCTTAAACTGTCAGGAAGTGCTCAAATTAAAAAGAAAAAAAATCTTTTGAAAACATTTTTATTAAATATCTTAAAAAATTAAACCAAGTATTTTCATCTGTTTATTGCTGTCCAGGTTACATATTGCCTTATTTTTGCATGTTTACAATTATTTATGTGCCTTTTTAAAATTTAAACCCAACAAAAATAATGCTAAGTAGTAATCTCAGGAAATATATTAGAAACTACTGAACTAGTTTGAATTGAACTAGTTTTGAATTAAACTTTAGCTCAGTTCAAGGAAAATGTTGAGATAGGAACTAGTTGTATTGTGCTCTTTTAGCATTTAGGTGTGATTATTGTCATCATTTAGAGTCAGTTATTTTTTAATTTGTAAGGTATGTGAGAATATTTCAGTTGGTAAAAGTTTGAATTATTCGGAGAACTTGAAGGTGGATTTCGCAAAATTCAGATGTTGCCTATAAGTTATTAACAATTTTAATATTCTTGAGACAAAGATGGAATATTAAAAGAGCTATTTTAGAAAAAAAAAATTCCCCCTCACACACCCAGTGCTCCATGCAATCCGTGCCCTCTCTCATACCCACCACCTGGTTCCCCCAACCTCCCACCCTCCGCCCCTTCAAAACCCTCAGATTGTTTTTCAGAGTCCATAGTCTCTCATGGTTCACCTCCCCTTCCAATTTCCCTCAACTCCCTTCTCCTCTCCATCTCCCCTTGTCCTCCATGCTATTTGTTATGCTCCACAAATAAGTGAATGGCTACGGTCTTCTGGGATTGAGCCAGCCAGGCAAGCAAGCCCGAGAACAAGGAAGAGTAAATTAAGAGAGTCAAGTAGTAAAGAAGAAGAATGGGTAGAGTCATAAAAAACTAGCTTTGCACAGCATTTCCAGTAGAAAACTTTTGACAGGGCATTTAATTCCACTAAGATTTAATAAACTAGTAATTGAAGATTCATATGTATACCTCCTTAGATACCAAGTTTTCCATATATATGAATGTAAGCAATTTATTCCACTCACTTTTAATGAGCTCCTACTACATATATTTGAGTAGCTTATTTTTTAAAAGATTTATTTATTCAAGATAGAGCATGTGTGCAAGCTGTGGAGAAGGACAGAGGAAGAGGGAGAAAACCTCCTTAAGCAGACCCCTAGCTGAGTGAGCCCAATGTAGGGCTCAATCCTAGGACCCTGAGATCATGACCTGAGCTGTAATCAAGAGTCAGCTACTTAATCCAGTCACCCAGGCACCCCTGTATCTGAGTATTTTAAGACATATTTCTAAATAACTATATTTAGAAAGTTAGAAAATATTTAGAATTAATTATGAAAATTTGGCATGCAGAGTAAGAAATGGAATCATCCAGGGGTGCCCGGGTGCTACCAGATCAGAGAAGGCAGTATGTCGATCCTGAGCCACAGGCAAGCAGAATCAACAATGGAATCTACAAACCTAAGGAGTCCGGCTCCAAAGAATATAGCAAATGCCCTCGTTGGAGACCATGGTGACCCCAGAGAGTGATGGATAGAGTGGCTGCCAGATAACCTTTTAGGTCCATGGAGGCTCTCTTGCTCTTCTTGCAGTGGATTCTGTGAAGGCCTCTTGAATCCCTTACCTCACTGTCTGCACCCTAACCTCTTGCTTATCATCTATCCTGACTAGGTGAAGTCCTGCGTCCAGTTTTATCCTAGGACACTCAGAGAAGTTTGAGAGAAAAGCTGCCAGTGAGTAATACTCATGTTTGTCTATCCAAATGGTTCTACTAACTTCATGCTTATATTAATTAGATCTGATTAAGGAAGGATTGAAGGGTCTGTAATTTTTGCAGTTTGGTAAAGAGAATGCTGAGGAGTTTTCAAATGCCTGTTAACCCCTTTAAAGCCAATTCTGATCAGCTTTGTACCCCTCCATGAAGACTGAAAAAGGAGATGGACTTAAATTGTAGTAGAAGGAATTCATTTGCGAAGAATTTCTTGGCATAGTAAACAAAATTGTGAAATGCTAGTAACTATGAGGTTTACTTTTCTTGGAGTTCTTAAAAAATTAAGCAAAAAGTCATCTCTGAGAATAGCTGTATCTACACCTATCTGCTAGTCTCCTATCCCAAAAAGTGAATTGTATTATTCCCAGAATGTGAAGAATGATAAGATCAATACTTTCAGGGGGCATCTGGGTGGCTCAGTTAGTTAAGCATCTGCCTCCAGCTCAGCTTATGATCCCAGGTCCTGGGATCTGAGCCTCTCTTTCAGCTTCCTGCTCAGCGGGGAGCCTCCTTCTTTCTCTCCCTCTGCCTCTTTCCCTGCTTGTGCGTGCTTGCTCTCTCGCTCTCTCTCTCTCTCTGTGTGTCAAACAAATAAATCTTTAAAAAAAAAAAGGAAAGAAAAAGATCAATATTTTATGGAGGAGGAAATGAGACATCAATTAATACTGGGCTGTGGAGAAGGGAGAGGAAAAACTAAACTCTGACAATAAGCTATTTCTTTAATGTGCATCTTATCTGTTGAATTGTCATCCAGTTTGCCCCTTGTGATTGGTTCTCCCCACAGGAGTGTTCTCCCAGCAACTGTGTTCATGGCAGGTGGCCCTGGTCTTATGGGCATGGCTGATTTTTCTAGGAAGGGCATCTCACCCAGATTAGGCTGACGGCTGTTCTTTGGAAGTTAGAAATTTAAACTGAGGGACTAGAGGGGAAATGGCAACATACAAACTTGCAAGGTGTTCATGGCTATATATTCTATCATGCAAACCACAAAAAAAGAGGAAACAAGTTCCAAAGAGAAAATCTGGGAAGGAGCAGATAGAGAGGAGCTGAAATGGAAGATGAATTTTGAGAACTGTACCTTTGTTCAAACCCTTTGCTGAGATGCCTGCATTCTTGCTCTCGGGTTCCATAGAGCACTGTTCTGCCTTCAAATGTAGTGTTTGTGTTCTACTGAAGCTAAGTCTAGTAGGTTCTGTCATTTGAACCCAAGTTTCCTCATATACACACTTTTGAGGTGTATGGGTGGCTCCGTTGGTTAAGTGTCTGACGGTTGATTTTGGCTTAGGTCATGATCTCAGGGTAATGAAACAGAGCCCTGAGTCCAACTCTGTACTGGGCATGGAGCCTGCTTGAGAATCTCACCCTCCCTCTGCCCCTCTTTCCCCCCAACACCTGTCCCTGCTTGCACATACTTTCTCTCTCCTAAAAAAAAAAAAAAAAAAGATGTACCTAATTTACATACTTTTCCAGAAGTGACCAAAATGATCTCCATCTTGCTGAAAGCCCCTCCTTTTCCCACAGTCAATACAAAATTGGCTATGTTGCCTCCACATCTATCTTGAGTGAATAGATCTAATTAACTAATTATAGGACCTTGGAACAGTTACTTAACCTTTCTGAACTTCAGTTTATCGTGTGTAAAATAGATCAAAAGCTTCAACTGTAAAGTGGGGGGTGATAACTACTTCATGAGTAACGCTTTTCCATGTATTATCTCATTTAATATTCACATTAACCCTATGCATAAGTCCTCAATAAAAGTTTGTAATTATTGGGGCACTGGGTGGCTCGGTTGAGAGTATGACTTCAGGTAAATCCCCTGGCCACATTCCCTCCAGACTCACCTCTTGTAATTCCTTCCCAGCACAGATCTTGAGTTTTTCCGCAGTTCTCTGGATGCTTTTTTATTCACTCTCATGTCTGTCTGCGCCTTTTCTTTTTTTCACTTTTTTTCTTTTCTTTTCTTTCTTTTTTTTTTTTTTTTTTGTTAGTAGGCTCCAGGCCCATCCTAGGGCTTGAACTCAACCCTGAGATAGAGAGTTAGTTGCATGCTTTACTGACTGATCCCGGTGCCCCCAGTCTGGGTTTCAATGATTTCTTCCTCCCAATTCTGCCCCACCTCTATCCCTTTCCTTTGTCTACCTCTCTCACACCTTCTTTAGGACTTAGTGTGGAAATCGCCTTTGACAGAAATCTTCCAGATGTCCCCAGGGCTTAGATAAGAGCCTCTCTTCTGTCCTCCTTTTCCTGCCTGTGCTTAAACAGGCACTTCATTTTATTGGATTACTTTTTACTTCTCTGAATTCCCTCTCTGGATCCCAAGTGCTTAGACTCTAAGACATTGGTCACACAATAGTCCTATCCTCAAGGAAGAGTAGAAGGAATCTTATACAGTAGTTCTGGGGTGGCTGCCACATAAAGCTTCAGCAAATATTGTTTGGATCCCAGGGCAAATCGTTAGATGAAGATAGAGATCAGAGACCCATGGTGAATGAAGCGCCTCCTCAGGAACCACAAAGATACTAGTCATGCCAGAAGAAACTTCCCACAAAACCCAGGAACCTTGCCTTGCAACTGTTTCCCATGTCAGGGTGTGCACATACTTATTTGGTAAAGAATGCATGTGAAGCATCTATACTATTTCATCAGGATTATTAGGGGGGCACGATCATGAGCAAAATAGCATGAACTCTGGTTTCAGAGCTTAGAGTTTAGCGGGAGAAATAGATATCAATCAAAACCCAGGTGTGTAATGAAAACCTCGATAAGTGCTCCAAGGAAAATCCAAGGTGCTATAAAGGCTTACATCATGGGCACCTAGATGGGAGAGTAGAGGGCAAAGGTCGGGCCACTTCCTTGAGAAAGTGACCTATGAGGTAAGATGAAAGACTATATGGGAATTAACGAGGCTTAGGCTGAGAAGTGGGGTATGAGTGAGGAGCTTCCCAGCCTGAGCTGACATGGGAGGGAGGTCAGCTTATGAAGGCACTGAAAGAACAGTGTAGTAAAGCACTTCCAGAAAAGGGCTGAACCCCTGGAGAGATAGACAAAGGCTGCCTGGAGGTGTTGCAGGCCCGAATTTGCCTTATTTTCCCACAGACACACTTGCACCTCTCAGGACAAATCATAAGGGAGAGTCCTTTGTGCGGAGTTCCATGCGACCTGGCTGTGACTTACTACACTGACAATCAGTGTCTGAGCAAACTGTGGTCTATGAAAGTCATTGCCCCAAATGTCTTTAGTAAAAATGTCGGAGTCCCCAGAATATTGAGCTAATGTTAATTGGAAAAAAACAAGCCTCGCCTTCTCTCCTGCCTTACTCCCCACCCCTCTTTGGCCCTGTCGCAAATCTCTAAGTGATGCAATCCAGCTGAGGTCTGTTAAAGATGACTTCTCTTGCCCTTCATCTTTTTAGAGCTGATAAGGGATCGGTAAGGAAGGAGGTTCCTGCTCTTTTCAAGGTCTCCCAGAGGGCTCTTAGCTCCCCGTAGGTTCTCAGCCCTCTCATTCTGAATTAACTGCCCCACCTTGAAATTGAGGCACTTTTTGGTCCTCACTACAAGTTGTATGTTTGTAGATATGTATGTGATTATACATATTTGATTTTGAAATTGTCCTTGTAGGATTCTGCTGACAACTCTAATTTCTTCATTCCTACCTGACCTCTACCCTTCAGTAGGGTTGGATTATGGAATAGGGAGATTAGGCTCTATCTAGGCCAGGAAAGACTCCTTTCTAGAAGGAATATAATCTTGGCATATACCCCAGGAACTGGGAATCAAATTGGAAAAAAAAAAAAAAAAAAAGACGAGAAGGACCATCCTCCTGCGAGCTTCTAAGTGGAATGTGGGATGTAATCCACATTCCTCTTGTCATTCTTCACTTACCTTCTCCTTTAAGTCATATAAAGGGCTACCCTGTGCAGTTCAGGTGCTAGTTTCGCCTTTTGCGCCACAGAATAAGAACAAAGAAGCCTGGGGAAGGGAAACTTTCATGCTTGGGAAGAAGAGCCCTCAGCCATCTCTGGACTGATTCTCTGTATTAGAGTTCTGTCCCTTATTCTGTCAATCTGTGTTCTTGGGGAGCAGGGACAGTATCTTGTTCTCATCTGTGTCCCAAAGTTCCCATGTAGGTTAGTAATTATTTGCTGAACAGATGAGTAATCAAACAAAGGAGAAATCAAATTGCCTACATCCTGGTTCTTGGGTCTAAGAAGATGGTAAAGAAAAGAGAGTACAAAGGTTTGGGGCATTTGGAAAAGATGCCTACAGTGAAAAGTAGAGTAACAAAAAAAAAGTGATTATGAGTAAAAATGAAACAAGGGTTCCTGATTTTGAGTAGAACCTATTCACTCTAGAGATAAAACCCCAAGTGCTTTCAGGGACACTTGAAAGAAATTGGTCAGGAATGACTTAGTGGCATTCATCCTGATTATAGGCAATAAGTAGCCCAAGGTCTTTATTTTGTTCTATTCTGAGACTTAAATCCTCTGGTCTTCCAGAGAGGTTATGCTAGGAATTTAGAAAGGAAGCTTTCCTTTGAATAATTTTTTTTTTTTTTTAGATTTTATTTATTTATTTGACAGAGAGAGATCACAAGCAGGCAGAGAGGCAGGCAGAGAGGCAGGCAGAGAGACAGGAGGAAGCAGGCTCCCTGCTGAGCAGAGAGCCCGATGCGGGACTCGATCCCAGGACTCGGGGATCATGACCTGAGCCGAAGGCAGCGGCTTAACACACTGAGCCACCCAGGCGCCCCTCCTTTGAATAATTTTTAAGTTGGAGTTTCAGAGAGTATATCCTTAGCTAGGCTCAAGATGTGAGGGCTTAAAGCCTCCAAGGGGGTCCTTGCACACAGAAAAGGAGCTTTAAAAATCCAGTTTTATTTCTTTAGTTTCATGTATTTTTCAGGCCAGGAAAGCAGAGGCAAACGTATATTTATGTATATATTATTATATATAAAGACTTATTTTATTTGAGAGAGAATAGGGGCAAAGGGAGAGGGAGAGGTAGACTCCTCACTGAGTGCAGAGCCTGATGAGGGGCTCCGATCTCACAAACTTGAGATCCTGACCTGAATGGAAACCGAGAGTCAGATGCTTAATCAACTGAGCCACCCCAACACCTAGTATTTTTTAAATATATGTTTGCCTCTGCTCTCCTAGCATAACCTCTCTGGAAGTTCGTGATTTTCAAAACCTGTATGTCTGTACATAGAAAAGAAGACTACCAGATAAATGCTGAGAAATTTAGCAGAGGTTTTAGAATTACTGGTAATTTTTTGTGATTTGCTTATTTACTTCCCAAGCAAATATGTGTTATTTTATTCATCCCTATATTATTAAATATAGTGACTATAAAACAAAACTTTTTATCATTTTTTGTTTCAGATTCTCCTGCGTAGGCCCTACTTCTGGGTATAAAGGACCTGTCCAAAGATGTTTTTTAGGTTTGTTTTCCACTGCAGTCTATTGTAGCCTACACTAGGAGGACTTGGCTGTAGTTTGCATATCATGATCAGTAGCTTCATGGATTTTGATTGAAAGTGGCTGGACTACAATCCTATCTTTGGGTATATGTAGGACTGCTAAAATTAAGCACCAAATCCCAGCTACTGATACGGGGATTAAGTGGGTTGAGTATGAGTTTCCCTTTGTTGAAGGTAAGTGTGCCCATTCCTTTACTAGAAAACCACTGCAGATGCGTTTATGCAAGATAACTCCCTCTAGAAAAATCATTGCCAAGGACTGGGAATAAAACTTTGGAGAACTGCTCTTAATAGGAGCAGGGGCATCTGCTGGTAGAGGCTTGTTCCAAGCCATATAAAATAAGATTAGGACTTTTGGGAGAAATAGATTGCCGTAAAGCACACTAATGTAGACAATTCTGGAGGATGGTCAAGCCCAGTGAGCAGATGTAGGCCTTGGCTTGCTTTGCCTAATCAAAATAAACTTAAGGTTGTAACCCCTTCTTGTTCCCCTCCCCCATTAAATCATCAAAGGAGATGCGGACAATACAGCTCATTGGGAGGATAATTTACCCTCTTTGGTTTTAGTATGAATATTTAGGTATCGGTCCTTGCCTGTGATTACTTTACGTCTCCAGAATTGTTGAACTTGTTCTTACTTGGTCTCCTCAGCTCTTTGCCTGCAGATACTCAAACAATGTACATTCTTCTCTAGGATCTACGTCCTTGCTATTACCAAGTACTCAAAAAGTGATCACTTCCTCCCTGTACCCATATATGCACAGCTTTGTAAAGAGAATGCTGGAGAGATTGATGTTTGGGAATTAGCCAATAGGATGAAGAGTCCAATCTTAATTTTTCAAGGTAGAAAGTCAGCAGATATTTTCTTTTTTTTTTTTTTCATTATAAAAACCTGGGGAAATTTATTTATATAATCATATGTATAGTGTGGTACACTATTTCTTCTTTTTTCTTTTTTTTTTTTTTTAGTTTCAGTGGTAGAATTTAGTGATACATCAGTCTTATATAATACCCAGTGCCCATTACATCACATGCCCTCCTTAGTGCCCATCACCCAGTTACCCTATCCCCCCACCTACTTCCCCTCCAGCAACCCTCAGTTTGTTTCCTAGAATTCAGCATCTTTTATGGTTTGCCTTCCTCTCAATTTTCATCTTATTTTTTTTTCCCTTCCCTTAAGTTTATCTGCTTTGTTTCTTAAATTCCACATATGAGTGAAATCATCTGGTATTTGTTTTTCTTTGACCTATTTCTTTTATCATAATACCCTCTAGTTCCATCCAGATTGTTGCAAATGGCAAGATTTCGTTATTTTTTATGGCTGAGTAATATTTCAGTGTGTGTGTGTGTGTGTGTGTGTGTGTGTGTGTGTGTGTCTACAACATCTTTATCCAATCATCTGTGTATGGACATCAGGGCTCTTTCCATAGTTTAGCTATTGTGGACATTGCTGCAATGAACGTTGGGGTACAGGTGCCCCTTCGAATCACTACGTTTGTTTCCTTTGGAAAAATACCTAGTAGTGCAATTGCTGAGTCGTAGGGTAGCTTTATTTTTAACTTTTTGAGGAACCTCCATACTGTTTTCCAGAGTGGCTGCACTAGCTTGCATTCCCACCAACAGTGTAGGAGGGTTCCCCTTTCTCCACATCCTCACTAGCATCTGTCATTTCCTGACTTGTTAATTTTAGCCATTCTCACTGGTGTGAGGTGGTATCTCATTGTGGTTTTGATTTATATTTGTATTTGTATTTTATTTGTATTTCCCTGATGCTAAGTGATGTTGAGCATTTTTTTTATGTGTCTGTTCCCCATTTGTATGTCTTCTGAGCATTTCTTGACTGGATTTTTTCTTTTATGGGAGTTGAGTTTGATAAGTTCTTTATACATTTTGGATACTAGCCCTTTATCTGATAAAACATTTGCAAGTAAGTCAGTAGATATTTTCTTAAATGAAAAATATAAAAATGAAAATATATGTATGATATTTTAAAATATGGAGGCAAATACTTGAAGAAATGGCTAAAAGAGTTTGTTTAAAAAAAAAAGTGAAGCAATAATTCAGAGAACTTGTTACCTATGGGAGGGGGTGGGAATGGGATGAAAAGAGTAGGGAATGGAGTGCCATTTCTCTGAGTACATCTTTTTGTATAGTATTGACTTTTACAACCATGTTAACATCTTACTTGTCCAAAAAAATAAATAAGAATGTAAAACTCTTAAGCTGAATACAAACAGAATCAAATCCAACTGATTTCAAATGAAAAAAAAAATTTAACACAAGCAATTGTGAACCATAGTAACTTGACTATCTACCTTCCACCTTTAGGTGGAAGAACTGTAAACAAATCTTGGAATTTTGCTAAAAGATTGGTTTCTCACAGTGATATGGGTGCTACAATTCTGAAGCTATTGAAGGATGGAGCAAATTGAGCAAATGAGTAAATGATGATTCTCACTGTGATGAGGGAGCAGAAGGCTGGCTGAGGACAAAGCAAAAGCTGGCACCTTACACCCCCTCTCCCCCCACCTCGGTGACATGTGTGACATCCCTCAGGCACTTCTGACTGCCCTAAAAAGAAAAACAAATAGTTAACTCGCAGAGATCACAATCCTGCAAGACAGGAGTCTCCCTTGGTTTACAAATGTCCTAGTGATTTACAACAAAGAAGCTATCTTATTGACAGCCCAACTTCCAGAGACAAGCAACTCAGTTCCTAAAGCCCTAACATCGCCCTCCCCTCCATAAAACTGAAGGAGGCTGAGGCAGAAGGAAATGTAAATAAAGTTAAATTTCTTCTAAACCTAAAGATCATTGACAAGGATGTGTGATAGGAGGAATGTGACATTGCACCAGGAAACTCCCAACTGTCTTCATGTTAGTGCCTCATTAGAGGGAAAAACAGCCTTGGCTTGACAATAACTAGGCCTTCAGTATCCTGACAGTCTTCTTTACCGTGACAGCCCTTCTGAACAATCCCTTTGTCCTCACCTACCCAACTCCTGTGTATATAATCAGCCACTCCTCGGGATATCAGGGAAGTACCTCTTCTTGCCCACGGGTCCTGTCCCCGTGCTTTAATAAACCACCATTTTACACCAAAGATGTCTCAAGAATTCTTTCTTGGTCATTGGCTCCGGACCTCACCCCACCGAACCTCACCTAGATTCTAGAACTTCATCAACTGTTGGAGACAGAAGATACAAATATGGAGTGGGAGGAATCCTGTGCTATCTGATTGGAATTGCAGATGTCCATATGAACTCATTTTTAGTAAATGTACATTTTTCTAAGTTCTGAAAGAGCTCAATAGCAATGAATATATCTTAAGTCCAGACTTGAGTCAGGTACTATTGTCTACTTAATAAAACAGCACTCTTTCTTTCTTTTTTTAAATTTAAGTAGGCTCCATACCCAGTGTGGGGCTTGAACTCATGACCCTGAGATCAAGAGTTATGTGCTCTACCAACTGAGCCAGCCAGGTCCCCCTAAAACAAGCACTCCTTGGGAATTGGCTGATTCCTGGTCTGGGATAGGGATTGAAAAGATGAGCCTGGAACATCTTGTTGTACCAAAAAGAAAAGGAGTTGTCAGAAATATTCGGGATATGTCAAAGGGGTCACAGGGGTCATCTTGAAGGGGCTCTCACTGCTTAAATTTGTGACAATTTGAGCATCAAAATAATGGTAGTAATGGATTTTAACCAATTACTAATATAAGAGCTCAGGAGTCTGGGGCACCTGGGAGGCACAGTCAGTTAAGCATCCACCTCTTCATTTCAGCTCAGGTCATGATCTTAGGGTCCTGAGCTTGAGCCCTGCCCTGGGTTAGGCTCTGCACACAGCAGGGAGAGTGACTTGAGATTCTTTCTTGCTCTGCCTCTCCCTCTCCCCACAGCCACCCCTGCCCCACTCTCTCTCAGGTAAATAAATAAATCTTTAAAAAAAAAAAAAAAAGAGTTCTGGAGTCCGTAATGATAATAAGGAAGGAAGGAAAGAAGGAAGAAAAGAAGGAAATAGAACGGAAGGAAGGAAGGGAGGAAGGGAGAAAGATTTTTCCTGACAGTAGAATGCCAACCATTTGGCTATTATTATAGTAATAACTTCTTTGGGTAAGGATAAATTAATAGGTGCTGCAATTACTGGGTGAAAACTTGATGACCCACAGAAAATTTACATAGAATCAAAGTCTCGGGCGCCTGGGTGGCTCAGTGGGTTGGGCCTCTGCCTTCGGCTCAGGTCATGGTCTCGGGGTGCTGGGATCGAGTCCTGCATCGGGCTCTCTGCTTGGCGGGGGCCTGCTTCCTCCTCTCTCTCTGCCAGCCTCTCTGCCTACTTGTGATCTCGCTCTGTCAAATAAATAAATAAAATCTTAAAAAAAAAAAGAATCGAAGTCTCTTCCTTAAAATTATTAATTACAGGGGGGAAATAGGAAATTTATAGTGGAGAAAACTGGGCGTAGCTATGTGGGGGAACACTGTAATCAAATAATCAATGTTAAAGTTGCCACTAATGGGATAAAACATCACGTGCTCCTGCTGTAATGCTGAGGAGACAATAGCACATTTGTAACATTCTTGCCCAAACCCAAGCAAGCAAATAAATGAAACTGAATCTAATAAGGAAACACCAGACAACCCCAAACAGATGGAAATTATTTTTTTAGAAATTGGATGGAATATACTTTTAAAAATGACCATGTCATGAAAGACAGCAGAAAGCTGAGGACCATTTTAAAGAGACATGAGAACTAAATGTAATGTGTGATCTTGAACTGGAAAAGAAATTCTTATAAAGGACATTATTTTGGACAACAGGCAAAATTTGAGTATGGAATGTATCACAGTTATGTAATTAAGTATTACCTAATAATATTGTAGCAATGATACATTTCCTGATTTTTCAAATATTTATATTGTGGTTACATAAAATAAGCTTCTTGTTCTTAAGAACTACCCCCTGGACTGAGGGGAAAAAATATATATGTACGCACACACACACACAGCACAAATGTGGATGAAGGATAAGGAATTTTTTTATACTATTCTTGCAGCTTTTCTTTATGTTTAAAATTATTTTAAAAAAGGTTCTGTGTGTGTGTATGTTTTCCTTCCTGCTCCTTTTCTGATACTTAAACTTATTTCCCTTCCCACTCCCACTCTCAATCTGGATTCCTTATTGGGCAGGAGGGCACATAATCTCAGACTTCCCTGTGAAATGGTGTCGGGGAGGTGGAGATTAGTACCATTTACAATGGGAAACTATGACTGGGGCTCCAGCTCAGAGCAGTCCTGGAGGGAGAGGGAAGTCTTTTAGTCACAAGAATCGTGTCATCATTATTTCATCTTAATCTGGTTATTGGTAACTGAAAAGGAGAAATCACACAGGTAGTGAGAGGGTCCTGTATCCACAATGTGTATCAATACCTCCCTTCTTAAAAGACCAGAATATGCAAAAATGTGTGTAGGATCTCTCATATAGGTGGCTCTATCAAGTGAACAAGAGACATTTTCTTAAAAAAAAAAAAAAAAAAAACTTAATTCATTTTTATCTATTTATTTTAGAAATCTCTATATCCAACATGGGCATCCAACTGAAGACCCTAAAATCAAGGATTGCATGCTCTTCCAACTGAGCCAGCCAGGGACCCCAACCATTTTCTTATGAATGTGTGTGCATGTCTGAGTATATGTATGTGTGTATTTTTTAATTTTTTTAATGATCTCTATACCCAAGGTGGGGCTTGAACCCACGACTCCAAGATCAAGAGCTGCATGCTCTTCTGACTGAGCCAGCCAGGCACCACGCATTTTCTTACTTAAATGCTTTGGATTGGACTACTGTATGATTAAATTTCTTTAATAGCCAGAATAATACTATTATGATACAGAAAAGCAGCCTCATCCCACATCCTTTGTTGAAATTCCAGTATTTACAGTAGACAGCTGGATATTCCAATCCAGAGATTAGGTACAGATTTCACAATTACAGAGAGGCGAAGATCAGCATTGCTCTTAAAGGACATTCTCCTAAAGGAGCACAGCAGAGCCCGGGAATATTTAACAAAAATTGTACGGCAAACTGATTCCTCGACAAGCCATCAAATTCACAGTCAAGGAGAAACAAACCACAACATTAGCAACATAGCAGCATCCAGTAGGCAATGAGTCAAAGCTGTATGTAGATTACCATACACGGAACCTGGGAGACTGGGGGCATAGAAGGCCTAAGATCTGAAATCAGCCCATGCCCCACCAACCCACCCACCCACCCACCCGCCAGGTCCCTATAATTTACAGTTGGATCTGTTCATGCTGAGGACCCCACAACAGGCCCTATTCTAAAGAAGTCCAGTTTCTCCTAGATTTTTTTTTTTTTTAATCTATGCCAAGGGGCATAGGTAGCACATAAAACAGGCTGCCTCCCAAAGCCAGTGATAAAAAAGGAAGCATAGGCCTCTCAGTTAATTTCACAAAAGATAAACAGAGAAGGCTAAGTCCTAGGCAATTGTGGGGTATGAAAAATGTGCCCCCACAGCCCCCACTCCCTCCCTACCAGTTCTGCATTCTTTTGTCTGAATTAGCTTGTGTCTCTCTCTACTGTGAACAGTGAATGCCCAGTGTAGGCTCAGAGTGCTCTTGGAGGGATTTTCATTTCTGTTAGGAATCAAAGTCTTAACCTAAAAAAAAGCAACTGTTTATCTAGAGCTGGTAGAGCAGGTTTGCTTATGAAGTCACACCCTGTTGGCATCACCCAGGCCTCAGAGCATCTCTCCCAGACAACTGAGCCAATTAAGTAATATGTTCTACGAAATTCTTGGCAGGTGTCAGCCTGCCCTTCACAAAGGCTCAGTAGCTACACTGCTTCTAGAATGTTCCAGGTCCACATCATCAAGTTCCCACAAGGCTTGGGGAGAGACTGGGGTACACCTGTTCTATCCTGCCTTCAAGCCTTCTTGGGACTTGATGTAATAGGCTGACTCCCTCTTCAGTGGTCGATGGAAGCTCAAGGACATGTGTCATTCCCAGGACCACTCAAGCCACTCTGTCATATCCCCACCACAAACGAGGCTGCAGACAACTGGCCTACATTAAGTGAACTGAAGTCTGGAGATGATAAAATGCAATCACAGATGTAATCAGCCGAAGTTCTGTCTGACAGGAGGGCCTTGTCTTTAAAACCCTCATGTGTACTGTAGTGCTTGCTTTCTTTGTGGGTCTTTTATTCTTTGTGTGTGCTTTTACAGTTTATTTCTTGCATATGGGTATATTCTCAGAATTAAAAAAAAAAAAACCCACCTTGGATTCAGTTTGTTTATATACACAGAAATTTCACTTAAATATAGGTTTTTTTTTTTATCACTTTGATACTCTAATGCATGTTATATTGATATCTTTTATTTTGATATATTACTGTGATATATGTTTCATTTTCCAAGGTGAGGCTTTCATTTTTAATGACTATAGCCAGCTTTACTGGACCTCAGCTGTACTTTTCTGAGCTAAATTCATCTTTGCCAGTGAATTTGGAGAGGAATGACTAAGTCATTTCTGAGCCATGATTTGAAGGACATATTTTAAAAAAAAGAAGAAGAAGAAGAAAAGAAAGCCTTTCCCCTGCTGTCCCTCCAAACAGCATTTCTGGCTGGAGACAGCACAGTGACCTGATTGTGCCTGGTTGTGATCTATGTCTGGATGAGGGAAATAGGAGGCAGGCAAAAGAGTTCTGGAAGAATTTCGGAAGCATGGAGTGAAACCAGATTTGTTTTCTGCATTTTGACTCAGGTTGGCCTTGGGTAGAGATTAGAAAGTAAGTCCTCTGAAAACAAAGGAATTGTGACTAAATAGCCCAGAGAAGATCTTTATGCAGTGAAGTAGTCTTCCTTAGAACAGAGAATAAATAATTAGACCCACATGGACACAAAATAGAATACACAGTATTTGTTTAGATAAAAGGAAAAAATTCCCACTGGTAAAATTCCCCCTCAACCATCTTAATGAGCAGAGTAGAGGCCCCTCTATAGGACCAGGTGGGATCAGGTTTCAGTATCCTTCCAGACCCAGAATTCTGAGAGGAAGGATGATAACATAGGGACCAGCATGGTTTCAGTGGGTACCCGGAATTGGCATCGGTTGTGAAAGAAAAGAGCAAAGCCTCACTCAGATATAGGGACAGAAAAACATACCACAGTACAGAACACCTAATAGCTGCATAATACTGATCAGTTTATAAACAAATAAGAGTCTTAGAAGCCGGCTGAACATCACTCTTGGTAACAGGTGACAGTCTCCCAGTTCTCACTGATAGGACACAACTTCATAGACACATATATATTGCACAAAACCTCAATACACGTTACCACAGGGAAGATTTCTACCCAGTCCCTGCTGGGGTAGGACAGGGAGCAAAAGTTCCCTATGTCACTGTTCATTGTGACCCAGCGTTCCTCCCCCTGTGAAGGGACACACTTCTGTCTCTTCACTTCAGCAGCAAACTCCAGTGGCATCAGGTGACCTTGGTCATAGGCAAGAATCATTCAATATGGCCGCACTTGTGGCAGCTTTGACTCCTTCCTTTTGGTGACAGATCTCAAGCCTTTATGAAATCCTCGGGCGCCCAAAATGACAGATGTCTTTTTTTTTTTTTTTTAAAGCAAATACACCTGAATGAGCTCACCCATCCTCAGAAGAAATTGGCCGTGGTTACTCTTTTGAGGGGAGTCATTAACTCTTCAGGGGAACTTGCTATTCCCTTGCCAGTACAACTTCTCCTCTTCTTTTTTCTTTTTCCACCGGCAGAGGAGCAGCATCTTAAAGGTCTTCCTGAAGGTTCTGTTGCAGAGGGCATAGCAAATGGGGTTGACGGTACTGTTGACATAGCACAACCAGTAGCCCAAGTGCCACAGGGTGACCGGGACACACTTGTCACAGAAGGTGGAAACCAGGACCATGATGTTGTAAGGGGTCCAGGTGATGATGAAGGCCAGGAGAATGGCACTCAAGGTCTGGGCTGCTTTCCTCTCCTTGACGAGGACCATTCTCTTTCGTTTGGTCATTTGATGGCTGAGGCTGGGATCCAGGCCTTTCGTCGAAGGGTCCTTGGACACTGGGAAGGAGCAGGGCATGATTTTCACTTTGCGACAGCCGTTGTTGGTCTCCTGGGTCCCATCAGCTTTCACCACCAGCCGGAACTTATAGGCCACACATTTCTGACTCTTGGGTCTATGAGCAGCACCGGGGGACAAGAAGTATTTTTGGGTGTCATAGTCATTTTTTTCAGCTTGAGCTTTCACAAACGTCTCCTTGGTCTCTTCGGCACTGAATTCTTCCCTTGGGCTTTCCTTGGCCTGACTCTTGTAGACTACTTGGAAGACTGGGTCTGTGGCAGGCTTGTCCTCATCCTCCGAGGAAGGGTAGCTGCTACAGGTAGTGAGCTGCTCGGCTTGGGCCCACTCGGTGCTTGGGCCAGTGGCTTGGGACGGCTTCCCAGGGGTGGAGGTGCTCCTGCGGGAGGACGACCAGGAGGCTTGGTTCCTTTCCCTCTGGGCCAGGGTGGGTCGAGGGCAGCTAAAGCAAGATGTCAGCAGAGACTTATGAGCCGGCTTTCTTGGCTCCGCTTCCGCCATGGAGTCAGAGCCCTGGAGGTCAGCTAGGTCCTTGGTCCGCTTCTCTGTCTCCCGGTAGATTCGGCAGTAGAGGATCGTCATGACAGAAACGGGGATGTAGAAGGCAGCAATGGCAGTGCCAAAGGTGATGGTGGGCTCAGACAGAAACTGGATCTGGCACTCATCTGGTGGTACCGTCCGCTCTCCAACCAGGTACTGCCAGCAGATGATCGCTGGGGCCCAGAGGATGAAGGAGATCAGCCAGGCCAAGCCAATCATGATGCCAGCCCTTTTTGGGGTACGTTTGGCCCGATATGTCAGAGGTCTGGTGATAGAAAAGTAACGGTCAAAACTGATCACCAGAAGGTTCATGACGGAAGCGTTGCTAGCCACGTAGTCCAGGGCGAGCCAGAGGTCACAAGCCAGACTGCCAAGCGCCCAGCGTCCCATGAGGATGTAGGTGGTGTAGAGGTTCATGGAGAAGATCCCAATGATGAGATCTGCACAGGCTAAGCTGAGCAGGTAATAGTTGTTCACAGTCTTCAGCTGACTATTGACTTTGAAGGAGATCATGACTAAGACGTTGCCCACAATGGTGATCAGGCTTACCACAGCAGTCACAGCCGCAATGGTGATGACTTCCCACAACCTATGGCGTTCCAAAGGCTGGTGACTTACCGGGGTGCCATTGACAGTGGTTGTATTGTGGTAAGATTCCCCTTCCATCCTTAATTAGAATTAAGTCTTGGGTTCTAAACCATCTCTTTTCTATCTCACCTCTTCTTGGTCAGCATCTGGAAGAGAGGGAAACACATTAGCTCCACTCACCAGCATGGATCTTTTTTCCATTCATTGTATATCATTTACAATAGAATAGTAAATGTGGTCACACACATATTCAGAGTGAGATGCTGAAATCTCTAAAAGTTTTGATGACATTTTTTAGCAGCCTCATCCCCTCGCTTTTTGGAAGTCCCAGTGCCTGAGAGCCTTTCTTGTCCTTGAGGCTGCTGCCCTCTTGTGGTTCCAATAGGCAATTAAAGAGAACTGTGAAGACGAAGGGGAAGGAAAGACTATTGGATAACTGGGTAGTAATAAAGAGAAGAAAGCCCATGATGTGAAGTTACTTTTGATCGCAACGGCCTTAGAGGCAGAAATTCTGTTTTTTAAGTTCCCAGTGATAAGTACCTAGTCTATCATGTACTGGGGAAAGAGACGAGCTGTATCTATTCTATAATCCCATTTCTAATCATTACTGAGTTTAATTATAGATTCAGTTATAAAGCATTTTTGAGGCACTGTTTTGAGGCAAAACTGTCTTATGACACTTCTCCCTGGCTTATGTACGAACTCCCCATGTGCACAGAGGGGTTGAAATTTTCCCCAGCTGCTGAAGACAATGACCTCCCCCCATTTTTAAGCCATGTGTGAGGTAATAGAAATGTTTTAAATTATTTTTAGATTTTTATTTTTATTTTTAGATTATTTTATTTTCTGTCATTATAAAGTAATATTTCCTTGTAAACGTTCAAGCAATGTCAAAATGTATATCTTAAAACAAGCTTCCTCTGACTCAGTCTTGCAGAGGTAATCAGTGCTTTCCCCTATGCACATACTAACAAATACGTAAGTACAATTATTTTTAAATGGGTGACTTTTTAATGTTTACACACTGAATTTTGTCTTTCATTTAACAAATTACCATGGCCATTCTTTTTCTTTCTTTCTTTTTCTTTTTTTTAAGATTTTATTTATTTATTTGACAGACAGAAATCACAAGTAGGCAGAGAGAGAGGAGGAAGCAGGCTTCCCGCTGAGCAGAGAGCCCGATTCAGGGCTCGATCCCAGGACCCTGGGATCATGACCTGAGCCGAAGGCAGAGGCTTTAACCCAGGCGCCCCCTTTTTCTTTCTTTTAAAAAAAATTTTTTTTAAAGTAATGTCTACACACAACGTGGGGTTCGAACTTGGGATCCCAAGATCAAGAGTTGCATGCTCCATCCCCTGAGCCAGCCAGGCGCCCCAGTGGGCACCTTTTTTATCAGCATGTCTTTTGGATCAGAGCTCCTTTTTCATTTTAATGATTGTACATTGTCCCACTTAATGGGTATAATATAATTTAGTTAATACCAAATTCCAACTTTTAAAAATAAATTTTCCTTTTCTAGACTAAACATCTATGTACACGATAAAAAGCTTCAGTGGCTATAAAAGTGTAAATGGTATAAAGAGAGGTCTCCCTCCCACCTCTGACCTGCAAGTTCAATCTCCCTTTTCTGCAGGGAACCACCATTACCACCATTTCTTATTTTTCCTTTCAGAGATAGAATATATGCATGCAATATGTATTTGGTGATCTATTAAAAAATTTTTATTTAGTAATCTCTATGCCTAACATGAGGCTTGAACTCATGACTCTGAGATTAAGAGTTGCATGCTCCACCGACTGAGTCAGCCACGCACCCCTGAAAAATACCATTTTATTTATTTATTTTTTAAAAGATTTTATTTATTTATTTGTCAGAGAGAGAGAGGGAGAGCACATGCAGGCAGAGCGGCAGGCAGAGGCAGAGAGAGAAGCAGGCTCCCCATTGAGCAAGGAGCCCGATGCGGGACTCGATCCTAGGACCCTGGGATCATGACCTGAGCCGAGGGCAGTGGCTTAACCAACTGAGCCACCCAGGTGCCCCCAAAATACTATTTTAATTACAAAATTCCAGGCCTCATGATATGATGATAGGTAGGGAAGGGAGAATCTTCTTAATGACCCTCAAAGCTTGCCATGTGAGCAATCACTGCTCTGCCTACTGCCCGGTCCTGACATGTCTCTGATAACAGTATTGATATAAAGATGACAAATTTGTGAAGGGCTATGGATTTTCTTTGCTTGTTCTGTATTTCCAACTACACTGTTAGATGTTTTTCTAATGCCTCAAATTCAATATGGAATTGAATTGATGATATTGTCTTATTGTCTTATACTAGGAAACAGATTCTTCTGACTTTCTGATCTTGCACTCTCCTCCTTCTGATCCCAACTAAGACAGTACAATTTACCCATGAAATATCCCTCTTATTGGTCCCTTTCCTTTCTGGCATCTATCACCCTGTTTAGCCTTGTGCTGCCTGATACTGATTACCCCTTGGTGTTATCAACGTTCCAAAGACAGCAAAGCACGCCAGAGGCCAGGTCACTAGCCTGACTCCTAAGCACCTGGAAAGCGTTTTCCATCCCCGACTGTCTCTACGTGACAGGTCTAAGTCTCACAGTGCAAGAAAGATCCCACAGAAATTCCTTCCTTCTTCCTTTATTCCTTCTTTCTTTCTTCTCCCAATCAATATGTATTGGATGTTTTTTATGTGATAGACTCTAATGGCAGGGAGACCAGGGAACAAAACATTGGTGGGGGTATGGATAAAGAAGAGGTAATAAATGGCAGAGGTCTGATCTGGCACTGCAAGTCCTAGGGCACATAAAAGGACGTGTAAGCCAGACCCATGGAACGGGGAAGAACTCCTTGAGGAAAAGGTTATCTAAGCTGAGGCTTGAAACATGCCTGGGCTTTATCTAGGCAAAGAGGGTGTGTATGGGTAGGCTGGGGAAAAGAGTGTTGCAGCCTCAGAGGGGAAGAACATATTTGTAAGCCCAGAGGCAAAAGGAGGCATCGGGTCAACATCACTGATCATCAGGAAAATGCAAATCAGAACTAGAAGGAGATATCACCTCGCACCTGTCTGAATGACTAAAATCAACAACACAAGAAACAACAGGTGTTGGTAAGGATGTAGAGAAAGGGAAATCCTCTTCCCCTGTTGGTAAGAAAGCAAACTGGTATAGAGGCTCTGGAAAACAGTATGGAGATTCCTCAGAAAGTTAAAAATAGAGCTACCTTACAATCCAGCAATTGAACTACCAAGTATTTGCCCAAACAATACAAAAATCCTAATTCAAAGGGATACACTTACCCTGATATTTACAGCAGCATTATCTACAATAGCCAAATTATGGAAGCAGTCCAAGGGTCCATCGACTGATGAGTGGATAAAGAAGATGTAATATACATACATATATACAATGGAATTAATCAGCCATAAAAGAGAATGAACTCTTGCCATTTGCAGTGACATGGATAGAGCTAAAGAGCGTGATTCTAGGTGAAATGAGTCAGTTGGAGAAAAACAAATATCATATGATTTCACTTATGTGTGTAATTTAAGAAACAAAACAAATGAGCAAAGGGGAAAAAGAGAGAGAGGCAAATCAAGAAACAGACTCTTAACTCTAGAGAACCAGCTGATGGTTCCCAGAGGGGAGGTGGGTGCGGGGTTATAAATAGGTGATGGGGGTTAAGGAGGGCACTTTCTGTGATTTTGTGAGTACCGGGTGATGTATGGAAGTGTCAAAGCCTATATTACACACTTGAAACTAATATGACCCTGTGTGTTAACTAACTGGATTTTAAATAAAAAATTTTTAAAAAGAGGCATCGGGTTGGAGATACTGAGACACGGAGAAGAGGTGACACTAGAGAGGTTGAGGGGGTGGGGTAGGCAGGACAGGAGTGGACTTGAGATAAAAGAAGTCCACCTTCTGGGAGGACTGTGTCAGCTATTTCTAGACTCTGCCTCTGCTCTGAAGGTCGTCCTGACACTGAGGGCGTTGGGGGCAATGTCAGGAGAGAAGTAATAAAATGAACTGACTGCTGATTTTTTCTAATCAAGTCTTCAAACTAGAAATAAATGGCGTTTCAGAAGGATTTAATTTTTCCACTTAATTTTATTAGAAGGTAGCGAGCAACTCCTGAAGGGTTCTGGCCTGTGAGCACATGTGTATAGCCAGGGGCTTACCCTCTCCGACTTGTTTCCTCGTTTGTAGAAATCAGGAAATTGGACTATGGGATGCAGATACATATATTTTAATGATTTTGTATATCACACAGTGTGATGATGGTTGGTTTTATGTGTCCTCTATGGTTGCCAGGTGTTTGGTCAAACTCCCTGGTCTAGATATGGCTGTGAGGGTATTTTTTTAGATGGGACTAATACTTACGTCAGTAGACATGGGGTAAAGACGATTATCCTCCATTATGTGGGTGAGGCTGAGCTAATCGGCTAAGGGCTTTAGAGGAAAAGGCAGAATTCCTTCTGTCTCCAGACTACCTGTGGATATAAGGCTACAACACTGATTCCTGCTGGAATTTCCAGTCTTCTAGCCTGCCTTGCGCATTTCAGATTTGCTAAACCCCACAATTCCTAAAAATTAAAAAAAAAAAAGCTCTTTCTCTGTGATAAAAGGATTAAATACTTTGATAAATGGAAAATGTCATCTATAGTGACAACGGGGTCTCTGAATCGTACAACTGAATCTGGCATTGGGCAGCGGTCAGTTTGAAAACCTAGCCCCAGGGCTGCCTGGCTGGCTCAGTTGGTGCCGTGTGCAACTCCTGATCTCAGGGTTGTGAGTTTGAGCCCCACGTTGAGTATAGAGATTACTTAAAAAAAAATCTTTAAAAACCAAAAGCCAAAACCCCTTAGTTATGTTGTTTACTGTCTGACTTTGGACATGTCACCTAACCTCTTTTAAGCCTCGGATGTTTAAGCTTAAAAGTGGGGACACGGAAAGTCTACCTCATTTGGTTGTTTTCAGGATTAAACGAGATAATCCTCATTCAGTGTTTCACACAGTGTCTGTCGCAGGGGAACGTTCGTTACAAAGTAGCCATTGGGCTGAAGGACGTGAAAATGACTTTTCCTGTGGTGGGATGGGTCTGAGGTGTGGTCTATAAAGGGACAAGGAAGAATACGATAATGAGGCAATACTCTCACAACCTTGAACTGGCTGTTTTAGTGATACTTTCCCCTTTAGTTCTGGTAGTTTATGCTCACCTTCAGGGGCATAACAAATTGTTCCCAGCTACTAAAGCAGAATAACCATGATGAGAGCCAAGGTTAACCGTCTTCCCCAAAGTCTGCTCATTAGGATAGGACTACCTCAAGATACTTGATTAAAAAATAACATGGCCCCACAGTCAAAGAAGTTAAGAAGATACCATCTATTATCTAAAGCTCTCAGAGATCCTGAAGGCACATGAGCCCAGGGAAGGCTGAGAGGCCCCGATGTCAAGGACACTATTTAATTTGGTTTAGCACAGCGGAGGCTTAGCACATAAGCTTTTTCAGGGGAATGTCTGCTGGTATCCTGTGGCATCTGTCGGTCACACTCGGGAAATCTCATACTCCTGAACCGGGAGTATGGAGATCTGAGTTCACATTTCAGCTAAAATCTTGTAATTTGACACAAATCTGGGTCTCAGTTTCCCCACATACAAAATTAAGCGATTGCAACTGTAAGGGCCTACTTAGCCGGAGCAGCCCCACCTTGGTAGGATAGCCATTTTGTTGTTTATGCAGTGAACTTAGATTGACCCTGCCCCCCAGAGGAACTCACTTAGAAACAGGTCTGGGAAACTGGTAAAATATGACCGAGGAGCCCCTGATAAAAGAGCCCATATACCAGGACGTGTCAGGTCAGGGAGGGATAACAGAGCCCAGAATGCAAGGATGAGTCAGGCCAGGTGGAGACATCCAATCAGTAAAGCGCACATACTGTCTCCCTGACTACCAAAGAATGTGGCCCCGCCTTTTGGGCACCTTTTGGGTGCCAATTCTGACCAAGGTGATAGGCTAGTTCAAATAGCTACTATAGGGTGAATTGTAATTCAATTGGCCACCCGTGTGTGACCTAGCATGACTGTGCAGCTTTCTCTGTGTGTTACAATCTCATTGGCCACCTGTGTGTGGCCAGGCTCGACCACATGGCTTTTGCTCTATAAAAGTTAGTCTGTAAGGCAGGGAGGGGTCACCTTCTCTGTAAGAGGTGGCCCCAGCCGGTTGGTTTGGTTCTCGATGCTTGGCGTGAAATAAAGCTTTGCTTTACCTTTGCTTTATATCAGTCTCATCCTTTTGTCCACGGACCCTTCAGCAACCAATGATTTACCTTACAAAACGCTTTTGAGCTTTACCTATAAACTTGCAATGGCAAATACCGGACATTGTCTGAATTTCAGACCTCAACTTCTCTCTATCCTCAACCAGAGAAATAGCCATGAGTTGGCTTGCTCAGGCAGTTCATGTAATGGAAGCAGCTCTCAGACAATTTTGAACCCTCGGTTTCCTCAGCTGTTAAGCAAATACAACAATATCTGCTCTCCCCACCTTGCAGAAATGTTTTGAGGACTTCCAGGTGAGGTAATGTAGGGAAACCACCAAGTCCTATTCTGGTGTCAGTTTGGAGTTTTAATTATCATAAAATGAAAGGTTAGGGGCGCCTGGGTGGCTCAGTGGGTTAAGCCTCTGCCTTCAGCTCAGGTCATGATCTCAGGGTCCTGGGATTGAGCCCCACATCAGGCTCTCTTCTTAGCAGGAAGCCTGCTTCTCCCTCTCTCTCTCTGCCTGCCTCTCTGCCTACTTCTCTCTGCCTACTTGTGATTTCTCTCTCTCTCTGTCAAATAATAAGTAAATAAATAATCTTTAAAAAAAAATGAAGGGTTAGTCTTGGTAAGTGGGTCTTGTCACAGGCAGCTCATTAGAACTATCTGGGAGCTGGGGCGCCTGGGTGGCTCAGTGGGTTAAGCCGCTGCCTTCGGCTTGGGTCATGGTCTCGGGGTCCTGGGATCGGGCCCCGCATCGGGCTCTCTGCTCGGCAAGGGAGCCTGCTTCCTCCTCTCTCTCTGCCTGCTTGTGATCTCTCTGTCAAGTAAATAAATAAAATCTTTAAAAAAAAAAAAAAAGAAGAAGAAGAAGCAGCTGGAGAGGTATAGGAAATGCCTGGTGTGGAAGTACGCCTCCTTCTCCCATCTTTTAAAAAAAAAAAAAAAAAAAAGAACTATCTGGGAGCTTTTGAAAGATACTGTTGTCCGGGTCCCCCCACCCTGGGTGTTAACAAGAGTCTATGTGGGAGAGACTTGGGCATCACCGGGTTGTTGTTGTTGTTGTTGTTTTAAAGATTTTATCTAGTTATTCGATAGAGAGAGATCACAAGTAGGCAGAGAGAGAGAGAGGAGGAAGCAGGCTGACTTGAGCCGAAGGCAGAGGCTTTAACCCTCTGAGCCACTCAGGCGCCCCCACCGGGTTTTGAAGTTCCTGAGGTGATTCTCCCCTGCAGCCAGGATTGGAAAACAGTGACGATCCTAAAAAGTCAAGGTGTAGTCGATAGATGGCCGGTATTGGCATCGCCTAGGAGCACGTTGGAAATGAATAAATCCCTGGAACTAGAATCGGTGCTTCTCAAAATGTAACACGCTTAGTATGAATTACCTGGCGGACTTAGCGAAGCTGCGGAACGGTGGAGTTTGCAATCCCACATTTCTCAAAAACTCCTGAGGACTCTGCTGACCCATGAACTATATTTAAACAGCAAGACTGAGGATATTCTGAATTCCCAGGAAAGGGGAGCAGTAGCATATAAATGGTGCTGTTAAAATTGGAATTCTCTGACTGAAATGTGCAATAACGTTTGGATTCCCCTCTGCCTCCAAGGACTTTTGAGTTATTTTTATTTCTCCTGTTCAAACTTAATACATACTTCCTTTCTAGGTTTGCTTCTCTCTATTCGTTCCATTTTTTCCAGAGCCTCATGTTTGAGAGGGTAATTTTTCCTGATTCTTAAGCTGGTGGGAATGGACCAATCTTGTCACAGTCAAAATGGCATATGGGACATGAGGTAGGTTCCATGACTAAAGTTTTGATTTTTTTGTGTGTGTGGATGATAGTTGAGTGTGAAAACTGAGTTTCAGGTGTAATAGTCTTCCAAAATAAACTTTTGAACCACTAAAAGGTTTTTGAGTAACAGATTATGTTTATGGAGGAGTGACTTTTTTTTTTTGATTGATTGATTTTATTCTATTTAAAAAAATATTTTATTTATTTACTTAAGAGAGAGAGAGAGAGAGGAGAGAGAGCATGAATGGTGGGGAGGGGAGGAGAGAGAGGTAGAAGCAGGCTCCACACTGAGCAGGGAGCCCCATACAGGGCTCAATCCAGGACCCTGGGATCATGAACTGAGCTGAAGGCAGACACTTTACCAACCGAGCCACACAAGCGCCCCTGGAAAATGGGAACTTTTAGAGTTTGAGTAACCAAACAAGAACTCATGAATTCTCACTCCCCAGACAACCATTTATATTTCGTTTCCCCCACAACCCAAAACACCAGTAAGTGTTACTCCTTGGGACACCTTGGTTGCTAAATGAGTTGAGTGTCTGACTCTTGATTTCAACTCAGGTCATGATCTCCTAGTCGTGAGCGGGAGCCCTGCACTGGGCTCCCCACTCAGTGAAGAGTTTTCTTGAGATTTTGTCTCCCTCTTCCCCTCCCCACTTGTGCGTGCTCTCTCTTTCTCTCTCAAATAAGTAAATAAAATCTTTAAAAACAAAAGTTTCCATTTTCCACACTTTGCAGAGAGTACGTTTATTTCTAGGGTACCAACATCAGCAGAGAGGAAATAATCACCCCTGGTTTATTTTCCACCACCAAACAGAAAACAAAAGAATCCCAGAACAGTGAAATTGTCCTTGTTCCCAACTCTGGCAGATTGCTTCTTGCTTCTTTGTTGTTAATAAATTATACAGAGGAAACAAACCAATGCAAAAACCAAAAAAAAAAAGGTAACATTGTGTATCAAATTAATTCTTTTCCTGTGGAGTGGCCTTGATGACTTCTGAGGTTTTGCATGAGATGAGCTTAGATCTTGAATTTCTGAAATACCTTTTCTCTGAGAGGCTTTGTGCTTGAATCAGGCTTCACTGTTTCTATAGCAACCATAATGGAAACTTTAATAGTGTCTACAGTCCAGTGATACCAGGACATCATCATAACCAGCTGTTGTTGTGAATAACATGAGTTATTCATAGTTGTCAATAGAGTATTCATAAGCTGCTCTTCCTCCTCCCCCTTCCTTTTCAAGGATAAATCAGGAGAAAGTAAACTTAAGCACACATGGTGGCATTAGGTTAGATATCAGGAAGAACTTCCAGTGACAGAATGTGTGAGTAAAAGAAGTTTGGAAATTGCCTTTTTGTTTGTATTTTAAAGTAGGTCTGGGGCGCCTGGGTGGCTCAGTGGGTTAAGCCGCTGCCTTCGGCTCAGGTCATGATCCCAGGTCCTGGGTTCAAGCCCCACATCGGGCTTTCTGCTCAGCGGGGAGCCTGCTTCCTCCTCTCTCTCTGCCTGCCTCTCTGCCTACTTGTGATTTCTCTCTGTCAAATAAATAAATAAAATCTTTAAAAAAAAAAAAAAGTAGGTCTAACTTCTTTTGATTGCTAGAATGCTGTCCAAAGATACATGGTTATTGAGAAATGACTTCTTAATGTCACTGAAGCAATAATATCTGGATCAGAATTTTAAGGTAATGCATGCTCTTTTTAAATTTCTAACATGTATTTATTATTTTTTACTGATGTATAGGGGACATACAATATTATACTGGTTTCAAGTACACAACATAATGATCTGACAGTTCTATACTTTCTGAAATGCTCACCATGATAAGTGTAGTTCCCATCTATCACCATATAAAGCTATTACAATATTATTGATAACACGTTTTTATTTATTTATTTTTTAAAATATTTTATTTATTTATTTGACAGAGATCACAAGGCAGAAAGACAGGCAGGGAGAGAGAGGAGGAAGCAGGCTCCTTGCTAACCAGAGAGCCCGATACAGGGCTCGATCCCAGGACCCTGGGATCATGACAGGAGCCAAAGGCAGAGGCTTTAACCCACTGAGCCACCCAGGTGCCCCGATAACACAAGTTTTTAGAAATATATTCTGTGTTCACTACTGTGCTAGATTTCATGGGGTGTATAAAAGAGAGCTTTATAATAGCAGGAGAGGGCACAGCAGGGCAGAGGGGCACTGACATAGAGAGGCTGTGAGTAATGGCCGTGGTAGAGATTCTATTCCAATTGCTTCCCTTTCTCTATGAAATAGAAAGCAAGGTCAGCAGCTGAGAGTGGGGATGGAGGGAGAGAGATGGAGCGGCCAAGTCATGAATTCTCCATGCCTGGAGTTTGACGCATTCATTTTCGGTGGTTTTGTGACTCTGGTTCTAGGGCCCAGGGCCCTATTGGGTGTGACCTGGCAGGCAGTTCACTGTCCTGTCCTCCTCACCAGTTAGAGGCCGGGGATTCTGGCCTGAAAGGAGAGCTCCTTCCAAAGGCCCTCCCCCTGCAACCCTGAGCACCCCTCCACAGTGGCTGCAGCTGTTCAAAAACACCTATGAAATACAAAGACCTCTTTTGAAAGACCTCATCAATGTTTTCCAATTTGCACAGTTTATTACTAAGCATCAGAAATCAACAAAACTGTAGAAGATCTGCCCGTAGAAGATGAAAAGAAGAATCAGGAAGATGCATTTGTTCCACGGAAATTTATTTGCAAAGGGAAGATACCTTTTAATTATTTTTTAATTAAATCTTTAATTTAATTAAAGATGATATGGATGTTATGATAGGATAAAAAATTGTCCTCATCCACCTTCATGAAACAATAAGAGCTTCTGAGCGCTATGGTGTCAGACTAGGAATTATGTGGTTTCCTGCAATTATGACGTTTGAAGGCTCAAATATCACCTTGATTCAGTGGTTCTCAAATTTGAGCATGCAACCGAACCACATGATGGGGGCAGTGATTGCTGGGTCTCTTCCCCAGTTTCTGATTTGGGGTGAGGCCTGAGAATGTGCATTGCTAACAAGTTCCCAGGTGATGCTAAGCTGCTGGTCCACATTTTGAGAACTATCTCCTTAAGGAATTAGCTGCCTCTTGTTTTTCTTTTTTCTTTTTTCTTTTTTTTTAAAGATTTTATTTATTTATTTGACAGAGAGAAATCACAAGTAGGCAGAGAGGCAGGCAGAGAGAGAGGAGGAAGCAGGCTCCCTGCTGAGCAGAAAGCCCGATGCGGGGCTTGAACCCAGGACCTGGGATCATGACCTGAGCCGAAGGCAGCGGCTTAACCCACTGAGCCACCCAGGCGCCCCTGTTTTTCTTTTTTAAATAAATCAAGTGACATATCGTTAAAAATGTGCAAAAAGTCCAGTTTATTTTTGAAAGGAGCCACATATGTAATCGAGCATTTCCTTTTTGATATCTCATGAATACTACCTAAGGGAAACTGAATTTTTTATTCATGCAGAGGCATATGTTTAAAATCAGGTCCATCAAGTCAAAGCAATAGCAGAAAATCTTCCTTCCCCTTGTTATTTATAAAATCAAAAGGCCTTTGGTTCCTTGCAGTGCAAGAATGCCATTTTTATTCTTGATGATAGATCACTTCCCATGTGAATCAAAACCAAAGAGGAAAGCATACTCAACATCTTGATTAAAAGAACTTCAGTTAGAGGTGTTCCTCTAGTTAGGAAGGTTAGCAGGGGGATCTCAAAATTCACCATATCTAAACTCTGCTGACTGAATTAAAAAAAATCTTAGATGGACAGACGGTGAAGGGGGGAGGAATATAGTCTTTGGACATCTGGTAGCATCTGCAGCGTAGACTTAAGAACACAGACTCTGAAGGGCGCCTGGGTGGCTCAGTGGGTTAAAGCCTCTGCCTGCAGCTCAGGTCATGATCCCGGGGTCCTGGGTTAGGGTCAGGGGTCCTGGGATCAAGCCCCGCATCAGGCTCTCTGCTCAGCAGGGAGCCTACTTCCCCCTCTCTCTCTCTGGCTGCCTCTCAGCCTACTTGTGATCTCTGTCAAATAAATAAAGAAAATCTTAAAAACACACACATGTGCACACACACACACACACACACACACAGACTTTGAAACCAGACTGAGTGGGTATGAATCCCACTCTGTCACTTATTAGTTGGAGCAAATTATTTAACCCCTTTGTGACTCAGTTTTCTTACTGTAGAATAGGAATAATAATACTATTTACCTGACTGGAATATTCTGAAGATTCAGAGTTAGTACATTTAAAGTGCTTGGAACGGTGAGAGGCACAAAGTAAGTGTTAAATAAATGTTAGCTCTTCCTGTCCACAAAAAAGTCCATCTTTTCAATCGTAATTTTGGAGCCTTTTTGTGGGATAGTTATATAGTTAAATCAATTTTTGCTGGTGGTTCTCACCCGGGATGATTTTGCCCATCAGGAGACATTTGGCAAAAACTGGAGACATCTTCAGTTGTACGACTGGGGGGAAGAGTTGTTGCTGGAGGGTAGCAACTAGTGGGTAGAGGCCAGAGATGTGGTTAAACATTCTATAATACACAAGAAAAGCCACCACCACAAAGATCATCCAGCCCTAAATGGGCCAAGGTTGAAACCTTGATTTATGCTGTCTGGTTTGAGATTAATATGTGGATTCGTCATCATGGTGAGAGCCCAAACTGGTGGTGTGTTGATAATTTTTTTTTTTTTTAAAGATTTATTTGACAGAGAGAGAGAGAGACAGCAAGAGTAGGAACACAAGCAGGGGGAGTGGGAGAAGCAGGCTCCCCACTGAGCAGGGAGTCTGATGCGGGGCTTGATTGCAGGACCCTGGGATCTTGATGTGAGCCGAAGGCAGACACTTAACACCTGAGCCATCCAGGCGTCCCTGTGCTGGTAATATTTAACAACTGGTTCCACCCCCACCTCCAACAAAGCCCCAATTTGCAAATATCTGACAATTTCTGTGGTGTAAATATTCTTACTGTAACCCATTTCAAGTACCAACTTTATATCACTGAATGTAGAATTAGGAAGAGATAATGTACCAAAACATTATAGTTCCTGGCCACACAGGGATTGGGGGTCGAGCTTTTCCGATGCAGTATTTTTTTTTTTTTTTTAAGATTTTTTTTGAGACAGTGCGAGATGGGGAGGGGCAATGTGCACAAGCAGGAGGGAGGGGTAGAAGGAGAAGCAGATTCCCCAATGAGTAGGGAGCTCAGGACTCCATCCTAGGACCCTGGGATTATGACCTGAGCTAAAGGCAGAGGCTTAACTGAGCCATGCACTTGTCCTGTCCAGTGCATTTTTTTTTTTAAGGCTTTATTTATTTGTCAGAGAGAGAGAGAGAGAGAGAGAGCGAGAGCATGCAGGCAGAGTGGCAGGCAGAGGCCGAGAGAGAAGCAGGCTTCCCGCTGAGCAAGGACCCTGGGATCATGACCTGAGCAGAAGGCAGCAGCTTAATCGACTGAGCCACCCCAGCTTCCCTGTTCAGTGCATTCTTAAAAATGCCTTTCCTTAAAAAAATTAAAAAAAAAAAAAAATATATATATATATATATATATATATGCCTGCCTTTCCTATCTGTCTATATCTCCTCTTAGCTCCTTTATGGTGCACAGGGAAAAGGATACCTTTGTTGGTACTATTTTCGTCTTCCTGTTTAGTGTTTATCTAAAGGTAGGATTGTTGACTTTAAGAGTTAAGCATGGGGATGAATAACTTAATCCTGGGTGCCACTGCCAGTCTTAATTTGACAAGTAGAGATATGGAAAAAAAAATGAGGAAAATAGAGTGTGTAGGAATAAAAAAAAGGGAAAGGCTGGGGATCAGTGGAGATGGAAAAGAAAAATTTGATGTACTATGTGAGAATTAATAGTGTCCATTGACAAATATGTTCATTATTAAGACAATGAAAGAACACAGGACAATATACAATGTTAAAAAATACTGTTAAGGGGCACCTGGGTGGCTCAGTTGTTAAGCATCTGCCTCCGGTTCAGGTCATGATCCCAGGGTTCTGGGATGGAGCCCCATGTCAGGCTCCCTGCTCAGCAGGAAGCCTGCTTCTCCCTCTCCCACTCCCCCTGCTTGTGTTCCCTCTCTCGCTGTGTCTCTGTCAAATAAATAAAATCTTTAAAAAAAAATACTGTTAATCTGACAACTTTCCCTGACACATCTCCATCACTGTATTCCCTCTGTTGACTAGTGGCATCATTAACTACCACCAAGCAAGAAACCTGGGCGTGACCTCTAACTTCTCACCCCCTTCCCACCCCATTTACAACTAACTGGTGATGAGGTCCTATCCATTCTCCCATTATTTGCCTCCTTGGCTTTCAACTTCATTTAGGCCCTAATCATTTGTGGCGGGAACTATTCCAGTAGTTTCCTAATGGCTCTGCCTTGGATTCTAATTTTCCTCTACAGAATGATTTTCTTGGTGGTTAACAGCATAGACTCTGAAGCCAGACTGCCCAAAGTTCCAATCTAAGCTGTGTGATCGTGGGAGTTCCTTTATTAGCTCCATCATCTGTAAAACAGGACTGACACTAGTATAACCTCATAGGCTGCTGAGAGGTTTAAATGAAGTGTTATGTAGGAAGTACTCAGAACCACACTGTGTCACTATGTTTAAGGTTGTTTCTCTCCAGTTCATAATCCTTCATCGGTTCCCTCCATCTAGAAATCTCCCATATCCCACTTATCAGCCAGGCAAATTCCTGCTTAACCATTAGGCCTTGGCTCAAGGGTCTATTTCTCATGAGGCCTTAAGCTACTCATTTAGGCATTTTTTTTTTTTTTTAATTCCTTTGGGCCTTCACCTTGAACTTTTCACTGCACTCAGCACACTAGTGCAGTCATCTGTTTACAAGATTATCCTCCTTAGGGAAAGTGGAAAGTGAGCTACATAAAGGCAGGGACAGCAGCTACTTTTTCATTTTCTTTCTTCTCCTTTTTTTAAATCTCCAGGACCAAGCAGTGTGCCTGGCCTAGAGTAGACAATTAGAAGCAATGAATGGTGTTGAGTATATATGGATATAAGAAAAGACTGGGAAGGAGGTAAAAAAGCCACTTGTTTTGCTGTGCTGATTGGATGATAGAGGAGTTTTAGCCCTTTTTATTTTAGGTGGTTTCTGTAATACAAACTTAAAAATGGCTCCCAGGTATCCATATAACCAATTGCCCTTCTTCCCCTTGGTTAAAAGAACAGACTGGGAAAAAAAAAAAAAAAAAGGATTACTACATAGTAATAAAAAAAGAATATAATTATTAAATCATGGATGAACCTCAAAAATTTCTACTAAATAAGTGACACACACAAGAACAGACTGGAGTGAGCCCGCTTGAGTTAAAATGCCAGTTCCACCACTTAAGGTTAAGTTGTTTAACTTCTAGGGCTGCTTCTCATTTGCAAAGTAAGGATGACAGAATTAAACACTCATGTGCTCAATAATGTGAGCTAAAGTAGACATTTCTACACGTTCTCCCAAGGACTTGGGAGCCCTTCCATCCATTACCAGTTTTGCACTGTGCTATCCCAGTTGCTTGCTGTAGGCCACACCTCTCACTTGAGACCGACCCACCTTTTCCTCCACACCCCCCCCTAGTCCCTGAATTCAGAATTATTTTAATAATTACACACATTCATTCTTGAAAATCTGGAGATTAAACGGGGAAAAAAGGAATAACTCACTGGGAGTCTCACCATACGGTTAACCTCTGATTACATTTTGGTTACGTTTCAGATTAAAAAAAAATGCAAATACATTCATATTTGTATTTTCCTTCCTTTTAACAAAAACGAGTTCCTATTATACAAACGATTTAACCCATCCATTTATAACCCATCCTTAAGCCACGGGCGCTCCTCCAGCCCGACCGTCTCCCCACTTCCCGCTCTCACGTCGGGCCTTTTCCTCTGAATCCCCAGCCTTCCCCGGGCTCCGGTTCCGGCCCCACCTGCCAGGCCTCGGGCCGCCCCGCCCCCGCCGCGGCCGGTTTCCATCCCCAGCCCCGCACCCCGCGCTCGCCGTCCCCGGGGGCCCGTCGCTCCCGGCTCTTTCGAGCAACCCGTTTCCGGTGGGGCCAGGGCGTCTCCGCAGCGGCCCGGCTCCCGCGCGCTCAGCACCGCCGGCGGCGGCCAGATGCAGGCGGAGCGAGGAGCTCGGGGCGGCCGCGGCCGCCGGCCCGGCCGTGACCGGCCAGGCGGGGATCGCGACCGGGCGGGAGCCGCAGCGGCAGTGGCAAGAGGCGGCGGCGGCGGGGACAGTGGCGGCCGCCGAGGTCGCGGCCGTGGCTTCCGAGGCGGCCGCGGCGGCCGAGGAGGAGGCGCCCCGCGAGGCGGCCGCCGGGAGCCAGGAGGCCGGGGCGCCGGGGCCAGACCGCCGGTAAGAGGCTTCGGCTGGTGGGATCTGGGCTGATAGGGGCTGGCCGCGAGGCAGGAGCCGCTACCGGCTTGCGGGGCGCGCGCCAGTCGGGCGGCCGCGGCGACTGCGCTTGCGCCTGCGTGGGACGGGCGGAGGGCGGCGGGAGCGCGCGCCGGGTGTGCACGTGGCGCTTCTAGGGGCGAGCACCCCGGCTACCTCCACCCGGGGTTGGGGCGGGAGAGGCGGCTCTCGGGGCGTCCCCAGCTGCGGGAGGGGTCCAGACCCAGAATAGCTAAGAACCCAGGGTGTGTCAGGGCTGCAAGGCTTGCGCGCCCATTGGGTTCCGGTGGGGTGTCCATGTGATTGACCCTCATGGGGTGGGGGTGCGGCCAGGACTTGGTCTGGAGGAGCTATTTGGGCAGCCTTACAGTACCGGCAGACATTCCTGTTATTAGGAGGGAAGGGTTGTTTTTGTTTTTGTTTGTTTGTTTTTTGGGGGCGGGGATGTTGTGTTCACTGTGCAAGGCCTAGCACATGGTAGGATAATAAAGGTTTACTGAATGAAAGAATGCCCCCGGCGGACTGGACTCCATAGTATTTTGGGGCGGGACCAGATGCATAGTTCTCTCTTCTAATGGCATAGTTCTTTTTTTTACTACATACGTGTAGGAACAAGGGGTCACTGGCCTTCGTGTTTTTTAAAAAATTTCAACCTGAAAATAGATGTTTCAGCAGCCAGGTCTGAATTTTAATAGCAGTGTGATCGACCTTATTCACACATTGATAGACACTTCGTATAGCTTGAGTAGGGAATGATAGGCAAACTCTTATTCCACTGATATTGGCCAAAGAGGTTTCAGTACAATCTCTTTATGAGCTGTTCTGTTATTTTAACATGTCTACTACCAAAGTGTCGTATATTTGAATTCTCATGTGCATAGATTAAAAAAAAATTTCGTTAAGGAAAAATTTCCTGCTACTGAAATGTTTGGAGTGTCTTATGCTCCCAGTAGGTAAGATGTCCCTAAAAATAGTACTTGTATACAGAAATATAGAGCTTGAAAAAAATTAGAAAAGTTAAAATTAATTGTAACATATTTAACCTGGTTAGGATTAAGGTAAATAATAAGTAAAATTTGATAAATTCTTAGGTTCAGGTTAGCAGGAATAATGGAAACTCAGATCAATTTAGTGCACACTATATAACACATTTTGTCCTTATAACAACTTTATACAGTTGATTCTTGAACAAGATGGGTTTGCAGGTCCACTTATATGGGGATTTTTTTTGGATCCTGTTAATGTATTTTCTCTTCACAATTTTCTTAATGTTTTCTGTAATCTAGCTTACTTTATTGTAAATACAGTCTGTAATACATAGAACATACAAAATATGTCTTAATCGACTGTTTATGTTATTGGTAAGGTTTCTGGTCAGCAGTAAGTTATTAGTAGTTAAGTTTTTAGGGAATCAAAGTTATATATAGATTTTTCCATGGCACCCCTATCCCGGGAGGTATGCAAGGCTCAATTGTATATATTACATATATATGTATATATAACTTGATTACAAATTTACTTCTTAAACTACGTAAGGTTGTTTAAACTTTATAATAATGTCATTTTATATCTATTTTATATATAAAGTCTTCATTTTTAAAAAATTGTTTAATTAGCCAACATACAGTACATCATTAGTTTTTGATGTAGTGTTCAAGGATTTAGTAGTTGCATATAACACCCAGTTCTCATCACAACACGTGCCCTCCTTAATACTCATCACCTGGTTACTCCATTCTCCCAACCCCTCCCTTCTGTAACTCTCTGTTTGGTTCCTGGAGTCCAGGGTCTCTCCTGGTTTATCTCAGTTAATTGACTTGCCTCAGCTTTTATAGCTGGTGTCAGAGCTGGGATTTATATACCAAGATACTTTTGACTCAACTCTTTCCTATCTCTTGCATTTCTATGAACCAGTCGCCACTTGACTGAGAACAAGGTAGACACTCTGGCTGCCGGGGTCACATCTTCACAGAAACTGTAGTAACAGTATCTTTGGTACTGACTGAAATGTCTGGCACATAGGCCTTTAATAGCAAGTGTCATTAACTTCTTGAATTGAGTGAATGAAGGTGCTTCTCTCTTACTCATCTCTGTGGAACTAAATTGAGTAAAATGGTGGTATATCGTGTAGAGAGGAAATAATATGTTTTTTGATTTATGCCAATATTGTAACCAATTCTGTTAACCTTTTAGGCTTTTATCTCTTTTAGGGATAGCCTTAAACCCTATCTTATATTTCTTCTGGGATTTTTTCACTGCTTAGTTTCGTGGCTTGGTGTGTCAGTGGGTGTGAACGTGTGGCCTGGCCCTTGGGTCATTACTGAGAGCCTTGGCCACCACTGCTTCCACCTCTGTTACCCCCACCCTCATCTTGTCAAAGCTGTACTAAGAGACGTTGGAAGGGATTACTCCTTCTTTTTGGTTTGGTTTGTGACCTCCTAGTTCCTTCCACTTCTTAGATTCTGAACTATCAGTCATCGTTAGGCTTGCTAAGAGTACTGTTCTTGGTGCCTAACGATTAAGTGGGACAAGATTGATGGCCCTGCCTGAGGCCTCCTTGTTCTCATGTTCTATTTGTGCCCCAAATGTTGCATTTGTGCCCCAAATGGAGAGTAATTGAAATAATCAGAAAGAAAAAAATTCGTAACAGAGGTTTAGCCAGGTAAGGACCAGCTAGTTATGTAACTCCAGAATTTAATACTATTTACGCCTTTTGCTTTCTACTTTGGACCACTACACACACATGACTGGTAAATGGAAATCAAGATGAAATAAAACTGAACAACTTTCGAGACAAGTCATACACCAAGGGAACTTTGCTGAGCACGTTGTGTCTGCTAGTCTCTTGCCCTTAAATCATTCCCTCTGTAGGTGGCATGAAGTTTGTGGAGTTTGGGTAAGCATATCATAAGGCTAATTATCTTCATTGACTATCCACTAGAAGCCTGGTATTGCCCTGGATATAGTCATTAACTTAAAAAAAATACTGGATTTGTTAGTATTAGACTTTTCTTTTTGATGAGCTACTAGCAGAGAGGGAGTTCAAGGCCTATTGGCAGTCCTTGGAATTTCCTTTCCTTTTTTCCTCCTTGTAGTAATCCTAGTACCTCACATTTATTGAGCACTTAGTGTGAGGTGAGAAGACTGAGGCACAGTCAGAAAACTCACACTTCGGAGAGGTTAAGTAGCATACATTATCACACAATCAGAAAATCACAGAGCCGGATTCAACCCAGGCATTTTGATTCCAGAACTGTTTTTTCAGCTGCTTCCCTAAACTGCCCTGGAGTGACTTGAGATTTGGAAAGGGACGTATGGTGGACTGTTTTATGATCCTTTCACACACTTTTGTTTTCCTCATGTCACAAAATGGTAATGAAGATAATACTGATAACGTGTTCACTTATTGTGGGTGACAGCAGATCTTTGCTTTCTTGCTCCACATTCATATGGCAGCTGCTTTTTTTTTTTTTTTTTTTAAAGAGAGAGATCACAAGTAGGCAGAGAAGCAGGCAGAGAGAGAGGGAAGCAGGCTCGCTGCTGTGCAGAGAGCCTGATGTGGGGCTCGATCCCAGGACCCTGAGATCACAACCTGAGCTGAAGGTAGAGGCTTAACCCACTGAGCCACCCAGGTGCCCCCGTATGGCAGCTGCTTTTAACCATTTCTGAATTATTTATGTCTAGTAAAAGATAAGGCAGCCATTTATAGCCGCATCAAGGAGAGTAAGAACTTGGAGGTGATTTTTTTTCCGACCAAACTTTTGCTTTGCAAACAATAGTGTAAGTCCATTGCTTGAATAATAATTAATCCTAGATGCCCTTGGCATTTTCATTGCTACTATTTCAGTAAAAGGGAACTCTCTGACTTTGATGGTCAAGTTTACCATGAACCTGGAAGAAGAAAATATGTCAAATCCAAGTTGTTGGCAGATTTCTAAAGCACTTGCTCCCTCCTGGTCACTGAAAGGGGTCATCCTCATTGTGTCAGCCAGACAGAGATTGAGGGCCTATTAAAGTTCATACTTGACAGCCTATATTTCCCCCTTTTCAGAAAGCCTGAAGTAAATTTGGTTAGAAACAGAACGTGGTTAAGTGTCCTAAAAGAAAATTGCTTTAAGATTGACTCTTGGTAAGGGGCGCCTGGCGGGCTCAGTCAACAGAGCGTGCAGCTCTTGATCTCGGGGTTGTAAATATGAGTGCCGAGTCCCACGTTGGGTGTAGAGATTACTTAAAAATAAAGTCTTTAAAGGAAAAAAAAAGATTAGTTCTTGGTATTGGAATTGGCCCTTTTCCCTGCTGCTGCAGACCACTCCTCAAACATTATTTTGACATCTTTATCCTTGCTAATGTTTACTGTTTTGAGGTCTGCTTTTCTCACTAACCATTATATCACTTACATATTTTCATTATTGATGCTTTTTGCTAGTATTCTGCTTAAAATTTTTTTAATAAATTATGTACTTATACTTTAATGTTACAGCTAACTTTTTTGATCAATGGTTCAGATGGTTTCAGAACGTAAAATTTCCAGCATATTGTATACTTGACATTTTAATTAATTAATTAAGTGTATATGTGACTTAAAAAAAAAAAGATGTTATTTATTTATTTCAGAGAGAAAGAGAGTATGAGTAGGGAGGAGAGGGAGAAGCAGACTTCCTGCTGAACCAGGAGCTCGATGTGGGGCTCAGTCCCAGGACACTGGGATCATGACCTGAGCTGAAGTCAGACACTTAACCAACTGAGCCACCCAGGTCCCCTTATATTTGACATTTTAAATATAACTGTCATATCATTCTTATACCTGAATGGAGTCTAATTACGATAGTGATTTGATATTCATCATCATCCATTAAAGAATTGCATTAATAAGCTCTTCATCAGTGAGAAGATTTATATTATTTCTTCTTTTTATTTCATGTTTTAATTCCACACCTTCTGTAGAATTTTATCCAATGTAACATAGTTTCAAACCTGAAAACTTTAGCAATTACTTGCTTCCCTATAACAAATTTTTATTTTTTATTTTATTTTTTTTAAAAAGATTTTATTTATTTATTTGACAGACAGAGATCACAAGTAGGCAGGGAGGCAGGCAGAGAGAGAGGAGGAAGCAGGCTCTCCGAGGAGCAGAGAGCCCGATGCGGGGCTCAATCCCAGGACTCTGGGATCATGACCTGAGCTGAAGGCAGAGGCTTTAACCCACTGAGCCACCCAGGCACCCCAAATTTTGATTTTTTAAAAAAATCTTGTAACCTTAGGGCTTGGATGTAAAATTTTTTTCGTAATAAAATTAAGATTATATTGATTAATATACAATTTATTTTGATTAGCAATTGTTATAATAAAGGTAAAATTTTATTATAAATGGATCTCATTTTCCCTAATGAATTTATGCACGTATCCATGGATGAATATTGCTTATTCCTGAATGAGATATAGGATTCAGAATAAATTCTCTTCCTAATTTTTATTTTTATAAGTGTAAGGACTGAGAAACATTAGTAGATGGTAATGGCTGGACTTTAATCATATGTGTCACTCAACTCTTGTAATACCTTTCCAATTATATACCAAAATCATTATTACAAATTTTTTTTAAATGATCTACAGCAGGCAACTGGATTAGGTCTTCCTTAAATTCTGTTGAAAGTTAAGATTTGGAAACTTCATGACTTGCAAAAGAAATTGTTAATCGGTCTTTGAGTTATACTTTCTCAAAATCCACACCTATATTTAAAATTATCCCTTTTCTTGCTCAGGGAATTCACCACAGTCAGAGTAAGAATCGCTGAGAAGGGGTTGCCGGTCCTCAAGTACTTTCTAGGACAGCTTTTGGGAAAGAGTTTGGACACTGATTGAGTATCTGAAACTTAAAAATCCTTTTCATATCTTTTTGAGAAATGTTCATGAATCCCCAGTTACATGTATACTCCATTTTTGGGGCTATTGACTAAGATCACATTACTTTCATTTTTTTTTCTTTTTTTAAAGGAAGATAGTTTATTACATGTATTTACCCAGAGAATTGGCTTTGTTCTATTTATTTATTAATTTTTGGTGTGGGGGCTATGCACCCCTTGCAGAATATGGTTTCCAATTGTTCTTAACAGTGTCACCATTGTTGTTTTAACTGATGCTAAAATGAGAAATGGCAAGCTCATAATTCAAGACCACCAGGTCTGTTTTCTGCGGGAATTAGTTGCTATGCCAGTGGGCTTCTGTTTTCTGTAGGAACAGTAGTGATTGCTTTCCACGGTACTGGGCAAGTGAGCTTTAGAGAGGCCATATAGATCATTTGTCCTACCCACAACATCGCATGACTTACTAGATGTTTTTGTTTTGTTTTACTTTCTTTTTTTAAAGTAAATTCTACCTAAAACATGTGGCTTAAACTCACAACCTCAAAATCAAGAGTTGAGTGCTCTGCCAGCTGAGCCAGCCAGGTACCCCTTTAGACTTTTTAAAAAAGTAAGTGCCTTGCCCAGCGTAGAGCCCAGTTTGGGGCTCAAACTCATGACTGAGATCAAGACCTGAGCCGAGATCAAGAGTTGGACACTTAAACCGACTGAGCCACCTGGGCAACCCCCTCTAGACTTTTATAGAAAAGAAATTAAGTGGTTGAAAATGTGTTTTCTTTTCAGATATCACTATTTCCTGATGCACTTTGAAATATCGAAGGGAGAAATAAAGACCATACTGACACATAATTATTTCTTTTTTATAGATACTACTGATGGTAGTAGTATGGGACATTGGATTCATTCTTTTTGAAATTTCATTTTCTTTCATTAGAAGCCATTTGTGTATGTGTGTGTGCACGTGTGTGTGCGCGCGTGTGTGGGTGTGTTGCAGTACCAAGAGCAAATGGTTTAATACTGTTAATTTTTTTTTCTTTTGGATGGAAATCTCAACAATTTTGTTGGTTTGAAAATTTTCTATAAAGGTGTCATGGAGCTGTGCATGGGTGATTGATATAGATAATATTTCACTTTTGAAACAAAGTGAGGGTTGCTGGAGGGGAGGTGGGGGGGATGGGGTAACTGGGTAATGGGCAGTAAGGAAAGTACATGATCTGATGAGCACTGGGTGTTATATGCAAGTGATAAATCATTGAACACTATGTCTGAAACTAATGATGTACTATATGTTGGCTAATTGAATTTAACTAGAAAATTAAAAGAAAATATAATATTTCACTTTTGAATGGGTGCCAAATGACGTTGACAAGATACAAAATCGATGTGCTTAATTTTATCTTGATGTTGCTAGGATGTTGTTTTAGAATTTAACCAACCAATTTGTCGGTCAGCCTTAAATTATTAAAAGACAATTTCTGTAAAAACAGCCCTCTCAGGGATACTGTTCCCTACAGTCCATGTCATGTCTTTGATATGTGCAAATAGCAGGGAAATTAAAAAAATATGTAGGAGAGTAATAGAATGAATTCCCTGTTGTATATACTTAATCCTTCCTTTGTGTCCTCTTACTATTAAGGACTGATACAAATATGTCTGATCAATGCTTCTTTTTTGTTTCTTAAGATTTTATTTATTTATTTGAGTGAGAGAGAAAGAGAGAGAGCATGAGCAGGCAGAGGGCCGGAGGAGCAGAGACCCTCCTGAGCAGGGAGGACAGGCATGCAGGGTGCTATCCTAGGATCCTGGGATCGTGACCTGAGCTGAAGGCAGATGCTTTAACCAACTGAGCCACCCAGGTGTCCCTCAATACTTTTTTAGTACCAAGTCAAACTTGTGTTGAGAGATAGCAAACACATTTTATTATTAACCTAAGTGAAGCATAATTGAAATGGCGGACTGTTATTAAAAATCCATGTATATTCTTGGGTTATCAGTACTGTGATTCCTCCCTATCTGTATTTAGCTGTGGGAATATTTTGTTAACGCATGCATATTCTGTGAAATAATTAGTCACCCTGTTTAGGTTTCTATAATCTCTGGCTTGAAAAGATCATTAACAGCTACATTCTGGGAAAATTTAAAGTATTTAGTGAGTATTCATTCTCAAAGTCTAATGCAGTGTGGGTTTCATTTAAATAGTGGACTTGTAATCTATGGTTCTATTGTTAATCGAAAGGTCATGTCTCAGGAGCTGGCTTCATGATATTGAGGACTGAGATCCTTCACCCTCATGTTTTCCTTTTACTATAAGACTGATAATAAAATAACATGTCTTTGTTTGATATTTGTGCTAATTAAAGCCTAGTCTTACTGAAAAAGGCTTAATCCCTTACAGATATATAAGTCCTTCCAAGGAAGCTATGAGTTTTCTGGAAGCAAAGCTTGATGACAAATAAATATTTCTCAAAGGACAAAGCTTGGCTTCCTATTTTCCCTTACTAATCTTCACATCACTTCCAAGTTGTGTTTTGGTTTGCTGCTTCTTTATTATGCTGGTATGAATTTGTAGAAACAATTCCTGTTAATTAAAAAAAAAATATTTTTCTCCTCTTTACAGCTAAGAGAATCATTGAATTAAGATATGACTAGAGAGGGGCGCCTGGGTGGCTCAGTGGGTTAAAGCCTCTGCCTTCTGCTCAGATCATGATCTCAGGGTCCTGGGATTGAGCCCCGCATCAGGCTCTCTGCTCAGCAGGGAGCCTGCTTCCCCCCTCTCTCTCTGCCTGCCTCTCTGCCTACTTGTGATCTCTGTCTGTCAAATAAATAAAATCTTTAAAAAAAAAAAGAGAGATGACTAGAGAATCTTCTATTAAGAGCATTATTTTACATTCACTGGAAGGAGAAATTAAGTAGACAAGTTGATTTTTCATTTTACAAGATGGAAGTGGACTAAAAAGAGATGGTTTTTATACACTGTTGGCGGGCAGGGGGGCTCATGTTTTTGCCCCATCTGTTCTCCGGTTGACTTCCTGACAGGCAGGGAGGGGAGAGGAAAGTGCTGCTAAAGATCGAGGCTTAGTGTCTCTGGTAGATGGCACCCCAGTGATTTCATGCAGAACACGACCTCGGAAAGCTGAAGTATTAGAGTTGAAGAATTACAGACAGATAGTAATTATTTTTTCAAGTTTACAGACAAATGGATAAGTAGGGTATACCTCCTCAAAGACTGCTAAGAATTCTACTTTTTTGCCTCTCTTTTCCTTTTTTTCGTTCCTTATCTTCCCCCCCTACTAGAGCTGTTGTTTTTTAAGCTTTCTTTCAGGGGGAGAAATCCCATGCTGGTCAGTCATGGGTGTTTTGGAGTCTAACAGAAACTGGTTAGAATCCTACCTTCCAACTCACCAGTTACTTGTTATAAAGTATCTGAGAATTTGCTCAAGCTTCTGAAAACCTGTTTCCTCACCCGTAGAGGTGTAGATGAGTATTATGTAATTTCTTCAATTCCAAACTTATCTCAAGTATGGCCTCTCTCAACATACCTTCTTTTGTTGTAAAAATTAATCTGTTGGGGTGCCTGAGTGGCTCAGTTGGTTAAGTGTCTGACTCTTGATTCTGGCTCAGGTCATGGTCTCACGGCTGTCGGATTGAGCCCTGCATTAGGCTCACACACTGGGGTGAAGCCTGTTTGGGATTCTCTCTCTTTCCCTCCACCTCCCCACCCCAACAAAAAGAATTAATCTGTTTCCTTTCCTTCCCTTTTGTATGCAGTACAAATATCTCCTAAATCTGTAAATTTTACCCATTCTAGTATTAAATGACAGAAAAATACCAAGAAAATAAAATTACTTATAAAATTACCACCCAGAAATAATCACTGTTCCCATTTTCAAGTACATTTTTTTCTATACAAAACTGGAAAGATTGGAAGGGGAGGTGAACCATGAGAGACTATGGACTCTGAAAAAAACCCTGAGGGTTTTGAAGGGGTGGGGGGTGGGAGGTTGGGGGGACTTGGTGGTGGGTATTGGGGAGGGCATGTATTGCATGGAGCACTGGGTGTGGTGCAAAAACAATGAATACTGTTACGCTGAAAAGAAATAAAAAAAAAGCCAAAAAAAAAAAACCAAACCCAAAAAACCCTGGAAAGATATCATGGTAAGACTTTTAAAGTAAAAAAAAAAAAAATAATAATATTGTGCTTATGTGCTTATAAGATACATGCTTGCATTAGAATCGTAAAAGAATAAAAATATATGCCAAACTATTAACTGTGTTTGGAATGGGGAATATATAGGGATTATGTGGAACTTTGCCTTTTTTAAATTCAAATTTTTAAATGTGTGTATGATCAGAAACATAAATATTTTCTACTTTGAAAAGGGGTGTCAGATTCTTAACCTACTGGGCCACCTAGGGCCCCTTAAAGATTTTTTTAGTCTTTAAGAGTAAATGGTAGACATAATGCCTTTTTACCCCTAAACATTCCAGTGCATATTTCCTGAAAGCAAGGAAATTTCATAGTCATAGCACAATGGTTGCAGTCAGGAAATTAACATTGAGAGAATGCTATTATCTAACCTTATTGAGATTTTGTCAGTTCACTTATTAATGTCCTTTATCAGGCTTTTAATCCTCCCCCCCTGCACCCCCGCCACCCCCAGGCTTTGAGTCTTGAGGCAATAACATATAGACGTGGGGCAACTGGAGATTATTTACTATGGCAGTTACTGTGGCATCCTATCTGGTCTATTTCTGTTATGTTACTGTATTTGAGTTCTCAACAGCCTGTTTCCTTACTTTTACTTCCTTCAGCCTCTAGATTTCTCATCAATTTTAGGAGCTACTTTAGAATTAGGAAATTCTTTTAGTAAATTCCTTTTCAGCCTAAATTAGTCAAAATTCTATAGTTTGTAACCCATATTCTGCTGTTATATTTTTCAAAATTATATTCCTCCTCTATTGAATGCTCAGTTCAAATGCCACCTTTCTCTGTGAAGCTTCTGGTTTTCCTCAATTAGTATTGTTGTACTTCGGAAATGTAGTACTTACTTTCATCCCTCATTTTATTACTATTAATTATTTACTTCTTATATGTCTGTTTCAGTAATTATAAGCCACCTGAGGGTCTGTACATGACACAGCACTGTGATTTTCAGAAAGAGATCCATAAATATTTGTTGAATGATTAATAGCTCTAGAAGATAATTTAGAAGGTAAATGGTGCAAGCTAGAGAGAGTGTGTTTTTAGGTAGTGTCATTTTGGGAGTTCAAGTCAGGAGAACCCTTTATGTTTCATTTGCATTTGTCACACTAATTGAAGTACTCTTCTTTCGGTGGTTGAAAGCTCGGTGGCTAAAAAGAGATTGCTCTCCCAAGGGCCAGATTTATACACGAACACTAATTCACATTGGATTTTATATTCTCTTAGTTCTAAGTCTATTAAACTTGATAATTCAATGCAAACAACAGGTATTTTATTTTATTTTATTTTATTTATTTATTTTTTTTAAAGATTTTATTTATTTATTTGAGAGAGAATGAGTGAGAGAGAGCATGAGAGAGGAGAAGGTCAGAGGGAGAAGCAGACTCCCCAAGGAGCCGGGAGCCTGATGTGGGACTCGATCCCAGAAGTCTGGGATCATGACCTGAGCCGAAGGCAGTTGCTCAACCAACTGAGCCACCCAGGCGCCCCAACAACAGGTATTTTAAACTGTGAGACTAAAACAGGAATTATAGCATGCAGAGGTTTTTTTTTCCCTTTTTTTTTTTTAATGTAATCTCTACACCCACTGTGGGGCTTGAACTCATGGCCTTGAGTTCAAGAGTTCAAGAGCCAGCCAGGCACTTTGAGAGATCTTTTATCTAGAAAACCCCTTCTCACTATTTTGTTCTCTTTTTATCTGGTTAAACTCAATATATGTTAATCAAGCTTTATTCTTATCTTGTCTATACTTTGGATTCCTTGCCACTTCTATCTTTGCCATTTTGGGGGGTCAATTATTAAATAAAAAGGATTTTTTAAAGCTGATTATATAATTCTGTATTTTTTATTATGATATTTGAAATGTTAGATTCCATAAGAAATTTTAGTGTTTATGTTATTTTCCTTAACTATTTATTAAACTGCTAGCATTGACTTGGAAAGAGAACATATTTGTTAAACTTAAACTATAATTTATTTGCAAAAGTGTGCTGTGTTTATTTTATGTAGAAAATAATGGGATTAGAGAAATCTTTTTTTTAACCTAGCAGGGAAGAATGAAAGCACATCAGCATTTTGTTAATGTTTCTTTATGCTGTAAAGTTAGGTCAAGACCTAACCCAGGCCTGGGCATTCTTGTGGCTCAATTTTTGTTTTCTTGTGCATAATTTTTAAATTGTTGCACACATCATTCTAGGTAAAAGATACTAGCATTATAGCAACACTTTTAAAACCCTGGAGGAACATAGACCAGTATCCAGTATTTAAGACATTTACATTTTTAGCGTAATGGTACTATTTTAGGGTGATAACTGTAACGATACAATGGCCCTTCATTTTGATGATGGCTGACTGTATTGTGGCAACCAGTACTCTCTTTTCTAGAAAATTTGTGCCTGAATTTAAAAATTATTATTAATTTTGTTTATTTTGATAAATGGAAATTGTGCGTTTTTTATTTGCTTCACAGAAATGGTAGACACATAAGTTAGATTGCTTACAAATATTTAAAAATCCATGTTAATTTCCTTGTAGATAAACTTCCTAATGAAACTACATTATAGAATGGGCCTTTAAAACTATGTGGGTTGTTTTTTGTTCTTGTTTTTTAAGATTCATTTATTTGAGAGAGAGAGTATGTGAGCAAGGGGGGTGGGAAAGGAAGAAGGAGAGAGAATCTCAAGCAGACTCCTCACTGAGTGAGGAGCCCGATGCGGGGTTCTGAGATCATCAACTGAACTGAAACCAAGAGTTGGACACTTAACTGAAGGCATTACCCAAGCGCTCCTAGAACTTTAAAAAAAAAAAAAGTGTTGACCGGGGCGCCTGGGTGGCTGTGGGTTAAAGCCTCTGCCTTTGGCTCAGGCGTGATTCCATGGTCCTGTGATTGAGCCCCGCATCGGGCTCTCTGCTCAGCAGGGAGCCTGCTTCCTCCTCTCTCTCTGCCTGCCTCTCTGCCTACTTGTGATCTCTGTCTAATAAATAAATAAATCTTTAAAAAAAAAGTGTTGACCATATTCAGTATTGACTGATACTCTTCATTTGATGGAAATTGATACAACCTATAGATGAGGCAGTTTGACATCAAAATTTAGCCTGTGGCCCCGAAGTTTTGTATTTAGCAATTTATTTTGCAGGTATGTCTGAACAAGTTAGCAAATATAAGTGGGTGATTATTCACCGCAAATTGTTTAAATTAAGGAAAGGCTGGAAACAACTTCCAAATCTCGATGAAGAAGGACTGGTTAAATAAATGATGGCATGTTTGTGGAGGAATGCCATGTGGCTATTAAAGACTGGGGTGGATACGTAAAATGCCCTCTACTGAGGGAAGCAGTTACTTAAGGAAAGTCAGTGGAGTGTCTTTCCATTTGTGGAAAAGGAAGATATTCATCCGTATGCAGAGAGTATTTCTGAAAGGCTGTATGGGAAATCTGTAGTGGTTACCTGTAGGGAATGAGACTAGGAGATAAGGAGGATGAGGAAAATTTTCCTTTTTTCTTTATATCTTTCTGAACTATTTTAATTTTTATTTTGTTACCATGAGCATGCATTACTAATAGGAATAAGGAAATAAAAAAAATAAAATTTAAACGAACCAAAGCTGCTTCTTCAGAATAGGCCCTAAAAGAAATCCTTAGATTTAAATAATTGTCAGAATCTCCCTGTGAAAGAGGTAAGCAGTATTAAATGTAGTTTTACAGGTGAAGAAACAGTAATTGGGTAGAGTTAGGCCTTTTTAAGGATACAGCCAAGGAGTTGATGGTGAGATTAATATTTGAACTTGAGGCTTCTGACTTCTAGGAGGAGATTTAATATTTTGTTATGAGTGATCAAAATAATGAATTGTGAATTTTTTTCCTCCTAGAACAATTAAGTACTTTTCATGTTTTCCCATTAAACATAAATGTCTTTTCTTTTTAATATAGCAAATAGTTAGGCTATATTGAATTGTAGTTCATCCTTTTGATCTACTGACTTAAGCCTTTCTAGTTTGTTTAATATATATCTCATTACTCTTTGAGATACCAAAAGGTGGAAGAGTAAAATATGGAGATGGAAATTCAAGGTTTTCCACCAAATAACTTGGAAATTGAGATTTTCACAGAGAACAGGTTGGTAGCTGGCTGAGGAGAGGGGCATGGGGAATGGGCAAAATGGGGAAGGGGAGTGGGAGTTGCAGGCTTCCAGTTATGAAATGAATAAGTCATGGGGATGAAAGGTGCTGAATAGGGGGCATGGCCAATGATACTGTAATAATGTTATATGGTGACAGATGGTAGCTACACTTGGGGTGAACACAGCCTAACATACAGACTTATTGAATTACTATGTTGTACACCTGAAACAACTGTAATGCTGGATGTCAACTATATCTCAATTTAAAAAAAAAAAAAAGAAACTGGGGCGCCTGGGTGGCTCAGTCGGTTAGGCATCTGCCTTTGGCTCAGGTCATGATCTCAGGGTCCTGGGATTGAGCTCCGCCCTGGCTCCCTGCTTAGTAGGGAGCCTGCTTCTTCCTCTCCCTCTCCCTGCTGCTCCCCCTGCTTTTGCTCTCTCTCTGTCAAATAAATGAATAAAATCTTAAAAAAAAAAAAGAAATTGAGGTTTTTGCCCAGTACCCCAAAGGCTAGGCATGTGACTTCAACACACTGTACTCCCCAAGCAGTTATAACCATACTCCCATTCCCAAATTCTAGTTCCTTAAACCTAGGAGGTTTCTAGTGGGCTGCTGTGACATGTGATATTAAAAAGAATGGGAAAGTTTTGCACCCATTTGCCATCTCAATTTTTCGGTTTCTTTTTCTTTTTTCTAAATTCGGGACTTCTATAGCAAACAAGTATTAATTCATTCTCATTCCCCCTGTCTCAGTTATAAAACATTTAATGAAAAGTCTTTAAGAGAACGCTCGATTTTGGAGTGCCATTATTCTAGTTTGTAATCAATTAAATCACCCTGTAGAGGAAACAAAAATAAGCATTAGCTTCCCAGTGCTCTGTAAGGACCCCTTCTGGAAGTGCAGATTGCTTAGAAGTGACCGAAATGCTGATGCCTCATTCCTCTTTGCAAAAAGGTGTGATTAAAGGATCTTTAACTATAAGAAGTGAATAATAGCAAACGTGTAAGTGCTTTTTTGCCTAATCCAATAAAGGACAATCAAGCCCATCTGTCAGATGAAGGTTGAACTAGACGTATTAAATCCAAGGCCCTTGCCCAGGTTCCAAACAATGAAAAGAAAATTTCCAGCCACTCTTGGGCCTCAGGTGCAGCACAGAGCCTGTGTTTGCTTGCTGCTGAAATGAAACCAGCGAGCAAATCACAGTTTTACCAGTGAACAGCAGGTGGGGTAAGCAGTCCAACATTTTTCCAGTGGGAGTAACACTCATTCCCTGCTTTAATCATTGCTCAAATGACCACGTTTGCTAAGCCTTTGCTAAGCTGATCAAAACCACAGCAGCAGGACACCTGGGTGGCTCAGTGGTTGAACCTCTGCCTTCGGCTCAGGTCATGATCTCAGGGTCCTGGGATCGAGTCCCGCATCGGGCTTTCCCGTCCGCGGGGAGCCTGCTTCCTCCTCTCTCTCTCTCTCTCTGCTTGCCTCTCTGCCTGCTTGTGATCTGTCTCGGTCAAATAAATAAAATCTTTAAAAAAAAAAAAGACAAACCACAGCAGCAGGGGCACCTGGGTGGCCCAGTCCTTAAGCGCCTGCCTTTGGCTTGGGTCATGATCCTAGGGTCCTGGAATGGAGCCCCACATCGGGCTCCCTGCTCCGTGGGGAGCCTGCTTCTCCCTCTCCCACCCTGCTTGTGTTCCCTCTCTTGCTGGCTCTCTGTCAAATAAATAAATAAAATCTTTGAAAAAAAAATCCACAGCAATAGCAGCAAAATCTTGGTACTGATGATAATTCTTTACTCCTCAATTTTGATGGCCTTCTAGATTGTTCATTTACTTCAAACCATCCTGGGAACTCTGAGACACACTCCTCATTCTCTCTCATGCCCCTTTTCCCCTTGTTCTGTTGGAAAAGTACAGGCTTACCCATAGAGCGAAAAGGAGTGGGAATCAGAGATACGAGTTACAGAAGGACACTTTTTAATGATGAGGTTTCTTACCATTTAAAGGTGTGGTCATTATCCCTGACTGACCATTACTGTGTCTGTCATGGGCAAGTGTAATTCAGGCAGGGATAATTAGCAAACCCATGAGTTTAATATGCTCTTCAATATTTTATCCCTGATACAGGTATTTCTAGATGAAACTGGTGCCGGAAATTGACTTGTATAGATTCCAGATCTGGTTATGTATGACCGTATTTGTGAAATTTCAATATAGTTTCATTTTTTACTGAGCATTAATGGCTTAGAGTCAAGGGAAAACTGTATCTATGGAATAAATTTTGTGGAATAAATAACAAACTTTGGGAGTTCTTTTCTCTCTCGGGTTATTAGCCTCTTTTGTATATTGACTTTTGTTCACACTATTTTCTTAATTTTTTGGGTTGTAGAATCTGAGTTTATAGTTGCAATTTATGTATATAGAGACGTGTCGGTACCATAGCCATCTGTATCTCCCCTCTTCTGAAGCTGGTATGTTTTTAAATGCACATTTATTTTAAGAGAACAAATTGAAAAGGCATCTTTTTTTAGTGCAGGAGCTGATTGAATACATTGTGTAAACACAGACAGTTGGCCCACGCCCCTCTCTATATCTACATGTATACTAATCTATTAATGAACATATAAGTTGTATATAGATATGCTATTTGGAAGCTCTTTATATTCCCAGCTTTTCCTTCTTGTTTATGGTAATTTATATGACTTGATAGTTTTCTTTAATGAGTGTTCTCTGGGCAAGATAGCTTTCCTTTTTTTGTTTTTTAACCTAAATAATGATCACTCATGGTGTCATGGGCTGCATGTTTGTGTCCTCCCCAAATTCATATGTTGAAGCCCTAACCCTCCAAGTGCTGGTATTTGGGAGGTGATAAAGGTTAAATGTAGTCATGAGGGTGGGGCCTTTTGCTAAAGGAGTTGGTGCCCTTATAAGAGGACGAGAGACCGGGGCTCTCTTTCTCCTCAGTCGTGTGAAGGGTACAGTGGGAAGGTGGCTGTGTACAGGCCAGAAGCAGTCCTTACTACACACCGAATCTGCCTGCACCTTGGTCTTGGAGTTTCCAGCCTCCAGAATTGTAAGCAATAAATTTCTGTTGCTTAAGCTCCCCGTCTGTGGTATTTTGTCGAGGCAGCTTGAGGTGACTAACACAGAGAGCTAACTCTGTAACCACAAATAAGTAGTTTTTTTTTTTTTTTTTTACAGTGGTGAATGTGAGGATTTCAGATGAAGTAAAATAAGAAACTGACGAATTATAATGTAAAGGCCACCTATTACTGAAATGAATAGCCTGGCCTGGTTTTTGCTGTAGCTTACATGTATCAGTTCTTGGATTCCTGATCTTTTGATTCTCTTCTTATTTGTGATTGTTTTTACTTCACAAATATAAGTAAGATTTTTTTCCCTTTCCCTTTAATTAGCATGCGGTAGAACTGCCACCTGATGCTGGATTAAAAGCGCTGTCCTGCTCAAAGCAGGAGAGAGAGTTCTTTCTGCAGGCAGTGTGTTTGTTTTTACTGTTGCGGTAGTGTATCGTTGCATATTTAGTGGCTTAAAGCAATACAAGCTTAATATCTTCTAGTTCTGGGGTCCCTATCTGGGTCTGTTTCACTGCGCTAACCTCAAGATGTTGGTAGGACTGTGGTTTTTTTCTGGAGGCTCAAGGGGGAATGTATTTCCTTTGTCTTTCCTTTCCGGCTTCTAGAAGCTGCCCATATTCCTTACCAGCGAGCTCCTTTAAATTTAAAGCCAACAACCTTGCCTGTCTCTGACTTGCGTAGTCACACCTCTTTCCCTTTTCTCTTTTTCTGCCTCCCTCTTCCACTTTTAAGGACACCTGTGATTACATTGGGCCCACCTGGATATCCATGGTAATCTCCCTATTTTAAGGTCAGCTGATTAGCCACTTTAGTTCCCATCTGCAACCTTAATTCCCCTTTTCTGGTTTCAGAGGATCAGGACATGGACAGGCTTGGAGGAAGCCATTATTCTGCCTATCAGAGGCAGGCAGTATGATCTACTTACGACGATATAAGAAAACTTTGTTTTAAAGGTTTTTGGAGTTCTTATCCTTCATCTTTTTCTGGAGGAATCCTGCTCTGTGTTTCTCCACATTTTAACCCATGCCCTCTTTTGAAAAACCAAACTCTTGTATATCCTATGGTCAATAATAAACATTAGTTTTTTTTTCCCCCCTAAGATTCCCGTAACCAAACTGTCATCCCCCGCGGCCACCCCATCCTGAGCGCTAAATATGGTTTATCACACCTATACTTAGCCTACATCTGGGCCATTGTTTCTGACTTCTGGATTATTTTAGGCTGTGAGATACAGTGTTCACACTTTTATTCAGACTTAAAATCTGTGTCTTGTTTGCTTTATTCTTATCACCAGCTCCATTTCCTGCATAATAGTAATTATTTGATATTGCTATTGTGAACTAAAGAGGCCTAACACTTTCTGAATGTGTCTATATACTTAAATAGCAGGTAGAGTGCAGATAGCACTTGTTCAGAAAAAGAAAAAAACCTACAATCTCAGTGGCTCAGTTGATTAGAAGTTACTTTTCTGTCTCATTTTATCAGCTGAAACAACCTAAAGCAGGACAAAGTGATTGCTTTTGCTGCCCTGTGGTCTCAGAGCACATATCCGGCGGAGATATACATAGGGAGATGTGTGTGTTTGTGTGTGTATGTGTATGTATACATGTGGTTTAAAAAAGACTTCATGGACTTTTTAGGACAGTTTTAAATTTACAGAGGAATTGAAAGAAAAGTATAGAGAGTTTCCATATATCCCATACTTAGTTTCCCCTATGATTAACATCTTACATTATTAGGTACATGCATTACAATTAATGAAGTAATATTGATATGTTAACTATCTCGCAATTCCAATAGAAGGGTGCTCCTCTATTGGAATTTGTCTGATGTTTCTTTCATGGTTAGACCGAGGTTATGGGTTTTGGCAGGTCAAGTACCACTATCCTAACATATCCAGTGTACCTACTATCATTATTGTTGATAGCTGTTGATCACCTAGCTGAGGTGGAAGCTGTCAGGTTTCTTTACTGTAAACTTATTCCCACCTGTCTTCTATACTGTATTTTCTGGAAGGAAGTCACTCTGTGCAGTCTTTGAAGATGGAGAAGCTATGTAAATTCTTCGGCATGGGAGATGGGTCTTCCCATTTATTTATGTACTTATTTATGCTAGTGTGGACTCGGTGGATATTTATTTTATACTGTGGGCTATAATCTAATACTATTTTATTTTGTTGTTCCAACTGCTCAGCTTGGACCATTAGGAGGTCTTTCAGTTGGCTCCAGTGCTCCTGTGACCTGCCTTCATCAAGGGTGTCTGTGTGTCTGTGTATCTGTGTGTGTCTGGCACCTCTACCTTCTGGTGCTACTAGATACTAGAAGCTCTAGGTTCATCGTGTATATTTTCTGCCCAGTCCTTGAATCTGTCATTTTTCTAAGGATACAGGACTAGATTATTTATTGGATCCTGTGTCTTGATGATCTGGCCCATAAATAGTTTGACCAGTTGATTGTGTCTACCACTGCAAACATGGAAAGTAGCACTGACTTGATGCTTATGTGTAGTGATATGTGAGCATATGTGCAAATCCTCATTTAAAAGCTGAATAGTAAATAATAACAAAATAACAAAAGCCCTCACATGAATCTCTCTATCAGGTATGGCTCACTCAAACAGAGAAGAATTATTTCAGTGACTCTAAAGTGGTATATTATCTGTGTATCCCTAGTTGGATAAATCCAAAGAACAAATATACTTAAGAGAACTTTTAAACTGCATTCAGTATTCTTAGTAGTGCTATTGGTATCCTTATGCTGAAAATATTAAATATATATTGCAGGTAAAGGAAATAAGTAGTTATATTAATGTTGTTCGTAAGCTAAAACTAAAGTTTTAGCAACTCAGATCTTCAGAGTAAGAGAGAAGAGAAACTCATCTAAAAATTGCAGCAATTAAGTAAAAAAAAAATCTGTGCTCTTAAACTTGAAGTATCTGTATGAACTTAGACTTTCATCTTTTTAAGTATGTGTTTTCTACTGAAAAAACATGGAAACAAAGACAACCCAGTTACAGTGAACACTCTTAGCACTCAGATTATAGTTTCTAAATAGCATTTCCTACTTTAAAAAGACCAGGCATATTTGAGAAAAGGCTGATTCCAGGTGTGGGGTAGAAAGCAAGAATGCTATCAAAGGTTCCTGGAGCTTCCATGGAATGGGACTGTTTGAGGAGCAATACGAGTAAGAAATGCAGTAGATAGAAAGACAGCAAATAGGACTTTTTAATGACATTAACCATCCCCCCCCATCGGTTATCTTTGGAGGCTGCTAGGTAACAGTGCACAATTCTGAACATTGATAAAGGAAGGGAAAGATTTAGCAATTGTCCTTTCCTGAATGAACTATATACTTTAGGATAACCAAATAGTTGATGATGAAAGTTTTTTTTTTTTGAAAAAACACATATTACACCTAATGCTAAAGAAATGATAGAATTAGAAAATTGCCACTTTTCAGCTCTTAGTGAACTAAACAGTAACCACTAATGGGTGTTAAATGGCCTGTAACCAGGTCACTAGATAGAGTTGCTAGTTTGTAGAAATAAGTGGGATAGAAGAACAAGTTAAAGGACAACATACAAAAGCAACTGTCAAATCCAAAATGTGGGAAATTCTGCAGGACGAATCTAGGTTAAAGGAGACTTACAGAGGCATACCAGCCATGTGTAATATGTTGGCCTTGTTTGGATCCTTGTTCTTACAAACCAAATACAAAAGGAAGGATTTGAGCTGTTAGGAGGAAATTTGAGCATGGACCAGGACACGTTAAGGGATTATTGTTTCTTTTGTTAGGTATGGCAAAGACGTTGTGTTTATATTTAAGGTTAATATGAGAAACCTAATGAAATATTATGGGTGAAATGATAGATGTGAGAGATCTGTTTAAAAATATTCCAGGAAAAAAATACACTAAAAAGTGTGTGTGTGTGTGTGTGTGTGTGTTTGAGTGTTTGAGGAAGCAGAGGGTGATAGATAAAAACAACACTGGAAAGTTATTCATAATTCTGGAAGCTGGGTTATGGGTATCTGAGGATTCATTGTACTGTGTTGGAAGATTTTTATATTAAAAATATAAGTTCAAAAGCTAAATGTAATCTTTCAATTTTTTTTTCTCTAGAAGAAAGGGATAATTTGGCATTTGAGGGTATTTATGATATGTGTAAGTATTGTTTTGGGGGTGGATTAAGGAATGAATGAATGATTAATGAATGCTTAATTCATTTTCATTTCTTTCTTTTTTTTTTTTTTTAAATTTGACACTGAGAGAGAGCACAAGCAGGCAGAATAGCAGGTAGAGGGAGAGGGATAAGCAGGCTTCCCGCTGAGCAAGAAGCCTGATGTGGGGCTCCATCCCAGGACCCTGGGATTATGACCTGAGTCAAAAGCAGTTGCTCAACCAATGGAGCCACCCAAGCACCCCCTCATTCATCTTCAAAGTCGTTATTTGACTTTGTATTGACTTCATGAGCTGTTAAGACTGAGTACAAAGTGGATTGGAATATTTATGTTTAGCTCTGAATCTGAAAGTAATTTTTGTGGTTGAGATGGAGAGTGAGAAAGATGGTTAGACCAAACCTTGCGTTTTTCATGTCTCTACAGGTCTGCTTTCCCATCCCCTCTAGGATAAGACCCTCATTTCTTATCATGCCATGTATAGCCCTTCATGGTCTGATGCCTGTTGCTTCTTTGACCTCATTATTCTCTCTCTTCCAAGTTCCATCCAGTGTAGCCAGTATAATGGCGCTGGCCATTGTTTCTGACCCTTGAATGTGGCAGGATTGTTCTCTCCTGAGGGCCTATGCACCCCCGGCCTAGAACATTCTGCCTTTCTATCTTCAAGTCTTTGCATGGTTTATTCCCTTATCCTATCAGGTTCTCTGCTTAAATGTTCTCTCTGAAGAGAATTTCCTGACTACTCTATACCAAATCATGCCCTCACCGTCCTCCAGCTCCTATCCTACTTTACCTTTATAGTATTAGTCACAACCTGAAACAACTGTGTTTTAATGTATCTATATAACATTATATATTCATTCATTTGATTGTTGTTTGACAACTCCATGAGGGCAGGATTCTGTCTTGCCTAATCCTGTATTCCACGAGCATGAAACAGTGCCCGGAAGAGTAGAGGCTCTTTATAGATCTGTTGTGTGACCGAATAGTGGATTTTGTGTTTAAGATGGCCTTATTTCCAATTTTCTGGAAATCTTCACATTCCTTTTCTGTTAGCAGGTTTATGCTTTTCCTATTACAACTCGAGGCAGTGAATGGGGGGCAGGTTTGGCCCTACATCTGAAACTAAATCCACGCTCTGGGCTCCTGTCTGGATGCAGTCCTCTCTTTTGTCATCAATGAGAAGAGCCAGAATGGGTTTAAATGTCTCCTAAAGAAAGAAGCCTCTAACACACACTTGCTTCCTTTGATGCCCTTAACAGCCTGAACACGTGTAGGTTCGTTTTTCTTAGTCACTCGCAACATGCCTAATGAGCAGCTGCTTTCAGTGAACAGTTAACCACCCACCCGGCCTTGTAAGCCTGGTGTGACAGGGAGGGAAGGTGGGAGACTGGGGCTTCTGGAGCGTGGGGACTAGAAGGGGATGGTGTGCCAGAGGTTGGGTCATTTTTTTTTTTTTCTTTTCTTTCCCTCGGTCTTTCTTAAGGGTGTGCCATCAATAGTGACAGCTAAGGATGAGCTTAAAACGTGCACTCAACATCCCGGCTTTAGGAGAAGCCAGGATGGGTTTTCTCTGAGCTGGCAATACCCTCAAGTGGAAGGTAAGAGAGGTGGCCTAGCGCCTCAGCTCAGCCATGGAAGCTGCTGGAAGGTGAAGTGGGAGGAGGGGTGCTGCCTCAGCGCGTAACAGGAAAATCACCGGAGGACGTGACCAAGATGAAGTCAGCCCCCCCCAGAGCCCGTTTCTCCTGTGGATTGCAATGACAGACTGGGCAGATAGATGACCCAAGGACTCAGTAAAGTCAAGATGGCAATTGGGAAGGGAGTGCAAGTCTGGAGAAGCCACCTGTGTCGGGGACCCATGGGGTATATTCCTCCTTGTTTTTCCTTTTTTTTTCTGGCTGTGAGCCAATGCAGGCTCTTAGAGTTGCAGCTGTGGTGCAGAGGGAGCTAAAAAATCTAAGAAAAATCCCATCTTTCTGGCCAGAAGAATGGGAAAACGCAGGCTGGAAAGTGTGTAGGGGGCTTCCCTCCTTTTGAATCACAGAGGCAGACCCCTTGGAGAGCTAGAGTGGCTGGTGGTGCTGGCAGCTCAAATGTCCTTTAAAATCCTGTTTTTCTGGGTAGGGGAACAGGCAAAGGGGCCCTTGCAGGCCAAAAAGTGTGAGAGGATGCCTGTTTTAACTTCCCTGTTTCTTCTCTCTCTGCTTTGCCCCATGAGGGGCACATGCCAGCTAGTCACATGACAGCTGGAACTCCTAGAGAAATCCCACCTTCGGGCCAGTAGATTGGGAGACTCGTAGAGAGAAAAGAGCTGGAATGGGGTCCTGTGTGTATGCACTGTCCTGAGGCTAAGACTCGCCCTGAGCTGCACATGGAGGGAGATGGACCCAAAGCAGTGTAGCAAAAGCCTTGAGAACTGGAGTGCTCATGGAACCATGGCCCACAGAAGAGGAGGGAGAACTTGCTGTCTGAACCTCACCAGATCGATTGCCTGATAAAAAAGGAACAAACAAAATCCTAATGCTCTCGAGAGGATTTGTAACAGGACCCAGAGTCGACACTGCTTCATTATTTAGGATGTTATTCTGCATTTAACATTTCACAATATTACAGGAAAATGTGACCAGTTCTTGAGATAGCACAGTCAACAATTGCCAACTCTAGGATGATCTAGACAGTGAGATTATCAGACTTTAAAGCAGTTATGATAACTGCTCCATCAGCTAAACTGTCTTGAAATGAATGGAAGGGTAGTTGTTCTTTTAGGAGACAACATGGGAGAAAGTATTTGTGATCTTGGGTTAGGCAAAAGTCTCTTAGATATAACACCAAAAGCATGATCTGAAAAAGAAAAGTCCAACATATCAATTTTTTTTTTCCATGAAACGATAAGCCACGGAGGGTGTGTAGGTGATCTCTGGACTTTCTGCTCAGTTTTGCTGTGAACCTCAAACTACTCTAAGGAATAAATTCCACTAAATAAAAATCATGGACCGGGAGAAATATTTTCAAGTCACATATCCAACAAAGGACTTGTCTCTAGAAAATATGTAACACTCGAAATCCAGTAAGAAACAATCCATTAAAAAATGGGGAAAAGATTTAAACAGACAATTCACCTAGAAGATAAATTGATGGCATATTCACCAACATGCTCAGCAACGTTGGTTCTTAGGGAAATGCAAACTAAGAGTGCAAGAAAAATTGCTGTCTGACTAGTAGAATGGTGTACAAAAATGACAGTACCAAATCCCAACAGCTTCTTGTCAAGTTAAACATACCCTTATCATGTGATGTGGCAATTCCACTCTTGGGTATTATTTACTCAAACGAAATGAAAACTTAACATTTGTCAGTGCTTACTGTGGTTTTTTTTTTTTTTTTTTTCCTTTTTTAAAATCCTTGCTAAAAGCAACAGCCCCAGTTCTGTAATTGGTGAAGGTGAATGGATACTTTTATGGGATACTCCTGTGGTACGTCCATACAAGGTACCACAACGTAGCAACAAAAAGGCATGCACCACTGTTGTTCACAACAAAGATGGATTTACAATGAATGTACTTTAAGTGAAAGAAGCCTTGGAGAGGTAGCATGATGGAAAATTTGCGGCTGATGGGACTGTTCTGTATCTTGACAATGGTGGTGCTTACATGATTACATTTGTCTAAACTCCTAGAACTTTGTATTTTACCCTGTGTAAATGGAAAAAAAAAAGGGAATAATTATTGGAGAGCCATCTAATTATAATTTTCATCAGATCCTGAAAGGGCACGTTTTCCAGACCGAGAGGACTATCATTTATTACCGGAAATACTTTGTCAGTGAGGAAGTTAGGTTCTCAGCCCTCCTTGGTGGTGAAAGAGAAGAACTTGTCTGTTAGGCAGTTGTAAATCTGTGATTGCTTTTTTTCAAGAAAGATGTGCCCTTGAGCTCACAGAATCTACCGCTGTGGCTCAGTACTCTGTTCTTGTAGAATCTTGCTCTTGCTTTGTGAGTGGCTTTGGGACCATTAGATAGAAGAATAAAATGAGTTTCCCTTCCTCTCTCTCTCTCTTTCTCTCTCTCTCTCTCTTTTTTTTAACCCCTTAATATACCGAATTGCTGGGCTAAAGCCTGAAGTCTGGTCTTGGGGTTGTGTAGAAGGAAGCAAGGTTTATCTGGCTGGTGACTGACATTTTCTTCAGGACAGACCCTCTGTTTCCCAAGGCCCTCTTCTGTCCCTTTTATTTTCTGGCATTGTCTCTGAGACCTCGCCCCTTCAAAACTATCTTAATGATCTCTCATGCTCCAGATAGTTTCTTTTCTTCTCTCCTTGTCAAAATTGTGGTAATGACAGTGTCTTACTCTCAGGGAAGGGCTCTGAATTTCAAATTACTTCACTCTAGTCAATGTTGCCTCCGCAGAAATCCCACTGGGGGTGCTCTTTGGAGGCAGATGTGCTAAGTGTGTCGCAGGAATATATAGCATTTTTATTCTGAAACAGCTAGAGCTTGTGTCCTAATAGGCTTTAGCTTTTTCACTTTTATTCCTGTTGAGGGTTTTGATTATGATTTCCAATCCGCAGGCCTCCTTGTTGGAAGAAAGCAATACCCGAGTTTAATTTGTGCCTCTTTCATAAAAGAGTACTTAGACATTGTTGTTGGGGATCTTGAGAAGGTGGAATGAAGTGTTGCTTTAAGTTTCTATGAAGAGCGGTAAATGGTTTAACACTTGGACAAAAGATAAGGCATGGGTGATGTTAGTATTGCCAACCCCAAGGGAATTCTCCCAACCTGTGGTTATTTAGGTACACTGCATTGTGGTCCAGCTTCAAGGCCCTTAGCTTGTGTGTTCGATATAATCCTGATCCCGGGATTTGCATTTTGTCCTCTCGAATGGGAGCTTTGAGAAAATCCACCTTCTCTAATGCAAGGTAAAAAGCTTTCTCCCTTGCTTAGGCGTCTTTGCTGCCCTTTCTTTTAATTAAAGTTTTGGCCTCCCCAATGTTGGAAGAGCTTCCTAAAGGTCACACTTGAAAAGAGCTGCAGAAGGGAAATGCAGATTATAGTATTCTGTCCTTTCATAGGGGAAATTGTCTGTCGAATCTGTCTGCCTCTGAAAAGTGCATTTTCTTTTTCTTGTTTCTCCATATTGGCTAAAGTAGTGGGGATCAGAAGGAAGGAGTTTTTGCTAGCACGTAGCTAAGGATGTTATTCAGTCGATGCCTGAGGAATGAGAGAACACAGTTTAGCCAGGAAAGAAGTGCATGCCAGCCGAGCGCCTTTCAAATGTCAGGCGTGGTGTGGCAGAAGTAGGTTTTAAGTGTCATACGTGCACTCCTCTTCATCGTAAACAGTGCCACCTTATTTATTCTACAAAATATTTGCACATGAAGTCTCTAAATACAATTTTTGCAGGAGCTGTCATTTGATTGCTATTGGCTTCTAGTTGAAGGGAGTCGGTGGCACGAGCGCTGCAAGCGCGTCCGTCCTTTTCTCTTCGCGTTCATGTTGTCATGTGCAGGTGCTCTTGAAGATAAAGCAAAGATTTCAACACCCAGAAAAATTCAGCCAGCCCACAGAAGAGAAATGTTAGGCATTGCATACAACTCTATTCACCAGGGAGTTGCTGAAGAGGAGGATAAGTTCTAGAGAGGCATGTCGGCTGGTAGAAGGCTAGGGAAGGGGGAAGCACAGGACCTGTTTCAGGGATGTCCAGTAAACCACGTGCACAGAGAAAGACTTGACAGATGGTTGGTCTAGCGGGGTCCTTCCTTGTCATGGTCCGTGTCCGTGGGCTGTCCCCTAAGCATGAGGTAGGTGCTTAGAAGGGAGAAAGTTCTGGTAGATCCATTGTTCTCTAGTGTGAACTGGCAAATCAACAGCTTGTACTCATCGGGCCTTGAGTTTGGCCCCTGACTAAAGACAGGACAATGAAAAAGTTGTGTGGAGAGTGGGTCTTGTATCCCCTGAAATTTGACCTGGTTAGTTAATCTTGCAGCTTTTCCTCACAAGGAGAGAGAAGACCGACATTCAGCCAAGGGACCTGAATAATGCACATGTGGAGCTTTCCTGAAGGCACGCACGCAGATTTTCCAGCTGCATGTCTGCAGCTTCGATCCATCAGGAATGAAGGCACAGTGAGGTTGGCAGTCCATTTGACTGAATTGTGAGGTGGTGGGAGAAGGGTTTTCTGCCAGATGATGGCATTAATCTTTTAATTAAGCATAGTTTTAGATCACACCTGTTTTGTACAGTTCCTTTTTTTTTCTTTTACATTTTACCAGTTTGTCACCTGTTGACATCATCTTTTGTTTTCGTCTTGCTCTGAAGTACTTTTTGGAAAAGCTTAAGTCTTTTCAAATTGTGTATCTTTTCTTTATTGTTACTGATTATGTGTGGCCCTCTCCTCCCCATCTGTTCGTATTTATTGCTTTTAACATAAGTGACTTCTTACTATCAAGCTGTTTCTTCACACTGTGAACCTTGCTGTTTTAAATGACTGAATGGTTTGAAGTTGGAATAAGCTTTTGTTTCAGATTTGCTTTCTTGTGTGGATGCTAAGTGTTTGGAGTGGGTATGTGACCTATTTCAACAGTATTTCATCTTTGTATATATAATTATGTGTAAGATCCTAACCTATCTTCCAGGACTTCCATGAAATTAAATGAGGTCTTTGAACAAGAATGAGTTTTGAAAGATTAAGATAGTGTCATTGATGTAAGGAAAGTGGCTTCACACATCAAAGGATGATTTTTGAATCCTCAGTCTGGCTTGCTATACTGCTTTTGCCATGTAAAAAGTGTCATTTTTTTTCTGCTGGTGGTCAGGAGTTTTGAATAGAACCTTCATAAAGACTTTAGAAGTGAAGAGCCTTAACACGTTAGAGAGAATGACTTGTTTTACTAAGATTTTGCTCCGTCAAGAGACATGTTGGCAAAAGCACTGGGTTGCATTCTAGGCAGGTTGTCATTCTGCTTCTGCTGTGAAGTGAGACCTTGGGCAAGTCCTTTTCTGAACCTCATCTCCTCTCTAAAGCCTTGGGGCTTAAACCAAATGATTGTTTTAACCAAATTTTCATTTTGCCTCTGCAGGTTGGTATTGTAGAGCAAGCTTGCAAAGGTGTCAGTAAGAAGTTCTATTCTAAAGGTAGGAGAGCATATTGTCTACTGGCAAAGCCTATTTTGAGGCTTGGAGAAGGCTAGATGATTTCATTAAAAAAAAAAAAAAAATCAAGACTCTATTGACCCTAGGGACACTGGCTGGTTCAGTCTGAAGAACAGTCCTTTTAGAATTTCTGAATAAGGCTTACTGAAATCACTTATCTTCATGATGACATCTAATTAAAATTGGTAACTACATGGCAACAGGAACATTGCAGGAAAAAATCTTAAGCGAAAAATGTCCCAAAATAGCTGGTGAGAAGGGACTTTTTTTTGGGGGGGGGGGATTTATTTATTTATTTGAGAGAGAGAGCAAGCAAGTTGTTGAGTGGGGGGAGGGGCAGAGAGCGGGCATCTTCCAAGCAAACTCCATGCTGAGCGTGGAGGCATCTGAGGAGCTGGGAATGGACAGAAGAGTGGTTCTGGCCCAGGTTCGTGATTCTGCTAACCAATGGGAATGACTTTCTCACGCCTCTTGTTTTTATCAAACTCTCTGAAACAAAATCACATCGATGAGGATGAGATAGGAACCCGGAGAAGGAAAAGGATGGAGCGAGGAGCCCTGTGGGTTGTTACTGAAAAATGATACCAGACTCTCTTCCGCTAGCTTTGGATTCTACCCGCGGTGATTTCCATTCAGAGTGGAGCTGGGTCCTGTGAGAAGCTTTGCCAGTTGTTGCCGAGAGCTCATGGGGCCCAGACTGACTTGGCCCCTTCAGGCTTTTCTGTGAACTCCTTGTATCCCGTAGCTATCAGTGTGCCTAAGACCCGACATTTCCGGCTCCTGTTCTCAGTGGGCCTGCACACTTCCTCATGAGTGCCTCTTGTTTGTTTGGGGGTGCTCAGGTCTGTCAGACGTCCCCCTGACTCCCCATGACTCCCCCTGCTTCCTCTCTCAGGCACAGGTACCATACAGGACTTGTGGCTGTTGACTTGCTCCTACCTGCCCATGCTTGGGGCTTTGCGGAGAGAGCTTACTACCAGGTTCGAATGGAAGTGTGCCATGGAGTTTTGATCATGCTATCCTACTGGCTCTGTGTGGTTTCTGTGGGGCATTTGGCTAAAAAAAACATGCCGCTACTGTTACATCTTCCCATTGACCTCTCTGGGTTTTGTTCTGAACAGCTGTTATCCTGTGGTTACAAGCATCTTCTTTGCTAAATCTCTTGGATCCTGGGAACTGCTTTCCAGCAGGAGATAGCAGGTGCTGATTTCATTGGATTCCTCTCAGGCCACATGCCCACAGCTAAATTCAACTGAAGCTGAATTGTATGGTTCCCTCAACCAGAAATGCCTTCCTCCTCCTTCTCTTTGGCTCACAAGGCTAGTCCTGAAGCTCTCTTCCATCTCTGTTTCCTCCATTGCTGGTGCTATTTCGGTGCTTCTATAACATCTTAGGAATGCACATGCACACATATGGCGCTTCTTTAAGTATATGTTTTGCTTCTTTGATTTCTTCATAGGACTCTGGGTTCTTAAGGCGCAAGACCTTGTCTGATTTGTTTTTCTACTCTCAGTGGCTGAACTGGTGACTGTCACCCCTTAACTACTTAAATAGTTGTTGAGGGATGCCTGGGTGGCTCAGCTGGTTAAACGTCTCCCTTCAGTTCAGGTCATGATCTCAGGGTCCTGGGGATGGAGTCCCAAGTTAGGCTCCCTGCTCAGCGGGGAGTCTGCTTTTCCTTCTGCCTGCCACTCCCCCTGTTTACACTCTCCCTCTTTCTTTCTCTCTCTGTCAAATACATAAATGAAAAAAATCTTTAAAAAAATTAGTTGTTGGAGGAATGTTGGCAGTAGTGTTGGAATGTTTGCAAGGAACGAAAGCAGCCCTCTTCAGATATACTGTAGGACAGACAGATGGAAGATAAGTACCATTTGAAGTTATATTTAAAGAAAGAAATGTGTCCGGAGAAGGAACTAAAAATACAGGTGCTTTTTAATCTTAATTTTATTTTCAGAATTTGTGGTGCAGAGGCCGCGGCAATGGCCTCGTCACTCCTAGTGAGTTCATTTTGATTATAACAACTCAAAGAGGTTGTGGGGCATTTAAGAAATGTAGAACAGAGAGTAATGTTTAAGGAATTGGAAGTCTGTGCTTAGGAAGGATGCGATATGGTTAATTTGGGTAGAAGACCTCATCCCGGGTTCAGGCATAGGTCAACTGGCCCCCTGTATTTCCACGTGACCTCACCCGAGGGCAGGAGGGTTCCTTCTAGTTCAGTAATTGTTTCCCTGTTAATTAACTTCTCTCCTGCTGTTGACTTGAGAGTTTGGGGAGTGTCTTAAAGTTGGCTAAATTAAAACAAAACCCAACTATTTCATGGTCTGTGAGTTTTCTGGAAAGTGGAAGGTGATGATATTAAAACCTCAGTAACCAAGGAAGCCAGTCCTGTGTTGGTATATAAAAGGAGTGGAAATTTAACTGTGGCCGTGAAAGGAAATCTGGCCACTAAGGCCATGCATGGCAACCCTGGGGAAGAGGAAGTAAAGGCACGAACACATGACCCATCACCTGCCCCCTTAGGAGAAAGTGACCTGTCGGCAGCTGTGGTCAAGGTGAGTGAGGGGTGTAAACTGAGCTCGCCCAGGAATATGCTCAGTGTCTATGTGCAGCCCTCCTATCAAGGTTGATATTTTTGAATATATAAAATCTTTTAATTAAATGATGAGCTAAGAAAAGTTTTTGCTTGCAGTCCTTATTGTGTGTGTCTCTGTTGTGTGTGTCCGTGGATTCACAAAGCAAAATGCTGACTTTTTTCTACATCAGAACCACACCAAGAAGCAGATGGTCTTTATAGTTCCACTTAGTGCCTTCTTTACTCAAAAAGTCGTTGACGTTAACCTAATTCATAGAATTTTCCCTGGAGGTTGGGACTTGCAAATTTGATTAATTTGGTAGTTTTTAAAAAAATATTTTATTTATTTGACAGAGGGAGGTAGGGAGAGAGAGCAAGGGCACAGGCAGAGGGAGCAGCAGGAGAGCGAGAAGCAGGCTCCCTGCTGAGCAGGGAGCCCAGTGCCGGGCTTGATCTGATCCCAGGACCCTGAGATCATGACCTGAGCTGAAAGCAGAGGCTTAACTGACTGAGCCACCCAGGCGGCACTAATTTAGTAGTTTTTAAAAAAACTTTTTTTAGTCTAGGGGTGCCTGGGTGGCTCTTGGACTCTTGGTTTCAGCTTAGGTCATGATCTCAGGGTTGTCTGATCAACCCTGTGTTGGGCTCAGTGGGGAGTCTGCTGGGATTTTCTCTGTCTCCTTCTGCCCCTCCATGCCTCATATAAATAAATAAATCTTAAACACACACACACACACACACACGCACGCACGCACACACACACACACACAAACCTTTTTTAGCCTGAATTCTTACATGAAGTTCACGTTGTAAAACAGATAAAATGAGACTGATTCTATTGCCACTTACCCTCTTTTGCACAAGGACCTCCTAAAAGGAGTTCCACAAAGTGTAGTGTGAAATCATCATTTAGTCCTATGAAAATTACTGCAGTCTGATTTCCAAACTGCCCTTAATTATGGAAGCATAAACTCTTAAGATGTAATAATTCTTAAGGTCTTTACAATAAGATATCTCATACGCTAGTTCCTGTATAGACTGCCAGCCAATGGTAATTACCTTTCAGTGCCTTCTCTTTTTAGCCAACTCTCAGAAACAAAATAACACAGATGAGAAAGATAAAAGGACTTGGAGAAAGAAAGATAAGGACTGGAGGGGCTCCTGGCTGGTTCAATTGGTAGAGCATGTGACTCTTGATCTTGGGTCCTGAGTTCAAGCCTCACGTTTGATGTAGAGTATTACTTAAATAAACTTAAAAAAAAAAAGAAAGATGAGGACTGGGGATGAGTGAAGAGGTCTGGCAGAAGTGTCATTGAGCAGCTACTTTGAGGACTGGGGTACCATTTTCTCTGTCACTTCTTCTTTCCCATATACTGATCACGAGGAGGGACAAGAAAAGAAGATGTAGATAATTCTCTTCTAGAGAAACATCTGAATTTGAGGATAATTTGGACCACTTTCTTCCCATTCCTGCTGGCTAGAGTATTTTGCAGTTCAAATACTGTGTACATTGTTCTGGGCTCAGTAGATAATGTAGCTATATATGCCATGTATTGCATTTCAAATGTGCTCATGTTCTAATGTATATTTTACTTAATACACAATGGCAAATGGAAACCTCCTTATTAGTTTATCTGTATATTAGGTATATAGTGTATATGTAAATATTTTCATTCAATTTTTTTTAAAATTTATTTGACAGAGATCACAAGCAGGCAGAGAGGCAGGCAGAGAGAGAGGAGAGAGCAGGCTCCCCACTGAGCAGAGAGCCTGATGTGGGGCTCGATCCCAGGACCCTGGGATCATGACCTGAGCTGAAGGCAGCGGCTTTAACCCACTGAGCCACCCAGGTGCCCCTTCATTCAATTTTTAATAGAAATTTAGCGTCTTGAAATGCTGCATAAAAATTATTTTTGCTGGCATACTTATTTTTTTTTTAATTATAATGTATTACTGGTTTCAGAGGTATAGGTCTGTGATTCATCAGTCTTCTATAAGCCCCAGTGCTCATTACATCATGTGCCCTCCTTAGTGTCCATCACTCAGTTGCCCCATCCCTCCACCGTCTCCTGTTGAATAACCCTCAGTTTGTTTCCTATGATTGAGTCTCTTACGGTTTGTTTCCCTCTCTGGTTTCATCTTGTTTTATTTTTTCCTCTTTTTCTCTGTGATCCTCTGCCTTGTTTCTTAAATTCCACATATCAGCGAGATCATACGATAATTGTCTTTCTCTGACTGACTTATTTCACTTAGCGTAATACCCTCTAGTTCTATCCATGTCATTGCAAATGCCAAGATTTCATTTTTTGGATGGCTGTATAATATTCAATTATATATATATACACCACATCTTCTTTATCCATTCACTTGTCACCTGTTGATGGACATCTGGACTCTTTCCATAGTTTGGCTATTGTTGGCCTTGCTGCTAGAAACATTGGGGTGCAGGGCTAGCACACTTTTCTAATACCAAAAGCTGTCATTGAACTCTTTAATTATGATGGTTTATAATTTTTTCTATAATTAAAAAGAACTTTTTAAAGTAGTGCAGTGTCAACCCTCATTAGGGTTACAAATATAAAAGTTGGCAATTAGACTGTTAAGTAATGATCTATCTTAAAGCTTGTTAACAAATAAAAATAAATTAAAAAATTAAAAAAATATTAAGGTTAAGGTGAATTAATATAATTTTCCAATTTCACACGTTGTAACACTTTGGGTTGGATAATATTTGACATTATTACCTAATTACTGAAATTAGTTCCCAGTGACTTTCTGTTGGAAGGTTTCCTTAAATGTGTCCTCTTGCCTATCTTTCTATCCCACCTGTCCCCATTTATGGTGCAACTAAATTTTCTGAGGAACACAGGAGGTTGTTGAAAAATGTGAGATTGACTGTTTTCCGACCTCCTTATTAGTTAGGTTCAAAGCAGGAAAACCCATGTCCACGCCCCTATACTCCAGCAGAAAGTAAACAAGGACCTTGAAAAGTTGGGTTTTTGAGTATTAAAGGCTTTACATAGGCTCTTATTTAGTTGTTAGGTGCTATTAGTAACTTCCCAAGTTTTAGTGGCTTATCTGAGGGCTCTTCAGGATAAAGATAATCTTTAAATACTCTTTTGGCAGATGGTTGCTCTTTTGAAAGAAAAGGTAAGAGGAGACTTAAAAAACAGTGTTGCCCAAACATACTGTTCATAGACTGGCCAGTTAAATTAAGCAGTTTGTAATTTCATGTAAATTACTATTGTAGATTAAATAGCAGTATGGCTGTGGTGAGCAAATCTTTTTATTGGTTCTGTGGTGCCTATGGTAGCTGTTGTCTAGTTGGTCTCCATCACTGAAGGCGGGTGCTGACACACCATCTACTACTGTTTGAACAATCTCCCCCTTCAGTTCTGTCAGTGTTTGCTGCATATATTGTGGGGCTTGATTATTGAGAGCATATGTTCTAGTCGTCACATCTCCATGCTAAACCGACCCTTTTATCATTGTGTAATGTCCTCCTTTGTTTCATAATAATTTTTGCTTTGAAGGTCATTTTGTCTGATACTTGCCTAGGCACTCTGGCTCTTTTTTATGAACTATTTGCATACAGTGTCTTTTGGCTTTCAGGACTTTATTATAATATTTGTCTTTGAATGTGTCTCCTGTAGACTGTATATAGTTGGATCTAAAAACCTCCATTTCGCTAGTCCCTGCCTTTTGACTGGATTGTTGAATCTATTCACATATAATGTCGCCATTGACACGGTCAGATATTTATGTCTGGGCCTTATTTTTTGTTTCCTGTATGTCTCATGTAGATTTTGTTCCTCTGTTCCTCCTTTGCGGTTTCTTTTGCATACATATTTTTAATGTAACATTTAAATTCCTTTAATTGTTTTGGTTTGGTTTTTTTAGTCATTTCCTTAGTGCTTGCTCTGGGGTCCTACTACATACATTTTAACTTACCAGAATCTGCTTCAGATCTGTGCCAGCTTAGTAAGGTACAGGGACATTACTTATAGCTCTATTCCCCATGCCCCTCTTTGTGGTATTATTGTTACATAGATTACATCTAGAGGTTACAAAAGCCAATAATACAGGGTTACCATTATTACCTTATATAATCTTATCTTTCAAAGAATGAGAGAGGAAATAAGAATAAGCATATGTTTATTGCTTTTGTTATACTAGCCTTCTTATTTCCTATTCCTAGTTTTGTTTGTGTGTTTGAGTTCCTATACTGAGTCCTTCCCTTAGTGCAGGGCAGTTCAGTGCTCACCCACCTCCTTTGTGCTGTTATTGGCAAATGTTTTGTTGGGCCCATAATATATGGAAATAGAATTAGGCACATATTGTTTTAAATTGCTTTTTAAAATCCATTATGGGAGGAGGGGCCATATCAGATATGATTTGCTAATATGATTTTGCTAATATTTTCTCCTAGAAGTTGCCTTTTCATTTCTTAAAATTAAGTTTTTAATTTTAATTCCAGTATGGTTAACATACTGTTATATTAGTTTCAGGTGTGCAGTACAGTGATTCAACAGTTCTGTACATGACTCAGGACATGGAGTCTCACTGGTTTATTATTTTTGTTTCGTTGCCTTTGCTTTGCAGTCAAATCAAAAAAATTGCCAAGGCTGAGGTCAAGGAGCTTACCCTTACGTTTTTCCACTAGAATTTTTATGGTTTCAGGTCTTACACTGAAGTATTTAATCCATTTTGAGTTAACTTTTGTGTATGGTGTGAGATAGTGGTCCAGTTTCATTCTTTTCCAAGTGGCTGTCCAGTTTCCTAGTGCCACTTACTGAAAAGACTGTCCTCTCCCCATGGTGTATCCTTTGTCCTAAATGAACCTAAATGTGTGGATTTATTTCAGGGCTGTCTGTTCTATTCCATTGATGTGTCTATTTTTAGGCCATTGCCATACAGTTTTGATTACTATAGCTTTGTAATATAGTTTGCTATTGAGAAGCATGATACCTCTAGCTTTGTTGTTCTTTCTTAAGCTTGCTTTGGCTTTGCAGGGTCTTTTGTGGCTCCATACACATTTTTAGGTTGTTTTTTTTTCTGTGGAAAATGCCACTGGAATTTTGGTAGGGATTGCATTGAATCTGTAGATTGCTTTGAGGTTATAGGTTTTTAAAAAATACTTATTTATGAGAGAGTACACACATGAGCGTTTGCATGAGTGGGGAGAGGGGGAGGCACAGAGGGAGATGGAGAAGCAGGCTTGGTGTGGGGCTCGGCCTCAGGATCATGACCTGTACCAAGGCAGACACTTAACCAACTGAGCCCCTAGTTGTAGATATTTTAACAATATATATATTTTTGGAGAGAGATAGAGTGAGAGGGAGAGAAAACACGAATGGGAGGGAGAGGGCATCTTAAGCAGGTTCCAGCTCAGAACAGAACCTGATGCAGGGATCGATCTCATGACCCTGAGGTCATCACCTGAGCTGAAATCAAGAGTCGGTTGCTTAATTGACTGAGCCACGCAGGCACCCTTTAACAATATTCTTTTAATCTGTGAGTGCAGCTGTTTTTACGTTTGTATCTTCTTTAACTTTTTCCATCAGTATACTATATTTTTCAGTATGCAAAATTAGCATATTAATAATTTATTGATATTAACATAATAGTGATGCCTTTGTGGTTTTCACATAGCTTTTTTTTATTATTTTAAAGATTTTATTTATTTGTCAGAGAGAGAGGGAGAGAGAGCAAGCACAGGCAGACAGAATGGCAGGCAGAGGCAGAGGGAGAAGCAGGCTCCTGCTGAGCAAGGAGCCTGATGCGGGACTCGATCCCAGGACGCTGGAATCATGACCTGAGCCGAAGGCAGCTGCTTAACCAACTGAGCCACCCAGGTGTCCCTTCATATAGCTTTCTTTAGTATTTTCCTTATTTGTTCTATTCTTTCTATTTTGGAAATTTGCGTATATTTTCCCAGATCTTTGCAAAATGAACCACATGTAAAATCTCTAGGAGTTTTTAAGATACCCCTTTCTCTAATTTACATCAAATGTGTTCTACACTCAATTACTTTTTAATACCCTCTTGTGAGAGAGGCTAATGGCAGCTCTTCTCGTCTCTGCAGTTGGGTGGGGGTAATGAGATCATCTCTCAGTGATTCTTCTAGGTTGGGGATTAGTGGGTCATTCAGTGGTGTGAGGCCCAGCCCATCATGAACACTTAGTAAATATTACATGATGGTGAGTGCAGGGCCATTCATTCTTCCCAGGTCTCCTGCCTCCTATGTTGGTGCTTGTTTCACTGTTAGTAGCTCCTCAGGTGTTTCAGACCATCATCCTTTTCCACATCAAGCTAATCACTCTGCCCAGGCCACATTTTTACTATGTGTTACAACAATGTCAAGAAATTTTGTACTAAGTAGAGAAGTCTCTGAACTATGTTTACCCAGTGGGCCAACAAAGGAATATTGGATTTTCTCAGATTGAACACTGCTAGGATTTTCAGCTCTACTTCTGGCCCCCAGTTCCACATCAGTTAGGAAGCTATTTTCTTCAGAATGTTGCTGGTATTTATTATTTAAACAACAGATCATGTATGAAGTCACAAAGATAAAAAAAATTTATCTTTTATAATTTTTCACCTTCTCAACCAATATTTTTTAGCCCAAAAAAAATATTTAACTTCATTGGGCATTCAGATTTTTAGATATATATTTTTTTAATCCACTATTTCCTATGAGTAAGTACCACCAGGAAGCAGCCAGACAGAAGATGGATCCTTCTGCACTCTACCTGTACTGATCTCTTCAGTAAATCAATGTTGTAAAAATGGAGACTGTGCTAGATTCAAAGGGACTTAGGGACAAACAGTGAACTGCAGGGCATGGCCTTGAATAGAATACTGGCTTGGATAAAACCAGCTCTAAAGGAAATTTTTGGGGCCAGGCAAATTTGGAAATAGTCCAGATAGTTATATGAAATGCCATTAACTGAGATGGAGAGATTCAGAATTTTGATGAAAAAAATTTTTGTTACAAAAAAAAGTCTATGTAAATATATAGATAGTGCATTTACTAGCAGATTTCTTTCTAAGACGTTAATAGTGGTGCTCCTACTCTCAAGTGATGAGAATGTGGGGTTTTTATTTATTTCTTTACTGTCTTGTCCTCTCAATTTCTCAAATGCACATGTCCCATTTTTGTGGTAATAGAAACTTTTTTTTTTTTTATAAAGTCTAGACTAACATGTCCTTTTATAGATGGGTTGTTGTAGTATATTTCACAAGTTTTTCCTCTTTTTATTTTTTATTTTTATTTATTTATTTATTTTTAAAAGATTTTGCTTATTTATTTGGCACAGAGAGAGAGATCACAAGTAGGCAGAGAGGCAGGCAGAAAGAGAGAGGTGGAAGCAGGCTCCCTGCTGAGCAGAGAGCCCGATGCGGGGCTCAATCCCAGGACCCCGAGATCATGACCTGAGCCGAAGGCAGAGGCTTAACCCACTGAGCCACCCAGGTGCCCCAAGTTTTTCTCTTGATAAAGATTTTATAATCTTTAGGATACTCCTTTGAACCATTTCTTTAGATTCTACATGCATCTTCCTTTTTGAGATTTAATTTTTTATTATGGAAACTTTCAAATACATAGGAAAGCAGATAGAATAATAGGATTATCAATTATGCTTGGTTTATTTCCTCTCCACCCACTATTTTTTTTTTAAAGATTTCTTTTTATTTATTTATTTGACAGAGAGAGATCACAAGTAGGCAGAGAGACAGGCAGAGAGAGGAGGAAGCAGGCTCCCCGCTAAGCAGAGAGCCCGACGTGGGGCTCGATCCCAGGACCCTGGGATCATGACCTGAGCCGAAGGCAGAGGCTTAACCCACTGAGCCACCCAGGCGCCCCAATCCACCCACTATTTTGAAGGAAATCCCACATGCCCTATCTTTTCATTCACAAGTGGTTCAATATTTATTCCAAAAAAATAAGAACATTTAAAAAAATCAGGATATAGTATCACACCAAACAATAAATATGTGAAATAATAGTATTTCTTCAATATAATCAAATATCCAGTCATTCACCTTTCTCTGATTGTCTCATAAGTGATTTTTTTTAAAAGATTTTATTTATTCATTTGACAGAGATCACAAGTAGGCAGAGAGAGAGAGAGGGAAGCAGACTCCCTGCTGAGCAGAGAGCCCGATGTGGGACTCGATCCCAGGACCCTGAGATCATGACCTGAGCCAAAGGCAGCAGCTTAACCCACTGAGCCACCCAGGCGCCCCCTCATAAGTGATTTTTATCTGTAGTTATATTGTCTGAATCCGATATCCGGCAAGTTCCTGACATTACAAATGGTTATGTGACCAGTAAGGTCTTTCAATCTATAGGTTTATCTCTCTTCCCCCAGCAGTTTTTCTCTTGCAAATGATTTATTGAAGAAACTAGACCCTTTATCTTTTATAATTTTTCACCTTCTGCATTTTTGTGCATGCTCTCTTTTAATACCCAAGACTGGAAGCTGTGCTCTTGAATGCATCTGAGCAGAGTTCCATTTAAAACTTATAAAACTTACCATGTTTGTAAAATCTGTAAATTGAAATGGTTGATTTCTTTTTTTAAACTTTCAAAATACTTTTAAAAACTAATCCTTAAAATTGAAAAAAAATTAGCTGTATAACAAATTTTTGTGCAGCATCTAGAAATGATTTATTTCTAGTGACTTTATTTTTTTGAATGTATCCAATCAATATTTAGCCTATTGTCTTCCAGAAATGAAAGGTGAGGATTTAAGTTCCGTAACTGTTCTCTCTTCTCTCCCACCTCTTCCTCCTTATAATATTTTATGTATTTTTATTTGCTTATTTATCTTTAATTACTTTAAATAATATACTTTTGCCTCAGTTTCTTATGTAGCAGTTCAGTTTTCTCAAGCCACATTCTTGGGCATAAAAAGGATTAACTTCACCGGTGCCTGGGTGGCTCAGTGGGTTAAAGCCTCTGCCTTCAGCTCAGATCATGATCTCAGGGTCCTGGGATTGAGCCCCGCATCAGGCTCTCTGCTCAGCAGGGAGCCTGCTTCCCTTCCTCTCTCTCTGCCTGCCTCTCTGTCTACTTGTGATTTCTCTCTGTCAAATAAATAAATAAAATCTTTAAAAAAAAGGATTAACTTCTTTTCCATAACTAAAAGATCCCATTGCACCAGCTGGCAAAAACCTTAATCATTACCAATTCCAAGCAACCTTGGTCATTTTACATGTAAACTTATGCAGGTCAGATTTCATTCCTGCCTTCCCTTCATTTCTGGGAGTGCAGGTTGTTTCTGAGGTATTTATGTGGTGCCGATTTCTGGGAGTAGGTAGGCTTTGAAATGGTTGATTTTTTTTTCTTTTTTTTAAGATTTTATTAGAGAGTGAGAGAGAGAGCATGAATGGTGGGGAGGGACAGAGGGAGAGGGAGAAGCAAACTCCCCGCTGAGCAGGGAGTTGGATGTGGGGCTCCATCCCAGGACCCTGAGATCATGACCTGAGCTGAAGACAGATGCTCAACTGACTGGGCCACCCAAGTGCCCCTGAAAATGGTTGATTCCTATCCTAAAGTCCTCTAAGTTTAAGACTCATATAGCCTTGATTGTTTCAATGAGCTGAAACAGCTATTGAAAAAGCGTACACTGGGGTAGATGTTAGCCCTATCAGTTACACAGATTTTTTGGCAGGAACTTGCCAAATTTCCTCTGCAAAGCTAAAGGAAAAGCTTGCCCTGAAAGTACATTCTGATATAATGGGGTCCTTTTGAAATACTTAGTATCCTCAGAGAGCTTGGTCTACCAATGTGCTCTTCATCGTGATACTGGTGTACTATTTTTTTTGTTTGGTTTTACTTTACTGCTAAGGCTGCTGAGGTTTAAATTTCCACTGCTTGCGTACTGATTTGTTTCTAATGATTGCAGGTTGAAGATGACAGTGATGCAGAGACCTATGGAGAAGAGAATGAGGAACAGGGAAATTATTCTAAAAGAAAGATCGTCTCTAACTGGGATCGATATCAAGATATTGAAAAAGAGGTCAATAATGAAAGCGGAGAATCACAGAGGGGAACAGACTTCAGTGTTCTCCTCAGCTCAGCAGGTATGAATCCCATTCGCATGCATATGCTTTAGTGCTCCGAGAGTCCCGCAGACCTTTTATTTATGTTCCTTTTAAAACTGCGTTGTAATAACTAGCAGTTCATTTTGTCCTTTGGATTTTAAATTTGAGTAAAGGACAGCGTATCTAATGGCTTGTAAGGAAGAAAGATGTTTCTTTAAGTGGAAGCTAGGGATTCCACATACCGATGTAGAAGGACTTAAGTCCTGGTTGAAATGGATGAAAGTTTTTACGGAAGTGAAAAATGCTGCACTATGCCCCTCTAAATTGGGTAGTCTGAAAATAGAAGTCTTTTCCTTGATTTCATAGGAATCAATACTTATGTTTATACAAAGCTTTACGAAGCTTCTAGAATATGTGTTCTTTCCTCTTTTATAGCCAGGAATATGCATATTAGTGGATATGCACATAGAAGAGACCCGTGTACCTGAACGTGAAAACCCTTCTGTTTTGCTTTTGGATGGTTTTCTCTATCAGTAAGGTGCAACACCCTTTCCTTCTCTGGCCAGCTCTTTTTGAAGACAGAATCCACCCTGAGTGTGCAGCTGTGTGAGGCTGGAGAGTAGGAGTATAGTGAGAGAATGGAATAGGGGTGGTTGTACAGATGGCTACTTTCCAGTAGGGTGTGGCATGAGGGTTGAAAGAATGAATGGCAGATGGATTAGTGGTTTTCAGGGGTTAGGGATGGGTTTGGTGGATGTGGTTATGAGAAGGTAACATGAGGTGTCCTTCTAGTCCTGATACTGATCATTTTCTCGATTGTGGTGGTAGATACACAAACCTACACAAGTGATAAAATTGTCTAGAACTTAAGACACATACACACAAGTGATTACAAATAAGACTGGGAAAATCTGAACAACATTGGTGGGTTATATCAATATCAGTATGTCAATATTCTGGTTGTGATATTATACTGTAGTTTTGCACAGTGTTATCATTAGGGAAACTGGGTCAAGTGTGGGAGATCTCTCTGTGTTGTTACTACAAGTATTATGAGAGTCCACGATGACCTCAACAACAAAATATTACCAGGTCAAAAAAAAAATTTTAAAGGATAAGGAGTTAAGAAGCAGAGAAATAAAATGAAGATTTTCAGACAGTTTGCTTTAAATTCCCTCTTCCTCCTGACTTTTATGTTGCTGTTGAGTTCAACCTGTCTTTTTTCTTCTCTGCCTATATTTTTGAATGCCTGTACCAGACTAAGCATCCTAAAGTGATGAATTCTCTTCTGACTTAATTAAACCCTTTGAGGAGAAAGAGAATTTTAAGTGGAGAGAGTATGTGAGTGTGAGTCAGAAGAGCAAGGTTCAGCCTGGTGTCATTATGTTCTATTCCCCCCACCACCACTCGGTAACCCTCTTAGAAGAGGTGTTTGCTGAGGGCATCGAACTCACGGACTGTTCAGGGACTGGTGACTCCTCTTCTTCCCGGTCAGATGAGTACTACCATCTGGTGACCTGAATTTTGGCCAATTACAGGCTTATTAGCACTTTTCTTCAAGGTGGGAGAAAGGTAAAAGGTAGGCTGCTTATTTTCTCTTTCTCTTGGCGGTTCTGCGAAAGGACGTAGGGAAAGCTTGAAGTAGGTGCAATAAGGTTAACACATGAACTACCTGGTTTTAGTTGAACCAAATGTATAGTCCATTACTAGGACCGTGTCTGGCCTGTGAGAGATCCTGCATGAATGTTTGAAGGCAATGCAAAGTTCGAGTCTGACCTAGCATTTACGCCCAGTGGCGTACTATTTTGGTTACTTATGTTAGCATTTTATTTACAGTTTAAAACCCAACATGATTTGGGTCTCCTATGTCTTTCCTGTAGTCTGTCTTTGCTTGCTGATTTCTTTCCAGGTGACTCATCTGTGATTGGTTTTTTGGGTGATCACAATTGTCACATCTTCTGATATGTGCTTTGATTTTTTTTCCCCATTCTTCTGGTGGTTGATCATTTTCTTTTCACCATGTCCTATGCCTGAGAAGAGCCTCCATGTTCTCTTCATTGTAGGAGCAGGACTGTATTAGTTTGCTTTTGAGGGATGGACTTCCTTCTCTGATCCTAAAATATTAATATTCTCCAGCTAGTCTGACTATACTCCTTGGAGTCACGGACTTCTAGTATACCATATTCATCTGTATAAATAAATACATAACCCAGAAAAGTACATTGCTAGTTAGATGTGCACATCATCAACTTTTCTAGATCTAGCCGAATTGCTCTCCAAAGTGGAGATGAGCTAGGATTCCTAGTGTTCGCTATCTTTGGCCATATGTAGTACTGTTAGACTTTTTAACTATTGCCGTCTGACTGAATGGTGTCTGGTTGTGGTTCATTAAACAATTATTTGAGTATCCGCTACTTCCAGGTACCATTTTAGAGATTGAGCATATGGCAAAGAACAGGGCAGACCAAAACACGCACCTCCTGGAGTGGACCTTCTAAAGCGTGGAGACACAGTAAAGAAAAGCAAATATGTAAGATGCTAAATGGTGATAACTGCTTGAGATCGAGATGAAGTGGGGAGAGGCTATTATAATTTTAGAAAGAGTGGCCAGAGAAAGTCTTATTGAGATGATGACATTTGAATAAAGGCCTGAGGAAGGTGAGTGAGGAAGCAAGCATTGAAGATATCTGTGGGAGGAGTGTTGTAGGCCAAGGGCATAACAAGTTAAAAGGCTTGGTGACAGGAGTATAGAGAATAGCAAGGGAGACCAGCATGATTGGAACAAAGTGAGCAAGTAGGTGATAAGGTCAGAGAGGCATATGGGGCCAGATCACGGGGAGGCTTGTAGATTATTATTAAAGATGTTGGCTTTTACTCTGAGATGAGCAGCTATGAGAGGGTTTTGAAGAGAAGTGTGATATGGCTTAACTTAACAGGACCTCTCTGGCTGCTGTGTTGGTAAACCAGCTGGGAGGCTATTGCAACAACCCAAACAAGTGGGGATGGTGGCCGTGGCCAGGGTGGTGGCCATGGAGCTGGTGAGACGTGGCTGGGTTCTGGATCTATTTTGAGGGAACAGCATACAGGGCTTGAGGATGTGGGGTATGAGGTAAAAAGATGTATGAGGATGATGCCAGGTTCTCGGCCTGAGAACTACAGGAAGGAAGCTGCCATTGATTGAGATAGGTAAGACCATGGGAGGTGCTCAGTTTTGCATGTGTTATCATTGAGATGCCAGTTGGACGTCTGTGTTAGTCAGAGTTCCTGTAGGACCTAGATGGCACCCTCAATAGAATTAGAAGGAACTTTTAACAAAGACATTGCTTACACAAGTATGGGCAGGATGTGGGGAGAGCGCATAGATCGTAGAGCATTGGGAGGAAAGGCAACAGCAGAGATGTTACTATCCCTCGTCACTGAAACTCTGGGGGAGAGATTCTTATAGGGCAGTTGACCTTGAGAGGATGAGTCAATCACCTTTGCTCCAGAGATCTAGCCAGTGAAGGTGACTCTCCAGGGAGGGAGAAGGTGAATAAATACTCTGGTCTTATACTGCCCCCCCCCCCCCCCCTTATTCTCCTGCCAGGGCTTCCCAGAATCCTAACCTCCTAGCAGCCAGAAGGCAAACAGAGCCTGTTGCTGTCATCCATATAGATCAGCCTCTTAGGGCAGAACAGGGAGGAGGAAGAAGGAGGGTGAATCTGGAGGGGCAAATGTAAGAGCCCCAGCATAGCATCCAATAGGAAATACCTCGCTGGTTGCTGGATGAAGACCTCTGGGGTGCAGGATCCAGGTCTGGCCTGGAGATACACATCTGGGGGCTGGCAGCCTGTAGGTGATACTTAGAGTCACGAGACTGCATGAGATGACCAGGGAGTTATTAGTAGAAAAGTTCTGAGCACTGGGCAGCACAGTCTAGTCTATGAATTCATAAGTCTAGAGCTTATGAATATGAGAAGGAACCAGCAAAAGGAGACTGAGTGTGAGTGGCTGGAGGAAAAAGATACCAGGAAACTGGTATCTTTAAATGTTTCCTGGAAGGAGGGATCTGTGTCAAATGCACTTGATGACATCTAGAAATTGACACTTGACTTTAACAACATGGGGTTACTAGTGATCTTGGCAAGAGTAGTTTTATTATTTTTTTTTAAAGATTTTATTTGTTTATTTGACAGAGATCATAAGTAGGCAGGGAAGCAGGCAGAGAGAGGAAGGGAAGCAGGCTCCCTGCTGAGCAGAGAACCTGACATGGGACTCAATCCCAGGACGCTGGGATCATGACCTGAGTTGAAGGCAGAGGCTTTAACCCACTGAGCCACCCAGGCACCCCAGTAAGAGTAGTTTTGTTAGTGGTGGGATAAATCCATTCTTGAATTCAAAAAGAATATGGGAGGAGAGACATTGGAGACAGCAAGTATAAATAACTCCTAATTTTAAGGAGTCTTGTTATTATCAAAAGGAGAGCAATGGACTGGTGGGGGAAGTGGGTCAAGACCTGTTTTTAATTTTAATTTTAATTAATTAATTAATTTTTTTCAAGACCTTTTTTTTTTAAAGATGGGAGAAATCACTGCATGTTTATTTGTTGATAGAGCAGTCTGGAAGAGAGGGCAAAAAATAATGTGGGAAGAGGTGAGAATGACTGGGTTTATGTTCTTTGGTCCACATGTGGTGATGGAAACTCTATTGGACAGATGGTGGGAGTGCCCATTGCTCGGGGCTCAGACAGTTGTTGAACTGTAATCAGAGGAAAGGCCAGAACATAGAGGCATGGATACCGGTAGGGAGGTTGATGCGACAGGCCCTTCTAATTGCTTCTGTTTTCTTAGTGAAAGAAGAATGCTGTGAGTGAGGGTCACCAAGGAGGTACTAGAAGTGTGAGAGAGTAGAAGGTAAGAATGGTTGTCTAATGGTGGGAGAGTGAATGAAATAGGAAACTGTGGCTGGGTTGCTGGGTGGTACTCGAGGCCCGCTAGAGTTGGTGTTCATGAACGTTAAGGTAAGAAGAAGGGTGTTGTTCCCTCTTTCGCTCTGCTGTTTTGTGTGCAAGTAAAGAGGGGTAGAGAGTAGGATTTAATCACGATTACAGCTTAGCTAAACAAATGTACTGAAGAGAGACAGGAGACAGAGGGTGATTGGACTTTAAGCATTATTTTATATTCTAGGATCAGCTGTGTGGTGTGTATACCTCTGGTCCAATTCTCAAATGCCATTTTGAGGATGGACCTTTTGGTAAGAATACATCTAGCTTAATGTTTTGTTACTTTCCTCGTAGGATTTACATTATAATTAATTGAAAGAGGGAATTTCTACTGCACACACAGCTGGTGTGTATGTATGTTGGCATATATGTACATATGTGTATGTATTCACTTAGGAAGATCGTACTGTCATTTTTTAGTAAATTCGAAGGTTCATCTCTTGGACCCTTGGGAGACACTCTAGAAAGCTCTAGGACATCTGTGCCAGGAGACGAGTGTGAGTGTGTGCAGTGATGCTGGTCAGAAGAACCACATGTGAAAGCCACTGAGCTGTCCATTCATAGTGGAATGAGTACATTAAAACGAGGTTGAGTCTCTCAAACATACTGTAAAGTAAAAGGAGCATTACATAGCCACAAAATACCTCTGTATAATTCTACTTGAAGTTCACACACAAGAAAATAGTAAGCTGTGTTATTTAGGCAGCCGTATTTGTAATGGTAAAATGGAAACCAAGGAAATGATTACGGTAAAATTCAGGATTGTTGTCCCCTCTAGGGGAGAGGTGAAGGCTAATGATTGGGGAGGGGTGTATAGCAGGTGTCAGGGTTGGGGGACTTCTGTGATGTTGACAGCTATTTATTTCTTGACCTGGATGATCTTTATTCATGTTTGTTGAATATTCTTTGGACGCCTAGGTGGCTCTGTTGGTTGGGCATCTGCCTTTGGCTTGGGTCATGATCTCGGGGTCATGGGACTGAGTCCCGCATCAGGCTCCTTGCTTGGCAGGGAGCCTGCTTCTCCCTCTGCCTGAGTCTCCCCCTGCTTTTGCTCCCCCTACCTTTGACAAATAAGTAAAATAAAATAAAAAAAATTAAATTGTATCTTACCTATTCTTTTATGTGTCTCTCTAGACAAGGAAAGCCTGAAAATGGATTTCTCATGATAGGATTTCAGTTACCCTCATAGACCGTGGGGAACACTTTGGAAGAGGCAGTCCTTTTCGGCACCTTGAGGCCTTCATCATGTAGGCGCTGCCTGTGTTGTTTTGGTCTCTGGTCGTGGGTAGTGGCATCTTATTTTTCCAAGTGGAGGATAAAGGAAGAGGGGACTAGTTTGTTTGAAGTCATACTTTTGCTGGTAGGATTGGGAGTCCTCAGACGAGATCTTTTTAGGACTCTTTCTGTAAGGCTCTGAAGCAGTCGCGCCCACAGCTTTTCTTTCTGAACAGTGTTGTTGCAGTTCTAACTTATGTTTCACCAGCTTTGAGAATGGTACTGTACTCTCACTTAGGTTCAGGCATAAGATGTTAGCTCCTTAAGCAAGTTTTCTGCCCCTCCCCACCCACTCCCCCGCCCCCCCAGTGGTGAGTCATTGAATTCATGCCATATGCTCTATGTATTCCTTTCAAGAAGTCACAGACAGCCAGAGTTAGAAAAAATGTTTACAGTGTGAGCAGAATGCACTGGAGCAATATTGAAGATAAACATGTGAAAAAAACTCTTATGTGCAAGTCTGTAAGCTCTGTTTATTTTCAGTGGAACAAATACAAACAAAACGATTAGCTTGCAGTTTGGTCAGCATAGTTGTCCATGCATATTTTCATTTCAAGTTATTATATTTTTTTCTACAGTGTAATTTTATGAAAAGTTAATTTTGATGGGGGTAGATTTTAATTATAATGGCATTTGATCTCCCCCACCCCGCCCCTTCGGACTGAACAGGAAAAGAAAACCTCTCCCTCTAGCAGCCCACAAAGCAGCAGAATGGCTGAATTTGTCCCTGTGGACTCAGTTCATTTTTTTTTTTTCTGTTTCTGTGGTATGCATTTTATCAGTTTTTACTAATATATTCTCATCACAAAGACCGTTTAGTAGACGAACCTTCCCTTTGGTATTTGAATCATTTGAAATAACAGAAACAGAACTATGTATGCACTAAAAAAAAAAAAAAAAACATTTGGGAACAACAAGAAAAATGTAAAACCACAAAAAAATCTTTCCTTTCTTATAGGCAGACATCGAAGTGGGTTTAATTTGATTTTCTTTTTTTAAACCTCCAAAGATAAAAAGTAACTAAATACCTGGAAATGGGTTTGCCAGATTCCTGGTCTCTGTGCCACTGCATGTTTCTGGTGGTTTCCTTGCAGGTTCTCCTTTGTCTGCTCTTACTGGCCCAGTGGCGTCCTTTTCATCCTGAGCCTCTCCCCCATGCACGTTCACTTTCTTGCCATGAAACTGTACCTTCTCTGATGGCTTTAATTCCTCTCCCTCTTCCTTCAGATCTGTGACCTTTCCAGTTCCATTTGTTTAGGGATTCTTGTTCATCCTCCATGACTTCTTTTGGCGCTGTTTTTTTTTTTCCCCCACCTCTCCTTGGTACCTCCCCACCTCACTTCTTTGTTCCATAATTGAAAGTTCCCAGTCTTGGCTTACATGGCCAGTCTAGTGCTTCTTAGCTTTTTCTTTAAATAGAATTACTCCTATCCATTTTACATCTCCACGATTTGAGAAACAGAAGTGTGGGTCTTTTCCAGGTCTGATCATCTAACTCCTCCCAAAGTTTCAGCATTCAATTTTCCAGAGATTTCGTTTTAGTGTCTGTAGCACTTCTGTCTTTCTTCTTGTTTAGTTTCTTAATTTAACTCACACCTTATTTTCTTTCTTCCTTCTCTTTCTTTTTTGCTCAGTTTCCTCCTTGAAAAGTCTTAGAAGGTCTTTATGCTTTTGGCTGGTGTCTCTATAAACTTTTTAGCAAATTCAGTACTGTCAGACCCTGCAAATATTGATCCCTTCATGCTTTGTGTAATGTTGTTTTCATTTGAATATTTTGTGCTTGACCTTTATCTTCTAATCCTTTATGTCACCATGGATTGCATCAGCTGGCAAGCCTTTCATACACAAGGATCTGTTTTTACATCATTTTGAATACTCATCAGTCACTGGAGAGACGTTTCATACTCATTAGAGAGTGGTTTGTGTAGAGAGCTGCTGGTGTTAGCTCTATTTTTATTTCCACAGGTTTTGTCTTTCATTTGTTCAGTGCTTCCATTATATGAAAATTTGTTGTCAGGGAGTTCCCCTGTTGGATTTTAGTATCTCCAGGGGAACCCGCCTTTTACCCAGTGTGACTGGTCCCCCTTTAAAAACTTGTCTCGTGGCAAATTGAAGTCACTGAAATAATACTTGATTTAATGACAGATTTTGGTCCCAGAGAAGCCATTTTGTCACAGTCCCCACTTTTGGCTGTTGTGGCCACCTTTCTGGTCCTCCTGTTGCCGAGCTGGGCCACTGGATCACTAGCAGTGACTACAGGGTCTCCTGCTCATTTTTAAGAACTGAATGTTTAGGTTATTAGGTGATTTAGGTTATTCTTACTAGAAATATAGAGAGGATACTAGTGAATCTTTTTGGGTTAGACTTGTGTCCCTGATACTGTTTTGGGTGTGAATCGTCTAACTAGCTACATCCTCAAAGCAATGTGCTCCCACATCTAACAGCATCTAGCACGTACCTCTCCACCGCTGCTGTCTCCTCCCTAATAGACCCAGGCTTCCTTGTAAAAAAGCAACACCATCCTTTAAAGGGGGGATTGGGGAAGCAGAGCAGATAAAGGCTCATGATCAACGTCCTGTTTAGGTGGAAGTTGATAAGGGTCTAGAGAGAGCGAACACCTTCCTCATTCTCCTGACTATAATTGATATTATAGTAATATTACACTGAGATTACTTGATGGTGAATTTTGATCTAAAACTGGCATGTAAGGTTTCATCATGTCAAGAAGAGTAAGCCTGATTGTTAATGGGATACTTTGTGTAAAGTACTTAAAAGTAGAATGGGGAAAGTCCAAGTTTTATAATAAAGGCTACTGTAATAATAGTAATAAAAAAAGAGGGCCATCTGAGTGGCTCAGTTGGTTGAATGTCTGACTCTCGGTTTTAAGTCAGGTGGTGATCTTATGGGTCCTGGGATTGAGCCCTGCATCAGGTTCTGCACGAAGGGGGTGTCTGCTTGAGATTCTGTCCCTCTGCCCCTACCCCTGCTTGCATGTTCTCTCTCTCTCTTTTTCTCTCTCTCTCTAACTCTCTAACATAAATACATCTTTAATAATAATAAAAGTTATTTTGGCAAAGCCTTTAATGAGGTCAGTGTAGAGCCTCTTGTAATATAAAAAGTGTGAAACAGATGAATTTAGAGGCTCTGAATTGGGATTAAGATGAATAATCCTTAAGATTGTGAAAGTAAAGGGTTGCCTGGGTGGCTCAGTCCTTATGTGTCTGCCTTCAGCTCAGGTCATGATCCCAGGGTGCTGGGATAGAGCCCCGCATCGGGCTCCCTGCTCAGTGGGAAGCCTGCTTCTCCCTCTTTCACTCCCCCTGCTTGTTCTCTCTCTTTCGCTGTCTCTCTCTCTCTCTCTCTGACAAATAAATAAATAAGTTTTTTACTTTCACAATCTTTTTTTTTTTTTTTTTTTTAAAGTCAGTGTAGTGTAACTGCAGTGTAGGGAATGTATTCTGGTGGTAGAATGGAAGGAGCACTTGACTGATGGCTGTCAGCTGATCTGTGTCTTGGTTCTGGCTGTCACTTATTAGGTACATGTTCTTAAAGGAGTGAAGCTCTTGAAACCTTTTAAAAATTTCATTTAAAAGCTGTGAATTAGAAATAATACCTGCCTTGCTTTAGTACAGGGTGGTTGTGAGGGTCCTGGAGAATTATTTGAAAAATTATAAAGTGCTATACCAAAGTTAATTATTTTATGGGCGAAGAAAGACAAACTGTTGGGGTAGAATATGCTATGTAAGTATGACGGGGGAGAAAAGCTAATCATCCTAGGGCCTATTCCATCCAACATTGTTGAAGCAAGAGAAAAGCCAATGTCATAAACTAATTGGATATTTTAGATGAAAAAAAGAAAAACCTTTAAATATACCTTTTCTGAGCAAAAGGTAGTATCCTCAAAAGATTAAAACACTTGTAGGATACTCCATCATGTGTTCCCTCCCAGTGTGTCGTCGTACCTGAAATGGAATGGAAAGGATGCCTTCGCAGGACTTGTTATGAAGATACTCTATTGGTCTCCGAATTCTCAGCTATCTAAGAGTAGAATTGATGTAAATGAAATATCAGTATGTCGTGCTGACGTCGTGACTGAGTGTGCTGTATGTTTCCGATGGAACAGTGAGGGTGTCCACATACTGCTCTGTGGTGAGCATTCTTCTGGAGATTAAACCTGCCTCTCAGAGGTTTACTTGGCACTTGCGGAAAAAACTTGGTAGAGAGCCTCTGGGTCACTACTGTCTCTTGAATGTTGCCTCTGGTCTTTTAAAATCATGAAGTTTTAGAAAGCTTAATTGTTTTCTTCATCTCTTCATCTACTACTCGCTAGCTAGGTAGATAACTTATGTGGTTTTAGTATCTACCTTTCAAATTCTGTGGTTATAGAAAGTTTTCTGCCTTCTGTTTTTTTTTTTTTTTTTTTTTTTTTTCTTTTAAAGATTTGTTAGAGTGAGAGAGCATCAGTGAGTGGAGGGACAGAGGGGCAAGTAGACTCCCTGCTCAGTGGGTAACCCAGCATGGGTCTCAATCCCAGGACCCTGTGACCTAAGCCGAATCCAGATGCTTAATTTCCTGAGCCACCCAGGTGCCCCATTGCCTTCTATTTATAAAGAGTTTAATCTTTATAAAAATTTATAGTGCTGTTTGGGTTTATCATGAATAACTGTGAATAACCAAAATTAATAGAATGCTAAGTTTGTTATCATGAATTTCTGCCTCCACGGTGGCAGAAACGTGAGTCACATCTGTCAGACGATTAGGCCCCTGGGCTTTCGGGCATTCTGCTGTTTGGAGAATGGTATGTCTGTTGAGGGTAGATCTTTTTTCCTTAGCATATGGCACAGCACACGGTTCACAGATATAAAGCTTGCAGAATGGATGAGTAAGCTGTTGTGTGCGGTTTTTGGGTGTGATGTGGTGCATCTGCTCTTAGAGTTGTCTCCTTTTTAAGACCTGAAGTCTTAAGAAGATGGTCCTCAGTGAAAAGCACCTCCTTTTGTAGCATGACCTGAATCTGTTTCAACAAGTGAGAAAGGTGGTCAAGTTGCAGAATATCTTGTAAATGGATTCATTTACTACTAAGTGACATTAAGGACCAATTATTTATTTTTTGAACATTTTCTTTTCTTTTCTGTCTTTTTTTTTTTTTTAAAGATTCTATTTATTTATTTGACAGAGAGAGCGAGAGACACAGGCAGAGCAGCAGAGAGAGGGGGGAGAAGCAGGCTCCCCACTGAACAAGGAGCCTGATGTGGGGCTCGATCCCAGGAGCCTGGGATCATGACCTGAGCCGAAGGCAGTTGCTTAACCAACTGAGCCACCCAGGTGCCCTGAACATTTTATTTTCTAATACTTCTTAGATTTTAGAGAAGAATTGCAAAGATAGTGCAGTGTTCCATATACTCTTCATCTAGCTTCTCTTAATGTTATTATGTTATGTAACCATAGTACATCTATCAAAAATAAGAAATTAACATTGTTATATTATGGACTTTGACTTTTTCCAGTTACCCCCTCCCCAACTGGTGTTCTTTTTCTATTCCAACTTTGGATACCACACTGCATTTATTTAACTGATTAGTTTCTGCTAATTTGTAAGTTTCTTAGTCTTACCTGGACTTGACACTTTGAGGAATAGTGCTTAGGTATTTTGTAGAATGTCCCTCAATTTGGGTCCTTCTGATATTGTCTCATGGTTTGGTGGTAGAAGTTACAGATTTTGGGGGCTGATGATGATGTGTCTTTCTTGTTGGGTCATATCAGTGGACACATGATACCAACATGACTTCTTACTAACAATATTAACTTTGATCATTTGATTAAGATGATATCTGCCAAGTTTCTCCAGTGTAGTTAGTTGCCATTCTCTTCACTAGAAGGGAGTGACTTGATCCTACTCATACACAAGGGGGTGGGGATTAAGCTTCACCTACTAGAGGGAGGAATGTCAAGGAATTTTGGGCATAAATTAAGGCAATGACAGTAAATAATAAATATTTTGGGGGAAATATTTTGAGGCTATGCAAATACCTTGTTTCTCTCTAAAGGTTTAGGGGAACCAGCTCTCTAGGAATAAGGCCAAGAATTGCCTGAGACAAGAGGTCAAGCTGTAATGACCATATACTTAATTGACCTTTTTCATTTATGGTTTCTTGCAGAGCTATAAATGCATATATAAGTGTAAATGATAAATGATGTTATTTCTGTGTCACTGACTCTTCTGTTCATTTTTTTGAAGAGTAAATGTATTTATATTAAACAAATAGGGTTAATGAAGTTACATTTGTGAAACAAGGTAAAACATCAGTTATTGACTTTAATTTCTTCCTCATTAATCAGTTACAAAATGCTTATTTTATCTTATAGTGTGTGTTGGCTACTGAGTAAGAAGGTGCCTGTGTGTGTGTGTGTGTGTGTGTGTGTGTGTGTGTGTGTGTATGTGTATGATTAGCTACATTTCAAGTGACTTCTATGGCAGTGATTTAATAGTCAAATTGCATTTCACCTTTGGAACGGAGATTTAGCTTTTTAACTATGTTATTGTGTTGCTCCAGAACAGATTTAATAATGAACTATTCTCAGAAATACTTTAATTTCCTCCTTTTTCTCCCGCCTCCCTCCCCCAGGGACAGGATTTCTAATTCTTGGGGTCATCAGAGTGGAGGGTGTTGGTTGGGAGTGAGTGATGGAGAGGGATGTGATATTGTAGTAGTTTGTAGTAGTTTGCAATGGAGAAGGCAACATTGTTGGGAAATAAATCAGGGCCAACTTTTGGATTAGGTTGAATAACAGTAACTATCTTAATTTGGGGAATAGGGGTTGATGAGGTATAGGCACAAACAAATGTGTTACAGTTCTTATTTATAGAGCCCCTGACTGGGTATTTGCTACTTTAAGTATAACATTTTAATTTCAAAGTAACCTTGCAAGGTCAGTATTAGACAATTTTTTTTTTAAAAGATTTTTATTTATTTATTTGACAGAGATCACAAGCAGCGGAGAGGCAGGCAGAGAGCGAAGGAAGGGAAGCAGGCTCTCCACCGAGCAGAGAGCCCGATGCGGGGCTCGATCCCAGGACCCTGGGGTCATGACCCGAGCTGAAGGCAGAGGCTTTAACCCACTGAGCCACCCAGGCGCCCCAGTATTAGACAATTTTATAGAGGAGGCAAATTAAACTCAAGGAAGTTAGTTATCTTGCCTGATGTCACATAATTAGTATACGATGGAACTGTACTATGAATTTCTATCAGTCTGATTCCAAAACCCATTACTCCTTATGCCGAACTCTTGCTTCCTGCCCACAGTTGGCTGTGCTCTACTGGTAGATTGTGTAGAAAATGTGTTGTTTCATAGTTTGGGAATAATTATTTCCTCCTGCCCTCACTTTGTAGTAAAACAAAGAACAAAGAACAAAACACACAATACATACACACACCCCTTTGGCTACTTAAAAAAAAATTATCTTTGTTGGATAGTTTGATACCTTTTGGTCTGGTTATGACAATGGAAACATTACCCTTGTTACTAGCTGCGTGTGTCATTTAAACTGAAAAATCTGGAAAACAAAATACGGATTCATTTAATCTCTCTGACTTGTATTATGACAGAGGTACTCAGGAGCTCTAATATAGAAGTGAGTTTTCCTTAACTACTGGTAATTATTAGCTCAAGCAAAAAAGATACTTTGTGTAAACTCTATATTCTGTGTACGTGTAAATGAAATTCATCTGCTTTATATGCAGAAACATGACAAGACATCACTACTGTTAATATTTTTCACATTACCTATTGCAATTCTTATTTAGATATCTTCTCCCCATAATTCTGAAAAAACAAAACAAAACAAAACAAAAAAAACAAGAAGGATTGATGCCAGGGCTTGGAGATGCCATAGAAGTTGTGATGTATAGGCATACATAAACCCAGTTGAACCTCAGTAGCCCACTGAGCATTTTTTTTTTTTTAAAGATTTTATTTATTTATTTGTCAGAGAGAGAGAGGGAGAGCTAGCGAGCACAGGCAGACAGAATGGCATGCAGAGGCAGAGGGAGAAGCAGGTTCCCTGACGAGCAAGGAGCCCGATGTGGGACTCGATCCCAGGATGCTGGGATCATGACCTGAGCCGAAGGCAGCTGCTTAACCAACTGAGCCACCCAGGTGTCCCCCACTGAGCATTTTTGAGATTTGATGATTCTGATAGTAATGTAGAGAGTACTTAACTTGCAAAGTGTTTCTGAATCCCAGCTTAGTCTTTTTATTTTATGAGTTTTGATTGGAGGCTCTAGTGATAACTAATTTTTTAGGGTTGGCTAGATTTAACTGTAGGAGATAAATGTATCAATGGTATTGCAAGTTAGTAGTTTTCATATTATCCTTGAAGATTTAATTGGCGTTTGGTATAAATGCGATTTGGGAACTAGCTAAGGAAATTACCCATACCTTGACTTAGAGCAGGAAGTAGTTTGGGGCTCTCTGTCTGTACAGAGGTGATGAGAAATGGGCCAGGTTGTGAAGCAAGTTTTATCTTTAGACCTCTGCTTCTTTATTCTCTTTTCTTTCCCATTTAGGCACTTGATTAAGTACTGTAATGCCCGAGGCTTTTATGTACTCATTTCTGCTTTGCCTGCTCTCCTGGTACTGCTCCCAGGAAACCTATTCTTGAACATTTAGTATTTGTACCTTGTGCTCATGTCGTGTATGGCCACGAGGCCACAGCGGGAGAGCTTGGCGGGAATGTTGTTTGGGAGGGAGTCTGTTGGGGTGTTCGTGTGTAGGACTGTATACCAGGGCACTCTTATAGATAAGTAAAGCGACAGGCAAAGTGAAATCATTTTTAGAACAGGCTACTTGGTAATGTCTTGTCAATTTACAGCATTCCCAGTGCATGGGTACTTGAAGGGTATGCTGCTAACGGAAAGATATTATTAAATCCACTCCACGTAGGAGTGTGCATGTCTGTTAACCATACAGTATAATTTCCAAATAAGAGTTTGCTGCTCCTGATGTAACTATAAAATCCTGTATCTTTAGCTCTACGTGTTTGATATCCTCGTACCTCCTCTCCCCTGTGCCTGGTTGCTGTGAGCCATGCTAGTTTACTATAGTGTTGTTTAAAAAAAGCACTAATTCAGCTAGAATATCTTGTATTTTCTTCCCTGTTATCTTTTTCTTTTTAAAGATTTTATTTATTTATTTGACACAGAGAGAGATCGGAAGTAGGCAGAGAGGCAGGCAGAGAGAGAGGAAGAAGCAGGCTCCCCGCTGAGCAGAGAGCCAGATGTGGGACTCGATCCCAGGACGCTGGGATCATGACCCGAGCCGAAGGCAGAGGCTTTAACCCACTGAGCCACCCAGGTGCCCCTCTTCCCTGTTATCTTTAAGCCTTTTTTCCCCCAATACCCAAAATCATAGTGAAAAAGTGAGTTGTTTCTTGTTTTGAAAGCCAGAGAATTTAAAAAAAAACAACAAAACAACCTAGAGAATAAACTATCATCACATAATGAATTCCTGGCTAGAGCAAGTTAGTGTTCATCTGAATGGTTTCTTCTGATTCCAATTTAAAATTTCTTGGATTGTCCTGCTGTTCTATTGACCAGCAGTTTTCATAAGGAAAATATACAGCTACATGTAAATTGCTTTTTTTCCTGATCACTAAGGTCCCTATTGCCCTCTGTGTGTCCCTTTTAAGATTCCCTAGCATGCCAAATTAACTGCTGTTAGTTGAGTGAAGTTGGTGAGTTCTGAATCTTGGGTGTCTTTTTCCCCTCAGTTCTCAAAAGGCAGCATAGAATGCACTTTCTGAAAACAATCTTATATAGCATTTGGTCCAAGTCTTTCACTTTTCATATGGAAACAGTAAAACTCCTATAGGTTGGGTTTTAACAAAGCTGCAGCTCCTTGGAGGTGAGTGGCTCAGATAAGTCTCTTTTCTATATGCTCATGGACAGTGTGGTGTTTGGGTTATAGCAGTAGATGCCCCCAGTGAATTCAGTTTTTATTTTGGAGGAGAATTTGAGAGTCAGTTCCCTTAGTGTTGTGTCCTTTGGGGTAAACTGTAGTCAGATTGTTATGCAGAGAGGAAGTAGAGATGACTTTTTCAGAGTAAAAAAAAAAAAAAAAAATGTGGATATTCTCAAGTATATAGACCTTCCTAAACTGGCTCATGTAGGATGAAAAAGCAACCTGGAGGGCTGTATAAGCCAAATGGTCCGCCCTGTCATGTGCTCTTTGGTCCACCTTTTTCTGCTACTCCTACTCCCTACTCCGGCCCAACATGGACACTTATCTCTTTCTTCTATCTTTTTTTTCACATTTGCTCTTGGAATGGGGGCTTCAGGGTGAAAGTATTACTCCACTGGTCTTTTATGTTTGTGAGTTCTAGCCTTCTAATGTTCCTTGGGTGTAGGAACAACGGGAAAGGAGTAGACAGGCTGATGTCTGTTTTTCTCAGACTCTTTAGAGACCAATCTGTATAATTTAATTTTTATTTCAATATTTGCTTCCAATTTTTAAATAGTCTGGTACCACAACACGTTCAGGGGTGCTCAGGAAATACTACCAGTCCAATCTGTCTGGAGTGCCGGTTTGTGCTGGGTCTCTGCCTGTGGAACAATTTCCTTCTCCTTCATACTGTCCTTGAGGGAGAGTGAACATGGGAATTGTGCTCCTTGAGGCCACTAGGTTGGGCTACATCAGCCGGACTCTCGGTATGCGGTCATAGCCTCCTTCTGAAAGAATGTGAACCTATAAAATTGGAAACTACAGCGATATGCAGTGGTTTATGTGCTTATGAATGAAGATGAGGGGAGGTTTATTGGAATCTGTCTTCAGCATTTGTTGGCTGTCCATCAGATGACCTTTCTGTGATGGAGTATCTGAGAAACCCTATCTTTTAAGGTGACCATATTGGAGCTCATTCTCCACTGTTACCCTGAAGGCACACTTTCCTGTCTCACTGTAAGGAGTCCAGCCTCTGGGTTCCCTTTATATATAGTTATTGTTGTGATTTTTGTTAATTTTGTTTCTAAAAAGGAGAGTGGGTGATTTTTTTTCTGGCTTCCCTCGTGGTGAGGTCATGCACATTTTCAACTTTCCTAGTTCTTGGGTACCAACTTGAACCCAAAATACATATTTATTTATTTATTTTACAAGATGTTAACCTTGCTGTAATGTTTGTACCTTTGTAACCATGAGTTTAGGTATGTCTTTGCTACATAAGAAATCACTGGTGAGAATTGGTTTTCTTCTCAAGGGGCCTTGTAATATTGATTATTTTACTTCCATGTAGGATGTCAGTTCGCACAGAAAGTTGGCACAGAGAGGGAGTAGAGATGATGTGGGAAAAGAAATTAGCCTGTCATTCTATTGTCTAGGACATTTGTTTCAAAAGTTTGGCTGGGTGTCTGAGATAGGAAGGGTAAATATTTTTTAAAAATGTCTTTGTCTCTGTCTTGGTATTTATGCTAACATAAAATATTTGTAATGAAGATAGTTGTATAATTATAACTACAAAATTTCCCTCTCCTGACTTACAAATCTTAGTAAAGATATGTACATTATAATTGGCTCCTGACCTAGTAATCTCAAGGAATAAAGTTGTAAAGTTGTTTTTCTTCCCATACCTGTTTATGGAGGGGTCATAAAAAAAAAATCAGATGAAAAAGTGGCAAAAATTGATCCTTGTTAAAACTAGGTGGTGAGTACATGGGTGTTGGTCATTTGTTTGAAAAATTCCTAGTAAAAAATTCCTTAGTAAATAAGGAATAGTGCTGGAGATGCTCAATGAGTAGAAACAAATTACATAATCAGTAGGTCACCATAATTGCATGTGTTGGGGGGATAGAAAATATTTCCTCTTAACAAAGAAAAAAGTTGCTTTATCCAATATATCCTGTTAGATATAACATTTAGTGGTGTATAGTTCCTAATACTTGAGCTCTGTCTCACTTTCAAAGTCAAGTAAATTATAAGAGTCCACAAATCTGGGGCGCCTGGGTGGCTCAGTGGGTTAAAGCCTCTGCCTTTGGCTCAGGTCATTATCCCAGGGTCTTGGGATCGAGTCCCAAATTGGACTCTCTGCTCGGGGGGGAGCCTGCTTCTCCCTCTCTCTCTGCCTGCCTCTCTGCCTACTTGTGATCTCTTTGTCAAATAAATAAATAAAATCTTAGGGGAAAAAAAAGTGTCCACAAATCTGTAATCAACTAAAAGCAACTAAAATGTTTGGCATAATATTATAGGTGAAAGAATATTCTGAAGAGAGGGGACCCTCTTGGTATTTCCAGCAGTAAAATTCTGTTGATTTCTCACACTGAGTTGTGACTTCTGTTTTGACAAATTTGTGTTTCATTTCCATGCCTCACTTCTTGACTGCATATGTTATGATTTAACTGTTTCTTTAATAGTCTAACCCAAACTATACATGTTTATTTTTTATTATTTTAAGGAATAGGAGAATGAATTTATTTTATTCATTTTCTTTATTTTTTTTTAAAGTAAACTCTATGTGCAGTTGGGGAGTTCAAATTCACGACCCAGAGTTCAAGAGTCACATGCTCGGGGTGCCTGGGTGGCTCAGTGGGTTAAGCCGCTGCCTTCGGCTCAGGTCATGATCTCAGGGTCCTGGGATCAAGTCCCGCATTGGGCTCTCTGCTCAGCAGGGAGCCTGCTTCCCTTCCTCTCTCTCTGCCTGCCTCTCTGCCTACTTGTGATCTCTGTCTGTCAAATAAATAAATAAAATCTTAAAAAAAAAAAAAAAGAGTCACATGCTCTACTGACTGAGCCAGCCAGGCGCCCCAGATTACAGATGTTTAATCCTTGTTTATGTACTTGTAATTTATTTGAATTCTAGATCTTGGTTGCTTGGTCATTGTTGAGACAACAGAATAATGGGGTAGCATTCTGCAAGTCTGAGCAGCCGTGTTTGGCAGCCTGTGCCCACTTGGGCTAGAAAAAGCTATTGCTTGACTTAACTCAAACCAGTTTTAGACTACTTGGCAATGTCTGTATAGAACCAAATACATGTGTTAAAATAGAGAATACCTTTATAGATCCTCTAGGTGGCAGAACAATTACAACAAATATGCTTTAGGAGCTGTTCCAAGAAGTATAGAGAGGGGAGAGTACAGGAGAGATGGCAGGAGAAGGGGTCTTCTAGCTAGTGGGGTTCTATGCTTTCTATCTGGACCCAACCAGGTTTTATGTGCTCTTTGTCTTGCTTTTATGTATTTGATGTTTTGACATTTTATCTAAGATCTTGTCTGAAACAATGTAATACTGCTAAAAAAAAAAAAAAAAAAAGGATGTCGAAGCTCAAAAAACCTTGAGCTGTGTACATCAAAACAGCCTCAATAAAGCGTTCGTCCATGTGTCCTGAGCATTTCTAAAGAGTGTAGCTGACTCTACCCCCAATACACATGTTGATGAATTCTAGAGCAATGCTGGCCTGCTTGAATACCTTCTTACCTTGAATTCTATCATAAAGGAAAATGTGCAGCATAGGCTTTAGCCTTTATTCCTGCTTTGAAAGAGATTACCATTGTTGACACAGATTTAACAGATAAGTCTGATGATACCGTGGCTTTCAAACTCAAAGGAAATTTGACTTAGATACTTGCATAGATTTATTCCTCACATAGAGAGAACACAGAATAAATGTAAAATATTTAAGTATGGCACTTCCCCCACTCTTATCTTTGAATGAATCAGAAAGCTGGCTGTAGTTAGTATCCTTTCAATTTCTCTTGCAAAATGCTTGTCCACATCCTTCTGTAATCACTTTTCAAAAGCAAGGCCTATTTAGATCCTTTTGGACAATTGAAGTTCTGCATCACAAGATGGTTTGGCAAATGTGACTTCCATGTATCAAATGCAACAAAAGTCTAAGGGAGCAAATTTCCTATCCCATATTTGTAACCTCATGATATCCTATGGTATACTTGACAGGGCTGGTCTATTTATAGCTGTTAGTTCAGCATTACTCCTCCAAAAAGTTCCCCTCCTTGAGACTTTCCCATATTTGTCCCATTTTCTCATTACCAATGAAGCTGGGGTATATTCTAGAATCCCCATTCTTCCACCTTTTTGATGAGCTTGTTCCTGAGAATGTCTTAAGAGACATTTTCACATTCATTTTAACACAGCTATGGATTAACTAGTCCCGTGCTTGGAAATAAAGCATGAGCGAGATGTGGTCCTCATTTTTGAGGCTCTCACCCACAAGGATGAAGACTTTAATAGGCAAGATAGGTACATAAATGGGTTTTCAATACAATTGAACAGAATGTTAAAAAAAGAGGTATTATTAGGGGCACCTGGGTGGCTCAGTCGGTTAAGTGTCCGACTTTTGATTTGATTTGATCAGGTCATGATCTCAGGGTCATGAGGCTGGCTCCGTGCTGGGCATGAAGACTGCTTAAGTTTCTCCCTTTCTTTCTGCCCCTCCCCCCTTAAAACAAAAGTGGGATCAGAAGTGCTGTGAAAGTTCCTAGACAGCTCTTCTATATGTATCACCACAGGTTACCCCCAATTACTGCATGCAGAGGACTGCATCCCTGCAACACATAGGAAGGCATGCAGTTGGTGAAGAATTAGAGTGGAACCACATCATGTACTAAGCCTGATAGATTTAGGTTATGCACCAACCAGGAGATTGAAGGTAGTGTACCAAGAAAGTTCTAGAAACAGCTAAACATTTTTATTGGGATAATTGAACTGGGAATAGATTTTGCTACTCAAAGTCGTGATTCAATGCAACATCAATATACTGATAAGAGTAAATCGGAAGGCGTATGTATTCTGATGACAGCAGTGTAACCTCAAGCCTTACGTCTATAAAAGTGGTAATGTTTTCTGACTGATCTGGATTCTTGCGTTATTTCATGAATGCCTCCAATGCCATGTGAAACATGGGGGATGGCAGGATCTTCAAACAACTGTTGACAATCAACTGGGAGTCATTAACCAGTACACAGGACTGGGGACATTCTTTAGTAATTCTCGAATACACCATTTTTGAAGCAAACTGCAACTGTAGACAACAAATGTCCATTTGGCTTGTAGTTATTCATGGAGTTATGTAAAAAATATCTTTACATGGGCTCTGAGTCTAGGAGGCTAAGACAAATGACTGCTGTTTTGTATCAGGGCTACTGCACCTCATCAAGGAATAAACTACATGTATTCAGTGCAGAAGGACTGGTGGTTTTGCTTTGTCCTTTGCAGCCAGAGTGGCCTAAGAAGTAGAGGAGAGATGGTCTGTCTATGTATGTGCGGTGGTAAGAGGAGTTCTCATGCTGTCTTCTTTGTTGAGCTCTAAGTCCCAACTTCTTTTCATTTTTGCAAATTTTTGAAGAGTTTGATAGAATACAGTGATTCTGCTTATTAAAGAGATACTCCTTTTATTTTATGAGTTGTTTTTCTTAAAAGGATGCTCACCAACCCCTGCCCACCCCCATGTTATCATACTAGTTTATATGCTATACACTAATTAATTTATGTCATGGGATCACTGTATAACTTAGGAGCCCCTCCTCCTCATTTGGAGCACTTCATTTCCATTTTAAGAGTAGTGGCAGTATTTCTCTGGAGACCAGGGTGAAATTTTGCATAGATTCCTCTGTTCTTACGTTCCTTTTCCATTATTGTCTGGTTGCTTACTGGTACTTTCCTTTCTTCCATTTTATCATCTGTGAGTTTTTTTTAACACGATGTTTACTCCCTCTTTTAAATTATTAATGCAGTAAGCTGTGGAATGGCACTTTTATCTTTAATAGTTGATGCTGTGAAAGTGACAAATGCAATGAGAGCATCCTTCTCTAATTCGGCTCCTGTCGTGCATCTCTTTAGTGTCTCTGTGACATGACTTGAAATGACAGTGCTCGTGTCTCTTTTGTAGCTGGTTTACACTGAAAGGATATAATCATCTGTTTGATATCACAGCCACTTCCCCAGCTATAGACTGTGATGTCACAAACCAAAGATTATTCTCTCTCAGCAGGAAGAAGCTGGAGAGGAGATGAGTCTCCATGATGAACCATCATCTGTATTCAAATTTGATCATTTCATAAAGAAAATTAACCATGATGAGGAACTGGCTAGTTGAAATACCCTTTTGACTTAGCTTGAAAAACTTTACCATTATACTGGAACAAGAGAAATTCTTTCAAAAATTCTAAGTCAAAATTTGAGAGTTATAATAATGCAAGTACCAGTACTTTTTTAAAAAATTGAGTTAAAAATATTATGTCGTGCCAGTCTCTTTAAGTTAAATGTTAACACTGAAAAAATGAATTTTAGGTCTATTTCTAACTTCATATGCAAAATTATGTTGCTTGTTATTTCAGACAAAGATGACATGCTGGTCTGAAAAAGGTCAACAGAGACACTAGATGAATATACTTTATTTTGACCTGTATAACTACTTTTATTTTCTCATGGCTTAAGCCAAAAGTTTATAACTTTTGGATGATTTGAAGTGAGCAGAATCTATGGATAGAGTCACAGATGCCATTGTAAGACCATTGTAGCTATGACATTTGGTCCATCTCTATGACAAGAATCCAATATTACACAATTATGTTACTTTATACTTTCATAAAATTTGTAGACATGAAATACATTCTGAATTACAGAAGCAATTAGGCAATCACTGAATACTTCCCAAGAATGTTCAAAATCTCTTTAATTGTTCAGTCTATCAACACAAGGAAAGAACTCCTATAAATAAACCAAATCTTCAGGTATAAGCATAAAATTCCTTATCCATGTGTACTCATGAGATGCTGATTTTGAAGCAGTTTTCAGCATTTCAGCATATCATTAAGAAATGATGTGTTAAAAAGTAGTTAATGTTTTTTTTTTTCACTAAAATGAAGAGGAAAATGTAGGTTATTCCAGATTGCTATAGAATGGTTTTTTTTTTTTTTTAGAAAGCTGTTATTTAAACCTCAGTAATTATTATTCCAAATGCATTATTATAGAGAAAAAAATCTTGATTTAATAGAAAAGAAAAACTGGGACTGATGCTGAAACAGGCCTCAGGGGAGGAGGTGTAGTGTCTGTCCGTCATTGTCATCAGAAGTCATAGAAGCAGAGTCCCCAAACTGGTGTACATTCCAGTGAGTAAATAAAATCTGGAAGGCTTCATGAGTATAATTTTATGCCCCCTTCAGTTCTACTTATTGGAAGCAAATTGAGCATACTATTGTGAATCTCATTTTTTGCCCAAGTTAATTAAAAAAAAAAAAGACTCCTTCATTATTGAGTTGAAACAGTGACATTTTCACTTATAAATATAGGCCTATTTTCAAAGCATGTCTGTTTATCAAATATGATATCATAAAGAAAAAAAAGATGAAAAGAATTCTTAAGGGTTCAGGTAAGTCCGGATATAGGTAAAAAAACAATATTTCTTACTTAGGGCTGGTATACAAAGAAAGTATTTTGAAATTTTGAGATAAGGATTTTTCTCTGAAGCAAATGAGTACATTATACCATCACTGCTTGCATGTAAGTTGCTGCTTTGGTACAGGAAAATGATAAGTAAACGTCTATAATGAATTCAGATGCAAAAGATGATACCTAAGGTTCTTTATGGACTGTTTTGAAAAGTCAAAGGATCATGTTAATTCACTTTATTAATTAGGCTTTGAAAAAAGGAAAGAATTTAGTGAAATGGAAGAGAAGAATTTTAAACTGTTTTTTTTTAGATAGGTACTGAATAATTACTTCTGATAACTTTCCTTGTATTATCAGATGATCTCTATTGTTAAGTGTGATTTGCTTTTATTGTTTCCTTTATCTCTTGTCTTCTAAGATATTAGAAATGTATTATTTATTTTAGGGCTTCTTTGTGAACAGATTAAGCTTTGAACTTTTCCTATTGAATTTATATGCAAACTAATATTGCTGAATTTTGGATAGAAATCTATGTAGGGAATGAAAATTCAATCTTTTCTGCTTTTTCTTTTTAATATGTAAGACAGTCTCTCTAGAAGTCTCATTATGGGGTGATTTCTAGGGAATTTCTAAAAGGCACTTGTACTCTTTAAAATTCTTTGATGGCCCCAGTAGTTCTTTACATTTTGCTCTTTGGACCATTGATCTGAGTTAAAGCTTTTGAGGTATTAAGATACCAGACATCTTTTTGTTCTGTTGTTAAATCAGAAAAATGTCCTTATTTAGTCTGGTACAACAATGTGCCCAGTACCATTAGGGTAAATTAACCCCATTCTACTGTTATACCAGACCTTAGTTTGCCAGAGATTGTTTTTTTTTTTAGTGTGAATGAGAGTGACATCACCACTTTTCTTGTTTGGTAATGATAAAAATCAGTTACTGAGCTTTATTCTCTTGCATTGATAGAAATGTTAAAAATGCATTAATATTTCTTTGTTTTACCAAGTGCCCCGGGAAACAAATTGTGTCTGAATGTTTGGTATATAACATCTGTGAATGGTTCTTGTACCCCGCTCAGGGCTCTCTTCACGCATTTATTTTTTTTTACCCAAGCTATTCAATAAAAAAAAAATTGGGATCTTAAGAATGAAGACAAAGATGGGACAAACCCAGTGAAAAATGAGTGAGACTCTGGGGCTGTTTTTATCTAGTTATGAATGAGTGGTTTATGCAGCATAAGCAAAAACAAGTGTTTAACCTCAGAAGGCTGAAATCTGCATAGAGCTTAAGGGAGGCTCGAGTAAAATTCAAATCTGCTGGCTCGTTCACAGCAGCACCAGGTTTAGTTTCGGTAGTCAGGGTATAAAGTAATGTTATAAAATTAAATCTTACCTGGCAGTGGAGTGTTTGAAGCTCAGTAATCTAATTCTGGCTGGAAATAGTAAGCTCCGGTACCTGAAATGCCTTCTCTACTTCGCTTGTGTGTGTTCGTTCACCACTGTGCTGGATTTCTTGCAGCGTCTCTCTATCTGTATTCCTGGTAATCCTGTAGCATTAGTTAAGACAGCACGCCATCCATGAAGATTCCCTTTGGATAGAATTCTGGAGACAGAGGATGAATTTTGCCTGTCTTTATCCGATCACAGCAGTTAATCTGACCACAGACAACTTGAGTGTTCAGAACTTATTAAAGATTCATTGAATGTTTTAGCAATGAGGAATCCGCACCCTGTGCATAGAAGGTTTTACCTTCCAGAAAAGTTCTGCTGTCCATATTTCAGAATGACACATGCCCCCGAATCAAGTTGCTTTAAAGAATTATTCCGACCCGGAGCCCCGCTCTTCTCTTGCACTCTCTTGCTTTCCTGGTGCTCCCCTTTACCAACTTTTCAGTCCTTTGGATTCCTTTTTGTAGAGGATGAGGGGGTTTCTTCTGTCTTCCCTGTGTGTCTGCAACACATAGTCCTGGTACACCGGGTTGTGATTAGTGAGAGAAAAGCCCGAAGGAGGTACGACTTTAGCGTCTCTCCGGACAGGGAGCATCCTTGGTATGAATGAAGAGCTGATATGAGCTATTCAAACCAGACAGCAAACTGATGGGATGACGCTTTCATACATAATCAGCCCATTAATTACTTCTCCTGATGGACAGCAGTATGCCCTGAAAGGAAAAAAGGAAGGAGCAGATGATCACATTCAGCTGGATAGGTGCTCTCTGAGCAGCTTGTGATTGTGAAGAGAATCCAGGAAAAGCTGCCGCTTTGGAATATGATCAGGTAGAATGGGCAAGAGTTGTTTTGACAGTCAAGTGATGATTTTGGGGGGAAGAAAAAGAGAGCTGAGCAAAGAGGAAGCTGGAATAAGCTTCCAAAACGCTCTTGAAAATGTTCATTTTTCTGCCCCTCGTTCATCCTTTTGGCTGGGAGAAAGCACTCTGTATTTTACCTTTGCATTATTTGCAGAAATTCTGCTGAGCTGGTTTCTCATAGCTTTCTCTGAAGAAGGGAAAATTTTAAAAAAGCCTTTGAGATAGAAAAATATATTGTGAGTTTTTAATTAAAAATTTGGAGCAGGGAAAAGACTGCTTTTTGTGAAAGGCACACCTGTTTTTACATGTCTTTTGGGCACATAACATTTTGTTGCTTCGGAAGAGAACATTATGAGTCATCATTTAGTATAAAATTTGAGCAGAGTCTTTATTAAAAATATTAGATGGAATTTTGTGTAGCTGTATAAAATAGATCTAAAAATGTCAATTTTATAATTTTTGTACTTAATTTTTTGGTAATACAAGATTTTTTTTTTTTCTTTTCCTGTCTTTTCACAGAATCCTTTTAGAGGTATTTCTGGACAATAAATGCTTTTTAAATGTTCTTAAAAATTATGAAAAGATTCAAACTTATGCAAAACTGTGAAAAAATAATGCATGAACTTCCATGAACCTGTTACCCAGTTTTGATAATTATCAAGACTGTTGTCACATTTGCTTCATTCAATTTTCTTTTTTTTCTTAGCTGAGCTATTTAGAGCAATTCTTATTCCACCTCTGCATATGTTAGCATGTGTGGATGCGTTCTCCCATGACCACGGTGCCATGATCACACCTAATGATAATTATAATGAACAGTAGTCAATTTGGGGGTTGTTAGTCATTCTTTCGGGCCTTATGTTATCCAGCCTGTTTCAGGCTTCTCATCCTTCAGAAATAGTCTCTTGACCTAGGTTTTTTTGAATTAGAATCTAGGCAAAGTCCATATATTACATTTAGTTATTAGGCATTGAAATTTCAAGCACTAACTTAGATGATCACAGGTGATGAAGTAAAATTCAGTTTAGTCATCTATACACACTTATTATATGAATATCTACATAAGAGAACATATCTCTAGAATATTTTCTTGAACTTTTCCCCACTTAACATTACGCATGATAATAACTGCAAAAGAACGTAAGTTTATGTGGTTACGATTGGCTAGGTTCATTGCCCTGTGCAGGTTTTTCATGACTCGTCCTGGACTTTGTAGTTCAAAATTCTGTCCCCAGGCTATTGGGGCTACATTTTGGGCTGGGCACATTCAAATACATTCCAGGGTCCGTTCTACTTTATTGCTGAAAAAGACCCTCTTGTTTATTTATCTTCTCAAAAACAGTAGAGCATTATTAAAATAAATACTCCAAGTTTCAAAGCATTGACAACTAAGCCATGCTTTGACATGTGAATGTGACTTACAGTTCTGTGAAGATCGAAGGATAGAGAAGTAAAAATCAAATGGGGCCAGGGACTGCAATATTATATAATTACATGCAATTATAGAAACTATTTTGTAATTTTTCCATTAATACCAGGTTTTTCCTTTCCTGTGAATTTTTATTTTCCTATAAGACCGGAACTCTCAGTTCCTTCCTGAAAAAGCAGAGCATTTGGCTATCTACTTGACTTTTCCAGGAATGTAGTAATAGAAGGGCCTGGAATAACTGTGCTGCGCTGTCCCCCACTGAAACTGATCGTCATACAGATTCTTGTTTCTCTCTGATCCTACCCCTTCTTTTTCCCTCTCCATCTTTTAATTTGGCTAGATGAATGCCAATGGGGAAGGTGGAATATGGGGAACCATTGAAAAGGCGTAGATGGACATTATACCTAGGTTCAAGGGCACTGCTGAGAACCATGCTCCCAGTTCTATGGAGGGCTTTAGAATATTGCTCTCCAGAGGTGTTTGTAGAAGGTACACCCTTGGCTCTGTCTCCTGCTGTGTGTCATGTTATCACATGATTGTTTAGTAGTTTTGTGTAGCATTTCCTTACGTTCTCAAATTATCCCTTTATTTTTACTTTTGTAAAGGTTTTATTTATTAGAGAGAGTGAGCGAGCGAGCGAGCGAGAGAGTGCAATGAGCCGGGGGAGGGGCAGAGGGAGAAGCAGGCTCTCCACCAAGCCGGAGAGCCAGATGCTGGGCTCTATCCTGGGACTCCGGGATAATGACCTGAGCCTAAGGCAGACGCTTAACTGACAGAGCCACCCAGGCGTCCCTCAGTCATCCCTTTAAATGCCTGTCCTTTCTTAAATCTTGCTGAACAAAGTTATATGGGTTTTATTACCTACAGATGTGCTTTACTCAAAGTTTGGTAAAGAGTTCCTCACTATGACGATTACATACAGGTAAACTGAATGGAAAAAGGCTTCTTTTTTCCTTTGTTAGCTATCTCTGTGATTTTTCCCCTTGATATTTTGTAATGCACCATCAACATTGGGTGGGCATTTTGCAAATGTGCAATTTCTATTATAGAACATCATATAGTTGGTGACAGAGTGACTATAGAAGGAACTAGACTAATAGGTTATAAGTGTATTTTGGGTATAAGCCCTGACTTTATTTCCAATCATTATGTCCCAGCACTAACCTTAAACTGAATTAACAGAAAAACATTAACTCAAGCAATGACCCTGTAGAGTGCCAAACCAGAAAGATAGGTGCACTTTAGCCATTGTGTGAATTATTTTTCTCCCAAAGTGTGGAGTCGTCCCTGTGAATAATATCTAATTGATCAAATAGCTGGATGGGCAGATGGCTTGCCCCTCCACCCCCCGGCCTCTGCCACATGAGGGAAAGGAGTGAGTGTCTCAGGGAAATGGACTTTTTTTCCCTCTGATACATATAATAAAGCAGTTTGCCTTTGTTGAGATGTCTCAACTCTCATCTCCCACTTTTGCAACTGCCTTTATTTTTACATTTGATCTGAACTCCCATGTCCATTATGAAGTTGACCAGACAACTTAGAAGTTTCGTAGGCCTCATAGATTTTTAAAGGACTTTATGTATAATAAGATGAATGATTACCCCCCCTCAAAGTTCATCCTTGCATGAATGTTTGGTCCACACCTAGAAGTATGCTCACAGTTGTTTTTGAGGGTTTGCAAAAATTATAACAGCTTTTGTAAAGAAAAATAGAAAACAGTCCTCTCTTTATGTTCTCTAGGTCTTAAGTGAGTAGGATTTGTGGTTAAAGATTTCTTCTGGGGCGCCTGGGTGGCTCAGTGGGTTAAGCCGCTGCCTTCGGCTCAGGTCATGATCTCAGGGTCCTGGGATCGAGTCCCACATCGGTCTCTCTGGTCAGAAAGAAGCCTGCTTCCCTCTCTCTCTCTCTCTCTGCCTTCCTCTCCGTCTACTTGTGATCTCTCTCTGTCAAATAGATAAATAAAATCTTTAAAAAAAAAAAAAGATTTCTTCTGTAGCAACTACCTATCTCTAGGCAGATTAAATATTCATAACCTCAACTGAGTGTGATGGTTTTCAGTTAATAAGACAAGAAAAAAAGTTGCACTTGAAGAAAATATTGTAGAATTACACAAGTTCTTTCTAAAATCTATTTTCTTGTTGCCTTTGTTAACGACCTCGAATCTTTGTTGGCTTTACTTGGGTCATTCTAGATCATTTTTTAGCCTTTTAATTGGGATATCTAACAAATACGTCCTGATTCCTTACTAGGTATGTGGCATTACTAGGTTCTTGGAATGTACAGTTCATCTACTTTCACAACTTTGAGACTATTCTGTTTTATAAAGGAGGGGACAGATGTGGAGAGCTTAAGTAACTTAGGCTTACTTAATTAGTAAAGCATTGACCTGTTATAGGAATCCAGGCAATGTGGTTCCAGAGCCCAGAATCTAGATAGAGTCCTTACTGAGAAAAAAGATGATGGAGATTTTCCCTTCCAGTGTGAGACTCCCAGGAGAAGTTTGAGCGAGTGCTACCTCTCTGGCATCACCAACATTCTACCGAAATGAGGTCTGCAGTTTCAGAGATAGCAGATGACGGGGACGACCCTCTGAGTTGCCTGTCTTTGAGGAAAAGATATTGCATATAGAATAGAATGAATGCTTCCTTCTTCTCTTTCATGCAAAGAGTTTATAAAGGGGTGATTTTTTTTTCTCTCCAAGATTGTTCCAATTTATTCTGTCATAGTCTGTCAAACAGCAAATATGCTTTAGAATACTAGTCACTTATATTTATTTAGCTAAAACCGAAAACTTCATGGGATGCTGAGGAGATACAAACCAGGTTTACTGGTAGTCTAGGGTAAAATGGATGATTAGGAAACCATTGCTTTCTGCAGATGTGTCTCCTCCAGACAAACCGATGGCATTTTTATCTTATTTGGACTTTTAAAAATGTCTCCTTTTAAAATTTCTTTAGCTTTTTACTCCATCACGGGCCGCACACCCTTGTCTCACTCAGCTCAGGACTTACCCTATGTCTTGGGAGTTTGGCCCTTTTCGCTCTGCCCTCCAGTTTGACTTCTCCTGGTGAACAGTAGACAACCACTAGAGGTCTCCAGACCTCACTTTAGAAAGCTCTGACTTCACAGGTACACCCCAGTAAGTGGAATAAATACGTTGCGGGAAGATGAGTTACTGATAGTTCCCCTTAAATATTTATGAAGTGCTTCTTGTGCCTCGGGTCCTACACTATGCTATGCCCTGAGGGTAGATTAAAACAGACGGTAAAGTCCCTGAGAACCCTGCAGTCTAGTGGGGACACTGAAGTGTGACCGTGTGGCCACAGGACTACACATTAGGCATGGCCACATTCTGTACTTTTAGATCCCTCTTACCAGGGCCCTTCAGATTTCCAGGTCTATCAGAATGCTGCTAATGCTCTTGAACTTTCTGTCGCTGTTCATTTCTGCAGAGATCATGCCTGCATTCTTGATGGGGTCTTATGCTGTGTCTTCATCAGTCTGGCAAGGAGCCATTCCCTGGGCCAGCAGGACTAGTTGCATGGGCTCTAGTTTTTATTTTTTTAAACGATTTTATTTATTTATTTGACAGAGAGATAGCACAAGCAAGCAGAGTGGCAGGCAGAGGGAGAGCGAGAAGCAGGCTCTCTGCTGAGCAGGGAGCCCGATGTGGGACTCAATCCCAGGACCCTGGGATCATGACCCGAGCCGAAGGCAGCCGCTCAACTGACTGAGCCACCCAGGCGCCCCTCTAGTTTTTGTTTTGATGCCCTTCTCAGCAGCTCTAGGCATCCAGTCGTTAGGAAACAACTTCGTACAGGAGTCAACTTCTCCCAATCTCAGGGAACAAAGCAAGCCCCATAACTTAGGCCTTCCATATCTGTTTTCCTTTATACCAGAGACATTTTCTAGAAAGGGTCTGTGTCCCATTTATGTCCCTTGTATATCAGGGGAGTTAAAATATAGAAGTGTCTAGAAGAAGCCAAGGAGGTGGATATGGAGGTGGTGGTGGAGGATATGATGGTCACAATGAAGAGGAAATTTTGGAAATAACTGTGGTGGTGGTGGGAACTGTAATGATTTTGGAAATTATAGAGGACAACGGCAATCAAATTATGGACCCATGAAGGGAGGCAGTTTAGATGGAAGAAGCTCAGGCAGTCCCTGTGGTGGTGGTTATGGATCTGGTGGTGGAAGTGGTGGATATGGTAGCAGCAGGTTCTAAAAAATTTTTCAGAAGAAAGGCGCTACAGTTCTTAGCAGGAGAGAGAGTGAGGAGTTGTCAGGAGACCTGCAAGTTTCTTTGAAGACCATCGTCCCAAATGCATTAGAGGAACTGTAAAAATCTGCCACAGGAGGAACGATGATCCATAGTCAGAAGAGTTACTGCAGCTTAAACAGGAAACCCTTTTGTTCAGGACTGTCACAGCCATAGTTTGCAAAAAGTGCAGCTGTTGATTAATGCAATGTAGTGTCAATTAGATGTACATTCCTGAGGTCTTTTATCTGTTGTAGCTTTGTCTTTTTCTTTTTCTTTTCATTACATCAGGTATATTGCCCTGTAAATTGTGGTAGTGGTACCAGGAATAAAAAATTAAGGAATTTTTAACTTTTCAAAACAAAAACAAAAACTATGTAACTGTTTGGGGTGATCCCCTCTTTCTCTCTCTCTTTTTAAATTAACATATAATGTCTTATTTGCCCCAGGGGTATGGGTTTGTGAATCATCAGGCTTACACATTTCACAGCACTCACCATAGCACATACCCTCTCCAGTGTCCATAACCCGGCCAAGCTATCCCCTCACCCCCCAGCAACCCTCAGTTTGTTTCGTGAGATTAAGAGTCTCTTATGGTTTGTCATTGGGACTTCATCAAGATCAAAATCTTTTGCACAGGAAAAAGAAAAGGATACAGTCAATAAAACCAAAGGAAAGAGTCAACTGTTGCAAAGGAAACAGTCAACAAAACCAAAAGACAACTCACAGAATGGGAGAAGATATTCGCAAATGACATATCAGATGAAGGGCTAGTATCCAAAATCTAGGAAGAACTTAGCAAACTCAACACCCAAAGAACAAATAATCCAATCAAGAAATGGGGTGGTTCTTTCTTTAGTGCTCTTTGTTCCCTGTTAGGGAGACCCAAATTTTGATTTAGTCATTATCAGCTTCATGGTTAAATTATTTCATAAGAATTTTTATGTGGGTGGTTTGAACTAAATAGCAATTGTGACTTTTAAAAAAAGTTAAGGGTAAAATTGGAGAAGCACTAAGCAAAATAAAAGCCTGGCAATTTGTTAGCCTTTTATCTATAAGGAAAGTTCCAGAGGGAATTCTGAACATTTGAGATTAGTGATGGCAGATCTGGATGGCAGATCTATTTTCTAAAATGTGGAATACTTGGATACTTAGTTGAACAACTACTGAAGAAAAGGTAGCGTGGTTTTAGAAATAAATATATGGGTGACTAGAAACAAGTGGAGGTTGCATTTTATTTTATTTTTTAGAAGATTTTATTTATTTATTTGACAGATCACAAGTAGGCATAGAGGCAGGCAGAGAGAGAAAGAGAGAGGCAAGCAGGCTCCCTGCTGAGCAGAGAACCCGATGTGGGGCTCGATCCCAAGACCCCGAGATCATGACCTGAGCTGAAGGCAGAGGCCCAACCTACTGAGCCCCCCAGGCATCCCTGGAGGTTGTATTTTAGATTTTAAAATATATTTTGACAAGGTTTATACCTGAAATTCTAGTTTAAAAGCCTTAATAAATAGCTAAATATGTAAATAATCTTGGGGACATTTATGTGAGTAGGTCTTTTGTTTGAGCCAGCAAGAAAATGATGGGAATAGACGGCAGTTCTTAGAATGGAGGAACCTTGGGCATACTCCAGGAGTTGATTTCAGTTAATGTTTTTGTAAATTATTTGAAAGACAGAGATGTAAAAGAAGGGCCCCAGGATTGGGTAGTAATATATGAAGCTTGTTGGGATAAATTCTAGGGTAGAGCACTATGAGTAAGAAATGGTAGATGCATTCTTGTGGGGACATGAATAAGTGTCAGTAATCTCAATCAGAACTATGTGATGACATGCAGAGAGATAAGGAAAAACTTAAAGGTTTTAAAAAGCAGGAGCACGCAATGATTTGCTGTGGTTTTAGAAGATCTGTCTTGAGTCCTGTATCACCTGGTAAGAAATGAAGAAATTTGCAGAGGAGTAAGGAGATTATTGTAATGGGCAAAATGTGATGGTTCCTATCTTAGCCTGTAATACCATAGACTGTATGGCTTAATCAATGGCCTTTGTTCCTCCTAGTCCTGGAGGCTGGAAAGTCTGAGATTGGGGTGCCAGCATGACCAGGGTCTGGTGAGGACTCTCTTCCTGGCTTGCAGACAGCTGCCTTCTTTTTGTGTCCTCACATAGCGAGAGAGGATGCTCACGTGTCTTCTGGGGGCTCCACTGCTGTGACCTCATCTGAACCTAATTACCACCAAGCCTCACCTTCTAATGTCGTCACACTGGGGGTTAGAGATTCAACGTAAGAACTTTGGAGGCACACATTCAGTCCCTAACCTTAGACTAATGTACTAACAGTAGAAAAGGAGAGTAGTGGATGGAGGAGAGGAGTATTTTTGAGGTATAAAAGGTAGAACTTGCCGATGAGTTGGGTATCTGGGTATGATGGAAAGTGAAGGGTTGAAATGACTCTCAGAAGTCTGGTTTGGGTAGGAGATTGACTAGTCTGGTTGAGTAAGTGGATGGAGATGCCATTTGCTGAAATTGGGGAATCTGGTTAAGGAGCAGCTTTGGGAAGGGGAAGTTTGAGAGAGAAGGTGTTGAAGAAGGTAATCTGGTAATTCTTACCCTCTCAAAAACTTGAGGCATATGAGAGTATCTTTATATATGAGACTCAATATACCTTTAAGTGTTATCTCTGTTAAGAGATCTTTTTCTGTGTTTCACATGATGGTTTTTAACCTCACTTCGTTGTTTATTTATTTATTTTGTCTCTGCTACTTACGTGCAACACATATTCGTCATAAAATCTCGGGACTCTTGGGTGGCTCAGTCAGTTGGGTGCCTGCCTTTGTCTCGGGTCATGATCCCAGGGTCCTGGGATCGAGTCACACATTGGGCTCCTTGGTTAGTGGGGACCCTGTTTCTCCCTCTCCCTCTGCCTGCTGCTTCCCTGCTTGTGCTTTCTCTCTCTCTCTCTGACAAATAAATAAATAAAATCTTAAAAATAAATAAATTCTCTCCTTGCAGATATTCTAGGGAGGTAGGAGAGAAACGGATACATTGATCTCCCTGTGTGTGGTGTAGTTGGAAAAAGCCTCTCTAGGAATGAATACCGTGTACTCCTCCACCTCTTCCTCAAACCTGGTTAAGCATCATTTCCTTAAAAGCTTCCATGAACGGGTTTTGATGTGTTCAAATTTCTTTAAAGCTTTAAAAAATGTATTGATTATGCTGGTTCAGAGGCAGGAGGGGCTCTTGGATGGTCCGGCCCCCATTCCCTAGGTGAGAATGCTGAGCATCGAAGACGATGGTATTTACCCAGGGATGCAGATCTTGTGACTGGTTAGCAGGAGGCATGCTGAACAGTAGAGCCCCTGGAATCTGAATCCCAGCCTCTGGTTCTTTCCATGACACATGCCATTGAATTCTCAGTTTCTCTCCTAGGAGAAATTCTTACGAATAACAAGAAAAATGAAATATGTTTTACAAGAAATATGTTTGCTAAAGTTAAAAATAATTATATCATTCCTTCAGAGAGATTTCCTGTCTATAATTTGATAGGGTTGACTCTTTGGTCTTCAGCTGAACAATTTAACACCTAAAATATCCGCATTGTTCTAGGCACTGGATGTATAAATGTAACTAAGGATAAACTCTGTTCCCAAGCAGCTGACATGGAGTGAGGGAGACAAGCATATAAATGAACAGTGTTGCCCTTCCTGTGATAGGTATTAAAGCTGTTATAGAAGAAGAGGTAAAATGGGGCTTCCATGTGGGAGGAAGTCACTAATTTCACTAGGAGAGAGCAGGATGGTTTTCTTAGAGGAGATATGTTAAGCTGAGCTGGGGGTAGACATTGGCTAGATGCTCTTTGACCTCCCTCCTCCCCCTGAGCCAATCTTACAAAGCTCCTTTTATTTTTCTTGTTTATCCCAAAACATTAACCAGAAGCTTGTTGTGTGCTAAGTGAAGAACATAGTTTGAGATAATATGTAAAACATTAAAAATATTTCTAATGGGAGTGGTAAGAAAATCTGCCATGCACACACAGCCTCTCTCTTCCTCTTTTTAACCCAAGTATTCTAGTTGCCATAACAACCTGATTATGGTTGTGCATTTGCTACGGTGGAGGTTGTGTCAACGGTTCCATTATGAGCTGCTGTTTTCAGGACTTGAAAACTCAACGTCATATTCACTATCGTGACATATAAAATTCCATCTACTGATTGATTTTGCTTACCCTTGTCATTGAATAAGTCACTCCCCTCGCTGGTCATGTTGAAAAAGTCCATGTATTTGTTCCGCGCCTGGGATTCTGCTTTTGTCTGGGAATATTTTCCTGCTAAAGGAAACCTCCCTATCTGACCAACTTCTCTCATCCTATAACTAGGAAATTGAGGCTCTGAAGGGTTAAAGGACTTCCCTAAGGATCCCTAATTCAACAGGAATTTAGCAGTTGGTACTCTCTAGCTCTGATGGAGCTGGAGTTCAGCAACATCTTGTTCTGAGTGATCTCCCTGAGCTTTGGTTAAATTTCACAACTCCTGCTAATCTGTGTCCCTGTAGATTCGATGTGTGTCCTGTCTTGTCTAGTACACCCTTTGTCACATGCTGAGTTGTAGAAACTGGTTTGTATGTCTGTCCAGGCTCCACTAAACTGAGAGGCTCAGGGTCAGACACTGCCCTGTACTCCTTGTGACTGCTCCAGCATTTGCTGAGAAGGACCAGCCCCGCTTCTTCTTCTTGCTCTGACGCCCCTTTACCTGGCTTCTGAGCTCTTTGTTGTCTACTCCTATTTCTTCCACCTAATGACTGGTTACTGACTATTGTACTCTGACTCTAGCACTCAATTTCTCGGGAAAGCCTAGGAGGAGGTGATGAGGAAAGGGGAAGTGGTGATGGGGAGTAAGGGGAGGATGGTCTAGGCAGAGGGAGAAACACAGGGAGACTCTGAGAACTCAGGAGAGCCTGGGGCATTGAGGATTGTGGGCTTTGACTTAAATTCAGGGAGAAGCTGGAGAGAGGTCAGAGCTATCCAGGGTGCTGAAGATAGGCATGTACTGAACTTCCTGCTAAGGAATTTGAACTTCATCTGGTAGGTAATAAGGACCTATTAAAAGGTGGTAAGTGGGGAGTATATGATATGAAGAGATTACCTAAAAATGTAGAGACTTAAGAATTTCACGTGAAAAAAAAAAAAAAAAAAGAGAGGCATATGTAGATATACATTCTCCGAAGTAGGAAAAATGTAAGCACAGAGAAGGGAGCAATTATTTCTACCTGGGTGTGATGACAGGGAACTTCCACAAAAGAGTTGATATTGCAGCTGGATTTTGGTGGGTGGCTAGGATTACGCTGGGAGGGGAAGTGGGAGAACTGGCATCTGAGAGATGAGAAGCAGCTTGAACAAAGGCCTAGGGACAAGAACACACTTGGTGTGTTCGCGGTATCCTGACTGCCCCTGCCGATGTTGGAGCAGTGTAAGGTCCAAGGGGCTTGAGACCAGATTGGACGTGTTGGGCTGAGAGGAGGTTGCCAGAGGTTTTTGATGCCCTGCTAGGGAGTGTAGACTCTATGCCTGAGACAGATAGAAGGGAGCTGTGGTCTTTTAAAAAGCAGCAGGAAGGGGCGCCTGGGTGGCCCAGCTGTTGTGTGTCTGCCTTTGGCTCTGGTCATGATCCCAGGGTCCTGGGATGGAGCCCTGCATTGGGCTCCCTGCTTAGCAGGAGGCCTGCTTCTCCCTCTCCCACTGCCCTGCTTATATCTCTCTCTCACTGTCCTCTGTCTGTGTCAAATAAATAAATCTTTAAAAAAAGAAGCAGCAAGAAGACATGGAGCTGATAGAAATAGAGTTGGACAAGGAGGGAATTGAACTGCATGGAGCAAAAGAGGGGAAGGAGTGGAAGACGGAGTTTCCCATTCAAGCTCCTCACTGGATTATTTTGCCATTTATCAAAGTTGGGAAAACAGGAGGAGGAGACTCCTTAGGGTTAAGGGTAATATTTATTATTAATCTATTTTATTTTGGGGGTAGTTAAAGATAATATTGGATTATATCTGAATTGAGAAAAATGGAGATATAATTGACTTCCAAAATGCTTAGCTCCTGAGCCAACATGTTGATGAGCTTTGACAGATGTATGTACCTTTGTAGCCCCACCACAAACAAACAGAACAGTGGAGCACGGGTCAGGAACAGCAGGCTGGCTCGGGATGCATAAGAAGTTGTACCCGCCCCCAGAATTTCGGGTTCAGTGGGTCTGGGGCTATGACTTGAGAATTGACGTTTGTAACAGTGCCCAGATGCTGCTGGTTCAGGGCAACACCTGGAAGAGAGTGGCTGTAAAACATTCCCATGGCTCCAGAAAGGCCTTTTCTCGTCTTTCCCCTCTTCCCCAGGGAAATACGGTTTGATTTCTGTCATCATGATTAGTTTGCCTGTTCTTGAAAGGCCTACAAGTGGGATTATGCGGTATGTATTGTCCTATGTCTGACTTTCCCCACACAATGTAATGATTTTGAGATTTACCCATGTTGTTACAGGTAGCTTATTCCTTTTTTACTGCTGACGAGTTTGTTTTGTTTTGTTTTTTATCATACGAATATAGCACAATTTGTTCCTCAGCTCTCTGGTCCAGAGATACTAGTTCAGTTCTTATTTGGGGCTATTATGAATAACACTTCTATGGACACTTAAGTACAAGTCTTTTTGTGGCCATGTGTTTTCATTTCTCTTGGGTAAATACCTAGGAATGGAAATGCTGGGTCATAGGGTAGATGTATGTTCAGTTGTCTAAGAAACTGCCAAGTCCTTTTCCGTACCTGTTGTAATGTAACTGGGTGAATTGTGATTAAATGTTCATCGACTCTAGTGAGGTTGCTCGCCACTGACTAGACTGAAGGACTTGTGTTGAAGAAAGGGCTTGGATGAACAGGGAAGTCTTGGGACATACACAGAGGTAATCGACAGTGATGCAACTCTTTTTGAAGTTCTAAGTGAACTTTAATCTATGCTTGATTTTTTAACAATGTGGGTTAGTATTCATTCAAAGAACATTCTTAAGCACTTACTGTTGGCTAGTCACATAAGTCCAATACTGGCCCTGAGGAGCTTACAGAGAAAGTAAGTTTTGGTCCTTTCAGAAGATGTAAAGCAATGCCTTAAGTCTCAACCACTCTAACTCTAGTTTATCTGGATGTTGTCATAGTACAAATCCTAAGCATCATGACATAAGCAGAAAGCTCTAAAGCATTTCAGATCATTGGGAGAAAGATGGATTTGCTCATCAGTGATGTTAGCACAAGTGGAGTCATTATCTGGGAAAAAAGTAGGATTCAAACCTCATACTGCATAATAGAATAGCATCTAAATGAGTCAAATTTTAGTGTAAAATTAAAAAACCCATAAAAGTATTAGGACAAATCACTCCAGATTTTTTTCTAACATTAGAAGGGGGAAGATCTTTCTAAATATTTCACAAAACCCAGGAACCATAAAAGAAAAGACTGTTAAACTTGATTACATAAAAATTAAGAATTTTTACCTGGCAGACACTGTAACCAAAGACAAAAGACAAATGACTGTGCACATGGAGTGGGGGTTGGTGGAGAGGACTAGAACTCCTATTATAGAGAACTAATTGCCAGTATGTATAATGAGTTTTAACAACCTTATTGAAAATGGGCCAAGGCTAGGAGCAGACTGTTCACAGAAAACGAAATACAAATGGCTCCTAAGCTTGTGAGAAGATGCTCAACCCACTCATGATAAGAAAATGCAAATGAAACCGAAAGGCGTTATTTTCAGCTATCAGCCTGACAGATCAGAAAGTTCGGTGAGATAACCGTGTTGGCAAAGGGGAGACTGTGTGGCATTGGAGAAGGGTGTTTGAGTTAAGGGGATAGCAGGAGCTGGAAAGGGAGCCTGAAAAGGTTGGCGAGTTCGAAGAGGGCAGGGAAAAAGCAGGGGCCAGCAAGTCTGTAGAGGATAGTGAGGGGCGATGGCAGCAAACCAGTGTCAGGGAACTAGACACATTGACGCAATAACTGGAAATGCACATTACTGTGGAGGCAAGCAGCCCCCTCAGGTATCCGTCCCCTAGAATGCCACTTTATAACAGTTGACCAGGGTCCCCAGAAAAAGTTGCATTGTGCCCAACATGAAAATAGTATTTTATTTATTTTTTTTAAAGATTTTTAAAATTTATTTGACAGTCAGAGATCACAAGTAGACAGAGAGGCAGGCAGGGGGGGTGGCGAAGCAGGCTCCCTGGTGAGCAGAGAGCCTGATACGAGGCTCGATCCCTGGCTCGATTGCAGGACCCTGGGATCATGACCTGAACTGAAGGCAGAGGCTTTAACCCACTGAGCCACCCAGGTGCCCCGAAAATAGCATTTTAAATTAAATGTAGCATACTCAATAAATGATAATTTCAAGATAGGTTATTCTTCAGTTATCTCAAATTTAATTTTAATTTTAATTTTTTAAAGATTTTATTAGAGTGCAAGCATGAGCAGGGGGAGGGGCAGAAGGAGAGGGAGAGGGAGAAGCAGATCCCCTGCTGAGTGGGGAGCCCAACAGGGGGCTTGAGCCCACCACCCCAATATCATCAGAGCAGAAGGCAGAAGCTTAACCAACTGAGCCACCCAGGCACCCCTCAAATTTAATTTTTAGAGAATACATTGTATTTGAAGATGCTGAGTAAATGAAGTACATCTCTTACTATTTTAGTTGCCATTCTTTGATTCTCTTGTGAGTTCTGTTACGTCCTTGAACATTACATCCTTCCTTGAACGTTTAGGACAGTAGTGGCTGGTGACCCCTCTGTCTTTCTTTGGATGCCAAGGAGTAACTAACATAGTCCCTGTTTGGGAGACAGATGAACTACTAGTGCTTGACTTTGAAAAAGCAGGTAATGTGTGTAATTGAATAGAATGCTGCTTTTATTTTTAATTTCCATTCTCTTCCCTCCCCTCATATTTCTTATCTTTCTTTTATCACTCCTGCTCACTTGACTCTCAGAAAACTAGAATTCATGATGCTCTTTAAAATGATGTTGCTATCACTTCTCATGACGATTTTAGCATCGGAGGCAGAAGGTTAGCTCAGATAGCTATTGGAGATACCTTCTGGTCTGGGGTGTTATCATTCTCTGCAGCACTCCACGGTTTTAAGCATCATACATTGTGGATTATGCCTTCAGATTTGATAAGTATCAGGGGCAAATAGGGCACCAAATATTTAATGAGATTCTTGTCTGCTTACATTCCTAGTAAAGAATGTCATTATATGCTCAAACCAAAAAGTTACCTTCATTTACATTTTCCTTTTCACAATTTGATTGCTATCTAGAATTTAAAAAAAAAAACTAATCCTATGCCAAATTCTACTTCAGTAGTCCCTTTCAGTCACTAAGGCACACTAACAAAGCAAAAAGGTAAACTAACAGAGTAGTTCTAATGCTGATCAGCATAGATCCTAGAGGATTTTCTGACAGGCGAGACTGAAGGTGCTGTTTAAAAATAAAATTACCTTAGGGGGCACCTGGGTTGCTCAGTCGGCTGAGCATGGTTGAGTGTCTGCCTTTGGTTCAGTCTTAGAAACAATATTAACTTTTCTCAAAAAGAAGAGTCTTAGAGTCCTGGGATCAAGTCCTGCATCAGGCTCTCAGCGGGGGATCTGCTCCTCCTTCTGCCTCTCTCTCGCTCTTTCTCTCTCAAATAAATAAGTAAAATCTTTTAAAAAATACTGAAATAAGTATCTTCTCTGGTATCTGAAAATTAAGGATATCATTTTATATTAGATTCTTGGACAGGTAGTCACTGTCCAGTAGAAAACCCAATGACTGAGAAATGTTGTCGCTGATAATTCAGGTGTCCTTCATCTCCAGAGTTGAGTGGGTGAGGCTAAAAGTACATGGAGAAGTCTTGCTTACTAATAAGTGGGAATCGATGTGTGTCCTTGAAATACTTTTTTTCCTTTTTTAGCTCCATGTGGACAAGGGGGCATGTCAAACTTGGTGTTTTTTTGTGTGCAGCTTTCTTCCTAAAGTGCCATGTTAGGCACTCAGATGTAGTTATTGGGTGACTGACAGATTTTTGTCTGTGCTGTTTTCCTTGGTGGGACAATGTCATTTCCACATTTAGTTCAGCCATCTCAGAAAATTAGATAAGTTTCGATTGTTCTACCAAAACCTAACGCATGTTTAATCTCAATTTTTCCATTTATGCTGTTTTGGAGCCTTTTTTTTTTTTTTTTTTTTTTGAGAAGAGTTAATACTGTTTCATCATTTATGCAACTTCATATCTCTTCAGAGATTCATTATAATTTTTTGCCATTGAATGTGTCGATGACTCAGAGAACACTGATACTGCAGTGAATGGGACTTAATTTCGAATTTCTCTCTAACCAGCAAGTACTGCAGGGGCTGCCAGTTACAGGTAAGCATCTATAGAGAGGAGATGTAGGATACATTTAGGAGTCTTCCTCTAATAGGTCAGAAATTGGTTGCAAGATATATTGTGTCTTCTTCATGCTTTGCCTTTTTCCAACTCCCTGTATTCCCTGAAGCCTGGAGCAAACTTTAAAAAAAAAATATTTTATTTATTTACTTATTTGAGAGAGAGACAGCGAGAGAGCAAGTAAGCCAGCAAGCCAGCACAAGCATGAATGAGGGGAGGAGCAGAAGGGGAGGGGGACAATCCCAAGCTCACACTCTTCACCACGTGCAGCCCGAAGCCAGGCTCCATCTCAGACCCGGAGATCATGACCTGAGCCAAAACCAAGAGTCAGAGGCTTAACCTACTGAGCCACCCAGGTGCCCGAAATTTTTCATTTTTATTTAGATGGAAAACAACTGACTTATTTTTCTCAATGAAGATAATATTGATCTTTCTGCCCCCCCCCGCCCCCATTCATGAGCCACTGTCATCTCTGTAACCACCTTGATACAGACTCTTCCTTCAAAAGCTGTGTGAGATGGAGATAATTTGGTTCTAACATACATCTTTTGTTACTATGGACATATAACCCCTCGGTAATCTATGGATCTTGCAGTTGAAATTGAATGGGTTTTTGAGCTCCAGAGTTGTGCTTACTTGAATGAAGGATAATGAATTATGTGTGGCAGGTATTCAGGAAATTACCATTTGGCATTGATTTTATCCAGCTTTATAGACTGAGTTGAGAGAGATTTTGCTGAAGGATAGAAGCATCCTTCAGTGAAGGTGTATTTTTTTTTTTTTTTAAGATGCATCTTCTTGGCGATTCACAGACCTGTACCCCTGGGGCTAATAATACATTATATGTTAATAAAAATTTAAAAATTAAAAAAAAATTTTTTTTTAAAGATTTTATTTATTTGACAGAGAGAGATCACAAGTAGGCAGAGAGGCAGGCAGAGAGAGAGAGAGGAGGCAGGTTCCCTGCTGAGCAGAGAGCCCGATGTGGGGCTTGATCCCAGGACACTGGGAACATGACCTCAGCCGAAGGCAGAGGCTTTAACCCACTGAGCCACCCAGGTGCCCCAAAAATTAAAAAAATTTTTAAAATGCATCTTTTTTTTTTTTTAAATGCTTTGGAGTCTATCAAACTATCCTCTTGTGCCATCATGATCTTTCCTAAATAATTTCTTCTCATAATGATCTTATATTCATTGAATATGTGATCCTTTACTAACAGACATAGTCCTAAGACTCAGGAAGTAACCCTCATCTTCATTTCTTTCTACCTTATTTGCTTGCTTGGTTTTTTCCTGGGGTGACCCTAACTGGGTAGGTAGGTAGAGAGGTACCTTTTCCCTCTTATCTGGGAGCAGCCAAATAATAAAATTTTCTTTATTCCCATTATGGAGGTTAGAGATGCCATGAAGTCGATTTAGCTTTTAAAGTCACCCTGGCTCCTTTAGCTAAAGGAGCACCTTGTGATTTTTTTTATAGCTTTAGAGACTGGTTAAACTGGATGCTGTAAGGGTAACTGTGATAAACTAAGGAAACTATAATTTTTATTATTTGGTCAAATATATAAACTAAATTTCGTTTGTAGGAAATATACACAGAATTAATACCACATGTGTATATATTTGTAATACAGATAATTTATAGTAACTTTTGGTTACTGATTTGTTCATTCTAGAAACATCTGTTGGACAACACTGGGTGTTGGGGTGCTGTGCTAGGAGTGAGGGGTGGTTGGTGGGGGTACAAAGAGGAACAAGACTTTGTTCCTGCCTTTGAGGAGCTTTTGGGCTAAGTGGAGTGGATGGATATGCACTTAAGTGACCAACACCCGATAGAGGTATCTGGAAAGCAGGGGAGACCAAAAGAAGTAGTTTGCATTCTGCTCAGGGAAACCTGTCCAGAGAGGTACTCCTAGGAGTCAGAATTTAAGGGATGTGCAGAGAGGTTGTTGGGGGGTGGGAGGAGTGGAGACTAGAAAAGAGTTTGCAGTGGAAGGGGAAGAGGCAAAGGTTTAAAGGAGGAAGTGATCAGCAAGGAGAAGGATGATTGTGAAGTACCAGTGGTTTTGGCACAGGAGCGGTGGTGGTGAGGATGGTTCCCCTGGAGCCAGGAGTGCAGAATCCGAGGGCAGGGGTTTGAAGAATGAGCAAGGAGAAAATGGAGGGAGTGTAAGGCATCTTGTTTTAAGAAGTTTGTTGGAGAGGGGTACCATGGTGTGGCTCTGTTGGTTGAGCATCTGACTCTTGGTTTCAGCTCAGGCGGTGACCTTGGGGTTGTGGGATTGAGCCCTGTGTTGGGCTCTGTGCTCAGCACACTCTCTCCTTCTGCTCCCCCCCCCCCCCCGCCCCGCTCTTTCTCTTTCTCTCAAATAAATAAAATCTTAAAAAAAAAAGTTTGTTGGAGAAGAGGCAGAGTTTGAGGGAGGGGCAAGTCCATGGAAAGGGTGGTGCATGGATTGTGGGATGTTAAGATGTTTAAAACTCCTTAAGGAGCGCCTGGGTGGCTCAGGCAGTTAAGCGTCTGCCTTCAGTTCAGGTCATGATCCCAGGACATGGGATTGAGCCCCGCATTGGGCTCTCCACTCACCGGGAGTCTGCTTCTCCCTCTCACTCTACCTCCTTCTCGTGTGTTCGTTCTCTCTCTCTCTCTCTCTCTCTACCTCAAATAAATAAGTTTTATTTTTAAAAAAGATTTTATTAAAGTGGAGGAGACTTGAGCTTGGTGGGTTGAGAAGGAATTATAAAACACAAGATTGAAATGAAAGAAGAAAAGGGTAGTAATAGTCTGTAGGTCTGAGTCTGGGTAGAAGTAGTAGAGGATATAGAATATAAATAATGCTGTAGGTCATTGTGTTTTGTTTGTATCTCCACTCTTCGTTTTTGTGGAACCCTGGAGAACAATGTTATGCTCACCACAAACTGGAGACTGTGTTTATTCCGGTAGATTGGGAAGGAAATTTGTTTCCTAGATGTGGAGCCATTTGGGCAAAATGACTACTGCCTTCAAGGAGACAGGTGTGCTAGAATGGAAGAGGGTAGGCTCCTGAATAGTGAGATGAGAGACCCTTTGAGGGGGAAAGGGGAACTAATGAAGGGATTTGAAGGTTTGCTTAGACTTTATTTAATTTTTGGTTCAGAGAATAATGGCTGCGAAGTATTAAATTGACATGGTCAAAATATTAATTGTTAAATTGTTTTTGGTATGCTGTGGAACAAGTGGAACACGGAAGGCTAAATGGTATTTGTCTCCCTCCAGCCTGGAGGCCTTCAGAAAGTTTTGGGGGCTGAAGATAGGAATGCCACACAGGACTTGTCCAGATCTGGCCTTGGCCAGTCTCCTGCCTTCTCTGTCCCAAGTTCACCTGCTTTTTAAAACTCACTTATTTATTAAAGATTTATTTATTTCTTTATTTGAGAGAGAGAGAAAGAGCACAAGTAGGCAGAGTGGCAGGCAGAGGGAGAGGGAGAAGCAGGCTCTCCACTGAGCAGGGAGCCAGATGCTGAGCTCCATCCCAGGATTCTGGGATCATGGCCTGAGCCAAAGGCAAACACTTAACCGACTGAGCCACCCAGGCACCCTTTACCCTGCTTTAATGATAGCAAACTACTTAAACTTTTTGGAACATACCATGTTCTCTACCCTTTCACCAGTTGTTTTATCTTATTATTCCCCTCATCAACTTTCCCTTTTCCTTAAAAACTCACTAATCCTTTTCTGAAACTTTCCCAGATGCCCCAGTGCCATTGGTCCTTCCTTTGTGCTCTCTCTCTACCTTGGGCCCATGTTTTCAAAATGGTTGTCATGGCTGGTTTGGGTGTCTGTCTCCCTCCCAACTTTTGAGTTCCTTGAGGACAGAAGCAGAGCCTTTCCTCTTTGAGGTCCAGCACCTTGCAGGAGACTTGGCACATAGTAGGACATCAAAAATGTTTGTTGAAATGAATTGAGTTGAATTGTCATATTTAAACAATCTCCCAAAAACTGTACTTTCGTTTTAGATGTGTTCTTGGGGTTTCAGACTCCAACCTTGTGTCCATGAGTACAGTGATGGCCTTTTTTCCCTTGCATTTTCAGTATCTTTAGATATTTATTAAGAGTTGGGAAAGTGTTACTTGAAAGTATTGTTTCTTTCTTTATAATAATTTATAAAATATTAGTGCTTGATTCTTTTTTTTTTTTAAAGATTTTATTTATTTATTTGACAGAGAGAGAGATCACAAGTAGGCAGAGAGGCAGACAGAGAGAGAGGAGAAAGCAGGCTGCCTGCTGAGCAGAGAGCCTGGTGTGGGGCTTGATCCCAGGACCCTGAGATCATGACCTGAGCCAAAGGCAGAGGCTTAATCCACTGATCCACCCACGTGCCCCCGAGTGCTTGATTCTTTATATCAGTTTGCCCAACCACTAACACAGCTGATAGATGCAATTAGGAGACATTATTTGATATTCTCATAAGCATACTGGATATGTTCAGAATTAGCATGTGGTCTCTTATGGTAATATCCAATTGTGTATATACTTGAGCATATTTACACATAAAGTTGCAAAAGATTTTTTTTGTCATTCTTGAAAATGAAAAACATTTAAAAATGGATGGAATTGTTCATGGATTTTCTACCTAGTAGAAACTAATTGCAATATTTACCATCTATCACAGACCTAACATAGCTCTCATTTTTGTTCCGAATGATTATTTCCAAGGGAGTCTAAGTGATTATACTTAATGGTTAAATTACTTACTTAATTTCACAGTTCCCAAATGGATCTACATATTCCAAATATTTCTGTTTTCCTTGTCTTTTTCTCTCAACCTTTCATAATGGTTTTTTACTTTTCCTGTCACTTAGTTGGGGTATACCTCTCAGTTTTCAAGAAATTAAAGCTCTTGGAGCACCCCAGCTGCTAGGCTTTCCCTGCCTCACACTGGGGGCATTTAGTGTTTGCTTTTTGCCCATTCCAGTCTCCAGCAGATGCGTGTGCATCTGACTGCCAGTATTTTTGGTCTGTGGTTTCTTGGTGTTTGATGGAAAGAGATAGGGGATGGTTTGGGTGTCTGGATCTTGAGTTTGTCACCTTTTACTTACTCTTCCTGTTTTCAGTGGAGCCCCTCCACTTCGTTCCCCGGCTATGCCTAGCACCCCTGGCTCCAGAGTTGTTTCAGTTCCGTAGGTTGTAACCTTATCTGCTCATGAGGACCATCTTCGGAGATTTCAAAACTGTTCACAGCCAACCACACCCCATCCCAGTGAAAATTCAGATCAGAAACTCACGGGGGGACTCCTAGGAGTTTGGTTGGTTGGTTTGTTTTTTTAAAAGCTCTCCAGGTAATTACAGTGCATGGTCAGTAGGTAGGGGAATTGTTCCTTTGATGGTTCCTTCTATTAATCTGGTTCCCTGCTGCATCTTGGACTCCCCCGCCCCCTTCACCTGCCTCACTACCTCAGCTACTGTGCTGTTCATGCTTGGAGTTTGATTCCACCGTAAGGCCTGTGCATCCACCTCTGTCAGTCTGGAATGTCCTTTCCCTGGATGTCCGCATGGCTTGCTTCCTTCCTTCCTTCCTTCCTTCCTTCTTCCCTCTCTTTTCTCCCTCCTTTCCTCCCTCCCTCCCTCTCAGATTTCTGCTCTGTAGCAAGAACCACACTGCATTCCTGTCCTCTGCCCTTGCTCCATGCCAGTAATCACATCTGATCTGTCACCAATCTCTTGCTTATCCTGTCCCCCCGCCCCCATTAGAATGATGGTTCCATGGGGGCAGGCCTTAGCTTTTTCCCCCCAGATTTTTGGGACTCTAGGGACTGAGCCTGGCATGGAGTTGAATTAATTTCTTTGGCGAAGTCTTTTTGCTGGTGTTGGAGGGAGGGTCCATTATGTGAGAGTGTCGCGTTGGGCCGCAGATCTGGAGGGTCTGAGATTTGTTTAGCATCCTTCCTTTTTGCAGCCGTCCCTTTACCCCCTCCTCAGAGATTCCTGTTCTTCATTCCTGTGCCTTTCTTGGCTGTCCCTCTAAGGCTCATAATCCTGGGGCTGCTGGGTCATTCACCACCCCCCCACCCCTGCCAGTTTGCTGTTCTTCTCTTTGTCCGTATGGATTTATGCTTTAAAAATGTCTCCAACAGTTATTTTAGTGAGAGTTCAGGAGGGAGCAGAGGCAACATTTGCATTCAACCCACTCTGTTTAACCAGGAAGTGGGCCCTTCATTAATTCCTACAAATTCATTTACAGGTTAATTTCTTCCACAAGTTTATTGAGTATCACCTCTGTGCCCGGCATAGATGAATAAAGTATCCAGTTCCTGCTCTGAATGAGGTTGTGTCCTAGGGTTAGGAAGTGGAGAATGTGGATGAAAAGGGTAAGGAGTTCTTTTTACTGTTCTTGTAACATTTCTAAAAGTTTGAAATTATTTGAAAATAAAGATTTTTGGAAAATGTGTCCTCCAGGGACTAAATTGTAAAGAGCCTCCAATGCCATATCAGAGATCCCGAAGACTTTGGGAGTCACGGAAGGTTTTGTGCAGGGGAGTGCTGTGGTAAGATTTGGAATTTAGAAAGATTAGTTCTGAGTGCCAACTAGGATGGAAGGGTATGAGGCGGGCAAGACTGGAGGAAGGGAGAGCGGGCCGAAGACTTTGCGGTAATCCAGAAACGATGAAGGCCTAGGAAGACACACTGAGGATGGAGAAAAGCAGCTTTTCCCATAATTCCCACTTTATCAGTTTCCCTTGGAGTTAAAGCTGTTTCTGTGGTAACGTAACCACCAATATGCCATTATTAAGGAAAGTAAGCTTGTTCTTGTAGACTAAGTGTCTCTTGTGGTCGTACCCAAAGGCGAAATACTAGGATTTATGACAAAATTGACGCTGCAGTATACAAAAAGACCTACAATAAAGTAACACAAATTATTACTGTTGAGGGGACAACTCCGTGTGCTCTCATTCTGAGACATTGCGCAGAATGGAACGCAACCGGTCTGGTGGATTAAGTGTTAGAATTCGTACTAATAAATTTCTTTTTAGTTACCTCAGCCATAAATTTCCTATCTTATTGGGTTGCACATTTTTTATTTCACTGGACAGCTTTGGCTCGCTCCTGTTGCCATGGAGAGTCTATTCCTGCTATGTTAATAAGCACCTTAAAGATTATCTATATATTTGCTTTAGGGGAAGCATATTTCTACCATTTTTACTTTAAGTTTTTTTCTCTTTTAACAGAAGGACCTTTGGCTAATTGAATGTTTTTAAATTTACGTGGACTTTTGTCCCTTGTGTGGGTATTGTTCTCTGTGCTTACTCTTGTGGGAACTCTGTTCAGAGAAACTGCAGTCTAGAGAAATCCCCACTTTCTTCCTACACCTTATCAGGTAATTGAGGAGAACTGCAAAAAGGGTCCGGTCACTGCATAGGTAATGGATTCCCAGTACTGAGCTAAGAGCAGCAGTTTCTCTGATCTGCTCAGGGGCAGGGATCATGGCTTGATTAATCCTGATATTCCCTTGCAGTTACCACAGTGTAGTTGCTTGGTAACTGTTGAACTGAGCAGGGGACGTGTGAGAAGTAGGTTTTGTTCTGGGAGCTGCATTCAGAGCTGCATGGGACTTTAAGGCAACTTCATTGTGCCTGTGTGTGTGGAGTAAATACGGTAACACCAATTTTTACTTGCAGATTTGAGACAAATCAAGTGATTACAAATATTTTTTTTAAGTGTGCTGAAAACACATAACATAGAAGTTACCGTCTGAGGGGCGCCTGGGTGGCTCAGATAATTTGGACGTCTGCTTTCTGCTCAGGTCATGATCTCAGGGTCCAGGGATCAAGCTCCCCATTGGACTCACACCTCAGTGGGGAGCCTGCTTCTCTCTCTTCCTCTGCCTCTTCCCCTGCTTGTGCTCTCTCTCTGTCTCTCCCTCTCTCAAATGAATAAATAAATTTTTAAAAAAGTTACCATCTTAATCATTTTTAAGTGTATAGTTAAATAGTTTTAAGTATTTATATTGTGATAAAACAGATCTCTAGAACTTTTTCATCTTGCCCATCTGAAACTTTATACTTGTTAAAAACACTCTCCTTTCCCCCTTTCTCCAGCCCCTGGTAACCACAATTCTTCCTTCTGTTTCTTTTTTTTTTCCTTAAGATTTTATTAATTTATTTGAGAGAGAGAGAGAGAGAGAGAGATCACAGGTAGGCAGAGAGGCAGGCAGAGAGATAAGGGGAAGTAGGCTCCCTGCTGAGCAGAGAGCCCAATGCGGGACTCGATCCCAGGACCCTGAGATCATGACCAAAGCTGAAGGCAGAGGCTTAACCCACTGAGCCACCCAGGCGCCCCTCTTCCTTCTGTTTCTATGAACTTGACTACTTCGATACCTTGTATAAGAAGGATCATACAGTATTTGTCTTTTGGGGGCTGGCTTATTTCCCTTCCACACAGTTCATCCACACAGCATGTGACAGATCTCCTTCCTTCTTAAGAAGAACTAATATTCCACTATGTGTATTCCTCACATTTTACATATCCATTCATCTCTCATGAACGTGGGCATGCAGATACTTCTTCAAGGTTCTGCTTTCAGTTCTTTTGGATATACACCCAGAAGTAGGATTGCTGGATCAGATGGTGGTTCTATTTTTAATTTTTTGAGGAACCTCTATACCGTTTTCCATAGCAGTCAAAATATTTTACAATCCTACCAACAGAGCACAGGGGTTCCAATTTTTCCACATCCTCGCCAACACTAAATGTTTTTATGTTAAAAACAAATGCACTACCGTGTTTAATCTTACATCTTGAGTGAATTTTAAAGGGCAAACAGAAGACTTCAAGTAAATTTTGATTTTGTGGTAGATCCTCTCACAAAGGGAGTACTTCGGTGGAAGCATTTGAGAAGCCCTGAATTATAAGAGGAGTCCTCAGGATGATGTAGTTGAGAAGAATTCATGCATATATAGGAAGATGAAGACCATCTTCCCAAAGCAGCATGTTACAAAGTGTACAACTTTGTTTATTTGTGAGTGAGAGTGTGTGAGAGAGAGCACAAGTGGGAGTGGGTACAGGGGGAGAAGGAGAAGCAGGCTTCCTGCTGAGCAGGGAGCCTGATTGGGGTGGGAGGGAGGTGGCTTCATCCCAGGATCCTGGGATTGTGACCTGAGCTGAAGGCGGATGCTTAATGGACTAAGCCACCCAGGCCTTCCTACAATTTGATCTTGAGACACTTAGTACCATAGGCATTTAGTAGGGGAGTGAAGACTTCTTAAAAGTGATATGTTCTGGGGGCACCTGGGTGGCTCAGTGGGTTAAAGCTTCTGCCTTCGGCTCAGGTCTTGATCCCAGGTTCCTGGGATCAAGCCCCACATTGGGCTCTCTGCTCAGCAGGGCGCCTGCTTCCCCCTCTCTCTCTGCCTGCCTCTCTGCCTACTTGTGACCTCTCTCTCTGTCAAATAAATAAATAAAATCTTTGAAAAAGTGATACATTTGAATGGGAGCTTAAAGGAGAATGGTAAATGTGAATTTGACAACAAGAAGAATATGTATTAATGTAAAGAAAAATGTGATCTCATAATTAATCATGGAACTTGATTTTGGGAGCTAATAAACAGTGTACCCCCGCACTCCCCAGTATCTAGTGATTGCTGTAAGTGGATGTAGTAACTAAGTTTATTTAATGAGGGCAGGTTCAGTATTTTTATTGTGATTTTTCTCATGATCTGGAAGTAAGTCTTCAAATGCCATTATCATTTGTGTCTCAGAATTGCTAGAATGGTTTTGAAAGATTCCTTGAAAAAAAAAAAAACTGTTTTTTGGGGCACCTGGGTGGCTCAGTGGGTTAAAGTCTCTGCCTTCGGCTCAGGTCATGATCCCAGGGTCCGAGATCGAGTCCCACATTGGGTTTTCTGCTTAGCAGGGAGCCTGCTTCCTACTGTCTCTCTGCCTTACTCTCTACCTACTATCTCTGTCTGTCAAATAAATAAATGAATAAATAAATAAAAAATCTTAAAAAAATACTGTTTTTTTAGACGTCTTCTAGGACCAAGTGTTTGCGATGGTGCTGATTTAGGGTAAGCTGTTTGTTCTCTTATGACATGGCTAGAAGCAAGAAAGAACACTTAGTGTCCAGAGAGCAAATGTTGAAAAACTGAAGAGTATAGATGGTTAACAAAATTGTTTACTTTTTGCAAGTATTGCCCCATTTTGTGTGAATCCAAGTCAATCCTAACTCAAAGGATGATTCATATTTTCAATAAGAATGCCCAGGAAAGTCTTGTGTTGTTGTTTTTAACGCGTTTGGATTTTCTTACTTGTATGGAGTCACTTAAGACTTGTCCATTTTCAGTTTTTAAATCTACCTTCTGGTGGTTTAAATTATTCTCACTTTGGCTGTACTTTAATTACCTTTTGCTTGAAAGTTTTTTGTTTTTTGTTTTTTGTTTTTTAAATGTAAACTGTGCAGTGACCAAAACTAAAACTAAAACAACCAGACAGGAATGGATGTAAGTTACATTCTGACAGGGTAATCGTGATTTATGTACTTGGAGCAGAGAGCTAGTGATGGTTTCTATCTCACTGGACCATATTATTTGATTGCTAGGTTTCTGTTGCCTGTATCAGAGGGATAGCTTTACTGTTCATTTAATTTTGAACAATTGGATGTTGGAAAATTAGTTTAGTATTTAGAACTTAGTAAATGATTCTCCGAGCGATCAAGAACATCAGAGGCAAAAAACAAAGCAAACAACAAAACTCGGTTTCAGTTCAGGAGTATGTGAATTAAATACTATGTTTAAGCAAGCACGTTCCAGAGTGGCTTCCTTGGAGTGTGAGTTTTACAGAGTGTTAGTACATATTCTGTGAAGAGTGAGTTTTGTAGCTACTTGGGATGAGAAACCCTAGAATAAGCAATATAAATCAGATTTCTGTAGGGCTTCTCAAAGCCTTTAATATTTATAGACACAACTAATGAATTGTTGAGCACTACATCAAAAACTAATGATGTACTACATGTTGGCTAACTGAACATAATAAAAAAATAGACACTTCCTAAAATCACCGAAAAAATTATTTGCATGTTCATTGTGAATTGCTGAGGAATGAAGTACAACAGGCAGCATTTCTGAAACATTTGTGGTATTCTCTTTTCTTAGAGAGCACCTTGCAGGGCTAATATTCCATAGAACAAATTGTAGAAAGAATGTAAGGGCCATCTGGCTGTGACATCTCTCACCCCACTGATCACCAGGGTTGATTGGCTGATCTGGCTGGCTGGCTGGCTGGGTGTCCCCTTCCTCCCTCACTGCTCCTTGTGCATCCCTCCCAGACTGAAGTTTACCCTGGGGACACTGAGCACTGTGTCCACTGGATGAGCTGTCCTATTAATCCCTGACTTATAGCATTATATTTGCAGGTCAGAACGTAGGGAGGAACTGAAAGGCTGATTGATAAGAGGAAAAATGAGACGAGTTGTTTTGTTGAAATACTCAGTGTTACTTGATTTTGAAGAGGTCATAAGTGCCTTAAAAAAAAATTTTTTTTTTGAGCTTGTTAAAAGGAAACCAAGGTGCTGATTTGTATTACCTGTTTAGTCCGAATTATTTCCAGTTCAATGTACCACATTTCCCCCATTTGTAAAAAAGGGTTTATACATTGAATTTTAAAGCTTCCACAACTTTTTTTTTTTTAAATCAGATTTTATTTATTTATTTGACAGAGAGAGAGAGAGCACAAGCAGAGGGAGTGACAGGCAGAAGCAGAGGGAGAAGCAGGCTCTCCGCCTAGCAGGGAGCCTGATGCCGGGCTGGGCAGACACTTAACCAGCTGAGCCACCCAGGTGCCCCTAGAGCTTCCAGAACTTTGAACAATCATTTCATCCTATTTTTAAGGATGAGAAAGCTAAAGATTGGGATATTATGTTATTCACTGAATAGCTAGTTAATGGCAGGGTTTACATTGGAATTCAGGTTCCCTGATTGCTATTTAAAAATTCTTTCCAATGCAGTGTGTGCCTTTCCCATGTGGCCGTGATCTGTTTCTCTGTATTGTGGCTTTAGAGTTTACCTCTCTAGGGGATTTTGTCTTTAGCATAGTTTACTCAGCTGTACATGTTACTCCATAGATGACACTGATTTTGATTCTAGCCTGTGATCACGCCCCCTAAAATGATGGCGTTTTAAACTCTGACAGTACATGAATAATAATTATTAAAATTTGACCTAATTCTGGTGACCACATTGTAAATCCAGTGATACTTCAGTGGAGAAGAAAGAAGAGTAGAAAACTGCTGGGATGTTTGAGGGTTCAGTGGCTGACCAATGGTGGTGTGGTTACAAGAAGCAGCTATATGTAGTGCTGTGGGTTTGATGGGAAACATGATGTTTGTGGTTAGACATCAGAGCTTGTTTTAAGTTATAACTTTATTGCTTATTCTGATGATGTAATTCACACGTTCTCAATTGTAAAAGACTGAACAGTATGGCATGTTGATTTGTAAACTGTTGTATAGAGGTTCAGTATAAATATGTTTCAAGTAATTTTCTAAGAGTTCTTTGTAGAATTCAAGAACCAGATGTTCCTTTTTTTTTTTTTTTTTTTTTTTTTTTAATATATGCTCTAGGTCCAATGTGGGGCTTGAACTCACAGCCTTGAGATCTAGTTGTATGCCCCCTGACTGAGCCAGCCAGGCACCCTCAGAACTAGGTGTTAATTTTTTGTTGGTTACATGTGTGAAAATATCTTCTTCCTTAAAACGACCTATTTAAAAGACATTTTTTTAAACCTTGTGCGATGTAATAAAATCAAGCAAAAATGGATCGTAGACTTGAAAGTAAGAGCTACAGCTATAACACTTCTGGGTAAAACCAGAGAGAACCTTTGAGATCCTGAATTGTTTCATGGATAGGACTCAAAAAGAAAAAATGACAAAAGGAAAAAGAAAAAGAAGTCCGTCTTCATCGGCCGTAGTCTAGTCCAGCTGCTATAGCAAAGCAGGTGGGCAGCTTGGAGTAACAGCACTTTGTTTCTCCCAGTTCTGGAGGCTGTCTTGGCTAACTGTCTTGGCTAATGTTGGCTGTTTTTCTATCATGTGAATTTTAGGAATAGTTTGTTAAGTAATACACACACTAAAAAATAACTCTAAACTTAAGGATTTCATTTGGATTTGAATTAAATTTACAAATGATGTGGGGAGAACTGACTTCTATATGATACCAAGTTTTTCTGTCCATGATGATGGTACATCACTCCATTTATTCAGCTTTTTTTGTATTCCTGAATAAGACGTCTTGTTTGTTTGTTTTTCCCTATAAGAGGCTTTGACATATCTTAATCTTAACTGATTTATAGTTCTGTTGATATGGTGCATAGGATTTTTTGTCAATTATATTTTCTGGTTATCAGCGGAACACGTTGGATTCAGGAACCTTAGTGAACTCTCATTAATTCTTACAGTTCACAGATACTTTTGCATTTTCCATGTAGTCAGCCATGCTGTCTGTATACAAGGCCAGTCTTACTTCTTGCTATCTACTTCTTGAACCATTGGCTTCTTCTTCTTACCACACTGGCTTTTGCACGATATTGAATAGAGTAGGGCTGGAGGGTATCCTTGTTTGTTTTTTACATTAGTGGGAATGATTCTAAAGTTTCTCCATTATGTATAATGTTTCCTGTAGATTTTTGAGAACGTGCTCATTTAAGAAAGTTCTAATTTTTTTAAACTGTGCAGGTGCTTCATTTTATGATTCTATTTTCAGGGAATTAAATGATCTTTTAACTTTACTTTTTACTCTTCAGCACATTTCTAGTTACTCTTTAACACATTTCTATCTCGTAGTATTACAAAATTAAATGTGTGAACATGTGATTCATTGAGAATAGCTTTTTTAAAAAAAAGTGAAATAATGGGGGCGCCTGGGTGGCTCAGTCATTAAGCATCTGCCTTTGGCTCAGGTCATGGTCCTAGGGTGCTGGGATTGAGCCCCACATCGGGCTCCCTGTTCCGTGGGAAGCCGCTTCTCCCCCTCCGACTCCCCCTGCTTGTGTTCCCTCTCTTGCTGTCTCTCTCTCTCTCTGTCAAATAAATAAATAAAATATTTTTTAAAAATGATATAGTAGGGGCGCCTGGGTGGCTCAGTGGGTTAAGCCGCTGCCTTTGGCTCAGGTCATGATCCCAGGTCCTGGGTTCGAGCCCCACATCGGGCTTTCTGCTCAGCAGGGAGCCTGCTTCCTCCTCTCTCTCTGCCTGCCTCTCTGCCTACTTGTGATTTCTCTCTGTCAAATAAATAAAAAAAAAAAATCTTTAAAATGATATAGTAAAGGAGTAATGAAATAATAAAGGAGTCATAGTCTTAAACAGTTATGGTACATTATAGAAAATTTGGGAAATACTCAAATACATTAAAGGAAATAAAAATTAGTCATTAGCATATTCTATTTAAAAACTTTTCTTTTGTTCATATTTTATGAAGTAAGCAGTCATTCCTCTATCTGTGCTTCCTGCTTGGTAACTACCGAACTGATTTGAATATATCGTTCCTATCTTTTTTTTCTCCGCAGACAGAAAGTAGACCAATCATTTATATAGGCACATATACAACCTTCAAAAAATGTGGCTTTGCTAATGCAGCAATATTTAATAAAAATCTCCCTAGATCTTATGATAGGACTGCTTAGAATGCCCTTAGATGAATGATGCCATAATTCAAGCATTCCCCTATGATGGACGTTCTTTCCAGTTTTTGACCATCACAGTATCAACTGTGAACATGTGTGCATACATGCTCACCTACTTGTGTGAGCATTTTTGTTTGATAAATTCCTAGGAAAGGACTGCTATACCTTCGGCTTTCTTTGTCTTGAAAACTATTTTAATTATTATTATTATTATTTTTTTTTTAAAGATTTTATTTATTTATTTGTCAGAGAGAGAGAGGGAGAGAGAGCGAGCTCAGGAAGACAGAGTGGCAGGCAGAGGCAGAGGGAGAAGCAGGCTCCCTGGTGAGCAAGGAGCCCGATGTGGGACTCCATCCCAGGACGCTGGGATCATGACCTGAGCCGAAGGCAGCTGCTCAACCAACTGAGCCACCCAGGCGTCCCTATTTTAATTATTATTATTATTATTCTTTAGAGAAAGAGCAGGAGAGCGGGGGCGGGGAGGGGCAACAGGAGGGGAAAAATCTTAAGTAGACTCAGCATCCCTGGGCGTAGAGCTCTATGTGGGGCTTAGTCTCACGACCCTGGGATCCTGACCTGAGCCGAAATCAAGAGTTGAATGCTAAACCGACTGAGCCATCCAGGCACCCCTCTCGAAAATTATTTTATGGCAACTTATGACAAAGTGCTTTTTTCATGTTAGCTGTTTCAGAACTTTCAGTTTGTGGTTCAAAGTAGAAAATGTAGCCATCAGAATATAATAATCAGGTCTGTACATCATTACCATGGAATCCTAGCACTTCAGTGGGTCACATTGCTTCTGAAAGTGGCCTTAGTGACCTCTGCTTCAGTTCCCTCTCTTCCGGTGAACAAGTTGAAAATCAGAACTCCTGGGATTTGAGATAAGCATGATTATTTCCAAAGTATATAATATTTGAGACATGTAATGGGCCAGGTAGCGTGCTATCTGCTTTACGTACGTGATTTTATTTCTTACCTAACCCTATTAAGTAGGTATTCCCATTTACCCTTTACAGCCAAGGAAACTGAGGTTTAGGGTTTAGGTGGGTAACGTCCAGAGTTCCATAATCAGAAAGTGGTAGAACTAGAGTCTGGAACCTCATCTTTCTGATACCACAGCCCATGCCCTTTTCACAGAGTTACTTCCTTTCTGAGCTGTGTAACCAAGATGCTAGGTAAATACATCATATTCAGATCGTTTCTCTACTGTATTGATTTCACAATGCAGAGAGTTAAATGTAGCCATCATTTACCAGTTGGTCTTCCTTGTTAGTGTGGACGTTAATATGTTGCCGAGAGTCTACTCACCAAAGAGGTTGCAGTGAAGGGAACCAGCTGACACGTAGTGTTGCTCTGAATGGCTGTCCAAAGTTACTTTGAGACTGATCAATCCAAAAAACCAAAACCAAACGAATCTGGAAACAGTGACACCCCCCACCTCCCACCACGCCCCCTGCAAGTTCTTTTCCATTCTTTGGGTTTCTAAAAGAATTGCTTGAAATATAGCTCCTAGAGATCTTTTTAATGTGTTATGTTAATGTCACAAGGTGTTTTTGCTCAGTAATAGATTGAGCTGCAGCCATGAGAAAAGAGGAATTTCTTTAGTAATGAAAATTCCTTTTCTTAAACCCATCTTTCATCATTATGGATTTGTCCTCTCTTTTTTGCTGACACTGATTTTTAAGTATAAACATGTCTCATAACTGGGATCTAAGCTGGTTGATCTGTCTTAATAATTTGTGATCCCAGTCTTCATTGAAAGTGGGAATTGCTTATTAGCTGACTTGGTGGTGTTTGCTTTTTCTTTTTCTTTTTTTTTTTTTAACTCAAATAGCATTTTTTTTTTTAAAGATTTTTATTTATTTATTTGACAGAGAGAGATCACAAGCAGGCAGAGAGGCAGGCAGAGAGAGAGGAGGAAGCAGGCTCCCTGCTGAGCAGAAAGCCCGATGTGGGGCTTGAACCCAGGACCTGGGATCATGACCTGAGCTGAAGGCAGCGGCTTAACCCACTGAGCCACCCAGGCGCCCCTCAAATAGCATTTTCAATGAGATTTCACTGCTTTCTCTTTTGAATACTTTTAGACTCTTTTCTGGTATTGTGAGGGAATTCAAAGTTAAGAGTTAGATTTAAAGTTTTGTGTGGCCATGAAAGTGTGTTGACAATATACATCTCATAGGATTGTACACTTATTGCATTTGTTCTACGTTTTTTTGTTTTTTAAAGATTTATTTATTTGACAGACAGATCACAAGTAGGCAGTGAGGCAGGCAGAGAAAGGAGGAAGCAGGCTCCCTGCCAAGCAGAGAGCCCGATGCGGGGCTCGATCCCAGGACCCTGGGATCATGACCTGAGCTGAAGGCACAGGCTTTAACCCACTGAGCCACCCAGGTGCCCCATTTTTTTTTTTTTTTTTAAGAAAAGAAAAATCGGGGAGGAGTCAAGATGGCGGAGAAGTAGCAGGCTGAGACTACTTCGGGAGGCGGGAGATCAGCTAAATAGCTTATCTAAAGATTGCAAACACCTACAAATCCAACGGGAGATTGAAGAGAAGAAGAACAGCAATTCCAGAAACAGAAAATCAACCACTTTCTGCAAGGTAGGACTGGCGGAGAAGTGAATCCAAAGCGACGGGAAGATAGACCGCGGGGGGAGGGGCCGGCTCCCGGCGAGCGGCGGAGCAACGGAGCAAAATCAGGACTTTTTAAAAGTCTGTTCTGCTGAGGGACATCGCTCCAGAGGCTTAACTGGGGTGAAGCCCAGGCGGGGTAAGCGCGGCCTCAGGTCCCGCAGGGTCGCAGAAGGATCGGGGGTGTCTCAGTGTCGCAGAGCTTACCGGTATTAGAACGGGGAAGCCGGCTGCAGAGACAGAGCCGAGGAGTGACTCTCAGCTCAGGGTTGCCTTGAACCGGTCGCAGGCTCGGTCAGCTCGGAGCGCGGCCGGAGGCCAGGGTGACGAGAGTCATTTGGCACTGTTCTCTGAGGGCGCACTGAGGAGTGGGGCCCCGGGCTCTCGGCACCTCCGGGCCGGAGACCGGGAGGCCGCCATCTTTATTCCCGTCCTCCGGACTCTACGGAAAGCGCTCAGGGAACAAAAGCTCCCGAAAGCGAACCCGAGCGGATGACTCAGCGCGGCCCCAGGTAAGGGCGGTGCAACTCCGCCTGGGGCAGAGACGCTTGAGAATCACTACAACGGGCCCCTCCCCCAGAAGATCTACGGGAAATCCAGCCAGGACCAAGTTCACCTACCAAGGAGAACGGCGGAATTCCAGAGGAGAAGAAAGCAAAGCACGGAACACATGGCTTTCTCCCCATGATTTTTTAGCCTTGCAGTTAATTTAATTTTTTTTTTTCTTTTTCAATTTTTTTTTCTTTTTCTCTTCTTCTGCTAAATTTTTTTTAACTTTTACCGTTTTCTTTTTTTTAACGTTTTTTTAAATAGTTTATCTAATATAAATATATTTTTTCCTCTTTTTATATATTTTTTTTTTTATCGGCTTTCTTTTTTTTAATAGTTTTTTTTTTTTCTTTCTTTCTGAACCCCTTTTTATCCCCTTTCTCCCCCCTCACAATTCAGGATCTCTTCTGATTTGGCTAAAGCATATTTTCCTGGGGTTGTTGCCACCCTTTTAGTATTTTACTTGCTCCTCCATAAACTCTTATCTGGACAAAATGACAAGGCGGAAAAATTCACAACAAAAAAAAGAACAAGAGGCAATACCAAAGGCTAGGGACCTAATCAATACAGACATTGGTAATATGTCAGATATAGAGTTCAGAATGACGATTCTCAAGGTTCTAGCCGGGCTTGAAAAAGGCATGGAAGATATTAAAGCAACCCTCTCGGGAGATATAAAAGCCCTTTCTGGAGAAATAAAAGAACTAAAATCTAACCAAGTTGAAATCAAAAAAGCTATTAATGAGGTGCAATCAAAAATGGAGGCTCTCACTGCTAGGATAAATGAGGCAGAAGAAAGAATTAGCGATATAGAAGACCAAATGACAGAGAATAAAGAAGCTGAGCAAAAGAGGGACAAACAGCTACTGGACCACGAGGGGAGAATTCGAGAGATAAGTGACACCATAAGACGAAACAACATTAGAATAATTGGGATTCCAGAAGAAGAGGAAACAGAGAGGGGAGCAGAAGGTATATTGGAGAGAATTATTGGAGAGAATTTCCCCAATATGGCAAAGGGAACAAGCATCAAAATCCAGGAGGTTCAGAGAACCCCCCTCAAAATCAATAAGAATAGGTCTACACCCCGTCACCTAATAGTAAAATTGACAAGTCTTAGTGACAAAGAAAAGATCCTGAAAGCAGCCCGGGAAAAGAAGTCTGTAACGTACAATGGTAAAAATATTAGATTGGCAGCAGACTTATCCACAGAGACCTGGCAGGCCAGAAAGAGCTGGCATGATATATTCAGAGTACTAAATGAGAAAAACATGCAGCCAAGAATACTATATCCAGCTAGGCTATCATTGAAAATAGAAGGAGAGATTAAAAGCTTCCAGGACAAACAAAAACTGAAAGAATTTGCAAATACCAAACCAGCTCTACAGGAAATATTGAAAGGGGTCCTCTAAGCAAAGAGAGACCCTAAAAGTAGTAGATCAGAAAGAAACAGAGACAATATACAATAACAGTCACCTTACAGGCAATACAATGGCACTAAATTCATATCTCTCAATACTTACCCTGAATGTTAATGGGCTAAATGCCCCAATCAAAAGACACAGGGTATCAGAATGGATAAAAAAACAAAACCCATCTATATGTTGCCTACAAGAAACTCATCTTACACCCGAAGACACCTCCAGGTTTAAAGTGAGGGGGTGGAAAAGAATTTACCATGCTAATGGACATCAGAAGAAAGCAGGAGTGGCAATCCTTATATCAGATCAATTAGATTTTAAGCCAAAGATTATAATCAGAGATGAGGAAGGACACTATATCATACTCAAAGGAACTGTCCAACAAGAAGATCTAACAATTTTAAATATCTATGCCCCTAACGTGGGAGCAGCCAACTATATAAACCAATTAATAACAAAATCAAAGAAACACATCGACAAGAATACAATAATAGTAGGGGATTTTAACACTCCCCTCACTGAAATGGACAGATCATCCAAGCAAAAGATCAACAAGGAAATCAAGGCCTTAAATGACACACTGGACCAGATGGACATCACAGATATATTCAGAACATTTCATCCCAAAGCAACAGAATACACATTCTTCTCTAGTGCACATGGAACGTTCTCCAGAATAGATCACATTCTTGGTCCTAAATCAAGTCTCAACCGGTATCAAAAGATTGGGATCATTCCCTGCATATTTTCAGACCATAATGCTCTAAAGCTAGAACTCAATAACAAGAGGAAATTTGGAAAGAACCCAAATACATGGAGACTAAACAGCATCCTTCTAAAGAATGAATGGGTCAACCAGGAAATCAAAGAAGAATTGAAAAAAATTATGGAAACAAATGATAATGAAAACACAACAGTTCAGAATCTGTGGGACACAACAAAGGCAGTCCTGAGAGGAAAATATATAGCGGTACAAGCCTTTCTCAAGAAACAAGAAAGGTCTCAGGTACACAACCTAACCCTACACCTAAAGGAGCTGGAGAAAGAACAAGAAAGAAACCCTAAACCCAGCAGGAGAAGAGAAATCATAAAGATCAGAGCAGAAATCAATGAAATAGAAACCAAAAAAACAATAGAACAAATCAATGAAACTAGGAGCTGGTTCTTTGAAAGAATTAATAAGATTGATAAACCCCTGGCCAGACTTATCAAAAAGAAAAGAGAGAGGACCCAAATAAATAAAATCATGAATGAAAGAGGAGAGATCACAACGAACACCAAAGAAATACAGACAATTATAAGAACATACTATGAGCAACTCTACGCCAACAAATTTGACAATCTGGAAGAAATGGATGCATTCCTAGAGACATATAAACTACCACAACTGAACCAGGAAGAAATAGAAAGCCTGAACAGACCCATAACCAGTAAGGAGATTGAAACAGTCATCAAAAATCTCCAAACAACAAAAGCCCAGGGCCAGACGGCTTCCCGGGGGAATTCTACCAAACATTTAAAGAAGAACTAACTCCTATTCTCCTGAAACTGTTCCAAAAAATAGCAATAGAAGGAAAACTTCCAAACTCATTTTATGAGGCCAGCATCACCTTGATCCCAAAACCAGACAAGGATCCCAACAAAAAAGAGAACTACAGACCAATATCCTTGATGAACACAGATGCAAAAATTCTCGCCAAAATACTAGCCAATAGGATTCAACAGTACGTTAAAAGGATTATTCACCACGACCAAGTGGGATTTATTCCAGGGCTGCAAGGCTGGTTCAACATCCGCAAATCAATCAATGTGATACAACACATTAATAAAAGAAAGAACAAGAACCATATGATACTCTCCATAGATGCTGAAAAAGCATTTGACAAAGTACAGCATCCCTTCCTGATCAAAACTCTTCAAAGTGTAGGGATAGATGGCACATACCTCAATATTATCAAAGCCATCTATGAAAAACCCACCGCAAATATCATTCTCAATGGAGAAAAACTGAAAGCTTTTCCGCTAAGGTCAGGAACACGGCAGGGATGTCCGTTATCACCACTGCTATTCAACATAGTACTAGAAGTCCTAGCCTCAGCAATCAGACAACAAAAGGAAATTAAAGGCATCCAAATCGGCAAAGAAGAAGTCAAACTATCACTCTTCGCAGATGATATGATACTCTATGTGGAAAACCCAAAAGACTCCACTCCAAAACTGCTAGAACTTGTACAGGAATTCAGTAAAGTGTCAGGATATAAAATCAATGCACAGAAATCAGTTGCATTTCTCTACACCAACAACAAGACAGACGAAAGAGAAATTAAGGAGTCCATCCCATTTACAATTGCACCCAAAACTATAAGATACCTAGGAATAAACCTAACCAAAGAGACTAAGAATCTATACTCAGAAAACTATAAAGTACTCATGAAAGAAATTGAGGAAGACACAAAGAAATGGAAAAATGTTCCATGCTCCTGGATTGGAAGAATAAATATTGTGAAAATGTCTATGCTACCTAAAGCAATCTACACATTTAATGCAATTCCTATCAAAGTACCATCCATTTTTTTCAAAGAAATGGAACAAATAATCCTAAAATTTATATGGAACCAGAAAAGACCTCGAATAGCCAAAGGAATATTGAAAAAGAAAGCCAAAGTAGGTGGCATCACAATTCCGGACTTCAAGCTCTATTACAAAGCTGTCATCATCAAGACAGCATGGTACTGGCACAAAAACAGACACATAGATCAATGGAACAGAATAGAGAGCCCAGAAATGGACTCTCAACTCTATGGTCAACTCATCTTCGACAAAGCAGGAAAGAATGTCCAATGGAACAAAGACAGCCTCTTCAATAAATGGTGTTGGGAAAATTGGACAGCCACATGCAGAAAAATGAAATTGGATCATTTCCTTACACCACACACGAAAATAGACTCAAAATGGATAAAGGATCTCAATGTGAGAAAGGAATCCATCAAAATCCTCGAGGAAAACACAGGCAGCAACCTCTTCGACGTCAGCCGCAGCAACATCTTCCTAGGAACATCACCAAAGGCAAGGGAAGCAAGGGCAAAAATGAACTTTTGGGATTTTATCAAGATCAAAAGCTTTTGCACAGCAAAGGAAACAGTGAACAAAACCAAAAGACAACTGACAGAATGGGAGAAGATATTTGCAAACGACATATCAGATAAAGGGCTAGTGTCCAAAATCTATAAAGAACTTAGCAAACTCAACACCCAAAGAACAAATAATCCAATCAAGAAATGGGCAGAGGACATGAACAGACATTTCTGCAAAGAAGACATCCAGATGGCCAACAGACACATGAAAAAGTGCTCCATATCACTCGGCATCAGGGAAATACAAATCAAAACCACCATGAGATATCACCTCACACCAGTCAGAATGGCTAAAATTAACAAGTCAGGAAATGACAGATGCTGGCGAGGATGCGGAGAAAGGGGAACCCTCCTACACTGTTGGTGGGAATGCAAGCTGGTGCAACCACTCTGGAAAACAGCATGGAGGTTCCTCAAAATGTTGAAAATAGAACTACCCTATGACCCTGCAATTGCACTGCTGGGTATTTACCCTAAAGATACAAACATAGTGATCCGAAGGGGCACGTGCACCCGAATGTTTATAGCAGCAATGTCTACAATAGCCAAACTATGGAAAGAACCTAGATGTCCATCTACAGACGAATGGATAAAGAAGATGTGGTATATATACACAATGGAATACTATGCAGCCATCAAAAGAAATGAAATCTTGCCATTTGCGACGACGTGGATGGAACTAGAGGGTATCATGCTTAGCGAAATAAGTCAATCGGAGAAAGACAACTATCATATGATCTCCTTGATATGAGGGAGAGGAGATGCAACATGGGGGGTCGAGGGGGTAGGAGAAGAGTAAATGAAACAAGATGGGATTGGGAGGGAGACAAACCATAAGTGACTCTTAATCTCACAAAACAAACTGAGGGTTGATGGGGGGAGGGTGTTGGGAGAGGGGGTGGGGTTATGGATATCGGGGAGGGTATTTGCTATGGTGAGTGTTGTGAAGTGTGTAAACCTGGCGATTCGCAGACCTGTACCCCTGGGATAAAAATATATGTTTATAAAGCTGTAAAAAAAAAAAAAAAAAGAAAGGATGAATCCCCAAGTTTTGTAGCAACATGGACGGGACCGGAAGAGATTATGCTGAGTGAAATAAGTCAAGCAGAGAGAGTCAATTATTATATGGTTTCACTTATTTGTGGAGCATAACAAATAGCATGGAGGACAAGGGGAGTTGGAGAGGAGAAGGGAGTTGAGGGAAATTGGAAGGGGAGGTGAACCATGAGAGACTATGGACTCTGAAAACGATCTGAGAATTTTGAAGGGGTGGGGGGTGGGAGGTTGGGGGCACCAGGTGGTGGGTATTGTAGAGGGCACGGATTGCATGGAGCACTGGGTGTGGTGCAAAAATAATGAATACTGTTATGCTGAAAAAAATTAAAAAATTAAAAAAAAAAAAAAAAAAAAAAAAAAAAAAAAAAGAAAAGAAAAATCATCTAAGTATCTTAGCAAGTTTTGATCTTTGAGGTTATTTTGGAGATGGAGCTATTTGATTCCCCAAGAGTAAAGATTTCCCCTTTCTTAGATGCCTTAACTCTTAAAGATACAGTGTTTTGACTACATAATTTAGTTGTAGTGAACTTCTTTTTGATTTCTTTTAGCTTTTCAAAAAGGACAGTTTCTTGTGAAGACCTTCATCGCAGCCAGTGTCCATGCAGGACATAGTCATGCTAGAAAGTGATTAGATTGGAGGCCACGTCTCATCAGTGTTGCTAACTGGAGAATGAGACAAATCTGTGCGGGGGGTGGGGGAGGGAGCAGTTATTTTAACAGATAACCTTACAATTGAGAAGAAAGATTGATTTTTTTTTAATTCTACATTTTAGACTTGCCAGGTTTATAGCCATTTGATAGAATATGGACAGGATGTTCTTTTCTGTTCTAGTGATAACTGACTTCCTCTATTGTTTTTCCACCTTGTCATGATTATTCAAGTATGGAAGGCTTTGTCATTGGCCACTATAGAGTTGTCATGTGATGGCCCAAGGTTTCTCTGCATCCCCACACAAAGCTGGACACATCACTCGGGTCTAACCATGTTCTTTCAGAGCTTTCCACCCTTGTTGTTGCTTCTGAAAGACCATTATACTCCAACAGTGTGTAGAACAGAGAGAGACAAGGGCTGTCTTCAGAATATGTTCCACAATTCCCCAAAGACATAGAGTGGTTGTATGATATGTGATTCATAATAAGAAATGTATGTATTTGATCTTTGTACCCATTTCTAGTATAGGACTCCTAAAAGCCTTGAAATTTTCTAAGTGCTAAGAACTGTAAAAGTATCTTTTATTATGTTAATAAGATAGATGACTTTTGGTCCACACTTCAGGATAGGGGCTGGTTGTCAGCAGAACCTACGTGATGAGAGGTTTCGGACTGACCTCTGGGGAGGGGAGAAGGCCTGAAGGTTGAATTGATTGCCAACGGCCAATCATATAATCAATCATGCCTATATAGTGAAGCCTTCATAAAAACTCGAACGGACAGGGTTTGGAGGGCTTCTTGGTTGGTGAACACGTGGAGATTGGGGGAAAGATGTGTGTTCAGAGAGCACAAAAGTTCTGTGCCCTTTGCATATCTTGCCCTATGCATCTCTTTTATCTTGCTGTTCCTGTGTTCTATGCTTTGCAATAAGCTGGTGACCTAGAGAAAATGGTTTACTGAGTTCTGTGAGCTGTTCTAGCGAATTAATCTAACCTGAGTGGCAGGAGTGAGCATGTGTCCTGGGACCTCAAATTTATAGCCAGTCAGCCAGAAACACAGGTGACAAGCAGACTTGTGATTGATGTCTAAAGTGGAGGACAGTGCTGTGGGACTGAGCCCTTAACCTACGGAATCTGACGCCATCTCTGGGTAGATCGTGTCAGAGGTCAGTTGAATTGTAGGATCCCAGCTGGCATGAGAAAATTGTTTGGTGCTGTGAGAAAAAAACCCCACATATTAAAACTGGATGTCAGAATAATAGGTTGGAACTTGCTTAAGAGTAGCCTCTGTGATTCTGGAGCTGCCAGGCTATGAGAAGGAACATGATTAAGAATCATGTACATATTTTCCTTTATCTCAACCACTGATTACTCATGTTCCGTCTTGAAAAGGTAACGTTTGAGGCGGTGGCTTTCAAACTTTTATAACAGGATCCAAGTAAAAAATAGTTTATTTAGCTACCCTTCCCCACACACACCAGAAGTAAAACATTCATGAAATAAAAAACCTTGTGCTCACTATATGCAGTGTCTTTGATATATCTTATTTATTTCATTTGAAAACACTGATATCCATTAAATTGATTTAACATGCCACTAATGTGTCGAGCTGCAATTTAAAAATAATTCTGGATCAAGGAGACTATTATTTTTCTTCATAATTGCATATTATTCCTTTTACAGTTTAACTTCCTCATAGAAGAAATCTTCTAGAAATGTGTACATTGTAATGTCGGTATGTATCAAGCTGGCCCAGGAACTATGTTTGTCTTCTGTGCCCACACATGTAACTGACAAGATTACTTTGTGACTTCTCAACATGTGCATCCACTGGTAGAAATGGAGACTCCCAAACTATCTTGTTGATTTGGAAATACAATTAAAAGCTTGCCAAATTGTGTATATCTTACTAAGTAGTGTATATTACCAAAAGGATGAAAAGGTCTCAAAACTTGTTTTTACTCCTCCGATTTCCACTCATAGCATCAGTAGATGTAGCTTGTTTGTAACCTCTAATGCTACTCTAATTTTAGGATATGTGCGGCCGAAGCGAGCACTCCGATGCTACTCTAAATGGTCTGCATCTGGACCTGGGAAGATGTGCTTAACCCACTGGGCAATTTTCTAGTTTTTACATGCTGGGATTATGTTTAAAATAACTTTATAGGGCTGGATAATGCTTCTCACTGTGATTAATTTCCCTGGAGATCAATGCTACCCCAGAATCAATCCTATCCAAGTGAATATGAAGACTGTCTTTGGTTAGAGGGATTATTTTGTCTATGATGAGCTATTTTCTCTGTTGCAAATTAGCTATACTTCTAACTTTGAGAAAGGGATCTTCTAACCCATTGGATTTTGTAATTTGCTTACTACATGAATTCAGTGACCAAGCTCTTTTTATTAACCAATCAATTAATTAATTAATTTATAGTTTATTTATTTATTTACTTATTTGACAGCGATCACAAATAGGCAGAGAGGCAGGCAGAGAGAGAGAGAGAGGAGGAAGCAGGCTCCCTGCTGAGCAGAGCGCCTGATGTGGGGTTCTATCTCAGGTCCCTGAGATCATGACCTGAGCCGAAGGCAGAGGCTTTAAACCACTGAGCCACCCAGGTGCCCTCTCTCTCTCTCTCTTTAAAGATTTGTTTATTTTAGAGAGAAAGAGTAACCTGGGGTGGGGGGAGGGTCAAAGGGAGAGGAAAGAAGCAGACTCCCCACTGCTTGCAGAGCCCGAAGCAGGGTTCCATCTCAGGACTCTGAGATCAGGACCTGAGCTGAAACCAAGGGTCTGCTGCTTAACCAAGTGAGACACCCAGGTGTCCCAGTCAAGTACTTTATTAAGAAAAGGAAGATGAAATTGAACATACTTGAAATGAAATACTTAGTTTGGCTGTAACACTGTTTATTTTAATGAATTTAGTGAAAAAGCTCAGCATAGTTCATTTTCGCAAATAAATAAAATTTGATGGCTATGTGCTGACTGAAATAACTTCAAAATAAGCCCACACAGATGATCTTATATATAGAATTCATATTTAAGTTTTCGAAAGTTTTAGAAAATGCCTCTCTAAGTGAAGAGGGATAATGATTTATGATTCAGACTCTAGATAATGTACTCATTGTTTACACCATACCTGTCACTGGTAGTCATTCTGAAAGAAAAGAGCCTATGGGAAGTTGGAACTTCTTTTTATTCCTAAGGAGTAGGTGATGTATGCACCTAACCCACAGGATTTGCCAGAGAAGAAAAGAGGATGTTTAAAAATCATGAAACCATGGCTCTCATGATTATCATGAAATCAGTCCTCAGTATTTCTTAAATTATAACAGAATACTTTTCATTAGGAATTTCATATTTAATGTGATAATCTTAATTTTGTGTCCATAAGTGACTATTCTATAGCACATTACCATTAGCAAGAAAATATTTATAGGCTGTTTCATGTGAAAGGAAGAGGGAATATTTTGCTCATAGTCTTTGAGTAAAGATTTATAGATTGCAATTTATGCATGTTTTATTCATGCTAATATTCTCTTGTTGAAAGTCTCTTTATGTTAGGACCCAACATTTACTTTGGCTTAATTAAACTGGGCTTCAAATTAATTTTCAGTTGATCGGCTGTCTTTAAGAATTACTAGAGGTTGGGGGGGCTGGTGCCTGGGTGACTCAACCAGTTAAGCATCTGCCTTCAGCTCAGGTTGTGATCCTGGGATTGAGTCCCTTGTGCGGCTCCTTACTCAGTGGAGAGCCTGCTACTCCCCTTGCTCATGCTCTTGCTCTTTCTCTGACAAATACATAAATAAAGATGTTAAAAAAAGAACTCCTAAAGTGGTTCTTTGTTGGATGGACCCAAAATAGTACTATTGTCCTGCTGTACTTCCTTGTCTCGAATGGCTGAGTGTCAAGATGCTATCCTGACTCAGATCTTTATTCCACTAATAAAATCTTCTTGATTTTGGAGCTTGGGTCTGCTCACTCTGAAAAGATGAGGAAACCACAGACAGAAGGATTGAGAAAGCTAGCAGAAGTGTATTTGTAAAATGGTGGAAGGTGTTCATTCATTTTCTTCTATTGTCTTGAGGACTTCCTGTCCTATTAAGATAATTTTCTAATCTGTGCCTCAAGATGCTGGTGCATAGATAGGGCTCCTTTGGTGGGTCTCAAGCAGACGATTCATTTGCACACACTTGGGGGGAGGGACTGGACGGATGGTTGTTTCTTTAGCAGCAGTTCTGTCAGTCGTAATGGAGCATATTTGTGTTCATCAGTCTGTTATCATATACTTTTTATTCACTTCCCTAATGGTTTAATGCCTTATGTTCCTATTTGTTCTGAATAAATTTCCCTTCTTAGATATGTGAAGATTAAACTGATCTGCTTCACTCTGTATTTAGGGACACTGTGTTTCCCATTCATCACCTGCTGCTAATCTTTAGCAGTAAAATTAAATTGACATTTGTTAAAGGATATTTTGATCTATCTTTGAAAAGGGTGGTAAAGAGTAATTAGTCACAGTAATGGAGGCTTTTTTTCCCCCCATTTTGTGTGCAAATTTAGGTTGCTGAAACAGATTCTAATTTTGTAATGGTGGTAGAGAATTCCTTCTTTAGTTTCATGGTTTGTTTAACAATTAAGAATCTGATGAATCCTTGAAGCATTTGGAAATTTAGCAGTCTTGAAAACTAGCCTCCTTTCCATTGGTAGCTCCCAAGGCTGACCCCAGCTCCAGTCCTAGATGGTGCGTTTCTGTTTTCCCTTTGACCCGGAGGTCAGCCTCAGTCCTATCAGTAGACAGAGTGTCTGTAGTTCTGAGGTTTGGGCTGTGCACTTGAATTCATCACTCACGATACCAAAGTCAGCACATTGGCAGTATGACTTTATGCTCCCTGGGTAACCAGAATTAATGTCTCTGTGCCTCAGTGACTAATAGTCAACATAAAGACCTGAGAGGGAATAAAATGTGTGCGGGAAGCAGAATGCATCAAAGGACAAGTTAGACTCAGGGTGCTAAGCTGATAAAACATGCACATTTATATGCTGATCATAATTGAGTCCAGCATCTTGTTCTCCACCTCCGAGGTTCAAAAGCCCTGGCGAGAGCAAGGTTTCTCTCCTCCCCAGCCAGATGCTCCTTGGAGAGCACTCTGCCTGCTTTACGGTTCCCCATCATTCGGCCTTGAACTCCTGGACTGTTCACTACAGGCACTCTTCAGCTTAGATCTGCTGGTCACAGTAGTCTGTGCCTCAGAGTCTCTCAGGCCTGCCTTCCTCAGCTTGATCTCCCCCTTGACCCTTGCCCTCTGTGCTTCTGTTGTCAAACTTATGAACATCGCTCAGGTTTCTTTCATAATAGGAGCCATGAGACTTAAGGGATTTCACATTTTCTTCTGTAGAGGCTCATCTTTGAATTCACAGCAATACAAACCAGTTTGTTCTTGTTGTAGTGGTAGTGGCTTATCGTGAGTTGGAATATTCTTTTATAGTGGTACTGCGGCGTTATTAAACAGAACTTTTATTTTGACTATGTGTTGGAGAGAACGGAATCTGGAGCCTGCAGTTTTACTTGTTTGATGGTTGGAAGTGTTTGCATGGATTCGCTTCTGCCTTTCTACATTTTAGACCTTGTTTCTTTTCCACTACCCAAAAACATCATCACCAGGTCTGAGAGGACATACGATGAGAGGTGCAGCCCTGTGGGTTTGTGTCCTGATGCTGAGCGAGTTGGCCCAATAGTATTCCCGAAAGTTCTTCCTATACCGTAACGGCTGGCGTGACAGAAGTGATTGTAAACCTGGGGCCCACCAGAGCTATCTCATAGAAGGGAAAGTGTAAAGTACAAGTGGAAAGATTGTGCTTAACTGATTGCAGTTAAAATATCTTTTGCAAGTTCTACAAAACCATATGCTGTGTGAATATATCACTAGGTCTCCCAGGACCTTGCAAGAAGCTTGGGCAAGAGAGGAGACCTGAGGGGCGCCTGGGTGGCTCAGTGGATTAAAGCCTCTGCCTTCGGGTTGGGTCATGATCCCCGGATCCTGGGATCAAGCCTCACATTGGGCTCTCTGCTCACTGAGGAGCCTGCTTCCCCCTCTCTCTGCCTGCCTCTCTGCCTACTTGTGATCTCTGTCTGTCAAGTAAATAAATCTTTAAAAAAAAAAACACAAAAAAACAAAAAAAGGAGATCTGAGTGTAAGCTCCATTTGCTTCATAAACCATCTCAGATTATTTCTTACATTCTGTGGTAGAAAAAGATCTCTGTGTCCTATCCGAATATGGTTAGGAGAAGTGCCCGAAAGGAACCTTTCCAGTACACTCAGTATGGATGTCTTTTGTTTTTCCTGTTGGAGGAAAGCTGTGAAAAAGAAAAAGACTCATAGAAGAGAAGCTAAAATGAAAGGGTGATAAATAGGGTCCGAAGAAATCACAGTTCAGACTGGTTGGCCAGAGAGAGAACCGGTATTGAAAACTACTTAATTTTACTGGGTTTTCTGGATTCCGGGAAGTACTTTTCACATCTGAAACATTTTTGGCCAATATGTACCTCACCGGTGTATATAAGTGATGTTGTAGTGTTTTCCTTTCTTCCATCTGAAAAGTTGTTTTTTTTTGTTTTGTTTTAAAAAACTGTTGATCCCAGGCCCCTGTGTGGCTCAGTCGGTCGAGGGTCTGACTTGATGTCAGCTCGGGTCACGGGCTCAGGGTCCTAGGTTTGAGCCCTGAGAAAGGCTCTGTGCTCTGTGGGGAGTCCCGCTTGAGGCGTCTCCCTCTGCCCCTCCCCCAGGTACATGGACTCTTTTTCTAAATAAAGAAATCTTAAAAAAATGAATGGTACAGATGAAAATGGTGTCTGGACCCTAAGACTACAAGAAGGCTATTGCCCACTATCTTCATTTTCTAAGAAAGGAATAATTAAGAGAAAATGGGTTAGATAGTACAGGGGAGTTTGAGACCTGAAGAATGCTTTCTTAACAATCGTATTAGAACAGTGCACCAAAAGAAAGTGTAGAATTTCAGTCTCTGAAGCTGTATAAAATGTGATTAAGAGATTTTCATTTTAAATAAGTTAGGAATTGAATTCTCGTCATGGTTTGGAATTCTTCCTTTCACTTAAGAAATACCCTGCATATAAATGAACTTCGCTATAGTACCTTGTTGGATAAAACTCTCCTTAATTCTATACCTCATTTCACTGCAGTCTTACTAGTTCCCATTATTCAGCCCTCACCCAGTGCATATGTGTGGACAGTACTTTTAAGTATCTTGAGCAATTAACCCAAGTTAACCTCCACGTCTATGTTCAAAGCACTGCCTTCTGATATCATGGCCCCAGAACTGGTACAGCACTGACCCTGCAATGTCTGGAACACTGGGCAAATTAATGACAGTGGAACAGTCCCATTCTTCTACGACAGTGTCCTATGTGGGCATCAAAGACTTCATTGTGTTGGGATCGGGTGAGCAGCCCTGGGTTTGTCTTAAAGAAAGCAAGAGATCAGATGGGCCATTTGGGGCAGACACTGCCAGTACCAATGAATCATTTGTCCTTCCAAGACTTTGCAGAAATGATATTGCTAGGATGAGATCAAGTGGTATTTTTTTCTAGTAATCGATTGAGGGGAACACCAGGAGGAAGGTCTAGGAAGTGTGTGTGAAGACATCATTGAGTTGCTTTATAAATGAGAAGATAAGTAAAAGTTAACATAGTTGACACAGAATTTAATGAAGAATGAGTTTCAATTCTAATTTTGACTTGAATAATTTATTTTTATTTTTTTAAAGATTTTATTTATTTATTTGACAGAGATCACAAGTAGGCAGAGAAGCAGGCAGAGAAAGAGGCGGAAGCAGGCTCCCTGCTGAGCAGAGAGCCCGATGCAGGGCTCGATCTCAGGACCCTGATATTAGGACCTGAGCTGAAGGCAGTGGCTCAACCCACTGAGCCACCCAGGCACCCCTTGAATAATTATTTTTTAAAACAAAGTTTTTAGCCATATAAGGATGTTTGTAGCTAAGGCAAAAGGAATTTTAAGAATACATTTAACTACAATCAGTTACATAAGGTATATTGCAAATATTATATTGGTTTAAAAAATAGACTTATATGCTTTTTCTATTTAATTCGGAGTAGGAACCAAGTTTTTTCAATTCTTCCCTACTTTCTTCTTCAAATAATGCCAATAATCATGGATCCATAACAGTGGAATATTCTATAAGAGAAGCAAGACTGTGTTCTTTACACTGTACAACTTCAGTGTTTCAAAATGCTTTGAGAAATTCCATGAGCATACAAGACAGAGCAAAGATTTACAGTGATGTACTATGAAAAGCATAATTTGAGATACAATTGAATGTAAGTGGGCATGTACAAATACCCTTTGTTTGGGTATTGACAGACTCAAGGAATTCCCTAAACTCTGTAGACTTAATCCTAGAGAGTGAGATGTGAGCCATTTCCAGCATGCAGAAGGTTCTGTAGGAACGCGCTGCTCTTATGAGTTATGTCACATCTGACGGCCTCCTCCTGACTACCTAATGATCATGTGCAGGTCTCTAGGGTTTGAAAATTACCCTGTTCCTGACTGTTGAGCTGGCTTTCCAACCCAAATTCCCACACTAGTCTTGCATTCCTTGCAAACTTGGTGTCAAATGTTCATGATCACTTTAAAACCTCTCAGTATTTTCACTCGGCTCTTTTCCCCTACTTGGAAGCACCGCCCTGTGAACCCTCTTTTCACCTAAGTTGTTCCTCATTTCAACATATTTAGGCTAAGTATTTGCTGCTTTATGTTATCGAGCAGCTTTTTGTTACTTCCTGGAAAACAGGGACCAGATGGATCTCTGGTTCCCTAAATACACTTTAGGCGTTCAATAAATGGTTAGTGGACATGGGCGTGGTCTGCTTCACACGTGGACAGATTACCACTTGAGGGCCAAACCTGGCCCATTGCCTGCTTTTGTAAAAAAAGTTTTATTGGAACACAGCCACACCCATTTATTTACTTATTGCCTATGAGTGCTTTTGCACTATAATAGTGAGTTGAGAAGTGGCAGCAGAGACCAGATAACCCACAAAGCCTAAAATATTTAGTGGTCAGCCCTTCACCAGAAGAGATTTGCCTATCTCTGCTCTAGGTTTGTAACATTGCAGGCTCTCACAATCGCATATCTTAAATTTGGAAGTCACAGAAAAAAATCAATTAATATGCCTAGGTGAAGTAACTGTGATTACTTTTCATTAATGCATCTGCTTGACTATTAATGTAAGGTTACATATAATTATCATTAACATTATGGAAGTTAAACACCTGTTTCAGGGCTAGAATAAATTTCCAAGTACTCATTCCTTCAATTGGTAAAATAGTGTCTGACTAAATTTTCCATAACTAATTCTTTTTTTCTGCCTAATAAGGTTGTTTCATTGAAACGGAACAAAGCATGGTAATTACCAAGCTTACATTCCTTTCTTTTTAGCTTATCTCTCTTTAATGTATTTGCCTTAATCTTGTAGAAACATTCTAATTATATTATAAAGTTCGCCTCCTTATGTGTTCTTAGGTTAACTCAGAAAGCATCATATTTATTTAAATTAATATTTATTAAACATATATGATACTGATTAGCATACCTAGAAAGAAGATATAAATTCAACATTCATTCATTCCTAACAAAACTTTGAGGTTTTTTTTCTTTTAACAGAGAATTGTGTCTTAAAGGATCTAGTCACAAAACAACAGCAACTAAATAAAGTAATGGAAGTAAAGCAGAAAAGACATTTCATGAAATAAGCGGTTCAGAAGAGGTCTCTGAGATAACAGAGGTTAAGACTGTTAAATCAGATTCGCAAGAATCCAGTCTTATGCCACATCAGCCTTTATAGTAAAGTTCAAGGACACAAATGGTTCTGAGACACCACAAAACGTGGTGAGGGGGCGCCTGGGTGGCTCAGTGGGTTAAAGCCTCTGCCTTTGGCTTGAATTGTGATCCCAGGGTCCTGGGATCGAGTCCCACATCGGGCTTTCTGCTCGGCAGGGAGCCTGCTTCCCTCCTCTCTCTCTGCCTGCCTCTCTGCCTGCTTGTGATCTCTATCTGTCAAATAAATAAGTAAAATCTTTTTTTTTTCTTAAAGATTCTATTTATTTATTTGACAGAGATCACAACTAAGCAGAGAGGCAGGCAGAGAGAGAGGAAGGAAAGCAGGCTCCCCACTGAGCAGAGAGGCCGATGTGGGACTCGATCCCAGGACCCCGGGATCATGACCTGAGCCGAAGGCAGAGGCTTTAACCCACTGAGCCACCCAGGTGCCCCAAATAATAAAATCTTAAAAAACAAAACAAAATATGGTGAGGACAGGACGGTGGTCCCTTTCCCCAGGTTGTCTCTAGGGGCATTAGGAGGCTCTGGCCCAGGCTAAGGTACAAGGTCTCTAAGCAGTGCCTGTGGGATATTAGGATACTGTTTCCATCCGGAAGCTATTTCCATTTTGTATCCTGAGGGCTAAACACAATTAATGTGACCTATTTTCCAAGGTGCTATGTTCCATAAAGTCAAAGATTCCAGATTTGTTAACCATCAGTAATTTGAGACAGATTCGGTACATCCCGCTAAAATGATTCCATAGATAAGGAGTCTCCTGCTAATAAATACCTTCAGGTTTTTTTGTCAAGAGATTTGATATTGGTTGTTTACAAGGAGCTTGACCAGTTTAATTGACCTTTTTCTTTCCCAGGAGCATCTCCCCATATAAACTCTTCTGCTGTGGAAGGCCCAAGAGACCTGAGAGAGAGAGAGAATACAACCATGTCAGTTGGCGTGTGCCCCGAGTTTTTCTTTTGTTCTTTTCCCCTGCCATTTATTGAGATTTGTGGATGTGCTTAAATTGAGTGGGAGTCTTGTACTTATATTTCGGAATAGGGAGAGAAGTGTCCAAGTGAATCTGACTCTCAGTCCTCAGCCTGTCATTGCTTTGTCAGTATTCCTGCTTCCATTCCATGGGATGTAGTTTCAATATCTTATTTCTTCAAGGCAATGCACAATTTGGTCCCAACTTATCTTTCTACCTCCCTTGATTGCCATTTTCCTAAAGAATCCTTCTTGCCAACCAGGCAGAACCACCTCTGCCTCCAGCAGGTCTCTCATTCCTGTACCTTTTGGTGACCACCTCCTTGCTTGTTCTTCTCACCCAACCTACCTGAATGCAACTCCTCTCTCAACTCCAAATGAAATCTCACCTATTCTGCCACCATCCATTCATAGAAGGCTCTTTTAAAAGTATTTCTGTGTATAATTGACACCCAGTGTTACATGAGTTTCAGATGTACAACATAGTGATTCGACAGCTCTGTTATGCTGTGCTCACCCTGAGCGTGGCTCGCATCTGTCACTGTGCTATGCTATTACAAGATCGTTGACTACATTCTCTGTGCTGTACCTTTTCATCCCTGTGACTTATTTATTCCATTACTGGAAGCCTAGTAGACTCTTTTCTGAATTACTAGTGGTTAGTGTTTGTGTCTGTCATCTGGAACTTGCTTGTCCCTCTCTCCAGTTAGATTGTGAGCTTCTAAAGGACAGGCGCTGTCTGAGGTATGGTAGTGTCGGTTGAGTCTGCCTCTGCCGGGAGTCGTTCCCTGTGTTGAGAGTGTACTCGAATACTTAATAATAGTGATGGCAGGGCCATATTTTTCAGGTTGGTGAGATTCTTGTTTACCAGGCTCAGAGGTATCTGACCTTCAGCAAGTCACGTGATCTGTTCCTCAGTTTCCTCATCTCTAAAGTGGAGTAATAATCATGTTTACTGCGTGTGGTGAAATATGTAGAACAGTGTCTGGCACATTGTAGAGCTGCTGCTGCTTTTTGCTATTATTGCCATTGTTGAGGCATGAGACGTAAAGCCAACGGTTTTTCTTTAAATGTCCGGAAGTAAAAGTCGATCTGAAAGAGGTCATTAGTTGCTTGGGGAAGTTAGCTATGTCCTCAAGAGATGTTGACTATTTGCGGATGAATTCTGATGTCAGAGGAACTTGTGCTCCCTAAACATGGGAAATCTTAGGGTACACTGATTTCCAAATCAGCCACATTTTCTCTAACCGAGAGCCTGTCTGACTAGGACAAGTTTTCCCTCCTGTCAAGCTATCAGCTGAGAGGTGGTAATGAAGGAAATTGCTGATGTTAGAATAGCTCTTGAAATAATAACGAGCAACATCAAAAGAAGAAGTATAAGTACAAAGTGAGATGCTCTGGGCTTTTTTCTTTTTTTTAATCTGTAAAAAGACCTGGTGTAGAGAGTGATAAACAGAGGAAGGAAAGAGACATGTAGATAGTGGATCCATATTCACTTAGGTAAAGAGATTTGGTAAGGGAAGTGACTGTCTCAGAGCTGATAAAATGTAGTTATCCTTCTGTAAACTTCTCAGAGAACTCAATGGCAATCACTTCTTAAATGTGGAACATGGTAAGGAGAATGAGAGACAAGGATAGGTGCTACCAGGTCAATTAATTCAATGAAATTTTTCTGATTAGTTCTTTTTTCTTTTTTTTTTTTTTAAAGACTATTTATTTATTTGACACAGAGAGAGAGAGATCACAAGTAGGCAGAGAGGCAGGCAGAGAGAGAGAGGGGGGAAAGCAGGTTCCCTGTTGAACAAAGAGCCCGATGCGGGTCTGGATCCCAGAACCCTGAGATCATGACCTGAGCTGAAGGCAGAGGCTTAACCCACTGAGCCACCCAGGTGCCCCTCTGATTAGTTCTTTAAGAGCCAGATTTTGAAACCGATTGTTGGGAATAGAAATACCTACTAACTAGTGAGGCTGAATATTATTTTCGTGTACTTATCAAAGGAACACAGATTAAAATGGTTAGAAGTAAATACCATTTTCCTATTAAATCAACAAATAGAGATGAGAAGATAATGTTCAATACTGAAGGAGGTACAGTGTGAGGGGCACTCTGAAGTGGTTAATGGCAATGTAAATTGATAGAACCTTTAGTGAAAGAAATTAGCAGTATGTTTCTCCATATAAAAAAATTGTTCTCCCTTCTAACAAATTTACCATTCTAAATCTACCAAAGAAATAGAGGATCATCACACCTGTCAGAATGGCTATGATAAAAAACACAAGATACTGCAAGTGTTGGTAAGGGCGTGGAGAAAAGGAATGCTCATTCACTGTTGGTGGGAATCCAGTCTGATCCAGCCACCATGGGAAAGAGCATGGAGTTTCCTCAAAAAAACTAAAAGTAGAAACACCCTATGATTCAGTAATCACATTACTGTATATTTACCCAAAGAATACAAAACGCTAATTTGAAAGGCTGTATGCACCCCTACATTTATTGCAGCACTATTTACAATAGCCAAACTCTAGAAGTAGTCCACATGTCCATCGATTGGTGAATGGATAAAGAAGCTACACACACACACACACACACAATGGAATATTACTGATCCATAAAAAGAATGAAATCTTGCCATTTGCAATGAGCTAAAGAGTATAATGCTAAGTGAAATAAGTCAGAGAAGAAAAATACCATATGATGTCACTCATGTGTAGAAAGTAAGAAACAATAAAGCAAGCAAAGGAAAGAAAGATAAACCCAGAAATAGACCTTTAACTGTAAAGGACAAACTGATGGTTACTGATGGGGAGGTGGGCGGGGGATGGGTGAAAAAGATGAAGGGGGTTAAAGAATGTTATCATTATCACAGTTATCACAATGAACACTGAGTAATGTTCAGAATTGTTGAATCACTATATTGTGGACCTAAAACTAAAAATAATACTATGTTTACTATACTGGAGTTAATATAAAAAACTTAATAAAATTAAGAAAAAAGGATTGGATAAAGATTTATGCACAAGAAAGTTAATTGAGTCATCGTTTATAATGAAAAAATGGGAAGCCATCTAAATTTCTACCAATATTAGAATAATTAAATTGTATGATGACCATAAAAGGGACTATTATACAACTATTAAATTCGGGTGTCAAATAAGTTTGGAACACACTGGTGATTTAATATTGATTTTTATTTATTTAAAGATTTATTTACTTGACAGACAGAGATCACAAGTAGGCAGAGAGGCAGGCAGAGAGAGAGAGAGAGAGAGAGAGGAGGAAGCAGGCTCCCCTCTGAGCAGAGAGGCCAATGCAGGGCTCGATCTCAGGACCCTGAGATCATGACCTGAGCCCAAGTCAGAGGCTTAACCCACTGAGCCACCCAGGCGCCCCTAACATTGATTTTTAAATGGTATACTTACAATGTATTTATAGTTCATATAAAATCATAAGCACAGACCGTGACTGGGTGAAAATACAATGAGGGTTACTTCAATATGGTTGAATAATAGATAATTTTAGGTTTCTATGTTTACATTATTGAATTTTTTTAAAACTGTTTTACTTTTGTAAAGTAGAAAAAAAGGTCATTAGAAAATGAACAGCTGTTTTCTCCTGTCACTTGAGCCTCCCATCGTAGGGCTCTCTAACGGCCCAATGCCGATGTAATGTGACAAAGGCAATGCCAGCCCTAAGTCTAGCCTAGCATGAGCTAGGTGTTCTATAAATGTTTGATTTGGAATTAATCTCTAGGAAGGTTGGGCCTAATTACTTTGCCCCTCTTTGTCAGCAACCAAAACAGAATAAGAATTTGTAATGTAGAGAGTGTCACTTTTTTTTTTTTTTTTCTTAAACTAAAATTCAGTGGGAGGACTTATGGTCACAATAAGTGGCTGAAGCCAGACTCTGTAGGAAGCATTAAAAAATGATCAAGGGCAAATATGAGTTTAGCTGTTGAAAATTTTAAAACAAGGAAGTGTATTTAGAAAATTAATCATCAAACATTTTTTGAGTGTCTTTTATGTACTTGCCACTGTGCTAGAGATCCAAAGAGGAGTCTGATGTGGCCCGTGCCCTCAAGCTCACAGGCTAGTGGTAGGAGAGACGCAAGTGTGTCCTTAGGAGACCATGTGGTAAGTTCAGTAGCAGAGGGGTGCCCAGGCTGTCATGTTGATCAGAAGAGGGACACTAACTAAGGCTAGAGTGGGCAAAAGAAACTCTTTCTGGAAGGGGATAATGAAGAGATGATTATTAATTTTTCTTAATTATTAAAAACAATTTTTAAGTAAACTCTACCCCTCAATGTGGGGCTTGAACTCACAACCCTGGGAGCAGGAAATTGCATGCACTACTAACCGAGCCAGCCAGGCATCCCAGTATAAAGGCAATACGAGCAGCCAGTTAATGGCTGTTGCAGGAGCTGACCTAAAAGATGAGGGGAACAGGACAGGGAGAAGGACAAAGACCGATAGTAGGACGGATAAAAGTAGGAAAGACTATGCGGTATGTTTTAATACCACGTTAAAAGGAATTTTTTTTTTCCTGCATCAGATACAGAAACATAGAACATAATGACGATAGGAACCTTGTGAAGACTCTAGCATCATTAATGTTAATAGTGGTTCTTTTGGGTAGTAGGAATTCAGGAACCAATGCCTTTTTTTTCTTCATGTTTTTAAGAGTATTGTGCTTTGAATGTGGATTACTTTTATAATCAGAAAAAGAGCATGTCCCTTTAAGAACAATAAGAGAAAGATAAAAGTACCGGGGTTAAGATAAGTCAGGGTTAGGGAGGAGACTGTTGTAACAAGGAATACCAGAAAGTATTGATAAAAGATAATAGGACCAAGTGAAATAAGGCGATCACAGAGAACAATACTGTATGATTCCACTAATACAAGATATCGAGAGTAACCAAACTCACACAGTTGTAAGATGGTGCTTACCAGGGCTAGGGGCCAGGGGAGGTGGGGAGCTGTTTAATGCATACAGAGTTTCAGTTTTATAAGATGGAAAAGTTCTGGTTGCACAATAATAGGCATATACTTAATGCACATTTTTTTTAAACATCTTAATTTTTTTCACGTTCCAAGATTCATTGTTTTTGCACCACACCCAGGGCTTCATGCAATATGTGCCCTCCTTAATACGCACCACCAGGCTCACCCAGCTCCCCACCCCTCTCCCTTCCAAAACCCTCAGTTTGTTTCTCAGAGTCCATAGTCTCTCATCTTTTGTCTCTCCCTCCAATTTCCCCCAGGTCACTTCTCCTTTCCTTCTCGAGAGTAACGTCCTCCATGTTATTCCTTATGTTCCACAAGTAAGTGAAACCAACCGTATGATAATTGACTCTCTCTGCTTGACTTATTTCACTTGGCATAATCTCCTCCAGTCCTGTCTATGTTGATACAAAAGTTGGGTATTCATCCTTTCTGATGGAGGCATAATACTCCATCGTATATATGGACCACATCTTCCTTATCCATTCATCTGTTGAAGGGCATCTCAGTTCTTTCCACAGTTTGGCGACTGAACTGTACTTTTAAAAATGGTTAAGATGTGGATGACTGGGTGGCGCATTTGGTTAAGCCTCTGACTCCTGATTTCAGTTCAGGGCATGATCTCAGGGAATCCAGCCTTTGGAGGGTCTCCGAGCTGGGCATGGAGCCTACTTAAGATTCTCTCTTTCCCTCTGCCCCTCCCCACCCATCTCTTTCTCTCTCTCTCCTCAAACAACAAAAAAGATGGTTAATTTATGTTATGTGTATTTTATCATAATTTTTAAAAATTTGGGACAGATCTGCATTTCATGGATATCTCTGGAACCCTGTTGCATATAGAGGCAGAGATCATGATCCAGGGTCAGGGTTTTGGCTGGCTAGTGTAGAAGGTAGCAGGGGATGCTTGAAAAGAGTAGTTCACATGGTCCATTAGTTCTGGGGTAGGGCTGGATGGGGAAGAAATAAGAGGTTAGACAGGGGCTCCGGAGGAGGCAGGTATGTTGGGAAGAGGCTGAAGAGACAGGAGATTGTAATCAGAGACTAGGAAATGGAAGTTTACATGTGTTCTGTGGGAGTGATACTTAGCTACATTCATTGTAGCTCCAACTCTCGTGTTAGAAAGGAAGCTCTTCAGAGCTGGTTGGAATTATTCTTATTTGTACTTTGTAATAGTGGAGGCAATGAGACTAAATACCTAAATATGCCCAGTAAAATTCCCTATCAGCTGAAGAAAGTGTGTATATTGAGTCTCACATATTTGGAAGTTGCATCCCACACATCGAAAATGCTTTTTGCTTGCCCATCTTTTCCTTCTGTGGTCTTACTCTGAGCCACAGATTGCCGAGGTGTTTGCCAAGTAGGCTCAGAATTCATATGGTCCGTTCCCATCCCTTCTTGTTTTCTGTCTTGGAGGAATTAGTATTCCACTGAGGTTTGGGAAAATATTATAGATGTTGACAGCACCTGTAGATTCCGACTTAATTAATTGCTTTTGGGTAGGACTTGGGGGGGGTTCTATTTTAAGCAGGCTCCCAGGGTGATTTCTGATCTACACCAAAGTTGCACACCTATGACTTGAGAAATACCAGTTTTTTCTTTCTGAGGATAGAATTATCTTACTGTATTTGCCTTTCCTATGTAATAGTACCATTCCCCAGTTTTGCTAGATATTATTAAAGTTTGGAGGAGAGTCTAAAGGCTAGAATTTGTTTTCCTCTTTTGCCAGGAAAATTTATGTCTGCAGGATACTGACATGGATCGTTTTCTTAAAAGCACAAACAAAATGGAGGTTATGTGCTATTTCGTGTGTTAGTTCAATGAGAAGTCAACAGCATCAATCTCCCTTTAAGAAGGTAGATTAATTTCCGCCACGCTGAAGGAATTCTTAGTCATTTGAAACCATATAATTTATAAGAAAAAGTTTAATTAGAAAAAGGAGGCTGTAATTTAGAAGACTGCAAAGACATAACATGCTTCATTAAATTTTGTAAAATGCTGTTTTTCTTTTCCACAAATTGTAGCAATGCTCAGCTTGTGCTGTCTAAATTATTTAATAAACAAGATGTAGAAAAGGTGTCTAGATTATATAATCATTTTGATTTTACAAGTACAGAGTAGGAGCCAAATGAGCTTCAATTAAATTTTATGGTCCTTTAAAATAAACTTCAAGAAGTTTTTAAAAGTTGATTAATGTTTTCCAGTCCTGCCAATAGCATTTGCTTTATTTTTTAATTTTTTAAAAATATTTTATTTATTTATTGACATAGAGAGCTCACAAGTAGCAGAGAGGCAGGCAGAGAGAGAGGGGGAAGCAGGCTCCCTGCTGAGCAGAGAGCCCAACTCGGGGCTCGATCCCAGGACCCTGGGATCATGACCTGAGCCAAAGGCAGCGGCTATAACCCACTGAGCCACCCAGGCGCCCCTGCTTTTATTTTTTTAAATGTGTGTAGGAATCTGCTTTTATGTCAGGAAGCTTAAAATATCTTTTTCTTTTTTTGTTGCATGATTTTATTGTCAAATAAAATACAGTTATAGAAAACCACACACACACAATTTGTAGCACAAGGAAAACAAATGCCCTTGAAATCACCACCTGGGTCAAGAAATAAAATGTTATATACCCCCCAGGTCCTTCTTTGTACCATCTCTGTTAATCACTGTCCTGAGCTTATAGTAATTACTTCCTGTGTTTTAAAAAATAGTTTTATCATGAAATGTAGCTCTAGACACTATAGGTTAGCTCATTAAAAAAAAAAAAGTTGAGGGGCGCCTGGGTGGCTCAGTGGGTTAAGCCGCTGCCTTCGGCTCGGGTCGTGATCTCAGGGTCCTGGGATCGAGCCCCGAGTCGGGCTCTCTGCTCAGCAGGGAGCCTGCTTCCTCCTCTCTCTCTGCCTGCCTCTCTGCCTGTTTGTGATCTCTCTCTGTCAAATAAATAAATAAAAATCTTAAAAAAAAAAGTTGATCTGTTTTTAAAATCTTTTAATCTATAGCAGCACTATTCAATAATGTGGGCCACATATGCAATTCCAAATTTCCTAGTAGCTATGTTATAGAAAGAAACAAGTGCAAATAAATATTTTATTTAACTAAATATATAAAAAATATTATTTCAACATGTAATCCATATAAAAATTGTTGAGATAGTTTACATTCTGATTTTTGGGAGGGATACTGAATGTTTGAAATCTGGTGTGTATTTTATACTTAGCTCATATCTCAAAGTATCCTGGATTTGGCCAGTTGGAAGCCCCTTTTAGCTAGGTCCTGGATACCTGTGACATGTGCCACCCTTTTTTTTTTTGGGGGGGGGGGATACTTCCTTACTTTCTAACGTTCATGATGTTCCAAACTCCTCTTGTACCTGACCTGTCCCAATGTTGGAATGGGCCATTTTTCTCAGGAGCCCTGGTCCCTTTTATTTTATTTATTTATTTATTTATTTATTTTTTAAAAGATTTTATTTATTTATTTCACAGACAGAATCACAAGTAGGCAGAGAAGCAGGCAGAGAGAGGGGGGGAAGCAGACTCCTGCTGAGCAGAGAGCCCAATGTGGGGCTCGATCCCATGACCCTGGATCATGACCTGAGCTGAAGGCAGAGGCTTAACCCACTGAGCCACCCAGGTGCCCTTTATTTTATTTTAAGATTTTATTTATTTATTTGACAGAGATCACAAGTAGGCAGAGAGGCAGGCAGAGAGAGAGGAGGAATCAGACTCCCTGCTGAGCAGAGAGCCTGATGCAGGGCTTGATCCCAGGACCTTGGGATCATGACCTGAGCTGAAGGCAGAGGCTTTAACCCACTGAGCCACCCGGGTGCCCAAACACCCCCACCCCGGTCCCTTTTAAAGTGAGTGGTTTTACAAACTAAGATTTGGGTGGTGGGCATGTGCATTGCTCCTGGGGTGTGTTTGCTAGGTGGTCAAAGCTAGGGAATACATGTATATACATACATCTATAAGCTTACACACAGTTGCCTGCATGTATCTCTACATACCACACGCACACACACAGGCCGGATAGACTGGAATTGGAAGTACTGATGTGAAACACATGATTACTACAGTGTTCACATCAGTACTTCCAATTCCAGTCTATCCCCCCAGGTTTCTTTCTTGCCTTCCCCTCTTCCATCCTTATTTCCATGTTCCTTCTTTCCCAGCAAGAGCCCTAGAGCTCAGCAGTGTAATTCATCTGGTGTAGTTTCCAAACTGCTTCTCCCATTTACCGCTGCAAAAAACAAACCTCCTAGAAAGAGTTGAGGATTTGTTTGCTGTTTTCCCCCACAATTCAGAGTATACAGTCACATATGGCGTTTATAAATTTCTTGACTTAGTTCTTTTTCCCTCCCACCCACCTTTACTGTGGTGATTGTGTTCACTTGAAAGACAGAGGACCGTATTTGTTTATTTTCAGTTTTAGGTACTTCCTTCCCTTCCCACCCTTCCTGATTTAACTGTGTGTGTAACATTGCCATGTCCCAAGGTTAAAGCTATGTAAGAGGCACCCAGAGAAGCGTCTTTCTGTCCTAGATCTCTCCCGCCCATCCTCTCCCACAATTTGTAGGTAACCCCCTAACGACTTCCTGACTTATCCTTTGTACATTTCATGTTGTCACAGTGGGCATATATATGCTTTCTTATTTTCCCTTCCTTCTCACAGACTATATCCAAAACAGGCAAATCTGTAGAGACAGAAGGTACATATGTGGTTGCCTGGGGCAGGGAGATTGGGGGCAAATGATCAGTGGCTGCTGATGGATACAGGGGTTCTTTCTGGGGTGATTAAAGTGTTCTAAAACTGGGTAATGTGGCAACCTAAAGTACTAAAAGCCATTGAATTGTGAACTTTACATGGGTGTGTAGGGCCCGTGAATTATATCTCAATAAAGATATTATTTTTTTTTTTAAGGTGCATGTTATACGTAGTCTTTTTTGCACTTTGCTTATTTTATCCTGAACCGTATCTCTTGGAAATCACCTCACATCAATTTAGAGAAATGTTGCTCTTTTGGCACCTGGGTGGCTCAGTTGGTTGAGCGAGTGCCTTTGGCTTGGGTCATGATCTGGAGTTCCGAGGATCGAGTCCCACAGCGGACTCCGCAGCTCAGTGGGGAGTCTGCTTCTTCCCTCTGACCCTCCTCCCTTTTATGCTCTCTCTTTTCATTCTCACTCTCTCTCTCAAATAATAAAACCTGAAAGAAAAAAAGAAATGTTTGCTCTTTTTTAATGCTACTTAGTACTCCATGTGTCTTCATACAGTAGTTTATTCAGCTATTATCCTCTTTGTGGACAGTTAGGTGGCTTTTGGTCCTTTTTCAATTAGAAATGGTACTGGCAATGAATACCATACATGCAGATTCAGAGCACACCCCTAGAAGTGGGATCAAAGGGGAATGGTTACTAAATAATGCTAGTTCTCCACTGAGCCTGCTCCCTTTTTGCATGCCCACCAGCAGTGAACGAATGTGTCTCTCCAGAACCCTGTGAACAGAGTTGATTATCAAGCTTTTCAATTTTTACCAATATGATGGCTGGAAAATTGGCTAGGTGATGGCTAGTATCTCATTGTGGTTCAAATTTGCATTTCTCTTATAGTGAAGTTGAATATCTTTCCATATTTTAAGGGCCGTCTTTTTATCTTTTTGTGAATTGTCTTTTCATGGGTTGGTTTTTTGGTGTTTTTTTTTTGGTGGTTTTTTTTTTTTTGCCTCTTTTTTTCTGGCATTTTTATTTATTCATTTTATTTATTTATTTTATTTTTTAGAGATTTTATTTATTTGACAGAGCTCACAAGTAGGCAGAGAGGCACACGGGGGGCAGGTTGGGGAAGCAAGCTCCCCGCTGAGCAGAGAGCCCAATGCAGGACTTGATCCCAGGACCCCGAGATCATGACCTGAGCTGAAGGCAGAGGCTCAACCCACTGAGGCACCCAGGCGCCCCATCTTATTCTTCATTTTAAAAACCTCTTTGCATATTCAGAGGTATAACCCTTTATTTCTGGTTTTTTGACTTTGTATATATAGAAGTTTTAATTTGATCTATTTATCCATCTAAATCCCCTTTGTTTATTTCACCTGTCTTCCTACCCATCTTCCACCCATCTCTTCTCTGGCAACTATCATTCATTCTCTGTTTAAGACTGTATTTTTGTTTGTATCTTTTTTTTGTCTTTCTCATTTGTTTTGTTTCTTAAGTTCCACTTATGAGTGAGATCATATGGTATTTTTCTTTCCTCTGTCTGACTTACTTCACTTGGCATTATACCCTCTAGGTCCATCCAAGGCAAGGCAAGATCTCTTTCTTTTTCATGGCTGAATAATATTCCCATGTGTAGATATACTACATCTTCTTTGTCTATTCATCTATCGGTGGACACTTGGGCTTCTTCAATATGTTGGCTGTTGTAAGTAATGCTGCAGGGAACATGGGATGCATGTATCTTTTGAATTAGTTTTTTTCATTTTCTTTGGCAAATACCAGTAGTGTAATTACTGTATCATATAGTATTTCTATTTTTAACTTTTTGAGGAACCTCCATTACTGTTGCTCCACAGTGGCCACACCAGTTTGCATTCCCACCATCAGTGCATGAGGGTTCCCTTTCTCTACATCCTCATGAAAACTTTTATTCTTTTGCTTTTATTTTAGCCATTCTGACTGGCGTGAGGTGGCATCTCATTGTAGTTTTGATTAGCAGTCCCCTGATGATGAGTGATATTGAGCATCTTTTCATGTCTGTTGACTATGTGTATGTCTTCTTTGGAAAAATGTCTATTCAGGTTGTCTGTCCATTTTTTAATTAGATTATTTGGGAAGGTTTTTGGTGTTGAGTTGTGTAAGTTCTTTGTATATTTTGGATATTAACCTCTTACCAGATGTATCACTTGCAAATATTTTCTCCCCATTCAGTAGATTGCCTTTTCGTTTTGTTAATGATTTCCTTCACTGTGTAAAAGCTTATTTTGGTAGTCCCAAAAGTTTAATTTTGCTGTTGTTTCCCTTGCCTTAGGAGACATACCTAGAAAAATGTTTCCTAAAAAAGTTTTTATTTTTATGTAGCCAAATTATCAATCTTTTTTTTTAGCATGTAGAATTTAATCATAGCTAGGAAGGCTTTCTCTGTACTCTTGCTAAAGAGGAATTTACCTACATTTTCCCCTAGTACTCATTTTATATTTTACATTTAGATATCTGATGCTTTGGAATTTATTTTCTGATATAGTTTGCGGAATGGATCTAATCTTTTTCCAAATAACTATCCAGTTGTACCAACCCTATTTATTTAGAAAGCTGTCTTTGCCTCAGTGGTTTGAGGTATATCGCTCTCACATGCTAGATAGGGGTCTATTTCTGGACTCCTCATTCCACTGGCATCTCTGTATGCATGTGCTATGAGTTGTTTCAGTCCAAGAGTCATTTAAATGTGTTTTAGTACTTCTCATGGCTCTTTTCAGTGTGATCTCAGCTATTCTTTTGTGTTTATTTTTGCATTTAAACTTTTTAAAGAACGACTCTATGATTATTAAAGAGCTCAATCCTATCTTGGGGGGGGGGCGGATTTCATTAAATACGTACATTAACGTCAGGAGGACAGACACTCCACTCTTCCTGCTCCTCAAATGTCAGTGTAATTCTCTTCCCTTCCTTCCCACTCTTTGTGTTAATGTTTAGTTTACTTCTATCTACCTACACTAATGCAGCCTGCCTTCCAGTGTTATTAATTTTGCCTTAAATATCAGTTGTCTTTTCAGGAAAGAAGAGAAGAAGATTATAGCTACTTGTATCTTCACCATTTCCAGTGCTCTTTTCTGATTTCTGTAGATCTGAGTCTCTGTCTGGTACCCTGGAATGATTCTGACATGCCTTTACCAAGAGCAAGGGCCATCTTTTTATTCCTTCAAGTCTGCTCTTGTGTTTTAGAAGTGGTGGGAGAGGACATTCTTGGCTTGTTTCTGATCTTAGGGCGAAAGCACTCAAGAGACTGAGACTCCTTTTATTTGGGGTCATGTTCTTATGACTCAGTGGGCTGATTTTCAATTTTCAAGCCCACAAGAAGGGTGTAAACTTTAATGACGTAAGGTAATTTGTATATGAGGGAGTTACTGAATTAGATTGCATCACAGGATCACCGTGCTTGCCACTTAGTGTATTGCTAGTCACCCCACCACAAAGCTTCTGAGATACTGCAAGATAATTTTAATGTTAGATTAAGCAAAACATAATTAGGAATGTAAATCTGCTCAAAGCCCCTTATGTTCGGTAACGTGCTGTTAAGTCCCCAATTAATGATGTTTTGGTTGTCTCTATTATCTTATTCATTAATAGAAAATTGTAGGGTTGACTCCTTGAGAATTAGTATTATTTGGGGCCTATATGTATATTTCTACTCTTTTTAAAGCCAATCTGTTTAAAAGTTTAACATTTGGTTTCAACCTTTAAAATGGGCATGGCTGCAGTGTTTAAGTTAAAACCTCTTTATTATTTTCTCTTATGTCATTTATATGATAGTCTCTAAACAATAGATCCAGTGAGCTTATAACTAGGTGCTAGATGAATTTTTACTACTGAAATATAGAAAGTTCTCGCCAAATACAGACTTTAGTCACCGGCCTATAGGGACTCAGTTTTTTCCTTTCGCCATCAGTGGGAGTGCGGTACTCATGAGTGTCATATGTCACCAGTCTGGTTTTGAGGATTGATTTGTTCAATTAGCAGTGAAAGACAAGCTTATCCCTTGAAAGAGACCATGAGAGAGCTAAGATTAGAACAGCTACACATTTCAAATGGGCAGAACTTCAACTAAGGTGCCCTCTTGGAGAGAGATTAGGTTACGTGTTGATGGAACTACATGCTTGACAATGTTTTGTATTGTACTTTTGCCCTTTTGCCAAGTAGTGCCCTTAGTGTTATAGGTAATAATTTTGTGAAGAATCTCATTGAGATGCCCATACTTAACTTGTTCTGTGAATATTTCACATTTCTCCAGCTTTTAAAACCTTTTTGTAAACCTAATTTTAGTAATTACTGTTCCATAACTGATAATTTTTTAATATCAAGCAAGAATTACTGTGTTACAAAGGACACCATCTAACTGTGGCCACTTATCTTTGTAAGTGGTGAACAGGGAGTGTGTGTGGGGAGCGCTGACATTGATTGTCTCTTATAAAAGATGTCCACGTGTTCCTTCACTCAAACTTAACAATAGGTCTGTGAAATAGTACAAAATCTTGTTTTACAAATGAGGAAGTTAAGAGGGGCTAATTAACTTTTCTAAGGTCACAGAGCATCTGGCTGTGGAGCTGAGTTTGAAACCTACTGTTTCTTTGATTTCTGTTACCTCATGCTTCTTCCAAAGATCCACAGACAAATTTTTTTATTAATTATTTTTATCAACATATAATGTACTATTTGCCCCAGGGGTACAGGTCTGTGAATCGTCAGGCTTACACATTTCACAGCATTCACCATAGCACATACCCCCCCTAATGTCCGTAACCCAACCATACTCTCCCTACCCCCTCCCCCTAGCAACCCTCAGTTTGTTTCATGAGATTAAGAGTCTCTTATGGTTTGTCTCCCTCCCGATCCCATCTTGTTTCATTTTTTTTCTTCCCTATCCCCCAAGACCCCCGCCCTGCTTCTCAAATCCCTCATATCAGAGAGATCATATGATAATTGTCTTTCCCTGATTGACTTATTTCACTCAGCATAATACCCTCTAGTTCCATCCACATCATCGCAAATGGCAAGATTTCATTTCTTTTGATGGCTGCATAGTATTCCATTGTAGATATATACCACACCTTATTCATCCATTCATCTGTTGATGGACATCTGGGCTCTTTCCATAGTTTGGCTATCGTGGACATTGCTGCTATAAACACTGGGGTGCACATGCCCTTTCGAAGATCCACAGATAACTGATGTAATTCAGGGAATGTACAGGTGGCAAAAATCTTTCTGGAAGCTTGGTTTCTTCCCCTTCCCCTCATCAAATCTAGTTATTGGAAGATCCAACATAAGAATAGTGAACTAACTCCCATTTCATCTCTCATCTTTCTCTTGTGTCTGTCTGTCTGTCTCTCTGTATACATAACTCAGAAGCAAAGGAATCCTGTAAGTGACTAGCTAGTTGTCAACCTTTAAGTTACAAGAAGCTAGCTAAGATGATACTTAATTGCTCTTCCAATCTTCTGTGTGATTTATGACACAGATTAGATTTCCATCTTTTCATATTGCTGATTAGATGAATACATAATGACTTTCCAATGTTTAAATAATACATGCCTTTATTTTCAGAGCTCTATACTATCAACTATTGTGTTTAGCTCTTTAACTGTCTCAATTTATGGCTCAGAAATTCTTCTTTTAAAACTCTTGCCCTGAGAGTGCCTTAGATCTCATATGCAATTTATGCTTTTAACAAAGCTTTTACTGTCCCATGGGGTCTTGGTGTACTGAATAAAATGTATATCTCTTCCCCAGGCGTTGCATAATTTCTAAGTTACTCTGAATGAATGGTGTAACGTGCTGTGTGAAAGGCTATGTAAAATATTTGCCCATTTAAATGTATCTCCTCAAAAATCCTCAAGCACAGACAAAAATAGCGAGGGATGCTGTAGATTCTATTGTGCAGGTTGCGCTGTCCTCCGTCGTTTCTCAAGAGTCTTCGGCTCTGGCTTTGATCCTCAGTGCACGCTTTAACCACGTGTTGTGCCTCCCCCTAACATGGCAGGGGTACAGGAGTGGTTTTGAGGCTGGGACTGGAGTTTGTTCCAAGAAGAATAAGGAACCTTTATTTTCATGTCTCCAAGTATCTTTGAGGGAAGATCATCATGAATCCGTTCAGAGCGGTTTAGGTTTTGGAACTGTTCTCACTGTTGGAGCTTCTCCCCTAGCTCAGGGTTGAGTCATAATGATTCACTGGTTTAACTGCTTTTCTTCCCCCAAAGCTCCAAGCACTTTAACAGGGGATGTCTGCTCTCAGTATCTGCCCAGAGGCGGGCCAGTGGAGAGCTGAGGTGATGACCAGCAGGTAGGGCAGTGGAAGTAGTGGCTCTCCTCCCGCTTAGTTAGGGCTGCTGTTACTGTTGGCTAGACATCAGAGAACTAGATCTTTCCAGATCTCTCCTCTGAGGAAGTAAGACCTTGGCCCCTCTGCAGAATGTTCTTGTTATTCCAGCGTCCCCCGTGTGTGGCACGGTGGGTAAGGCTCCTTGAGGGAGCCGGGCGTTTTCGAAGGTACATTCTCTCTCCGCTGTCACTTTGTAAGGTCCTAGGGCAGAAGTTCCTGCCTGTGCTCCCTGAGAGAGGAATGCTGTGCTCAGCGTCACGTTGGCCGTGGGATAAGTGAACATGAACGAGTGATGGAATTATCTTCAGTTCCCTGTTACTTCGGCCCCCTTTCTGCCAGTGTTCTTACAGCACAGATAGTGGGTATGGAGTGAAGGTGTTTGCTCTGTACTATTTTGATTTCTCTTTTGTTCTTTCCTGCTGGTTATTTCTAGATAGACACTTTAATAGTGGTCCAGCAAAGTGCAGAACCACCTCACAGCTCCCCTCCTTGTCTGTTTTAACACCCGCTCTAGCTCCATACTGACAGGTCTTAGAGAAAGGAATCTGGGCCTTCCTCCGATGCCAAGGGGACCCCTCAAAGAGACCCCCTTTTTTTTTTTTTTAAAGATTTTATTTATTTATTTGACAGAGAGAAATCACAAGTAAGCAGAGAGGCAGGCAGAGAGAGAGGAGGAAGCAGGCTCCCTGCTGAGCAGAAAGCCCGATGCGGGGCTCGAACCCAGGACCTGGGATCATGACCTGAGCCGAAGGCAGCGGCTTAACCCACTGAGCCACCCAGGCGCCCCAAAGAGACCCCTTTTAACAGCAGACTTTTTTAATGCTTTAAAGAAAGTCCTAGATGAATGTGGTTTATAAATTTATTATAAATTATTTATAAATTTATTAAATTTATAATTTTGCATACCTGATAAGATTATAGTAATTTTAATCATTCTGAAATTGTTTTCAGTTGAAAGATGAAATACTTAGATGATCCTTCTGTGGATTGATGGGGGTAGGAATATAGCTGACACTTTTATCCTCTAACCCAACTTCTTTTATTTCTAAAGCTAAATTGCTGATTTCAAGGAACAGCGTGCTAGCAGTGCCTGCAATTAAAAAGCTCTCACGTTTGTATATGACAATTTTGTATCTTAGAGCGAGCATTATTGTTAGGGAGAAGAAAAGATTCCTGCTTTCTCATGCAGACCTTGAACTCGTAACTTACCAGTATTTATCCACGCTACTGCTAGTGCATTAGAAGCATGAGTGGTATAAAATCATTTTGTAATCACGAAGGGGCAAGTTTCACAGGAGAGCATTGTGTGTGGTTTTGTTTTCCCCTGCACATTCTGCTTTTGTCTTTCTCCTTGAATTGCCAGCCTATTACCTAGCTTTCTTCATCTCTCTATGGCAGTAAGCACAAAATGCCTTCTTTTGTTCTCGGGTGTTGGAAGTAAAGATGTTTCTGCTGTATGCCTTCCCGAGGAACCTGGGATTCTGTAAAACTGCACACTAAAATAGCAGGGGAAAAAAATAGGGGTGGGAGCAGCCATCCAGAACTGTTGCAGCTTTGTAACCAGATCCCTCACAAACTCAAGCACCAAGGAAATAACTAGTACTTGGGGAGATACTCTGGGGGACAGCCCAAGCAGTTCCTCAGAGCGGCAGAAGGGTGCTAAAGGGATATTAAAAATGTCCAGAACACTTTGGTCTCTGAAGCAGCTGCAGAATTCAGCAAGAATTATGTGAGGGAAGCTGGCGGTGCTTCAGATCTCCAGCCTTGTCACCCCAGACCTACAGCCCGCTTCAGTCTGTGCTGGCTTCTCTTCTCCCTGCCGGTAGCCCCCTGGGTGAACCAAGACGTGGACCTCCTGGGTTTGGCCACTAACTGGATTATTTGTCTTTTTAAAGAAAACAATTTATATATAATAGGCAAAAGATGGAGACTCCCTAAAAACCATTCATCCATGGATGAATGCTTAAATAGCATGTGGTATAGACTAATACAATGGAATATTATTCAGCCTTAAAAAGGAAGGAAATCCTCACCCCTGCAACAATAAGGATGAAGCTTGAAAGGCATTATGGTACATGATGTAAGCCAGTCACAAAAAAGGACAAATACCATATAATTCCACATTATGAGGTCCATTGAGTAGTCAGACTCCGGGAGGCAGAAAGTAGAAAGGGGGCTGCTGTTTAATGGGTTCAGGGTCTTGGTGTGGGAAGGTGAAGAGTTCTGGAGATGGATTCATGGTTGCATAACACGGTGAATATACTTCATATCATCGAACTGCACACTTAAAAATGATTGAAAAGGTACATTTTCTGTATATTTTATCACAGAAAAATTTAAAATGGATTTGTAAAGTGTACATTGTAGTAGGTGGATGAGTCTTTTATCTGCTGTGTTGCACATATTTCTCCCACACTGTCATTTGTCTTTTGACTCCACAGTTTTTGATGTGACAGATATTTTATATTTTATGGAGTCATATAGCATTTTGTGGAACTTTAGGAAGTTCTTCCATACCTCTGTGGTTATACAATATAAGAAGATTTACCCATGTTTTCTTCTAGCATTTTCACTTTTTTCCCTTAATGTTTAAGTCTTTGCTACATATGGAGTTTATTTTGGTGTTGGGAGTTTTGTGGTTTAGAACGGCTCAGCAGGGGTATTACTGGGTTTTATTATTTTTAAGGATTATTAGGTTTGGGAAAGTAACCTTTGCTCTCTGAGTATTATGAACTGCTGGATTTTAACTTGTGGACAGTTGTTGGAATGGAGAAGTGAGGAGATGAAAGACATGAAATCTGTGCTACTTACTGAATTATGAGGACTTTTACAACATGTGGGTATAATGCAAGGTCACATTTCCTTCCTTACTGACTTAGCAATTTTTGTTTGTTTGTTTTTTAATGTGAAAAACATGGAGCAGAGAGAGGGTTGACAAAGTCCCTTAAAAAAACATCTTATTTCAGGGCGCCTGGGTGGCTCAGTTGTTAAGTGTCTGCCTTTGGCTCAGGTCATGATTCCAGGGTCCTGGGATCCAGCCTGCATCAGGCTCCCTGCTCAGCGGGAAGATAGCTTCTCCCTCTCCCACTCCCCCTGCTTGTGTTCCCTCTCTTGCTGCTTCTCTTTCTCTCTCTCTCTCTGTCAAATAAATAAATAAAATCTTTTTGAAAAAATCTTATTTCGGGACTCCTGGGTGACTCAGTGGGTTAAGCCTCTGCCTTCAGCTCAGATCATGGTCTCAGGGTCCTGGGATCGAGTCCCACATCCGGCTCTCTGCTCAGCAGGGAGCCTGCTTCCCCCTCTCTCTCTGCCAGCTGCTCTGCCTACTTGTGATCTCTCTGTGTCAAATAAATAAATAAAATCTTTAAAAAAAAATCTTATTTCAAAAACCGAATTCATGGGGCACCGGGGTGGCTCCGTTGGTTAAGCATCTGATTCCTGGTTTTGGCTCCGGTCTTAGTTCAGGTCTTATGGTATCGTGAGACTGAGCCCAGAGTTGGGCTCCGTGCTCAGCAGGGAGTCTACTTGAGATTCTCTCCCCTCCTCTCCTTTTCCCTCTGCTCCTTCCCCTTGCTCACGCATGCTCGCTCACACTCTCAGATAAATAAATTAAAATCTTCAAAAAAAATTATGCCTAATTGGGATCAAGCCCTGCATCTGGCTCCCTGCTCAGTGGGGAGTCTGCTTCCCCCTGTCCCGCTAACCCTGCATGTGCTCTGTCTCTCTCTGTCAAATAAATAAATAAAATCTTTAAATTTTTTAAAAAATTTATTTGAGAGTGAGCAGGAGAACATGGGTGGGGGGTGAGGCGGAAGGAGAAGCAGACTCCCCACTGAGCAGGGAGCCAGATGCAGGGCTTGAGGCATGACCCTAGCACCCCAGGATCATGACCTGAGCCGAAGGCAGGTACTTAACCAACTGAGCCATCCAAGTGTCCCTGAAAATATACAGTCTTAATATTATATATATATTTCTCAAATGTGTCTCACATAGGATCCCATCTATATTTAAGAATTTTATTTATTTGAGAGAGAGAGAGGGAGAAGGAGAGCACCAATTGGGGGAGAGGCTTCACATCAGGGAGCCTGATGTGGGGCTCAACCTCATGAGCCCTCAGTCGTGACCTGAGCGAAGGCAGGCACTTAACCAACTGAGCCACCCAGGTGCCCCAGAAGAAATTTATATTTCATGAGATTATACAATGCCCTAAATATGTGCAGTTAAGTGGATCAAGATACTGTATCAATCAGGGTCTTACAACAGAAACTGACAAGCTAATTAAAAAAATTTTTTTTAATTTATGTATTTGACAGAGAGAGAGAGATCACAAGTAGGCAGAGAGGCAGGCAGAGGGGGAGGGGGAAGCAGGCTCCCCGCTGAGCAGAGAGCCCGATGCGGGGCTCGATCCCAGGACCTTGAGACCATGACCTGAGCTGAAGGCAGAGACTTAACCTACTGAGCCACCCAGGTGCCCCAAGACTTAAGCTAATTTAAGCAGAAAAGGAATGTATGAGGAACATTTGGGTTGCTCACAGCCTCTCCAGAAGTGCCTGAGAACCGGGTTCAGGCTAGAGGGCCAGGAGAAGGCCCTCAGTTATGCCGCAGAGCTGAACCAGGGAGGGCTTGCTGCTAGTGCTGTGCACAGAGCACAGCAGTCTGTACTGTCCACACAGTGTTACCAACCGTGGACACGGCTCCTGTCCTTTTAGAGGCTGGCTATAGTTGCTACTATCCAACGCTAACAATGGAATCTGCGTGCTTCCTTATTCTTATCATTAGTTTTTGACCCAAACACTAGGGAAGAGTATTCATGATCAAGATGGCTTTTTTTTTATTTTTAAGATTTTATTTATTTATTTGACAGAGATCACAAGTAGGCAGAGAAGCAGGCAGAGAGAAAGAGGAGGAAGCAGGCTTCTTTTTTTTTAAACTTTTTTTTTTTTTTTAAGATTTTATTTATTTATTTGTCAGAGAGAGAGAGAGCGAGCACAGGCAGACAGAGTGGCAGGCAGAATCAGAAGGAGAAGCAGGGTCCCTGCGGAGCAAGAAGCCCGACGTGGGACTCGATCCGAGGACACTGGGATCATGACCTGAGCCGAAGGCAGCTGCCCAACCAACTGAGCCACCCAGGCGTCCCAGGAAGCAGGCTTCTTGCTGAGCAGAGAGCCCAATGTGGGACTCAATCCCAGGACCCTGAGATCATGACCTGAGCCAAAGGCAAAGGCTTAACCCACTGAGCCACCCAGGCATCCCCCTCCTCCCGCCCCGTGTCCTAGAGCAAGAGAATGGAGAAGGGAATATCTGGCATTTTTCTCTTTGGTAGTAGGAAGAGGACTCTGTTTCTTAAGGAAGAGAAATCAGATCCGGTGGCCAAGAGCATGATAAGTGACTCCAGTAGGTGATGGCTGCACCTGGAGGGATGTAGGGGGGGAAGTGATCATCAAACCATAGGAGAGAATGCTAAAGATAAACACATGGGGCAAAGGCAGAAATTATTTTACCTAAAGTATAAAAGCAAGCACAATTTGGGTTTAAGGAAAGTAAAATGGAGATGCCTGCCACAGACTCATTGATTTTGGCTCAGGTCATGATCTCAGGGCTCTGGGATTGAGTCCGGGGTTGGGCCGTGTGCTCAGTGGGGAGCCTCTGACTCTCCCCCTGCTTGTGTGCTTATGCTCTCTCTCTCTCAAAAATCTTTAGTAAGGGACGCCTGGGTGGCTTAGTTGGTTAAGCCACTGCCTTTGGCTCAGGTCATGATCCCAGCGTCCTGGGATCGAGTCCCGCATCGGGCTCCTTGTTCTGTGGGGAGCCTGCTTCTCCCTCTGCCTCTGCCTGCCACTCTGTCTGCCTGTGCTCGCTCTCTCTCTCTCTCTGACAAATAAATAAATAAAATCTTTAAAAAAAAAAAAATCTTTAGTAAAAGGAAGCCAAAGTTGGTGGCATCACAATTCCGGACTTCAAGCTCTATTACAAAGCTGTCATCATCAAGATAGCATGGTACTGGCACAAAAACAGACACATAGATCAATGGAACAGAATAGAGAGCCCAGAAATAGACCCTCAACTCTATGGTCAACTAATCTTCGACAAAGCAGGAAAGAATGTCCAATGGAATAAAGACAGCCTCTTCAATAAATGGTGTTGGGAAAATTGGACAGCCACATGCAGAAAAATGAAATCGGATCATTTCCTTACACCATACACGAAAATAGACTCAAAATGGATGAAGGACCTCAATGTGAGAAAGGAATCCATCAAAATCCTTGAGGAGAACACAGGCAGCAACCTCTTCGACCTCAGCCGCAGCAGCATCTTCCTAGGAACATCGCCAAAGGCAAGGGAAGCAAGGGCAAAAATGAACTATTGGGATTTTATCAAGATGAAAAGCATTTGCACAGCAAAGGAAACAGTTAACAAAACCAAAAGACAACTGACAGAATGGGAGAAGATATTTGCAATTGACATATCAGATAAAGGGCTAGTGTCCAAAATCTATAAAGAACTTAGCAAACTCAACACCCAAAGAACAAAGAATCCAATCAAGAAATGGGCAGAGGACATGAACAGACATTTCTGCAAAGACGACATCCAGGTGGCCAACAGACACATGAAAAAGTGCTCCACATCACTCAGCATCAGGGAAATACAAATCAAAACCACCATGAGATATCACCTCACACCAGTCAGAATGGCTCAAATTAACAAGTCAGGAAATGACAGATGCTGGCGAGGATGCGGAGAAAGGGGAACCCTCCTACACTGTTGGTGGGAATGCAAGCTGGTGCAACCACTCTGGAAAACAGCATGGAGGTTCCTCAAAATGTTGAAAATAGAACTACCCTATGACCCAGCAATTGCACTGCTGGGTATTTACCCTAAAGATACAAACGTAGTGATCCGAAGGGGCACGTGCACCCGAATGTTTATAGCAGCAATGTCTACAATAGCCAAACTATGGAAAGAACCTAGATGTCCATCAACAGACGAATGGATAAAGAAGATGTGGTATATATACACAATGGAATACTATGCAGCCATCAAAAGAAATGAAATCTTGCCATTTGCGACGACGTGGATGGAACTAGAGGATATCATGCTTAGCGAAATAAGTCAATTGGAGAAAGACAACTATCATATGATCTCCCTGATATGAGGGAGAGGAGATGCAACATGGGGGGGTTAAGGGGGTAAGAGAAGAGTAAATGAAACAAGATGGGATTGGGAGGGAGACAAACCATAAGTGACTCTTAATCTCACAAAACAAACTGAGGGTTGGTGGGGGGAGGGGGGTTGGGAGAAGGGGGGTGGGGTTATGGACATTGGGGAGGGTATGTGCTATGGTGAGTGCTGTGAAGTGTGTAAACCTGGCGATTCACAGACCTGTACCCCTGGGGATAAAAATATATTATATGTTTATAAAAAATAAAATTAAAAAAAAATCTTTAGTAAAATGATATTAACTGATGAATGGACAAATAAAATGTTATTAATATATCCATACTATGAAATATTTGGCAATAAAAAATGAAGTACTGATATGTATTATAACATGGATGAGCCTTGAAAACATTATGCTACATTGTTTGAGTTTATTTATAGGAAATCTCCAGATGAGGTAAATCAAAAGGAAAAAAAAAGTAGATTAGTGGTTGTGTAGGGCTCAGTGTTAGGGAGGAAATAGACTGCTGATGAGTGGAGGTTTTCTTCTGGGATGGTGAAATGTTCCAGAATTGATCGTGGTGATGGGTTGTACAACTGGGTGAGTGTACTAAAAACCACTGAGATGTCCAGTTGAAGTGAATGAATTGTATAGCACTTGAATTATATCTCAATAAAGCTGTCATTAAAGAAATAAAGTGAAGCAAGAAAATTTAGGGACTTTAAAAAACCCTAAAAAAAAGAAAAAAGAAAATTTAGGGACCAAGCCTCTCAATTGAGGTTAGCAGAGGCATCAAAAATATAAATCATGGCTTACCTTATATGATCTCTAATTTTGAAGTATAGTTTGAGGGACAGAACTCAGATTCCTTCTAGCCCCAACCCTGGGAATCTCTGTGGGGAAGGGAGGAGGGACGTCTCATGATTCCTGCTGATGGGGAAACGATAGGCTTGTCACTGGTAATTAATAGCTAGTATTGCCATTTATGAAACCAAACAATTAGGAGTTAGAGTTTGATTTAAAGTTGTTAACTATAGGAGCACCTGGGTGGTTCAGTGAGTTAAGCCTCTACCTTTGGCTCTGGTCATGATCCCAGGGTCCTGGGATCCAGCCCTGAGTTAGGCTCTCTGCTCAGCAGGAAGCCTGCTTCCTCCTCCCCCTCTGCCTGCCTCTCTGCCTACTTGTGATCTCTCTCTCTGTGTCAAATTAAAAAAAAAAAAAATCTTTAAAAAAAATTAAAAAAAATAAAATTGTTAACTCTAGCTGAATGTCAAGTTTTAGACCTTGAGGAAATTATACTACGATTGAAAGAAATAGGACACCAAAGTGATATTTTAATTAACTTATCTGTCTATGCAGTCAGATTTTTCTTGTATTTAAAATTTTTAAAAAATTGTTTTCCAGAAATTCTATCCATTTTTCCACACTAGAATTGCTGTAATTTCAGAAGGTTGAGAACATTTAGACACAATGTAGCTTTGTGGGAGAGGTGACCTTCTGGATCCCAAAGGGTTTCAAGGACCATTTCCATAGAGCAATTAAAATTGCATAGTCCTAGAAAAGGGCTTAGAAGAAAGAGGGGTGGGGAGGTGGGGGGAAATGTTCTTAAATACAGATGCAGATGGTAGGCGAGAATCCATGCAATAACTGTGACCTTGGCATTCTCGCTGTGAGTTTCAGAGGAGTTGCTGTCAATTACATTCTCTATTCTGTGTACTTGTTTGCACATGACTTCCTTCTTGTATGTGAAGTGTAGTTTGAGGATCTTCGGCGTTGTAACCTAAAAGAAATGAGTTGGTTTGCATTCTGGGCATACTTTTTTTGGAAAGAGGAATTGCCTGAAAAAATAGTTTCTCTACAAATTAGAAATCTTACTAAATTTTGTATGCCAGCTTGCAAGTTAACAATAGAATAGGCTTTTACTAAAGCAAATAAATATGAACACTTTGAATTAATGTTGCATTTTCCAGAGGGAACTATGTTTCAGCACATGAATGAAATAGATTAAACACAGGAGCAAGATGTTTGGGCCCCTCCAGCAGTTTCTAGTTTTGATATTATATGTTTTTGGATCAGTAGGGAAAAGTCCGTTTGGGCATCAATAATCGCTACCCAGGTGATGTGAACAGTCCAGAGAATCACATTTGAAAAGCCCCCCGTTGGGCCACCTGTGGAGCTCAGTCCATTGATCGGTTTAAGCATCCAACTCTTGATTTCAGGTCAGGTCACGATCTCAGAGTCATGAGATGGAGCACTGTGTGGGGCTCTGTGCTCAGTGAGGAGTCTGCTTGCGATTTTCTCCCTCTGCCCCCCCCCCCCACTTTCTTTCTCTCCTCCACCCTCTCTCAAACAAATCTTTTAAAAAAAGAGAAAAGAAAAAGTCCCTTGCCATATTGTTGCAGGATCGCAGGGTTCTTGTCTCAAAGAGTCCAAGAATGAATCTTGTGGGCTTGAAAGGGTGAAGGGAAAATTTATTAAGTGGCGGTGGGAGCAGAAAGGAAAGAAGCTCTCTAGAGTGAGCGGGGTCCCGAATGGGTTGCCTCTAAGGGCTTTTGGCGGCAGTCTTCTATTGAAAACTTGACCAGGGAGCTTGTGGCCTTGAACTTCTTGCGCTGTCTTGGTTTGAGTGAGGACTATTGATAACACACTTAATGACTTACTTCTTTGAGGTTTGGTCATTTTCTGTGATTACAACACAACCGCCAAAGAAAAATACTCCCTAACATCTGGGACCAAGTGGTTTGATCTGTTCCCTTATCTCTTGATCTCTCTGGCTTAGCCTTTTACCTGATGGGAATAGTTTCAGACCTTACTCAGGGGCCCCCTACCTCTCCCTGCCTATACCTTAACCCTTTTCTTACCCCGGAGCGTGTGAACCTCTTCACTGTGTTATATGAACAGGGCTGACAAAAGAGGGGTGTTTTGCTACTCCCCCACCCCTCCCCTGGCCCTAAGCCATCTACTGAATGAAGTACAGTTTCCTTATTTAGGCATTTGACCACCTGCTCCCTGGTTCCCACCTGCATTTCCAGTGTATCCACATCGAGCTAACGCTTTCACCAAATTGGACTCCTTCCTGATTATCCTTTCCTGCCTCTGTCTTATAGCCCTGTAGCATTGCTTCCCTTGGCTTAGGATGCCCTAATCTTCTCCTTCATGTCTCCTGACCTAAATCATATCTTTCAATCCAGGACCATTTCAAATACTATTTTTTAAATCGCATGAAGTCCCTCTCTTATGTCCCCTAGAGCTTCAGAACCACAGCACTTTCTGCTTCGTTTTGTGCTGTCATATTTTTGCCTTGTTTCACAGCCTTTTGTGTGTGTTACATGATTGAATTATGTCCCCTGGAAAGATTCAAGTTCTTAACCGCCACTACTTGTGAATGGGACTTTGTTTCGAAATTAGGTCTTTGCAAATGTAATTAAATTAAGATGAGATCCTACTGGATTAGGGTGGGCCCTAATCCAGTGAACAGTGTCCTTAAAAGAAGAGGGAAATTTGCATAGAGACCCAGAGGAAAGAGACAGAGGAGGAAGAAGTCCATGTGACAGGGGCAGAGATGGGAGCGACGCAGCTATCAGGTAAGGAGCACCCAGGATTGTCAGGGATACCAGAAGCTAGGAAGAGGCAAGGAAGGATCCTCTCCTGGAGCCTTCAGAGACAGTGTCGCCCGGCAGCACCGTCATATTGAACTTATCAGCTCGGGAATTGTGAGAGAGTAAATTGCTATTGTCTTAAACCACCCAGAGTGTGTTACTTTGTAAGGCCGCTCTTGGTATACGTGCTGCGGAAGCGAGCACAGTAAGGCCGCTCTTGGAAACTGATCCTATGAGTTCATCTAACCTGTACCTCTGCTGCAGCTCTCGCCCCTCCCTCCACCTCCCTGGCCAATTAGGCTGTAAATTGGTGAAAAGGTTGGGATGTAATTTGCTCTTCATTATCTCCTCAATGCTGATAGATTCATTCCATTATGTTTTTTTAAAAAAATTCTTGTTTTTGAGATACAATTTATGTACAGTAAAATTCAACCTTTTTAGTCATATACAGTTTTTTAAAACTGTTTTTCTTTTTAACTTTTTAGTGTTCCAAGGTTCATTGCTTCATATAGTTTTTACAAATGTGTACAGTCTGTGGCCACGACCACTATATCAAGATACAGAACACTGCCACCAACCCAAAGAGTTCCTTTGTGTCCCACCGCAGTCCCCTCTCTCTCCTCCCAGACCCTGGCAACCACTGATCTGTGGGTTTTGTCATTTTCAGGAAGTCACATAAATGGAAACTTACAGCATGCAGCCTTGTGTGTGTTTCACAGTGCATAATGCATTTGAGATTCATCTATGCTCTTGAATGTATCAGTATGCTCCTTTTTACCGCTCATTCAGCTAATTTTTATTGAGTGTTCTTATGCGCTAGCTGTTATGCCAGTGCTTTGCAGATACGGTAATGAATAAGGTGGGCACCATAGCCATCCTTTTGGGGTTTAGGGATGAGACAAGTACAAAAAGAGAGAATATCTTTGGTGCCTTAATGGTGAAAGTGCAGCGTATCACGGGAACACAGAGGAGGAATATTTAACTTACATTTGAAGGACCATGGAAGCGTCCCAGGGGAACGGACGCTGAACTTGAGAGCTGAGGATGGATGATTAGGCTGCAAGCAGGCGATGGAAGGGATGAGGGCGCGCTTGGACCAGCTCACGAGAGTTGATAGTTAAAAATTCAGGAACGTTGCAAGCTGGTTGTGGAACCACTGATAGCTTGAAATTGGTGTTGGTGGGAGTATGTACACCGCTGATACTGCTAAACACATCAAATGGGGAATTTTTTTTCTTTAGACAGTTTCCTTGCACACTGCACTGGATGGACCAGTCTTATAGCCAGGGGAGATAGTTAACAGTGAAAGCAAGCAAGAGCAGGTGTTTCTGAAGAACTGAAATAAATTCAGTGGAGCAGAAGTGTAGACTGTTGAGGGGAGACTCAAAGGCTGGAGTGTTAGTTGGAGGCCAGATTGTATTGGGGACATAAGCCATGTTAATATGCTGTGATGTCATTTTCTTATTTTAATATGTATGTCAGTTCTGACTTGGTTTCGGTTGATTGATTATTCTCCTCATTAGGAGAATTATCTTCCTGCTTCTTTGCATGCAAGATAGTTCTTGATTACCTGTCAGAAACTGCAAGTTTTACCTTGCTGGGTGTTTTATAATTTTGTATTCCTATAAATCTTAGGTAGTTTTGTTCTGGGATACAGGTGAGTTTTACCTGAAAACCGTTGGATCATTTTGGTGATGCATTTAAGATTCTTCACATGGAACCAGAGCAATGCTTAGTGTGGAATTAATTACTACTGTTGGAGCCAAGACCCTTTGAATTCTCTACCGATGCACCATGAATTATTAAATTTTCCCGCCTGACTGGTGGGAACAAGGCGCTATTCCTTGGCCCTGTTGGAGTACCAGCTAGTACCCGTAATTCTTTCAGCTCATTCTTTTCTTGGCCTTGAGCAGTAGTTCCTCACACTTTTGCAGTGATCATTATTCTTTTCATTTTTAAAAAAAGATTTTATTTATTTGACAGAGAGAGACACAGTGAGGGGGGAACATAAGCAGTGGGAGTGGGAGAGGGAGAAGCAGGCTTCCCACTGTGGGGCTCAAACCAGGACCCTAGGACCACAACCCAAGCCAAAGGCAGATTCCCCCAATGTAAGCACCCTCCTCCCTGGAATTCTCTCCTGAAGACTGACTCTACTTTATTTCCCTGGATTCTTAGCTCCTTGTCCCATCTTAGGGAGGCTGCTGGACTCTAGTTCCTCCCCCACAATCCCCACCAGATTTTCTGGTTGTTTCCGGGAGAGGAAAAGTTGGGTTCCTGCTACTCCATCTTGGCTGGGTATCAACATTAAACTTCATCTAATATCAGTGGAGGGCGATTGAAGAGAGGTTTAGATGGGGGCTGCCAGGATCAGATTTTCATTTTTAAAAGATCAGTTTGAATGTAATATAGAAATGGATTGTTCTGTTTCCCTGGTGGAGTTGCTGGGGACCTGAGAAAACCATTTTGGGGTTCGGTAAACCAGCAGACCTACTGCCACAGCGGTACTGCAGTAACGCAGTTAAGAGATTGTGGTAACTGATTCCAGGGGATCTCTGATGTGGGTTGAAAACAATGTGTACATGTCAGAGATGCCTGTGATGTAGTGAATAGGAACCAAAGAGGAAGCATAACAATGGAAAACCAGTAGCTTCAGGTTCAAAGACAACAAATCTATTAAAACCCAGGTCTGATTAATAAAAGGTATTGCCACATGACAGAGGCAGAAAAGGACTGAATTCAAAGGGGATTGCCCACCAGAGGTTGAATCTGAACACCTCCGTATGGATCTGAAAGAGCAGTGACACTGAGCCCTTGGGGAAAGGTAGAAGAAAAAATGCTTTCAAGATAGGAACATTGTCGGGCATCTGGGTGGCTCAGTGGGTTAAGCCTCTGCCTTCGGCTCGGGTCGTGATCGCAGGGTCTCGGGATCGAGCCCCACATTGGGCTCTCTGCTCAGCGGGGAGCCTGCTTCCCCCTCTCTCTCTGCCTGCCTCTCTGCCTACTTGTGACCTCTCTGTCAAATAAATAAAATCTTTAAAAAAAAAAAAAGATAGGAACATTCTCAGCTGTCCTGTGCTATAGAGCTGGGGTATCCAAAATGTGACCTGAAGGTTGGTTCCCAGATACCACCTTTTAATCACATCGATTAGCATAACAATTGGCATCTAAGGAAATATCAGGTAGGAAAAATTATGTGGAAAAATGGATAGCTTTATAATCAACTAAATGTAAATTAAATACCACTATGCTGTTTTAGTAAGCAAGAAAACTTATACCTTCATATACTTAATAAATACGCTTAATAAGAAACCTTATACTTATTATGATTATGAACATAAATGTAACAGTTATTGATAGGACTTTGGGAAATAAATGAATTTAGTGTCTTTTTCCCTTTAGTAGACCTATCAGCAGTAGAATTTAAACTCCAAGAGAGCAGGGAGTTTGTTTAACCTTCTGTAATCTTCAGCTTCTTGTCTGGCACAATAGTAGGTACTTAATAAACACATGTGTAAAAGTGGGCGAACACATCGTAAGTGGATTTAAAATTATATGTAGTTCATTAGAGCAACATACAAAAATCGCATCAAAGTGTACGTTATCCTTGGGCCCCATAATTCCAGTTTCCAACAATATATGTCAAGAATTAAAAATGCCATAATCTAGGTGCCTTGTTAGTGTAGTAGGTAGTGCGTCAGTCTCAAAAATGCCATAATCTTATCATTGTGCTGAAGAGTTAGCTATAGGATAGAATATGCATTTGACAGTTTTTTTAAAAAAAAGGTTTTATTTATTTATTTGATAGAGATCACAAGTAGGCAGAGAGGCAGGCAGAGAAAGAGGAGGAAGCAGTCTCGCCACTGAGCAGAGAGCCCGATGCGGGGCTCAATCCCAGGACCCTGAGATCATGACCTGAGCCAAAAGCAGAGGCTTAACCCCCTGAGCCACCCAGACACCCCAGATTCTTTTTTTAAGGGGGATAAGCCCCATCACTCCAACTATGCATATTATTTAGCTTTTAGTTAGGTTTTTTTGGTATTAGCTGTCCGTGGAAAGTAAGCAGTTCAATTGCTTTCCTGCAGTCTTTCCTGAGTGGAAATTCTTACCAGGAAAGAGAGATGAGATCCTGAGCCAGGCCTGTCAGGGCCTTCATGTTCTGTGAGCTCATCCTCCAGAGTGGGCTTCTGCTGGACTCCCCATTTTTAGGAGCTGGTGAAGAGCTATTTAAGAGTCTTGGCTTCAGGGTTGTTCCTTTTTCCCACCCTTTTCTGTTTGACAAACCTTGAGAAGGAGCTTGCTATCACTGATGGACACTGTGATCATACTCTTTTCCCACTGCTTCGCTGATGTCATGCACATCTGGCGTGAGCTGGAAGTAGCTGATCAGAGGCACTACTTAAAGAAAGGAGCAAGGGCTTACATGCTTCCCCCTGCTGTTCCAAGACCTCCCGGGCCATTTCTGTTTTCCTAGTAGTAGTGACCAGAATTCCTATTCAGGAAAGATAAAACACAAAAAGAACAAAAATTTCTAAAGAACTTATATTAAGTCTTCATATGTTGGGAAAAAATAGTTTAAAAGCAGAAAATTTCTCAGGGAAATACTGCTTTCTAATACAGGCAAGGCTGCTTTGTAACAATCCCTTCCAGTATATTAGATTTACCCTGGGGATCAATTTCTAAAACTTGCTCACTCATAATAAGAGGAGTATTTTAAAGCTACGTTTTTTAGTAAATCTTTTAGGACACTTTTCCTTTTTATTTTATATTATTTTTTCCCCAGCTTATTGGGAAATAATTAACATATATATATATGTTATTATATATGTTACATATATATATGTTATTATATATGTTACATATATATACATATATATATATGTAAAGTATAGAATGCACTGATTTGATACACATATACATTGTGGAATGATTTGTTTGTTGTGAAAACGCTTAAGTTCTTCTCTCAGCAACTTTCAAGTATACAACAAAAATTTATTTCCTCATAGTTCTGGAGGCTTAAAGTCTAAGGTCAAGATGCTGCCAGGTGTGGTTTCTGGTGAGACCTTTGTGACTTGCGGGTAGCTGCTGGCCTTCTCACGGTGTCCTCACACAGCCTTTCCTTTCTTGTGCTCCTGGTGCCTCTCCCTCTGCCCCCACTGTGGGGTGAGCTCAAGAGTCCCATGCTCCACTGACTGAGCCAGCCAGGTGCCCCTAGGTCCCTCTTCTTCTAGACACAGCAGTCTTATTAGGACCCCACCCTTGTGACCTCATTTAATCTTAATTTTCTCCTTAAAGGCCCTCTCTCCAAATACCATCTCATGGAAGTTAGGGTTTCAATATATGGATGTTGGGGAAGGGAAACACTAGTCAGAACACAAGGACTTTAAAAAAGAAAACAAAACATAAACACAATACCATTATCACACCTAAAAAATAGTAACAATTTCTTATTCTCATATATTTAGTCAAAGCTCAACTTTTCCCAGTTGTCTTTCAATTTTTTTATAATAGCCTCAAAGTTTTATCTTGTTGGTAGTCTGTGGGAGAATGTCTTGTTTTATTGAAATGTGCATGTATTAACTGTGTTCTCAGCATTGTTCTAAGTGCAATGAGGAGCTAAGTGCCCATGTCAGGAAACTGAGGTGAACTTCAGTATGTCCAGTGAATGACCACATGACCGTGGCAATTTCCTTCACCTCACAGAATGGCCGACTTCTAGATACAGTACTGTGGTATTAACAATATCTACCGTGCTGTGCATTAGATCCTCAGAATTTATTCTTCTGTATATTGAAAGTTTGTATCTTTTGACCTTCGTCTCCCCATTTCTTCTTACCCCAGCCCCTGAACCCATTCTACTTTCTGCTTCTATTGAGTTTCCTATTTTATTTTATTTATTTTTTTTAAAGATTTTATTTATTTATTCGACAGAGAGAGAGATCACAAGCAGGCAGAGAGAGAGGAGGAAGCAGGCTCCCCGCTGAGCAAAGAGCCCGATGTGGGGCTCGATCCCAGGACTCTGAGATCATGACCTGAGCCGAAGGCAGCGGCTTAACCCACTGAGCCACCCAGGTGCCCCAAGTTTCCTATTTTAGATTCCACATGTAAGTGAGATTGTAAAGTATTTCTATTTCTCTGTCTGGCTTATTTCACTTAGCATAATGTCCTCCACATTCATCCATATTGTTGCAAATAGCAGGATTTTCTTCTTTTTTATGGTTGAATATTCCACTACACACACACACACAAATATATATATATGTGTATACATACACACACCACATCTTTATACATTCATCCGTTTAAGGACTTTTGGGTTGTTTCTGTAGCTTGACTATTGTGAATAAAGCTGTAGTGGACGTGGGTGTGCAGATTATGTCTTTGAAATCCTGATTTCATTTCCTTTGGCTGTAGATCCAGCAATGGGATTGCTGGATCAAATGGTAGCTCTATTTTTAATTTTCTGAGGAAGCACGATACTATTTTCCATAGTGGCTGAACCAATTTATACTCCCAACCAACAGTAGATAAGCGTTCCCTTTTCTCTACATCCCACCAATATTTGTTATCTGTCTTTTGATGGTAGTCATTGTGACAGGTGTGAGGTGATAGCTCACTGTGGTTTTGATTTGCATTTCCCTGATGATTAGTGATGTTGAACACTTTTGTATGCCTAATGATCACTTGTCTGTCTTCTTTGGAAAATGTGTATTCAGGTTCTTTGCCCATTTTAAATTGAATTATTTGCTTTTTAGCTATTGAGTTGTATAGGCTTTTTAAAAATAATTTTAGATATTAACCCCTTATCAAATATACAGTTTACAAATATATTCTCACAATTGAAAGTTGCCTTTTCAATTTGTTGATTGTTTCCTTTGCTGTGCAGAAGCTTTTTTTTTTTTTTTTTTTTAATGTAGTCCCACTGGCTTTTATTGCCTGTGTTTTTAGTGTCTTATAAAAAAAAATCTTTGGGCGCCTGGGTGGCTCAGTGGGTTAAGCCGCTGCCTTTGGCTCAGGTCATGATCTCAGGGTCCTGGGATCGAGTCCCGCATCGGGCTCTCTGCTCAGCAGGGAGCCTGCTTCCCTCTCTCTCTCTCTCTCTCTGCCTGCCTCTCTGCCTTCTTGTGATCTCTCTCTGTCAAATAAATAAATAAATAATCTTAAAAAAAATCTTTGCCAAGACCAATGCCAAAGATTCTTTTCCCTTTGTTTTCTTCTAGGAATTTTATGGTCTTATATTTTGATGTAATTTTTGATTCATCAAAATGAATCTTTGATTCATTTTCATTTTGACTCATTTTCAAGTTTATTTTTGTGAGTGGTATAAGATAAGGGTCCAGTTTCTTTCTATACTTCTCTCCTTTTTTCCTTCTTTCCTTACTTCTCTCCTTCCTCCCTTCCATCCTTCCCTCCCTCCCTCCCTTCCTTCCTTCTTTCCCTCCTTCCTTCCTCTTCCTCTCTCTCCCCACTCCCTCTTCTTTGTTTCTTTTGCATATGGCCGTCCAGTTTCCCCAATATCATTCTTTGAAGAGACTATCCTTTCTCCATCATGTGTTCTTGGTGCCCTTGTCAAAAGTAGTTGATTGTAGGAGTTTTATCCTTTTCAGTAATCTTATTCATAGCTCATCAGCTCATAAATTTGCACCATTCACTTGCCTTGGATGTTAGTGGTAATTGTTAGAATATTATCATTTTGAGATCTATCCATTTTGAGATCTGTTTGGGAAAGTGTCTTTTCATTATTCTCCAGTTTGAGGATAGTGTAGAGAAACTCCAATTGGTGATCTCTGTGTGTTCTCCTTCCCACTTGTTCTTAGTTGAGTCTGTGATTTATCATGAGGTTCTGAATGCAAATGTAATTCTGTATTTCATGTTTCTGCCCCTATTTTTGGCAAGCTTCATGAACACAACATGCTTAATACTTTTCCTTATTTCTCCATTCCCTACCCCCTTTATGTCCTATAGACCACTTATATTTATTTGCTGATTTATGCTTCGATTTATATACTCACTTGATTCTTCTTCATTCTTGAATGCATAGATTTACGCATTATTCATATAGTAAACACAAATTTACTGCCTACTGTGTGCCAGGAACTGCACTAGTCCCAGAAGTCTGTGAGAGTGACAAGAACAGGCTGTGACACATATAACACTTGAGATAATTACTTTAGTGAAGTGGTGTGGAAAATGCAGGAGTGATTTTGGCCTTGTGTGGAGCAACGTGCTGTGGGTCCCCCACCAAGGGCAGATTGCTGTGTACCTCACTCAAACTGCTGAATGAATAATTTGTATTACCCCCCTTCTCCCCGTCTCTGAAGTAGAAAAAAGCTGTGGTATCCAGGAGCAAGGATGTAAGCAGTATCCGTGATGTGTCATTGCCACCAGAGTGCCATCAATGACACAGTGTGACAGGAAGTTGGGTTGATATCTTGTGGCCAAATGGCTTTCTATGAAGCTGGGTGTTCCAGAACACTGGGTCTGTAGCCCTCTTGCCATGCCACCACACTGTGGGTAGAAAGCACATTTGTTTGTGCCCCATTTTCACAGCCAGGCTTTGTGACCAGCCCCCCTGTCCTACCTCCAGTCAAATTATGTGGCAGATTCTCTATATGCCCATGTGGAGAAAAGGAACCATGCTGCTTTGTTGGCCTCAAAGGACATGACCCAAAGAAGAGGGAAACCACAGTGTGCGCATATTTGCTTTAATTTTTGACAGGAAGGCAAAACAAAAAACTTGTAAAATTCAAATGACTCAGCATATCATGTGCCCATTTCAATCGTAGCTCAATAGAATAATACTTTAGCGTTTTTCAAGACTGTGTAATGGAACAAGGAGACCTGTTGGGATCCATGCAGAGACACATTTTATACCTATTGCGTTGAATGGGATGAGGAAGAGGTAGAGAAACAGATCATTTAAGATTTACATTGATTGGTATGTGAGAGGGTGAATCCAAGGGACCACATGACCTTCTAAATGAGCTTAATATTATTTTAGTTTCCGCTGAGATCGTAATTGTGTGTAAAACAACAAAATGAAATAAATCAGACTTCATAAGCTAAGAATGGAGAGGGCAGTAAAAGCCAGAGATCTGCTGGATACTAACAGAAATGATCTTGGTATTGGTGAGAAATTATTTCATTGTACTGACTTAGATGAAAAGGCCATCATTATTTGGATCATGGGCTCTTACATAGTCATCATTTGAAGTCTTTGTATTGTAACAGTCAAGAAGATACCCATTTTTATAGTTTTTTAATATTTTTATAATTTTGTTAATAAAATACATTTTTATAGTTTTGGTTTTTTTATAGTTTTTAATAGTTTTGTTAATAAAATACATTCTTAGGGGCGCCTGGGTGGCTCAGTGGGTTAAAGCCTCTGCCTTCGGCTTAGGTCATGATCCCGGGGTCCTGGGATTGAGCCCCACATTGGGCTCTCTGCTCAGCAGGGAGCATGCTTCCCTTCCTCTCTCTCTGACTGCCTCTCTACCTACTTGTGATCTCTGTCAAATAAATAAATAAAATCTAAAAAAATAAAATACATTCTTAATATTTTTATTTAGAAATCTGAAAAATGAAATCTAAAACACAGCCACTAAATATTTGCTGGAAGGTATATTTTCAAGTACATATAAATTAAAAGAATAATCTTTTTAATATCTGTCCGAGTGCATCTTGGGGCACCTGGGTGCACAGTCAGTTGCTGACTCTTGGCTTTGGCTCAGGTGGTGAGCTTAGGGTCGTGATCTCAGGGCCATGGGATCCCTGAGTCAGGCTTTGTGCTCAATGTGTAGGCTGCTTGAGTTTTTCTCTCCCTCTTCCCCTCCCCCACTCAAATAAATAAATCTTTAAAAAAAAAATGGACATCTTATTTGAGTTACCAGAACAGGGAAAAATAATTCCAAAAGCATATTCTATGGATAATAAACTCTCCAAGATGAAAGCCATTTAATAAAAATGCCAACTTGTCTTTTTAAGTACATTTACACATTGTCTTTAGGTCCTCACACAACCCTGTGAAGAAAGGGGAATGACTCCTAGTTTTAGCCCCTCTGGCCTCTGCTCTTGGTTCAGGTGTGTGAAGCAGCCTCTCAAGTCCTTTGCATGTGTTTTCCCCTCCTCTTGGAATGCTTTTCACCTAGGAATCTGCAAGCTCCTTTCCTTGGTTCCTTCAGATCTCTGCAGAGTGTAAACCCCAGAGAGGCCTCCCTGACCTCACTAGAGTGAACACCAGTCCTGCCCCTTCCTTCCCGGGCCCAGCTGTTCTCACCTGCTTTGTTCTTCACAGCACCAACTTCGACTTGACACCTGACATATACATCTTGTGTGGGTAGAACGCCAGCTCCAAGAGGGCAGGGACTTCGTGTTATTCCCCACTCTGTCACCTGCATCTCGGACTCCAGAACAGGTGGCCAATAAATGTTGAGCCAGTGTATGAGAGAATGAATGAATTTGATAGCTGAGAAAATGGGGTTACCTAAGATTAGTTGTCCCAACTTTAAATATATCTACTTCCCATAATATGGTTTGTTTTTACTCTTCATGGTCATACAGAAAATGAGTTAACACAGCAGACTTGAGACGGCTTATCTGAAGAAAGGCCTGCTTGCAAGGCTGGCCCTTGGCTGGTGTCTGGGAACTTGGCATTTGGGAGAATTCTCACCATTTCCAGAGCCTCGACTGCTTCATGGACAGTACCGTTTAGGTTGGACACCTGCTTTCCTTTTGCCTATCTGGAACTTCAGAATGGGCTAGGTGGAGCGTGCTTATGTGGTCAGTCCTCAGTAAGAACCTGGTATCGAGTCTTTAGTGAGCCTTCCCTGCTGGATCATATTTTACATGCATTGTTACATCTCATTGCTGGAGGAATTGAGCACATCCAGTGGGGCTCTACTAGGGAGGGACCCTTGGGAACTTAGGGCTCTGGATTTTGCTCTATGCACTTTTTTCCCTAGCCTGATTTTGCTTTGTGCTTTTTTGCTGTCATAAATCATAGCCACAAGTGCAGCAACATGTTGAATCGTGCAGATGAATCAAGAGCTGACAGATCCTCCCCCTACCCACAGTTGGGATTTTGATTTGAACTGCTTTGAATACAAATATTCACTTAGGGAGAATTGACATCGCTACAGATGTAAGATTTTATCCAGGACTGTTCTCTTTTTCCATTTATGCCTTTTCCTATCTTTCATGACTCCGTTCTCAAACTGTATGCTCTAGTAACATGAAACTGCATGCAGGTACCCACAATACTGGCATTTTCTCACTTTCTGATTTGGGCTCTGACTTGAATGACAGTCTCCTGCCTTTTTGCCTGGCCAGCTCTTTGTCAGGTCAGGCATCACCTTTTCTAGGATCCTTCACCTGACACTGCCCAGCCTGAACTAATGACACCCCCCAGCCCCCCAAACTCATACACACCGTGCTCCCTTAAGACATTGTGTCCATCATTGTGTGTTCCGTAATTGCTTATTTAAATAACTGCGAACTCATCGAGGGCACCACTGTCCTCTGTTATACTTTTGGCGCTTAATACAATCTTGTTCTTAGTATGTTTTTGTTAAATGAATAAACAAGAATCCTTCTTTAGAGTTTCACAATTTTCTTCATGTAGGTATTGACATTTGTGGGGAAAGTTACTGATTTTTTTTCCCCCCTCATTTATCTTGTCATCAGTCTTCTACTGAATTTCTCTAGTTTTTCAGGTAGATTCCTTAGCTGATTTAAATTTCTTGACATTATAACTTGGAAAGTGGTTGCTAGAAATGAACAGAAATAAATTTTAAAAAAATTATTCTCTTATTTATTTAGTTAGTTCAATTAGCCAGCATATAGTACATTATTAACTTCTATTGTAGTGTTCAATGATTCATTAGTTGTGTGTAACAACCAGTGCTCATCACCACACATGCCCTCCTTTATACCCATCGCCCTGCTACCCCCTCCCTTCTGTAACCCTCAGTTTGGTTCCCAGGGTCCAGAGTCTCTCATGGTTTGTCTCCATCTCTGATTTCTTCCCATTCAGTTTTCCCTCTCTTCCCCTGTGGTCCTCTGCACTATTCCTTATGGCCCACATATAAGTGAAACCATATAATTGTCTTTCTCTCCTTGACTTATTTCACTTAGCATAATCCCCTCCAGTTCCATGTTGATGTAAATGTTGGGTATTCATCCTTTCTGATGGTTGAGTGATATTCCATTGTATATATGAACCACATCTTCTTTTTCTTTTTTAATTAATTAATTTTTTGAACCACATCTTCTTTATCCATTCATCTGTTGAAGGGCATCTCAGCTCTTTCCGTAGTTTGACTATTGTGGACGTTGCTGCTATGAACATTGAGGCGCAATTGCCCCTTCTTTTCACTACATCTGTATCTTTGGGGTGAATATGTAGTAATGCAATTGCTGAGTAGGGTATACTTAGATTTACCAAAATAAATCTCCCAAATTAAAACCCCCCGTCATGTTCCAGTGGCTCACTGTACTTATTTCCTCATTCTCTCTCTCTCTCTCTCTGAGGATCTGACCTGGTGTATCCTCCAGGCTGTCTAGTTATCTTTACCCTTGTCACCAGGGTGGGCATCATATGATCATTGGATCTGACATTCTTGAGCCAGATAGTTTTCTACATGTAACCAGTTAGCTGGTGCTAGCTAATTGCTAGATAATGAAAGCACTTTCCCGGGCTGACTGTCTGCTCTGACCCCTGGGGAGTCTTGCTTGGGCACTGGGTGGTAGGAGCGGTTGAGAACGAGCTCTGGGCTTTGGTTCATTATCTTGGGTCTTACTATGATCATGTGGCTTTTTGTGCCGTTTCACAGTCCTTGAGAAGTGGGGCTGCTCTGAGAACTTTAGAAAATCTAAATGGGAGTGCTCTCCCTTTACATTGATGACCCTCCGCATAATGCTGATCTCTGCCATTTTATTCTGGAATCCATTTCCTCCACGTAGGTGATAAGTGTATCGTTTGGTGTAGTTCATGATTATTTGTTGCCTGTTTTTAAAAAAGATTATTTATGGGCGCCTGGGTGGCTCAGTGGGTTAAGCCTCTGCCTTCGGCTCAGGTCATGATCTCAGGGTCCTGGGATCGAGTCCCGCATCGGGCTCTCTGCTCAGCGGAGAACCTGCTTCCTCCTCTATCTCTCTCTCTGCCTGCCTCTCTGCCTACTTGTGATCTCTCTCTGTGAAATAAATAAATAAAATCTTTAAAAAAAATAAAAAGATTATTTATTTATTTATTTGACAGACAAGTAGGCAGAGAGGCAGGCAGAAAGAGAAGAGGCAGGCAGAAAGAGAAGAGGAGGCAGGCTCCTCGCTGAGCAGAGAGCCCTATGCGAGGCTTGATTCCAGGCTTGATCCCAGGACCCTGGGATCATGACCTGAGCTGAAGGCAGAGACTTTAACCCACTGAGCCACCCAGGTGCCCCTGATTATTAGTTGCTTAAGTGTCACACTGTGAAGCCGATCTTTTATGGTCTTTGTGCCTTTAGGGGATCAGAGCCCCAGCAACCAAACCAAGAAGAGGGAAAAATTAACCATGTATTATACAAGTTATCAAAAAAATTTTAAAGTTTCAAAAATATAAACTATATAATCCAAACTTTCTCTAGAGACCTTGAAAGACTACATCTATAAATAGGATTATCAGCTTTTAAATGTCACATATAACTGTTTAAAAAAAATCTACTTCTCATTTGGCAGCGGGATGGACCGCTCCCAAAAGAAACCAAAGGAAAGCAATGCCAGCATTTATTACATTTGAACAGCTTTAAATATATAATGGGCTTAGAAACATTGACATTTCAAATAGCTATTTTTTTCTCATTCACCACTAGAAAAGAGAAAATCTTAACATCTTCTCCTGAAAAGGGGTGATAAAAATTGAAATTTTATTTTGTAACAAAATACCACCTCACAATTCAATTACAATTCTGACATAAAGACCATTTTAACAATATATATATATATATGACATATATATATAACGATGTAATATAACAATATTACATCTTCACAGTGATAGGTATAAAAAATGAGCCTAATATATATCATTCACTAAAATTTAACTTGAGAACACAAGTACAGTTCACTGGACATGGGCTTGTGGGGCCACAGAAGAGAGTTTAGGTTCTCTTCCCTTAGTGCTGGATGCCCAGCATTAGTGAGAGGAAAGACTTTGCCATAGTCATCAGAGGAAATGAAAGGACCAAGGCTGTAGACTTTGGGCTGATGTTTATACTGGGGTGGGGACCCACGTGTGGTAGATGCATGAACCCTTTCTTTTCCTTCAGCATGTGAACTCTGCAGGGACAAGGGTCATTCCATAAGCCCACAAAGCAGCCAGCCCAGGGCATTGTAATTCTCCCTTTAGAAATCTCTAATTATGCGCTGCTTTTTGAAATTTCCTAGAACAGAATTCTGGATTTACCTTGGGCATAAATCTGCTTCTCTGTATTCCATCTCAAAATCACAGAGATGGGAAAGTGGCATGGAAAGTGACTTCTTTTACTTGCTACTCTTTTTCCTTAGAGAACAAAATGGGTTCAAATTTGGACATAAGTAGGGATGCCTGGGCCGCTCAGTTGGTTAAACATCTGCCTTTAGCTCAGGTCATGATCCCAGGATCCTGCGATGGAACCCTGGGTCAGGCTCCCTGCTCAATGGGGAGCCTGCCTCTCCCTTCTCCCTCTGCCCCTCCCCACCACTTGTTCTATCTCTCCCTCTCAAAAAATAAATAAAATCTTAAAAAAACAAAACAAAACTGGATACAAGTATATAATCATTTCATTCAGTGATCATGATCTAACCTGTTCTCATCTGAATAAAATTTGTCAGTTAACATCTTGGATTTTATATGATGTAATTTTTGATGACAGTACAGGTTGTACATTATCAGTCATTAAAAAAAACTTTCTTCTGTTATAACTTACTTATTTTAATTTCACTACCAAATTATGTTACTGATGAGCAATTTTAGGATCTGCTCATTTCCTAAAAATTTCAGGCAAAAAGTAGGTCTGGGATACTTTCCTCCTGTCCAGATAACCAGAAAAGCCAACATTACACATTTATCCAAAATTGGATTCTGTCCTTTTAAATTTCAACTGATTTTTCTGGGGCCTTGAGTGGCTCAGTCAATTAAACATCTGCCTTCAGGTCAAGTCATGATCCTGGCGTCCTGGGATTGAGCCCATGCATCCTGTCCCTGCTTAGTGGGAAATCTTCTTATCCCTCTCCCTCTGCCCTCCCCCCCCCAACCTGGCTCTGCTCTCTCTCAAATAAATAAAATACTTAAAAATTTTAAATAAATTTCAATTAAGTTCCTGATGTTAAAAAGCCCTGCATCAGGCCCCTGCTCAATGGGGAGTCTGCTTACCCCTCTCCATCTGCCCCTCCCTGCTCTGCACACACATGCACACTCTAAAATTACTAAAATCTTTAAAAAATTTTTAAATAAATTTCAATTTTCTGATGTTAAAAGCATCCTTCCAAATAAATGGATTTCAATCTGGTCAAGCCTCTAGTTCTAACTACCAATTTATAGGAAATATAAGGAATAAAAGAACAAATTAGATAACATGAGAGTACAAATCAGTAAACTCCAGGAAGTTAAAAAAAAAACAACAACAAAACCTGACAGGTCAAATGATCTGATTTCTTCAACAAATAAATTATGAATGCTAAAGATCTTTAAGAGACATTGTGGGGAATTTATTTAGATTATGATTTGAATTCACTGGTACATCAACTATAAAAGATAATCTTGCTATTTCCCCCCTGTTCCACACCACCAGAGAAACCCAACCATTTTATGGAGATTTTAAACATTATCTGCATTTGATAGTATTAATTTATTGTTTAATTACTGCATTCCCATGGAGATATTTAAACATTATCTGCATATTTGATAGTATTATTTATTGTTAATACTGCCATTTTACATATGGCAATGCTTATTATTGACAAGAGACCTTATACTTTTGAGGTATATACAAGAAAGAAAAAGGCGTGTTATCTGGCTAATACCAGGAAAACTCCGAGGGGGCTAAATTTGGATATGTGGTGTTTAAATAAATTAGGCCCTTAACTTACTGAATTCTGCCCAGTGGCTTCTCCTGGAAACACAGTAAACATGAAACCGAACAAAGCTGCTTACTTATGTCAAAATGATTGCCAAAATTTATCAATATGGAATCTGGCAAACAGATTCCATTGGTACCTTCCTTGCTTGGCCAAAGTTTCTCATATAGTTATAGCAAAAAAAATGTAGAAGATAATTCTTCCTTTAAGAAAGCAAAAACATAAGGGGCACGTGCACCCGAATGTTTATAGCAGCAATGTCTACAATAGCCAAACTATGGAAAGTACCTAGATGTCCATCTACAGACGAATGGATAAAGAAGATGTGGTATATATACACAATGGAATACTATGCAGCCATCAAAAGAAATGAAATCTTGCCATTTGCGACGACGTGGATGGAACTAGAGGGTATCATGCTTAGCGAAATAAGTCAATCGGAGAAAGACAACTATCATATGATCTCCCTGATATGAGGGAGAGGAGATGCAACATGGGGGGTCGAGGGGTAGGAGAAGAGTAAATGAAACAAGATGGGATTGGGAGGGAGACAAAGCATAAGTGACTCTTAATCTCACAAAACAAACTGAGGGTTGATGGGGGGAGGGGGTTGGGAGAGGGGGTGGGGTTATGGATATCGGGGAGGGTATGTGCTATGGTGAGTGTTGTGAAGTGTGTAAACCTGGCGATTCGCAGACCTGTACCCCTGGGGATAAAAATATATGTTTATAAAGCTGTAAAAAAAAAAAAAAAAAAGAAAGAAAGGATGAATCCCCAAGTTTTGTAGCAACATGGACGGGACTGGAAGAGATTATGCTGAGTGAAATAAGTCAAGCAGAGAGAGTCAATTATCATATGGTTTCACTTATTTGTGGAGCATAACAATAGCATGGAGGACAAGGGGAGATGGAGAGGAGAAGGGAGTTGAGGGAAATTGGAAGGGGAGGTGAACCATGAGAGACTATGGACTCTGAAAAACGATCTGAGAATTTTGAAGGGGTGGGGGGTGGGAGGTTGGGGGCACCATGTGTGGGTATTGTAGAGGGCACGGATTGCATGGAGCACTGGGTGTGGTGCAAAAATAATGAATACTGTTATGCTGAAAAAATAAAAAAATAAAAAAAATTCAAAATTTCAAAAAAAAAAAAAAAGAAAGCAAAAACATACCCAATGTTTTTACCCTCATCTCTCCTAAAACATGAGAGAGATACCGATGATTTAAAGATACTCTTGTGATTGTTCACTTGTATAAATTCTACCCTGAGCTTTGAAACTTTGAAAAACTTTTGCTACTTTTGCTAATACCTATGAAAAGCAAAATGTTTGAGTATACAGTACAACACAAACTGTCCTCAGACCGGAAATACTGGAGAGTCCGCATCCAAACCACAGATGTTTCTTTATAGATAACCTCCTGATGTTCCTACTGTTTAACAATAGATTCTGAAAAGCCTTAAGTCAAACTTTTGGAAATTCAGTCACATTTTAAGTATGTCAGGGGATCTCAGTACAGGTTTCCCCTGCTATCTGAACATGGACTGTTCCTATGAAAGATCTCTCAAGCCAAAATGACTTAAAGTGAAGAGTATCTCTGCTTTCTTGAGGTTTGCTTTATGCCATTTCACTTCTTTGAATGACCTACATTTGTACCTGTTTTCCTTAACTGAAAGAAATCAGAAGAGAATTTTTGCCTTTACAAAAAATAAAGCAGTTGCCATACTAACCTAGGTCTTTTGCAAATGTGCAGTGGCATAGTGTGAACTTTTGGGAAGTGGAGAATACCTGTATTTATGTGAGCTCATGAATCCTTTGCTATAATCCATAAATTATTCAACTTAGTAAGTTACCATGTCTTATGACATCAGATTTTTAAAGATTTTATTTATTTGAGAGGGTACAAAGAAAGAGCATTAGCATGGGGCAGTCTGGGGGGTGGGTGGGAGCAGACGGAGAGGGAGTGGTAGACTCCCCACTGAGCAGGGAGCCCAATGCGGGGCTCGATCCCAGGACCCTAGGATCATGACCTGAGCCCAAGGCAGATGCTTAACTGACTGAGCCACCCAGGGGCCCCCAGATCTTTTTTTTTTTTTTTTTTTTAGCTCAACACTCTGTCGTCTTGATGTAGAATGAAAACTTTAAAAAATCCAAGTATACTGTAAGATAGCTGTAAATAATGAGAATCAACATCCTCACTACCAACAGCCTTAAAACAGATCTACCAAATACAAGACAACTTGTGGCTTTCCAATAAAAGCAGTATGTATCATTTATACAAATAACATGAGGGCCCAAAAAGTGCCCATCAAGACATGTTCAGTAATAGCAAACATTAAGTCTTCCGAATGTAGTGTTGCATATTTCTGCTTTGTTGTGCTGCATTTAAGTGTTGAATGCTCCTAAACTATCATCAAAATACATATGAATGGGGGTGGCTGGGTCGCTCAGTTGGTGAAGCATCCGACTCTCGGCATCCTGGGTTCAAGCCCTGGGTCAGGCTCCACGCTCAGTGTGGAGTCTGCTTGAGATTCTCTCCCATCTCCTTCTGTCCCTCCCCACACTCACACATGCTCTCTCTCTCTCAAATAAATAATCTGTAAAAAAGAAAATAAATACTAACATTTCTGTGAAGAAAAAAACAGTCATGAAAAGGAAAGCAAAATAAAATGGCAGGCCTGGAAGTGCCAGAAGTTACACGTGGTCCGAACATAGGCCAAGGTTCATATTTAGGGATTACTTCCAGAAAGGTGCTGTTCAAAATAACTGTGGCCTTAAATAGCTAAAGTCTGGGAGGCAGGGTTCATTACAGTGCCAGCTACTAGAGTTAGAATCTGTGGGCAACTGAGTTAGAACAGAAAACCAAGAGGCTGAACAAACCTAGAAAGGATTCACTGTTACTCGGTGAAGGGTATACTTTTGTTGTTGTTTTGTTTTGCTTAGAATTATTATTTTTATGATTACTTCACCCCTGGTTCATTCTATCTCACTGTTTCTTCTCCTTCTGTCACTGACTGTTTGAAGTTCTGTCACTCTTAAGATTGGAGATTTGGGGTATTAATTAGAAACAAGTGGCACATTCGTAGGTATGGGGATTTGTCTGTGTTCATACATTTTGTAAAGGCCCCACAGAATTTTTCTCTGAGCTAATTACTAGTCAGGGTAGCTTCCCCAATTCCTCAACTTCATGTTTGGGTTCTAGGTTCTCAAGAATGGCTTGGAAAGATGCCCTGTAGCCATGGCAGTGTTAATTAGAATGAGCTATTACCCTGTGTGGACAGAGAGAACTTTTGTACCATCTACCCTCTGTTTTTGGAAGGTGACAATTTGGCCCTGCTATTTCTAAAAATACTTTTTATTCTTTTGTGTTGTCACAATCTGTAAAAAGTTTAAGGCTATCCATCACTTGAGAGTCAGTGTGTGTTTGCATACTCATGTAAAATGTGTTTTACAGGTAAGTAGGACTAATTGAGTTCCACTAAGCCTGGTTATTATTGTGGAATACAGTGTTGAGCAGTGGAACTTGCTAATTGGTTGAAAATGTTGAGTCACATGAAGAATATGACCCAACTTCTCTTCAGTCACGTCTTGCCTCTTCACCGCTCACCATACATCAGCCATACTGGCCTGCCTTCTGCTCTTTGAATGACCAAACTCCATTCCGTCTTGAGGCCTCTGCTTGTGTTGTTTCTCTGGGGACATGTTGCCCTACAAGACTCATTCTAGATGTTCCCCAAAACCAGAATTAAGAAAGTTTAAAAAAGAAAACCAAGAGGAAGATGAAGTGAAAACTAACATTCACAGGTTCTGTGTTGCCTGCATGAGTTCACCTCAGTAAAAATGGTTGGCTCCAGATTTTTTCTCTTGAGCTTGGGTATTACTAGTGCTTGCAAGAGCTGCTTAGTTGGAGATTTTTATGGAGGATATGGCATTTATGAGAAATGAATTCTGTTAGGAAAATCCTTATGTAAGAGGTTCTATAGAATTTTATGAATGAGAGTAGAAGCTGGAAGGAGAGCTGTCAGCAGTTAAAGATATGAATTTAGATTTTATACAGAGATATGAATTAGTTCCAGAGAGATGACGTGAGAAAGCAAAGTACACAGTAAAACAGCTGTAAATAATGGGAATCAACACCCTCACTACCGACAGCCTCACTGAACTGAGGTGCAGTGAGAAAATCATCAGACAAGTCAAAGGTCAGACCTTTTAACTCTTACCTTATGGGACTCTGGAATACATTTAACAGGTAAACAACAAATTGAAAGCAACCTCTTATTCTTGATAGAAAGGGGTTCAGACATTTTCTCCAGCAAACCCCATAATAGCCTCTGAGGGGATGCGTTGGGCCTTCTGTTTCATTGGGGGATGATGGCAGTGTTTGGGGATGTTAATTATTTAACATTAACCTTGATGGAGAACTTTTAATTGCAAGAAGAAAACTTGGGCAGATTAAGGTAGAAAATACCAGGTTTGAGAGACATTTGTAATAATAAGTTAGATTGACTTTCAAAAAATAGTCTTCATTGTAGACAAGAAAATGAAATAATGTGCAATGGATGACAGGCCTTGAAATTGAGGCAAAGTCTGGCCCTGCCATGAGACCACATTACTGAGTTTCAAAGTGATCTTTCAAAGGAGAATATCATTGTTCTAGTGGGATTGTGCATCTCTCTGTATTACTGTACTAGTGTGGGTGTGTGCACATGTGTGTGTCAATCTGAACATCATTCTACAGATGTCAGGGTGTTTTCTAGATCGTGACAGTTTGGCATTGGTCTAGCTTTCCTGCCTCATCTCTTCCCTCTGGAAGTGAATTATGTGTCATTGTGAGATTGCTGACGGCGTTAGAGGACAGTCTACTCAGGTATTAGACCTGGAAACTTTGGTGGTTTGTGTGATGGTTTTCACCAGCGTTTGGATGTCAGGCTACAAATAAAATACAAATAAGCTATTAGGTGAACTCTTTTTTTTTTAATTAATTTATTTATTTGATAGAGAAATCACAAGTGGGCAGAGAGGCAGGCAGAGGGCGGAGGGGAAGCAGGCTCCCTGCTGAGCAGAGAGCCCGATGCTGGGATCTATCCCAGGACCCTGGGGTCATGATCCGAGCCGAAGGCAGAGACTTAACCCACTGAGCCACCCAGGCACCCAAACTGACTCTTTTTTAAGTAAGTCAACACCATGAGCATACCACAGATGTATATACACACAAAACAAGAAAGGGAGAGAGCAAACCCTTCTAAAGGTTTGGCGAGAGAATTTAAATTTCCTTTAAATTTTATGTTTTTCTGTTTCTTGTAGTCCCCTCTTGATTTGTTCAACTTGGAATCTGAGAGCAAGGACAACAGGGAGCGTGTCTTATCTCTTTATAGGATTAGCACTCAGTAGTGTTGGGCACATAGTTGTGCTGAAAAATGTATGAAAGAATGAAAAAAAAATCACTAAATGAATTGTTACTCTTGAAGTTATTGTTTAACTTCACATACATACGCCCACTTTCCCTGAGAAAGGTCGTAGACAGTAAGTATGTATTTATTAACAGTATTTGTTTTGAAAAGTTCTTACATTATGCTGGAAACTAGAAATTTATCCCACACTTGCCTCCTCTCAGGATTGGAGAAACAAACTGAAAGGCAGGTATTTTCTAAAGTTAATTTTAACTACAATTAGAGAAGTTTGGATATTACACGTATTGCATTGAAACGATTGGAGACAACTTACACCTCAGTGAGCACAATCACTACACTAGAAACTGACCCTTTATTAACTAACTACCCCTTCAGCAGAACCTTCTGGTAATTTGTCAGGGAGAGTACCGTTGACCTTTGAGCAACTCAGGGTTAGGAGTGCCAACCCCCTCAGTTGACGATCCCTGTGTAACTTTCCATTTCCCCCCAAGTTAAACTACTAATAGGTTACTGTTGACTGGAAACCTTACTGATGACATAAACTGGTGATTAATACATATTTTGTATGTTCTGTGTATTATATACTGTATACTAACAGTACAGTAAGCTAGAGAAAAGAAAATATTAAGAAAATCCTAAGAGAAAATACAGTTATGGTATTATATTTATCGAAAACAATCTGTATATAAGTGAACCTGTATAGTTCAAAACCATGTTTTTCGGGGTTCAACAGTCCTTGCTTCCCCACCCTGTATTCTCTTTCCTTTCAGACCCCTGATTCTTGTCTAGGCACATGGCCACCTGGGAGGAAATTAATTATACCACATTCCTTGTAGCTTGATAAAGCAAAATGATACTGTTATGGGCCAAAGAGAAGTAAGTGGAAAAGTTCTGTGGTGGTTTCTGGGAAAACGTAGCAGAAAGAGGATGCATGCCTTTTGCCCCTTCAAGTCTTCTTCCATCTTGCTGCCTGGGATTTTGCTTTGGTCATCACCCTGAAGCATGACAAGAAGGGTCTTCATAGGAATGGCAGAGCAATGAGCTGGAAAGAGCCCCCAGACCAGCTTTGACCCCCCAAGTCTCAACTTCATTTGGTTGATGGAGATATAATCTCTTCTCTTGTTTAAGCCATAAATTCTCAGGTCTTCATTACACGCAGCCAGACCTGATCATAACGGGCACACTATTTTACTACAGGTCAGTTCTAAAATCTCATGATTCCATGGTCCACCTGAGGATTGGTCTTTCTATTCTCTTGTTTATTTTGCCATGTCTAATCATTTACTCTCATCATGGAATTCTGTGTCAGGGCTTCGATGTTGGCATTGTTTCAGAAAATAATTGATCTGAGCAGTTTTACTAGATAGTCTACAGTGGTACAGGGTTAACAGAATTTTCACCACCCATCTGGGGGGAAAGCAGCTAGATTCTAAATTCTAGAACGGCAGCATCATCCTTGTCTCATAAAGCGTAGAACCCTCTTGTGGTACTTGAGTGTATTTGGCTTTTCCTTCAACACAACCCATGCAGATGGGGAAGCCACATTTTAGGGGCATTGGAAAGATGGGCACATCTTATTATGTAGTGCTCAATGTGGATATTTGATGCTCAGGGGCTTTTGGGGCCCCACATCTGGTGAGAAAGCTAATTATAGGTCACTGTTGAGCAGGAGGAGAGATTTTTCTCATCTCTTGTTCTTTTGGCTCAACCTGACTTTTTTATTAATCACTGTAGTGGCTTGTATAACCTTCCTCCCAAAGACAAAGTGTTGGCTGTTGCTTTCTTTTAGGGTAAATATCAAAGTGCTTGATATCAACATCTAGAAATGTTCATCCATGGAAGCTAGAAATTGGGTAACAAAGATTCTTTATGTCAGCTGAACTATGGGTTGTCTTTGGTTTGATCTGTGTCAGCCTATGGACCTAGGATCCACCTTGACCTTCCAAATATGTCCTCTCTCATAGATGAGAACAGAGAAATTCAGGGAGAAAAAAAGGTACATTTCATTTTCTATAGCAGCCGTTGTGGTGACTGTTGGGACATACTCTCTTTCTATGAAGATTGTGAACTTGTCAGCCTATGAAGTTCATTTGTGATTTCCCAGAGACATGTGTCCTGGTTGAGGGCATATTCTAAGTGCTGTGGGACAAATAAAGAAGAGCCAGGAAAATTGAGCTTAAAATGAAGTATTCATCCAGAACTAGTGATCCACTCCTCTTGCTTTCTAGAGTTGGTTTCTTGAAAGGACACACCACAGAGGTCTGGGCCAGTTTTTAAGAGAAAAAGCTCCAAATACCTAGGACAGATGTCACTGATGGGAATTGCCACTACTTGAATTATTAGAAGGAGTGTTATTAGGCTTGGGCACATTTTCTATCTCTTACACTCACTCTTCATGTACACCTGATGTGTATTGTTCACTCTTTTGCTGGTGGGCTAGAAGGGTAAGCTTCAAATTCAAAGCTATGTTACCTAGGAGTAGATGGTAAGTTTTTGAAAGCATATTCGTACTGTAGAATCCTAACAAGTGTAGTGTTAGATTCCAGGACCTGCGTGAGGCCAATCTGAGGAGTCAGGCAGAGTGAGAATCCTGGGTATTATAAATACAGTGACAGAGTTGGTGTGTCACCTTTATTTCTCCAACGCCTTCATTAACAGAGTACTAAGAGTTCTATAAAACTCAGTTGTTGTTGTTTTTTTAAGAAGCCATATACTAGTTATTCAAAGGAACCCCTAAAATAATTGCTTTCCTAAAATGAAGAATTCTTTGAGTTCGGACTTTCATGTCTTCAAACATGTCAGTGTATTAAACATTAGTATATCAGATGTCATCAATATTTGTTATTTGTTTTTGTCTTAGGGAACTCAGATAGCCAAGAAGCCTAGTGGAAATAACTTCATTAATTACAGGTATAATAATAAATGATAGGAGCCAAGAGGTCTTGGTGTCCAGCCATTCACTGGCCATGTGGCCTTGGTCAGGCCACTGAGTCTCTCTAGACCCAAGAGTCTCTATGTTCTATCAGGTGAGGGTTAGAATACCTCCGGTTCCAGCCTATGAGATCTATGCATGTTTTGTCTTAAATGCACTCTGAGAAGGTCCTTGCCCTCAAGAAATTTCAGCTTTTTTTCTGAATTTCCTTACTTCTTTTTGGCTTGGCTCCAAAAGTAACATGCACTTGTTGTTTATGAAGGATAATTCAACTAGAAAATGTATTATGCAGAAAGGAAGTCTCCTTCAATCCCACCCTCTGAGAGAGAATCATTCTTAAAATAGGTATATAATGGTCTTGGTTTATTTCTATGCATATATTAGTATTCTTGTGACAGATACACACATATATGTATGTGTATATATAGTATATGTATTTATGTGTATGCATATATCTATATATCTTATTTATACTGCACTAAAACTTGGTATTCCCAACATGTAACAGCTGAGATAATCTTTCCATGTCAGTATGTCTAAAGCTACCTTATTTTTTTAATTGAGATATAATTGACATATAACACCATATTAATTTCAAGTGTACAACATAATGACTCAATATTTGTAAATATTGTAAAACGATCCCCACAAGTCTACTTAACATCTGTTATCATACATAGTTACACATTTTTTTTCTTGTGATGAGAACTTTTAAGATCTCTTAGCAACTTTGAATTGTGCAATATGGTATTAGAAATTATAGTCACCATGCTGTACATTACATAAGCTACCTTATTTCTAAATGCCTCATAGAACGTCACTGATTGAATATTGGAGGTGTACTAAGTATACATTTTGGCCAAATGGTCAAGTGTTTAGTCATATTTAGCTGAAACTAAAAGTAAGTATCAGTCATAGAATGGATGTCTGGAATACAAAAAAATTTTTTAAACTTCAATAGAACTTGACATTTTTTAACAAAAGCTTTTAGAAGTCAGCTTTAATTTTGACAGCATATAGGCCTTTTCCTTTCACCCCCCCTCCCCCCCGCCTGCTGTTAGATTGATCCCCTGCCTGCTGTTAGATTGATCTACTACAGAGTCTGGTACTGCTGATAGTAAGCTGTCCCTTGACAATTAACCTTGCCCTTTCCAATAATAACTAGGTAAAGACTAGGTTAAGAATAGGTAAAGATCTCTCTCCTCATTAACCACTGGCCTTGGAGATTTGCGTGATGATCATGAGTTTGACTGAAGGAATCCCAGAAATGGAAGCATTGGGTGCTGCTTGAAACATCCTTTCTAAATATTTTCAGAAGCATGCTGAAGATTGCTGCCAATGCATATATCTAACTTTCTAACATTTTTGCTGCCTCACACAATTAGTCGATTGAAAAAAATTCTCTCACTACTTTTGGGTCTAAAACTGTGGCAGCCATGTCATTGACTTTCAAGATGTAACAGAAATTGTTTCAGTTCCACTTGTGTCTTCACTTTCATTTGTGCACACCAACTTCAGCATTGTTTCTGGAATAGAAGGATAGGAGACTTTTTATAGGTAAGAAAAATGTGAATGCTCGAAGTCTTACCAGCTTTGTTTAAATGTACCTCCCCTTATTTAGCAAATTTTAGTGGATAAATTACATTCTTAATAAGCAATCATTGGATTTAGCTGGTCTGCTATTTTGGTATGCTTATCTGCAAAGTAGACTATCCTGGGATTTTTGTTGATGTTGCTGTTCAAACGGCCTGTATAGCGGGAACTAGCTCTTCCTCCATCTTGTTTGAGGGTATCGTGTGAGTATACAGGGCAGTTCCACAGCATCTTGTAACTCATGAAATTAGTCTTTGAAGAAGGAAGGAAGTACAATACTCCTTTTATGGTTTCTCATTCTGTTTGTTACACTGCCCCATAATTACCTTGTGAACACAGAGCTGGTGAGTGTGACTCCTAAGACACCCTTCCCATGTTTGTTCCATTGTCTACCACAGTCGGCAGTCACTGTTCCCTGATTTCCATTCTGTACTTCTTCATGTGGACTCACCATGTTTGTGTGAGAGACTGGGAGCTCTTGAGCGAGAGAGTAAAGCAGGAGCAGGATTGCATGCACTGTTAATGTACTGTGCTGTTGTATTTAAAGGAGGTCTGCATGTTCAAATGTCTGACACACAGGATAGAGGAGGAGCACCATTGTTTTTGTGCATGTTTCAGTATAATTCAGGAAGAATTCTGATAACTTGTTTCGCAGAAGCACTCTTGATGCCAGGACTCATCATTTGGACAAGTCTGAATACTCTTTCATCTTCAGTAACAGGATTAGAGACATTGGCATTCTGTAGCCGTCTAAAATTTTAGCAAGCTTATTTTTCCAAGTTAGCCTCTATATGATTTATTTATTAGAATTTTAAAACTGTATTTTGAAGTTTGGTTACTGTAAACAAAATGTGTTTTTGGTATCTCATTTTCCTCAATCATTTTCTTTGTATTGTTTATGTATATATTTTGTATGAATCAAAGAGAACTTCATGGATGTCATTGTGATTTTATAGATTTTCCTATTCTTGAAATTTTTACATTGCTCAATTACAAAAGCCATGTCTGATAACTCTACTATCTTAATCTCTGTGGATCTTTTTATAGTTTTTTTTTCCTCCCCTTCCCTTAGTTTTCTGTTACCTTGGTCTCATCTCCTGATGATTTTTAATGAATTTTAGACACTGGTTATAAAAAATAGTAGAGATAATTTTAGGCTAGATAATGTCCTTTCCCTCCAAAAAGGGTATACTTTTGCTTCTCATTGGCAGAATCAGAGGTTAAAATGATTTACAGCTTTGCCTCAGGCTGTGTGGGGGCTGGCTTTGTCCTACTTGGTCCCCACTTCGAAGATGGAGTCAAAAGGGGTCCCACCTGAAAGCCTCGATTTTCCACAACTCTTCCTTATCCTTGGGCCCTGACCAGCAATTTTTGTCTGCTCTGTGCCGTAAAACTAGCAGAGGCTTCTGTATCTTCACAACCTCCTCAGTTCTTACTTTGTGCTCAGATTTTCAGTTTCTCAATAGTGCCTTTGGGAATGAACAAATGCCTCGGAGGGAAAAAGCAGTTTTAAATATTGTTTTAAATATTGTTAGCATCTCTTCTTTCTGGGATCTTTCTCACTCGTGTTCTCACCTGGTAACTCTTTTCAGCCTAGTGTCCCTAAGTTGTTCCTCAGCAAGAGGATTGGTTGGCAACAAGCTATTTAGCCATTGTTGGAATCTTACCTATATTTGAAAGTGAATATTCAAATATTAAAAATAAATACATGTAGCATCCCTTGTTTGCATTACTGTTAATCTTGTGCTGATTATATTATAGTGGCCTATGCAGTCATAGCACCATTTATAATCTAGAAGTTCAGGAATGCCATGGGGTGCCTGTGTGTCTCAATAGGATAAGCATCCAGCTCTTGATCTCAACTCAGATCTTGTTCTCAGGGTCATGAGTTCAAGTCCTGTATTGGGGCCAAAAGAAAGTTCAGGGATGCTAAAAATAACACTGAATAAGGTATTCAGGTATTTGGCCAAGTTTTAAAAATCTACCAGATTGATTTCTAATTTATCCATTTATTACTTATTTCGTATATAGATATTAGCAAATGGTATTTCTCAATTTCAGTCCTTTTCCTCTTTTTCTATTGGGTGGTTTTATTCTGGTTGATTTGCAGAAGCTTTTTGTACTTAGGAGATATTAACCCTTTGTTTATTAGTGGTATAAATGTTTATCACCAGCAAATATGGTTTGTATGACTGCTACATTTTAGGATTTATTGAGTTTTTTTCCTATGGCCTTTTTATAGCTCTTTTAAAAAACAAATATTGTGGGGCATCTAGGAGGCACAGATTGTTAAGTTTCTGCCTTTGGCTCAGGTCATGATCCCACTGTCCTGGCATCTAACCCCGCATCGGGCTCCCTGGAGGGGAGCCTGCTTTTCCTGCTCCCTCTGCCTGCTGCTCTCCCTGCTTGTGCTCTCTTGCTCTGTCAAATAAATAAATAAAATCCAAAAAAAAAAAAAGGAAAAATGAATATTGCACAGATATTTATAAAGAAATATTATAAAGAAATACAGTTATAATCACGATACATACATGCACGTATATACTTCTGTATTCCGTGCACATATAAGGCCTTATTAATTATTCAGATCCTTTATGTCATAATTTTTGAGGGATCAAATTGATTCACCAATGACTAAGAGTGTTAATTTTACCCCTTTTCCTGATAGTACTGTTCTTGGTCCCTTTCACCTTGAATTTGATCTTGCCAAATGTTCATATTGTGATCCATGTGTTTTGGAAATGAGGGGGGTGGTATAGATTCTAATTTTATCTTTGTCTCTTGAAATTTGAATTCTTCACTTCTTTGTCCCTCTCTTAATTTAGAAGAATGGATTCTATGGTTAAATCCCCTGAGAGATATCACAAAGAAGGAAGCGTCCCTGAACCGAGTCTTGGAGCATAACTACAATAAGAAATGGGTAGACGAGTGTGGGTCTTCCGGACAAGCGGGAAGGACTGAGAAAGAGGAGAGGCTAGGATGGAATAGGAAGTATGTTTGGAATGTGATAGGAGGCTGGCTCAGGCAGAAGGTCGGAAGAAATAGGAATTAAACTGGGGTTATTGAGGTTGGGACCACATTTGGGGAATCCTGAAGCTAGGCAGAGAAATAATTCTTTATCAATTAGGTGTTCTTAAGACAAATAACCAAGTAAGTATGCATTTACTAAATGAGCATTGGGTCGAAGCTTGCTGTCCAGGGTCGTCTTTCATGATTGTTTATGCTGATCTTACAGGTTCGTTTTCCTTTATTCCAAGAGCTCAGAACAGTGTACCTAATCTCATGCATATTCTTTGAGTGTTATTTTGCATTTGACATTCTAACCAGGTGACTTTGGGGGTGATGTTTGAGGTTGATAATCTCACTTCAAAGAGATAGTTTAAGCCTGTTCTAATGTGGGTCAGCCTAGACCTTCTTTCCTTCTGTTCTTCTGCCTTTTCAGCTGTGCCCACTCCCCACATCATAAATATCTGTTTCCTTGCATACACTAAGCAGATGAGATGAAAATGTACTAAATATGAGTAGATGGCCATGTCTACAAGCCTCTTGAGTCATCTCTCCAGAAGCATGTAGATGGTGGCTTACAGAGAATTGTGTGAAGCCAACAGAATTTTCAGGTGCCCACCAGGCCCAGATTGCTGTGTAAAGAAGTGGAAGCCAGGAACTTCTATTAAATGCTACCACTGAATTTGGGGCTTTGCCCCTCAGAAATGGCACTTTTATTCCCAAGCAGAAATTTAGAGAACTGAGTGTTTTTCTTTGGCTTTTGTGTAAAATTATATATTTTTTTCTATCCCTAGGGGACTCCTTCTCACAGTTCCGGTTTGTTGAAGAGAAAGAGTGGGATGGTGAAGCTTCATGTCCAAAACAGGTAAGATGGTTTGTCTTGACTGTGGATTGGCTCTTCTCAAGGCTGAAGACAAATGTCTTTATGTTACTGTTGAGATAAAGTCTTGGGGTAGAAAAGAGTAGTGATTCATGTACAGTTTAGTCTCAGTCACCTCAACTGTTAAGACCATTTTCAGGAGCTTAAATTATACAGGTCCTTGGAGCTAGAATTCACCTGTGTAACTGGCTACCTATGTGAATTACTCATAGTGTATAGTCATGATTTTGAGTGGACTACTTTGCCATTTGGCCTGCCTTCCTTTTTCCTTTCTGTGAAGAGTTTCCCTTAGGGTTGAAAATTAATTCCCCCCCCCCACACTGTTTTTGGTATTAGGTGAAAAAAATCCTTAATTTTATACCTTTAAATAACTCTTCCTCTATAGTTAGGAGAATAAAGCGATAAAGTAAGAATACCACAGAAGTCTTTCAGTGACGCCATAAAGCCTAGCTACCTCATTTGCTTTGTGTTTCATGCCATATTTTTCCCCAAGGGGTTTCGATTATTTTCCAACTGTGATTTGACGGATTCTTTCCATAGGAGAGATGACAGGTATTCTAACCTTTTTAAAAAGCACTAAGAATCAGTGGTGGCTTGTCATCTGCTCCCCAACTCCACAGCTAGCACCTGCTGACTCATACAATAATCTGACAATCTGTCCACAGTTTCAGACACGTGACCAAGTAGCAGACCTGAAGCCCAAAGGTAGGGCATCCTCTTCCCCATTCTGCTACCCGCTCAGTACACACACCATAAGTGGTTCCTTTTCTCTCTGGGGTGGTCTTCTATGTACTCGTTTGGGATGGACATTGGCTTACCATACAGACCAAGAGGGTGGGAAATTACTTGTGAAATGACTATGTCACTTTGCGTAGAGTGTGTATTACAACATGGAAAAAATAGGGCATTAAAAATACTTGTCTTTGCTTCAGTCTGTGTGGGCATATGCCTGAGGTACAGTTTAGAATTCTAAGACAAATTGCAAGCAAACAGAAATCATCAAGGAATACAGCAAAAGCCAGACAACTCACATTTCAACTCCTTTTGAACCACATTGACTATTAGAGAATATTTCAGTTATCCTGAGAGTTTCAGATAGTTCTCAAGTTCTTCACGCATCAGAATACGGAGAACTTATTTACTAGGTATTTTATTAGTTGGAACTTACTTAAAGGTGAATAAGACAGAGACTGTGCTTGTTCATTGTCCTTAGCATGGTCACTGACATATAGTAGGTGACCAGTAAATATTTACATAATAAATGAAAAAGAGTGTGACATAAAATAAGTGGTGTCATAAATGAATTAAGATACTACTGTGGGGGCCACTTTGGGCTGGAAGGGATTGAGATCAGTACCACGGGAAAGACAGAGAGTCTGAATGGGCCTTGGTGGGTCAGTGTGATGCTGGAGGTCCTGTTAAGTGAGGAGAGCTGAAAGACCAGGCATGCTCGGAGTCAGGATATAGTTGGAGTGCAGTGTTCCCAGAGAAGGAGGCTTCAGGGGTAAGTCTGGGTTGGATAATACCAGCAGTCTGATCTTCTTCTAGGGGGATGTTTAGCATGTGGGTGAGAGCATAGATCTTGGAGAGACAAGCCTGACTGTGAATCTGAGTTCTGTGACTTGGGTGAACTTCTTTCCTTTTCTTGTGTTCTCATCTGTAAAATGGAACTAATAATAAGATATAAAGATATAACTTGGGGTTATAATGAGGATTACATTAAATAATAAATAAAAGCTCTTTTATGCAGTTCCTGACACATATGAAACACTCAGAAGTAGTTCTTATTCCTACTCTTATTTTTTCATTAAAGTTTTGTTTGGACAGAAAATGGAAATGGCTAGATTTGACCTGAGCAGTACTGGGAAAGAGGGATTGAAGAGGGAAGAGGCAGGAGGCAGGGAAACCAGTTAGGAGGATATGATTTTGGGTGAACACGAAGGGATGAGGGCCTGGGAGCATGGGGAAGTGGGAGTGGAGGATGGTTCATTGATAGATGGATTTCAGCAGAGGACGAACTAGACTGTGTCACATGTGAGACATGCGGACAAGAAAGGTGTGTGGTGGCGCAAAGCTTTCTAGCTTGATGATTAGGTGGGTGGTGATGCCATTGATGGGCTACAGAGAGGGCAAGTTTACTCTGAATATTTTGAGTTGATGTGTGGGTACGACCCATCCCAAACTAAAATTCATCACTTGCCCATCAAAACCTGTTCATGTCCCACTTAACTCCTCATTAGGTTCTGGTTTTGCTTACTTGAGAGAGAGAAAGGTGATAAAAATTTTGTGAAGTATAATGGTCTGATCAAAGGCTATTTTTTCTTTAGCTGCACAGTGGACTTTCTAGCAGGTTCTTTGTCTGACACAGACACTGAGACTCAGAGTCTAGTAAGTAGTAAGTTTCCTGGACAGAGGGGACAGGTTTTCACTACCCACAGTTCTGTGCACACTGACCTCAGAGAATGGGGTGAGACTTTGTTCTAACAGTCAAGGCTGGCTTCCCACAGCCGGCGTGAGTATGCAGGGGGAAGGCATCAGGGTCAGGCTGTGAGCTCCAACTGTGAGTGACCGTCAGAGTTGGCCTGGTGGATATGGGGACTAGCCTCTCCAGGCAAAAAAACAAAATAACCTCTCCGTTATTTTAAGACACAGCAAAAAGCTAATTTGTGGTTGTTATTCCAATGAAGCCTATTTTTAAATTCACACTTTACTATTACAAGCATTTCACCTCTACTCCTTTTATGTTAGATCTTAGCTTTAGCCCTTTGTGGGAAAAACTGGTGCTGAGAAAAGGAGTCCTCTTCCAAAGTGGCATTTGGTGGCAGGTTCTAGGGTCCAGGACTCCTGCACCTCCCCTGCTGGTTTGAAGTGTCTCTACAGCATCGTGGAGGCTATGCAGTGTCTGCAGGGCCTTGGTTGGTGGGCGGGAATTAGAAAGGTCGGGGAAGGAGACCTTCCAGGAGCAGACACCGCTAGATGTCCATCATCTGGCACGTGGCTCAGAAGCACAGCGTGGCCAGTCCCTTTTTATTTGACACAGAGAGAGAAAGAGCACGCACAAGTAGGCAGAGCGGCAGGCAGAGGGAGAGGGAAAAGCAGGCTTCCTGCCAGGCAGAGAGCCTGGTAGGGACCTCGATCCCAGGACCCTGGGATCACGATCTGAGCTGAAGGCAGACACTTAACCAACTGAACCCCACCCCCGGCACCCCTACTTTTCATTGTTGTGGCTATACCATGTAGTCATGTTGCACATGGTGCTAAAGAGGGCAGAGGAAGCGTGGCCACTTTTAGCCAGACCCCTGTACGCCTCCACGGTCCTCCTGTCTGGGGTGCTAAGAGAGCAGCCGGTGAATGGTGGGCACGCATGGCAGGGGTGAAGTTCCTGCTCTTTCATCGGCTGAAAGGCGGGGGTCTGCTTGTGTGCAGCTCTGTGGGCGTTGGGGAGGGTGAGATTTCCAGTGTGTGATGTGACGACATACCCATGGGTTAAGCATTTGGAATCACACTTTCTACCAGCTGGAGAGAGTTTCTCCAAACTTGAAAATGAAGACTTGGCCACACTGGTCTGACCACAGCCCTTAAGGTGCTAATAAGTGCAGGGCTGAGGAAAGGCCTGGAATGCACACTGAATTTCTGGTTTTCTTGTCAGGGCTTTACCAGCCTCTATCCTGCTCCCTAAATACATTGTGTGTTTTAGAAGGGAGTTCCTTTTTAACAGAACCAGGGCCTATCTGGTGCTGCCAACATGGCGTAGCTAAGAGCCAGCCATCTTGGGACTGTTTCTGAAGGGCAGGTGAACAGCCACACCATCTCTTGTAGCCCGTGCGAGGACACAGCAGTGGCTGCTGTGGGCATCAGGGGTTACAGTGGGTCTGGATGAGGGTCAGGCTCTTCTTGAGCTCACCATCCCCACCCACAGTGAACGCATTACCCAGGATGTCCCAGACACTGCTGCAGTGGAATCCAGACCGACTAGGTGGGTCCTGACTTCTCTTCTAACTTGAAGCCAGGGACGGTGCAGTGAGCTGTTTCCAGCTGGGCCTGGGAGGGCTCTGGTAGACGAGGTGGTTAGCAGTATCTGCCTCTTTGGGTTATTTGTTCTCTTGGGTGGCCTGGGCCCCAGAAAGTAGCCATCAGACTATTGTCAAGCCATGAAATAATCGGGAATGTTTCCTCAGCTACTGTCAATTTGGGAGGTCATTGCCAGGATAGGTCTGGACTTCCATGAATGGGAGAGGAGTCAAGGGAAGCTTTCAGTGTTGTCCCTACAGAGCGGCGCTAGCTAGCGGGCAAGTCTGCCTCCTGCTTTCTGGTTAGAACAGAAGCCTACACCACAGGCTCCTTCGGTTGAGCCGATCAGCCCCGTCTCCCTGCTTAGAAGGCTCTCCCTCTCCTCTACTGAGGCTGGCTGTCTGAATTAGAGGGAGGGGTCCACTTTGATCCCCTTAAATGCTTATTTTTCAATTTGCCTGTAATTCTAGAAGCATCTGTAGTTTCCAGGTTATTGTGCAGTCTCAGGGTGGGGGTTATCACTGCCCTGTTTCTGCTCTCACAGTGTGAACTGTCGCTCCAGAATGTGGCTTCGGTTTTGCTCATCTTAACGCCATGATAGAAAATAGCAACCATATCAAGTGGGACCTATGATAGGACTTACTCTCCACTGAATGTAATGTCAGTGGATGGTTTATTCCTTCCGTCACCTTCTGCTCTTTATCTCTGAATGGTCCTTTGTACTGGTCACCTGACATGCATATAATTTTTGTTAATAGAATTCAGCATTTTATGTGGACTGTGAGTCACTGGTTCGAGCCCTTCAAGAGCTGCCTCTCTCACTCCGACCAAGGTTGCTGCCGAATTGGTCCAGGTAAAAACCCGACAGCATCTGCCCGCGGTGTGCGGGTTAGAGCACATGAAGAAGAGTGGAAACTGTCACTGTGCAGGATGGCTCACAACACCTCTTCCTTCCCCAAAGCTGAGGCTTTTGTGTCAGGGTAGCATTTTTCAGAGTTTTAAGGGGGAAATGAAATAATTTTTAGTCTTTTTTTTTTTTTTTTTTACATTTTACATGTGAAACGTTTTGAAGGATTGAATGAAATGTGAAAGAATGAAGTCTGGCTGGTTTTTTCCTCAAAAATTGATGTGCCAGGCTCTGCGTTAGCACTAAGTAGTCAGTGGTGATCAGACATTGTTCTTGATCTCCCAGAGCTTAATCTATTGGGAAATAGGAGTATTGATCAAGTTCTCCAATTGTGGCAAGTCCCATGAAGGAGTGTACTGCGCTATGAGAATCTATAATAATGAACCTGATCTATTCTGGTGTGATTAGGAATGGCTTTCCTGAAGGACTGTCAGATGAGCCGAGATCCAGAGTATAAAAGCACGTGAATGAGAATTTAGAGAAGAGTGACCCAATCAGCTCTGCCTTAACACTACTGCTCATGATGATGATACGCAGGACCATTCTGGCTGCAGAATGGAATTGGCAGAATGTGTGTTGGCAAATGTACACAGGCGTGTACAGCCAGTGGAGAGCGGGTCAGGGCGAGCAAAGTAGGAGGCTGCTGCTGCAGGCCAGGGTGATGGTGTAGGTAGGACTGGGGTGGAGATGGCAGAGAATTGGACTTGACCAAGATGTACTTCAAAAGGAAAATAAGCAGGGCTTGGGAAATACTGGAAATGGAGAGCGACAAGTAAAGTATTGTTCTCGGCCTTGCAGCTTGTGCAACTCAGCGATGGGGGTATCAGGAAAGGAGAGATTTGGACGTGATGGGTCTGTGCCTCTGAGATATCGAAGTGGAAGTAGGAGTTGGATATGGAAATCTATAGATGAGAAGGAAGGGCTAGAAGCATAAATGTAGGAGACCTCAGTGTAAGATAGCAACTGATGAATGAGCAGAGAGGGGGAGGCCCAACAGACCATATGATAAGGCACCTCACAATGTAGTTGTGGCTCGATTGCATTTTTAAAAAAAGTGAAACCCTGAGCCGTACTAATTGTAAAGAGAATCCCAGCAACTGAAGCGGTCAGCTTCGTTCTGCAACTGAATGTGTCACAACCCTTGAGCAGCCACATGAGTTGGTTACCTACTCAGCTCTTGTTTCTGTGGCCCCGACTGACCCCCAGTTTAGGGCAGCAAGCAGAATTCAGGGCTGGGCTTAATGGCAGGGCAGGGAAGTAGAGCGGATGGCATTTGTCTCTGATTGAGTCACCACGGAGCTCCATGCATGTTTGGGCTGTTTGGGGTTTTATTAGTGATGGGGAGAGCGCTGCTGTCCCCGCTGGGTGGCCAGGATACGTGTGGCTGGGGTGCATTCCCCGCAGAATGGGGCTGGGTTAGCCCAGTATAGCACAATGAAGGTGATGGGGCCTCAGGGAGAAAACTGAGGATGTCCTGTCAATGGCAGGCCTGAGAACAAAAGTACAGATCAATTTTAGTAACTTTGAAAACCTGGCTAGTTTTAAACCACCTCCTTCCCCTTATTTTACTCAAATGTTACTATGGGTCATTCTAGATGACTTTATCATCAGTGCATTTAAGTACAGTGAATGATCTGATTTGCTAATTACTTCTGTAAAACTGTAAAACTTTACAGATGTTTATCTCCTCACAGATGTACACCTGTATACATTCAAATAGACCTGGGGTACTGCCAGTTCCCACGGCAGTTACAGAAAGACATGCCCTTGTGGTGTCTACTCTGCCGTTGTGCAGAGAGGCGGGGCTGGGCAGAGGGGGAGGCACAGCCCTGTGGTGTTTCAGTGAGGTCTCCCCCATTTACCCCAGCTCAATAAGGAAGGGTTCTAGGGCAGGGCCTGAACTGGGGGACCCTTTGTGACCTTCCTCTCTGAACTGAATTTCCTGTTCCACCAAGTTTGGCTTCTGTCGTTTTTGTTTCTGTGTAAGCCAATAGGGCAGGACTCAGATTTTTACCTGCATTATATTGCTTCTCTTTCAGACCACCCTTCCTTTAGAGCTTCCTCAGGTGAAACCAAAGAGAAATGATGAAGGCAAGGGACTGGGGATGCAGTTAAAAGGGCCCCTGGGGCCCAGAGGAAAGGGCTCCACCTCCGAGCTGAAATCTGCTGGCTGCCCCATGTACCTGGGTAAAGATGGCCCCAGCCCGGCTCCCTCCACGGGACCTCAGAAACCCACCGCCCCCCTGCAGGCGGCAGTAGACCACTTGGAAGAAGAATTAGATGTGCTGCTTAGTTTAGATGCACCTGTAAGAGAGGGAGAGAACGCTGCACCAGGCCAGACCGTGCAGGCCCAAGAATCTGAGAAAGATGGGGAGGTGGCCCAAGAAGAACAAGGTATGGCTTTCATTTTATTCCTTATCCATCTTCTCACCTTTTGTGCCAACAGCCCCACTGGCATCCCGTCCCTACCCTCTCCAGCAGCGTCTGCCATCGATCTGGTGTTGTCTGCCGACATCTATTTCTGGGCTCACATCGCTGCTTCCCCCTGAGCTGACCTTTCTGACAACATTCCTCACTCAATACAGCAGGCTCGCAGGGTGCTCCCTGCCCGACTGCGATATTAAACCCAGGGCGGCAGATGGACCCGGCGCTGGAGAGAGGCGTGCAGATCCTCGTTGCCCTCAGCTGTGCTGCAGCAGACCTTTTAATCGACTGTCTGAGCAGGACCGTTAACCAGCTCTCCAGACTTGTGGCTTGCTATTTCCGTCTTATTTTTGTACAAAAGAGCACTTCGCCCTTTGTGCGTGCTCTGAGAGACCATGGGCCAGCTGCTATGGAGAGGCCAAGGCGGACGTGTGCCCCGTCCACACCCGCATTTGAGAACCTGTAAGGACTTTCCAGGAGTGCTACAATAGAAAAAAGAAAACTAATCTGTTGGTCTTTTTAGAAAACTTAGTGAACTGGGACATTCAACTTCAGAATAAACAGAGGAGCAAGTCTCCCCCCCCCCATTATTAATTTGTTTAGCTATTACTGTATCTTCTTGAAGAGTTGAAGCCATAATAGAATGTTTCCTGTTATGTAATCAGAGCTGAATTCCATCACGGAACAAACCCCAAGGAAGCCTTAACCTTCAGTTCTGGGACTAATGTGAAGTCGCTAACACTGCTTTCATCTCCCCAGGTCCTGCCGAGCTATCTGTGATGGGAGAAAAGAACGTGCAGTCTGAGCAACCAAATACATCGAAAACTGTTACCGAGGAGGAGCTTGAAGACTGGTTGGACAGCATGATTTCCTAACCTAAAAGGAAAAGAAAAAAGAAAACAAACAAAAAAGTGCCTGATGCAAATTTTGGTTGCCTTGTCAGTAAGGGCGGCCCCTGCTGTCCTTCCAGAACAGCTGCTTGCTGAGCCAGTGTGTTCCATCACGCTTGCCGCAGGGAACGCCTACCCCTATGTTCCACGGCACCCGGGACTACCCATCTACGAGGCTCGCTGCATCCGCTCCCTGGCTTAGCAATCTCCCAAAGTCCTTGAGGGCAGGGGATGTTACGGCTCTTGTTTCCAGCCTCCTTCCTTTCAGTGTTTACAGCAGAGCAGGTGCTGCTGATAGATAGCAACAAGGCATGCATTTGGCCAAAATAAACGAACGCTGCTCTACAGCATTCCTTTCTTTCTTGGGGGTGGGGGGGGTAAGGCTCTTTGTCCCATGCCCCTTTTCCAGTAATTACAGGACAGCCGTGGAATCATCCAGAAGAGGTACATCACCAGAGGCCGACACCACAGATTGGTACGTGGTACTTTATTGCAGCGGGCACTTCCTTTGACGTAAGGAGATTCACCTAAACACAGCAGCTCCACTACACTACTTACAAGGGAACCATAAAGCAGTACTCAGTTTGGCATAAGAATGACATTTTTCTGAACTTTCAATACAGTACTTCTAATAACAGCAGTTGACAAGCTGTTACTGAAAAAAAAATAGGAATAACCTTCAAGTGCAGTTTCATAAAGACAGAAGATCAACACAACCCATTAATGGAACTGTCCGTCTGAAACAGAAACATAAAAAATTTGCATAGCTATATCTAAAGAGATTTTAAGGCACTTAATCGATAGTTCAGTGTCGACAAAGTGTTGGTTGGTTGGTTTTTTTTTTTTCTATTTCTTTTAACTGCTTAAAGCTTTTCAAGCTGATTCTGAATACATTCACTAGCAAGTACCATGGGAGAAATTTGCAGTTAAAATGATTTTTTTTTTGTAGTTCAGACCATGAGTCACTAGTGGATACTGTCATGTGACATTCAAGTGTGTAAAATTTCAGGTATTGTGCGTTGAAGACTTCATACTTCTAGTTCTTTCCTCAATGACACCATTTTCCATTATGCTGAAAACTTGAAGGTATTCTCAACTACAGTTTGCTTGATTCTTTGCCATCTTTTAACATTTTGATAGGTTGTCTCCCCTAGGACTACATCCATTAGGCACAAAAAGGCAAATCAATTCCAAAATATCACATATTTGTAACACTTTCTTGTAAGAGAGGCATTTAGAATATGTCACATTTCAAATATTTTGCAGAACTATAAAAAGGATTTATTTCACTGGAAGTAGACCATCTAGAATTGTGCAGTTTCTTTCATTCTGATTTATCCAAGCTGATCTTCATATTGTTTCCGAAAGCAGTCACCAGCCGGGAAGAAATCCCAACACCTTTCTTGGTACATCTTCCAGACGTAAGATTCCTGAAATAAAGGAAACAAAGGGTACTTCTTTTTAAACTGCAGTAAGCTAAAACCCAGGTGGTGTTTACTTAGTAGGTCTCCCTTGGAGAATGGTGGCGGTGCCCAATCTTGTACCTTCTTCCTTGCTCTGCTCCCAGTCCAAGCTAGTTTAGGAGCAAAAAGTCATTCCCCACCCCCACTCCATTTCCCTCCCCGCCAAAACTCAAAACACTGAACACAATGCAATGACTGCGAGTAAAAATGCTGAAAGATATACTAGGAGGCTGATTCTATGCCATGTGTAATTGGTAGAATGCAGAAGAACACACAATGAAGGGATAGTGAGTGCTAGTGGGGGCAGATGCCTGGAGCGCTGAAGGGAGATCTAGAACCAGTTGCCTCTCAAGTGTCTGAGCTGTGAAGTTTTCCTACAAATCTGATAATGTTTGAGTATTAGATAACCTACCTTTTCTTCCCTTTGTTCTCTTGTCTTGGCATTTGTTTCTCAAACTTAGTCACAGAATCCCTTTTGACTCATACTTTCACTCATACTACCCACACCTCCACATTCCCTGTGTCACCCACACATGAGGTGGTTATCTTTCTCCGGCTGTCTCTCACGCCATTTTACTCTCTTTGTTAGAGCCACCCACTCAGCTCCTCCTTGTCTTTTTGTCTGTAATGTTCTCCCCACCTCCAGCTATTCTACTCTAAAGCAGTAACCGTAAGGGTTTAGAAAATGTCAGCGTTGTTGGGACAGATAAGCAAAGTCTTTAGGAAGAGACTAGAGGTGCCTGAGGATATTGGCTTCTTAGGTCACAAAGGGATGGCAGAATTATGTACACTGGAAACGAATGAAGTCATCTATCTACTTCAGACATCCTATGTTCTGTTGAGTCTGAAGACTTCTAAAAGGGGTACGAGTCTTAAGACATTTTCTCACCTGACCCGTGTGTTCGGTCTCATCTTTATTAATCAGGTACATCAGGAAGAACCTGGAAAAAGATTTAAGTGAGAAAAAGACAATATTACTTTGGTTAGTCTTTTTGTGAGGAGAAATTTTACCATTACTTGTGAGAAGAATTTTGGCTGCCTTTTTTAAAAATCCTAACTGGGGGCACCTGGGAGGCTCAGTCAGTTGAATGTCTGACTTGGTTTGGGTTCAAGTCATGATCTCAGGGACCTAGGATCAAACCTCATGTGGGGCTCGGCACTGGGCACGGAGCCAGTTTAACACCCCCTGCCCCCCGCCTTCTGCCCTATCCCCCACCACCATGTGCGCTCTCTCGCTCCAAAAAAATAAAAATCCTAAACAATGAAAGGGTAACCAAAACTCTTACCATATGATTTTTAATGGCTGAACGGAGAACTAAAATTGTGTGTTTCTCAAGGATAGGTCATGGAAAAGGTAGAAAGCATGTAACCTCATTAAGCTGTTCTCTTCTAGAAAGAGTTTTTTATTGTAGACCTCTGAGAAATGCCAGTGTAGGGTCACTTGTGCTAATGGTGGTGTGGCTAGGGTTCGAGTCTGTTCATCTGGTTCACCCGAGTATCCACGGAAGCCGGGGCTGGTCTTTCAGCTCACACTGCAGGATCTCAGAGACCACTTTCAAAGGAGCCCGTCTTGTGCCCTCAAAGACAGGACGGGGAGAGCCTGAGCTCCAGACTTCAAATTCTCTCAGGGTCTCCTTAGATCTGCAGCTTCAGCAGCGATAAAAAGATTTCATTTCTTCCTTCCTTTTCCTTTTAGCAGACTAAGAAGGCCGCACGCCCAATAGCTTTATCATGTTCGAGACTCGGGGATGGAAGACTTTAGTTCCTGGCACATTTATTTGACAAAGCACCATTTTCAGGGGGAGTTTTAAATATGAACAAGATGGGTGCTCTCTTCTCCAGCATGCTGCTAACAGTGCAGAGAGCCAGAAGGGAGATTATTATAATACGTAGTGCCAAGGGAGGATGTCGAAGGGGGACAGCGTCACAACACCCTTTCACATTTCTCTACTCACGGGTCCTGACAAAGGGCCAGGTGCTCACCTTTTCTAGAAGGACATCCATTCTGGTTGCCTCCATTAACATGGAAACTCTCTTCATGAGAGTTTTCAATTAGCAATAATCGCGCCTTGGATAAACCTCATTGGCTACAATACTGCCACTGCGCAAAGCTGTCTCTTCATGAGTTAACAGTGATGAATACTCACGACTTGAGGAAGGATATATTAAAGGTTTTTTTTTTTTAATTTGTGTTTTTGTCTTCTAGTATATAAGGTATTCTAGCAAAATGATAGGTCTTTGGTACTTCTTTTTGACAATAATAACTTTCCCAAAGGCTAGGCCTGTACTGTCCTAAAGATTGGTTTTTCCTGAATAATAAAATGTAGATCCAGAAGGGAAGACATGGGCTGGGGAGCAGCTTTTCCCTTTTCTTGAAAATGATCACTTACAGAGAATATAGATTACCTGCCCATTCAGAGTCTCTTTAAGATAGAAGCTTCATAGGGTACAAAATGGGCTCTGAATAACTTGGTTCTGAGTGACGGCTTGACCTCAGAACAAGTGAAATGCTTATTAGCACCTTCTGGGGGCCAGGGACTTCTCCCCCATGTGCTAGGATACAGTGGTATGAAACACCCATGTCCCACAACTATCCCGCTCTCCTGGAGCTTCTATGTTCCCAGGAGAGGACAGGCGGGGTGAGGCCTGCAAAGTGACCACAGCACCCTGCAACAGGCAGCTCGTGGACCACCTCAATAGGAGCAAGTGTGACATGGTGGGGAGGTGCCTGACTGGGCTGGGTTCAAAGGAGAATGGGAAGAGAAGAATCGAAGACAGCACAGACACTTTGTTTTACTGGAAGGGAAAGAAAGCAGGGCAAGAGCTGGAAGTAGAAATGGGGCGGCAGGCTCTGTTCTTTGTTTAGGATAAAAAATAACACTTGTATGGTGACAGGAGAAATCTGGTAGAGAAAGAAATTGCTGTAGTTATGGGACGTGAGGAAGGCATGGGGTCTCATCGCAGGTGCACGGGCTGACCTTTGTGAGGTGCAGAGAAAGCCCATAGCACATGTCTGTCAAAGCCCGGAAAGGCAGGGAATACGGACAAAGAGGCAAGCTCACTGAGACTCCTTGAAGTTTTTTTCCTAACTGCCTCTACTTTTTCAGAGAAACAGGCAGAAATGGCATGTGCAGGAGGGAACCCTATGACCTAACTGTGTATTTTACTCTGCAGTTCCTTCCCCAGCCACTGTCCCCTCTGTTGACCACGGATACTCACAAATAGTTGGCTAAGTTGTGCTCCTGCAAGGTATGTGTCTCAAAGCCATGAGGAGTCGTGTCAAAATAGTCATTGCCAATCCCACAGATGAAACATTTAGTCTAAGATGAGTAAGAGAAGCAGTAAAGGCATTAGTACCCATGACATTATAGGCAGGAGGGAAAGGGCTGTTGATCTCTGAATGGACAGATGATGAAAAATATGTCTCTAACGCTTTTGGCTATTAGTCCTCTCCACAGTGTCCCATCGTCAACCCCCAGCTAGCAGAGCACGGTGGAGGCAGCAGGGTGGAAGGCGGGGAAGCGGGGCGGTGCAGGGCAGCGGGGTGAGGCAGAAGCAGTGCCCGGAGCTGGCTGGCAGGCACAGAGGACAGGCAGGGCAAGCAAACTTTGTCGGTCATTTGCTTAAGACTGGCCCTACAAAATAGCAGACCTGATTACTTAAACCCATTTTCCATAAGATACAGAAATAAGCATTGGAGCTAGTCAAACATTACCTCCATATCTTCTCGCACTTGTTCCTGCTGGTCTCTTAGCTCTCCAAAAGCATCAATAATAAGACCTGGTATTTTAAATACAAAGACAGATAAAGGGTTTAAAGTAATCTGTTCAGGGGCTCGGGGCAGAGGTTCAATGGTAGAAGCTATGTTGTTTTGTAAAAAACAAACAAGACCCCCCAAAAAACTAGGAAGCAGAGTGAGAAGGAGATAACCAGCTAAGAGTGGGGGATAAAAGGAGGTGAGGGGTGGTCCTCCATTCCAATTCTCAAGGTTCTTGTGTCAGTGTCTGGGCGTATCTCTGGCTTTATGCCTAGCCACATGCATGTATAGTAGATGCTCAATAAATTGTTGAGTTACCTAGTAAGTGAATGTATAAACCTCTCTATATAATGTTATAGACCGAGTTCTTTATCTATGACATTATATAGAGGTAGGTATAAGGCCCACTCATACTTAACATAACTGGCCACCGTACCTTGAATGATGGCCAGCAAGATGACAATGACGAAGAAGAAGAAGGTAATGTCAAAGACAATGCGGTACATCTCATAAGGGTCACCAGCAGGGTCTTCAATTTCGTCACCAATGCCCCCTCCAGCTCTCACTCCCACATACATGTGGAACAGGTAACACTAGAGAAGAAAAATAATGGCAGTTCAGGTCAAAATCACAGAGTTTTGTTTTGAGCACGATGGTTGTTCGCTCTTTCACACAGCCGGGTCCCAGCATGACGGTGCTCCCCGGTGATATCCGTCCTCGCGCTGCTAGCTGCTGGCCTGGACGCCCACTTGTCAGCATGGGGTCTCGGAAGGTGGCAAGACTTGTTACATTTAGTCTTTAAAAAAATATTCTTCGCTCATTAAAAGAGAGAATTCGGGTAGGGCATGTATAAGTTAAGTTAAACCATCTCTGGGCCCTGAGGAACATGTGTTCACCAGACAGTAGTTTGCCTTCATTTAAAGTGCCACCTCCGAAAAAGGCCTCCTCTACTTCTGCATCCTCTATGCACCCGGGAGGGCAGGGATTCCTGTCGTGTCTGTGAGGAGACTTTTTCTCCTCTGGGGCTACCTGTGAGAACCAGTGCAGGCATCCAGGAGCTGGCTCCCAGAGCAGGGCGCCATCCTACTTGGAGGGGCATCCTACTTGGAGGGGCGAGGTGCAAAGGAAAGGCAGTGATCGTGGAAAGCCAGGGGTAGTGTGGAATGCACGCTGGTTGCACTGGTCCTCTCCCTCTGCCAGCTCACCTGGAGCTCTGCCCTTTTTGCCCACGAGCGAGCGGCTGGCTGGACAGCAAGACCTCCTCCCCTCCCCTCCAGCCTGCTGCTCGGACGTTTTTTTTCAGATGATTGTAGTTCTTCTGAAAGAACCCCATCAGGCCTGTTGGAATAAACTGAGCACCAGTTTCCTGGGAATAGATCCCTCTCAGATCTCAGAGAACCAAAGTTGGACTTCCAAGAAATTTAGCTTCAGGTCCATTCACATTCAGATAAAGGTAACTAGCATCTTTAACACAAGCACAGACTGACGAGAACAGCCCTCCTCCCACCCCTGCAGTGTGGTCTTTCCACCTGGGCTTCTGCAACCTGGATCCTTCCCTCTCTCGGGGACACTTCCCCCTTTTGGAGGAGACCTGTATTCTGCTCTAGTCTCTGTCGGTGATGGGCTCTCACCGTCATCATGTCATCACACTTCATATCGGGCTCATCGTCGTCTTCACTTTTGTTGTAGAACTTGCGGAAGAAGTTGAAGGCCACCACGGTGTAGAGGTAAACCACCACGGCCAGGAGACCGACAGTCAGAACCAGCTGGGGGCAGGAGGGAGACAGGAGAAAGGAGGTAGGTCTTCTCCAGAGCTTCTCAGGAGACTCCAAGGCAACAAGAAAGGTGAGGTAGAAAGGGGACAGAGGAGGGAGTGGCAGTGAAGGCTGTCTTGCAGGTCGACAAAACAGGCTCTGGGGAGAAGACTGTAATTGTGGACTAAATTCTATCTCCCCCAAATTCATAAGCTCTAGCATCTCAGAATGTGACTGGATTTGGAGATCGGGCCTTTAAGGAGGTAAATTGGAATGATGGCTTTAGAACAGGCCCTGCTCTAGTCTACCTGGAGTTCTTCTCAGAGGAGATTAGGACACAAAGAGACACGGGGAGCTGCAGGCACTGAGGGAAGATCAAGTGAAAAAGCAAGAGGGTGGCCAGGTCTAAACCAAGGAGAGAGGCCTCTGAAGGAAACCAGGTCTACCTCCACCCTGATCTTAGACTCTCAGTCTCCAGAACTGAGAGGAAATAAGTGTCTGTTGTTTACACCACCAGCATGGTATTCTGTGACGGCAGCCCTAGCAGACACATGCCAGGGGCCTGGGCTGGGCCTCAGCAATGTAAGGAGGGATTTAAGGACTGAGCAGTGACAGAGCTAGGAGGAGAGTGCCCTTGCTTTTTTACAGAGATGGTGGCGAGTGGAGGCTTCACAATATGGCTTCCACTCTAACGCCGCTTCTAAAGAAAGTTTCTTTAGACTGGTGGGTGACCCTACATTACATGTTTTCATAAATAACCATGAATGGATAATTGTCACAGCTTCAAAACTGCCATAAGAATTATTTATGATGGTTCAGTGAAGTGACATTTTTCATAATCAAGAAATCTGCCTAGAACCTTTGCAGGGGTCATAGGGCAAGCTTGTTTCTTGGCTGGAGGAAGTACTCTAAATAGCATGATGTGGGATCTGCTCAGTGGCCCATCGGAGGGATTGGGGCTGAGCTGGAGAGGTGGAGATCGCAGTCATTACGGAGATAAGAGCTTTGCTCTCGAGTTTTGAGTTGCTACACAAAAGGGGTAGGCATGAGTACTGAGATAAATACCAGAAGAAAAATATTCAAAGGCTTCTTTGATGAATAATAACTTACCAAACCTCAGACAGCGGACCTCAGAGAATGCAGTTGGTTTTAGAAACCAAGAACCTGGGCTTTGCACCAAGGAAGAAATGGGCTAGTTCTGTCACTTAGCAGCTGTGTGGTCTTGGGTGAGACACTTAGCCTCTCTGAGCTTCAGTTCTCTTATCTGTCAAGTGAGCATAACGTCTACCTTACAAAGTAAGTTGTGCCTGTCACAGTACCTGGCCCATGGCACAAACTGGGCACAGTTGCTAGTATTGTTTTGTTTTTCACAATCTTGCCAGAGTTTATTTAGCAAGCCCGTATAAAAAATTCATTGTTTGGGGCGCCTGGGTGGCTCAGTGGATTAAGCCGCTGCCTTCTGCTCAGGTCATGATCTCAGGGTCCTGGGATCGAGGCCCACATCGGGCTCTCTGCTCAGCAGGGAGCCTGCTTCCCTCTCTCTCTCTCTCTCTCTCTCTGCCTGCCTCTCCGTCTACTTGTGATCTCTGTCGAATAAATAAATAAAATCTTTTTAAAAAAAATTCATTGTTTAAGCTTTCCATTTAAGGTACAGTTTTGTGTAATGCCACTAAGCCAAATCAATAAAAACTGAAGTTTCAATATCTGAGTAAAGGGAAAGGAAATAATTCTAAAAGACTGAACTGTAGAACTGGTGTTCCACAGATCACACTTTGGGAAACACTGCCTTTATAGGATCAAAGTTCCCAAGACACACATGTAAAAATACACAAGGGCCTTTCTCCCAGGAACCTGTAAGGAAGCATTTAACACTCTAGGCAAACATCTAGATCACAGGTTCTGTTATTACCTCCCTAGACTTGAGCGGCTTGTATGTGGCAGCAAATCTGTATTTCCGGCTTTTCTCCATTCTTTTTATCATCAACCAAACAAGAAACAATGACTGTGGCTACTACCAGAAACCTAGAGGAAATAAACCACCCTAACGCCTGATGATCCAGAACCTTTAATCTTTTAGAAATTCTAGTATAGTGGACAATGTTACATTAGTTCCAGGTGCTCAACGTGGTGATTCAGCATCTCTGTATGTTACACTGTGCTCAGCAGAGGTGCGGTTCCCGTCTGTCACCACACACAACGCTACCACAGTACCAAGGACTATTCCCTGCGCTGAGCCTTGTATTACCACAGCTTATTCATCCCCTCACTGGCAGCCTGTGCCTCCCACTCCCTTCCCCCATTCTGCCCAATCCATCAACCCCCTTCCCTCTGGCAACCATCGTTTCTCTGTATTTACAGATCTGATTCTGACACATTTCATTTTAGAACAATTAAAGGTCAATTTTGACTTTTTTTCTAGTTGGAATCCCTATTTTTTAAGGTGTACAAAGTAATGATTTAATATATGTATACATTGTCAAATGGTGCCACAACCAAGGTGATTAACATATCTGTCACCTCACACAGTTACTGGGTCGGGGTGGGGGGCTGCCGTGAGAACACCAGATCTACTGTCTTAGCAAATTTCAAGTACACGAAACAGTATTTTTAACTACAAGTACCCTGCTTTACATTAGATCCCCAGAATTTATTCATTTCATAGCTAAAGGTTTGTATTCTCTGACTGACGTGCCCCCCACCCCACTATCCCCTGGCAGCCATCATTTTACTCTTTGGTTCTAGTTCAATTTCTCTAGATTCCAAATATAAGTGAGATCATACAGTATTTGTATTTCTCTGTCTAGCTTATCTCCCTTAACATTAATTGTTCCTCTATGTTGCTGTGAATCCCAGGATTTCCATTTTTTATGGCTAATTAATATTCCATTGTATGTGCATATGACATTTTCTTCCATTCATCCATTGATAGACACTTAGGTTTTTTCCATATCTTAACTATTATGAATAATGCTTCACTGAACATGGCAATGCAGGTATATCTTTGATATAGTGATCTCATTGGCTTTGACATATACACATAAATGGGACTGCTAGATCATGTGGCAGTCCTAGATTTAATTTTTTGAGGAAACTCCATACGGTTTTCCATAATGGCTGTACAAAGCTGGGCCCATATTAACTTCTTTATTTTCCCCCTCTCCTAGAAGAAGGTTTACAGATGGGAGGGAACTCATGTATTATTTACGAAGTTGCGCTTAATGAGGAATGAAATGCTAAGGAGTTTGAATTTGTTGACAAAAGGAGCCATCAGAGGATTTTAACCAAGGGATTGCCCCTGACAACACTGCAAAAAACAGACTGGATATTGATGAGGCTGGACAGAACCATGTCTACGTAGACAGATAGAGGTACAGATGTGTGTGTGTGTGTGTGTGTCTAAGTGATTGCTTCGTAATCAGAACCATTATCAGAGCACCCGAGGAGCTTCGAAATTGCATAGCCTGCTTACCAACCCCCAGGGAATGTATCAGATTCGTGGAGGAAAGAGTAAACCAGAAAAAGTCTCCAGAGCAATTCTGATATGTCCATCACCTCCCCCCCACCCCCGCCTTTCTCCCAGCTGATCTAAGTGCTGAGGGTTTCTACACCAAGGTCTTACATCTCTTCAGTGATGGCTGCAGTTCTGCAGTAACAATCTACCAGTTCACGTGTTTGGCCAAGAAGCGTGGACCACACACCATGACACACACCTTCCTGGCATACACCAGTGTACCACCTGCTGTTGACTTGCTTTCCCCCGACCCACATCTAGGCCTCTCCTGTTCTGCCCAGTATAGACCCCAGTACCTGCTTGCCGTTGTGAGTTACAGATGACAGAATAGTCCTCAGCGTCTTGAAGCCCATCGCGATGTCCAGCAGATGAGCAGCAAAGAAGAAGTTGTTGTAGTGGCCCAGGACTGACATGGTGGTATACCAGGCCAGGTAGAGAAAGGACTGTGCAGAAAGGACCGAGAGGCAATTGAGCAACCTTTCAAGCATTCGTGCCTCCTGATGGCCCATGAAACCATTTTTGTTCCTAGATGCTGAGGTGCTGTGACTGGCCGGAGAACTGCCCAGTGAAAGCCCACCTGCCTTCCGCACTACTGTTCCCCCAGGACCGGGAAGGGCATCCATCTTTGACAAGCAAGCGCTGAGTCTTCTTGGCACCCACCCTAGCGTGTGGCCCTGACACCCTTGACCCCGCGGTGCAGGATCTTGTTTTTCCGGGAGCCGTACTCACGTTGTCGGTAAAAACAACTCCCAGCTTCCAGACATGGTACTTCATGTCAACGGAACTCAGCCTGAAGGGGAACAAAAGCCTTTTAAAACTTATAAATGTCAGACTTTAGTTAAGTGTTTAATAAGGGGAAAAATTAAGTTTTTTTTCTCTTGGGTTTAATAATCTAAACACAGCTCTGAGCTTTATCAGGTTGTATGTGGTGTTCCCCAGGAGAATGAGAATGGCTGAATCATGCATCTTGAAATTTTAATTAGTCTTTCTCTTTCAGCTCAAACGGGCATAAAAGCTGGGAGGTCTTTAAGGTTTTTGAGGCCGCATTCTCTCAGGATGTCAGAATCTAGAAGAATACACCTAAGCCAGAGAAGAGCCTGAGCACCCACGGGCGTGCTGTAGTCCCTCCCTCTGGCACACAGAGGAGAACTGGAAAAACAAAGGATCCCCTTGGGCCAGACTTGGGATTTGAACTCCTAAGCTCTATACCATGACACCAGAGAGGCCGCCTCTGCTTTGCTCTCTTCGACTGGGCTGAAATCCAGGGCATTTTTGTCCAAACCCAGGAGTTCCGCAATGCGTTCTGCTCCATAGAGGTCGCCGTACTTGTTGATCACCTGGAGAAAGAGGGCGACAGGGCAGCCCGGGCTGCACATCACGGGGCCGTTGCTAGCCCTGAGGCTTCAGAGCTTCCCCATGCTCCGGGCTCTTTCAGGGGTTGATGAAGACAGGACTCAAAATGCAACAGGAAAATGAGGAGGAAAAAAATAACCCCGGGAGAAAACAGGAATGAAAGAGACCAAGTGAAAACCACTCTTCAAGCTGATATCTATTTGGAGGGGAGAAGAAAACTAGTACTTACAAAGTAGTAATTGTGTTAAGCAGTTTAGGGCAGGGAGTATAAGAATGGAGCCAAAACCTACATATGTTCATACAAAAAACCTTCTGTGACTTACTCTGTTCAAGATACCATCCTAAAAGCAACAGCAAATTTATTCATGTTTGTGTATGTAGAACTCAAAAAAAAAACACTCCCATTTCTTTGGTGGTCATGGAAACCAGCCCCCACCAACTGACAAGGCATACCTTTCTCTTAACAAACTTGTCCCAGTAGTTATTAGGAAAAGATCTGAAAAAGAAAATGAAAAGGGGAGGTTCTTAACATCAAGGCAAACATATCAAGGAGCTGTGAGATCTGTGTCTGGATCTAGGATCTCCTTGGGTTTTGTCCTGCTTGTTCAAGAATTCAGACTGATTGAAGCTCAGAGTCACCACAGTTCTAACTGATCTATGGTTTTGCTTTTTTGTGTTGACTTCTGAAACATCTGGAGAGCCACTCTGCATTTTCTGCCTCAGAAATATGATAAAGAGCCAGGATTTGTGATGGCAGACTAGACAGAAGCAAGGAGAGGTTTCTTGATCCCAGTATAACTAGAAACAAAACCCTATAGGGAAACACATGCATTCGGGCTTCATTCATGGATTACTTAACTTTATGTTGGTCCCTGGGGTAGGTGAGAGGGATACAGTGGTGGAATGTGCAGACAAGGTTCCTAACTTGATGTTTCTGGTATGGGAATCCCTTTAGTTCATGTATGTGCGGTTTTTCTTAACCACAGTGCTCTTCCACTCTATTCTCCATCTCCATATAACCCCTGTGGGGTCTGCTTTCCTCAGGGAATTAGATCCCTCTGTCTTTCAGAGGTAGTTCCCTTTACCATACCATCCCTAACTCCCCAGAGGAATGTCTTTCTTCAGCCTAGTAACTTATACCAGCTCACTGCAAAGGGTTTGTAATTGTTAAAGTCCAGGAGGAACTGTCACTTTCAGGTATGTTGGCAAAAATCATTTAAGATATTTTTTTCCTGGGGCACCTGGGTGGCTCAGTCGGGTAAGCACCTGACTCTTGATTTCAGATCAGGTCCTGATCTCAGGGTCATGACATGGAGGCCCAAATGAGGCTCTATGCTCAGTGGGAAGCCTGTTTGGGATTCTCTCTCTCCCTCTGCCACTCCCCACCTTGCATGCTTCCTTCCTTCCTTCCTTTTTTTTTTTTTTTTAAGATTGAATTTATTTATTTGACCGACAGAGATCACAAGTAGGCAGAGAGGCAGGCAGAGAGAGATGGGGGGAAGCAGGCTCCCTGCAGAGCAGAGAGCCTGATGTGGGGCTCGATTCCAGGACCCTGAGATCATGACCTGAGCCAAAGGCAGAGGCTTTAACCCACTGAGCCACCCAGGTGCCTCAAATTCCTTTCTAATTAAAAAAAATTTTTTTTCTCCATTCCACAATGATTGATCTTCCCTGGGAGAGAGCCTTGTGAGTCCAGACTGTAGCCAAGGAACCTCTGGCCATCAGTGCATGTATTTTTAGCTCTGTTTTCCTTAATTTGAGTCCATTCTTCCTGACTCTGGAACACAGCAGTCTCCTATTCTATAAAGACCACCCAATCTGGTGATAAGGAAGTGAGAACTTCTCTCTGCTCATGGACCCCTCAAAAGAATAACCGTCAGCAAATGTCACTCTCCTCCTCCCCACCAACACGCTGACAATCTTTAAAAAAATTTTCTTGCAAGGACGGGGGAGGGGGTAAGCTAAAGCAATTTCTTTGTTTCAAACACCCAAATGTCACTTCAAAGCAAAAACAAGTGCTGAGTTTACAGAGTAAAATGGTAATAGATTTTATCTCTGGAGGCATGGAAAGGATTGTTTTGATTTTCTTTGTACATTTTTCTACTTGATTTTTTTCATGTATTACAGTTAGAACCTAAAATAAACAAAGCAAATTAAAAAAAAAATCCAGGCTTCCTCTGTCTGCACTAAAATCTCCTTTTTCTTAAATCCCTTATACAAATGGTCTATAACGTACGACTCAGCCTTGGTCACATTTTGTCCTAAGTGGAAAATTCCATAAGTGATGCCACAGGGCCACTTACTGAAGGTTCCAGGCAAGACCATTTCACAGGCATGATCTCACCTTGGTCTGAGTATTCTTGTCCCCTGACTAGGTATGTAAGCTCCTTGAAGGTAGAAAACATAATTTTACTTGATAATAATCCTTAAAGTGTGAGGGTAGACAACAGAACCTCCAGAATGGAAATGTATCAATAAGCAATACTTCTATGTATCTAAGCTCAACCTCTTTAAAAATGAAGGAGAGGCACAGTGAGATGCTATTACACACCTACCAAATTAGAACAATTATCTGAGTATCTTAATAAGTGTGGCAAAGAGGCAAAGGAGCAGGAACTCTCACAGAGGGATGGCTGGAATGTAAATCAAGACAAACATTTGTATCTCCTACTATTAAACAAATTCCTTTCCTGGTCTCTATTCTAGAGAAACTCTTTTACTGGAGCCTTAGGTATAAAAGTGCTCATTGTCCCACTGTTTCTAAGAGCCAGAAAGTAGAAACAGTTGAGATATCCATTGTCAGGAAAATGAATAAATACAGGACATATATATGATAAATACTCATATAATGAAAAATGCCACAGTTTTGAGAATGACCAAACTATGGCCATACACATCAACATGGGTGAGTTCCCAGAAGCAGTGTTGAACAAAAGAAATGCATATAGCATAATTCTATTTACACAAAGTTCAGAAATAGTCAAAGTGAAAGAATGCTTCTAGGGACACATACCTAAGTGGTAAACTATATACTAAAGGAAAAGAATGAATATCACTAAAGCCAGGAGAGTAGTTAAGTGGGTGTTTGGGTGGTTATGATCAGCGAGAGATCAGGGAGAACGTTTGGGACTTGGATGCCAAGTCCCAGGTTCCATTTTTAAAACTTAGTAGTTCATTATTGTACTTTAAGATATATATTTTATATTTTCTTAATATGTGTATTTAACAATATAAAAAGAAAAGACAGCTCTTTTTGATATGTAGTTAGCTATAAAAAGTAGGTTACTGGCAAGGACTATATGTGCTATGATGCCGTTATAGTGGGAAAAAAAAGATCCATCTATCTAAAAATTTTAAAACCTATTTATGCATTTCTCTATTCATAGACATTTAAACCACTTCAAATAAAAAAATAGCAAATATCCTTGTTGGAACGTTTTAGTGTACTTATCTCATTAACCCCTTAGATACTTATATTTCTAGATACTAAACTGCCTTTTTACTGGGACTTTTAGGCCATATCACCTGTATCACATATATAAGCATTACTGATAATTGCAGAAAGCTGATCAAAGAATCACATTATTTAATAGTATCCAAAATTTCTGTGATATGATGACAAAGTATAAGAAACCCTGCTTAGTATTTTTCCTTATTTGAGGGGATTGGTGAGGACCTGCAGCAGCGGACAGGCTTTTGATCTGCAAGCTCACCGCCCCACCCCGCATCTTCCTGTTCTAGAGACTATTTTAAAGAGCTCCGTTGTGACTTTATAGAGCTGCCTCCCTCCTGACCTGCCTGACCATCTCTGGATCAGGAGCAATTTTCTTCCCCCAGGGGTCAGGGTGGTTGTTTGCAGACATGCACAGTTTAATTGGCGCAGCTAAGAGTTTCAACATAGTCACCTCTGTTTACATATCTAGCCCCGTATCTCTTCTCTTTCAGCACACTGGTCTACCTCGAAACTCTCACTCTCCCAGGTGTGAACACACAAGTGCTCCCTTTGCTAATGATGACAGCCATTTTTTGAACAGGTAGACAAAGGGAATGACAAACAGCTGGGTGCCTACCACGCACCAGGCACAGTTACCAGGCATGTAACATACATTCATTGGTCCTCCCAGACTTCAGGAGGTGGTGTTCTCATGCCTCTATTAATGAGAAGGAACTCAAGGCTCAGTAGGCTTCATTACCTTGCCCCTTTCACAGACAACTAAGTGACAGAGCTGACCTCTATCTGGGGGATCAGTGCTCTTTCCCACCACAGTACTAATTACAACAAAGCAGGCTTCATGCCAGAGGTGGTAGCATCCCTCCCTACCCCGCCCCACTCTGACGGCCCTATTTTAAGTGCCCAAGGGACTGCCTACCAAGTGATAATGGCAGGAGTTCTATTACCAACCAGGCCACTTGTCTGAGAAGACTTCAGTGGTGGTGCTGTCCTCGAACTGCTGTGCCATATGGGAGCTCTGGAGAAGCCGAGCAGATGATCTCAGAACCCCCGGGCCAGGGAAATATTCTGTATGACTTGAACACGGAAAACTAAATCATACTGTCCTGGACCATCTGGTCTTAATTAAATATGCTCAGCACTCCCTGATCACATCCTCTGTCCCCCATTAAATGCATAGAAACATACACAAGGGTTTGAGGGGGAACAGTCTATTTTACTAGGAAGGCAGTGGAGAAAAAAAGTCCTAGAAACCCCCTCCCCCCAAAAAGCTTTCTATTAATCAGTCTCTAAGGCTGGTTAAGAACATGTCATTCTATTTATAGTACAGATCCTTTTCCTTTTCAGGTTGGAGGGAAGGGAGAAACTTACGGTGTGTTGATTACCAGGCGGTCCCACTGCCCCTTGATGTCATCTTCAGATGGCTGTTCAGTGATATATAGGCCATCAAACTCCAGCTTCCTGGCGATTTCTTTTTCCCTTTTGAATACCACCAGAGGGACCTAAGAGTGGGAAGACACTTGGTTACTAGAGAAGGCTTTCAGATGACAACACCCTCTCCTAAGAATTCCCCACAAATTAGTCTTTCCAACTTCAGGGCGGTGATCTCTCTTTCTCTCACCCTCTCTCTCTTAAGTTTATATTTTTTAGTTAGTAATCTCTATGCCCAACCTGGGGCTTGAACTCATGACGCTGAGATCAGGAGCCACATGCTTCTCTGACTGAGCCAGCCGGGTGCACCTGAGGCAGTAATTTCTTTGCAGTAGGATTCTTTAGGTGCCTTGCTGTAGATCTAAAGTCAAATAAATCTCTTCTCACTCCTTTGGCTAATATGCCTCCCTCTCCAAAAAGCTGTTTCATTTGGGCCACCTTCAAGCTTTGTATTAAATAGCTGATAGTAATACAAACCAGACTCCTTGACCCATCCTGGGGAGAAGGCCATATTTAGACCAGTCCCTAGGCCAAATGAGTTAGGTCCTCTAGGATTCCTAGACTGGAGTTGAACCAAGATTTAGAAAGAAAATGAACTGTTCTAGAGTGAATTGGTCAGCCAAAGAAATACCATGGCATATTCCAGCCCCCTTCAATGGCTATGGTCATATTCATGTCATGGTACTGATGTTTGGTTGATGAAACATGGTTTGCTAGCTAGGAGGAGAGGATTCACTGGGTTCTGTATGCTCTTTCGGTATTGAAGTCTTCTTCCTGAGAGCAGCACATTTACTGGTTCCTGACTATCACTCCCCATTCTCTTCCAGTTGTCACTGTCATTTTAGCCTAGAGATGGTGGCATGGCTCTGATGACCTAACACCAAAAAGGTACACAGAGAAGGAGGGGAAAGTAATCTCCTTGCTCCAATCATCACCAAACACACATTCTTCAAACAAGGGACAGAGTTAGTGAGGTCAGAGGAGACTACTGAAATCCCAGGAAGTGAGTAGCCAGCACTCCTCTAGCCAGGAGAGCTTAATGGCAGACAGAGCCGAGGCCTGTCACGTGGCTGGAAATCCACTGGGTACATGGCAACATCCCTCAGGGCTGGGTCTCCAAACAGTTTCTTCCAGTAACTCTTTCTTAAAGCTCATGATATCCATATGCCCCACACTATTTCTTAATTTCCAAGAAAAAAAAGGACAAAATTTAGATAATCATTTGTGAAGTTACTTCTTGCCCTTTTTTTCTTTAAAATGACAAAACACCACCAAGAAGATAAAAGACTAATGACAGGAAGATGGCAAAGGCTAATAATAGGCATTTGCACACTGTGAGGAATCAATGATTGCTCCTCACTAATGGATGATGTAGGAGGGAAAGCAAAGGTAAAGCCACTCTGACTAAGGTCTGCTGTATTCGGAGAAGATTCTGAATAATAATAATACTAATAATACTACCAAGGACTGGAGCAGTACTCATCTCTGGGATTCAAAGCATTCCCCCTTCAATCTTCTAAGGGTTTATACACTCTTGTAAGGAGGACCTCCATGTCTTTATTCCCAAGGTAGTGTTTACCTTCTGTTTTCTCTAGGTAGCTGGTGTATCTGTACTGAAGCCAACAAGCCAATAAGCCAACAAGTCCAGGATGCCAGACTAAGGAAAACCACCAACATGCTCTCGTGGTTACTATGTTTGCGGTTCTGAGTCCCGTTACACACAGTAATTCATTTAACACTTCCAGCAACTTTTAGGAGTTGGTGTTATGATTATAACACTCATTTTTACAGATGAGGAATCAGAGGAACGGGGAGGTTAGTGGCAGAGCTAGGAGTCCCACCCAGGCAGCCTCACTCTGGACTCTGTGCTTTCATCATTACAAAGGAGTCCTTAGCATGAGTCAGGGCACGTGGTCTCCCCAGTGGGGTAGCTAGACTTCCCACAGGATACTCTAGTTCACCGGGGGAAGTGACGGCCACAAGGATAGGAATACATGTTGTGGACTCTTCCCAGGGAGAAGATGGCGTGGTGTATGGCCAAGGAGACTTCCAATCAAGAGAAGAAAAAGAAGTAATGAGAAAAAAGATGTGGTCTAGTAGCAGCAGAACTGGATTTAGAACACCAAAAATAGAATAGAGAGCTTCATACGAATATATGAAGATTCCTAAAACTGTAGTAGTTTGTGAAGACGGCCCCAGTGAACTAAGTCTCCTGATATTCATGCCCTTGTGTGCCGCCCCCCTCCACGCCCCCTTTGCAGCAATGAGTCTGGGCTGCCTCTGTGACTCAGAGATGCCCTGAGTCTTCACAGAGAGCCCTGGCTGAGCCCAGCCTTCCAGCTGTTTGTTCCCTTGCCAACGTTCCAGGCACGAGAGAGTGCCGTCCTGGACAGTCCAGCCCAGCCGAACTGACAGATGGTGGCTGACACGGCTGCCTTCACACAGAGCGGAGGGACTGCTCAGATGTGCCCAGTCAAGCCAGAGAATGAAAATGATTGTCGTTTTAAGCCACTAAGTTTTGGGGGGCAATCTGTTACAGAGCACTAGGTAACTGAAATGGTAATTCATCAGTAAGTTTTCGTCTGCTATCTTGAGTAGTTGAAACCTAACACTTCAAAAGGTGAAAAGCATTTCTGTAAAAATTCTAACTGAAGTTCACAGATCAGAAGCAGCTCTCATTACTAGCTCCATGTGTGACTTAGCCTGGTGATGCTAGTCCCACGAAACTCAACAGGAAGTGCCTGAAAAGGGACTCCCAGAGCAAGGCTTCTCAAATGGGTGTGAACACAGATCCCCCGGTAGGCATGCTGAGTTGCAGATTCTTAAAGGCTCCCGGTGTGGCCAGAGTCTGCAGTTCTCAGCCACTCCATGAGCCGCAGCCCACCAGCACAGTCCTGGAGAACAAAGGCCTGGCTGGGTTCGAAATGATGTGTCTTCCCCAAGGAGTCTGGCTAGATTCAGAGCAGCCTATGACTCACCTTCAAGCAGTAATAGCCCACCACGCAGACCAAAGAGATGATGGTGTGGATAATGGCCAAGGCCCGCAATGCGGGTGCCATGTACCCAGTGCTCTCCTGCAGGACAAAGAACACCATTGCTTCTTCCTCTTCCTCATCGGTAAAGGAATTCCACAGGTTTGCAACGTCTTCCGTCTCTTCTTCTACAGGTTCCTCGGTGACCTGGCCCAAGACACACACTCTCTTATCAACATCAGAGAGGGCCTCTGCCACTGGCTCTCCCCCATCATTTAGCATGCTAGCACCTGCTGCACAGACTAGGGACGCAGCATTACCTGCTGAGAGAATGAGCTTTTATGGAACTTCTTCCTAGGAATCTCCAGTATTTCTCTTAACTATGAACAAAATTTTTAAGAGACAAAGACGATCTCTCCAAAAAAAGAAAGAAGAAATTCAAAGTAAGGAACACTGTACTACCTATGCTAGGATCCCTAGGCCATGGGAGGTAATTTCTGAAATGCAATGGCCTGGGGAGGAGGCTGAGACACCAACACACACATGTGCACGTGCATGCACGTGTGCGCACACACACACACACACACACACACACACACACACACTTGACATCTTCCATTCTTTTTTAGACACCTTTGACATTTGTGGCTTCATCAGCCATCTGGACACAGGTGATGCCCAGATTTATGCCTATGAGGCTCTCCCCCTGTGAGGCTGTCGCCCTGGTTCCACCTCCCATGGGCTCTCTGTGCCTGGATCACTGTCTGCGGTCCCTTCAACCTCAGTAAGGGGAAAGCCAAGCTCTGCCACAACCCCCTGTGGACTTCTAGTTCTCCTTTCCAGGCAACAGAACGCCATTACTGTTCAACCTAGGGGAAGGCTGGTGTACGTAAAAGTTGGCTTTAAAAAAGTTAGACTGATGGTTTTAGATAGAAAGGGAGAGAGGGAAAAGTTAGGACAGCCAGTTAAAGACAATGTCGAGAATCCAGGACCTATCATTCATTAATTCATTCCACTGACATTTATTATGTGCCTATGGTCTATGAGACCCATTTACCAATGTTCAAAATCTTTATTTATCCTGATTAGTTCTTCTTTTCTCATATCCAAAAACAATCTGTGGTTAATTCTTCCCTCATAATGGTTCCAACCTATAGGACAACGATAATGACTTTCTCTTACCTTATCCTTTAAGGAAAGAACTATATTTATTACTCATTTTGAGATACATCACATTGTAGGGTCCAGCACACATGAAGTACCCAACACACATTTGGAGAGTTTATGACATAATGACTAGGATAAGCCTGAACTCTGGAAACAGTGCCGGAACTGGATTCCCAGGCAAGTGGTGTCGCCATTCTCTGTGCTGCTAAAAACCATATTCCTTTAGAAGCCAGTGTCTTAGAAATTTCCTTAGATGTTAGCATTTTTCTTCTAATTAAGAGCACACATTCTATTAGGATTTAAAAAAAAGAATACCGTCTATTTAGCAAATCCTCCCTGAATGTGGTATCACCTTATAAAAGAGTAGGATGAAGTTGATCGCGAAGGCTACGAACAGAGCGAGGAACCTCAGGTTGTAGAAATTCCTGGCCAGGTAATGCTGGAAAGGAAAGGACAGGCAGGAGTAGAAGAGTTTTGGAAGGGAAAGAGAACTTCCTTCCCTCAAACAGAAGACCTTGTCTGGTTAGAAATGTAGACAGAACAAGTGCTACTCATTGGTAACCCTGGACTTATGATGTATTTGGGGAGGAACCAGGGACATTGATTAAAAAAAATTGCTGAGAATGATGCTTAAGGGAATCCTGCTCTGGGTTACCCCTCGGGGAACCAAATGTCTAAACATGCCACCCCAAAGGATTAAAATGCTGCTGTGAAGGGGTGTGTGTGTCTGTGTGTGTATGTGAGCATTCCATGCAGAAATTACGAGTATTAAGGCCACTGTAGAGCCCTGTAGCTCCCAGCCAGGAGGTGGCCAGTCTGTGGCCTAGAGTCCTTGTCCCTTTGTAAGTCACAGAGGCTCTGTCTTTGTCTTCTCAAGGGGCAGTATTCCCACTGCCATCTTCCCCAGAAAATCCAGCCCTTGTGGACGGGAATGGTAAAAGCTCTCAGGCTCTCTACGGAGGGGGTGCTCCCCTTGGTGGTATCCTGGCCATCAGCAACTATCCCTCACTGGGCAATGTGTCAGAGAAAGGACATCACGATTATGCTGAGAGCTGACTACATGTAGAATAACTTTTGAGGAGTAATAGGAGAACCTAATATAACCATATTCTTTGTGCATCCCAGATGACCCAACTACTTCTGAACTTTGGACTATGATCCTCCACGTCTGCACATGACACAGGAAGAATCTTCTAGAAGGAGATATCTGCACCCTGCTGTGGATAGCACAGGGCATTCCAGGCTGGGTGGGGGGGCTAGAGCACCTGGCTTTGCCCAAGTTACCCTCTTCTCCTTTTCCTCCCCCACACAAGGACCAGACAGATGAAGGAGAAGAGGAAGGAAGAGCAATGAGAAAGAGGAAGAAGCGTTAAGGACCAGAACGGTGAAATGGAATGCGGCCACTTGGCTGAGGTCTGAGCCAGGAGCAGGGCAGGGTGGGAGCGCTTACCAGTAACTTGGTCTGATAGATTTCTAGCCCTTTGAAGAAATTAGCCATGAAGGCTTCGGGCTTCTCGACTTTCTGGCCGCGCCGTCGCTTCTTCTTCTTTGTCACATCTGCCCACAGGGCCTCGGCCTGCTCTTCCTCTTTGGCCGTATCCTCTTTCTCCCCGTCTTCCAGGCTGCAGGAACGAGAGCCCCATCAGCACAGAAGGGCAGCGGGAGGCCTGGCCCAGAGAGGGAGACTAAATTAAAAAGAAATTTTGTCATTATTCCTGGAGCGTCTATATTACCCCACGGTGGCTGGACGCCAGCTCCACCCTTAATGAGCGATGCTGTTCTGAGGAGCTGTGGTCGTTGGGGGCCGTCCGTTGTAAATGTGCTTGTAGTCCTCTTTTTTTTTTTTTTTTTTTAAAGACTTTTATTTGTCAGAGAGAGAGGGAGAGAGAGCGAGCACAGGCGGACAGAATGGCAGGCAGAGGCAGAGGGAGAAGCAGGCTCCCCGCCAAGCAAGGAGCCCGATGTGGGACTCGATCCCAGGACGCTGGGATCATGACCTGAGCCGAAGGCAGCTGCTTAACCAACTGAGCCACCCAGGCGTCCCTTGTAGTCCTCTTCTGATAGGGGGATAAACAAATTTTTTTTTTCCCTTCAGAAAAGTTGTCCTTGATTTTTAAAGATTGCTGGAATTAGTAATAGTACCTATTCTTCTAAGCCTGTGGTCAGACTTGAAAGTGAGCCACCTAGGTGGCTCAGTCTGTTAAGTGGCCGACTCCTGATTTCAGCTCAGGTTGTGATCTCAGGCTTGTGAGATGGGGCCGCACGTCATGCTCCACGCTCAGTGGGGAGTCTGCTTGAGATTCTTTCCCTCTCCCTTTGCCCCTCCCCCCCGATTTGTGCTCTCTAAAAACAAACCAAAAAAGACCTTAGCATAGACTGCAGCGTGTAATATGCACTCACTATACTAGAAAACACCACCACCACCATTATATGAAGTTGCTAAGTGTTCAATCATTTGTTTGGCCAGATTGGGAAGTTCTGCTCCTCTAGTGCCATGACAAAGTTAACATGAGTAATGGAGTATGCTTATTGGATAGCTGGGGTAAAAAGAAGTATATCCAGGGCCTGCACAGTACCTGTTTCTTGTAGTAACAGAGATTAAGATTTCTAGTTAGCACAGCAATACAACAGGAGATGTCATCTAGAACGACCTGCTGTAGGGTTGGAAGTAGCCAAAGCTACCAAGAACTTACTCTGTCTTCTCAGGCTCCACTTTCCCTTCTGCTTCATGTGCTGCTTTCATCTCAGCTGCCTGGACAAAAATAACAATCAGTCAAATTTTCCTCAACTTGAAGAGATCATGGTCTCTTCATATACAGCACTGGCCGTTTTCATCTCCTTGTCACACATCCTCGTGGCTTTCTCTCTTCAGAATGCCTCTGCTTTCCTCAGGATCACGGGATGTAAGTGGATCAGCCACGAAAATGGTTTGCAATCCATTTCTCCAGAGAAATGCCAATGCAAAGATTGCAAACTTAAAAACTCAGTTGCCCTGCTATTATTCAACTCCCAGAGAAAACTTGGGCTAGGACCCCACGGCACTGTCCCAATAGCCCACGGGGTTAGGGAGGGATGGGTCACAGATCATACCAGGACCAATCCACAACCTGCTTCCACCAGACAGAATTCCTGCCTTGTCTTCAATTTTCTTACCTACTACCCCAATACCTCTGACTGATGACCACTAATTTAATTAGAATAAAATTCAAGGTCCTCAGTGAGGTCTACAAGGCCTATGTGATCATGGCCTTTTTCTCCATCCTTGTCTTATACCACTTGACTTGTTACCTCCTACACCTAAACAGCCAGACCTCATTTTCTTTCCTGGCATATTCCAAATCCTTCCCTGCACCAAGATCTTTGCACAAACCACTCTTCTCCCTGGAGTATGACTGCCCTGGTCTTTCCTGTGCCTGACATACTTCAGGACTTGGTTCAGGTGACACATTTTTGGAAGTCTCCTGAACTATCCTATTCATAGTAGGGCCCATACTCACTTTGTAACATGTGGCCTTGTTCTTTTCTTTCAGCACGTGTCACAAATGGTTATTATCTTATTAATTTGCTGAGATCTAGTAAAGCAAAAGCATGTCTCTCTTGTTAACCAATGTATTTCCATGGATCCTAGGAATATAGCAAGGTATGTAATAGGCCTTGAATGAGTCCCTATTATGTATCAAACTCTGTCTGGCACCTGGAGCTACATCAGGGAGCAAAACAGAGTAAATAAATTCATATTGCAAGAAGGCCTATGGTTCTGCTGCTTCCATCCCAGACTCTCCAAAATTAGGTGAGTGTTCTCTCCTCTGCATTTCCTTTACCCTGGCATTTTTCCTTCTTAACATTCTTCATGCTTGTATGAACTTCTGCAATGTCTATTTTTCTTCCACTAAATTACAGGGACAATGCACTTCTCACTCACCACTATCTTCTCAGAGCCCCAAACAGTGGGAAACACATATTAACTATTCAATAAATATTAATGAAATGAATGAATAAAATTTGTCTTTGGCCTCTGATGTCTTTACAATCCTCTCCATATTCTCTTTGATGCTAGAATGATGCAGGGAGTTAGATGCTTCTGTGGAGGGGAACACACAGAACTTTCCATGACCAAGGGGTTCTGGATTACTGTTATTCCCTTAATCTAGTCAACTGCCTCAAAGCCCAAATTGGATAGTGAGTACATCTCAAGAAGGAAATGTTCCAAGCATAATGCTGGGCGAAATGATATCATCTGGACCACTTGGGACACTGGAGAAGAATGGTCTCAAAGGAAAGGTCTCCCCATACACTTTCTAGGTTTCTCCCACTCTCTGAAAGTCTGCTTCATGCCACTTCGCTTTTCTTATGAAAGCCCCCCATCAGGACCTGTCCATGCTAACTGCAAAAAATCCAGAGAGGATTTTTACCTTTATGAAATGATAAATGCTTCTTTGTTTTATGCCATTTTGGCTGACGGAAGGTTTGATAGGAGCACTCTCATTTGGATAGTGAAGGAAACCTCTCCCTGGTGTTCTGTGCTTTCTGTTCACTCACAGAACCCATGCATCATGAGAACTAACCTTCTGATGAAGTCTTGGAAGACCATCAGATTTGGCCTCCACAATGTAACCTGAAGATCGCTCAGCAGCTAGACTCCATGACAACCATCTGAGTGTTGCTCTTTCCCAGACATGGCAGAGAAGTGCAAGATCAGGGACAGAAGAGCTGGTAACTAATATAGTGTTGGCGACTAGGGAGCCAGCGTCAGAAGTGACTGCAAGTCTATTTCTGGGCATAGAGAAAAGATGACAGAAACGACTTGTGCTTACCTGTGCTTTCCTTTTCTTCTGGACAGTACTCTCTAGTGTAGGGGGTTCATCCTTGCCAATAATCTCAGAGAGGTCACCCAAACCCCCTTCAGGCCCATGCTTTAAGCCGCCTTCTTTCTTCGGGTGGAATCCAAAGAGATCTGACATAATATCTGCATCTCCCTTCTCACCCTTCACGAAGTGAATTAGTTCCGTTGGAACCCCTGGCTCAGTCACCTCTGCCCGCTCAGCATCCAAAGCATCGTCATGGATACCAAACTGGGTGGGGTCAGGCATGTCACCCAGGATCTTGGTCACTCTGATATTCTTTGCCCCTTCCACGAGCCCCCCTCCAAACACTGTGTTCCAGAGGATCTGGAAGATTCCTCCCAATATGGTGAAGAACAACCGGAAGAGCCCCACAAACAACATCCAGAAGAAAGAGAAGAACACCTTTACCAGCTCCTTCACGGTCATCTTTTTCACCTTCCTGTACTGCTTCCGGAGGTTCTTCAGGGTTGCCTTCTTCAGAAAGTTGGCAACGTTTCTCTTCACTGAGGCACAGGCCATGGCAAACGCAGAGGCTGACTCGAAAGAATTGTCATCCTCCTCTTCACCCTCAATTTCTAACACATAAGATGAATCTTCATCTTCTTCCTCCTCCTCATCGGGCCTCTCAGCTGAGTCAGATTCGGAGATCTGAGAGGCTAACTGCATTTCAAAGATGGTATCCTCACAGAAGTTCACAAACAGTTCCATCTTTTCTTGCTCTCCCCCTTCATTGACCACATCAAAGATGAACTGCCTCTTCGATTCCTTCACTTGGGGCTTCTCCCACTGAGTTCGACTGGATTCACTGATCTCGAAATAAACACGCTCAATTTTCTTGGCCCCGCCCATGATCTCAATTCGTCCCAGGTATGGTTCAAAGTAATTTAGTACACTTCCTGCTGGGTCCAACAGACACTTAAGGCGAGAATCATTTGGCATATGTTCGGAGAGATTGGTCAGTAACACTGCCACATTAAACCCTATGTCCTTGGCCGGCTCATGGAACCGGTCTACAAAATCAATGTAATTAAACATATCATTCTCATCAGCTTCTGCGCACGAAAGGAGAAAGTCAATCTCTGACTGTGTGTACTGTTTCTGCCCTTCCATGGCCTTTTGGAACTCTTTTTTAGAGATAATCCCTTTACCATCGGGGTCATATTCTTTGAAGGTGTCTGAGCTGGTTAGGTCTTTAAGTTTCAAGAACATGTCAAAGAATTTCAAGATCATTTCTACATTGGTAGATGATTCTACCAGTGTGTCAACCATCTGCTTGCCAATAGTTCCATTTACCACATTCCCTGTGAGGCAGGTTCAAAAAGACATACAAATATATAAATAAACCCAAGTCATCATGTAACTGGTCAGATAGCTATTTTTTAGGAAATTTGTATGCCCAATCAGGTGGCTCTTTTCTGACCGTGATGGTTTGAAATGGGTAGGAGGGAGCAGGAAGCCATAAAGACTACACCACTAGGAGCCAAGGGGGAAAGAAACAAAGGGAAGAAGGAGATGGCCACACCAGTGCCTTTTATCTGGACTGGGGCCTGGGAAGTGGTTTCATTACCAGATTACTGGGGACACATAGGGATAAGTGGTGCCCCTCTTATCCCCTTAGACCTAGGAGGGTGCCCAACTAGATGGCTGGCATACACACTGGCAGCCAGATGTACTGAAAAGCAATGGGGAGAGGAAGAGGATAGGGAAGAGCAAAGCTTGGAGGTTTTCCCCAGTTCATTCTGGCTTTCCTATTAACATAAAATGAGTTGGTTTCAGGCTCTGTCCATCAGACCATGTGCCCCTCACTCATTTTTTCTTCTGAAAATTTGGCTTTCTAACCAAAGTCATATGGCATCAATGACCTGCCAGAAGGATAATCTGCATGATTAGTACGGTTAGTGCTCAGACCAATTACAGTTGTGTGAATGCCTAGTTATACCAAACAGCCCAACCTTCCAGGAGGGACAGAAGCATCACCACCATGTCCTGAAGGAGATCCAAGAGTTCCTTCAGCAGCTCGATCTGACTGGAATCCTAGAACAGAAACAGGAGATACCCCTGAGCTATCTGATCCCTCAGCAAAGTATAGGGCAGTGAGCAAGAAGAGCCTGCTCTGGAAAGGTTAGGTGAAGGTCATGTCCATTGTGCCTGTGGACATCGTATCATCCACTGTTCGTAGCATCGGGGAGACTCGCTGTGGCCGGACTTATCCAAGAGAGCTTCTTTAGTTTCCCTTTTATTAGTACAATATGGCAGACACACCACTTGTTGTCCAAAGCTATTGAACAACCCAATCCACCAAAGAACCATTAGGTATTTCTACTACTTCATGTTGTTTTCTGTATACTGAGAATGATCAGGTGAGCTTTTGGGGAATACTACTGCAATCCAATTAAGGTATCAAAGTTATAATCATCAAGTGGGTTCTCCTTTCTTTCTGGGTTAGGGTCTCCTGATTCTAGCTGGTGGTGATTTGGGTGCCACTGTCCCTTAATATATTATAGAATTGAGGCTATTCCTCTGCTTTTGCTGCTAGTCTGTCTGGTTTTCACTTCAGCCTTACAGACAGGGCATTGCCAAGTTAGCTCTCTGTTTTAAACTCAATGTCACAGAAGGAAAAACAACCTTTGGATGATCTGAGGTGGGCAATCTGAGGGTGAGATTTAAAAGTGTGTTCTGGGCCACACTTCTTGTACAGACACTCTCTCTCACAAACACAGTTTTGTCAAGTCTCTCAGCTTTCAGGGGGACTGCCCCCCTTTGGTGTGGGTCAGAGCTACACATGGAATATACAGGGGAGAGAATATGAAGAGCTGGAAGAGACCTCAGATCGTCTATCCTAATTCCCAATAGTTCACAGACGATGGACCCCAAAACCAGGAAGGGGGAGTGACTCTTGAAAGTCACCAGGGAAGAAGGAAGCAGGGCCAGGCTCCTGTCTCCAGAGCCTCCGCACCACACCGGCCCGGCTGGGCTGACACAGGAGTGGACGTGTTACCGCCAAATGAGCAGCGCTCCCAAGAACTCTCTCCTCCCATAAGGCCAGAGTCAAAAGGGGAAAAATGAAAGGGTTAAACAGCACATTCCAGAAGAGAGGGGACAGATGTGACAGCCTTGAAAATTTTAGATACACGTTACTTAAATTAATGCTGCAAATGTTACTCTAATCAGCCTGAAACACATCCTGAAATTCTCCCTCATGTGTTGCCATGGAGAGAGGCGATCGACAACTATATACACTCCATTTGTTTGTTCATAATAAGTGCTCGGAGCGATTCTGATTCATCTTGCCAGAGAGATGGGGAGTGAGAAGGAAAGGCAGCAATGGGGAGGGAGGGGAAGCCAAGGTGAGAGAGAAGGGATATATGAATTACAGAGACATGCAGACATTTGACAGACCCAGAAGGGGCTGGTAGACTGTCAGAAACCGACACAACAGTGACAAGGAAGCAAAAAGGATGAGCATCATAAAAAGCGAATGTTGAGGCAATTATGTAAAGGATAGGTTGGTGGGACACAAGGAAGGAAGCTGCATCCATGCAAAAGCCTGTCTGGGACACCCCTGGAGGCATTTGTTCCTGTCACCCAGTGAAGCCCTCCCGTTTGACCAAGCAGCCACGTGGACACAGGGGAATCCCAAGGGGTGGGGAGTGATTTTGCATTTCACACCAATGACACAGCGGGGAAGGGCCACAGTACCTGAGAGAGTTTCATCTGCATGTTAGCAAACACATGGAGGAAGCCGACCACCGCATCCCACAGCCTGCTGTGAGCCAGGCTCTGCTGGTTCCCAATGCAAGGGCCCTAGGGAGAGGAGGGCATCCTTATTTCATGGAGACTTACTTCAGCATGAGCTGCTCTGACTCTTGCCCTAGTCAGTGCACAGGACACCTGCTTCTACTAGCAGATATCTCCTTCCAGAAGTCATGTATTTTGTGGCTCACTGTTTTCCCAGGGTGTTAGTTTTTGCACCCCAACATAGGGACCTGGTCCAGGAAAAACCACCAGGAATTTCACAGTACAGTGGTTTTTCAGAGATTTTCTTTTAGCTTGAGAATGTGTTCTTCAAATAAAATACTACAAAGAAGAATATTATTTAAGAGTGAAATGCTCTGGTTGAAATGGGACTGAAGGATACTCCAGCCCACTCTCACCTCCATCTCGGCCTCAGAGGGGTTCTGAGGAACTCCAGGCTTCCACAATTTGAAAAGCAGGTCCTACTGTTTTCAGGTAAATCTATGCATAAAATGCTATGTGCCATGGCTATCTACTCAAGTGGAAAAATGTGAATAATATTCCTAATGTTCAGGGGTGCCTGGGTGGCTCGGTCAGTTAAGCATCTGCCTTCAGCTTAGGTCATGATCCCAGGGTTCTGGGATCAAGCCCCACATCAGGCTCTCAGCTCAGCGGGGAGCCTGCTTCTCCCTCTGCCTGCTGCTCCCTCTGCTTGTATTTTCTCGTTCTCTCTCTGACAAATAAATAAATAAAATCTTTAAAAAATATGTTCCTAATGTTCAACCACCTTTAGGATTTTCTTATCATTAACCTAAACTTTAGGTATAATATAATCTCTACCTTTTCCGAAAGCTAAACTTAGAGGGATGACTTCATTACCCATTTCCATTTTCATCTTGATAACTTTTCCTATACTTTTTTAAGATTTTATTTATTTATTTGACAGACAGAGATCACAAGTAGGCGGAGACGCAGGCAGAGAGAGAGGAGGAAGCAGGCTCCCCGCTGAGCAGAGAGCCCGATGTGGGGCTTGATCCCAGGACCTTGGGATCATGACCTGAGCCAAAGGCAGAGGCTTTAACCCACTGAACCACCCAGGCACCCCAATAACTTTTCCTATTTTTCTACATTGAATCAACATTTAAAAAAAATCATCTGGAATTCTTCCACATGGGAGATTTGTCTATTCAATCTTACCTATTTAATCATTTACTTAAATTAATAGGTACTCCACATATTCATTTTATGCTCTGGGTTATTACACAATACTACTCTATTTTGTCACTCAAATTGTTCCAGTTTTGGCCCCTGGGAGCTCTTTCAGCTGGCCTGTGTCCCTTGGATAGGCCCATCTTTCTCTCTCTCTTCCTGTCCCACCCCCCACATTTCCTTGAGCTATATATGGGATTCTCCATGTCTTCTTGTGTATTTCCTGCCCCAGCACTAGGACAAGCCCTTTCTCTAAGAAGTCTGGTTCCTCTCATTGGAAAATGGTATTAGAAACTGATCTGGGTGCTAGTTGTGCCTGCTGCTACTGTGATGTCATTATTTTAAGGCCCTCTCAGCTGACATGACAGCAGATATGGGTGGGTTATACTAACCCATGTGTATGCAAAGTATCTAGAAATGTTTCCATAGGTAAGTATCTGTATCAATACCAAGTCCAACATGAATTCAGCATACTGACCTATGTATCCAACTCTAACACATTTCCACGTGGGCCAGTGGGCCATCTAGCTTCTTCTTGCTTATCTGTAATCATTCAACAGTGAGAAGCCTGGCTCCTGCCATTTAATAATGGCTCACTTCCATTATATGTGTAAAATGGTTGCGGAATTATTAACACATATCCCTAGGGGAAAAGCTTTAGCAACTAAAGTGCTTATGTACAGTTCCTTTTGCCTTTGGTCTTACAGTCGGTATTCATTCCCAAAGTTTCTTAGGTTAGCACCTTATTCCCCACCCCCTCAGTGAGATCATTTTGTTTATTTCTTATACCCTTAGATTCTTCTGTCCTGTTCTGCCTCTGCTTCTCATCCTTAACTTTTCCTTAGATTTTGTTTCATCTTCAAATCAATCTTCTATAATAAATTTCCAAAAAGAACACAGGTACCACCTCAAGTTCTAGAAAAGGGTCAGCAGAATTCCCAAAAGAGGGCAGCATGAGAGGTAGTGCCTGACTTCCTAAATCATGTAAGCTTGTTTAAAAATAGGGCGCCTGGGTGGCTCAGTGGGTTAAGCCGCTGCCTTCGGCTCAGGTCATGATCTCAGGGTCCTGGGATCGAGCCCCGCATCGGGCTCTCTGCTCGGCGGAGAGCCTGCTTCCTCCTCTCTCTCTGCCTGCCTCTCTGCCTGCTTGTGGTCTCTCTCTGTCAAATAAATAAATAAAAAAATCTTTAAAAAAAATAAAAAATAAAAATCACTGTTTGAGGGGCGCCTGGGTAGCTCAGTGGGTTAAGCATCTGCCTTCAGCCCAGGTCATGATCCCAGGATCCTGGGATCGAGACCAACATCAGGCTCACTCTGCCCCCACCCCTGCTTGTGTGCTCGCTCCCTCTCTCAAGTAAATAAATAAAATCTTAAAAAAAAAAAAATCACTGTTCGTGTACATTTGATGTCTAATCCCTAGAAAACTCTAGATTCTTTTTGGAACAAAAAAGTTGTTGTAAGAAACTCACGTTCACCAAAAAGAAGCTTGTTTTTTTACTTTGGGTTAAGTGCTCCAAAGGAAATTCTGAAGATTAGGATGGCTTCTCCAGAGAGCAAATGAAATGTTTGTCAAATCTGTTCAATGACCTCCCCAGATATTTCACATTCTGTGACACTTCAGATCAGTCACCTGTTTCTACAGTCTGTCTCCATGTTCTTATAATCCTTGAGTAAAACAAGGATTGCTCTCTCCCTTAAAATCTTCCAAGTTGAGTCTTAGTTTTGTGTTTATTTTAATAAACAAATATGATTGGAGTGTGCTGGCGCATTCATTAGATAGTTTTTAAAAAATCTCCTACTACACCCCAGAGGACTGTGATACGGCTACTGACCTCATAGGAAATTAGGCCCGAGTACATCCTTTCCGCAGTCATTAGACCACTGCAGGCAATGACCAGAGACTGTTATAAATGGAAAGAATGCTGCAAGATCTAAATATTCAACTGGAAATTCATTTTAAATTTGACTGCCATTGGACATAGTTCATGTGCTGCTAAACTCTTTTCTGAAGAGTTTATTTTCTGACAAATTCGTAGGATCTTATAGGTTCTTCATCCCAAGACTCAACATCATTTATCTCTTTATTCCTTCATTCTATCAATTGTGCACTTGACCCCTCACGCTTAATGAGTAGTTAGGGTGTGCCACACATGCTAGAAATGAAGAATTTTAGATCAAATAAGAAATATTCCACCCACAAAAATTTTTAATCTAAGAGGGAAAGGAAAATATAACTAGATAAATGCAAAGAGTGTGTGCCAATGCTAGGAACAGGTCACAGTGAAGGACCATGAACTGTAGCTTCTCCTAGAGAGAAGTACTCTCGAAATACTCTTCTCTACGTGGTTCCTATTCGTGGCTCCACATTGTCAGTGCCAGGTCTGGAGGCACAGTCCATAAAGGCATCCTATTATTCCATATGGAATACGGAAGATGGGAGCATTAAAAATGCTCTGTTCTCAAGCCTGCACTCTGCAGCACGTACCTGGATATATTCCGTAAGAGAATTGAAAATCTGCTTCGTGACTGCCAGAGCTTTGGAAAAATTGTGCTGTCCAGATTCGTCAATGATGTCCTTCCCTGAATAATACCAGTAGAAATCACTGATTGACTCCTAAGAACAAACAAGGAGAGTTCAGTGTTTCTTAAACTTCCAGTCAGTGAAGCTAAAAACCCAAGGTTCAGAAAGAGTACAGGAGAAACCCACATTTCTATGACCTCCTCCTTAGGACAGAAACCTAGGAAAAAGCACAGAACCTAATCCCTAGCATTTCTGAAGAGCACATGCTCCTCTAAAAAAGACCAGATAGGAGAGAGGATGGTGTTCAGCAGGACACGGGCAACCACGAGACAGGAAAACTCACTCGCAATGAAAAATGTACATTAAAGGTAATCATAATTATCATCCAACTAACTGCACAAGAGCAGGGACATAAGAGCTAACACTGGGAAGTGCTAGAGGTTATTCTGACCCACGGCCCTATAGGACATCTCTCCATCTTTGCAACCATCCTATGAGACAGGTGCTACCCATTCTACAGATGAGAACGTCAGAACACAGGGAGGTTAAAGACATTGCTCCAGTAAGTGGCAGAACCAGGAGGAAGACTTAGCAGAGAGGAGAGAGAATCCTTTTTTTTTTTTTTTTTTAATGTTTGTGTAGATTTTCCTGTCACTATTTGGATTTCATTCAAACAGTTAAACGGAGTGACTTCTCAGGCACTAAGAACTTGTACACTCATCCTATTCCCACTACCACCTGTACCTCTCTTTTCTAGTGAAAATCTGTTTCTATTTACGTATTGCAGCTCTCGGGCACTGTGGTGAGGTTTTCACTGGCAAAACTGAGGTAAACTGGCATTTCATCCAAGATGATTGGATACTTAACCACTCCCCCGATTTCAGTTTTCAAATACAGGTTTTTGGGTATTTGACTTCTCATAAGTGTGTGGACATAGGATATAACACTGTTCTTATTGGGGCTGAACCAGACCCTGGGCCTTCCCTGATCCTATGCAATAGTCTTTAGCTTCTGGAAATGTGCGTGAGCCATGCCACCGTCCAAGACCCACTGACCTGCAGACGCAGGAGGTAGTCCACGGTACTGATGATGATGTTTACGGTGGTGGTATTGCCCATCTGAGTCCGCAGGAAGTTCTGAAAGTCTAAGAACACCAGCGCTGTGTTAGAGCCTCTCTCGTCATGCTGAGGACGCTGGGCAAGCCCTCTTGGCTAAACTCAGAAGAGACATACTGTGTAAAAAGCCTTACGAGATCACCCTGTTTGGGTCCTGGTGGGTCCTGCAGGACAGGGTCCTGCCCTGAGCCCTCCCATCCTCGTGAGGCCAGAAAGAGGACTTAACGAGCCCCAGGGACTTGACGGAGAAGGGTGGGTGTTTAGAGTCACCATCTGAAGATTGTGGAAGTCACTCAGCCTGGGTGGCGCTAAATAACACCAGCCCTGAAGTTCAAGTCAGTTTTCCAATGAGGTTTTTTTTTTTTTTTTTTTTTTTTAAATTGAGGAATGGATTAACTGTTGTCCTTGAGTCAGCAGCTGGTTGGATGAAATGTGGCATCCTGAGCTGAATCATAATTTGGCACCTGAATGTTGTTTTCCTTTGACAAATCAATCTGTTCTACTTACCACTGTTATGTCCTTCACAAAGTAACTGCAGGAACCGAAAGAGATCGCGTGTAAACTCGTCATTCTGGAGTACTTTTTCACCTTGAAAACAGAATACTGGTGAGCATTGTTTGGCTCCTCAACCCAGACCACTCTGCAAGGCAAATGACTGCAAAAGTGACAAAGGGCCTGCGTCAGAACAGTTCAGAAAGGGAACTTTAAATGAAGGGGGGAAAACCCCAGTAACCTGGAACTGAGGCTACAGAACACAATGACCAACCAAGCCAATGTAGTGAGCCCCGGGATGCATTTGTCAGGAAAACAGCTAGGCTGCTGGCAGTAATGGCTCATGGTCCAGAACCCATGCTTTACAGATGGAAAATGCTTCTTTAATTAAGCATCAAAATGCTGAGTTAAGTTTCACATGCAACTACCAAGCCTAAAAAATGTGTCTACACCACAGCAATTAAATAAGGTCCCTCAGGACTCACATGCATGGTAGACAACTGGGGCCAGACTCTCAGACTTACCACGCTCACGAACAATGACTGGTGATAAGAGAAAAACAGAAGAAGGCAAAGTAAGAAAAACCATAAACACCATGATAAACTGTGTTTAGTTAAGGCTGGCTCTGTGATCACATCCAGACTTTATCAAAGCTACCGATGGGAAGAGTTTGCTGAAATTGGGCAAGTCCTTGCAGATTAAGAAGCACTGAGCAGGGGCTCTAACCAGAAATAGTTAATTATGGTAATCAGGAAGAGAACGGCCTCCACATTTATTAGTTACTTACGTGTTCCTTCCTCAGTAACCATCCCCAGGCCTTCCGCTTTATTCTGCCTTTCAAATGCATTCAAATCAAGGACACTTGTAAGAGATGAGAGAAAACAAGGTTCAGGGCTCTGCACGCTGGGAAAATGGATTTCTAATGTCAGTGCATCTATTGACTAAGAATATCTTGTCCTTGGGTTATCATAAATGGTCTAACACAGTGCCGTGTGGCTCAAAGCCTAGCAGTTCCCTGGGTTTGTGTCAAGAGTGCTGCCCAAGGATGCCTATAGCTCTCAGGCATGCGCTGAGAGGGGTCAGAAGAACTTACAATGACTGCCCTTATTTGTCCAATTTGAGTTCTTTCTTATGCATGAAGATTTAGAAAGGTTTCCCAAATAAAGAAGGAATAATCTGTTTCTGCGATTTCCCTAAAGAAATTCTACTTTAAACTGAACAAATTAATGCTCCCCTCCCACGTTTACCTATTTTCTCCTTGAATCGTAAGGAACTGTGGTTTTAGGGCTTGGGAGGAATACTCATGGACAGTGCTGCAGAGGTCAGAGTTCAAAGGGCCACACCCTTTTAGGATTCTTTTTTTTTTTTTTTTTTTTTTTTTAGATTTTATTTATTTGTCAGAGAGAGAGGAGAGCGAGTGAGCACAGGCAGACAGAATGGCAGGCAGAGGCAGAGGGAGAAGCAGGCTCCCCGCCAAGCAAGGAGCCCGATGTGGGACTCGATCCCAGGACGCTGGAATCATGACCTGAGCCGAAGGCAGCTGCTTAACCCACTGAGCCACCCAGGCATCCCAGGATTCTTGTGTCATTCAGAAGCCAACAGTAGCAGAGGTTAAGCTTTCTGGAGGTAATGGTGTCCCTGAACCTGTAACAAGCTAGCTTTTTTTTTTTTTTGGTCTCCACTTTCTGTGAACTTCCCAATCACAGCCACCCCCAAATCCTACCTAGTACAACCACAGAGTTTGATAAGGAGGATAATGTATAACTATATTAGTTCCAACTGGGACTCATTCTGTTTCTCTAACAGATTCTCCTTCCCCAATCTGAAAGGCTTTAATAGACCATAACATGAGGTCTCACAAAAATATAGCTGCTGAGGCAGCTTATGGCTGAATCCATTAAGATTCTGTAAAACTGGGGCGCCTGGGTGGCTCAGTGGGTTAAAGCCGCTGCCTTCGGCTCAGGTCATGGTCCCAGGGTCCTGGGATCGAGCCCCACGTCGGGCTCTCTGCTCACCAGGGAGCCTGCTTCCTCCTCTCTCTCTCTGCCTGCCTCTCTGCCTACTTGTGATCTCTGTCTGTAAAATGAATAAATAAAATCTTTAAAAAAAAAAAAAAAGATTCTGTAAAACTTTGCCCTCCCTGTACCACCGGGCAAAGGAAATGACCATTGGATTGGCAAGATGTCAGGGAAAGGACCACAGCATTTCTTTACCCCTTTTAGGGAGCCACATATCTTCTGCAAGTTAGATGAATTTTAAAGAGAGAACAGTGAAAATTCCTATTGCCATATTGTTGGATTTTCCCAGATCCTGGTGTAGAAAAGTTCTTCTCAATAACACAAAACCATCTTTCTATTTTAGCTTTGTTGTTAAGGGAAGAGAGCAGGGAAGTAGGACCTTTGGACAAAGAGGAGCAGTTCTGATTCAGGAGACTATCTGGGGGAACAGATGTTTCTGATCCTTACTCCATTCCAAAACACCCATTTCAAATGTTTTAATTTCTCTAATGTTTTGGTATTTTACCAATATGTATTATTTTTATAATTAACAAAAATCATGAAATATCTTAAAACTTCTGTTAGTACTCACTTGGCCTCTAAGGGGATGTCACCTGTGCCTCTAAGCCATAATTACGAATGAGTTTAATAATATGAAGTATTAGAGACTACTAAGAGAACACTTAGAAATTTAATCGAGAATTTTGTGGGCAAAATGGAACTGAACTGCCTTGAGTTTTGTCATTCTGAGTCTACATGTACTATCTCACCTTCAGTGAAGTCAGGCCTGGCAATATTACATTTTCTTTTCTTGAGAGAGGTAATAAACAAGTTGTTTGTTGGCGTGGGAAAAAAATGGAGCTCAGAAAAAGGGATTGTACTGCAGCTCAAATATGTTCCCTCTCACCCCAGGGTACATAAAATATTTATTCCATCAAACAAGGTTAGCAAAATTATGAAGTCCACCAAAGGGAAGTATGTGCATCTTGTAAATTTTTAAGTGGAAAACGTAATAACTCTATTTTTAAGAATATTAATTAGAGGCAAATTAGCTAGATAATTATAACTCTGATTTCTTTTAGAACGAGTTACAGACTATTCAAAATACATATGAATCTTAGCGAGTAAGCTGACACTTAGAAGACTGCTGGCTTGTTTCCAAAATGAGTAGGCATGGTAACCTTAAACAACTTTTGGCTCTGCATCATTCATCCGTCAGGGGGTCAGCCATGAGAGGAGGCTTACATACGTGGTAATAAAAGTAGAAGTTTAATGCTTTTTTTTTTTTGTTAAAGATTTTATTTATTTATTTGAGAGAGAGACAGTGAGAGAGAGCATGAGCAAGGAGAAGGTCAGAGGGAAAAGCAGACTCCCCATGGAGCTGGGAGCCCGATGTGGGACTCGATCCCGGGACCCCGGGATCATGACCTGAGCCGAAGGCAGTCGTCCAACCAACTGAGCCACCCAGGCATCCCAATGCTTTGTTTTTTAGGCTATGGCAAAACGTTCCCATGTTAGGATGTACCTCTGCTGAAATGCATGTGTCAAAATATGTACCCACCAAATACTTAATCAGGCTCAAAAAACTGTTAAGGATGAAGATTAACAGAGGGCCTAATGGGCCTAATGAAAACATAGCCTTGGGTCATACTGAGACATTCCTCCACTTTTCCATTCTTTCCTGGTTTGGCTTTTATGAGCATATGTGTTAGGAGAAACACTCACGTCTGAGGAAAATGACATACCAAAGAAAAGGAGGTAAAGGTGATCAAAAAACCAAACTAGGTGTGTGTGTGTGTGTGTATCTGTCTGTCTGTCTAATGGAGATTACATTTCCCCTTCTGTATGCTATTTGAATATAAGCCTGAAGCTGGAGGAACAATACCGACCTTCTTAGCTTTCTAAAGCAGGTAAGTCCTTCCTCAACAATTCCATGATAAGCTAATTTATTTTGTGGTCCCACCCCTACCCCATTCCTCTTCCTTCTGAACAAAAAAAAAATGCTATAGGTGGGTTTCCCATATTTACCTGCAAGACTGCATAAGACCAGAAAGGCTTTGAAAGAATCCAGCATCCTTTTTCTCCTTTAGGTAATCTAGCATTTTCTACAAGGAAGACATATTTCAAAAGGAAAAGTGATGTAAATTACACCACGAGTACTGACCCTCCCAAATGCAATGGAGAAATGTCAAGTCCCAGTCACATGACGTCATGTCCAGGGTGGTCGTTTGTAAAGTTGGGTAAGCATTAGAATCACCGGTGGCTTTCAACCTTCCTCGTGCTGGAACCCCACCCACCCTCTTCCTATGGAACCAGAATCTCTTCGGGTTGACCTTTTATTTTGTAAAGGTCCACTGGTATTTCTGCTCAGGGCAGTACAGTAAATCATTGACATTCATAGATTTACTCTTTGAAGCCTCCCCAAATGGGAATTTGGGAATAAGCACTAAGACTGTGATCTAGTAAAATGTTCCTGGAGTATCATCTGAAAAACTCATGAGCTGAGTTTGGTGCATTGGAGCAAAGGAGCTTAGCCAGTAAAAAGCCTAGTTGAGAGCTCAGTATCTTACAATCAGACTTTGTTTTCTCTGTTCTCTGTTACTGGGAAGGCAGGAACTTTGTCTGACATCATAAAAATATTAAAAAAAAAAATGTCCGCAAGAAAATCAACTGATGGGGTGGTGATGGAAGAGAAGAGAAGGTGAAGGGTATTTCAGAAAATGGTAGTTCTTTCATGACAAATTTGTGTGGGATGCATTAAAGGCTGAGGCAGATTATATGTAATAGTGGTAGCTATGAATTTGGAGGTTCTCACGGGCCCTGTGCTATAACCCTCACAAATACCACGAGTCTTTCAAATGTCAGTTTCCTGTGCACACAGAGGCTTTCAGCCGGAGTCTGCACTGCCCTGGGGACACCAGAATATTCCTGGCTCCTGCAGCCAGCTTTAACTCAGACACTGCTGCCTGGATTCCCTGTGCCTGGAGCTCCACACTAGGCTTCCGCGCGTTGCCTCAGTGAATGTCTGCAGGCAGGGGCGTTTTGCTGCCTTATTAAGTACTACGCCCTCCATCCCAGAACAGAGCCTGCCCTCAGTGCAGAGTCAGCAATCCCAATGCAGTGAAGAAATGAATGAACAAATGAACCAATGAACAGAAAACAGGTGTTTGGGGCTATGAACTCCACTTAACTGGTTGGGCTCCTTGCTCACGGTATGACAGCTAACACGTCAAGCGGTTAAAATACAAACCTAAGGCTTAGTAAATGTCCTCTAGAGCCTCTCTATGCAAAAAATCATCCAATGATGAAAAAAAACTGAATATTTTTTGCTTTGAACCCTGGGTAAACCCTCTCTGTTGAGTACACATTTGTCTATAAACTCGCGGGTCTGGCTTTATCTGTGTTCCCAGCTACTCTGATGTAATTGGCCACGAAGGACAAACACCAGCAGGGGTGCTTCTCGGGGGTCAGCAGAGCCAACACTCTTCCCCAGAGCATGACAGCTGTCCAGCGGGTATACCCCGAGAAGTCTGCACGACCCAGTGGGAGTCCCTTGTACCTGCTGCACGCCAGCGTTGCCCCCATTCAGAATGGCGATGCCCAGCTTCAGAGTCTCAACCACCATGGGGCTCATCTCACCTGCCATGGTGAAGATTCGATTGAATCACCAAATAAACGGAGGGTAAATCACATCTACAGGGCTTTATCAGGACTCTTTAATAATGATTTCATGTCACAGCATGCTGTCTCTGTGGGAGCGACGGGGGCCTAGCCACAAAGTCACGGAATCACCTTTGCTGGCACTTATCATCTGAAGGACCATCTCTGCAGCTCCCCGCTCATGCAGCCGTGCTTGCTGGTAGAGGGTTTTCTGCTTTTCCATCTCTTTCTCCTGGAAAAAAAATAAATAAACAAGGCAGGGAAAAATTTGTTTATCCTTAGGCCATTTGCCATGCTAACGTAAACCAAGAGAATCTTTACTTGTACACATAATTTTGGATAAGGAAATCTTCTGAATTTGATTTCCAGACACTACATCAGCTTTCCAAAACTGTCCATCCACAAGCCGCTCATAGTTTGATGATAACTTTTCTACTTTTCGCACTGGTAGGAAACATCGCCCATTCTCCTGTAATACTCTCATTCTAGGAAGTGACCCCATATTTTTTTTTTAAGATTTTATTTATTTATTTGACAGACAGATCACAAGTAGGCAGAGAGGCAGGCAGAGAGAAAGGAAGGGAAGCAGGCTCCCTGCTGAGCAGAGAGCCCGACGTGGGGCTCGATCCCAGGACCCTGGGATCATGACCTGAGCCGAAGGCAGCGGCTTTAACCCACTGAGCCACCCAGGCGCCCCGGAAGTGACCCCATATTAAAATGGGTTTGTTTTCCATGTTTCATCATACAGGGAAGGCTGCTGAGGGCTCAACGGAAGCCTATCTTCCTGAATGTAGAAAACACCCATTTATCTAGAATGCTCAGATCACCGTTAACAGAGACCCTTCTGGATATGGAACACTACCATGCCAAGGCCTTTCAGAACTGTAACTTTATTAATTTGATCTTACTGTTACACACTTTGTCTATGGAGAGAGTTATCAGTAAATTAATATGGTTTTATCTTGGGAAATTCTATGTCCCACACTGCCTCAAAATCAAAATTATGACTAATGACATTTACAGAATAAGTGTGCAAAACCATCTCAGTGTTTCCATTGCTTTGAGTTTACATTTTTGGATCTTGGAATTTGTCCTTCTCTGGCCCCTGTTACTACCTTATTTGGGAAGGAGTGCAAAATTTCCCAGAAGACCCAACCTGTGAGGGGGGTTTGCTGACAGACTGGCTGCCTTTGACCTTTCATTAGGCCAGAAGACTGACAAGAGAACTGTGGCTAATGGGTGTGCCTCATGCGCACAGACTCTTGTTTTTGCCACCAGATACATGTGGTGGGTAAGGCACATGGTTCATGTCAGCACCCGTCTCTGAGGGCCTGCCAGTTGGCTTTGGCGGATGGCCCTGTCTTCAATCTTCATAAAAACTTACTTCGAATGTTTTCTCCTTGTCTTCCTCCTCTTCTTCGTCCTCCCCACTCTGACAACTCTGGATTCCATGGAGCAGGGAAAGGAGGAGACAAATGAAAGTGAGTCTAACAGACGAGACTGTCCTACAGAGCAAGGGCATGGGATGGGATGTAATTCATAGGTACCTCAGGATCTCAGCACTTGTGAAAACCAAGAACGTTTTGACCACTGTGGGGCAACATTCTACTCAAAATGTCTTCTTTGCAGTTACCAAGGGGTTCCAAAAGGAGAAGTGGGAACCCTGAGCTCATACAGTCAATGGCAACCCATCCAGTTTAACCACAGACCTGAACTCTTCTACTTAGTGAAGTTCTGGTGCACATGAAGCCGGGAATGCCCTTTCTACACAAAAGCCAGGGGCTTGACAAGAAGTCAAGTCCACAAATCCCTCTTTCTGCCAGACGGGAGGGTTTCCTGTTTGAGAAGGAGCAGTTCCCTTACTACTCAGCATCCCAGTGGCCGCTGTCCCCCTACGTGACTAGGAATAATGTCACTCGCCTTTGCCAGAGCACTAGGATCTCATTCCAGGTTCTAAAGCCTATTTCCAAATGTACTGAACTTCCTTTACCTACAGGTATGTTGGAACTTTTGGGTGTGTGCTCAACGTTGACTGGAAATGTAAGGATAGTCTGTATGCCTGAACTCCTCATAGCAGGCTTGGAGCTGCCATGTGTACGACATGCTGGCATCCACCATTTCTGCAAAGCTTCAGAGTTTCCTTATGAGGACAGTGGAATAGTTTGCTAATGTCACCCCTGTAGTACATGAACTGTGCAGTGCCTGGAACCCAGGTCATGACCGAGTCCTACACCCTGCTGTTCAAAATGACAGTTTCCCTGTGTCCACAGAGGTAAAAGGGAAGACAGAAAGGCTGAGACAATGGGCAGAAATGCAGGTGTACCTTGGCCATCATGCTGGAATAGGACGTGTACAAGGGGTCATCTTCCAGTTTGCTGGAAAGAATGGAGGAAATATTTAGCAGGCTACATTTTGGACCCAGCAGAAAAGACTAAGAGCCACAGAGATCTTACGTTATAGGTACCAGTGAATTAATCAGAAAAACCCTCCTCTCACCCAGATTCTTAGAAACTACTCTGAATATGTGAAAAAGCACTGGCTGACGGAATTCAGGTTGGAAGGCTACCGTTTCACGCTAATCTTCAGCCTCCACATCTGGCATTACGACGAGAGGGCTGTGGCTTATAAGAGTTTGCCTAGATGTTTCTTGATGGCCAACAGGGCAGCAAGGAGGGCTGCTCAAATCCGTTATCCCCTTTCTGGGCACTGCCCTCGTGAGACGAAGGTGTGGGGTTGGCAACACCGTGCCTGGGAGAAGCAGGGAGTTCTGGTGGTGCTGACCTCCTCTCCGTGAGAGCATTGCGGCTAAAATGGAGAATGATCTGATGAAGTGGGTCTGGTTGCTTTTCCGTCTCCTCGTCCTCCTCCTCTTCCACCTTGGGGGATTTCTACACAAACCAACGCAGACAGGTTTTAGGCATGGATCTCAGCACATGCCACATAAATGCATGCGAACAAAGAGACGGCAAAGCGCAAAGCACAGAGTGCGTCTGATAAAAGCACAAAGAGAAACCACTATGTCATATGTTTATTTCAGGACAAGAAGCCCCAAGGATGCAAGGTTTGGGACATAAATATGTATATATATATATATATATATTTCAGCCAATCAAAGAAACAGCAATTTTCAGGTTCAAACAAGATGAAAGGAAAAGCAAAAGCCTGACCACAGGGGAGGAGCCCTCTATCAGCAGAACTCTCATGCAAGCCCTGGGCACCCGAATTCAGGAGGGAAGCTCTGGAGAGTCCCCTGAGAGGCTGGATCTCTCAGCCAACACCTGAAATTTCTCTTGGAGAGCTGGGCTGGAAATAGGGTGGGACAAGGGTTATTAAGCACTGGGGCCATTTGGGGTCTGATACTATCCTAGACTCAAGCCAGTTCACCATTTCTTTCCTAACTTCACTGCTGATTCCAAAAATCGTATTGTTTCAGAGATATCCCAGCCTGGAGCTGCAAGCCTCGCAGTTTCTGCCCTCATTAAGTCTTTTCTCAACCTCCTTTTACAGAAAAGGAAATCGCGTCTGACGCAGGGGGTAAAAGTGAGTTTCTAACAACAGCACAGCCTGCAGGGTGTACCATATTCAGTAAACTGGTGAGAACTACACAGGCTGCGTGAATGACTGACAAGTGGAGGGCCAAAGTGATGCTCGTTGTCAACCTCACACTCATCAAGGAACTGGGAAAACCGAGGAACTGTCATTCCCACTAATGGGACTATAGGAAAAGGACAAAGGGCACGAAGACAAATGGGAGTAAAATGGGAGAGAAAGGATTAAATGCAAAAAAAAAAAAAAAAAAGAGGGAGAAGGAAAAGAAAGAGAGGGTGTTAGGGAAGGAGAAAGAAACAGGAGAAAGACCGAGTAGGAGACACACAGAGTGAGATTAACAGAAAGAGTAAGGGATAAGAGAAAAAATAAATGGGAGAAATAAGAAGGATTAAAAAAAAAAAAAAAAAGAACCGTGGGTTGGCCAAAGGAGAGAAAAGTTTATCTTCTGTCTGTACTATGACGAGGTTTTGTGGTGCTTCTGTGATAAGCTTTTTCCCCTTGCATGTTGCTTTAAGTCGTTTGGGGGGCACAAAGTCTGTTAGAGACAGGGCATGACACATTTTCCGAAGGGCCCGGATAGAGAAACATGAGGTGCAGGAAGGGGCTTCAGATGTGCCTTCCCTAAAACAGAGCCGCTGACCGGAAATGCAGAGCCTGGGCTAGGGCGGGGTGGCCTTCTGCAACCGATGGTGCTCAAAACTTAACTTAGCATGAACTTCCCATCGCATGGCTGTGCATCTCAAGAAATATTAGCTGTTAATAATGATGATGAGGATGGTAACAGTACTAGCACCTCCAAGCGAAATTCATCCTCTGGCTCTTATGGCCATTATCAGGGCCTTCTCTGAGAGTTTATACAGTTAGTTCTTTTCAAATTGATACGCCCGATTCTTTGTGAATGTTTAACTGTTAGAACACACACGCAAATACAGAGGTCAGATCCATTCACACCCATATCTGCTTCCAGCTGGGTCAGTACTTACAGCCAAATCCTGTACTAGTTTCTCTTCAAAGGAATACTCCTCTGTTTCTATCCAAAATCTCTGATAGCCATGGAGGAAGAGGTTAATGGAGCGGTGCCTGAGCGGAAGGGTTGAGAGTGAGGTCAAGAGGGATCCGTGGGACACCTTGTTTTAGTCAGGATGTTAACGGTTAGTAAGCAGGACAGACTTTTGTACAATTCTTTCCTCTGATTGGTCAGGGTAGCCAGTGGTACACCAGAAGCATTTGTTTTGAAGAAACCAGAACCCTCTAACATGGCAGTTCGCGAATGTCTAGAACACCTTTTGAATGAATTAACAATGGTTAGTGGGAGACCAGGTGGTAACTGTAATCCTACCCTGGCCACAATGGGTCTTTATCACATTTGTCCTCTAAAGAGAAAGAATTCACTGGGCCAAGAAATGGTCCTGAAGGATTTGCTTAATATGGCAAGGTGGAGATTGCTTTTGGCCGATAACCTGCCCAGGTAATCACATCTAAGTTATGCTGATGGTGAGTGGTTTGGTCTCAGATCTACTGAAAGCAGCAAAGCTTGAGTCCTTTATAGGGTCTCCAAGGCTCTCCAGCTTTTACTTAGGAAGGCAAGACTTGGGTGTGCGGCACTGACAGCCTAACTTTGGTGTGCCTCATGGATGCCAGGGGGTGGCCCCCGTACCTGGGAACACTGAAGAACCAGCAAGAGCCACTCACCCTCTATAAGCCAGGACTAACTCCTGGGAATGTTGCACTGAACAGCAGTTAGCTGATTACCAAATGTGAGGATACTGGGGAGGAGGGAAGGAGAGAAAAGTAAGAGGCAGGTCAACACCAGAGTCATCCAGCCCTGGCCATGTTTTCCGGCAGAACACAACCTCGCCATCTTTCTTCAATTCTGACCAATTCTGACCATCTTTCAATTCAATTCAATTCAATTCTGACCAATCAGAGCTCTTTTTAAAAATTGTACAAATTTGGGTTTTTATGGTAGTGTTAAATCATGGTCAAGAAAGGAGGAGTGTGCAGAAAATGAGCAGGTCTCTCCACAGGTTACATTACCATTAAAATGGGTATAAGCCTGTCATACTGAGTTTTTTCATTAACCTTTTCCAGCCAAACCCGTTGAAAGGTGCTCAGGAAGAAATTGTTAATTTTGTGTCTGGAGAAAAGCACACAGGTTGTCTTTTAAAAACTAACATCAGAGAAACAGTTTGCACATAATAAAATAAATCCCTTTAGCCCTTTAATATGGAGGACTCCATGCAGTTTAGATCATGACAAGATGGAGAAGGGAGTGATCTTCATCATCAGTCTTAGTTTTTATTATGGTTGTTAGAAAAATCTGCCCAAGCTGCTCCATGCTTGGGAGAAATCCAGGCATGGGTTAGTGGTGGGGCTGGCCACGTTTCGTCAAAGACCTAGTAAATCCCTCGATGTACTCTTGCCCATACAAAGGCAGAACTGCTGAAGGAGCAACTGATGTATGAGAGAATGGTACGAACATATTCAGTGGATTTAGAAAACAATGCTTGTTTTGTGAGATGTCATTTTGCCTTGCTGGCCCTGGAGACGTGCTTAGGGCTAAGCCCTTCCTGAGGTCCCATTACCACACGGGGCCTGAATCTCCGCCAGGGAGGAAAGTGAATGCCTTTTGATGCTTCACCCCTTTTAGGAAAGAGACAAAAGTCCCGTCCATTTTTGCCTTCTCTACTGAGCTATTTGAATTTCTCCTTGTTGCCAGGATATTAGTGGTCTTCATAGCCATAACTATTTATCTGATTTTATTTCTGCTTTTTATTCATGAGTTCCATTTGATTTTGTGGCCCCTCATCCTCCTCCAAAGATACCAATCTGTACTGTCAGGAGACCTGAAGGAGCAGCTAGCTATGTGTCTCAGAGCTTATGGTTCTTCACTATCTTCAAAAACCCTAGGAAAGCTTAGTTGGCCAGCTGGCTCAGGACAGGATGACAGGGCATGCTGGACAAGTGACGGCCAGGAAGTATGACCTGATGAAAGCAAGTGTCCAGCACAGGAAGAGACTTTTATTGCATATTCCAAGGAAACCTTTATTTACGTGGGATTCAGAAAATACCTTTCTGAGTCAATTTATTTTTCCTAACTGGGTAAGGATGGTTCATACTGATTTGCAAGTTGAAGAAGCAGAAGTTGATACTCAATTTGCAGCTTTGCTTACTGATCCCAGGCTGGACCTTTTGGACTCTACCATCAGTCTGAGGATGGGAGTGTTGCCACATCACCAGTGATAATGAGTCAAGTCTCGGTGGTCAATGTTTGCCCAGTCTGCATGGATACTCTGCAATGCATTGATACAGCACATTCCAGAAAAGCCTTTGCATATTTCTGACTTCAGAGTATAGATTAACCATGCAGATAAGGCAACATGTCCATGATTGACCTCTTAGCCAGTGCCCTTTCTTCATCTTGAAGGTAAATACACGGTACTCAAGGATTCTCAAGTTATATTTTTGTACCTGCTGAGGAAACAAAGTAACTGGGGGACCATCTAAGTACCTCAGCATAGAAATATGGTTTGATCTGTTGATGGAATTTGGGGTAAAGCGTTTTGGAAAGAGTTCTTTTTCTACGGTTCCTTTACAGCCTCACAAAGTACCCCACCTCAAGAAAACTAAGAGCTTCCATATGCTCACCTGGCTGACTTTAAGGTGTAAAGTGGGGAGCTAAGACAGGTACAGGACACTAGGGAATCATATCTGTTTTCAGCTCTTCTGCTTACCTGGATTTCCTTAGTAGGTTGTTATACTATATGTAGACTGTAATGGCATCATGGATGGAGGACTCCAATTTCTACCCCTTGGATCATGAGTATCAGTGCCAGAAGACAGTACAGCTGTGGGAAGATACCTTAATACCCATTGCTGGCTACCATGCCAGAAGAAAAGGACAGAATACTTGCCTGGGCAGGTTGTAGAGAGGGGCCATCCTGAAACAGGCCACCACTGCCCGTTTCCGCTGCTTTGACAACAGTTTGTGCCAGACCGCCTTCTTGGACCTCAAAGGCTGTTCCACCTGAGAAGAAAACACAGGGGTAGGTGCGCACTAGGCTAACTGTGTGGCAGAAGGTAGTCGCCTGCAACCCAGATCTCTCAATCCTGGAAGAATTCTTATTTCTCAACCATAGTCAGCAAAAGGTACACAGCACTGAATTATTGGGTTTGTGGAGTTCTGACATTTTCTTCCTTCTCCCAGATATCTGCTTTTGGAGGTTTACTGCCCAAGAGCAGCTTTACAACTGGGTAGAGGATTTGAATGAGTCATTTGATCTTATGGCAAAACTTTGTAAAAAATCTTGGGAAGAATTGAGGAGTCTGCTATCATGGGGCACAAGATGACATTTGGGAGTGAGCTGGGATGTTTCTTGTTCCTAGTTTTGGGTCTTATGAGAACAATATACCTAAAAGCAGAATGTGGAGAGGAGCTTTAATATTAAAAAACCAGGGTGATTTTGCTTCCTCAGTCCTCAGGGTAGGTGCTTCTTACCTGCTCCAGGTGGAACACCGCTGCTGAAATTCTCTGTACACGCTCTATGGTCTTTTCTGCATTGAAAGGTTCTTCACTCTTTAGAACATCTTTGTAGAGGTTCAGTTGCCACTTTACTGCTGGGTCATCAGACTGAAAATTAAAGCACACACCAGGTCAGCAATCTTGTATTGAAAAAGACTTTACTTGGGGCGCCTGGGTGGCTCAGTGGGTTAAGCCTCTGCCTTCGGCTCAGGTCATGGTCTCAGGGTCCTGGGATCGAGCCCCGCATCGGGCTCTCTGCTCATCAGGGAGCCTGCATTTCCCTCTCTCTCTGCCTGCCTCTCTGCCTACTTGTGATCTCTGTCTGTCAAATAAATAAATAAAATCTTTAAAAAAAAAAAAAGAAAAAAAATAAGAAAAAGACTTTACTCCTCACATGGTGCCAGAGGAATTGAGACTCTTGTATTATTGTTTCTTTCTCATTTTCTCTATTATCTTCACTGACTCATTGTACATCAGTATAGGAACCTCTCATTCTAGTCTGTATCTCTTAACTCATGCCATATTTCCAAACCTTTCTCTCTTTACTAACTTCTAATTTCCTGAAAGCAATCTTCCAATTCATAAATTCTCTTTTCAACTGTGCCTAGCCTGTTTTTTTGACCTATAAATTGGATTTCTAATTTTGGTGAGTACTTTCAATTTTTGTAATCACTATGTGGCTTTTTCAATCCCATATCCATCCTCCTTTAAAAAAAAAATGTTCAGGGCGCCTGGGTGGCTCAGTGGGTTAGGCCACTGCCTTCGGCTCAGGTCATGATCTCGGGGTCCTAGGATCGAGTCCCGCATCGGGTTCTCTGCTCGGCAGAGATCCTGCTTCCCTCTCTCTCTCTCTGCCTGCCTCTCCATCTACTTGTGATCTCTCTCTGTCAAATAAATAAATAAAATCTTAAAAAAAAAAAATGTTCAGGTGCACCTGCCTGGCTCAGTTGGTGGAACATGCAACTCTCCATCTTGGGGTTGTGAGTTTGAGCCCCACGCTGGGTATAAAGATTAAAAAAAATAAAATCTTAAAAAATATGTCCAAGTCTTGCTTTATGGATATTACTGCTATATGTAGCTCTTTAAGTATTTCAACTACACTTATGTTTAAATTGCTTCCTGCAGTTCCTTAGGCTCACGTTCTTCCCTTTGTTGCATTTTCTGCCTAATGGTGGTGGATTTTCTTTCACGCCTTTTTTTTCCCCCTTAAGCATGACTTTGGCTTCAGGAAGAGTTTTATTTATTGGCATGTGAGACCATATTCTAAGAGGTGGAGAGTCTTCAAGTGGTTTTATGGTTGTCTTTGCAGGAGATTTATAGGTTTAACTGGTTTAAGGCTAATTTTATGTAAGTTTCTGGCTCCGCATCCGTGCACAGCATGGGTAATTAGGTCCTACACTCTTCTTCCTTTAAGGTTATTAAAAACCCCAGCCTCTGACATACATATCTGGCTCAGAAAGCTCTATGAGTTTTCCCAGCTGCATCAACTTCTCTTCATTCCTGTGATTTAAAGTGTCTTCTTTATTCTGGCACTGGGATTTCTTTTGACTGCCTTTTTTTTTTTTTTTTTTTTTTTTTTTGGTGGTATATTTTCCCCATTATCCCCATATGTCTGGGATGGAAAGAAGTGGCTGTTTGTGTCAGTTTAATCTTCTATCTTAAGGCATAACGTATCTGAGAAAAGAGTTGTTCAGATTCACAGGCCTGGAAAAAAAATCTCAAAATAGCCTTTAAAATCAAAGTTTTTTTGTTTGTTTGTTTTGGTTCATACCAACTCTAACAGAGTTACTTTGTTTCCAAATCTAGATCAGGATGTGCTGAAATTCTCCCCCTCCCCCCGCCCCCCAACACCGTGTCCATTTCACTGTTTAACAAGGCTCGCAGTCAGTAAATTTGAGACCTAATCTAACCCCCTCCTCTGGCTGGGTGTTCACACTGGTAGGTGGAAAGGCATGCTTCATTAAATGCTACTTTGCATCCTCTTTGTAACAGCAAAGGAAAGAACAAAAATTAAGGGCAAAAACTCTTCCCCACACACCCAAACAACAGTGAAAATTGAAGGCAGAGAGCTAGTCCTACCAATTAAACACCAGTGCTCAGAGACTGTTTTTAGAACACACTAAAGAGAGCATTAGTGAATTAAATGGAGGGATGGCACCCCACAGCCACAGGGAAGCCTGCATGCATTCTCTCTTCCCAATACATCACCTTCTCCTGCAGGTGCAAGTTATTCCGCAGATGTTCCTTCACCTCTTCATCTGTGTCCCTCTGTGGAAAGAGATGTTAAATTTTATTCCTCAAGGTCACTAGGGAGATGTAAAGTAGGGCACAGGGAGGGACGGACAGCAAGTGGAACGGTTCTGCTGGCATCTTTATTACAAGAACAAAAGAAGAAAAATGACAGACTTGTCTAAAGAGCTCTCCAACCAGCTTTACAGATGGGGCTGTTTTGTCGGTGGGCACCTAGGTTTCTACTCATCGGCCCCCGCTACCCCTGATCCCGGGGAAGGATGAACCCTTAGACCCCGAGCAACCACCCCCACCCCCTGTATTACTGCTCAGCCAGAGGGGATGCATGACTTACATAGCTGTATCGAGATTTGGCCAGGGAGATGAGCTCCTGATCGCCTGGTGTGCACATATTCAAACCAATGGGCAGCATTTTCTTGAGTGCGGCCACAATGAGAGAGGTCTGGATGGAATACAAGTCTCCCCTCCGCTTTGTCTTCTTCCGTTCCTGGTCCTGTCCTCCAGACTAGGAAACGAGGTTGGAATAAACAGAGGGGCTCAGTGATTCTGAAAGGAATGGCCTCACCTTAGAGGCAGCCTGCCTCCTTGTGGCCCTGTCCGTACAGGTGGGCCTTCCTACACTTCAGAGAGCAATGAAAGGAGTGTGCTGAAGCCATCCCAGGGGGCCGTTGGAGAGTCCTGCCTGGCTCCTGAGTCCTGTCCTTGTGTGTATGCTCACAGAACCGCATGGGCAGACACACACCACGGGCGCCTACACTCCTGCCTCACTTGTCCCCTGGCCGAATGAACAGATAAACCGGCGTTTTTCAAAAGGAATGATTCGATAACTGATAATATGGCCCCAGAAAAGAAGGGAGAAGCCTGATGCTGGGGTGTCAGGAAATACGTGGGAGAGCGTCTCCCATAGAACTGCTCTGCGGTCAGGGCTGAAGCTAGTGTTTTGGAGCACCGCATCCCACTCAACCTCCATTTCAAGGCAGTGAAAATTTTCACAGGGAAGGGCAAGTGCCAGAGTAGGGCTGCTTTGGGATGTGGCTGGGGAGAGTTGGGAGGAACCCTGAGGAAAGCAGAACTCCCCAAGTCTGCGAGAGTTCACCCTTCTTCGGTTTATACCACCTCACCCCTCACAGGGAGAGACTAACCAACCAGGTCCACCCCGTGGAGCAGAAGGTTTCTGAGAGAGTTCGAGGCACGGGGCTGAGCCACCCGTCTGCGAGCCCTCAGTGTCGTTCCCCCATCCCCTCACCACAGCCAGCCATGCAGGTAGGCTCCAGGAGACAGCCCTGCTGTGAACGGGTTTTTGTGAGGTCGGACTCTGAAAGAGCACCCTGCCCACTAGGTACCTCACTTGCAGGGCTGTGCCTCCATTGGGGACACTTGCTGGAAGTGTGGGCATGCTGGATAGCCAGCAGCAGAGGATGAAGTCGGGGGGCTGTGACGGAAAGAGAAATGGCGCTCACTGAGGCTTTCCTCTATGAGGTGTCCCCGGAATGTCTGCAGGAGGAGCGGGCAGTGCTGCTGCTTCAGCCAATACAGAGACCCAGGGCTCTGGGAGCAGCGGGGAGGCCAGATGCCTCTCCTGGAACCCACATGTAAGACCCGGGACCCTGAGCTAGAGCAGCATTCATCTTGGGAGGCACTGGTTTCCGAGAGAAGAGGAGAGTAAGAATTAACACTGCCTTGGGACTGATGTCTTTAAGTTAAAGTGTGAAACAGGTTCATGATTATTAATGGACACTCTTAAAATGGATACGATTTCTTTCACCCAGCTTGTGGTGACTTCAGGAGGTTACATCAAAGCAACCACAGCGAAGCTCCTGGCCAGCAAAACCCAGGCTGGCCAGATGCCTCCAGACAATTCTCCTGGTTGTGCCCGGTGCTCCAAAACAGCAGGTCAGGCCGGGGACAGCAGTGAGAAGGGGTGGGGAAGTATGGCAGGCGGGGGCAGGGGGGTGGGGAGTGGTAAGAAATGAAGCTAACAGAAGGCAGCTTCTTGTGTTCTAGAACACAGCAGAAAGTGAAAGCTGGTTCACACAAATGCCGCGAAGAGTTCTCTCATTTACTGAGTGCAAGCTGGGTTCTTTACGTGTTCTACCATCAGGCATAGAGTTCTAAAGGTTGGGCCTAAGGCGAAACTCATTTGCAGTCTCCGTTACCCTTGAAAATCATCTATAAAGGATAGACCCCGATTTTGTGGATATAAATTATGAGGTATCCTCTCTATATAAATGTAAAAGGTGAATAGTAACATGCCCTACACAATCAAGTAAATATGCAAAATGTAGCTATGTAGATTTGATACACACTTCAAATAATTTCTCACTCATTCTATTCTGTTGGGCCAATCTCAAGTTGTTCTTATTATGAATGCTGCATGTGTACTGTGACTCCAACGTGCCTCCTACTAAAACAAAACATTTCTAATCCTCCCAATAATGATGATCCACAAATAAGGCAGTTGCATAAGTGAGAACATGATGCTCAGGGAAGGTAAATGATTTTTCCAAGGTCATGCAGCATGTAAGCATCTGAGTCAAAACCCAGACCCAAGCCTACCTGGGCATGGCTTCATTTCCCTTTTCTAAGAGCTGCAAATGACCTGTTTCCTGCCTATCTCCCTTTCTCTGCCACAGAGCTTAGGGCAGGGAGCTTGTGACAGTGGCAGCAGACACACATCAATGAATAGAGAGATATATTTCCAAGTTGTAATCTGTAAGCGCCACTGGAAAACTGTCCTAGGGTTTTTTCCCACCATACGCACATTTTGTGTAAAAACATGTGGTTATCTGATTTCCAATCTTGAAGGTTAGTCCTTGAAAAACTTTGAATTGCAGGAGCCTCGCACAAGAGGCGGAGATGTATGGTGTGAAAGGACTGGGCCCGCTGATGGCACATGGGATTCAGACCCAGCATGGCACAGCAGAGGAGTGAGCCTCGTGGGCTCTCACACCCTGTTGGCGTCCCTATCTCTGTCAGTGTGCTGGCTGCAGAGTGGGCAGCTGGGGAAGGGAACAGAGATAGCAAGGAGACCTCGGTTAGGGTGAGGCTTGGCTGGTTTCCCTGGCTTCCCCATTCCAAGGGTGGGTAGGCCTACATTCACTCTTTGACGGGCGGTGTCTTCCCTGGAGCAGGCCTGGGGGACCTCCAGGTGGGAAGATCCATTCTGTACCACCCCCATGGTGATCACAGTGCAGAGGATGGCCAGAGCCTGGCACCTCTAATACTAGGACAGAAAAGACACGTCATGCATTTGACCTGTACCTTTACTTGCATGGCCTGTGTGGGAAGACAAAAGAAAAGAAACAAGGAGAAGAATCAGTCAGTAAAAGCAGGGGTCCAAGGCGTAAGGTAGCACATGTTAGTCATAGCTTCTTAGCCCCCATTTCTCAGCCAATACAACATAAACTCAACACTTCTAGAAGCCGGTTGAGCACGGCATGAAGAGTGAGTGGGAGGTTAGGATGGAAGTTAATTTGGTCAAAAGGACTTACACCTAAGCCAAGCAATATACCCCACAAGGCAAGGTCATCTCTAAGACTAGCTTTCCTGATACACGAGCCCTTTAGATCTAAAGCCTTTCCCCTCCCACCTCCCATTTTTCACCTGGGTGGGCTGTAAATATTCTGTCATGTAACCAAAGACCCCTATTTGCTTTCTTCTTTCCACCTACCACATTATCACTGCCAGCAGATCTGTGGTTGTGAGAAGAGAAAGAAGAATTGAGCAAAGGGGCAATGAGTGTGCTTCCACAAAAAAGAGGTTTGCTAAACAGAAGTGCTTTAGGAATATCCAGGGTAATTCAGGATTGCCCCGACAGCCCAAAGGATGGAGCATCTCCCTTCCTGTGCTGTGACCTTCAAATATATCTTTAGTCACAGCCTCTTTCATTTTAGAGGTTCCATTTTGTTCTTTTCTTTACCACTAAGATTGGTTAACTCAATGCATTTCCCTAATACTGATAATGCTGGAAGTGCTTTTTTTTCCCCCTGAAATTTTTTTACTTTCCAAAGAGAAATTTACGAATTCCTAGATCTTCAAAATCCTTCCATTTCCCTACACATTATCACCAGTTGTTTATGATCAAACAGAGGATTTTATGTGTGAATGTAAGGACAAAACATGGACTCTTCAGGGAAAGGAAATTTGAGGAGGACACATGGTTGGGTGGTGTGTTGCACTGAGACAGCACAGGGAGAGGCTTCTGAAAACAGGCAAGCTTGCATCATGTGAAGTTCTTATCCCCACTAATAGGGTAAGTGAAGTAAAGACAAGTCAACCCAACATTAGATATCAGGGGAAAGCTGAATTTTCAGAAGCCAGTCTGAGAATGAGAAAGTAACAGAGAAAAAGGAAGCAAAGGAGGGAAGGATGGGGGAGGGAAGGATAGAGAGCAGTAAGGGGGGCGGGGAGAGGCCTGAGAGGGAGACAGAGATGTGGAGAGAGATGGAGAAGGGGAAAGGTAGGGAGGAGAGGAGAGGAAAGGAGGGGAGCTGCACAAGTGCAAAAGGATCACAAAGTGAAGATGATGAGTGGTGGAGGGGATGAGACAGAGGAGAGTGAGCACCAGGGGAGATGAGTGTAAGAAGCAAACTCCCACATGTAAGTATGAATACCCCAGAAAATCTCAAAGATAGCCTCTAAACTCTTCCCTATCCTTTTTCAATACACTGAAATCAGAGAGAGGCTTTCAACGAGGCACTCTAATACTTCCTGCCTTATAATTCTGTTTTCAACTCATAATCTTGGTTAAAAGACTGGCATTTCTTGGGCTAAACATGTTCTAACTTACCATTCCCCTCCGAGGAAGCTGCTGACATTTTTCCAGAAAACAAAACAAGTTTCAAAACAAAACAAAACAAACACTTGCTCAGCTTGGTTACATTTAGCTTAACATATATTTGCAAACCGGTGTCCTATAAAGAAAATATACAATGAGCTCTCCAAAAAACCCTGCTTTCATTGCCTGGAAAATAATGCATCTTTGCACTGATCTTCAGTTAATCAAGTATAAATACTGCGGCCCACCTACTGCGGCCCACCGTATATTTTGTTTCTGCCTCCTTTCCACCTGCAATGGCATGTGCAGCGTGTGTAAGCATGCAGCATTCCAGAACACAGGTCTTTGCAACAGCTGCCACATGCGCAGAGGCAACTTCATTTATACAACACCAGAATTCAGTTCAGAGCAGAGATAAAAGCAAGCACAGCTGACCATTCAGATTAGGGAGTAAAGAAAGCATCTAATTTCAGGGAGGAAAAGGCGATGGGGTTCAACTAAGAGTAAGAATACCTCCTCTCCATTCTCTCATAGGTAGTTCTGTCTCCAAAGAATACCAGAAAAGGCTATGAGCTGCGGTTTACTGGAAGCAGGGTAAAGGTGCCTCCATCTGAAAGAATGTTCTGCATTTATCTCTACCTTAGCGATGCAGTTTTGAAACTGACTTTTAAACATAGCATCCCACTAGAACTGGGAGGGGTCAGGTAGTAAGCTCAAGCCCATTCTATAGATTGGTAAATTGGGGTCTGGCGGAGTTAATGCAACACCATACCTTTAGTCAATGGCTGGGCCAAGGGTGGGACTTAGCTTCCTTTCCATCTCTAGTCCTATTTATTATCACGTTTTGTGTCTCAACTGAGGCGACAGGATCAAAAGGAGTGTCTGTTACCCTGAGGGGGTAACATGCTAAATGGTAATGTTATTCAACCATGGTAGATGTTATTTAACATCTGGGGCCCGTCCTCCCATTTACTATACTGTAATGACCCTTTTCCATGTAGCTCAGGAAAAACTGGCATACAAAGTCAATGGGAAGGAAATGAAAGTGTTTGCCCATATAGACGTACCTTACCAACAGGGAAGATGCCCACATTCTGAATATGACCTTCCTCTGACAAGGCAAACATACCCTTTTCCTCATTCAGCAATGTGCATGAACAGAATTTCCAGTTAGTTTGTTAGTAGGTTAGTTTTGAAATGTCATCCTCTGTCACCTTATCTCTTTCCAAGTGTAAACCTAAGGACCCTAAGTAACCATTCATCACTGGTGCATTGAGACATAGAGATGTCTTTGCCATTTCTGCTCATCTGGGATCCAAATCCTTATCAGAGTAATTTCCACTGCTTTGCTGCCATCCGCTGACAGTAACAATGGATGCGGCAGCTCTACTGCAAGGTGAAGGTAGCATAAAATCTATCTGGGATTGACTGACTTTCTGTAGGTGGATGGAGTGAGAGGAGAGCCAATGATGACTGCAAGAAGACCCTTCAGAGGGAATTTAAGATAAATGTCCAAGGATCAGGAATCTAAAAGATTCTATCTTCATGTATCTCACATGGGGAGCAGATGTGTTTGCCAGAAGTTGAATGCAAAATGAATTTTGGAAAATCAAATAAAAATTATCCAAAGCACAAAAGGGTCCACCTTAAGGTAAATTGCTTTGCAGCAAAGACTCCTTTGAATATGAATATATACTTCTGATCTCTCTTTGTATGTGCGCAATTTTATATGGCAAACCTTATTAGGCAGTGTATAGCAGATTCTAAACTCTAAGAGTCAGTTTTGGGATGATGGAAGAAGTGTTAATGTCAACACAGCTAAAGGAAGAGCTGGAAAGTTCAGAGTGATGGCAGCTGACCAGAGCTAGGCACACGTGGTGAAATTTTGGGTGCTGAAGTTTGCATTTTTGGTTGTTATACCAGCCCCTTGTCTGCGGCTTCCTATACACAGGTCTTCATCCCAAATGGTTATTTGGAAAGATGCTCCAAAGGCTTTGTTGTCATTGACTGTCATCTTTCCAAAACTGTTTTTTACTTCTGAGGGGTCCCCATGCACACTCCACCTTCATGTTCCTCAAAGGCAGCACTGTACCAGCAACGAGAGAGACGCACATCTCAGGTGTTACATGTCACTTATACTTGACATATACAGCCTACCCTCATTGAGGCATGCTTCTCAAGCGAACAGAGTTGAGAGTAAGCCATAACAGCTGGTAACAAAACATCACATTTAAGTAAGTCTTGTATGTACGTATGTGCACCTGAGAGAGTGTGTCTGAGAATTCTTTACAATCCAAATAGCAAAGCCTCCCTGTGCAGAGCCGACTGAAGAGGAGCTGGCGGGGGGGGGGGGGGGGGCAGGCCCACTCCTGTATTCCTGCTACGCTCCTCCCTGTAAGCTACTCTCCTTCTCAGACAGATATCTCGTATGTTCTCTTTTAAACATTCCTGCAGGGAATGGACAGATGTTTGGGTCTCTGAAAGCAACCCACATGGAAAATAAACAGAAGGCATTAAGAGGTCAGCACAACTGAAATAAAACAGCTATTGGATGTTCCAGATAGGAGGAAAAACAAGCTTACTGTAAGAACATGTGCTAACAAAGTCGTCAAACAAGGTAGTTTCCTCATAGCTAATTGAAAGGTGGCTCTAGGTGTGTGTAGCTTGGCAGCTCACTACGCCGGAAGAAGTTCTATTTAAAAACAATGAACAGCTGCTTTGGTTTGGGAGACCTCTCGAATGCCTTAGACAAGTCTTGAAACTTTAACTTATTGACATACAAACAGCTATTTATTCAGAAAATGTGATGACCATGCTTATTTGAGAGCAGTTTCTTCTGGCTCATTCTCAAAGAAACAACAGTAGAGACTGCTGGTTCTTGTGGTTTGACCTAAATGCAGGACGGAGCTAATCCCTTCACACATCCAAGATACATAACTTAGGTCAAGATCAAAGAGTCTTTGGAATTGATTTCAATGGACTTACTTTCGACATCTTGCTTTTGCTGTCTCCAGTTAAAAATGCCAAATTATTAATTTCATTCTGAATCACAAAATTCTGCTCTTCCCTCTTGAAGTTCTAAGTTGGGGGGGGGGATAAAAAAGCCAACATTATAAGAACGTTTTTGGAGGTCTGTACCTTTCACAGCCATCTCTAAGTTTGGGGCCCACAGGTTCCTTACGTGAGATTTACACCACAGGATGAAGACCTCTGCCACCATGCGGAAGAGCTGGTCAGAGTCAGCATTGGGACTTTTAAGCCAGTTAGATCTGAGGTGAAAAGCAAATGAATATGCATATGAAATTCAGTAATGAGGAAAACAGTCACACTAAAAATTATACCAATATTGGCTACACACATTTATCCAGATAAAACTACATTCCCATAGGAAGGCAGTCTTTGGGGAGACTAAATATCAATGCACACCTTACATGTGTGTAGGCATGTGTTTGTACATATTTTTGAAGGACTTACAATAATTGTTCCCATTTTACCAAAGGATTCAAGAATCATCCTTGCAGACGCATGTCAAAAAACATTTCAAATTTGTCAAAGGTTTTTTTTTTTTTTCTTCTTTTTTAAACAGATGAGGTGATTAAGGTTACACTCTGTTTTGGGATAGGCCTCCTTTAGTCCAGGAGGCTTGCAAGACTAGAAGAGTCTCGGTCAGTATGACTTCTAATCTTGTCACTGATGCTGTCATTGTCAAGCCTCTGAAATATGGAGCGCCCTAAAAACACTTCAGGCCACACACCTTTTCCTCTCGAAGCCAATTTTGTGAATGAAATTTGGAAGACAGTATGTTTCTCACTGTTGTTTTTAGTGTTTTAATGGTTTAGAAATTCCCTATAAATAGCATTACTCATTTCTTTTTTCTTTTTCTTTTTTTTTAAATTAAAAACCAGACCAGGGGCGCCTGGGTGGCTCAGTGGGTTAAAGCCTCTGCCTTCGGCTCAGGTCATGGTCCCAGGATCCTGGGATCGAGCCCCACATCGGGCTCTCTGCTCAGCAGGGAGCCTGCTTCCACCTCTCTCTCTCTGCCTGCCTCTCTGCCTACTTGTGATCTCTGTCTGTCAAAATAAATAAATAAAAAAATCTTAAAAAAAAAAAATAAAAAAAAAAAAATAAAAACCAGACCAGGTTAAGAATTCAACAATAGCAGCAAGAAGGCTAAATTGCGGTAGAATTCAGTCATCTCCTGAAAGTTGTCTTGCTTCTAAGTATCTTACATATTGGAATCAAATTATATTTTGGAAGGGCTGGGTGAGTTGCCATTTTCAAATATCTGTGTAGAGTAACACAGCAGAGGTTAAATCATCTACCATCATTCTTAGGTTAAAGAAAACTCTGGTTCTCATGAATGCTCCGAAAAACCTATTGTCCCTTGGTTCATGCAGGGTAACAGCTATCAAAAGCCAGGTCCCTAAGCCTTGGGACACCACACTGAACTTCCCTGAGCGGCCTATACCTTCTGCCCATTCATGGAGAGCACCAGATTGAGGAGGAAAGGGGAACACTCATGAAGCCAAGACCATCTTTGGACCCTTCGCTCATCTCCTCACTTTCTTATTGCCCCGAGTTCCAGCCTTACAGACATTCTTATCTAATATTTCTTGAGTTCTACCTCAACTAGCCTCCCCTTTGCATGGCAGACACAACGGGCTGTCTACCCCATACTCATTCTCCTGTTCTTCCTTAGGAACAAAAGCCCATTTTATTCAGGGTGGCATTATGCCTGCTGAAGAGCACATTACCCAGTCTTGGGATAGCTATGTAACTAAGATCTGATCAATGAGATGGAAACCGACGTTGTTGGATGGACCTTCTGGAAAAGCTCTTTAAAAAGGGATCAGATAGCTGAAGATGCCCTTTATCTTCCCCCTGTTGCTTTCATGCTTCCTGCCTGAATGAAAATACGATGGCTCAAACTCTAATTGCACTATACACTGCACCATAAAGTAACTTCAAAGATGGCAGCCAGTGTTTAGGATGGGAAGACAGAGGAATGAGTCTCTTTAATGAAGGACAACTGTACTGGCCCTGGAATGGGTATCTTTGGACTTCTTTGTGAGGTTTAACTTCCAAATTCTCTCAGCCACTATAATCAGGTATCTGTTATTAGAAGCCAGATGCAATCCAAACTTGAGTCTTGAGATTGGTAATGCTTTTTGATTTCGTTCATATTGATTTTTCAGGATCAAGTGTTAAGTTTTGTCAGAAGAGCCAGATGTTCATTCCTTAGTGTTTTGGTTTCAATGAGCTTTGTAAGTATGCAGGAAGAGATGAGGGGTCCAATCCTCTCCAGCCAAGGCAAAGTACAGCCACAAGGTGCATGAGCAGCAGGAGCCCTGAAAACAACAGGTGAGGTCAATGTTCCCTCACAGAAGACTGATGAGGATTCTGATCCCTTTGCCTTCCATGGGAAGGCAGTTTCCAATGAATGAACTTTTTTTTCATACCTTCTTCTTCTAGGAGGTATATTTTCATCCTTTATTTCTAGTGAGGTTCTTTCTTCAGGTTCAGAGTGTTATGTGAATGAAGAATATCTCATTATAGGTTTCCCCAGGCACACAAACTCTGCACCTCTCTGGTATTTGCAGGTGAAAAGAAGATCCTGACCTCTCCTCTTTTATTTGCCCATATCTTTTCCTGTCTGTCCCCATGATACAACCAGGCTCATCTCCTGCCTGTTCCGGTCTCCCAGAATCCAGATCTCTCTCCATATCCAGCCACTTGATCCTTTTGGAGGTACTACACGGATATCTGGGTCTCTTTTGTCATCTGCCCTGCATGCTTCAAAAGGCAGTTGGAAAATGCAAGGCTGTAGGTGGAGAAGAAGGTTGGGTTTAGAGGCAGCGATCTGCAGAGGGTGATGCTTGAAGCAACACAAGTGAATGAAACCACTGAGCATATTAACAGAAAACAAGAAACGCAAGAATAAAACCTTGGATGATCACAAGAGTAAAGAGAGTTAGATTTCATTTTCAAAATGGCAAGTTAGCAGGTTTTCAAAGAAAGGAAAGCCAGTGATGAGGCTTTGAAAGAAAGGAAAGCTGTATTCCTATGACATTCATGGTCAGGTTGTCTGAGTTAGAGCTAAGAGTTTATCTCAACCTCGTTCCTAAGTCTCCTGCCGAGGACACAGCCGAAAGTGGTCACTGCAGAGGATTCACTCCGATTCCCTTCAGCAGCCTGAGAGATGGGTTTTCACCCCCAAATCACACTGTTTAGTCATTCATTTCTGTGTTCTGAGTGTTCCTGACTGCCAGAAAGGAAGCTGAGAAGCCGTTGCCTCATGCAGAGACATCTGTTTAACCTGCGCTCACATAGCTCCTGCACGAGGAGATAGTGGATTTGCCCAGTTCTGAACACACTATACCCAGAGTTCTTCTCATTCGGGGTCAGCTTCGGGCTGATCACTGACCAATAGGAGCTTCTGTTCAGAACAGTGTTCCCGAGGGCGAAGAAACTTGAAATGGTGCCATGACTGGGCTGAAGGACGTAGAAAGGTTTACCAGCATGAGGAAGAACAGGGGGGAGGACAGGACAAGATGGCTCTCTTCCATATTTAAAGAGCTGCCACAGGAGAGACTGGAACAGCTTTGTGAGGCTCTGAAGAGCAAAGTCAGAGGTGACGGGCGGGCAGGAGTCACAGAGCTGACTCCTGACAGAACCGTTTGAACTGTCTGAAACTAGAGCGGAGGCCACTCCTGCAAGTCTCTGTCATCTAGAAGCACAGTAGATAATCAGAGGTAAGAAATGCGCTGCCAGGAAAAAGAAAGGGGGTATTTACTCATCCAGTACAGGTAAGATGAGATGACTCCTATATTTCCTGCCAACTCCACAGTCCCATACTTCTAAGCCAGTGATTCTTTTGGTGAAGAAAGTACCCCAAAATGGTAAAGGCAGACACATAAAAGGAAGTATTTCTAAGCTGCATTCGGGTGACCATATCATTCTCTGGTGTTCAGGGAAGAGCGGGTTGAAATGTGGGGATGAATGAATTAATGATGATCTCAAAGACTCTCTGACATTGCCATTTTTAGCAACTGTCAAACACTGTGGAAGTAGAACACACTCTATCTTGAGTCTTGATCATCGATAGTGACAAATGCTATTAAAGAGCTATTCTAGGAGCAACTTTACTCTTTCATTTTTGTTTTTACCTAAAACTCTGACAAATTCCCTCTCTAACCACGAATGTCATTATGTTATCGGAAATGACGCCAACCATGCTCCTTAAAGCAGGGTTTCTTTTGAGAGAATGAAGTCTCCCACAGACAGGTAAGAGATTATATTATATAGTATGTGTAAGGTATTTATTTTCAAATGCTAAATAATATAAGTGATCAATTGTTTAAGACAATTGCATAGGAAACACAATTTGCCTTATAAAAGGCAAATTTCAGACCCATTTCCTGCCCATGACAGAATGGCATACTCAAAAGTTAGCAAGGCTCTCCCAAATATTCCTAAGTCCTTTCAAGATGTATTTTAAAATTGAGCCTTTTCAAATTTATGTTAGGCTTTTAAATCTTAAGAGGGTATGGTATAGTAAAAATACCTATTTGGTCCATGCTCCCCACTGGGACCAACAATCCTATTCTTCTGCCTGTTCATAGACATTAGCCTTCCCACCCCCATGCCCTCACTTTCCTCAACACCCAGCTTCAGTTCTGTGGTCAGTCTTTATAATTACCCTCTGACACATAATTACCCTCAACTCCCTCACCCATTTTCCTTTGTCCCATACTCACTTTGCAAAAACCCCAACTTTGGTTAAATCCAACTCTCCCTATTTTGGGCCTGGACCTGGTGGCAAACTGGCTGGAGAAAAAGACAACCTGGTGATGGGTTTCACCTTCAATTCATGACCACAGATCTCAAGTGGGGCCCTTACTGATGCCCAGTCATCACACGACACTGTCCTGGTCCAGCCACTCTCCCCCTCTCCCTGGCTACCGCTTCACACCATCTCCCCATCCTCATTCTCAGCTGATGATCTTGCTTCCTACAGCACTGAGAAAATGGAAGCAATCAGAAAAGGACTCCTGGAGACCCCTATATATATATATATATATATATATATATATATAGAGAGAGAGAGAGAGAGAGAGAGAGAGAGAGAGAGAAAGAAAGTGTGTGTGTGTGTGTGTGTGTGTACGAGCATCAGCACCCAAACTCCCTGCTCTCCTGCTTGTTTTTGTGGATAAACTCTCTAATGTGACCCTTTGCCTGCTCAGAGAACATTGCTTTAGAAATGATCACTCTCATTCTTACATGATAAATTTCCCCTTCTCTAACTAGATCATTCCCAATAACAAAGAAACGAGCTAACAAGTCTCCCACATCCTCAAAACTCTTCTCCTGAGCTTACTTCTGCCTCTAGCCAGCATCTTATTTCTGTTCCCCTTTGTGGTAAAATTCCTTGCACAAACTGACTATACTGGTGTCTCCAAGTCCTTTTCTCTCATTCTCTTCCAGCTCACTGCAAAGAGGCCCCCCTCTCATTGCTCCATCGAAACTGCTCCTGTCAAGATTACCGATAACATTTACTCATCATTCTTTCCTCCTGGCAACACTTTGTGAAGTTGGCACCCAGGACATAACATCTGTCAGTTTCCTCCCATCTCACTGCTTGTCCCTTCTCAGCCTCAGCCACTGGTTCCTCCTCTCCTGCCTGATCCCTTGATATTGGAGAGCAAAAGCACTTGGTCCTTGGAACTCCTGTCTCTTCCCCTCAATCCTTTCTCATACCAAGTCTCATGGTTTTCCAATATGTTACTGACTCCCAAATTCCCATGTCTACATCAGAACCCTCTCCCAAACTCTGGACTCATATATTCAACTGCCCACTCAACATTTTCATTTTATATTGAATAGGCAACCCAGGTTTAACATGTTCAAAAGTGATTTCCAGATCTTCCCCTAAAAAATGTCTGTACCCACAATCTTCCTCAACTCAATGGCTGGAAACTCCATCTTTCCATTTGCGCAGAATCATCTTTGACTCTCCTTTCTTCTCTCATTCCCAATCTGGAAGTCCAAAAGGCTCTGCCTTCAAAACAGACCTGGAATCTGACATCTTGTGTCAACCTTCATTGCAACCACCCTGGACTCAGCCATCAAACCTTTTTTTTCTTTTTTATTGTGGAAAAATACATATAAAATTTGCCATTAGTGACACTTAGTACATTCACAAGCTCGGGCAGCCACTGTCACTGTCTAGTTTCTGAAACACTTTCAGGGCTCCAAAAGAAACCCCTGTTCCATTAAGCAGTTGCTTTCCAGTAACCCTGCTTCCTCCCAGGTCCTGGGAATCACCAGCTGGCGCTGTCTCTAAGAATCCCCATTAGTTCTATGATGGGATCACCATGAACCACCCAACTGGTCTCCTCGCCCCCTTATTTGCCCCCGTATCTTGCCACGTACTCAAAAAGTAAATCAGATCAGGGTTCCTTGGTAACTCAGATCATGACCCCAGGGTCCTGGGACTGAGCTTGCAGTGAGGGGTGGGGGTCAGCTCCCTGCTTAGCGGGGAGTCCGCTTCTCCCTCTCCCTTTGCCCCTCCCCCTACTCATGTTCTCTCTCTCTCTCAAATAAATAAATAAAATCTCAACAAAAAAAGTGAATCAGATCATATTACAGAGTGGCTCAAAACCTCTGACAACTTCTCATCCCATTCAGAATAAAAGCCAGAATCTTCCCAGTGGCCTCCGAGGCCCTACACTCTTGGTCCCATGTTGTTTTTCTGACATCTCCTATCATTCTCCCTACTCCTCACCCTATTCCAGCTACACTGGCCTCTGATGATCCTCTGAACACCCTAACAATTTCCTTCCACAGGGCTGACCCCACATGTCCCCTCTTCCTGGGAATATAACCCTGCATGGTTCCCTACCTCATGTCTTTCAGGTCTTTGCTCAAATACTGTTTCTCAGTTAATGTTCTATTTAAGCCTGTGACTCCACTCCACTCTGGCACTCCTAATTCTCCTTACCTTGCTTTGCATAATTTACTTACGTGAGGAAAGTATATCAGTTAAGTATTCAAGTTCTTATTTTGTTTTTTGTCTGTGTGCCCCACTTCCCTGCCATGATAAAAGCCCTTAGACTAAACATATTTGCTGTGTTCACGCCTCCCTCCCCCAATGCCTAGAACAGTGCCTGACACACGGTAACTTCTGTTGAATGATTTTGTGACAGAGCTCTGCTAAGAGGGGAAGAAGTGGGTCACTGCACGCCCTGTTTGCCAACTCCCTCTGACCTACGGTAGCATGTGAGGATGAAGGTGTGGCCTTGGCACTGACCATACAGAATAACTGGCCAAGCAAAGCACTGTCCCAGAGGTCCTTCACCAGCGACTTTGTTCGGAGGGGGAGGGGTGACTGATGGTGGCCGCTGTGACCTCCCCACTTCGCTTATAACCCAACCCAACACCATGTTTCCATCCTGTGGACAGGCGGGCCCCAGCTTTCCTGAGTACCTGTTGTTGTCCACATAGCGGATCAGCATGGGGTAGAAGGCATAGAGGTCTCTGCAGAGGACCGCAAACTCGTCCAGGATGAGGAGCTCCGCCTCCTGAGTGTCTCCCTTGGTGTCGGCTTTCAGCTGCTCCTCCTCCTGCACAGTCTTTACCGCCTTTTTCTTCAGCTTCTCCAGAGTTGGAATGAAGTGGCTTTTCAGCAGGTCTGGCCGGGCTTTGCTGATGATCGGCTGGGCATACACTGCGTTGGCAAACAAAAGGCCTCCCCCTCATTTCACACATTAGGGCAATGGATAAAAAGGAAATTAGGGAGACTGAAAGGCAAGGCTGTGACATTCCGTGGACTCAGGACAGCCCTGCCCTGTTCCCTTCCTTAATTGTCCCCTAGGAACTTATTTCCCTCTCACAAAGCCACAAGTCAGGGGCAGGTTCCCTACTCCTGTTCTGCTTGTCCGGGCCGCAGGGAGGCCGGCTGCCCCAGAACTCCTCACGCATGCCTGGCATTGGCCACACCTCCTAGCTCCTCGATGTTCATCTAGTTTGGGCTCACCAGCTAGATTATAAATTCCTTGAATGGAGCCTTTTTCCCTCCCAATAAGCAGCACTGGGCTGAGCCAAGAGTAGGCACTTAGTACTATGGTTTCTGGTTACTATACAGAAAAATCTGCTGTTAAAAATACACTAATCCAACCACAGTTCTCAGTCCCCCAATGCTTGAGAACTGCTACCTCACTGCCTGGGGGCTCCTCTGGGCCCTGAAGGGACAAACAATCACTGGCATAACGAACCGAGAGAGAGAGAGAGAGAGAGAGAGAGAGAGAGAGAGGCTGGTGTGGCCACCGGAAGTCAAAGAGCAGACAAAGCAATCAGGGGGGTTTGGGACTGGGATTCTGGCCCTCTTCAAGAGAATACCTACCTATACACCTCACCCTGTTTCTTAAACCGAGTATCCTCTTGGTCTACTTGATCATAAAGATCAGAATCAGAGTAATTATAAAAAAATTAAGTGAAATAAAATTGATAAGAGCCATGAACTACTGCCAACATGCTCTGTGTTTTGTGCCTTTCAAAGTTTCTTTAGCTGGGGGGCATTTCAGTTGGAAATAGCCTACATCTGGCACTTTTTGTTTTGTTTTGTTTTGTTTTTAAATCTCACTGCCTTATTTTTTCCCTTCAGCAATGACCGTTGTAGAAGGAGGAGGTGGAGGCAGCTACCTAAGGAGGGGCACTGTCCAAGAAGCCAAAGCTCAGGTAGGACAGTTCAGGGTTCCTACCCGCCTGGCCCTGAGGCATGCTTCTTCTGCTCACGCTCCAGAATCAGAAAGGCTATTCCAGATGTGGGTGAGTTGGGCTTACAACTTAAAATCGACTTTGTTTCAGTACCAGTAATTAGGTGGCCCCTGAGACCGGGATACCCTGTGGAATAACAGGGCGAGTCCACTTGCCCCCTATGCCTTTCATGCTAGGCCATCGCCCTTCTCTGCCCCTCTAGGGAGCTGAGGGAGCCTGTCCTTCCAGCTCCTTCCTTCCCTGAATCCCTTATGAACTACAAAGTAGAGCTTCTCAACAAAGTGTCTTGGGGTTTTTCTTGGGCTATTGTCTTGGCAATATTCTTGGGCTAACAGGTAAGAAAGGAACGTCAATTTTATTTACTCGTACGTTCACAGAGGCCTGTGCTATCTAGTAGCTATGAGCACCTAGAATATTTATCATTCTGAGCTCAGTTCATTGCAGAGACAGGAAGAGGGTGGAAACTTTTCTTCCCTGGTCTTGCAGAGGAATACCTCCTCATTTGTCCAGGAAGGTAAATATCTAGGGTTGGGCTAATAGCTCCCTTTGGTGCAGCCCCTGTGTTTCCTGGTCCAGGGGGTGGCATGGGTGAATGGCTACCACAGAGTTGTCTACATGCTGTGGGTCCATCAAAAACAATGACCTTGCCTTGGCTTTTGTGCCCTCGGCTCTGCTTTGACACAGAAGACACTAAATATTCATGATTTCCTGACTGTGGGAAGTGTGGTCATTCCTTTTTGAAGTCTTTCCTTTTTCTTATTTCTTTCTTTTAGGGTTGCTTCACGAATAGAAAACCAGGTAACAAAATTCATTAAGAGCCTACTGCATGCAAGGAGTTCTAGAGGAATACTGAAATGAAAACTCAAAAAACCCAAAATGATGCTGTTGGGAACCTAGCTTAGGGAGTGTCTTAGAAAGCATAACATGAAATACAAATGGTGGTGACTTGCAGTACATCCCAGAATGGAGTGAGTCTAATACGTGTACAGAACACACAGGAGCACTTATGGGGAAACTATGGACAGTTATTACTCAAAGAGCAAACAAGATGCTTAAGTACCAAAAGTGAATAAAGCAATGAACATCTGAGCCAGGCAGAGTGCATGGAGAAGGGCTTCCTGGAGATGGGAGGGACCTGGCTGAGCTGGGAGTAGACGGGAGCATTTGCTCCCAGAGGTTCTCCAGGGGGGTAACTTTTTCCTGGGAACTAACTAAGAGGGGGAGGGAGACTAGTTTAGAGATGGGCTGAGAGATGAAAAGAGAATGCAGTCCTCCCAGCCCTGGGGGAACAGGTGGGGCGGGGAGAAGAGGCATTTGTGGTACCTGCGATACGTTTCATCCAGGATGCCTCATCGATGCCCAGGTTGTTGTTGATGATTTTCAGAATGTTTCCCAGGATGACACTGAGGTGTTCAGATGTGACCTTGGTGCACCAGGGCCCTGTGCTGGGGGGCAGGTGCTCAGGCCCCCGCTCCCACCAGTAGGATAGGTAGTTGCAGAGCATGGGCAAGATCACCTCGATGACATGGGGCATCTCTGTGTACCGGGCCCCTGACTCAGCCAGGTCGCTGATCTCCTTCATCAGGCCTTCCAGCTGCGGGATGTCAGGACACATCTCTTCCACTGTGTCCGGCATGCCCAGAACTGACCGAGGGGGTACAGGGAGAACACAGGCACAGGAATTCAAAAGCACAAATGATGCAACCCATTCTATCCATCCCACCCTTCCTCTGGTGTTTTAGACATTAAGCAGTCACCCTCAAGCCTCATTTGAGTGAGCACTGGATGTAGGGGAGCTTCTGTCCTCCAGGTGTCTGTGTAAAGATGACAGCTTCCAGAGGCTGGGTTGGCTTCCTGGAAGCCATACTTGATTAAAACGCTTCAACTTAAGGCCAAAGGAGCATAACAGAGACAGGTGAGGGATACCTCCTAAGACTTCCCTGAAATGCAGCCTATCTCTTGGCTTTTCCCTTTCTGTCTTACCGCATGCATGGCAGAAAAGGTGATACTAGATGGAGAAAAGCACCTACTCTGTGTTTAGGTGAAACCTTATAGTTCAGTCACCTGGATCTCTGTACTGTTTGGAAAAAGAAAAGAAACCCCTCTCATCAAATATTCCTTCAGCTGTACCAAAGACAACATTACTTTCCATCTGATTGAGATTCTGGAGGAAAAAACAATTACACTTGTGTTAATGTCTGCATTTACCACAGAAGTTACTCATGAGGCGATAGGTGCTAAGGCCACCTGTCATGCACCTAAACCTCTTTGTTTGTGAAGGCTTCTGTGCAAGGAAGAGTGAGTAAACCCCATCTTTTCCTCACACTGAAGACTGTGGTCACTTCACTGGCCATGGACAGACAGGTCAACACAGTGACAGATGAAGTTCAACATGAAACCAAGGAAGGCTGTCGGATACAAGAATCGCAAACAGCAGCCAGGGGCTACATGTCCTGTTCCACTTAAGTGAAAGGACAGGACAAGATAGGGGGAGACACCAGTAGTAACCCAAGGTTCCTGATGGATAAGAAGATAACAAGGACTCTGAAAGAAGCACGGGCCCAGAGCTCTGTCTCCTCTACCCCCTGTCCCCTGCCCCCATCTGCTTGGGTTGGGTCAACCCGGACCTGGACAGGGATCATAGGCAAACTCTACCTGCAGGCCAAACTTCTCACATGTGGCCAAAGCAGGGGGCCAGGGAATCTGAGAAGCCATAAGCAAATGTGGAACACTTTTCTGGAACATCAGTTTCACTAGATGACTTGAGGAAAATATTTCTGATATTTGGAGAAAAATGCAAAGTTCTCATGGATTTCTAAGGACAAAGCAGAAGACCCCAGATAAAATGTTATCTTTTGTGAACTGGGTTATACCTGTAGGCCCTGTGCCACTGGGGTCACTGTGGGCTAGAAGGCTCCCTCCTCAAGATATTAGGTACGTGGGCATTGAAGGGTTAATGAATAAGAGAGGTCACTGCAAATCCTGTGGCCTTTAGGAACACTGGTCAGTTGAAAGGAACGGTTTTGGTTTCTCCCTTGATTGTACTTCCTGGAGCAGAGATGTGGAGCAAGGCTGGCTGGCTGGCTTGGAGATGACAGGTCTGCGGCTGAAACCAGCAGGTGTGCTGGATGGCACGTGCAGTTGCAAGCAAAGGACACGCAGGAGCCTCCCTGCTACGGGGCAGGCCCCATGTGGCCCAAACGTTCTTTGGCTAGCCATGACCTCCTGTTGCTGTGACTAAAGTGGAAGGCATGAGGGGACCAATGTCCTTTAAAATCCAGACAATTCAAAGGATTAATAGCACGAAAGCCAAAGAATGGGACGCTCCTCTGATTTACAGGGGAAGGGAATTCTATGGGTCAGATGTGGTCTACTCCCAATGTGGATCCCAGGCAGAGACAATCTGGCCTGTACCTTGTACCAGAACCACCATCGGAAGGGGGGGGAGCATCGACATGGGGGTCTGCAGGAGCCTCCGAAACAAAACCATTTTACACATACCAGGAGTTGTGGACAGAGAAGTCAAGACTTCGGTCTTGAAACCCAGCACACAGACCAGTGCCAACGGCCATGGATGCAGCTGAAGTTCACAACTGTTTGCTCTCAGATAATCAATTGTGTGTGTGTGTGTGTGTGTGTGTGTGTGTGTGTGTTCTACATGTCACACAGACAATACATCACCGTGGACACTTTTCTCCCCTACCTAAGAAAAGAGTTGCTTCAGGGTGCTGCCCTGGAATCACTGTAATGACCTTTTAAAAGTTATTTATAGGTAATTGGTCCTTGAGTGAAAGAAACATTTGTGATTCAGACGGTGTTTTATGCTTCAAATGCCACATAATAAACCCATAGGATGAAGGCTGCTGAGTTATGTACCTGAAACACAGCCTCAGCTGAGTCCTGTTAGAATCCAACACAAGACTGTTGGGGTTATCATTTGAACACACTGTCCTTTCACCTTCTACATCAGTGGTTCCCAAACTTCGGTCCTCCCACCAGTAGCAACAGTATCACAAACTCATTAGGACCAGAATCCAGCTTTGCTAAGTTAGAAACTCTAGGGATAGGGACTCAGCAATCTTTGCCTTAATAAGCCTTCTGCATGATTCTGATGTATGCTAGAGTTTGAGAACCACTGTGTAAGGTTCTCAAGTCCAATTTTCTTCACCTAGCAGCCCTTCCCCAAGAAGGAGGCATCAGATTGTACCACCTCTTTGTGTAGACAGCCAGCGGACATGGGAACCGAACCTCCTGCTCTTTCTGGAGGGCTATTCAATAAGTGTCTGGAAATAAATTGGCTGGAGACTACGTTACCTTATTTAATAATCTGATTAACAGACCACTGCCATGCATAACCAAAGGGTTAAATAATTTTGAATACCTGGAAGATACCCAGTATTAAGCCTTTTCTAGGCATATTTTCATAATTTCTGGATGAATCAGAAAATGCTCCAGGGTCTTACAGAAGAGTTACTAATATGAGTAACTGCTGGCAAAACACCAACTGTCAATTAATAAAAATGTCTGATTGACTGAACCCTTGATAAGTCAGCTCATATTATATTTCTAAACTAAAGGCTCACATCATTTGTCACCCTACACACCCCTCCTCCATCTTGGTCCCTCAGGCCACTCACTTTGTTTAATGAATGAACTCTACCTTCTTAGAGTCCATTAAGGCATCAGTCATCCTCTGGCTCTGGGCAAACCCGATTATGCCAGAATACATATTCATGTACACTCTATTTTTCAAGAGCCACATACATGGTCAGTGCTCCCTCTGTTCATTAAATGAATGATGGAAACCATGGGCTCAGGGGACTTGGGCACACCCGACAGTGTGTCACTGATGGATGAAAAACTATGTCGTCTCTAATCACATTCTTCTCTCTTTTCTTCCCTGTGGAGTATGCAATGATTGATACTTATTTTTCATTTATGGATATGTCTTGTTAAATAAAGGTAAAGTACATAAAGTAAGAAGGAACATATTTCCAATAGCCCTTGAGAAGAACAATGGGACAGTGTCATGCCCTTCCTTCCCAAAGCTCATCTAGGGCTTCCCCCATCTTTCTCAAGTCCTCATTCTGCCTGCTATTGTACATCTATGAGCTGAAGAGCAGAGGAGGTCCATTTCCCAAGGCACAGCTCTACACACTGGTCAGACAGAGACACATGATCTCCTCAATCACAGCCGGAGCAGAATAAATGGATAAATATCTAGCACTGTCATGATTGGGCCCACGTCCCTTTGGAGCTGTGGAGCAACATTTGGGCTGACCTATGTCTACGGATGTCACAGCTCTTTCTCAACCAGAGCCTGCTCAGTTGCTCAGCTCCCATGTGAGCAGCAAGATGTGACTCATTCGGTTATCAGGAAAGGGCAGAGAAAAACAAGGTTAGAGATATATTTCTGCTAGGGGAGAAAGGGTGAGGGGCAGCTGAGAGGGGGTGGGAATTTAACTTAGAGAAGTCACAGGAGACTCTGGCAAGCTGAAGCAGCTGGGCAATGTCTCTTTCCTACTAACTTTGAGAACACTAGTCTCCACTGTATTTATTCATGATTGGGAGCAGAACTTCATTAAGTAGCCTTGTCTAAATTGTCCTGGTCAGCATTTCTGGGGGCAATGTGCTTCTTTATCTGAAATAACGAGAAGCAGGTGGGAATAAAGCCACTGTGGCTTAGCGCTCTACATTCTTACATGGAGAAAAGAAGGTGACAGAGGAGTGTGCCAGAAATTACCACACCATGGGACTAATCAATATTAAGAACCAATATTCTCTGAAAATATTGATAGACAGTAACATGTACTATTAGTGTCTATCAATATTTTCAGAGAATATTGGTTCTGAATAGAACAGGTTCTGGTTTGAAATGATTTAGTGTAATTTTTTCTTCCTTAATATTGATTAGTCCCATGGTATAGTAATTTCTGCTTCATGTTACATCAAATCATTATAGTTCTTTCTAGTTGGAGTCCAAGCATGATTCAAGCTCCCTTGTTTGAAGCTCCTCTGTTCTATTCCATTGACTTCCAGTAGGATCACAATTTATCCACATAGGAGGGACTCACCCTTGAGTCTCGTATCTTTGTGAGCTCCCTAAGTACTCAAGTGTATATAATTATATTTTTTTCTCCTATTAATGTTTCATTGGGTGAAGGGTAGTCTCAGCCAACAACAATGAAGAGTAGAGAGAAAATTACTTTTCCTCTCCTATGTAGTGCTGAAGCAGTCACAGACAACATGTAAATGAGTAAGTGAGACCATATTCCAATAAAACACTATTTACAAAAATAGGCAGCAGCCCAGATTAGGCCCATAGCTATAGTCTGCCTACTGCTGTTCCAAAAATTATTATGTTAATACTCCTGTTAACTTCTCTTTCTTACATAATTTCAATCCTTTCTGGTGGTGTTTTTTTCCACCTTTTTAAGTTTAAATTCAATTAGCCAACATATAGTACATCATTAATTTCTGATATATTGTTCAATGACTCATTAGTTGTGTATAACACCCAGTGCTCATTGCATCACATGCCCTCCTTAATGTCCATCACCCCTGGTTACCACATCCCCCCACCCCACTCCCTTCTGTAAACCTCAATTTGTTCCCCAGAGTCCAGAATCTTTCATGGTTTGTCTCTCTCTCTGATTTCCTCCCATTCAGTTTTCCCTCTACCCTTATGATCCTCTGCACTATTTCTTGTACTCCAAATATGAGTGAAATCACATGACAATTGTCTTTCTCTGATTGACTTAGTTCACTTAGCCCAATAACCTCCAGTTCCACCTACGTCGATGTAAATGGTAGGTATTCACCCTTTCTGATGGGTGAGTAATATTCCATTGAATATATGAACCACACCTTCTTAATCTATTTGTCTGTTTAAGGGCATCTGGGCCCTTCCACAGTTCGGCTACTGTGGACACTGTTGCTATGAACATTGGGGTGCATATGGTCTTCTTTTCACTACATCTGTATCTTTGGGGTAAATATCTAGTAGTGCAATTGCTGGGTCATAGGGTAGCTCTATTTTTAATGTCTTGAGGAATCTCCATACTGTTTTCCAGAGTAGCTGCACCAACTTGCATTCCCACCAACAGTATAAGAGGTTGGTGTTTTTCTATGTTTTATTTTTTAAAATGATAGACCACATATGGTTATCATACTTGGAAACACAGTTACTCCCTGGACTTAGAAAGTACAATTAGGTTACTAGTGCACATGTGCCCCTTATGATGACACTCAGGAGAGGACTAATAAAGAAGTCATGTCCCCACATGCAGAAGGGGACTTAAGGCCCAGGGCAGACTAGAGAGCCTAAGTGTTTAGGATAGAAGGGATTTAGAAATCAACCACACTGTCTCATTGTACAGAAGAGTCCCAAAGTCCCAACGTCTAGTGATAACAAAGAACTTGCCTGTATCCATTTTTCCAGTAATATGGAGACATACAACATGGACCCTAGATTTGACCTACTGGCCCCTCTCAGAGTATATAAACCAAAAGTGCTGCAAGGCTTCTCTTCCCTGCCTGGGTGACCTTCCTTCCTCGCTGCTCTCCTCTCAACACATGGGTTGGTGACCTCTGAGGGAAGATACTTACTAGACCTCTCCCTGGGGGTTTTGGTGTTGAAGACGGAGAGTGGATTGTAGCGATTAAGCATGGGCTCCAGGAATGCCACTGGGATGGCAGCTGCCAGTGAGGCCAGACATTCTCCAAGGGCAGGACGTTGCCTAGAAACAAAGAAGTCCATTTAGAAGTGGTGTCACCACATGCTGGCCCCATGCATGGTAGACCAGGCCTCTTTCCTAAAATGTTCCAGGCCATCTCCCCATGGATTACTCTACTGGACATCCTGGGATCCTGGGCTCAGCAAGATTACAAGCACTTCTCCCTTCCCCATCTTTTCCCCGAACATGGACCAGTGGCGTACAATGGTCTTTCCACAGGGACCCTGGTTCTTAAACCTGGTTAAGGCAATGTAATAATACACTTTATAGCTCTGTTCTTCTCTTGCAGCATTTCTGAGAAGTTTTGCTGTCATCCAAATTGAATTTGATCCCTTCTCTGTTCTCAAAATGTTTTGAAATCTGTGTAATCTGTGTCTATTCCCTGCTTTGGATGGAGCTGGTGTCAGCCAGTGGGAACAGGAGATAATAGGCCCAAAGCACCAAGAAGGCACAAAACAAAAGACCTGCCTTGCAAGAGAAACAACACATCCTGAAGCACATTGCTTGATTTAGAGGAAAGACCTCTAGTACCTGTTACTTCTCACAAATATTCTACACAAATATTTGAGTGTCCATCATGTATAAAGCTCTGGGTCTCGGTCTTTCTGGGAAATGAGCAACCAAACAAGAAAAATATGCTTAGGATTTCTTGTTCAGATTTCTAGTTCTCCAATTTTGAAGAACTTCTGCTTGCTTGCCTGCTAGTCAAGTCAGCAAACATAAGTAATGGAACCAGCCACACGCTGGTCAAAGCAGAGCTGGTACTGAGATAGCGCCTCCCCCTCCTGGACCTGGGTTTAGCCTTGGAGTTGTACTGGCTATTTCAGCAGATCCTTCCTGCTGGTGAGTCACACAGTGACAGTGTGGGCTGGAAGGGCCCTGTATGGGTGCTGACATTTATTGCTTTCTGATGAATGAGAGACCAGAGCCATCTGTTTTTCTGTCATCATATCTTTGTTCTGTCAATTACTGGCATTTGATCACTGTCAGACTACACACCTGTTAGGTGAGTTACACAGGTGATGTCAGTTCCCAAATAAGGAGGAAAAGGTCTTTAAACTAATACCATGAGTCCTTTGTGAGACCACGATACAAAGATAGTGGAAAATGCTGACGATAGGTCTATAATTAAGAAGTGGATGGGGCTTACAGTGTTCAAACATCTTGTTCACCTTCCTTTGTGTCTGACCAATCAGAATGAGTGCTGATGTTGTGTGCATGAAGCCCACTACACAGTCCTTGGGAGCTGAGGGTGTCAGGCTGCATCTTGGGGGATGTTATGGAACCATCATGGGGAAAACTGCCAGCTAGAGAGGGCACATTTGGAGCCAGGAGCAAATGCTTACATGCCTACCGCTGTTCTATGGAAACAAAAAGGCATTTAGCCCTCAGGGTTCCCTTAGCTCCCCCAACCAAAACCTGAACTGAAAGCTGTGTTAATTGCCCTTCACTGTGATAACAGCCAACAATTCCAACAGCACCAAGAAGGCAGCATGTCAAAAGTGTAGGGTCTCTGGATGTGTATAACAAGTATTTACTACGGGGTGGGGAGGGGCGTGGTTAGGGGACCCACTGCCTCCTGAGAAATAAGCCAGACTCTGACCATTAGCCTTTGTCTTCCAGAAAGTAAAAAGCTTTCCCCTTAGAACACTGAAGCAATGCGATGAGATAACATATTTATGGTCTAATTACAAGAATTAGGATCAATGGGCAACTTCATTATAGCAGAGAAAGAGACACACTTGAATTGGCTTAAAAATGTGATCTTAATTGGTCCTGAGAAAATAAGTTGGTATGACTATCTGGGGAAGAATCAGAAGCTCCAAGGGTCTAAGAACTGCTGAGAGGCAAGAGGAGTTTGCTGGACCGGAGGGAGGAGGGTGGGTGAATGAGCGAGTGGAAAACTGTCTTGGAATCCATCCCCCTCCTCCCATCTTTTGTCACCAAACCTATGAAAAAAGTCATCTTTTGATTTATTTAAAGGACAATTAATATATGTGGTTTTAATACTCATCTTCTATCTTCTTAGGCTCAACTTTTTAAGGGACTAGCTGACAGTTTGCTTAGCTGTGAAGTGTTTGAGCAGAGAGCTTTAAAATCAGCCTCCAACAATCAAGCAATCACTTCTTAGGTGATGGCACAGCCTTATCCTTGCACTGGAGGTGGGACTGAGATTCCCCATCCGGGTCTGCTCTGGCGTGAGCAGCAGCCCTCAGACAGAACAGTCCTCTGTGTCGTGTGCCCAGCTGCAGGATGCACTGCTGCTGGACGGCGAGGGAATGAGGCGTGGGCTTCTCTGTGGGGACCTTTGGCACCACGGCCTCCCTTCTGAGCAAGCCTGTTTCAACCAACCACAGTGGCCATTGAGGAGAGATTTTATTTCCTCAGTCTTGCCTTTCTGGGAGGAGGAAAGAAGGAGCTAAGCTGTGAAGGTGAAGGAAATGCCATAGGGAGAGCACAGATGGAAGAAAATCTGGGTGAAAATCAGGATGACAAGGGGCTAAGGTCAAATCTGAGGCAAACTCAACTTGGGCCAGCAAGACGAACCTTGGAAACAGGGGGGCCTGAGTGGCCTCGGTGATAACTTGACCCATTCTTCTTCTCTTTTCTCTTTCTCTCATCAAATTAAAGTCCTGATCTCACAGAGGTGGATTTCTAGAAAGTTAGTCTGGCGCAAAGGAAACCTGTGGGGGCAAAAGCCAGTTTTGCAGTGTTGTGTTGCCCTGGGGGCATGCACTCCCCGTGTTCTCTGATATTAATTACTGACAAATCTGAGTCTCAACCAGCTCAGCAGAGCGTTTTCTAGTCCAGGGCGCACAGTGATGCTAATTAGCCATTTGGCCAAAAGGGATAAGCAACAGTGCTCCTGGTTTCACTGAGAAAAGTTCTGTAAAAGTAAAACCCAGAAGTCTGCCAATGACCTTGGCCTCCAGGCTCCTAGAGGCACTGAGCAAAGGCCTGCAGTTAGGATGCTTCTCTGGTCATTAGCGCCCCCCAGGGGGCAGTGTGGGTATGCACTGAGCAGAACGAGGGCCACTGAAACAGCTTGAGCAACCAAACAGTCTGCTTGAAGAGTTGTTCCCTGGATATGGAACTCTCTTTTCCCCCTTCAGTTCTTACTGCCTAGCATATACAGTATTTTTCACATGGTAAAACTTGGTGAACAGTGACAGATTAAAGAGGGTGCGATTTGTACTTCAATTTTTGTTACTTTCTAATTTGATAAGTGGCAGGCTCTCCTTGCCCATCTCTTGATTTTATTTCATTGATCCAGATCTAGCTTCTCAAATGTCTATTGTTAGGGATCCAGACAGAGGAAGGCATCACAGTAGTAAGATGTATGTCTTGTACGTATCTGGTGCTTTGCAATTTTGAGAGTTCCTTCACGTATGTTCTAAAGGATGCCAAGGAGAGGAAGTACTATGTAGCAGAGGGGCAGAAAGGAGAGGCAGGCCACAGCTCTAGACCAGCAGTACAAGTCACCTCAGAGGTTTAGGGAAGGTGTGCAATGTTTGGTCAGAAATGATCGGTCAAAGGGGGGCAGGGTAGGAAGGAATAAATATCTCTACGGTGTGAAGGGGAGAAACAGTTTTCATTTGAAATAAAATGAAGCGTTGAAGCTTAAATCATTTTCCAAGTTTCACTTATTGACCAACCTCAAACGCTATGATTAAAGTATCTCTACATCAAAGAAGGCAAGTATTCTCAGTGGTTAAATGCATAAGAGCCTTTATCCTTTGCTGAAAATTTGTTGAAAACTCTGTCAGTGACTTCAGTGTTGTCTCAACTGGAACATATTCCAAAAGAAAAGTCTCTGTTTTGTTTCAGTGACTTCCTTCTCTTTACCGTCAACCCTATCACTGGGGTGTTTGGAATCTCTCCCACCCACGGTGCACACACAAGATGTAGCTAGAAACCAAATATTTAGCGGTTCCCTTACAATCCTGCAGACATTTGTTAGCCTAGGCAACTTTAGCAAAAGGTTGCAGAGAAATGGTGCATTTGAAGTTTCCTCCCTAACGTGCATAAGAAATGGGGGAAAAATTGGGAAGATATTGGGATCTTTGCTGAAATGAGAAAATGTGTGATAACATCAAGCCACAAAATATGGACCTAACCAAGTGGGGACACTGAAACTGAAACATACTTTCTGGGCTAACAGCAGAGTGTAGTCATCTCTGGAAGTAAATGAAGGGATTCTGAGGAGCCCAGAATATGAACTTGTGCTTGAAACAATGAAGGGTGGAGGTGGGGCTGGGAGACCAGCTGGGGATGCAGGATCAGGTTCATATTGCGGAGAGGCAGGCAGGACAGAGTAGGGAAGAAGTGTACATGCCTCCTCCATTCAGGTGACCTGGACTCTGAGCCTGGAGAAGCCACTGGAGGGGAGGTAGAGTAGAAGAGTGAGAAGTGACCTGTCCTGTAGCTGCTGACCCAAGTCTTCTACTGGAATAAACCTACTTTACTTATTATTTTTAAAAAAATTTTAATATTTTATTAATTTATTCATTTGACAGACAGCGAGCACACAAGCAGGGGGAGCAGCAGGGAGAGAGAGAGAGAGGGAGAAGCAGACTCCCCGCCAAACAGGGAGCCCAATGTGGGACTGGATCCCAGGACCCTGAGATCATGACCTGAACTGTAGGGAGACGCTTAACTGACTGAGCCACCACCCAGGTACCTGGCATAAACCTACTTTAATTGACTATATAAAAGCCCTATGTCTTTAGGATGTGCTAAAAATTTTACCTGTGACCTCTCACCTGGGCCCCTTGCTTACTTACTTTTGTTGGGGGAGACACCAAAGGCTAGAGGTGGATGCACCCTAGAACTAAAGGCACTGTGGGTAGAGTGAGGGAGTCCTGAGCCAGCTTGTCAGATATGAAGCTGGATGATGTTTCTTCCCCATACACTCCTTCAACACACACACACACACACACACACACACACACACACACACACACACACACGTGCATAATGCTCCTTTCCATTCTTGAGAACTAGCAGTGTAGCTAATGAACAAGAAATAGTTGAGAAACATGGTTCTGAGGGAGAATTATCCAGGGAAAAATAAAAATTTGTTTCAATACATTCACAGAAAATAAAGAAACTAAAGAGAGTAAGGAACATGGAGAAAGTTTGAGAAATACCTTATAAACCCCAAATAGGAAAGATCAGGTAGCTAAAAGTTACTTGGGAGAAAGGGAGAAATGTGGAAGGTTAAGGAAAAGCCAACAAATACAACCTCTCCCTAAATAACAGTAGGGGAAAAAAACTCCACAATAACATAATAAAGTGAAAGATTTATAAAAAATGGAATACCCAATTCTGAACACTGAGGGGGCATATTAAGTTCTGAGGAGAAGCAGAGGGGGCTGATACAGAATAAGCACATCCTGGAACATATTACAGAACTTAATGAGCTTCAAGACTGAAGAAGGAATCCAATGAACAGCCAGCTTCTCCCCTCCCACTGCAAAGTCATGTATAAGTCAGTAAATCACCTGGCCTGGGGCATTGTCAGAACACAAAAAAGCAAAGTCTATATATGCTTCTGCGGGGAAAAATATTATGACCCGAGGATTTTATACAATACCACAGAAATTGTTCAAAGGTTGAGGGGGAATATTCCAAAATATGCAAGGATTCAAGAGTATCTAAGAACTCTTACAGAAACAAGTACTTAATGATGAATCTGGCCAACCAAGACACAAATCAAAATAAAAAATTTGGAATGGGAAAGTCATGGTTTAAAAGGATTGGCTATTTGCTGAATCCTTACAATACAAACTAAGGTAAAAAACTCAGAAAATGTTGGTCTTAGAATAAAATGTAAATGTTATAAGAAATTATTATTATTATTATTTTTAAAGATTTTATTTATTTATTTGACAGACAGAGATCACAAGTAGGCAGAGAGGCAGGCATAGAGAGAGGAAGGGAAGTAGACTCCCCACTGAGCAGAGAGCCCGATGCAGGGCTCGATCCCAGGACCCTGAGATCATGACCTGAGCTGAAGACAGAGGCTTTAACCCACTGAGCCACCCTGGCGCCCCAGAAATTATTATTTTAGAGAGAGAGAGAGAAAGAGAGAGTGAGCGCATGCACACGCGTGTATGTGTGTGAATGGGGGAGGACTGGGGGGGAAGGGCAGAGAGAGAGGGAGAGAGAATCTTAAGCAGGCTCCACACCCAGTGCAAAGCCCAATGCAGGGCTCAATCCCACAACTCTGAGATCATGACCTGAGGCAAAATCAGTAGCTGGATGCTCAACCAACTGAGCCACTCAGGTGTCCCCATTTTAAGAAACTATATAGCCAAAAAAGGAGATGTAGAAAGGAATAAAAGTGTACTAAACTTGCTTACCTTATTAAAGTAGAAAGGTAATGATTATTTTATCTAAATAACAAATCTAAAAGCTGGAGTAGAATGATAAAGGAATTCAGTTTTTAACTTCATCCAACAGGACAAATTTGCAAAGCAATATGGATATTATGATCCCACATGTATACAAATGTACATATGTAGAAAATATCTGGAATGACATATACAAAATTATTAATAGTGGTTTCCTTTGGGAATTGGATCAGATTATTCAGATTCAAGACTTCTGAATTGCATTTCTGCTACCAAAATGTGCACTTGTTTAAAACTATAGCTAATCTGACAGTTGGAGAGGATGTGGAGAAAGGGGAACCCTCTTACACTGTTGGTGGGAATGCAAGTTGGTGCAGCCACTTTGGGAAACAGTGTGGAGATTCCTCAGGAAATTAAAAATAGAGCTTCCCTATGACCCTGCAATTGCACTACTGGGTATTTACCCCAAAGATACAGATGTAGTGAAGAGAAGGGCCATCTGTAACCCAATATTCATAGCAGCAATGGTTACAGTCGCCAAACTGTGGAAAGAGCCAAGATGCACTTCAACAGACGAATGGCTCAGAAGATGTGGTCCATATATACAATGGAGTATTACGCCTCCATCAGAAAGGATGAATACCCAACTTTTGTATCAACATGGATGGGACTGGAGGAGATTATGCTGAGTGAAATAAGTCAAGCAGAGAGAATCAATTATCATATGGTTTCACTTACTTGTGGAGCATAAGGAATAACATGGAAGATATTGGGAGAAGGAGGGGAGAAGTGAGTTGGGGGAAATCAGAGGGGGAGACGAACCATGAGAGACTGTGGACTCAGAAACATACTGAGGGTTTTGGAGGGGAGAGAGTAGGGGTTAGGTGAGCCTGGTGGTGGGTATTATGGGGGGCATGTATTGCATGGAGCACTGGGTGTGGTGCATAAACAATGAATCTTGGAACACTGAAAAAATAAACTAAGTTTAGAAAAAAATCCCCAGCAAACTATAGCTAATCTGACAGCTGAAAATGGCAAAGGTCCAGTACTGTATCACATAGAAACTCATTAAACACTAAGGTAACAGGGGCACCTGGGTGGCTCAGTGGGTTAAAGCCTCTGCCTTCAGCTCAGGTCATGATCCCAGGATCCTGGGATCGAGCCCCACATCGGGCTCTCTGCTCGGCAGGGAGCCTGCTTCCTCCTCTCTCTCTGCCTGCCTCTCTGTCTACTTGTGATCTCTGTCTGTCAAATAAATAAATAAAATCTTAAAAAAAAAACAACAACACTAAGGTAACAGCCTCATGTCCCTTGAGCTTTTCAGCAAGCTTTAACCACAGGGACTCTGGAGGCTATCTGGAAGCTGTGATTTTGAAGAAACAGATATTTTGTCAGCGTTTTTTTGTCATTAGCACATGACTTAGCTTGGCTATACAGTATTCCTTCTCCAATCACATACATTTACCAGCTATCTGTTAAAAAATAAAATTCAGGGGCACCTGGGTGGCTCAGTGGGTTAAGCCGCTGCCTTCGGCTCAGGTCATGATCTCAGGGTCCTAGGATCGAGTCCCGCATCGGGCTCTCTGCTCAGCAGGGAGCCTGCTTCCCTCTCTCTCTCTCTCTGCCTGCCTCTTTACTTGTGATCTCTCTCTGTCAAATAAATAAATAAAATCTTTAAAAAAAATAAAATTCAACTGAGTGAGTCTGAAGATCTCATGGTCTTTAGGTGATTCATGAATCTGGCAACATCCCATCTAGCAAGTACCGGGGTACTTGGAGGAGATGGTACAAAATGGAAACTTTTTATAGGAAGAAGAGTGGGGCAACAAAGTTATAAGCCAAAGGGGAAAAAAAAAAAAGGTTTTTCCAGGCTAGGTAGCTTTCCCTTAAGGGGAAGAGTTGGAGGTCTTATCCTGCAGATGACCTCATCTTCCTTTAGGGGATAGAGAGGGCCCTTGTGACAGATTACATCATTGGCACCTATTAGAAAACGCCTGACTTACCAGTTAAGATTTAGATTTCTGCAGGAGGTTGAAACTGCAATTAGGGGGGCACCTGGGTTAAGTGTCTACCTTTGGCTCAGCTCATAATCCTGGGATCATGGTCCTGGGTTTGAGCCCCACATGGGGCTCCCTGCTGAGTAGGCAGTCTGCTTCTCTCTCTGTCTCTGCCCCTCCTGCTTGCTCATGCTCTCTCTTGTACTCTCATGCGCTCTCTCAAATATATAAATAAAATCTTGAAAAAACAAAACTAAATGAAACTGCCATGAGATTAGGTATTAAGCCCTGCTTTTGGTGACTTGGCCTGGCCCAAGTAATGCCAGTTAGGGCCTGTGGCTTTTTTTTTTTTTTTTTTAAGATTTTATTTATTTATTTAACAGACAGAGATCACAAGTAGGCAGAGAAGCAGGCAGAGAGAGAGGAGGAAGCAGGCTCCCTGCTGAGCAGAGAGCCCGATGTGGGGCTCCATCCCAGGACCCTGGGATCATGACCTGAGCTGAAGGCAGAGGCTTTAACCCACTGAGCCACCCAGGCGCCCCCTGTGGTTTTCTTTTCAACATAGTTCCACAGAAGTCATAAATCGCACTAGCTTCACTACATTTTAATATTTCCATAAACATTTAATAACCTAGGCTCAAAATCACCACCCCATTTCAGTGAGCATTTTGACTTTGCTGTACTGAAAAGATGTTGTTAAGTGCTAAAAGATGGTAAGCAACATTTTTCTAAGCCTTGCACGTGTAAGCCTCTTTTGTTCACTAATTACCTTTCAACGTAGATATTCTTTCCAGTCCCAAGGGAGTAGAGGCTGCACAGTATGTGGTAGCATGAAATCTGCACATCGCCTACTGGAAAGAACAAAGAAGAGCAGTCATTATCATGCTTCAATCCCAACGCTTCACCTCAGGCACAAGGAGAGGGTCCGCCAACAGAAAACAAGCGCTGGCACCACCCAGGAGCTACAGAGTGCGTGTGCGCATGCATCCCGCACTGGCCCCCCGCGATACAGTCCCCTTCTCCCCAGATGCTGCTTACTGAACTGGGGGACAACCCATTGACAGGAGAACACCCTCCACTGAGACATCTCTGCTGCTTTGCTGGCTTTTGATGTGAATCTCATCTTTTCTTAGGGAAAGAAATCATTTGACCAAGGAGATCCATATGGGATTTTTTTTTTCCCCAACAGAGGGAGCCACGAAGGTTAAGTTTTATGCATAGTAGTACTTCCTTTCTCTGAAAGGAAGAATGCAAGAAATCTGAGGTTTGAATGAGTCTTTTGTTAATTTCCTGGGAAGATTTGTTGAATGTCCCTATCTCTTTAGAGATAGACCAAAATTTCTCATGTCCACCTGTCCCAAGTTCTCTGATGGACATTTTTCAAGAAACAAATTATATCATGATTGCTTCAGGTTCCTGAGGGAAGGCGATGTTCCACTTGGGGATCTACAGAGTTGAATCAATTGGCTACATGCCCCTTCAATGTCTGGAACTCAGAATAAGGTAGGGACTAATTGAACATAAGGAGAACTAATTTAATTTTTAGGTTTTCAACAAGGAAGGGCATTCTTTCTATGATGTGAAATAATGAGTTCGGATGTTCTCCCATCCTTTTGCCCACCTCCAAGGAAATAACTGATTTTCAGTTGTTCAGGGATATAGAAGTCATAGCATCAACTATCAACAGTTGGTTAAACTGAATTAAATCATGTGCCAACATTTAAAGTGTGAAATTGAGCTCGGTGGCAAAATACTTGCACTAAGTGGCTGTATGTGGTACTAAATGGAAAGTGAAATAAAACCAACTAACTACGGTCTTCTTCTGAAGGCTCAGATAATGAAAGGTTCGTGGCTTTCTTTTGCTCCTGGTATCCAATGAATAAATTAGGGCTTCTTAACAGGGAAAGTGGTATCTGAAAAACCCTGGGAGCCAACCTATATCCCCTGCTGGATTACTCAGATAACCTTTTCAAATTAAGTGGGAACACATGGCTGACAGCTAAGCCAGTGGGTGGAATATTCTGGTCCTGAATAATAGTGGGGGAAAGATGAAATATTATATACTCAAATTGGAGGATTTCTGCTCCTCTAAGTATTTATTACTTCATCTTTAAACCTAAGAAGTATGGAATAATTATCTCTCTGTTCTATTTTCAAGGTCAACTCAAGTGAATGAGTCACACGCTTCTGATCTGGGGCCCTCTGTGCACAGAAGTCCACGGTAGACAGTAATAGGACTCACAGAGTAAATCCACCCCGAACTGATGCTGAGCAACATGCTCAAAGATGGACGTCAGGATGGGGAGCAGAGCCACCGTGGTATAGTTAATATTCTGAGACACGCCTTTAATCTGCGTTCTGGAATGGGTAAACTTCCCCAGCTTCAGGTTTTCCGAAGTCTTCTCTAAGTCTTCTGCAGCATTTTCAAAGAATGCTCGTAATCCGGCCTTGACCAGCTCTGAGCCTGACTTCATGACAGTCCTGTAAGCAAATGATGTTCAAGACCAGAAGCATAATCATAATCTAAATCTTTGGCCTAAACCCCCTTCTTGCAGCTGGTGACTTGCAGTTTAATCCAGGCAGACATTCATCACTCCAGTCAACTAAAAACACTGAGTCAGAAGCAGAGAGAACAGTTAGCATCTATGGAATCACCTGGATCACACAATCCCAAGGGGGGCGGACAACAGGATGGTGTTCTCTGTTGGATGGCATTAGCACTCCAGTCTTTGGGAAATACAGGGGAAGGTTTAGAATGAATGATTTTAGTCATCCCTTATCAATATAGTGTCTCAGTTGGCTATATTCTTCTGTAAATATCTAACTAAAAGGAAAGAGAGGTGAGGTTTTCTTAGAGTTAATTAGGGGATAAGCTACTTTTATAAGGAGTAGCTGGAAATATTAGCTCTCCCATGATGCAGGACCTCTTAGAGAGAACAAAGACGTCAACTGAAGTTTAGATTTCCATTAGCTTACAGGGATGTCTTAGCTTGGAGAAGGGGAGGTAAGAGGGACAGAAAGCCCCCTTTAAAACAGAGAGCTTTTGGGGGGAGGGTATGTGCTATGGTGAGTGCTGTGAATTGTGTAACACTGATGATACACAGACTTGTACCACTAAAACAAATAATACATTGTATGTTAATTAAAAAAAAAGAATATAAAAATTTCAAAACAAACAAAACAAAACAGGAAAACCAGACAGCTTCATCAGACTGCTGGAAAACAAAAACTACAGAAATGTCCCTGTGGGAATGGAGATTAGCCTCCCCTTAAAACTATTTTATAAAACTTGGAATTGGAACAAAGCTTACAACTCAACTATTATTTTCCATATTTCGACATCTTATTCACAAGATTATGACAGGCTTGCTTCAAGGACAGATGCTTTGTATCTATAGCATTTTCAAGATAATCAACCAACCAGAAAAATAAAAACAAAGAAATGAAGTCAGTGAGGCTTGCTCCTAGTCTGTAAGGAATCATGAGCTATCTTTGTAACTTTCTAGACTTGGGTTTTGTCAGGAATGATTATCAAACATGCTGACCTCTGTTTTTAAAAGAAAGAAGGCAGGGGATTCTCTCCCAAAACTGTCCACATGCTCCTGGGAGTAAAGATTCCTCTTCCCAGCTGCAAGGGATCTGAATCCCTTGGGGTGCCTTGGCCTGATGCTACGGATTTGTGCTGTCCTAATATCACCATGTTTGTTTCTTGTTTTATGGGTTTAGGCCCCTCAAATCCCTTTAATTATCCTTAACATGTTTTTGGTAACCATTCGTAGTTTGTAGTAGATTTTCATCTTGTTGGCCAGTCCTTCAGCTGGTTTCTCTCTTCTGTATACAGTTTTGGGAAGCGTGTCCTCCTCCCAACTGTGACAAGGGCTCTGCTTGACGAGTGTGTTCAAGAAAGCTCCCTGTCTGTCCTTGTCACTCCTTCTCTTCCTCCTCTCATCAGATCAGTTATGTTTATATTACCACAACTTACACATACATGTGTTAAGACTTCTTTCCCTTTTCAGCCATCTTTTCTGCAAGATCCTCAGGCCATGGGTTCAAACCCATCTTTGTCTCTGATCTTTTAATCACACATGGCTACCCCTCCCTCCTTGGCTGCTTGGGATTCAGAGCATTATGTTCCCCCTCTCCCAGGATGCTTATGGCCCTGCCACCCATCAGGCAGCTCGCTCTTCCTTTTTTGTGTGGAGAATGAGGGACAAAGTGGCACTTTACGCTATTACATATTTTATCTTCTGAAAGATGAATTTCTCAGGAAGGGAAGACAAGAATTGATCAAATGCTCAGCTTTTAGCATGCAGTACATGTCATGACAGTGGCTCTTCCATCACGTGAGCAGAGAGATGAAGAGTGCTAATGTCAGGGGAAGATTCATCTCCCTCCTGTCTGCCCTCCCCTCCCCTCCCCTCCCCTCCCCAGCTCCTTCAGAGCAGCGATGTGTCTGCTCAGCGAAGAGAGGGTTGGAGAGGGAGTCTTAAGAAACTACTGGAAAACACCGAGCAGACTTACCTTGTGTCAAGTGTCTGAGCTAAGATGTGAAGACAGCTCACCATTGTAGTAGAATCACTCCCTAGAACCAAAAATATCACGGGTGACTCCCCAAACCCTCAGCCTGTCTTTTAAATGTGATCTTAAGATGCACAAACCGCAGACCAACGTAATTAACCACCAACACACAGAGTGCCAGACCTATGCGCGGGAACAATGCATTTATCTCTGGCCTGACATGTCTGCTGTTTGATGGATGTTAGAGGCAGAGCTTAAAACATTCATTGGTGTGGAAAATTTGAGCTGTTAAGGGGTAGAGAGGTCATTTATCATACTTTAGACCAATTTCCTATGGCAAATTTAGGTGACACCTTCGTCCTAAGGCTCAGGTTGTCCAGAGGCACCCGTCATGAAGGCAAAAATGCCAAGTTATGGATAATTATAAGGAGGAGCAAGGCTTTCAGCAATACTTCTCTTCACTTACCAAAGAGGGAAATCCTGTGTCGAACAAGAGCAGCGAGTTTGCAGAAGAGGCTGAAGCAGAAAAGAAGGCGAGTGGGAAAAGCACAGAAATCCAAGGACTGGTTTGTACCCTCCCGCCCCCAGACCCCCACGCTTTATAACAAGGAGCACAGAATGGATCTCTAGGCACATGCACTGTGTTCCCCTGCAAGGCTCCCCTAGACCACACTAGGAAAATGTGTGCTCCCCAACGTTTTGTTGGAGAATCATGAAGTCAACTTGGAGGCAGCCCCGACCTTGCAGGAAATAATCCTTCCGCGACAACTGCAGGATTCGGCAGTGACCAGGTTATCGCAAACCATCCCTCGCATACAGAGTCCTATGTGATGACATATTTGTCTGCCTGACATTGGGGAATAAATGAGGATTCTGACAGGGATTGTGTTTTTTCCACCATTGCAACAGACTGCAAAGCATTTTTCAGCCTTTGCTGGGGGTGGGAAGATTTAGTTGGGAGGTGGGCAAGTTGGTGGGAACAAAAGAAGATTAACGGTTCAGGGATGGGAGACACTGTGTTGGACAAAACCATTTTAGGAAATTGGTTTTCTCTGTTGTTTCTTATTAGTCTAAGGGTCCGATTGAAGGGCTGTCCTAGCCGTGCCCCTCCCTGGAAGCTGAGAAACCCATCTGCTATGCATTTAGTGCTTTTCGACCCTACCCCTGCTTTCAGCCACCTTTTCTATCATGGAACCCTTTGGAGGTCCAGTTGTGCCTTCGCGTCTGCTTTCCATGGTGTCTGGTAGAGAGTCTTGTGCTGTTAGGAAAGAGCTCTGTAAATGCCTCTGAACACACCACTGATGGGCCCTTACCCACTACAGCCATGATGTGACCTGTACTGCCAATGGCTCTGGGGAGGAGACCGCTCAGAAGTCTGACCCTATCTAACACTGGCACAGCTAGGCAAGAACTTTGCGATGCCTTCAGCAAGCAGTCCTTCCTGGTGGAACACAGAGGGGAAGGGAGACTAAAAACACCAGCTACAGGCCAAGGGCTTCCCAAGCTGAGACTAAGCTGAAGTCCTTCCCAGCCTCTCATTCGTAACTTGTGGGCTTCCTGACCCACACAGGGCAGAAGTCTTTTCAGGAACAGCTCAGACGGAGAAGAAATACATCTTGAATGTTGGCAGAGAGCAAAACTCGCTCACCTGTATGTACTGAAATGTTGAATCACTCTACTGTACACCCGAAGCTAATAATACACTACACTTTGTTAAAGGACTAGAATTTAAATAAAAACTTAAAAAAAAAAAACAAAACCCCAAACTTGCTCACCTTTAAATGCTTTTCAGTGAACGCCCTGATTTTACTGAGCTGTCTACTAGACAATCACAGCTCAAGTCCCCTGTGGGCAGTCATTTATTTCTGCAGTGAGATAAGCTGGAAACCCTGGCCTAGAGCTTCAGAGAATTCAGAGTTAGTTAACAGAAACTTGACAGCCTACTAGTGTGAAAATAAATAGGGACTGCTTTTTTGCTCTTCCCTTTGTGTCCCCTTTTTAAAGAGCTATGTATTTGATTAAAAAAAAGTAAAATCATGGACTTGGGGGAGGGGGGAGAGCCTGGAGGAACAGGAGACCCACAGCTCTGCTGTGACTAGCTGGGCTGTCCTAGTGAAGCTGCATAACCACCCTGGGCCTTGGTTTTCTCATCTCTATGCAGAGAGTAATCATAAGATCCTCTTGGTTTTTAGAATTAGGGGCTGATCAATGCTGATATTTCTGGTGAAATGCTTCAAAGCAGATACATGCTCTGTATAAATAGAAAGTAACATTTTTCTAACCAAAGCAGATGGTGGAGTGTTTGATCCTAATATCAACAGGGTTCTGCTTGCTGTCAGCAGGGCTTGCCCAGGCATGCCAAAGCCAGGACCTGAGGTTTTCAAAGGCCCCTTTCTGGCCTCCCAAGGAGCAAATAAATGCACTGTTCTTAGCCCAGTGTTACAGAGTTCCCCGGTGCCACCCCATCTCAGAATTTGCAAGTGACAAATCAAAGGGACCACAGGGCAGAGAGTATGGTAGCCCTGGTGAATGGCAGATCAGAAGAGGTGCAGTGGTGGAGAAGGGCGTGGACAAGAGGGGTCTGGAGGTGTGAACACATTTGGGGCAGATGCTACTGCTTCTGTGGGAGGGCAGCAAGCACACCAATGGATCTGGAAGCTATTTGCAAGGCTGATCAGATGCAGGTTGTCTTCCAGCCGTGACAAATGGTGCCTGGCTGAACAAATGTTACATTTCCATGAATTAACAATCTCACAAAAATAGATGAAGAAGACAGACACACCTGCCCTCTGTTGGATTATCTGAATATCTCACTTTGCCCCTCATTTCCTGAACTTCTTACAAAATACACCAGTGCATCCTGAAAATATTTAGGCAATCTTTGGTCAGCAACGGATGTTAAGTGTATCTCATTTTGATAGCATGGGCTCCTCCTTTCTTGATAAATGAGATGAGGTAATGACTGCAGAAAAAATGGAATTCCACATGGATACAGAGGACTTTCATTCTTGCCCTAACTTACTACTACTTGGGTCACTTTGGGCACCACCGTGCACCTGACCAAACCTCGGTGTCCTCATCCGCAAAATGGAGAGAACATACAGGTGGTTCTTAGAGCATGGTGATGTTTCACAATGATATGCAAGAGTTACTGTCCACTGGTGTAGGGATGAAAACAGCTCACCGTTAGCTTTGCGCTTAATAAATGGTAGCTAAATCCTGAGGCTAACTATCATCACAAGGATGGTGGTATTTAATGGGTGGGCCTTTATAAATTATCCTGTATACTGTCCACTATCAATGGCTACTAGGGAAAGAGTTAACTGCTTCCATCATAATTTTTTACTCTTTGCCATTTAGACATCTATCTCATTCCCTGTCATTCTCAATCCAATCCAGAGAAGACCAGAGGCATGGTGGAACCCATCTTTTAGTCTGATCACAAAGCAACCTCTTTGCTCTCCTCTGTCTTGAAGTATCAACATGTTATGTCTACTGAAATGAGAACAGAGGCTGGTGTTCCTGAGGAACATTTTTCTTTTCCTATTAGGAATTTAAATTGAATTGTGTTGCTCTGGATTTCAAATATCGGATCATCCACAACAGGACTTTTAAGATTGAATTCTTTAAAACATATTTAAACTGAAAAAGCCTGATAAGAATGGGATTGAAAACAGCATTAATCTGTTTCTTCTCAATGTTGTGTGTTTGCTTGTTCAAGCTTCAGGATTGACTTTGCATTTTTTCTGAATGATATTTCAGGATAAAAGTTGATCTGAGTATACAAATTTTTCCCAAGCCCTACTGATACCTCCAAATAGCACACTTCTCTTGGTTGCCAAAATAATAAACAGATAAATATGAATATAATTACTTTCAAAACCAACATAAGCAAAACCTCTGGGCTACCAATCATTGGGCCACAGTTCATTTCTCCAAAAGAGTCACCAGTCTCCAGGAATCTGGGGTTTTATACAACGCACATTGCCACCATGACTTTCTCTTTTGTAGACTCACCTAGCCACCATTTCTTTCTCCTTATGAGAGGCATAGCCGCTGCTGCTAAGGGGCTTCAGAGGGGATGACAAGAAGTAGAGGTGGTGATTGGTGAAGTACTGGTCAACCAGTGGGAGGAGAACCTGGAAAATCCACCATAAATTAATTTCTAGGAAGCTAACCAAAGCTCCTCCTTTGGTTCCTTTGAAAAGTTCATTTCTTGTGAGCAAAGAGCCTCTGAACATAGGTCCTGGAATTTCTAGGAAACTCTACCTGGTGGATGGCAGATTCCAACACATTTTCCTCTCATACACACCTCAAACCAGAGGCCTTAGGGATATGGGAATGGAGATGGCTACTGATGAAGGGTCCCAAGAAATATGCATACGGCTGAGTCAGCATTTTCAGGAGAATGCAGGGGTACATCTGTGTTTAGTCATGCCTTCTTGGGCACGGCTTCCAATAGGATCACTTGGGGCCTGGCCTCGCACTACCAACCTTGAGCCTTCTGTCTCTGCTTCTCAGGCACAGTTGCCCCAAGGCCTCGCATGCATTCAGTCCTCTGAGTAGGGTTCTATAGCAAAGACTGCTCACTGGTACCCAAAATCATTCTTCCCTTTTCTCTTAGCAACAGAAACCCCCATGTTTTACCTGGGCATGGGGTCACTCAGCCAGAGAATGCATTACCCAGACTCCCTGGCAGCTAGGTAGACCTAAAAATGACAGAGTTTTAGCCACTGGGAAAGAACTTCAAGCGAGAAACAGCTTGTCTTCCTCTCTCCTTTTCCTCTTTCCCACAGATGTGGTACAGGTGAGCCCGTATGGACCACACTGACAGACAGCACAGCTTAGGAGATGGTGGAGCACTGGAAGAGGAAGTTTCTGGGTCTCTGGGACGATGGTGTGGAGCAGAATGGGCTGCCTGCCTCCTCAGACCACCCACCTGCCTGTGGACTGTTCCACAACGGAGAAACACAGGCCCATCTCATTGAAGCCACTGGAGTTTCAGTTATCTTTGTGAGATGAACTTAACTTGCACCCTAAATTGTACAGATTCTAAGAAGAAAGTAGTTTGGTTAAATGTAAGGAATCACTTACTTTGGCAAAGAATTTGATCTCCTGGTCGTGGGGAGACTTTTCTGTTTTTCCACTGCTGACAATGGCTTCTACAAAGACAAAGGTAACACAAAGTTGGCCACAGTTAAAGGAAACAAAACCAAAAACAGTCATAGCATTTTAGAAACAGAGCGGCTTTTCTGAGGGCCATGGCAAGGCCATTTGATTTCAGAGTATCTTCTGAAACAGAGTATCTTCTGTTTTACAAAGGACTTTCCAACTGTGCTGGTGAGTTGTTTCTCATGTTAATTCTCTCAGCTGTTTCCCTACCCTTTCCTCCACTTTAGTGATGAGAAAGCAGCTTCAGAGAGGTTGAGTCATATGCCCACAGTCACAAAGCAAAACAATGGAAGAGTTACAATAGGATGAGTTATATGAAAAATGACAAATGGCTCAATCAAACCCTGAAACCAAGGATGAATCAGATTTTTTTTTTAAAAGAGGGGGACAAAATATCAGGCATCATTTCCCTCCTCAAAACCATACGATGTCTAAATGAATCACGAACAGCTACAGTAGGAAAGCATCATCCCTTGGTAAAGGAATACCACATTGTTTTTGAGAGTACAAAATATTAAGGGAAGCACACATTTGGGGGGGTATGTCACAATGATACTTACCCAAATGGGCAATAAACTCTTGGGCGGAATCAACATATTTCAGGATCTTCTTCAAAAATTTATAGGCAAACCTCTTTTCCATGGAGGAGGCATCCAGCTCCATATCCTTCACACCTCTAGGTTGGAAATGGGTAAACCCCAGGAAGTAACAGAGAGGACTATGTGACTTTGGAGCATCAGCAATCCTATCTGTGTTTTCTTTACTTTCCAAATGTTAATGGCTATTCTGGTTTAGTGACCTGATTAGTCGTCTCACTGATAACCCCTTGCACTTGGAACCTGCCTCTGGGAGCATTCAACACCTGCACTAAAATAAGATCTGAAAAGATTTTTCAAAATATCTTTATCATTCATTCAACAAATATCGAGCAGGGGATCAATCAGAGAAGAAAACAAAGTCCCTGCCTCTGTGGAACCTATACACCTGTTGTAAATAGACACACATACTACATAAACCGAAGTATAAATCTTGTGGGATGCGAGAAGCTAATTAGCATTATGAAAAAAAGAAAAATCAAGCAGTATGAAAGGGCCCAAGAGAGGATGAAGGGGGGAGGCAGTCAGTGCTGGTTTCATGGAGAGAGGACACTGCAGTAAAGATTTGGAGAAGGTGAAGAGGTAAGCCTTCTATCTGGACATCTGGGGAAAGAACTTTCCAGGCATATGGAGCAGTGGTGCAAAGATCCTGAGGCAGAAGCATGCATTGCTCAGTTGAAGGGATATGCTAGTGTGGATGGAGGGGAAGTGAGAAGCATGAGGTGGTTAGTATATCATTAGGAGCCTATGGGCCATCCTCAGAATTTGGCTTTGGCTCTGAGATGGGAAGCTATGAAAAGTTCTGACCAGGGGAACGACTTACATTATAAAAGGATTACTTTAGTTGCTAGGTTTAAAACTGACTGTGGGGGATAAGGGTTGAAGCAGGGGGCCCGGGGTAGAGGCTCTTTCAGGAAAGATGGTGACGGCATGGAACGGGTGAGAAAGGGTTAGATTCTGGATATCTTTTAAAGGCAGAACCGGGTGCCTGGGTAGCTCAATCGGTTAAAGCCTCTGCCTTCAGCTCAGGTCATGATCCCAGGGTCCTGGAATCGAGGCCCTGCATCGGGCTCTCTGCTCAGCAGGGGGCCTGCTTCCTCCTCTCTCTCTGCCTGCCTCTCTGCCTACTTGTGAATTCTGTCTGTCAAATAAATAAATAAAATCTTTAAAAAATTTTAAAAAAAATAAAGGAAGAACCATCAGGATTTCCTGAAGGATTAGATATGGGTCAGGGGAAAAGAGAAAGGTTTTGGCTTGAGCACCAGGAAGAATGAGCTGCCATGGAGAGATGGGGAAGCTGAGGATGGAGCAGTTCAAGAGGTGGGTGGTGGGAAGTGAGTTCTCCTCCCTGATGGGCTCTCGCTTCCTCGTCTGCACTCCCAAGTGCCCTCCGTGGGGTCTGGCACACAGTAATTATAGCTACTAGGATACGTTTGCTGAATTAAACGATCTTTTCCCTTTCCCTCTTATCTCCTTGAGTTCTTTTTTAGTTGTGGGAAAGAGGAATTTTTCAATTCTGTGAGCAAGTTATTTATCAACAAATCACAGTACGCATTCCCCTGGGTGTTAAGACCAGGATTAAAATGACCAAGGGAGTATTTCTCAAATGCTTCCCCAGAGGCGGTCTCCTGCTGTCTGACCTTTCCTGCTTGACAATATGGCAAATAAGTTTTGTTATTTTTTCATATGGGCTACAATAGAAAAATAGATTTTTATTTATTTTTTAATTAATTTATTTTTTGCCATTCAGTGACAAAATTCTGTAGGACATTGAAAGAAGAAACAACAGCTGGCTCAGCAAATATTTCTTTTAGGGGGAATGGCTCTATCAGAATAGGAACATTGGCTTGTGTTTCACCCTTCAAGGGACTCAGTAAACATGACCCATGGAGCACAGCCCACTACTGTCGTCAGACCAGCATGGAAACAAGTTCTACCTTTAAGACTTAAGCAGCTAAGGCCACACTCACTGACAACCCTCCTCTAGATAATTCTGACAGACCTAAGTCTGAGATAAAAGGTCACAGGAATCTTAATGGACTGGAGTTGCTCCTTCCAAAGAATCAGTTCTCTTTGTTCGAACACTGCTTATGTCAGTTAGGTATACTGTTGTTATTATGTAATTCAATAGCGTATAAAACAACAAGAGTGTGAAGAGGACCACTGGTTCTGTGAGAGCTAAGTTGCATATTTTACAAAGGCTGGAAACTGTGCTTCCAAATACACGGTTTCTGAATTAGATCTAAGGAGATAACTGTAAAAGACGGGGGAGGAAGTTGAAAAAAAAGAAAAAAGGAAAGAAAAACCCTAGAAGAATACTATACTTCCATCGTTGTGTATGTGCTGTAATTCTCACTGCTCAGTGAAGCCCGAGTCCCAGAGCTTTGAGGATGCGCTATGGATATGGCTTATAACACCAATCGATCAAACAGCAAAGAGAAGGTCTCAGGGCCTATAGCACAAGATTTGTGAATGAATGTGTATTTATAGGTTTCAATTTAAAATTAAATGTTTAAGGTGTATATGTATCATTTGTCATGATTTCTTTGCTATAACAAGTTTTTAAAAATGGATATTGACTGGTCCTGCTTAGGCCAGAAAAGACAGCTTCAAGCTCCCAAATCAAAGTTTTCTCATTTCAAAATACTAACAGCTACCCTTCCTCTCGTGGTTTTGTGTCAGGTGAGTAAATACCTAGAGAGGGAGAGACCACGCCCACAGGCCCACCCCCACCTCGCTCACATCACCTGGAAGAAGACTTACCTAGAAACCACGATGCCGTTCACTTGGAGGAATTTAAACAGGTCCTGTGCCTTCTCTCGGTCCCTGAACTTCTCCTTGGCTGTCAGGGTATCATATGGTACCAACAGAGGGTGACTGCCACCACCTGGGCTCCGGAAAGTGAGAGGGGACAACATATTTGGCTCTTCCTTTGCATCCCCCTCCCCCCAAAACAAACCTGCCCCCAGCTCACCTCCTGCAGGGGGCACCGAGAACTTGAGAACTTGGCTCACCTTTGCTCTCCAGTTCCAGCTTCTTCTTCTTGGCCCAGATGTTGTGATAGTTTTCAGCCACGACCTCCACCATTCCCTGTGTCCCACCAAGGAGATGACGGTCAGAGAGACAGCAAAGAAGAAAAATGTGTTCCAAGCAGCCTTGGGAACAGAGCACCACCAAATGCTCACAGCACACTGCTGAGTGTCTCCCATCATTAATTAGTCTGTGCTTATACATCTCATTAGTTTCATATTTTTCCATACACACAGAAAACAGTTCCTAATTCTGTCCTTCCCTGGTAAGTTATTAGCCCAGCAGTTTGATGCATTTATGAGAAACACACATTTCAATCTGAAACTGCATTCTGGTGGCACTTCCTTTGCCACAGGAGTTCAGGATTTTATTCCTGACCTGAGACAGTGAGATGCTAGCAGGAGTCAAGCTACAGTCTAGAATCCCCAAAAGCCTTGAGCTGAGCAGACTAAAAACAATCACATCTTGGAGAAAAATGGCTGCAAAGATTTCTCAAAGAGAACTCATCTTTATAGCGACCTGGGATGAAGGGAGTATGTTGGAAAGAAAACTTTCTCTAAGGTCCAAAGGGTTGGTCTGATGGGCTGAGGAGTAACTGGCCCAGGCTGGAGACTGTTTTGGCAACCAATGTGCCCGGGAGGGTAGGGTAGGGGGACGAGGCACCTTAGGACTTTCAATTTCATCCTCTGGGTTATCTGCCCCTAAATCCTGCACCACCAGGGGCCCCTGAGTGAATCCACCATGGGACACACAAGTGTCCCTACGGCTGGTGGCACCTGCTGGGACAAGGAAAGTGCCCCCACCTACGGGCCTTTCCGGCTTTTCTCCCAGCCCTTATGAGATTTTTCTCCTAGTTGTTAGCTCTGTGTGTTGATAAAGTAATTTGCTGTGTCCTCCTTTTCCTGAGGCGTTACTTATTATGATGTCCCTAGAAGAAGGGCAAAGCCTGGCCTTCTTAGAGAACTGCCTTACTCTGCTGAGACTTGCCCGGTGGCCCTGGCCCAGTGTGGCTGCCTTCCCGGCTGATACTTTAGTGGTGCTATGTTCAAGGCATTCTTCCCCCACTCACCCCTTTCTTAAAAAAACTCTTCGGAGGATAATATGCCCCTGCACTCCAGGGATTTTGGAAAGCAAGATATGCTGTCTTGCAGGAACCAACACTGACCTGGAGCTCCCTGGAGAGCACCACGTTGGAGAGGTCCAGGGGAGCAGGGCTGTAGCTGTTGCCCTAGAGAAGCAAAGATAGAATCGCTGGGTTGGCCATGGTTTTCCTCATTCTTATCAGTATCCTGACTTCAGCTGCTGAAGATGTATTCCCAGAAGACCCTCAGGGTTCATCGTTGGTGGTCCTTGGGACCAATTCTCTGGAGGTTCTAAGACTGGCCCAGTGTTGGCCCCGGGCATGCGGTCATACCTGGCTGGCCTGGGACACGCTCCGAAGTTTCTCATTTTCCCGCTGTTGAACCAGGGCCTCTCCCTCTTTGGTCCTCTCCACAGACCAGCCCACAGCCAGCATGGTTTTCAGGGACTCCCGGGCGGGCCAGCGGTAAATTTCCTTCTCCTGGAAGAAAATCCGAGCAGAAGAGATTTGCAGGCACACCCCTGCACTCTGACTGGCCTGACTCTTGCGAAGTTGGCCCCCATGGTAGACGGGGTGCAGTGGGCTCCAGCCTCCTGTCCCTAGGTCAAGATGCCCTCCGCAGAATCTCCCCTGAAGCACGTCATCATCAGTCTTTCTGACGTTTCCAAGTATGAGATCCTATACTTCCTGCGTTTAGAGGGAATGTACCAGACATTACCTAGTTTGTGGAGAAAGAGGAACAAGAATAGGAGAGTGACCCCTCAGGTTCTAGTAGCTGTTTAAGATGGGACTTGTGGAAGTGATCAGCACAAGGTTCTCCTCTGAGCTTTGAAAGTAGAATTTTTTAGATTTAGAATTCTCTTGAGCTATACACAATTTTGCAGATGGCCAGTATCCATACAATGATACATAAGTCATGCTTTACACACGGCACAATGCCGACGGCTTACAAAGAACTCTTACTGATCCCTAGATTGGAATTTGGAGTTGTGTTGAACCAAATTTCTCAATAATAATAATAAAAAACCCAAAAGACCTCTCCATATTTCCCTATAGCCCCTTCTCTCTACTCCCTTTGTCTGTCGTGACCGGGAGTCATTTCTAACTGGACTTCCTCCAGCAATTCAGTGCTCTCCTAGCCTTAAGTCCCTCACATCGACAGTCTAAGAAAAGCCCTTCCTAGTCCTGTTGCAAATGAACTATGAATGTGCTTTGGCTCAGCCTCTAAGTGCCGAACAGAGCTTCTCCATCCGATGGGTGCTCAGAGCCAAAGAACTGAACATGAGGTGGGGCTCTTGGAAACTAGTCATGGGCTCCTGCCCACTGGTGAGCTCCTGAGCAGTTTACTTCAACTGGAGAGTGAATTTGCCCAGAACTCCTCTGACCATCTGAAGGAATCCCAAGGAAAGAAAATCAGCATGGCCACTCAGTATTACCAGAATCCAGTTTCTTACCTTTTCCGTTAATGTCTTGAAAGGCCTGATCAGTGGATGGGTCTTCACATTTTCGTCCAGGGAAATTCCGTATTTCCATCCATTCTGACTCTGTAGAAATGTTCTCAGTTCAAATATCCTTGGCATCCAAAGAGCCCTGCTGTGTGACCCAAATCCCAGCTTCTATTTTCACTGAACAAATGGAATAATGGGATGTGACAAGAGCTTGGAAATTCCCCCCCAAAGTGTCTAATTGATCCTTTCAGGCCATCAAGCTCTCTGCCCCCTAAATTGTGAACTCTGCTCCTTTATTTCTTCTTGTTTCAGCAGCTGTCCTCACTGCTTACTCGCTTGTGTTTCAGACAGAAAGAGGTTTCAAAAGACCTGAGAACAATGCTTCTCAGGTCATCAGCATGTCATGATTACAGGCAAGGATGGAAGTCAAGGCCAAAGGCCAAAGGGGACTGGACCTGTTGCCCACTGCCTAGAGGGGGCCGACCTGATTAGCACTGTGTGCCCGCCCACCCTAGAGCAGAACTGTAGCAAGGCATGTCCCTTGGAGTCATGGAAGTTTAAGAGTTTCAAAATTCATTCAACAAACATCAGTGGAATGCCTGCTACAGTAGGTGCCAGACTCTGTCCCAGGCACTGTGGATACAGAGGTAAGTTAGAGCCCCCAATGGCCATAACCTCACAGCCCAAAGTCTCCTAACTGGTTTTTCTCAATCTCCACCTCTACACGCTTATTAACGTGTCTCTTTCTCAAGCTTCTGTTCCTTCTCCAGAGCACATTCTCCCTGGTAGATGAAATTCAGGCCCATGGTCCACAGGTGGACTAATTTCAAATCAGTATTCCAGCCCAGATGTCTTCCCTAATTTCCAAACTTATTTAAGCTTGGCTTGGATGCCACAGTTACCTCCTCACATGCCTGAAGCAGAACCTTGTATTTCACTCTTCTTTGGGGGGCCCCGTCTTAGTCTCCCTGCATTTCAGTAAATGGCACCAGCGTACACTCACTTTCCAAGCTAGACATGTGGCAATCTTCCTTGACGCCCCCTTCTCTGCACCCTCTCACATGTGTTCAACTTCCCAGACCTGTTCATTTGCCTGCCTCTCCCTAGTTTCCGGGTCAGTGTTTCAGCTCTGGCCACCATCAGCTCTCACCTGGATTACCATAACAGCCTCCAGTCTCACCATCTCTCTGTGGACTCCATTTTCTATGCGACCCTCAGGTGAGATTTATAAAATCACCCGGATCAGGGCACTTTGCTGCGTTAAGATTTTCTGACTCCCAGCTGTCATAATGGTAAAACCCAAACTCCACAGCCTCTAAAGCTATCATGAGATCTTGCTGACTTTCTAGACTCATTTCTCACCCTTCTTCCTCTGCTCTACTCTGTGATCCCACCACATTGAACTATGGTTCTCCAAGGCCACCAAGCACAAACAATCTCTCTCTCTCTCTCTCTCCCTCTCTTTCTCTCTTGTCTCTGCTTGCATCTGCTGCTCCCATGGACCGCAGTGCATTTGTTTCCCTGGGCCTGGATAACGACCCATCCCTCCTCATACGGTACAGATGTCACCAACTCACGGAAGCATTCCTGGACCCTTACTGTTGACTTAGGGACTCCTCTTACAGGTTATGTGCTCTAACCTGGTGCTCCTGACCACTGCTGAGCTAAACAAGCTGTATGATGACTGGCTTCATCTGTTCACTCCACCAGACCGTGAGGCTCTTGCGGGCAGGGGAGAACACTCTTTCCTTTGCTAGATAATCAATGCCCACTAGATAATGGTGAGCAAACGTGTTCCCTTATAAATGTGGAGCTTACGGTCTAGTGGGAGAGGGAGAGAGACTGACCACATACCACATCAGGAGAGGCACAGTTGATAACTGGCATCACTGTGTAATTCTTATAAATATATTAAAGTGCTATAAAAACACTATGAAGGAAATGGGTAGGAGGCTAAGAAGGCCTACATCTGGGAAATCTGGGAAAGGGGTACGTTAGGAATTCACACTGAGATGGGTAGTTGAAGGATGAACTGGTGACTGGCGTTGGCATGTGTGGATGCAGATGGGGACCTGGCTCAGGGTGAGAAGGGGCTCATGGGGAGTGTGTGTGTGTGTGTGTGTGTGTGTGTGTGTGACGGAGACAGAGAGGAACAGACAGAGATACTAAAAGAAGGGGATGTGGCTGGAGGGCAGAGGGAGCGATGGGGCTGGAGATGGCAGCAGAGGCCAGATGAGATAGTGTCTACTGTTAAGCCACATTTAAGATTTTGGCCTTTGTATTAAAAATGGTCAGAAGCTATTGAAGGATTTTAACAAGGAGAAGGATTGGACTGGGAAACAGTGGTAGAATAGGACTCAATTTGCATACTGAAACTAGTACTTGCCAACAGCGTAAAGAACAGAACAGACAAAATGCACGTGGGCAGACTGGTTAGGATGTTATCACCAGCATCTGGGCCAAGGATGACTGTAGCCTGGACTAGAGCCATGGCAGAGAGAGAGACCTACACAAATGTGAGAGGGACTAAGGAGGTAAAATCCACATGGCTTAGTGAGAGACTGGCTGTTGCTCTCAGTTCGTGAAGGTGTCCCTTTCCCCTGATCCCTGGGCTGGCCAAATGGGCGTACTGATCCTTCGAGAGCGGGGGTCAGCAAACTAGAGCAAACTGGCTTGCCCTTCAGCCAAGCACTGTTGTAGAATTAGTTTTTTTTGGGACACAAGCACACTCTTGTGTGTCTCCTCTGCCTACTATTGTGTGGCAACAGCAGAGATGGGTGGTTGTATCAGAGACCGCCTAGCCCACAAAGCCTAAAATGTTTACTATCTCGCCCTTTACAGAAGAAGTGTGCCAAGCCCTGTTCTAGAATCACGAGGCATGAGCTCATTCTACAGTTAACAAGGCTTGTTGTTATCATCAGTCCCAAACAGAAACTGATCAAAGAATAAAGGCAGACCCCAGATCAATACAGAGGCTGAGCCAGTGGATCAAGGTGTCCCTGCTCCAGGGCACACGGCTCCGAGGTAGTTTTCTGTGGCTTCGTAGAGGACCTGGCTTCCTAGTTCTGCACCGGAAGCCGCAGCTGAGCAATGGCCCCAATTCTTCCCTGGCTGCCCACAGGAATCCTGGATGGCTTTGGCACAGGCCTCCCACTTCGCCTGCCAGCATTAAAGGGCTGACAGAGCAATTAAACTCATTAAGCAGCCTGACCTCATGTGGTGAGGAATTTTAAACACCAGATGGACAGGCTGATTAATAAGGGAGTGTCTAGAAATTCTTCCAATGCCTGCCATGGGAAGATAGTGTGTCATCCCTAGAATAAAATTCAGTCTGCTGGCAAAATGCGAGGGCAAGGCTTCAGTTTTATTTCCGCTTTTCCAAGGGTACATTCCAAGAAAAAAACATAATGAAAGCTTCCTGCCCCGCATTACACGTTGACGTCAAAACCACGCAAGCCATGTGCTTGGAGCAAATCCTAGAAAATGCAATGTTTAGAAAGAAGTTAACGGTCCTGGAATCAATCATTTTCTTGAGAAGTACAAAAAGCAATACTGGCCCTTGCTGCTGCCTATTTCTCTAGCCTCCACCAACCCTGGGAAATTGCTGCTCAGTAATAATGAAAGCTCTTGGCACGGCCAGTCCATCACTGAGACAAATCAGGCAGATTTCCAGAATTGGACCCTTTAATGTTATTGGGCTGTTCCCACCCCCCCCCCCCCGACAATTGTCAGTTGGATGATAATCCCTACCTTGTCACAGGCCCATTTATCATGTGAATGCTCTGCATACTTGGTGACGATGTATTCCCATTTTTCAGGCAAGGAGAAACTGTGAAATGAGGAAAAAAAAAAAAAAAAAAAACCACGTTACGACCTCTCCAAGCAATTGAGCTGGATGTATGGTGAAGATGGCCAGCATCAGCAATCCCCAGTCAGAGGTTGGATTGCTGCCCCAAAGCCGAAGCTGGATTCCCAACAGTGAACTTCTGTGTGGAAGGATGGCATGTTCATGCTGGGCCACACACATACACACCCTATCTCATCAGAGGACGTCCCTGCAGGAGCTCAGCTGCACAGGTTACCTCCTTCCAGCTGCTCCAAGTGCCCTTGGCTTCCAGAGACCCACCCTGGCTCCTGGGCCACACCAGTTTAGGTGAGACAGGGAGAATCCCTTTATCCAAAGACCCTACCTGTCACCCCATCACTCCAATCTGGGAATGCCAGAAAGGCATAGATAGAAGAGCAGATATTACAAAATAGTGGCAGTCGTCAACATTTTTGGATGCAGTGACTCATGTTTAAATATTAGAATGTGGTTAGGAGGGCAGACACCTGTTCCTTTGAGAAACAAGTCTTACATTGCACAGAGTCTTATGTGAATAGTCACCAAGAACGGGCATACGACTAGGCCAGTCAGACTCACTGTCCCTGGCATCGAAATCTGAATCTTGAGATGTTTGAGACTAAGGCAGCAAGCTCTTCCAGCTGATTCATCCAATGGAGATCCTACTGGAAGGTTCTTCATTTGGTCACTCTGCCTTGTTTCCTGTCCTTCCTGAGGCCTGGTTAGTCAGCTTTTCTCTAGGTTTTGATACCAAGTCACTGAATCCTTGCAATAAGGTGATTCTCTGCTTAACTTATAGCTCTGGTCACTCATATTACTCAAAGAACCATACTGGTGCCAGAGGTATATGTGAAGAAATCGGAACTCTCAAAATAACGTGGAACCATGAACATCATTAGCAAACAGCTACTCTAGTGTTTATGAAGGCATCCAGGTTACTAATACCATCTGTCATCCTCCAGCACATTTACATTTGCACAAGGTGAAGTTCTCCAAAGTCAACATCTGCCTTCTCTTGGGCCCTAGACTGGTGATTTGCCATGCCCCTTACCTCTTCTTTATGGTAGGTTCAATTTTGTTTCCCTCCCTCCCCTTAGCTCAAGGTTCCAGATGATGGAATATGGACTTAATTTTCCCGAAGATGAATTTTATACATTATCAAAGCTGATAGTCCCTAGGAATGGCTCCTATGATGCCTGTCATATGCGAACTGTTGCCACAAAACACAAGTCCTAGGGGCTCATACAGGAGGTCTTGCTTTCCCTGCTCTATCTAAAGCATTTTTAGAGTTCTTCATTTAAAATGCACCTAGATGGTGCCTGCGTGGCTCAGTTGGTTAAGTGACTGCCTTCGGCTCAGGTCATGCATGATTCTGGAGTCCCGGAATCGAGTCCCGCATTGGGCTCCCTGCTCAGTGGGAAGTCTCCTTCTCCTTCTGACTCTCCCTGCTCTTGTGATCTCTCTCTCATTCTCTCTCTCTCTCAAATAAATAAAATCTTAAAAAATAAAATAGAGATGAAGACTGCATGACCTGCAATACATCGTCATAACCAGGAAAAAACTGTAACAAGTCAAAATTGAGTCTATGTTGCCCAATATTTTATCTGCGGCCTAGCCATTACCAGGGAGGAATGCTGGAGAACCAGAAGGAGGGAGGAAAAGACACTATTATAAGGTTATTCCAAAATTCCAGCAAAATTCCAGCATGGCAAAGAGTGGGTCCAGTCTTTCAAATAAGGACCCCATGCTGTTCTGTACTCATACCCCGAGGTCTTACTGGAATTCAGCTGAGTGTTATTTATAGAGTTGTTTTGATGTACGATGCTATTAGAACAATAGAGGTCTAATTCACAAAGAAAGAAGATTTTGTCAAAAAACTCATTAATAAATTAATTGCATCATTTGTCAGGGCGAGTCTTGCAATGCCTCAGGCGACATTTACTTGTGGAGAACATTCATCTTTTATAATAAGTAAACCACCCCCCAAAAGAAAGCCCAGAACATAATAATACAGTATATAATCAGATATGGATGGATGAGACCTTCAGAAGTTGAGGACAAAATCCAGTGCGTGATGTGACTTGTGGTGTTAAGGGAAATGATCAGCAGTGTTGGCTGGAGGGAAGGAAGGAAAGTTTACATTTCTTGCCACCTTCTGAAAGAGAAACACTGGCCACTGCACGAGATAAAGGACCAGCTAAGAGAGGATTCTGGACTCACTTCATGGTGTTGATGGGTTTGGGGTCAAAGTTGCCATCCGCATCCACTGAGATCTGCTTCTCCAATGTGGCTGAGATTCTGGTGTCTAAATAATCTGGTGGCAGGGCCCCCGCTATAGCACTGAGACAAGGAAGGGCCATTCGGAAAAGGTCTGGGTCATACTTCTGTGAAGAAAGACAAAGGCCGTGTTAGTATAGAGATGAGAAACAGAGCTACCCACGCAGAACCATTCAATAATCAGCTGAAAAAAATTAACATGCTTGCACTTGCCCAGGTTAACCAAAATGGGGAATGTGTAAATCCTTGGATACTTTCTGGGGGAAACTGAGTGATCCTTGCAGGATGAAACGACAACCTGCGAAGCCCTCAAGTCATCATTGCTTTAAGTTGAAAAACCTTAAATTGAGGTTTAAATTGTTATCGCCCAAATAGTTAATTGCAAGTGTATCTAAGGGTTGGAGTGGTCTATAAACTTGTCTGCCATAGAAGGTTATAGAAACTGATCCAACCTGTGACTGGATTGGGCAGAAGCAGCTCTGCAAGTCCCCGCACGAGCTGATATGGGTCTTACGTTGGTATCACCAGCAGAAGCTCAGTATCACATCCACTCTCTCTTGAATGGGGCCCAAAAGAAATTTAAAATAACATGGGGTGAGGAGCAGCTTCTGATCTACTCATACTAGACCAAAGGAACACTGGAATGAAGAAAGTTTAAGTGCAGGTGAACAGCAACTGCAGCTATACACATGCTCCAGACTTCGGTGAGAAGACCAGACCGACTCCTTTCCACCTTTAAAGTCGATGACCTCAGAAATCTAAATAACCTGGGTTAAGGGGAGTGGAGGCAAGTGTGAGAGTCTGAACTTACTTCGCTCAGACTCTGCAGAGGCTTGGGATTCAGAGGCCCACCATTTTCACTCAACTTCCCCCTCAAACAAGTGGCTGTGAAGAACCTTCCCCAGAATGGCACGCGGTCTTCTGAAAAATCCCATGTCTCAACCTCGCAGCAGTTGTTAGGGTTTCTTCTCTATACGTGAACTTGGTAGAGGCTGGCTAACAGGGGCCACACAATGTCAGAAGGAGAGGAGTGGGGTGGCATGTAAGTCAAGACTGAACCTCGGACATATTTTTCTAATTTACTCTGGGAGTCCTTCTGTGAGTCTGGCAAGATCAGCTGTTCTGAGACTTTTCCTCACCTGTGAAATGACGATTAGCAGAGTTCCTGTTCCAGAACATTGGGGGGGGGGGGTAAGGATGGTGTAATATGCTTGTGGAGTAATTGGCACTGTCCCTAGCAGGTGGCAAAGGCGGATAATATTAGCTATCGTTATGCATAGGCATTGATTATTCCCTGGTTATCAAGGCCCTCCCTCTTTGTTTGGGAAGTACTGCCACTACCTTATGGGAAAGGGAGTCAAAAATCCCCCAGAAGAGCTTCTCCGTCAGGTGCAATTCTTCTTCCACAGCTAGCCCGTAGCTCCCCCATCCTGAAGGCAGACAGTAATACTTCCAGCACTGTTCATAGTGATTTGTCAGAAGCTGGGAGGTTGAACAGGATTGTACCAGTGAGTGGGGCAGAGAAGTTCCACAGGCGTCCGCACCATGTAGGGAAGAACAGAATAACAAACAGCCAACATGAGAGTGAAACCAACTGCTGAACCAGCTGCGTGAGCTACAGAGAGGCCCCTGGACACTACTGGGAATGGGCCGTTTTCCTGCCTGATGAGCTCTAGCCTGAGCTGAATCCACCTGTAATTCCTGTGCCTCCTAATACGCCCCTCACAGTTGGAAAATGGAGAGAAACTGTTTCTACTTCCAACGAGAAAAAACCTTCCAGGCCCTTGAAGGTGGGAAGAACGCCTTCTGAGACATTTGTTTACAAATCTAGAAGATTCTCAGTGATGCTGCTATGGGAATGATGGAAGCATGTGGTGGGTCTGAATATTTTCTCTACATTGATTTCTGCCCATGGCTTTCCTTGCTTTTCTCTTGAGCCTTCTGACGGCTCGGCCATGTTACCAGAGTTCCACATGTGGCCAGCAGAGGGCAGAAGTACAGCGCCAATGTTCCCATCCCAGCAGGTGGGATCCACATTCTCTAAGAAAAGTCCTGTTGGTCTAAGACATAAAGGTGAGCTCACTGAATGCTATTGATGCTGCTTCCTCAGGAGCCAGAATCCAGCTGACTGTACAGGCCTGCTGAGGAAGCAATGCCAAGTTGAACTGTGAAAACCATGGTTTTCAGCTAAAACATTTATTGGGATTAAGATTCGAGAGAACAAGCCCTTGGAGGGCAGCGGAATCTCTGCCAATATACAAACTGTTTTCTGCTGGGCACGGAGACAGAGGATGGAACTAAAGGATTCTGGGCATTCTGTTTATCCCAGTAAAGTGCATCTTGGAATCCTTGCTTAGACTATTTCTGAGAAGAAGGAAAAGTTCTGTTAAGTCACCAAGGCAGAATTTTCAGATGTGGCTGGCCACGGCTGACACAATGAACATGCAAATACAGCAGGTGCCTCTTAGGTAAAATATAAAAAACATGGTTCTCTTGGGTGGGCAGCTGATTGTGGTGCACTCCCACTCAGACCCAGATGCTCCCTGTGCTGGTGATAAAACTCTTGTAATGTATGAGAAAATCAAGGAGACAACAGATAGCTCTGTGACTGTACTTTCCATTAGTAAAGGAAAACAGGGATAAGAGTAAAAAACAAAAAAGAGGGACTGTTATAGAGGAAGAAAGAAGGCACTAGACAGTACGGATGGGTTCTGTAAGTTCTTAGGTTCTATACTTGAATGAATAATCACCAAGTCTTCAAAGCTCTGAGATTGAAGATATTCTGAAAACCTAATTAAGGTACAAAGTGCAAAAATCCAAGTCCCCCTCATTAACTTCTACTAACTAACATTTAGTCAGTGGAAAGCAATTAAAGAAAATTGGAGCAGTTAATGATTTACTCTCTGCAACCCAGACAAGAAGGGGTTTGATAGGGTGGGTTCTATCTTGCTAGCCCTCAGCTTAAGAAAGTCACATCCATTTAATGTGTCTTTTGCTCCCCCAGTTGTGAAGACCTCACGTTTTGCAAGGCAAGTCTTCATGCCATGGACGGTGTTTCTGTTAAAGTGAGGAGGTTCACCTTAAGGGGCATTTTGCAGTATTCGTTGAGCTGTGGCACATCAAAAACCAGACGTCGCAGGAGCTGCTGTAACATGGAAGGCCTCAAGTGACTGCAGTGTGAAATAAAAACAGAGAGATCAAGTTAAAAAAATAATAATAAAGGAAGGAAGGGAGGAAGGAAGAATGAAAAAAGAAACACTCATCCATAACCATACACCAGAGCTAAGCCCTGAATACTTAGCTCCTAAAGTAAGATCTTGGGTAAATCACAGCAATGATAACACACTTTAAAAAGGGAGTACAGGGGGCACCTGGGTGGCTCAGTGGGTTAAAGCCACTGCCTTCAGCTCAGGTCATGATCTCAGGGTCCTGGGATCGAGCCCTGTACCGGGCTCTCTGCTCAGCAGAGAGCCTGTTTCCCCCCACCTCTCTGACTGCCTCTCTGCCTACTTGTGATCTCTGTTGAATAAATAAATAAAATCTTAAAAAAAAAAAGTGAGTACAGTTGACCCTTGAACAACATGGCAGTTAGGAGTGCTGACCCCTCTCCCACTCAGCCAAAAATCCATGTATAACTTTACAGGGTGCCTGGGTGGCACCACTGGTTAAGTGTCCAACTCAATTTTGGATCAGGTCATGATCTCAGGGTCATGAGATTGAGCTCCCTGTTAAGCATCCAACTTAATTTTGGATCAGGTCATGATCTCAGGGTCATGAGATTGAGCTCCCTGTTAAGCATCCAACTTAATTTTGGATCAGGTCATGATCTCAGGGTCATGAGATTGAGCTCCCTGTCAGACTCCGTGCTCAGTGGGAGTCTGCTTGAGATTCTCTCTATACCTTAGTGCCCCCCCCCCAACTCTCCCTCTCAAATAAATAAATCTTAAAAAAAAAAAAATCTATGTATAACTTTTGACTCCCTCCAAAACTTTACTAATAGTCCACTGGTGACTGGAAGCCTCACCAATAATGTAAACAATTAACACCCATTTTCTATTACATGTATCATGCACTGTGTTCTTATAATAAAGGAAGCTAAAGAAAAATATTAACAAAAATCATAAGGAAGAGAAAATACAGTTAGAGTACTGTATTTATTGAAAAAAATCCACATACAAGTGGACCCGCACCATTCAAACCTCTGTTATTCAAGGGTAAACTGTATAGTTAAAACATAGAAAGAGGAAATGTGTGGTTAATGAATTGAAATACCTAAGGTAAAGTCTCATCACTGGGTGACGAGAGGTTGTAGGGCCTGTGCACACTCAAAATGTAATCATTATGTACAAAGAATATAAAAGAAAGAAGGTGCAGTGGATTTTATAGCCATCTCTAAGGGCCAGCTTTCCCTTTGACTTTGCAAAGGATGAAGCTGGATCTGACCAGTACATAGGTGGAATCCGAGGCCACCTACTGGTATGATCAGAAGGGAATTGAGGCCTTCTGAGCTACTTATCCTGAAATCCTCACTATTGGAATCATGTCTTTAGGTTAAGGCTCTGTCTTCAAAAAAAACTTAAACAGGCAAACGCAGTAGCTAATTAGAGAATAATTTCTCAAATTATCAAAGAGCTCACGGCCTTGGTAGGTGATGCAAGTAAACTCTAAGAGAAAGGCGAGATAAGCAACATTGATTTAGCTTTTAGTTGTAGACTGCCAAACCTTTTAAAAACCAGTAGCACCTCCAAGTTCTCTGCCCAGAAAAGTGCCTGTACACACACATATAATTTAGAAGTATGTTCAGCTCAAGACCGCCTGAATTCCATCCACAGATGGGTAAGGAAGAAGCTGTGGAGGAAAAACTTGCTTCTGGATCTATCTTAAGAACCAAAACAAGAGCTCTTCATCTGAACACTGAATACTTGCCTAAAAGACAATCTCATTTTCTGGTCCATGGAGACTCAGGGCAAGAGCCTGAGCTGTGTCCCCCATTTCTCCACAGTGAGAGATGAACTCAAGGGAGAGGGGATCAGAAAGCTTGTGGCAAGGGGGTGGGGAGGGACAGAGCATATCCTTCGAGGAGATGACTGAGAAAGTGGTGGGTGTATGGCTAAGGCCTGAAAGCTTCCTCAGACTGGATTTGCCAGTTTTTCAATTACACAATTAAATGTAGCGGACAGGGAAGCATCCAGGCAGGTGAAAAACTCGGGTGGGGGTACTTACTTGCAAATGGCGAGCAAACATTCTTCTATGGTGTCCCTCTGAGCTTTGGTGAGGGAACGTCCCTTGGAAAGCCGGTATATGGTCTGCAGTGTAGAATCGATGAGAGATGTGTAGTGCTCCGTTCCGGCAAAGAGCGGGGCGCATCTTGTGAGGAGTGGGAGCACGGCGGAACATAAGTACCTATTTAGGGCAAGCGCAGCCTCTGTGGTGCTCAGGGAAACCTGGGAAAGGGGATTGGGACACTGGTTAATCTCCCTGGGAAAGACTGAGCAAAGCTTACCCGGAGTTCGGAGCTCCCATCTAGCAGGTGGGACAGCTTACTCACAACAGCGTCTCACAGCCACAGGGTGAACAACTTTCTACCTTGTCAGCAGACCCACTTCTCTTTGGCATTTTCAATGAGAAAATACAAAGTCAGGTTAAAAGTAAAAACAAACAGAAGGAATGCAAAGGCTGGCTGGCCCTAACTCATTCCACAACCATCTGTTTCCCTTGAAGATGGATTCTAAAACCTATTAACATCAGCTGATGACCAGTCTAACCTACCACGTCTGCAAAGGCGAGCTGCAAGCTACTGTATTATTATTCTGTTTCCGCTCTCTTTTCTCACCTTATGGAGACTCAATAGTTGTCCTCTTGTGATTTTGAGATTAGTAAGTGGTTACTGGCCAAAAAAGTCATCAAACCACTGGTTTTGTGACAGTTTTAGTGACAGAAAGTGGAGATCTGACCCCCGTCACTTAAATTATAAGCTTTGTGAGCCATTCACGAGCTGATGAATGGCATGAGGTAGAGGTCACTAAAGGGAACCTAACTTTACTTGGGAAAAGGGTACACGGAATAGAAACTTGGGACCCGCTCTAAAACTCTGCTGTAATCTTCACTCACAGGGTCCTTTCTCATTCATTTAGACAGGCTAGATACAAGGATTGCTCTCTTAGTGACACTTAGTCAAAGCATTCTCAGCCACCATCTTGGAAAACTGAAGAACTTCGAACTTGAGATCCACAAAGATGAAATCTTTTCCTAGCATGTCCTATGATGATCACAGCCGTTAGATCTATAACACATTTTCTATAACCTATAAAGTGATAAACTGTTTCAAGCTGTACACATTTCTGGGTATTCCTATTAATAATCAAAAGTCTGTCTTTGGGAAGATTCAGTAATCAGACTGAAAGAAATAACACATCTTTCACATTTATCATTTTGACAGAGTTGTCACAATGGGGAAGGACAGAGCTTTGATTTCCAGTGGCTTAAAGGTTTTCCAAGGAGAATGCATGTACCGAGGAACTGCATGCTTAACTTCTTGAGCTGCAGATGGTGCTTAGACAAGGTTGTGATTGGAACACCAAATGGTAACACAGCATTTGCCATTTATTTGCTCTATTAAAAAAATCGAATGATCAGATCAGGAACCTTGAGAATGTCTCACAAGTTAAAATAATTACTGTTTTTTAAATCAAGGAATTTATAGAAAAACTCAAAACAAAAATAGCTGTGGAATCATTGTTTTAATTATCCAAAGGGACCATATGCCCTTGACACTTTCATGGATATGCCATTTCTTATTCCCATGCCACAGATAGGAATGGTGCTCCCATTCAGATTGCGGCTTGTATAGCTTTCCCATTGCTGGGTGACCCCATGCATTTGTGAGTAACCCATTCAGGTGGAATCCATCCCAGTTAAGATACCATCTAGCTGATCACCCACCGCAGAGCTCAGACTGCTATCTCTGTTAGACGCTAGGGGGAGCCTTTGAGAGACTTTACTACTGATTAAGAAGACCTGCTTCTTCTGGCTCTCTAAAAGCAACCTTACACCGGCAATATGTTTTTAGACTCATGCTGATTGAATTATTCTTTTCTCTTTAGACCCAGCCCTCCTGGTGCTCTGTTCCTGACTTGGGGCATCATGCATCTTTCGTTTAAACTCTTGGGGCCTCCTATCTTGATGTCTGTGGATGCTGGATTCTTCACCCTTGATTTTCAAGCTTGAGTTTGCCCTTAACCTCTGGTCTTGACCTTTTCATGCCCAACACTCCAAAACTGCTTGACTTGGAAACTATCTTCCCGGCGATCAGTGCATAAAACTTGAGGAAGGAGAGTGGGAGAAGTATTTCCAGCCTCTAATTTTGCCAATCAGCCTTTTTCATAAGCAATAAGCCCTGGTTCTCAACTGAGGAAGATATTGTCCTCAGGGGACATTTGATGAGATCTAGAATTGGTTTTATAGGCGGTGCTACTGATCTCTAGTGGGCAGAGGCCAGGGATGGTGCTAACTATCTTAAAATGCCCAGGATGTGCCCCCACAACCAACAGTGCCAAGGCTGAGAAACTTGTAACAGAGGAACCTGGATTGAACATTTGAGGTCAAGTTTACCTACATTTAAGTCTCTGGCACAACAAATGAAGATCTTCCATTTCTTGGTTCCTCTCTTTTCTCACCCTTTAAAGCAGCCTGCTAACATGTAATCAATGAGTAGACAGAAAACATTCATTTTGAAATCCAATGTCCCCAATGTACAATGACAGAAAAATATTTTTTTCTTATTTTAGCCACTTACTGTATCTAGAGAGGCAGAGGCTCTTAAGTCAGGTAAAAATCCAACCTCTAGCAAGTGGAGCAGAAATGTTTGATCCTTGATGCCATAAACACGATCCAAGAAAAGCACCATGGGTGCCTTGTGGTCAGGGCAGAAGTTAGCTGCCATATCTGGCTCACTGATGGACCCATCTGAAAGACACAGAGAATGTCACATCCCCTCTTCTATCTCCACAGTCTCAAAGGCAACACGGAGCGTGTCTGTCTATGCCTTGTTATCCTAACAAGCAATAGGAATACGATATTGTGCTGGAACCAACTGATACTGCCTTGGGAAAGCTGGCTGTTTACATTTCCGGAATTTTTTTGCGCCAGCTGTTAGACATACTCACTATTAAAAACTAAAATTTCTGATCAAGTCAATTATATTTAGGAAGGTGACAAATACTCAAAACTTTTCACCTCCTAAAGGTCTTACTATAAACTATACTCTTGAGGTCATTTCCATCTATTTTATTTGCATGTTGGAAATATAATACAATGGTGTGCCATGTGCATTCTCTTTCCAACTCCATGGCTCAGGGACACATATTGATAGCATGCAATGGACCATGGTGAGAGGACTTACATCACAGAAATGGGCAAATGCTGGGAAACAGGGCTTGAGCTTTTGCTTTGTTGACTGAAGACACAAGAAAGGAAGGGAGAAAATGTAAGGTAGATGAAATTTAAGAGTGTGTCTTGTTTGTAGCCATCACATCATAAATAGTGCAAAACTGAGGAACTACCCTCTTCGTATTTGGAAACTATTACCTGATATAGGTGAAACTGAGAACAGCTCATCCAGTAATTCTAATCTTATTTTGATCAAAAAAGTTCAAAGACAAAGTGAGGAATACCACGAAGAAAACAAAAACTTCTTGACTTGGAGAATAAAGACAGGAGTTTGAAAGAGGACACAAAAGAAAAACAGTCTACCTCTTAATGTTACATTAACATCAAAAATGAGGGAAAAGAGCCCCTAAGCGATCAAGCTAAGAAAGAGCATTTTTACATACTGTACTTCAGAAGTCACCCTGAGAGCCATGAAGGTTCAGTGCTCTCCAGCCCAGAGCCCCATTCAGCTCAGGGATCAGGCAGGGGAGGGCTCTGGCCTAGGAAGAAAGCAAGAAGGGAAGGGATCCTTCTGAAAGGAAGCTGCTTGCCTCTTCTTTCCTGGACACCAGGGGGAGCCAGATCTGAACAGCTAGAGCTGAATGCATCTCACACCCACCTTGTGTTCTAGGGAACATTACTTTTGTTTAATTTATTTTTTTCCCATTCATTTGTTTGTTCATCCATTTATTTTCAGTAGGTCCCAATGCGGGGCTCGAACTCACAAGTCTAAAATTAAGACTTGAGATAAGATCAAGAGTTGGGACACCCAACTGACTCAGCCACCCAGATGCTCCTGAGAAACATTATTTCTGTAAGATGTTTAGTGCTCAGAAGTTTGGGAAATACTAAGTTCAACATCTGCTTTATCATATGATTTTTCAAAGGTTCTATAGTCTCAATGTTCTTCATGATAAATGTGTTATTTTTGAGACTGACGTCACTAAGATTGAGTAGGAGATCTCAGCCTTTGTCTCCCACAAAGATCAGTAATTAGACAGCTATCCAAGAACAAAAACACCCCTGGGAGAGGCCAGGAGTCTACCTGAGAAACTTGAGCAACACAGTGGAACAAAAACCCCAAGAAAACTGCATAAAAAGGTAAGGATGCCTTTTGCTGGCCTCATCCCCGTTCAGTGCCAACCAAGGAGGAACTCCTCAGCTAGAAAGAGCTCTCTTCACTGGGAAAGGAGAATGGGGTGAACAATCACCTCCTCTAGCCTTTCAGGGCACCACATAAAGGACACCCTTCAGGTTCACCCCACCTGGAGACCAGTGAAGTGGAGATGTCTCAGGACAAGAAAGAGGGGCAATGGCTATCTGTTCCAGCTATGCAGGGGAGCCACTGTGGCTTTCAGTAACCTGCTCTGCAGAGGACCCCAGCAGCTCTCGCCATGGAAGAAACCAACAGCCAGCATAGCCACCATGAAACCCTGGCAGATTCTCAGGTTTTGTGTTTGCAGATGCCCAGCCCCCTGGGTCTCTTCCCACTCCCATCTCCCTCACTGCCAGAACCCAGGATCTGCACTGGCAAAGAGTCCTGGACTCTGCAGCTGTGTGAGTTCAAGATGTCAGCGAGACCCTTGTGGCTGCTACCTGGCATTATGCACCCTTGGGAAGACTTCATCACTGGCTTCTGTTGCCATGTACACACCCAGGGTGAGATCCTGCAGCCATGGGCATGCACGCTGACATGCAGGGTCCCACAGCTGCTTGTGGCCTAGCCCTGGCCTTGCCTCGGGTCTGTGGCCTGCACTGCTGTGCTCATTTTGTCACTAGCACCTGCAACTATGAACTTGCCTCCCACTGGCCTGGGTCTTGTCATTGGCATCCACTGCGGTACACTCGTGTAAGACCCTGCGGCCACAGGTATGCATGCCAATAGCCAGGGTGTACACAGGTACTAGTGAACCCACAGAGTTTGCCCTGATCCTTGCTGCTGGCCCTGGCTCCTGTCACTCCACGTGTGCCTGCACTTGGCCAATGCCACTACACAGGCACCGGTGGCTGGTCCCTGCAGTGGAGTGGGTATATACCACCAGCTCCAGCTACCACCACTGCCTGACCTCGTTCCTAGTTGTGAGATGTGGACTTACTGCTGAGGACCCCAGCAGCCCTTGCAGCTACTGAGGATTCCTGCAGCGCCTGCCAAGGACCACATAATTGTCAATGTGGTGGACCCCAGTGGCCTGAGTTGCTAAAACATCAGATGCCTGCCCCCATACCCAAAGCCAATACCCAGCCCTGTACTTGGTGCCCTGTCCCACTGTATCTGGGCTCACAGCATGCTTTAATATGCGCCCTCCCAAGCCCCTGCTGCCCGAGGGTGAAGGTCTTTCCTTACCAAAGTCGGTCCTTTAAGTCTGGAAGAGGTGACTGCTTCTTCCAGTGTGCAGGTAGCTATGTGAGGCTGTAGGTATCACATAGAAGAAAGGAAACAGGACACCACAAAGAGAAGACAGTAACCTTCTAGTCATTGACCCCAAAGAAATGGAGATACATGAACTACTTGACAAAGAATTCAAAATAATTATTCTCAAGATGCTCAGAGAGCTACAACATAGAAAAACAATGAAATGAAAATGAATTCAGGAAAATACAAGAAGAAAATGAAGCAGAACACATAAAAAAACAGATAAAAATTTTGCAACTGAAGAATACAATGACCGAATGAAAGAATTCATTGTTCAGAGCACTTCAGCAGGACACTGGACCAAGCAGAAGGATCAGGGAGCTCAAGGAAAGATCATTTGACATTATCCAGTAAGAGGAACAAAAAGAAAAAAAGAATGAAAAGGAATGAAGAAAGCCTATGCGATTTATGGGACAGCATTAAGAGAAACAATCTACATCACTGGAGTCCCACAAGGAGAAGAGAGGGGAAAGTAGAAAGCTTATTTAAGTATAGTTGAGAAGTTCCCAAAACTGAGGAGATCTTTGATATCCAAGTTCATCAGCCTAATAGGTTATCCCCAAACCTACAGAATGGGAGAAAATATTTGCTAACCATGTCTATGACAAGGAGTTAATGTCCAAAATATATGAGGAACTCATACAACTCAAATGCAAAAGATGCCAAATAATCCAATTAAAAATGTGCAGAAGACATAAATAGACATTTTCCCAAAGAAGACATCCAGATGGCCAACAGACACAGGAAGAGATGCTCACATCACTCAGCCTCAAGAAATACAAGTCAAAACTACAGTGAGAGACCACCTTACACCTGTCAGAATGGCTATTATCAAAAAGACAAGGAAGAGCAGCTGCTGGCAAGGATGTGGAGAAAAGGGAACCCATGTGCACTGTTGGTAGGAACATAAATTGGCGCAGGGGCTATGGAAAACGGTACGAAGATTCCTCAACAAAATAAAAAAACAGAATTGCCACATGATCCAGCAATTCCACTTCTGAGTAGATACTCAAAGGAAATGAAATCACCCTCTCTAAGAGATACCCGCACCCATATGCTCACTGCAATACTATTCACAGTAGCGGACACGGCAACAGTCTGAGTGTCCGTTGATGGGGGAATGGATGAAAAATTGTGAACGAACACACACACACACACACACACACACACACACACACACAGGAATATTATTCAGCCATAAGAGAGAAGGAAATCTTGCCATCTGCAATAATACAGATGGACCTTGAGAACATTATGCTAAGTGAAGTTAGTCAGAGAAAGACCAATACTGTATGGTCTCAATCATATGTATGATCTCAAAACACGGAAATTATATAGAAATATAGAGTAGATCGCTGGTTACCAAGGGTGAGGGGAGGTGGGAGAAATGGGCAGATGCCGGTCAAAGGGCACAAACTTTTGATTCAAAGATGCGTAATTCGGGGATCTAATGTACAACATAGTGATCACAGTAAACAGTACCGTATCATATCCTTGAAAGTTTCTGTGAAGGAGATTAAAGGTTCTCAATATAATAACAACAGAAAAGACAGTTATGCAAGGTCAAGGATGTGTTAATTAAATTTACTGTGGTAAACATTTGCAAAATATATATACACACATACATAAATATATATATATTTTTTACTCCAAACTTCTTAACACATACACGAATTAGTATTTTTTCCAAAAATTTTTCCTTGGAACACCAGTTTGGGAAACACCATAACCGTCAGAGTCATGTTATCTTTTCAATTCCTCCACCTGCCAGGAAGAAATTGCTTGGAGAGCAGATGGAGGGAACTGGAGAAACTGAATGATTTTTGGAAAGTGTAAGTTTGGGAAAGCTGACACTGATGATTGCATCCAAGTAGCACTGAGGAAAAACTCTTTCTACCCATGGCCAGGAGGTCCATGGGACCGTGGCAGAAGGGAGCCTAAGTTAGGTCCTATCCATCTGCTGCCTTACCTGGCTGCACAATCTGGGGACACTGAGGCAAAGGAGGAGGAGGACTGAGGTGAGGGCATTCATTTGTCCCATTCCATCAGCCTCCTTCCAGAGGGTTAGTGCGTTCAGATGACTGTGAGGTCTATAATGGCCCTGTCTAACGGATGTAGGATGCAGGAGCCTCGGACACAGGGAAGCAGAGGAGAGAGCAGCCAGCTGGAGCCAGGAGGAGAGAACCCCTCGGTTCCAGAAAAAGAGCAAGACCTTCCCCAGTGCTGCTTGCCCCACAAGTAGGAGCCTGGAAGGACAGACAAACCATGGATCTGGTAGACAGGCCTGCCCCTGAGTGAGTGGCCCCCCTGGGAGCCAGCAGACTCAGCCTTCAGCTGCTTCTCTTACCTTTGTTTAGGGATGGCAGCTTCAAGGGGATGCTGATGATGCCGACCAGGTCCTCAGTGGGGACCAGGGAGCGTAGGATTGACCTGATCCGGATGGCTTCTCCCTTTCCTGTCTGGATAAGCTGCAATGCAGGGTTGGAGAATGAGATTAAGGGGGTTCCCACACCTCTTCCCCACCCCACATCCAAACCTCCGGTAGCGACATTGTTCTTAAGGCTGGGTGCACTTCTGTACTTCCCTGCCACAGACACTTATGGTCATGGGGCAAAAGGGAGCTTTCTCTGGACTTCCCACAATATGCTATGAGGGAGTAACTCTGACCAAGGTGGTCATCTGACTCCTGTGCTGTGATGATAATGGTCAGGCAGTTATGGGATCAAGTCTCTGCAGTAAAGTGGTGGGGGCTGCTGGGGCTGCTCAGTGCCACTGCAATCCCAGGAGCCCTCCGTGGCCACGATGGAAGCGTTGACCCTGTGGCCACAATTCTCAACTTCAGAATTCAGTGAAACAGAGAAATGACTGATGAATTTTGTTTCCTGAAAGTCTGATTAATGCTTGGCCTGCAGCTGGGCAAGAGGGATTTGGATGTCATAGAGGATGTGAGCATCTCAGTGGAGTTACCCGGAGATGGAGAACCTGATGCCTTCAACCACGAAGGGGCCAAAGAGCATGTACAGGTGCACCCTGCCCCCCCGAACATGGGGGACATGGGGGGCATGGGGGACATGGGGGCAGTGGGTTATGAGCCCAGGCTGCAGTGTGCCCCTGTCAGCTGGAAGATGTGCTGGGACAGGGTTCTTGGAGGGCCCATGGGAACAATGCCTCTGCACTTAGCCTACTGCCACCTCCCATTCCTGTGGGTAAAGGGGAGGCTGCCAGTGATGATGGCACCTACAGTCCCACTACCACTTACAGAATAGGGGCCCAAGGGATGGGTGCTGAGAAGGGGTATGTGTAAAGTGTTGAAACAGAGGGGCAGTAAGGAAGGAAGGACATCCTTCCCAGATGGGGCTCTCTGACGGGCTTAGCAGTCCCCTGAGGGGGGTCTTCCTGAGAATAAGCCAGTTGCTTTCGGAAGTAATAACAGGTGATCAGGGGAGCTGACACCTGTCCCATCCTGCTCCCAGACTGCAGAACACCCCAGTATTTCCCTTGTTCCCTTTCAAGCTTCTTTTATTTGTTTAAAGGCACAGAAATGCCTTTATGAAGATAGGCCTCGTGGATAAGGTTGGTTTATCACATAGTAGGAACCAGAACCTTCAGTTAAGAATTCTGATCAGGCTCCCCTATCAAGATTTAAACTTTCTTCCATCCACAGTACTTTTAACCTAGATGCTACCATATTATAATCGTCTCCCTAAACTCATGTACATGGATTTGCAAATGGGCTAGATTGTGTTTTAGGCAAACCCATGACATACTGGAAGAAAGATAAGAGTGGATGCTTTCGTGCAGTGTCCTAACCTACAGGTTATAACCAATTAGTGGTTGTAAAATCACATTGGTGCGTGGTGACTTGCATTCAAAAGCATGAAATAGATTAGTGCAGAATGGCAAATATTAGAGCACAGTGTCTGCAGTAAGGGTAAATTTTGCTCCTGGAATATATGTATACTAGGCGGTAACGGAAGGTATTATTTCTTACCATAGCTAAAACAATTTTTTCATCAAAAAGTTTGAAAGCCACTACTTGAATGCGTCCTGTCTTTGGTTAATATTCTTAAAAATACAACATATCTACTGCTTACTTGTCAGTGACCAAATACACAATCTCATCAAGATCAGATACCACTGTTTCTATCAACCCAATCTGCACCGCAAGCACTTTTCGGGGAGACACCTTGGAATAATCCAAATGCAATGAGCAGGCCCGAGAGGCAGGCAGACACCAGAGCCTCAAATGAGCAAATCAAACAGTTCTTTGAAAGAATTACCAAGTACATTTTGTAATTAAAAAATTTTTAAACATTTTCCATTTTGATAGAAAAAGCAATTATTTCCTCCCTTATGACTTGAGGGCTTCTGTGAAATAAAGTCCCTCTCTTTCTGCCCCAAACAGAGGTGAAAAGGGAAGAGGAAGAATACAAATTTTTAGGTTAAAACTGGAGGCCTGAGAAGCATGCCTTAAAAACAGAACTATCTTTTCCCAGATGCCTGCAAAGCTTATCTCTGGAAAAAAATCAAACATGAACCATGGAGAGAGATCACCATTCTGGTGTCTCATACCACAGGCATTGAGAAAAGAGGATTTTTCATGTGGAGTATCCTAGTGGCCAGAGTCAAGAATCAAGTTGGTCACATTCTGACTGTATTGAAGGATATGGAAACATAATTTTTAGGAGCTTCTGAGATAGAATATGTGGGGGATATGTCCAACTAGCACCACAGAGAAATCACACACACAGGGACTTGCTCAGGAGACATTTTTTTAGGTTGCAGAATCAGCTACAAGAGACGGAAACAACTTTTGATGTTAGCTGGAAGGAACTGAGAGAAAGGCGCATTAGCAAATGCCAGAGACTGAAGAAGAAATTACATTCAGGGAACCTACAGTGCTCTTCACTCAAGCCCCTCAAAGTTGCCCTCTGGGAACTCACGTGCATTTCAGGCGCACAGCGGCCCAGGAGATCTATAAGAGCTGAATAAAAAGACATAATGGCGTTGCCCATGTGCACAATCTCTTCATCTTCACTGTCCTCCATGCTGCGGAGAGAGAACCAACATGGCAGAGATGTGAGGAAGTCTGGCAGGTGCGGCTATGTTATTAGACAGGAGCGGCTTGAATGGAAACACTCTGATCATCCTGAGCACCACACAGCCTCTCCCTGGAACACCTCCTCTCCCAACAAGGTGGTTCTAATCAGTAAGCTCAAAGGACCCAAATATTTGTCTATGGTATTCCTAGGGTCCTCTGAATACTGCCTGAATACTGCCATGAGCTGCTTGCAGTCCATACGTACCCAGGGAGCGGCACAGGAATCCCCAAAGCTCCTACCAACCACTCATTCCGTTTCCCTTCCCAAATGTACATGGAAAGCATATGAGACAAGAAGTCAAGAGGTAAGTCCATGCCCTCGCTCTATTGCTAACAAGCTATGTGACCTCAGCCTTGGTTTTTTCTCATGTACCATGAGGAAGATTATGTTTTGGGTTCTTTCTAGTTCTACCAGATCACCTACCAGAATGAATAACCAAAAACAAAGCAAAACAAAACAAAAACCCCATCTGGCTTGAGTTGCCCTCGTTGGGCCATACCCATTCTCTAGATTCTGGGGTCTAATCTAGAGGCTATGATAAAGCCAAGGGAGCTGGGCATAATCACCAACTACATCCTGAATCTTGAGATACCGGGATTATTGATGCTGTGGTTTTTCACACCTTGCAGCCCTCTTTTTAACCTAAGGAATTAAAGCAAAACACTTTCAGAAGAGAAAGTAGAGGGTATTACCTCTTTTTAAAAGCAAGGTAAGAGAGGAGGCACTGAGGTTTAAATTCTGAAGGGAATGGGCTGAAGTGAGACTGTGGCCCTAACCTTGGTCAGTCCAGCCTTTAGCTCCTGGAGCTTCCTTCTGTAGTTCTGCCATAGGGAGGTGTGGTGGTGGCTGAAAGAGCTTGCAGAGTCTTGATCTGCCTGTTGGTGTAGGAGTTGAATAGGAGAAGTGCAAAGGGGTGAAGGGGATCCTGATCACTAGGCTTACTGGGACAGTCAAAACAGCCGTACGCTTGACAAAGTGATTTAAAATGTTTTAACTACAGCTAAAGAACCTGTGCTCTCCCCACCGGGGGGAAGTTACTGACATGACACTTCCTGAATAACCCAGGTACTGACCCTCTTTGGGAGCTCACCAGCTATACCAGAGCCACCAGGCAATTCCATTCACTTACACTTCTCTCTTGTATCCCTGAGAGGGGAGGTCGAGGGCTGGGTTCTCAGAGATCTTAATGGCGCCCTGCATGGCTGCCAATAGACCGTTTCCTCCTTCACCTCGCAGGGCTGGGCCGAAGCACTCCGGGCGTCTGATGAGCAGCTTGACCACGACACTAGCATTTTCTTCCACACTTTCACCTAAGTGAAAAGGGGCATTATTTCCTTTTTATTGGAATGGACAACCCCAGACTTTATTTCTAATCGACGAGGTTGGGAGAACAGTACTGGCTTGAGCTCGTCATCACTCATTTGTTAAGTTAGGAGGTAATACTGATAGAGAGGTGAGATTTGATAAATTAAGTCTAGACCTGCTTTTTGAAGTATTAATGTTAACCAACACAGAACAGAATCTTACTTTTAAGTTCAGGGTTTTGTGCTGTGATTATTTCACAAATTTAGATGCTCAGAAAGTGAGACATGTACTACCGAGTCTTCCCCAGATTACTGATTCAGTCACGGGTGACTCAGAGGACAGAGAACTTGACATCTTTGTTAACTCCACGAGAGGCTGCTAAAACATATCTCCTTCCTTCCCTGAGAAGAGGTAAAATGGTAATTCGAGCTGATGTTCTCAGTTATATTAACATCTGAGGAAACAACGTGTCAGCCCCCCAAATGCCTTCTCAGAGTCTAAACATGTACCTCAAAACAACCAAGTTTGTGTGAATGGACATCAGGGCATTTCTGACATTATTTATCCAGATAATTTACTTGGTAACGATGTCTTGGTTGTTCCTAAGTATATCTCTGGGAAGCTGAAGGTTGGAGAATTGCATTCTGCTGGTATATCTCTTTGGAAGAACATGGACAACTAAGACAGGGCTCATTTCCCAAAGCAGTGATGAAGCAATGGAACTGGGAACAGTCAGGGAGGGGGAGCCAGTGCCTCTCAGAGAAAATACTTGTCACTGAAAGCAGTTTTACAGCTTGTTCAAACAACTTCATGAAACACATTTTCTGTCTCAGATGAAATCTTAATTTGTGTTGAGAATTTATCCCTGGGCTAAGACTCTGAGAAAAGACTTTTTTGATGTTGTGTATTGGATGAAGGCTGACGAAAATTTTTTTCTACAAGATCATCAGATATCCTTGGAGGACTAAGCTTACAGAGGTTGCATCTTGATGTACTGCTGTCGTAATTATTTATTCTTGCCTAAAATGACTTCACATCTTAGCAGGCTAACACAATAACCATGTATTATCTCATCGTTTCTGTAGGTCAGGAATTTGGGAGTAACTATGTGAGGTGGTCCTGGCATGGGGTCTCCCATGAGGACACCGTCAAAATGTCGGCTAGTACCACAGTCTTAGGAAGGAGTGACTCGGCATGAAGTAGCGGCTTCCTTGCGTGTGTGCGCATGCATACACACACACACACACAAAGCTGTTGGCAGGAGGCTTCAGTTCCTCACCATGTGACCTCTCCATGGGCTGCCAGAGTATTCTCACAACACACCAGCTGGCTTCCCACAGAGCAAATGATCCGAGAGAATGAGGTAGAAGCTGTAATGCCTTTTACAACCTTGTTGCATTCTGTCACTTCTGCCATACCCTATTCATTAGAAATGACTCACTGAGTCCAGCTCACACTCCAAGGGAGATGAATCTATCTTTTGGAGGGAGATGCTACTGAAGAATTTATAGACATATTTTAAAACCATCACAGGAGTTAAGCTCTTTTTAATGAAAACTTCTACGAATCAACTTAGAAGTGGTGTAAGTAGAGCGGTAGGATAGGAACCCAGAAACCTTGGCTTCTCTTCCAGCTTTTTAGCAAATCACTATGTAGGCAAGCATGGTGCACTGCCTCCCTGGGTCTCACTTGCCTTACTGAGGTACTCAGGCACCTTCTGGTTTCTTAGAGTCTATTAGTCTAACCCACATGCAGAAATGTCTTCCATTATGTCCAGAGAATCAGAAGGGCTGAGCCTGCTGCCCCAGTGTTTGAAATCAACTTACACTCAGCTCTCACATGAACTCACACTTGAACACACTTGATGTGACTCATGGCTCTGGAAAGCCCACCCTATATCACAGCTATAGTCCTGGCCTTGAGCTTGGCCTGCTGACATCCTTTTTTGCCACCCAACTGCCTGCATTTCAAGTAAAATTCAAGATTATAAATACATACCATGTAAGTTTTAGCACTGTGTAACTAGATTCAGAAAATATTTCACTCAACTGAATTTGAATAGCCCACTGGCATGCACTTACTGTCTTAAAACTCAATTCTTTAAAAGACTAAAATTTTTATGAAGAAGCTCTTCTCCAAGTTTCATCTAATATATAAAACAGAATGTTTTTATGAAACCAGAATCCACATGAAGAAAATTCTCAGGAGATGCAAAAAGGCTAAAATAATCACAGTGACGGTATGGTGGAAAGAATCAATGTAAGAGAGAAACCAACGTTCTGCAATTTGAGGAAGATAAAATGATGATGCTAAGTCCTAGGGCCATGCTTTCCTATGTCAGTCAACCACTGGTCAAACCTAGCATTGATACTTGACTTAATCACAGGAGGGACAGTTAAAGAAAAGCACGAGGAGAATCTATGTATTTGAGAGTAAATAATCTCTCAAATATTTATGGACATAACTCAAAGTTCACTACTTCCAAATGTTGTTGGCCTCTAAAACTTTAATCCATGCTCCCAGTTGTCACTTTTCATTATAATAATGAAGCTAAAACTTGGAAATTTTAAGTGTCGAAAACGGACAAACTGCCTCCAATCCTGTTTTTCAAGCTTATTTAAATACCATACTGTGATTCTTGCGGTTCTCGGGATGGAGACACTTATGGGTCAGCTGTGGTCTTTATCAGGACGCTGCCATTAGCCTAGCTCTTCCCACAATGATCAGTATCATGAATTTGATGGGGCATGGACCACAAGATACAAAAGAATTTGAAAAACTACTGAGTTCTATACTGAGTTTGCCATTGAAATTCATTTGCTAAGTTAACCTTATTTTACCTGAGATCTCAGATCTTCAGATCTGAGCTAATTGGGTGAGCGGTTACAACTGACCCAGGGAGCCATCCTTTGATTACTGAATTGTGGACGTCTGTGGGGGATGCAGAGTGCACCCTGCAAGAGGAGGGACCTGGAGTGCAACCATTGCTGCTAATTGGAGAGAGGGCAAAGGAAGAGAATTTCCAAAGGCTGCACAAGGTAGAGAAGTAGAGAAGACGGCATAATTAGGGGAGAGAGAGAACATTCTTTTCTTAATTACCTGTAGCTTGGCAAGACAGACTGCCAAACAAACCTGCTATAGGGAAGCTGAATACTGACCTTGAGGGCATTTTTCAAGGGAGAGAGAGATCTGAGGTAAACTAGTTTTGCCCAAGGGCTTAGAACAATGTTTTGCTTGAGTTCCAAAATGAATAATGAGCTTAATAAGAGTGTGAGGGTTCTCAGGGCCTTTCTTCAAAGGCTCTCAACACTGTCTTAACATTACTATCTTCTTTCAACATTCCTGACAAGTTGAATGGAAGTGGCAATGATTCTCCCTGTTTTACCCTGAAGCAGTCATTCTCAATTAGTCGTGATGCAATGATTTTACTTTCAGCCCATCAATTTTCTTACTTTAAATGTTCTGACTACAGTCCCTGTTTCAAGTTCCCTTGCCTGGAATGTTTTCTTTCTTCCCATTACCTTCATATAAACCCTTGACCTAGGTAGCTCCACTTCACCCTTGGAAGCCCTAGAGGATAAGGTCTTCCCAAACACCTTGCACTCTTCCTTTAATCACTGAGTGGTTTGTATCTCTGTTTTTCTCACCAAACTATTTAATAAGAACAGTGCCTGTGTCCACATTATCTAACCCTGTATGCTCAAGCATCTTATTACCATCTGACACATCATAGGCATTCAAAAAAACTTTGAATAAATGAATAGACTCCATTGAATAAATGAATAGATTCAAGGCAGATATCTGAAATGACAAGATAGAGAGCTGAGGGAGACTATCCATTACCAGATCATTACCAGATCAGCTATCAGCCTTTGTTTATAAGAGCCTGGGCTGTACATTTCCTCAGATTTCAGTCTTAAGGAAAAGAACATAATCCCCAATCAAGTCTTGGTGCGGTAAGAATGAATACTGGAGCAAATGCCCAGCAAAAAGGCATATAGAACGTCTTAATTTACAGAATAACAATGTAGGGGTGATGGCCAGGACCCAAAATCTTTTTTTGGTAAAAGCCAACTTTCAAATGTGGTTGGCAACTTGCATGAACCAAGTCATTCCAAGTGGTTGAGATATATGATCCCTCCTTAGGGCTTTCTAACCTATACAGTGGAAGGAGCTGGGCATATGTCGTAAACTACTATGGCAGCACAGACAGCAAACGAAGAACTTTTTGCCCATTTGGTCATTAATTCAACTATTCATTAAGCTCACATTACTCACTAGTCACTGATCTAAGTCCAGTGGACAAGCTGTGTAGAAGACAGGCAATCCTGGACCCCAGAATGAGATGAGTGGAACAGAGAAACCCCAGAAGGTCTATATACATGCAGCAGAGTTCCCAAATATCTTGCAGATGTGTGAACAAGAAATAAATGCTTATTATTCTATACCATTGAGACTATAAAGTTTTTTTGTTATGTAGCAGAGGCCAATTAATACAGGCTGAGAGTAGAAATAGGGAAATAGTTTCTATGCAGCTGCAGTGGTCCAGGTGGAAGGTAATGATGGTTTGGAGTAGGTTGTGGCCAGTAGAGATGGAGAGAAGTCCAAGTTGATGGATTCCAGGTAACTTTTAGACATCGAGTCTATAGAATTTGAAGTGGACTGAATGTGGGGATAAGGAAAAAGTCAGAATGGAGGATGTCACCTAAGACTTTTGAGTATCTGCAAAATTAGCAGTGCTAGGTAGGGAGATGGGGAAGCTAGAGAACAAGTTTGGGGTAGATATACAAATTTAGCCCTAACATCTATAGAATTTGAAGTGCCTATTCAACGTTCAAGTAGGAATATCAAGTAGTCAGCAGGTTACACAAGTCTGGGGCTCATGGAAGAGAAGAAGGATGGCAATGCTTATTTGGGAGATCATTAGCAAACATGTGGAATTTAAAGCTAAGAGACTAAATGAAAGTCTTATAGGATGGACTGGTAGAGTAGTCCAGAAATTCTGGAGGCTAGCATTTAGCTTCAGAATCATGCTAAAATGTGTCCCATGTATCTAGAGTTTGGATTCATATGGCTTTTCATGAAATGTGTTAAATAAAACTTGAGTGAGACTGAAACCTGGAGTCAGAGATGAGGTGTTCTCTAACAGAACAGAGCCCGCCTGTTAAATAAGGGCATTCTCACCAAGCTGATGAAAATCAATTTGTGATGAATGTCGGGATCATAATATTGTCACTGTGGGGGAATAATGTTGATGAAGCAAGCTTTTGCCCTGCTTTACTATTTTCAATTAAAATCTGCAGTATTATGTAGGTTATCAATAAAATGATTGATAAAGAGCCCATGTACATATGGATTCAGAACATTTGGGCTCATGCCAAAATGCTCAGCCATCACCACTGCTGGGATCCCACAGTCAGCAGTGGAGGAGAAATGCTGAATAATTTACTAGGATGAAAATAACAGGGCCTCACAGCTTTTCACTCCAGCCAGATTTCCTCATATTGATGCTCTGGGCATTCATTTGCCATTGGCTTCTTTATTTTGAGTAATTTTCTTTTTTTCTTTCTTCCTCTCTTTCCTTCCTTGTTTTCTCCCTCCCTCCTTTCCTTCCTTCCTTCCTTCATTATATTGTTAGCCAGCATATAGTACGTCATTAGTTTTAGATGTAGTGTTCAACAATTTTCTATTACTTGTGTTGTTTTGATTATCTCTGGGCTTTTATAATTTCACTTGGAGTTTTTACAGATGAAGTCACATTTTCTTGTCACTATAAGCCCATCTTGACCCTAATAACTGATTTCCTTCTCCTTCTCAGGCATAGGGACTCAAGCAGGTCCATTGGGAGAATGAGGAAGGTGGTGTAGAAAAGATTTTTCAAGCCTTATAATTGGTGAGATGTTGTAACTCAGACATTAAGTACCTAACCCCATTAGCCATATCTCAATTGCACCTCATATTCTATCTTCTCTCACCACAACAACCTGAAGTGTCTCCTGAGTATAACGCTGTGATGTTGTTTACAATTGTCTTAAACTGTTATTTAAATCTTTTACTCCTGGTCAGTTTTTCAAAAGTTTGCTAAATCTTTCCAACTATATTGTAAATGTGAGAATAAGAACAATGTCTCACAGATTTTAACCATAACCATCCCTAGTCTTCAGTATCGATCACACTTTCTGACCCTGATAACATAAATATATGGATGGAAACCACCCAGCTGATTCTTTTAAGCATCTAGATCTACTGTGCCCTTCAAAGATACCATGCTATTTTGTGCTTTTGACCCTGATTTTTTTTTCCAGCTTTACTGAGATAAAATTGATATATCCCAAAAGATTCATGTCTCCTAGATCAAGGGCCTCTGAGTATGCTCTGACCACACTACTTTGTTAAACTCTGTCCCTTTGTTTCTTCAAGTTAACCTCCCCTCACTTCCCCGGATTCCCACTCTACCAGATTCCAATGAACACTGTCATTTTTGGCATGCCAGCAGTCATATGTGTCCCTATGTAGATAGGTGTTGTTGGTTACAGAGTTTTTAGTAATTATTCCATGTATGTGTCTCATAATTCCACTTAGGTTTCCTCTGTTTCTGGCTTCGACTTATGCCTTCAGGGTGTTTGAGCATGTCTCTTATCACATCTCTTGGTCTGTCATATATACTTCACATGTCAATTAATGGGTACCTAAATTATGGCCACTGATGACAAATCTGCCTAGGAAAACAGGCTCAGCAAAGCTAGGAATATTGTGTCCCTCACAACTAAGTTTATAGTGGGGGGAAGACATCACTAAAATACTCCAGGGACTCAAAGGAAGCACAGAATAACTTTCCCCTTTTTCATGTGGATTGGTAGGAAATCTTTCCTCCTTGGAAAAGGTTAATCAGACACTCAGATGCATCTGTGTCTAGACTGGTTATAAAGTTTACAACTGCTGGGTAAATAGAAGCTTCTCAGCTTCATTACTCCCAGAGTAAAACACAACCCAAGGTTTCTGAGCAAGCTAATAAAAAAAGTGGAGAAAATTATATGCTTTAAGAAGTTTCTTTTAAAGACAAATCTTATTTAAGAAGATTTAATACAAACATTAAGAGAAACTAGGAAAATAATGTTAGAAAGAATTTTCCAATTCTACTATTTTGATATAGCAAGAGTTTTTGATTTGGCTTTAAAAAAAATTTTAAAAACATTAGTACAGGGGCGCCTGGGTGGCTCAGTGGGTTAAGCCGCTGCCTTCGGCTCAGGTCATGATCCCAGGTCCTGGGTTCGAGCCCCACATCGGGCTTTCTGCTCAGCAGGGAGCTTGCTTCCTCCTCTCTCTCTGCCTGCCTCTCTGCCTACTTGTGATTTCTCTCTGTCAAATAAATAAATAAAATCTTTAAAAAAAAAAAACATTAGTACAGTAATTAAACAGTAATTAAACAATGCTGCAATTTTTGAACAGCTCAAAGGAGAAAATGCTCTTTCTCCTTGTTCATTCATTAGAAAGACTGTACTACCCAGACAATACTGCACAATGGTGTGAGTAATGTTTGGCCTCTGGGGCCAAACTGCTCTGGTTCAAATCCTGGCTTTACATCCTACTAGCTGTGTGATTCTGGACAAGGTACTTAACCCCTCTAAGCAACTGGGTCTTTCTCTGTAATATGAAGAAGATAACTATACCTATCTCATTGGATTTTTGTATTATGTGAGTTAATATGTCCCAAAGTGCTTTGGTAAGTGCTCAATAAGGGTTAGCTGCTACCATCACCACCACCATCATCACTCACCTACCCCCACAGACACCACCACACTCCATTGTGTCAATCCACCACCCAACCATTACATCTCACCATCACCCATTATGAGCACCCCATTGTCACTCATTGGTACCCACAACCATCACCATGCCTCGTGTCACTAACTACCACTCACTTCAATCAACCCAAAGAGCTGCTACAACCACTACTTAACCATCATATACCCCCAACAACATCATCACCAATCACGACCCACTATCACCACCCCACCATCATCCACCATTGCCACCTGCCACCACCTATCATTACCCATCATGACCACTCCCCCCCACCTACCATGATCACCTACAATACCTTTATCTTTCACTGCTGAGAAGAAGCCACAAGAAGTCCTTCTTAATCGTTTTTTAGACATGAAAATTTATAAAGGGCTTTGAGATCGCTAAAGAATCTACTCATTAGAGTCTTCCCATTTCGAATGCCCTAATAACCTTGTAAAGACCATGAACAACAATGACAACTATCATGATTGCACACTTACTACATTTCTGGCACCCTGCTAATCTAAGTTTCCCATAGATTATTCCATTTAAGCCTTACAACAACTCTGTGAAGTGCATACTATTGTTTTCTCTACTTAACATGAAGACATATACACACAAACTGAGGCTAGGAAAGTTTAAGTAACTTGCCTAACTTTGCAAAACTAGTAAGTGACAGAGCTATATTTGTACTCCAGACAGTCCGCTCTCTAGCCCAAAGTCTTCCATAACACTCCATTGTGCTTAAAGCACTCTTTCTTCTTCTTTAGGGGTTTAAGAAGATTCTAACATTTCTTTCTCACACTCTCCATCTCTCTCTCTCTTTTGTGTTTCCCCTGGGACATATACTCCTACTATCTCAACTACAGATGATCTAAAAGTCTCTTCAGTCCCAGTCTGCTGACTGATTGATCTCTATCCTATAACCCCATAATCAGGGCATCCCCATTTTGGGGTCACACAATGCAATATCAGTGAATCACTGGTCTGAATGAAACCAAGCTCATTATCTTCTATTATAAACCATTTTCTCCTTCTCACATCCCTCTTCCTCCCTCCCTCCCCCCTTTCTTTTTTAAGAGGAAGAGGGGAAGAACAGAGGTAGAGGGAGAGAGAATCTCAAGCAGGCTCCACACCCAGCATGGTGGCCTATGTGGGGCTCAATTTCACAACTGATCATGACCTGAGCCAAAAATCAAGAGTTGGATCCTTCATCAGCTGAGCCACCCAGGTACCTCTCACATCTTTATTTTTTTCTCCCTATGCTTAAATCTCTAAGCTTCAATATAACTTCTATTTCTTTTTATCAGTGCAACCAGGCCCAACCACCATAATCATCATCATCACCTAGTTGTAGAAACACAGTCTCTGTAATTTCTTTCAAATGTATCTCCCCCATTCCATTCCTACCACCACCATTATAATTTAGAAACTCATTATTCTAACTGGGCACAGAAGTTCCCAGTGGTTACTGTCAATCTCTCTCCAGTTAAAAAGGTTTCCCAGTTCTCCGCACATTGAATCTAATCTCAGCTTAGCATTTAGGTTCTGCTACAGCTGCCTACCTACCTTTTTAAACCTCATCTCTTGCCACTGTCATCCACCCATCTGTCCTCCAGATCAACAGATCCCTCTATTTCCTGAGCACAGCATGCTTTAGTCTTGAGGCCACTGCTCATGCCGCTCCCCAGCTGGATCACCTTTCCTGCATCTATGCATCTGGGAAACTTGACCCTTTGAAGCTCATTTCTAATACACTTCCTCCATGAGACCTGCTCTGATCTTCTCAACAGAATGTGAGTTTCCCTTCATGAAGCCCTACAGCACTCTGTCCCTTCCTTACTCTTATCACAGTGACCTCTGTTCATGTCTACTCTCCTTATTAGACCTTACATTTTTGTTTATGTCTACTCCCCTTATTAGACTATACATTTTTGGGAAGCAGAAGCTATTTATCTATTCCCAAAACCAAATGTGGTTTTTATATTATATTATAGAGACTTTATATATTATATATTTTTATAATATATACTTTATATGATAGATTTTTAAATTTTAAAACAATTTTTAAAAAAGATTTTATTTATTTATTTGACAGACAGAGATCACAAGTAGGCAGAGAGAGAGAGAGAGGGGAGGAAGCAGGCTTTCTGCCGAGCAGAGAGCCCATGTGGGGCTCGATCCCAGGACCCTAGGATCGTGACCTGAGCCGAAGGCAGAGGCTTTAACCCGAGCCACCCTGGTGCCCCTATATTATAGATGTTTTAATATTATACTTCATATATTTATATATAAAATATATACTTTATATTATATTGTTTATACTTTATATTATAGAGACTCAATAATACATTAAATTAAAATGTACATATTGGGGTGCCTTGATGGTGCAGTTGGTTGAGCATCCAACTCTTGGTTTCAGCACAGGTTTTTATCTCAGGGTCTTGGGATTGAGCTCCTGTAAGAGGCTCTGAGCTCAGCACCGAGTCTGCTTGAGAGTATCTCTCCCTCTGCCCCTCCCACTCATGCTCTCTTGCTAATAAATACATCTTTAAAAAAATAAACCGTGTATATTTTCCTACTGATGGGCTAATTTGCTAGAGTTTGTTGCTTTACGAAACTGCACTACAGAGAATATGCAAAAAAGGCGTAATACGACCTGAAAGCAAAGGGAGTAGACTAAACATTTTGGTCTAGAGTTGAGTTCAATATGGTCATATGTAACCAGCATAAGCAAGTGTTGGGATTTGGGCAATCTCCATAGGAACAGAGCCAGTGGATTCCTTTACCTTCATAACCTATATAGACAGTCCCACTAAAATGACTCATAAAGCTCTTGAACTTGTGAAGGTGGCCAAGATGAATGAAGACATTAGTCCTGGCTTGATTTGGTTTGTGTCATACAGTCTATTCAGATAATTTAGTGAGATTTATGAACCTTTAAAAACCACTTAAAAATTTTTCCCTATCACCATGGTAACTCTGAATTAATTCTGCACATGCGGTCATTGGGATTGAAAGTGCAACAGACTATTAGAGGATTCACTGATTCTGGCCTTGAAGAAAATAGAATTCAGCAATGCTGGCGATGAACAGATAGGGACACTGAAGGGTACAGAGAGCAAAGAAGATAGGTGATCAAGAATCTGGCTGGATGAGACCCAGAAAGAAAAGGGGTAGGGGCAACCAGGATGATGGAAATTCACACCATATAGGAAAGTAAGCAGGTGGATGGGCATGAAAGGAGACAAAGTACACACAAATACAATGTTCACATCGTGGCACTATACTTTGAGATAAACTCTTCTCTGTAGAAAATTTGGTATGCTTGCTCATAAGCCGCCATCCCTTTTTGCAATCATGTAATGAGACAAGCTGGATTTGCTAGCCTGGAAGTTCAAACTGGGAGAACGGAGAAGGATCATAATTCTCATGTGAATATAAGCAAATTAATATTAGAACAAAATCTTAGGAGACAAAGTACATTTTCAGGAAAGCAGGCCACTTAATTTTACACAATATTCAGTATATTAGAGTTGGGGAACTAAATAATTTTTGTAGACGTGAAATTCAGTATACATGGGAACTAATTTGTATTAAGAAGAATAGTTTTAGGGTTGCCACAGAAATACTTCTCTCCTGGGAGTTTTGTTACCTTTTATAGTTATTTATTCTTTTTTTTTTTTTAAGATTTTATTTATTTATTTGACAGACAGAGATCACAAGTAGGCAGAGAGGCAGGCAGAGAGAGAGGAAGGGAAGCAGGCTCCCTGCTGAGCAGAGAGCCCAATGCGGGACTTGATCCCAGGACCCTGAGATCATGACCTGAGCCGAAGGCAGCGGCTTAACCCACTGAGCCACCCAGGCGCCCCTATAGTTATTTATTCTTAATTTTGATGCATGCATGTATCCATCCATCTGCATTTAGCCTTGTGAAATAGGTGAGATGAAGATACTAATAATCCAACTTTTACTGAGAGAAGAGGTACACAGCAGTGAAGAGCCCTAGCCTCTGCCTTGATTTTCTTGCTGCATCTGGCACCCGAGCTCAGTGCTCCATCCATTGGACGCTATTCTTGATCCTTCTCTGGCCTCATTCTCCCTGAGACTGTTCTACCAACTGCCACTTATAGACAGGAAGAAATGCAAAGGACCTTTCTTTCCTTATATGTCCCCAAGTTTATGTTATCCTAGATCTGAAAGGCATGAGAAATCTGGGACTCACTGTTCACAAAGACGGCAAACCTCAGGAAGGACAGGTAACGTTCCCCTTCAATGGGGTTCCAGCCGACATCAGGGTATCCTTTGGCTAGAAGCATGGGGCAGCTCTGCAGGCCACAGCCTGCCAAGTAGGTCACCACCTGCCAACAACAGTACAAAAGTAAGTGTCTAAGTTTTTTACAAGATAGCAGCCAGGCCTACAAAATTCCGGGAACAGAAGGGCTTTCATTCTCCTAGAAGCTAGAGAGAGCCCCAAACCTTTAACTTAATAATTCCGTAGGTTTGGGGGCGCCTAGGTGGCTTGGTGGATTAAGCCTGAGCCTTCAGCTCAGGTCATGATCCCAGGACCTGGGATTGAGCCCTGCATCGGGCTCCCTGCTCAGTGGGGAGCCTGTTTCCCTCTCTCTCTCTCTGCCTGCCTCTCTGCCTAGTTGTGATCTGTCTGCCAAATAAATAAACTCTTTTAAAAAAATAATAATTCCATAGGTTTGAAACCAGAACTTCCAATTCATTATTGTTTCCAAGTAACCAATAGGACAGATTATCATTGTTAGGGAGGAATATTCCATGAGCTCTCAGTTCTTTGGTTTTCCCAGTTTTGGCAAGAGGGAGCTGCCATTTAAGTACAGCCTTAATGGGATGCCTGCATGGCTCAGTAGGTTAAGCATATGTCCCTTGATTTTGGTTCAGATCATGATCTCAGGATCATGAGATCAGGCCCCACATCAGGTTCTGTGCTCAGCAGGAGTCTGCTTGAGATTCTCTCTCTCCTTCTGCCCTTGTCCCCACTCACATGAGCTCGCTCTCCCTCTGCCCCTCCCCCCACAGGCCTAACTACGTGGCATCTGGGGAGATAATGGGTCCAGGTGGGCTATGTTCATTTGGCCATGTTATTTCAAGACCAAAATATTCAGTCACTGGTTGACTCTGAGTGGGCCCTTGACAGATTCGGGATCCCTACTTAAGTTCTGCATTAACAGCAATCATGGTTTCAAGTCCAAAGCCAAGATGTTAAGGTTGGGGTGGTGAGTGAAGGTGCCATGGCCAGGTAAGGGCTGGGATTAGTAGTGTTCTTTCTGCTCTCAGGTCACTGGATCTTAGCCCTGTGATCTTGTAGAATAGTTTGGAACTTGCTTACTTTTTAGAAGGTGTCAGGCAAAAAAAAAAAAAAAAAAAAAAAAAAAGGAAAAGAAAAGAAAAAGAAAGAAAGAAAGAAATCCTGGTAAACAGACCTTTGCTTGAAATGCAGTTGTTATTCTGATTTATCCTTTGACATTTTCTGTGCACAAGGAAAAGGGGAAAATCCATGGGGCTGCAAAATCCTCGAAAAATCCTTCATTTTTTGATTCCCCAGAGCCCGGCACACAGCAGATGGTCAATAAGTGCTGTTCAAATGAATCACGTATTTGCTGATGCCAAATTCTCTAGTCCTTTTGTAAGAATAATGTATCTATGTCACAACTTATAAGAAATAATCACCACATTGTTTTTCTTCTTAAACCAGTAACAATACTATTCTGCTTGGAGCGTGGACCTGATTTGGCTTTTAAAATGTCAGGGAGAGGGTATGTGCTATGGTGAGTGCTGTGAAATGTGTAAGCCTGATGGTTCACAGACCTGTACCCCTGGGGCAAATAATACACTATATGTTAATAAAAATAATTTAAAAAAATAAAAATTTTTTTTAAATGTCAGGGAAACATCAATAAAGGCAGGAGTTAGGCAGTGTTTTCAAGGTTACAGGTGCAATACACTTCACTGGCCACTGAAATAAGCACCTGCATATGTGTGGGGGTTGGGGCGTGTCAATCTATCTTAAGGGATCTAATTTCTGCTGTGATCAAGGGAAAGGGAGAACGGCAGCATTTCCCTCTTCTCTCCCTTCTCTCCTAGGAACCACACTTGGATGATTTCCTGACACGGGTCTGAATAAAGTCCGGAGCCCCGTGCTGAGATGCTGAGCCACTAGGACCACTGGAAGACGGGCAGCAGACCTCATCCTGTCCATTCGCTGATCTCCTTAGGTCTCCCTTTTTTCCCTTTCCCAGCATCCCGGCCTCTCCTTATCCCATCCTGCATCTTCAAGGGAGGCTTAGGGTTATTGTCAAGCACGGTCATTTAAGAGGGGTACTGAGTATTAACCTCGTGGCCCTGCTTGTTTTAAGAGAACCATCAGCCCTTTTTTATACAGCCATCAGTTACCTCACCAACTAAAACACCATGTTTGTTTTTTGAGAGAGAGAGCGAGCCTGTGTGTGAAGGAGCAGTGGCGGAAGGGGCAAAGGGGGAGGGGGAGAGAGAGATAATCTTCAGCAGGCTCCATGCTCCCTGACACAGGGCTCAATCTCACGACCTTGAGATCATGACCTCAGTTGAAATCAGGATTCAGATGCTTAACAGACAGAGCCACCCAGGCACCCCCAAAACACTGAGTTCTTGATGGCTGTTTCAGTGTATGCAGAGCAGAGTCTGAAGTCTGTCTCACTAGAAAGAGACCAGGAAGATCCAATGGCATTTGTGGGAAAGCATTCACATAATGTACTGCTGGGGGCAGAACACCTGAGTCTGTGTTTGTATGGGTGTGTGTGTGTGTGTGTGTGTGTGTGTCTGGTTTTGGATCCAATCAGTTCTTCTTGCTAAAACCAGGCTGTGTTTTCTAAAATACAAGTCACAGTATGTCGCTCCCCTGCTTAAAGCCCTCTGATGGTTTCTTGGAGAGGTCCTACATAGAAGTCTTAGCATAGAACAGGTAAAGCAAGGCCTCTGGGGCTAGACTCTTTTGGATCCTGACTCTGACACTTAACAAACCCACACATCAGCTAACCTCTCTATGCCTCAGTTTCCTCTCCTATAACTGGGAGTGCTAACAAAAAAGGCATGTTCTGATGGTCATGGTCATGTGAGTTAATCAGAGTGGGCCCAGGCCCACAGTGATCATGTAAGAGTATGAATATCTACCATAAACAGTTATGGTAGCATCAAGCCAAATTCCCTATTGTCCCTCCTTACTCCCCAAGCACTCCCCCCAAACACCCTGTGTTTCCTCACATCCACTCGCCCAGTTCTTAAGCACACCATGCTCTCCTCACTAAACCTCAGAAATATTCCCAGCACACTTCTCTCCATGGTATGTCTGCTTGGTTTCTACTCTTCCCTCAGCTCATCACTCTCCCGAGTGACCTTCCAGATCCCCTGGTCATGGTGAGTGGTGCCTCTCCCACACACTTCCAAACCCACTGTTCGCTGGATGACCTCTTACTTGTCCCCCTTGCCCTCACCACATCAGTCTCCTTCACATTCAGAGAGTCAAGATAATAGCCCCAAATTGAAGGGGAAAAGATGTAGGTGAATCAGCCTCTAGTCATCAGCACCAGTGGGGGTGCATTTCACAATCCCCATGTGGGGCAGCTCAGTTTTACCTCATCTGTTCCTGCAGAGGACGTGTGGGCCTCCTTTACCCATATACTGATTATACAGTTTTCTGTCATATTTCTTTTTTTAGTGTCTGGACTTAAAAATTCGATGACACAGAACTATATCAGGATCCCCAGGTCTCTGGTGGTGTTCCATGCTGACCAGTGAGGTTGGGCCTCCACATACAGAGAACACAAATATCCAGATATCCTTGTCTGTGGAGATGGCTCTCCCTGCCCCTAAGAGATGCTCTGGTCCTAATTATCACACTGCTGCCAATTTACTCACTTTCTACCATATTTTCATGGAGCGTTGAATAGCTTCTTTTTTTTAAAATTTAAATATTTTATTTATTTGACAGAGAGCAGCAGAGGGAGAGGGAGAAGCAAACTCCATGCTAAGCAGGGAGCCCAACTTGAGGCTTGATCCCAGGACCCTATCATGACCTGAGCTGAAGGCAAACCCTCAAGTGACAGAACCACCCAGGTGTCCCTGTTGAAAAGCTTCTGATGGAGACCCAGTCTCTGGTCTGCATTTCCTTGGTGTGGCTGCGCTATAGACAGGATAGAGCAAGCACGCTGCCTCCAGTGTGGGGCCAGTTACCTTCTCGAGGTCCGGTTCCTCTAAGCCCAGAGCTAACTCATTGTTGTCCATCACAGAGGAAGCTGCCACGTCCAGTGGGGTAGATCCCCTCATGGAAGGGGAGGCTGAGGAAGGAAGAGAGGAGAGAGAACAGGATGAGGGCCACCCAGAGCTGAGCTGAGGTTGCAGTGCCAACTCGTGGTCAGGAGAGGGCAGCAAACACACTAAACCTGGGTCCCATCGCTGTCCAGAGGGGGTGGCCTGTCTAATTTAAGAACAGCTCTATTTGTTATCCTTGTCCCTACACTCATTACTGATTGCAAATATGGAGTAACTTGGAAAATCAGTTCACAGAATTATCCAGGACTATGTATTTCCAAGTACTTTTGTAATATGATACTTCTTGAGAGCCCCACTTGGGTGATCACTCAAAAGGGAGAGATGCCACTTAACCAACTAATAAGCTCAAATGACTTGGCCATTTCTAGGTCCACCATCCAGAATTTAAAAATAGTTTCAAACAGCATTAGTTCTTATTATAGTTACATCAGGTCACCAATGTTATCTTTGATTTCCCTTTGATTCTTAGGCTAGAATTAAGAAAACCCCCTTTTTTTTTTTTTTTTTTAAATAAAAGGTTGGTAGTCCAAGGTTGCATTTGACAAATCAGAAACTTAAGATATCAGATTTCACATGGATGCAGGTGTGGTTTTGCATCTTTCACAAATTCACTTGGTTTACATCCAGGACAGTGAGTAAGGCAAATGCAGTGTGTTGCTTTCCTAGTGGTGCTGATGGATTTACCCTGTTTATCCGCAGTTGCTCTTGGCCAGTCCATCCTGCAGCTTAGGAGAGCACCAGCTAGTTGGCTGATGGGACAGGTATGCAGCTGACAGCCAGCCTGCCAAGCAGGAGTTGGATCTTTGACCTTGGTCTCATGAGCACTGCTCCCAGGTCAACAGAGTGGGCTGGGGGTGTCCCCAGATTCTATCTACAACCTCAGGCACGATCTCATAAGCCATGAGCCACTGGTCCCAAGGGAGACAAGGCAAAACTCTGTGACTACGCCAACATGAATCTGTCACCAGTGCTAGTGGGTAGCAACATCTCTCCTTAGGTTGGACAGCAGAGACATTGTATTGTCATTTTATTTGTTTTTAGATCAGGCAGGTGCGTTCTTTTATTTAAAAATACCTTAGCAGGAATGCAGCTTCTTTTCCTTGACCTTCTAAGGGGTCAGCAGGGGACTGTCACCTCCAAGCCCAAATGTGGAAGTGATCATGCGACATACCTAGGCCAACACTGCTATTCTCCAGCAGGTAACTCAGATGCTCAAACATGGCCTTCTGATTTTGCCGGCTAATTCGACAGAAATAGCAGAGGAAGCGGCAACAGCTAGCAACCATCTTGGGAAAAGCAATCTGTAGAGAGAAGAAAGAAGTGTCAAGGAAAAGAGTCCATCATGAGTCCTTCCTGAAAAGTCTGACTTCCAAGAGTTTTAGGTTGTGTAATCAATGGACTTCCACATGTCAATACTGGTGTAAGCTATGAACAGTTTGGAAAATGAATTTTCTTACTTCCAGTGCTATCTAGGGCTTACTCACTTATTCCAAGACAGTGAGTAGATACCTGAGAAGAGAAGTCCCAAAATATTGAGAGCTAATTTCAGTTCCTGAAATATCCTTCTTGCAAAGGAAAAAGAGGCCAAACAAGAATCCTAGACACCTTCTGATGTCACATGAAATTATGTGACCTCCTATCAGACTACTGTTTCCATCTGGGAAGGGAGTGGACAGACCTCTGATGAGAAAGTTCAGAAAGGGAGATGAGTGATCATCAAATAATGCCCAGCATTACAGAAGACCTGGGTCCTTTGGGTAAAGGCAGGCCCCTAGAGTTGTGGGAGCCTGACGAGCACTGCCCTCTCAGGCTGTTGAGCCGTCCCCAGTTACTTTTTTATTCTCCCCTGGTTACTTCTGCTCTTGATGACTGCTCTCCAGTGGGCTCCCACAGCACCTGTAATCTGATCCATACAATTTGACCCTGAGATGCCATCTTGTTACTGTTGATTGCACTTGGCTTCTCTCCTTAACAAAGTAATTAGCAGCTCTAGAGCCTGGCCGCGTCTTATTTTGATCCAATAATGCTCAGTAAGTGCTGTCTGTGTTAACCTTGCTCTGGATCCTAGAAAGTCCTTGATTTCCCCCTTTAGAATCATGGGGGTGGGTGCTCTCCAAATGAGGTTCTGAACCCTCCCTGCTACCTGCTTGCTGAGGTGAGCAGACATTTGCTCAGGGCTCTCTGCAGAGGGTCCACTTTCCCAATGGACCAGAAGGAAGCGAGTGAGAAGGAATGTGAGCTTGGCTTCTGGTCTTCCTTCACGTCCCCATCTGTCAATACTGGTGGAACTGCTTTGCAAATCATTCGTTCCTATCCGGCACTCTGGAATTTCCAACATCTGAAAACATCCTCCACTCTACTGCCTTCAGACCAGAACTCTGAGGAGCACCCCACACCAGTTAGGATGAATACCCAGAGAGCTCCCCCTTACAGCAGGCTTGTTATGGGGGCGTGGCCAGGAAAGCTGGTATCCTCAGGACCTTGGGGCACAGAGCAAATGCTCACTCCCGAGGGAACGCTGCCCAGCTCGTTATTAAGACCTTGTTCTTCTTTTGAGCAGCATTTTCCTGACCCAGCACAAAACATACCAGGCTCCTAAGTGGAACCCAGAGGAATTCCGTCTTGGAAGGAGCAGGGCTGAAGGGTATGGGAAGTAAATTTAGCAGGTGACCAGCCTCGTGGAACGAGCGAGTAAAGCTCTGAGCCTCAGGAGCCAGCGTTCTTACACTGGCTGGAGTCCATTCAGCAGCACTGTCCCGGCCCTTGGCTACTTCCCGGCTTTATGCACATCTCTCCTGCTCCCCGGGAGGGGTCACTGAGGCAACAGACGCCAGCCACGTGGCTGTGAACAAGGCAACTCACGGCCCTGCTTAGGGGTCAAGTTCTGGCTGAGTTCTCCTTGTAGCCTTACCTGAGACTTCTCTGCACCCAGCACATTCACCATCACCTCCATCACCGTCTCGTGCATGCCAAGGACTCGCATGAGGTTGGGATGCTGGTAAAACACCTTGTTGTTCATAATGTCTCTATGGGAAAGACGGGGCAAACTTCAGCACTTTCTTCTGTGAACATTCAGGGGTGAGGACACAGACTCACAGACACGGGGGTGAAGGAAATGCAAATGTGACAGGTTGGATGGTACTGAGAAGGTACTAGGTCAGGCAGAATATATGTAGAGTGCCTTTTTTTAGCTCACAGGAGTATTTTGCCCTATTTCTATGAAGTACTTTCTTTGAGACATTTCCTTCTAATGACATATTACATAGTTGTCCCTTTGTCTTTTTTTTTCTTTAAAGATTTTATTTGAGAGAGAGTGAGCGAGCACAAGCAGGGAAAGCGGCAGGCAGAGGGAGAAGCAGGCTCCGGGCTGAGCAAGAAGCCTGATGGGGGACTTGATCCCAGGATGCTGGGATCATGACCTGAGCTGAAGGCAGATGCTTAACTGACAGAACTACCCAGGCATGCCCCCCGACACTTTGTCTTTTTGCTTGGAATAGTTTTGAGACAGTCCAAATTACTGGATTTCTCTTCCTCCATGTACACAGGGTCTTCTACATTTTTTTTTCCTTCTCTCATCCTTATATCTAAGTCTCTGTGTACTTCAGTTTTCTTAATGATAGGGCTGTACCCCTTTCTTAAAGGCAACTGTGTATTAGGTACCCATGACATTCTGGGGCAGCAGTCCTCAAAAAACCAGTGAAATTAACAATGAAATATTAAAAAATGTATTTTTTCTATCATTCAGTATAAATTCACACACAATAAAGGCAAATCAAAATGCAGCAGCAGCCTGGGAGGGGGCTGTGTAATCCCTCTCTGGGTGGTTATTCTCAGCCTGTCCCCTGTCCCCCGAGGGCAGGCTGCTGTTAAGAGGAAATAGCACCAGTTTTTACTGCTGCTATGTCTACTGCCAGGGCCAGGGGACAGGCTAATTCTGCAGGTTACTTTTCCCATAAGAGTCTCTTCATTTCTAGTACATGCATGATTCTTCCGTGCAAATGAATCTGAGGCATGATTGCATTTCCCCGGCCCAACCCAGGGATCCTTGAAGTCCCTCTTCTGGAGCTTGGGTTCCTTCTGTGTGCTGCTGCAGGATGGTGAGATGGAACATGGAGCAGCAGGAAGGTCATGGTCCTAGTTCTTGATTTTCATCAAGTAACATTGTGGGCTGGACAGTTAACTTTTTCGGGCTTTGGTTTTCTCATCCACACAATGGAACTTCACCACCTAATTAAAGGAAATCTTTTTTGATGTCCAAAATGCTGTCTTTTTCACAGCATGGCTTCCAAGGAAGAGCCATGAGCTATTGTTATGGGGAAAGGTGCCTTGCAGAACTAACAGAAATGACTCTCTGGGCTAGTCCTGGGCAAAAGGAGGGATTAGCCAGCAGTTTCTCAGAGGGAAGTCCCAGAAGAATTCCAGTCAAAACTCAACTGCTCAAAACACATCTCTCTTGTTGAGCTGAACACACTGTTCCTTCCTCTGAATTGTTTTCCTTGCCTCCCTGGGGCTATTTTCTTCAGACATACACCAAATAACTGCTTTTCTCTAAGATTCCTCCCCACTGTTTCTGGCAACGTCCCTTGACCTCTGTAGCCTGCAGTCTGGTCTCCTCGGTTCTCAAAGGTGACTGATTCACCGAGAACGTTATCCCATGAGGCATGAAATCAGGATGGTAGCACGCAGGGATTTTCTACAACTGAATTCTGGAACATCCATATGGCCAGGTGGACCAGTTTTCCCTCCCGAAGTTCTCCTGAGTGACTTGCACTCAACGGAGAACGACCTACCCCAGCCCGTTGATCATGAGCAGCTCCTCCTCCTTGCCCATCCGGACACTGAGCAGGCAGCGGATCTGGCCCAGCGCAGCCAGCAGGTTGATGGTGTCGCTCACAGAGGCCTGGCTGATGGTGTAGGTCTTCCGAAGGGCCTGCAGCAGCTCCCCGATGCTGTCGTACTGTCTCTGAAGGAGGCTGAACATCATTCGGACCAACTCCGCATCCTGGATCTGGTCCTCCTGGGCCCAGCGGATCATGGTCTGTGAGATGAGCTCCTTCAAGGTGGCTGGAAGGGCAACAGGGAGGACCGTATGGAGCCTATCATGGCACAGGGAGAGAGCTGTGTATCTCAGACACTCCGTTTGACAGGGACACAACATCAGTGCTCAAGGTTAAAACATTCTTTTCCTAAGGGTGGACTGTAGCATGCAGAGAAGTGAAATATATCATCGAAAGACATGTGTGTGAACCATACTACAAGAAAAGAATATTGCATTTTTTTTTAAAGATTTATTTATTTATTTGACAGACAGAAATCACAAGTAGGCAGAGAGGCAAGCAGAGACAGAGGAGGAAGCAGGCTCCCCCCTGAGCAGAGAGCCCGATGTGGGGCTCGATCTCAGACCCTGGGATCATGACCTGAGCCAAAGGCAGAGGCTTTAACCCACTGAGCCACCCAGGTGCCCCGAATATTGCATTTTTTAATTTGAGTACTAAATATTTTATTTTGAGTAAATGACATTTGAACTGATACTGGAAATAGAAGACTAAGTAAAATACTGTCCTTGTCTTCAGGGCCTCAGAGCTCAGTTCTTTACATTTTCATTTTGATTTAATTAAAAAAAATTGTCTTTATTTTATAACACAGTGTAATAAATACCAAAATGTACAAGTGCCATGGGACAGAGTGGGGGGTAATTAGTTTTGGGGTGGGCTGGGGGGGTGGAAAAGGTGTGAGAAGGTGACACTGGTCACTGGCTCTTTGGAGACAAGTGATATTAAGCCCTGGATTTTCTCTACCATGGATAATATTCCCCAAGTACATTAAATATACCACACGTCATGAACTGAGTAAGCCGTGCCATCAACTCAAGAATTCCAGAAGGTATTTTGGATGACATATACATAAAACTCTGTTAGGAGATGGAGAGAAGTAGAAGGAGAACATTCTATAAGTTCTGAAGGCTTTGCAGCTGGACCACTGACCATCAGCCCCTTGAAGAGACTGTGTTGCCCTCGATCTTTGGCAGGGGTCAGCGAACCCTGCCTCACCACGACTTTTACAAGTGTCAAGAGAAAAGCCAGGATGGCTTGGAATTCAGAAGTTACCAGGGCTCATACGGGTTGCACAGAAATACCACTGGCTGCACAGGTCAAGGAGAGGTCACTGAAGTGGGAGCAGAACAGCCATGGAACCTTCAGAGGGTAGATTGAGAGGCTCTTGAAAAGAGCTGAGTGGCACTGGTATGGGAGGGTGGTCAGAAGGGAGAGTCAAATCTGAGGTGGAGGACAGGGTGAAAGAGGGCTTGCCGGAATGGCTGGGAGGGCCCGGCATACCCCCTCCCCATGTCTGTCTCTCTCTCTCTCTCTCTCACACATACACACACACAAACACACACACAGGGGTGAGAAATCACAATTGCTACTCTTAACCACAATTGTCTCCAAGTCTGGCTCTGCCTATCACATTCCCACAAGGTATGGATGGCACCAAGACCTTAATTCAGACCTGATGTTAAAGGCAGAGCTCAGGGGACAATAAAGGTCACTGAGTCCATCAGTGAAGAAACTTGGAATAAGCTCAGATAGGTGCCTTTGGTAGCCTATGCCACCTCTAATCATCTAGTTTTCTACCTCCATGTCATTATATATGGCAGATGTCTGCTCTACATACAGTCTTGGCTCATCATGAGGATATAAAAATAGAACTTTGTTACCAAAGCTTTAGGAGAGATCTAGATATAAAGGATGAATTTAACTTACTGCTGGGTCTATCAACCCTGTGGGTGTTGGAGGTTCAGACGGGAGACAGGCTGCAAAACTTAAAAAAGGATCCCCAGAGCAGAGAAAAGCAAAGTTAAAAGATGTTCCTAAGAGACCTCACTAGGCAGGGATTGCTGACTTAATATCTGTTAGGTTATGTCTCTATCCTCTGGGGGGAAATCAGTTATTTTATGGGACAGGCTGGGCTCTTGTTGGGAGCCCGTTTCCTCACTTGCCAAATAAATGTAAGAGTTCTTGTTTCTCCCAGTTAATAGTCATGGTAAGGAATGAAAGCATGACAAAACCATACAATACACACTCTTGGACCCAACGAAAGTTTTTTTAGTCCTGTAAGTACAATTCCCCCTTCGGCCTACCTCCTGACCTGAAAGTATTATGGTTTTCTCCACTAACAACCAAATTCTCTGCCGAGATCATACACATCACAGTCCCTGGCAAACAAGAAAAAGCAACAACCAGAACTATTAGTCAGCACAAGGACCATCCTCTTGTCAACAGGGAATTTTACAGAGTCCTAAGGACACCAAGTAAATTAGTTTTCCCTTAACTTGGGAAAACTAATTTAGTTCAGGATTTGGGTGAGCTCTTAGCTCCACAGTGATATAATAATCCAAATCAACATTTATAAAGAATGGAGCGTTTACAGTAAAACACCTCTTGAGAGGGCAAATGAGAAAGGAGACAGCCCTTTATCTGAAAGAGCAGAGCAGGAAGCACCCCATGGGTTCTCTGTCCAGGCCAGCCTTCCAGCAAATGTGAGAGAATGGGATAAACGATTATGTGCTTGTGACCCAGTGGAAGCTCCGTTAAAATGAAAACATGGCACCAAGACTCTGACAGAAAAAGCAAGACTTACAGTTGTGTTATTGATGGACAGATGTAATTCAGTGAATGCACGACATTTAAGGCCATTCTTGTAGGGGAGGGTTTTAAATTGTGAGATGGAAGTCCAGAAACTGAGAGAACGAATAACTACAAGAAGAAAGAAGATGGGGGAGGGACAGCAGGGGAGCAAATATTCCCAAGAGCCCTGAATGGACGTCATATTTTGTGGCCTGACATACACTAGAGACCCAGCACCCACCAAGCAAACCCAGGCTGAGTCAATGAATTTCTAATGCTCTGAACACCTCTGGGACTAAGAAGATGGAGTTTTCATACCCATGGCAGCAATGCTATTGAAGATTCCTCAGATTTTAATTAGCTCCCACACGCCGGCAGCAGAGCGGCATAAATGTACCAGGGTTCAGAGGTTAAAATGTTTTCTAGAATGCGGTAGGCTCTTCATATATCTGAACAACTGAGGATTAAAATAATCAATGCCTCTAATCATGTATGGCACATATTATGGGGTTAATAAAGGTTAACTAGTCTATTAACTATTCCAGTAGTTATAAAAGCATGGTCCACAGAGCCTTAGGGAGCCTAGGCCTTTTGGGTGCTTTGCGAGGCCAAACTGTTTTCATAATCATCCTAATGTTATTGGCATTTTTACTGTGTTGATAGCTGGCCTGACAGTGCAGAAGCAATGTGGGTGCAACTGGGGGTGCCTTAGCGGGAATCAAGGCAATAGCACCAAACACCAAACTTCACCTACACAGCCCCAGAAAGATGCCCAGTTTCAATAAGAATGTTCCATATGAAAGACAAAATTATTAATTTTATTACTAATAAACACTTGAGTATGCATTTTACCAATCTCCTATAGGATAAAAAGGGAAGTATGCCTACAACACCCCTGCTGCAAATGGGAGGTCAGAGGCCTTTGTGAGGAGAAGCGCTGGTGTGGTTGTTGGAGCTGTGGGCCCAACTGGCTGCTCGGCTCATGGAATGCTCTTTTAATTAAAAGAATGCAGACGAATGGAGGACAAGGGGAGATGGAGAGGAGAAGGGAGTTGAGGGAAATTGGAAGGGGAGGTGAACCATGAGAGACTATGGACTCTGAAAAACGATCTGAGAATTTTGAAGGGGTGGGGGGTGGGAGGTTGGGGGCACCAGGTGGTGGGTATTGTAGAGGGCAAGGATTGCATGGAGCACTGGGTGTGGTGCAAAAATAATGAATATTGTTATGCTGAAAAAATAAAAAAATAAAAAAATTAAAAAAAAAAAAAAAAAAAAAAAAAAAGAATGCAGACGAGCCAGGCTGGTTCATTAGAGTTGGGTGAATGACAGACATATTCTTATAAATGAAAGAAGCAAGCTCATCACTTCAAGGAAAACAATGGAGAGTTTCTGTTGCCAAGAATATAATTTGGGCTCTCAAGTGAAAACTAGAATTTTAGAAAATGTTTATGTGCCACAGTGTGTTTGACAGCTTCTTAGTACTTAAAGACTTTCTGATTAAATTGTTGATGTTAACAAATGTGATTTCTAAAACATCTTATAATGAAATATGTCAACATTTGGAAGTTCTTCATGACTTGGTGAACCAGTAATTTCCAAATGACCAACGGCCTTGTGTTACAGAAACATTCATGGGTAAAAGACCTAGTCAAATGAAAGATAGACCAGTGAATTTTTATATAACCAAGAACAAAAATTTTCTTAATGTGGTTTCAGGTTCTACGTGGCAATGAACTTTTGAGAACCTACTACTTGTTGAGCTTTGATGTAGTATCAAAGAGGAATAAGCCCAATTATCTGAAAAAGGCTATTAAAATACCCTTCCCCTTTCTAGCTATGTATCTCTTTGAGACCAGTGTTACTCCTATTCTTTAACCAGGTATAAGAACCCAGCTCTCTTCTATTTAGTCAAACGTTCGAGATTTATAAAAATGCAAAACAATGTGGCTCGTCTCGTTATCTTTGCTTTGTTTTGAAAAACTGTCATTTCTCACAGAAATATATTATTTACATGTACACAATAGGGTTTTTGTTATTTTTAAATGAAGTAAATACTTTAAAATTTTGTTTTAAATTCTAATTCAGCAATATTGATAGATATATTCCACAGAAGCTAAAGTTTTATGAGGTCCTTGATAATTTTTAAGAGTGTACAAAGGGCTCCTAAGACTAGAAAGTTCAAGAAGCCCTGATTTATACAAAAGCATCTATGCTGAGGTGATAGTGGTGATCGGGAAGCGAAGCCTTCCCTCCAGCTAAGCTAGAGCCCTGTTCTGTTAGGCTGTATGATTCCCATCCGGTAGCGGACATGTGAATTTGGAAAGTTACAGCTTAGGAAGCTTTCTATGTTTGCTTCTGGATGGGAGATAGGTTAAATGTGAGTATAAGATGAGTAAGACACCTCACCCTGAGAAATCAAATGAGGATTAAAGCAGCATTGTTTTGAAAGTTGAATCCTGGCAGTCAGGAAGGACCCTGGCCATTGTTCCTGCATCTCCAAGGGGGGCTCCCTGCCAGCCTGAAGGGCTCTAGGTGCTTCCTTCTTTACATCAAATTGGGAACAAGCTCAGTCATCTTCAGAGCAAGGAGGTGTTGGGAGCTCTTCACACCGAAGCTGCATGGCCTTGTTTAGCCTGCTTGTAGCCAGTGCAATCAGGCACGCAGAGAAGTGGGCTGCAGGACAGGGAGGGAGGCACTCAACCCTTTGCCCCACATTAGCTGACCCTTCCGCAGTGAGGTTACTCTCATTAATATTGGAAACCAGGGCCGTCGCCTATGGAAGGCTTTGTTCTGGAGCCACTGGGTATCCAGGCCTCAGGACAAATCTCATGCACAAGTGTCTGCCATCCTCATTGGAGTAGCTGTCACCTCCAGTTTTGTCAACTCCTAAATGAGCCAACCAGTCAAGTGATAACTCTGAGGTAACTCATCTGTATGAAACTATTTCAAGACACAATGATTACTCGCAGTGGCTTACTGGATCCTAGATACACACATGTAAGGCATTTAATGAGGAAGTGTAAGATAATGAGTAAAATTCTGTTGTCCACGTACATTGAGGAAATAAGACAATTCATACAAAGGTACAACTTCTCTAGTCATACAAAAATTCCCAAGAAATTGGAGAAATGATCAGATCTTCCTCTCTTACTTTCTTCCCAATGTGTCCTTGCTCTAAAGCTCTTTGTATTTCTCAGAGAGGTCCACACTGCATGGAAACTAGAGAAGTAAGGGAAGAAAAAGCTCTACCGGGAAGTTAAGAAGGCCCTGCCAGGGATGGATGAAACCACCTGATGGGAAAGACATTTCCCTTTGCTATGGCTACTTTGAAATGCCATTTTCTTTCAAGAGCTGATTCACACAAGCAGTCCCTGTAGTAAATACTTTTTCTGGTATCAATGGTGTAATGCTGACAAATTTGGTAGGATTTTCAAACATCGAAGGGAGTCAATTCTTGAGATATATTTGAACCTCTTTCATAATCACAGATATATTAAGAGCAGTTACCACTAAATACTGATTTCATTTCTGCTGCTTTTCTAAGATCCTCTTTGGAAATGCTACCCTTTAATGACTAAAAAGACACTTTACTATGCATAAGAAACAGGACTCGTGAGGGAGAAAGACTCCAGGATAAAGGTAAGGGGTGGAATGGGGAGGTTAATTCTATTGTTTGCTGTAATGTATGGCCTCATTTTACTCACACACGTCCCATAACCCCACTCAGATCCCCCACCACACATGATAAAGTTGCTTCCATACTCTTTGCCACAGCTCTAGGATTTTCATCCACTGATTTACCCCATAACCCCACTCAGATCCCCCACCACACATGATAAAGTTGCTTCCATACTCTTTGCGACAGCTCTAGGATTTTCATCCTCTGATTTACCTATTTCAAGAAGGCCTTGTCAAGTGCACTAGATGGTTTAGCCCATGAGGTTTTTTTTTTTAAAGCTATGGTGTGCTTTCCAAAAAGCAAAGAGATGTGTAACCCATCATTTGTTTTCTGATGAGAAAGGAATTGTAGAAAACAGACTTAGTGAAACGAGTCATGTATATGGGGTTCCCTTGATAATTACAAATGGCTTCATTTAAGAAATTATTATTAACATTCTAATTGCTCCACTTTCACAATTAGGGTAATTAGGAATAGTCACATTTAGGCAATTATATCAAATCTACGATCTAGAAACTGCATTTTAAGTAATTGTTTATTGAAATGGATAAAAGACCTCAATGTGAGACAGGAATCCATCAGAATCCTAGAGGAGAACATAGGCAGTAACCTCTTTGATATCAGCCACAGCAACTTCTTTCAAGATATGTCCCCAAAGGCAAAGGAAACAAAAGTGAAAATGAACTTTTGGGACTTCATCAAGATCAAAAGCTTCTGCACAGCAAAGGAAACAGTCAAGAAAACAAAGAGGCAACCCACGGAATGGGAGAAGATATTTGCAAATGACAGTACAGACAAAAGGTTGATATCTAGGATCTATAAAGAACTTCTCAAACTCAACACACACAAAACAGATAATCATGTCAAAAAATGGGCAGAAGACATGAACAGACACTTCTCCAATGAAGACATACAAACGGCTATCAGACACATGAAAAAATTTTCATCATCACTAGCCATCAGGGAGATTCAAATTAAAACCACATTGAGATACCACCTTTATGCCAGTTAGAATGGCCAAAATTAGCAAGACAGGAAACAATGTGTGTTGGAGAGGATGTGGAGAAAGGGGAACCCTCTTACACTGTTGGTGGGAATGCAAGTTGGTGCAGCCACTTTGGAGAACAGTGTGGAGATTCCTTAACAAATTAAAAATAGATCTTCCCTATGACCCTGCAATTGCACTACTGGGTATTGACCCCAAAGATACAGATGTAGTGCAAAAAGGGCCATCTGTACCCCAATGTTTATAGCAACAATGGCCACAGTTGCCACACTGTGGAAAGAACCAAGATGCCCTTCAACGGACGAATGGATAAGGAAGATGTGGTCCATATACACTATGGAGTATTATGCCTCCGTCAGAAAGGATGAATACCCAATTTTTGTAGCAACACGGACGGGACTGGAAGAGATTATGCTGAGTGAAATAAATCAAGCAGAGAGAGTCAATTATCATATGGTTTCACTTATTTGTGGAGCATAGCAAATAACATGGAGGACATGGGGAGATGGAGAGGAGAAGGGAGTTAAGGGAAATTGGAAGGGGAGATGAACCATGAGAGACTATGGACTCTGAAAAACAACCTGAGGGTTTTGAAGGGGCAGGGGTGGGTGGGAAGTTGGGGGAGCCAGGTGGTGGGTATTATGGAGGGCACGTATTGCATGGAGCACTGGGTGTGGTGCATAAACAATGAATACTGTTACACTGAAAATAAATAAATAAACGAATAAATGTTTAGGCTACCTCAGAAATGAAATATATATATTTTAAATATCTTATTTATTTGACAGAGAGAGAAAGAGATCACAAGTAGGCAGAGAGGCAAGCAGAGAGAGAGGGGGGAAGCAGGCTCCCTGCTGAGCAGAGAGCCCGATGCGGGGCTCGATCCCAGGACCCTGAGATCATGATCTGAGCTGAAGGCAGAGGCTTAACCCACTGAGCTATCCAGGCACCCAGAAATGAAATATTTCTAAGATATGGTATTGTTTAGGAAAACTTGATTCCTGAAATTTACTTTGAAAGAATAGCTATACTTCACTACTTGATTTATGGACTAGCCAGACATTAGAGACAAGAAAAGAGGATTAGAAGTGTCCTTAACTTAGGGTTAGCTTTGGAACATCAGTCTGGGGGGGCTCAGGTATTGTTTATTGCTAAGTTGTTTACTTCCCTCCACTTGTCATTTTGTAACCTACTACTGATCCTCAGACCCCAAGCCTACATTCTGTGACTCTTCCAACAAAGTTCTCCAGAGTTACCCACTCTACTGGGTAAAACCCTCTTCTAAATGGTCAAATTACCAGCTTTGCAATAGTGACTGCAGTAAGAAAAAGACCATCTCTTCTCATCATGCACATTTACAATTTTAAACCTGCTGGGGTCTGGAGAGAATCTTTTCATCTCCAAATTTAGATCACAGTCCAAGTGGCCATCATACGCTGAAATACAAGCTTATTATCAAAGAGCAGATGTTGGCTACTGACAAAACAAATCCCTGAAGCTTACAGATCCCCATCCTAGGCTGGTGTTAGAGTTCTGTGAGCGTGCTCCTAAATCTGGGGCAGTTGGGAAGAAAAAAGTCTTCCAATGACGTTGACGAGAGGGAGTGAACAAAACTGCACTGTCCCTAGTTTAAACTTAGAAAGCAATTTATAATGCTCATGCTTACAATGGGAAAAGAAAAATAATTATGTGCATCTAAATTATGTATGCATATTTTTAAATTATAGGTGATTAACAAGTTAGCTGGTAGTATGCTGTCTGTGTGCTCTGGGGGCTTTAACAGGTGGTAGATCCTTTCCAAGCATCAAGAACCAATTATTTTGGCCTCTGCTTTCTTCCTCTCTGTGGTGGGCTGAATAATGACCCCCCCCCCCAAAATATTCACCTCTTAATTCTCAGAATTTGTCAGTATGTTTGCTGACACTTTGCCTATGTGATTAAATTAAGGATCTTGAGATAGGAAGATTATCCTGAATTATCCAGGTGGGCTCAAGATAATCAGGAGGGTTCTTCTAAAAGGGAAGTAGGAGGGTCAGAGTCCAAGAAGGAGATAATAACAGGAGCAGAGGCTGTACAGGTACCATGACTGGAAGGGGCCAGTAATCAAAGAATGCAGGGGGCCTTCGGAATCTGGCAAACACAAGACATGGACTCTCCCCTAATGCCTCCAGAAGAAAGGCAAGGCTACTAAACCCATTTTAGATTGTGACCTCTAGAACTGGGTGATAATGAATTCGTATTGTTTGAAGCCACTAAGTTTATGGTAATTTGTTGCGGCAGCAAAAGAAAACTACTAATACGCTCCCACTGGTAGAAAGCCCTGGTTGAGGACACTTGAGGCTGCAGATCAGACTGGAGAGGCCCAGGGAGCAAGCTGTTAGGGAGTAGCTCATAGAAGCTGAGTCCTTAGAGAGTCCAATTCCAAGATTTTGCTGAGGCAACTGGAGTGACAGGGCTGCTGACACCTGGAGGTCTGCCTGGCCCTGGCCCCAAGCTTGCGTCAAACCAGAACAACATTAAATGCAAAAAGCATCCATTGTACAACTTCTCTGGCTCATTAGATAACTTACACAGGGTGCAGAGAACATGTTTCCCAGGTCCCGTGACACAGCTTTTTGACACTTTTGACACTTTTGGCCTGTACCTTCCCTCTGACATCAAGAGCTAGAACTGCCTGCATTTCAACAGTAATCACTCCACAGGTAGGCTCTGCTGACGGAAGTCAACCTTTATTTTCAAGGTCATGCTCAATGGTTCATGGAGTTGGCCTGTGACCAAGTTCTTCAAGGGTGATCTCAGAAGCCTGGCTTTGAGTCCCAGGCAGGAGAACTTTTCTCGCTCTTCCCTTGGACACTGCAGCACACAGACGTGAGGCCTAGACTTGTAGCCACCATCCTCTGCCAGCCTGAAGGCCAAGTCAGAATGTGGAACGACTGTAGGGACAATGAGCGGAGCCATGGGATTAACTCAACCCAGTGTCCAGTTCCATCTTTAACTTCCAGGTGCCCCAGTCAATGAAGTCTTTTACCAGCTATTCTACCTGAGTTGGATTTTCTGTTCTTTTTTTTTTTTTTTTTTTTTTTGCTGAAAGCATCGAAATGGTAAATGTGGAGATAAAGTTCTTATCACCTACTCTTTGTATATCTGCTTCAGAAGATGGGAGGTATACCAACCTCTAAGTACTAGAACATTAGACAGAGCACTATTTTATTGACTCCTAACTCCCTGCCGCCATGGGTAGGAAGAGCATTATTCTCATTTTATAGACAAGGAAACTGAAATGAATGGAGGATAAGAAACTGGCCTAACATGATAATTAGTAAATGACAGAGCTGGGTCCTGAACCTTGGCTGCTGGAATCTAAACTCATCTACTTCTCCAGCTGAGAGCTGCTTTTTTTTTTTTTTAAAGATTTTATTTTTTTCATTTGACAGAGAGAGAGAGAGATCACAAGTAGGCTGAGAGGCAGGCAGAGGGAGAGGGAGAAGTAGACTCCCCTCTGAGTGGGGAGCCTGATGTAGGGCTCGATCCTAGGACTCTGAGGTCATGTCCTGAGCTGAAGGCAGACACTCAACTGACTGAGCCACCCAGGTGCCCCTGAGAGCTGCTTACTTTCTATAGCTTCACAAAATCCAGAAAAATAGTTATCCTTATTAAGGTTTTAAATTTCTATTATACTGTCTAGATGCTCTCTTAAATAAAGAAGTGGATTCAGAAAAAAATCCTGAAAATCAGAAAGCTTTGGCTTGTTTTCTAGAGGACTCTGAGTTAGGAGGATTATCCACATTCCTGGAGTCTCGATTTCTTCATCAATAAAATTAAGTTAGCAAAATAAAATTCATGTTGAAAGAGATGAATGAAGGATGATGTAGTGACAAGAGTGAGGGCTACTTTGTTCCAGCTGTGTGACCCTGGTCAAGTCACTTTACCTCTTGTATCTCTATCCACTTCTACCAAGTCACAGATAGCTGAGTACTCTAGAATTCCAGGTCTACTTGATCTGTGGAGCTCCTAAAAGGGTTGTACTAATTTATTCAAATGACAAATGAATATGTATGGCTTCACTGGGTTAAAGTAATGAGCATCATGAAATTTTACCCCTACCTTTTAATGCCCACCATCATGAGTCTACCCAGCTTGTTTTTACTAATAGTACAACTGGAGACCAAAGAAATAAAGCAAAATCTCAAAATCTAGTGATCACTGACCACAATGAGTGGTCCTCTGAAGACACCACCCCACACCACTAATCACCCATGTGGGGGAGATGAGCAGTGGTAGCTCGATGGTGTTTTGATGATGGTCTTGATTGCTGACAGATAAAGGATGCTTCCCCTGTCAGGGGTCAGATGGCACCATAACACCCTCTTGATTTAGTGGGTAAGATTTAATGGGAACGTCTCATGCCCTCTATGCTCTGTGTTCCCGAGCTTCCTCTGGGCCCCAAGTCTGGTCTGCTTCACAAAGTGGCCGAATACCTACTATATATTAGCAGAGAAGTTCAGGGAGAAAGTTAAACCCATCACCTCTGAGGAGCCCTAGAAAATTAGTCAGGCTCATTTCCATGTGCTTTCCCGATGCCTCTCTGGCCCAGGAGCAGCAGCAGCAGGTGCTACTTACGCTTAATTTCACGAGAACAAGGTTACAAGGCTCTCTGAGAACCCGAAAGGACCAGCCTGTAAAGACAGCCTGGAGCAATGTTCCTGGAGCTGCTCAGTGCACTCTGTGTCCTCAGGGCCCATGAATGGCACTGCTTCCTGGAGACCCAGCAGTGTGGGATGCTACAGGGCCCATCCCAGGTCTGCTGCAAGCCACTGACCTTCATCCCAGTTCTGTATTTAAGTTTTGGACCTGTGCACGTGTCTCCTTTATTGGGTTCCCTGGCAGGGGAATAGGGTCAAAGGTCAAGCTACTTGTTCAAATATTCTACTTCTCATTACAATGAGAGTAGCCAATGGTCACTAAGAGCTTCCGGTGGGTCAGACCCTGGGCATAATGCTGTACCTGAATTATCATTAATCCACACGAGCACTGCGTAAGGAAAGGCAGGTATGGCAGGGACTGAGTTTCCCCCACGGTCATGGCTGCGTCAGCCCAATCCTCACTTTTCTCTCTTATTTAGGCAAAAGAAACAAATGAAAAACAAACAAAAAACCACTCCAATTTAAGAAAGAAGCCAAGACTCCTGTAAACAGATGGTCTCTAAGGTGGCCTTGGCAGTGAGTGGAGGAGCACTGGAGATGGAGCCCCTATACTGGTGTGGACCCATTGATCCCTGCCAGCCAGCCTTGCAATGTGGGTCTCGGGGAAGGGTGTGTGGGGACAGTCACGTGGCTGATGTAGCTTTCTGCTAAATCCATTTCTAAAGGTCCCTCCTCAGTGCTTTTCTGCCTCGGCTGGAGCCTCCCCACCTATGAGGGTGGAGACAAGTGGGAAGGCAAACTGCTTCACCTCGGGATGCTTCCCCAGCCAGTGGGATGCCCCCTGCATCCCTGAGGCCGTCTTGCCTGGCACCGTGCTGTGGCAGCATGGCCGGGTTCTGCCAGTCCAGCTCCACGGCCCGCTGGGCTTGCTTCTGTCCGGGGCGGGGGATAATTAGCCTGGTGTTTTTGAAATCAGTCAAGCAGCCTCATAATCACTTTCTCCAAAATATTTCCACGATTAAATGACCATTGACGATGACAACAACAATGATAACGATGATGGGAAAAGAGAACAGAGGGGAGCTGCTCTTGCGCTCTAGAGGGGAATTCCTGACATGAACATGGGGTGGAGAAGGGACAGGGACGGGCTTGGGAGCTGAGGCCTTGGTCCGTACTCTGCTGGGAAAGTGGTCAAATCGCTTTTGAGTTCCTGTGTGTGTTCAGTCTGAAGAAGAAACTGAGGATGAGGAGGGCTACAGGCTGCACCTCCTTTTAGTCCCTGCTCCCCACTCCTGTCCCTCCAGCCCCACTACTGGGCTGGGGCACCCCTGCACGGTGCCTGAAAGAACGTGAACCCTACCTATGAACAGGACCCAAGTCTGGGCCTCTTTCTAAACTCCCTGCAGTAAACTTGTCCAAATTATTTTGCTTCTCTCTTCACTGCCTGCCATGCAAAACGGGAACATGGCTGCCACTGTACCTAGTTGTTTGCCGCGAGGAGTTAATCAGACGAGGTGATGGCAAGTGCCTAGCACAGTGCCTGGTGATCATTTCGGGCCTAGCCCAGTAATCTAGATTTCCCCATTCAAAGGCCAGCTGAGGAACAATCTTAATTGCATCTGTACCTTAAATTTCATTTTACCATTTATCCTATTTAAAGCTCCCAGGGACTAGGATATGGATGTTCTTGGGACCATTATCCTGCCTACTACACCAGACTTCTTTGAGTCCTCAGAAGCTCTCATCTAGAGCACTGCTGTGACATCCCAGTGGGCTCTGTACCTCCAATGATCCTGCACAGCAATCCTCTGGATTGCCATCTTGCTAAAAGCAGAGTTGACTGGTGCCTAATGCAGGGCCTAAGATATGGTGAGTGATTAATAACAAACATTTTAATAGCCCAAAATAGTTAAAATTAAGTGCATACTCTGGGCCAGGCACACTTATAAGCACTTTGAGTTTCTTATTCTTCATGTCAACCAAAGAAGGTATTAGGGCTATGCCCGTTTTACAGATGAGGAAACTGAGGCACAGAGAAGTTGTCACATGCTCAGTCTCACAGATATTAGGGAGCAGAGCAAGAATTTAACACCAGGTAGCCTAAGTCTAGAGCCCTATGCCCATAACTACCTCATTATTGTTGAGTAAATGAATAATTTGGTCTTCAAGGACCTTTCATACTCACTGCCGGGCAGGGGCAGGGGGAGGGCAATGGCAACTAGACTCAGGTCAACAAAGGTTTGAACGTCCATGCCACCACTGTGGGAGCCTACAAAGTTGCTTAATCTGTTTTTACTTCAGTTTCTTCAATTATCAAATGGGAATAAAATCACCAACTTCATCTACCACATATTGCGAGAATTACATGAGATAATACAGAAGGGCTTCATGTGGTGCTCAGGACTCAGCGGTTACCAGGTAAATGTTAACGCCTCCCTCCCCACACCTATAAGGCCACTAGTATAAAATACATGGCGATGACGAATATGTCACACTCTAGGGCCGAATGTAGTTTAATGATTGGATTTCCAAGCCACTCTGTCCTAACACCATCCAAACCGTACTCCACTCCAGCCCATTCAATTCTTCTTAGAATTCAACAAATCTCACCCGGTTGCCACTCCTGGCATAGGACCTGAACTTTTCTGCTCGGGGGGCTTTGTCAAAGCAGCTCTCCTCATCAAAAATGTCTTTCCCTTCTTGTTTTATCTACTTATCTACACTCTTTATGGAATCTGCCCAGCTCCTCCTCTGGCTACCTACTGTATTTCACCTGCACTTTTATTATAGCATTTCTAAACTCGTGATTAGGGGCACCTGGGTGGCTCAGTGGGTTAAGCCGCTGCCTTCGGCTCAGGTCATGATCCCAGGTCCTGGGTTCGAGCCCCACATCGGGCTTTCTGCTCAGCAGGGAGCCTGCTTCCTCCTCTCTCTCTGCCTCTCTGCCTACTTGTGATTTCTCTCTGTCAAATAAATAAAATAAATAAAATCTTAAAAAAAAATAAACTCGTGATTATATTCAGTTTCCTGTCCACACCTGTTTCCTCCATTGTTCACAAAGTCCTTATTTTCTTCCTCTTCGTGAGCCTCCTGTGACTAACCTACACTGGAGGTTGGACAGAGTTGTCTCAATGAGTTAAACATGGAAAAAGGGGACGATACGGTCTGAGCACAAACACCCAGTAAAGAAAACAGACAGGGACACAGATACTGCACGTAAGGTGGAAAGTCACATGGGCCCTTTTAGAAATGCCATGAAATGGTGGGGGCAGAAGGACGGAGGATGAGGTGGAAAGAAAGAGTTCACGGATAAGGTGTCCGTGCACGAGCATCACGGGGAGAGGCTGTTTGGAGAGAATCTAAGCAGGATTATGAATATTGCCTGAGTGGCCTAGATGGACCTACCACTGAGTTGTCTCATTTGTGCTAAGTATTTGTGCTGGGCTCTAGACCTATTTTTGTAGCAAACAGTAGACTTTTCCCCCTCCTCGGTACTCAACAGGCTGCAGTATTTAGGCAGGAGAGACATTTGGTTAGGGCTCTTAGGCCACTCAGTGGTGGGGCAAGAGGGACACAAGTGGCAGGAAAAGCCTCCACGGGGAGAGCATTCAGGGAAAGACAGAGATCAGGAAGGCACCAACTTTGAGCTGTAAAGTGACAGGTGATCTTCGTTTGGTTAATTTCAGAATCTAGCGAGAAGAGCTGGTTGGTCTCTTCTGGAGGAATAACTCAGTGGCAACAGATTTATATGCAAGGAAATCCTGCTTCAACTGCAGTGTGTGAGAAGCCCGGGCTTAGAACTAACAGGCAAAAGATTTTCTCAGGAGTTTGCTGGATGGGGATATGCCAAAGAAATGTGACTTAGTATGGAGGGCTGCTATTGTTGGATCTTTTTTACCTCTTCATTATCATATGATGTTTTGATAAGACTGTAACAGCTTTCATGGATAATATGGCTTAGAGTTAGTTTAGGCAGATCCCCGTAACTCTGAGCCAGCTAGCGGGATTCTCACGAGGTTCGGGACACTGTTGAGTCCTCTTGCCTAGAAAAGCTGAAATTTGCCTGCAGGTCATCTGGCCAATACCAACCGCTCGTAGAGGTGAGACTGCACCCCCTACCCGGAAAACTTTGAGGATGGCTCTTTGGCTTGGTAACCTTTGACATGTTAGAATTCTGACTTCTGTTGGGTTTAGATTCCCCATGTGTAATAGTGAGTCACAGTTGTGAGTCACCTCACAGGTGTTGTAAGCCAGATAAACAGACGATGGTTTGAAAAAGCCACTCTGTATGTAATAGCTGTATTTGGGGGTTTTACAGGGCAATGGAAAGAGCGTGGAACCAGAGTCAGAAAATGTGAAGCAATTCACAGCTTTAGTCATCTTGGTTACCTTGGGCTGGTGACATTCATCACCTGGAAATTTTTCTGGAAGCAGGTAGTGGTGGAGAGAATAAATGAACAAATATCCCTTAATTCTTCAGAGTCCTATTTTCATCAGCTATACAACAGAGGAGTGAAAAAAATCCCACCAGGAGTAACCTGATCATGGGAAGTATTTGGTGAATTGTCCATTCACTGACCCATATTATTATCAGCACTTTTAATATTTTATCAAACGTAAGGGAAGAAAAATCAGGTAAGTAATAACGTGGACAAAGTTACTAATAATTTAAAGGAATTTGGCCCTTTTATCACAACTGGCTATGTATCCAGAAACACTGTCTCCATCCATGGGTTAAAAACAATTTTTGGGATGTGACAGTTAAACCATTCCCAAGATTTTCTCTTCATATGTCAGTCCGGAGTGAGGAGCTTTCTGTCTCTGGAACACTTGGCCAGGGAACCCATCTACTGACAACCAGACATGCGTGACTACCTTCCTTTCTATTTCTGGAAATCCAGGGTAGGAGGCTTAGAACACAAAGCTTGAATCTCTCACAACTGTCCTGGAAGGGAAGCAGGATGAGGTGAAGACATGGAGTCATAACATTGGAGTGGCCTTGTCTGCGTGTTCTACCAGAAGGGACAGAACATGATCTTTCGGCCCAAGGCCCAGGCTAGCAGTGCTGAAGGCTGCCATGTCTGGAGCCTGGACACTGTTCTTAGAGTTAGGGAGAGTTCACATAGCCAAGTGATTTCATCTGACTCCATTTACCTACCATGAAATGGTCCCCTTGTGGGACCCAGGGTTGTGACATACTATATGTTAGAAAGAAGGATCTACTTTGAAAATAGACTCTCAGCAGGTAATATGGGTCAGCTCAGTCTATTTTTAGTTCTGCTTTGACAGGAACCACAAAGGGAATCTAAACTCACCTTTGAGCCCTTAGAATCTTGCTGGCATGTTCTCATCAAAGACTACCCCTCCCATGGTGGGTGCCAACCAAGTACCCCATACACTTGTCCAGAGGCTTCAACACTTGTGCTGAGAAATGGTGAGGCTTCCTTCCACTCAGAGATAATGACAAAGACAGAAGTTCAATATAAAAGGCAGTAAGATGTACGAACCCCAAAGTAGTGTTTTCAGACAAATCAATCACAGCTTGGCAGTCTACTGCTCTGGCCTATGATTTGAAAGCATGTTCTAAAACGGATAGGATGAGGAACAAGATAAAAGGCATCTATGTTAAACCTTGGAAGTTCCTTCTTTAGACAAATGAAATATTTGCAGAATTTGGTACTAAAGAGCATCTTGATTGTATATAATACATAGACAATTTTCCTCTTGAAATGTTAATGGTTTATGGACAGTAAACTGCCCAAATTATGATCTTGTTTCAACATGAGTCATAACAGTTAGAGTTGCGTCTACCATAAGGCTTAGAGAAATGAACTTGGACAAGGTCTGGTGTTGTTAAAAATTGAAGGTCAAAATCCTCTAGGATGCTGTGCTATGGAAATTATAGCCAAAACCCAAAAAAGACCCCCATCAAAGCCCACATCCTATTTCCTTTACTCCCCTTGCATCATTATTTTCTCACTGAGGCAACTTGCAATGCAGAGGTGACAGAAACAATGACTAAAGGGAGAAGACAATGGAAACCTCAAAGAACAAAAACCTGTTTACAGGTGTTTTTAACCAGACAGACAAGAAGCAGACCCAGAGTAATAGATCCTTCAGGTTTCAGAAGACTCTGAAAGTAAGTTCCTTAAATCGGAAAAGAAGCATAGCCCCAAATACACAATAACCACCACCAATTATAAAAAAAATACCCAGATACATCCTTTGAAACATAGCAGTCCATCTCACAGTACCTGTCAGAAGCCAGTTCCCTGCATTACATCATAGAAGAGCACTGTGTTGGAAGGACTGTGATTGAAAGGCATGATCACTTACTAGGGCATCTCTCTTCCTCTTCTGTTGGCTGTTCCTTCTCAGACTTGGGAGGGCCTTTGATTTTATACACCAAGGCACGGAGTTTTCCAGCCCAGGAGGTGTCCTCCTCTTCCTCTTCTTCCTCCTCCAGTGGAACGCCTAGAAAGGCACAGAACAGAGTGAAAAACCTCAAACAGTACATGAAACCACCATATGATTGAAAGAACACAAAGTCTCTGCTTCCCACCCTTCTGGAACCTTCTAAAGATACCATAGGTTGCTCCCCATAAGTATTTAACTCTATGATGTCTTCTGACAAGTTTTTAAAAAGATGATTTCATATGTACAAGAACATCAAGTAATTTCAAACCCCACACTTAACTTTTTCTAACCTATACCCCAAAAGGGCTCTAGAGTCTCTAGAAAGAAAAAGTTAACATTGAGTTATTTCAAATGAAAAGACCACCTGTTATTTATTAGTGAATCCACCCCTGCAGAAGCGGCACAAATGCTGAGAACCATTTAAAATCATCAGTTATGTATCAAAGTAGGCTCTGCAGGCTTAGAATTCTTCAGGGCAGAAGTTATCATACTTATGTCACTGCAAAAGCTAAAAAGCAAAGGGGATTGGAATCTTGGTTCAGCTGGGAGCAGAGTCCAACTATCTAAGTAAAGTGGGGGAGGTTTATGTAAGTATCAGTTATTTTCCTTCTTCAGAAACCCTGTTCACTCTCTTCTATCTCACAAAATTTCTTCACAGTAGACGTTTCCATCCTATGTTATGCCAGAATTATTTCCTATAGCTTCTCTGACCCAAGTCATTTGGGAAGAATCATTTCTTGAGCAATTAGGTAACCTCTGAAAAATGCAGGGGTCACAGGGGCCACTCATCTGCACGGTGGAAAATCCACATATAACTCTGACCCTCCCAAACAGAACTATAAATAGCATACTCTTGATGGGAAGCCTTCCTGACAATAATAAATAGTCAACTAACATATTTTTTAAAATGTTATATGTTTTATGTACTGTATTCTTAGAATAAAGTAAGCTAGAGAAAAGAACATGTTATTAAGGAAATCATAAGGAAGAAAAAATACACGTATAGTACTGTACTCTACTTAGGGAAACAGAATAGGTGGACCCATGTAGCTCAAACCCATGTTGTTCAAGTGTTCTTTGCACCTTTAAATAGAAAATTTTCTTCTCAACCCCCACTAGCTTCTAATGGAGGAATCAGGAACAAAATTGTCTTTGATACAGCTTTCGTCTCAGAAACTCACCACAGTGAATGAGAAGGTCCTCATGGAAGTCATATAGCTCCTCCCGGATCTCCTCTGGGCAGGGGCAATTTTCTCCCAGTTGGAAGTTAAGAAGCATGTTGATCTTTAAGGGACAAAGAAGAATGGGTAGCTGGTCAAAAGGACTCAGATCCTGTCTTAAACACCTAACAGCCTTTGCCAATTTTGTCCAACTCAAATTCTTTTATGAAGATGGCCAGCAGGGTCATCTGGGTGGCTCAGTCAGTTAAATGTCTGTCTTTGGCTCAGGTCATGATCTTAGGGTCCTGGGATCAAATCCTGCATTGTGCTCCCTGGTCAGCGGGGAGTCTGCTTGTCCCTCTGCTCCCCACCCCCGGCTTGTGTGTGTGTGTGCACTCTCTCCCTCTCTCAAATAAATAAAATCTTAAAAAAAAGAATGGCTAACATTTAAAAGTAGCTTTCATTTTTTCCTGATTATAATGGTAACTTACTAATTGCACAAAATTTGGAAATACCTAAAGAAAGTTTACTGCTATCCCACTGCCCAAAGAAAACCATATTTAGCTAGTATCTCCAAATCTTTATGTGTGCAGATAGAGATCATAATCTAAACATTTTCCAAGTCTAATTTTCCACTTAACAATTTATCTTAAGCATTTGATTTTACTGATTTTTAATACGTACATTGTATTTCATCATATGGATGAATAGCAACTAATGTGAAATGTACATAAAATTAATGATTTGTTAAGATATATTTAAATTGTTTCCATTTCTTTATCCTTATAAAGTTTATTTGAATTTCCTTTTACATAATTTTTATTCACATCTCTGATCATTTTTTTTAAGGACAAACTTCTAGAAGTGAAATGACTGGATCAAAAGATTTGTGTATTTTAGTGGCTTTTGATATGAATTGCCAAATTGCCCTCCAGAAAGCTCACAACAATCTGCATTATTACCAGCTTTACACAAGAGTGTGTATTACTTTGTATCTCCATTGCGGTAATGAGAGTTAACACATTTTCAAATATTTTCCAATTTAATAGGTGAAAAATGTCATATTCCTGTTGCTTTAATTTGCATTCAATTGGTGAGGTTGAATTTTGTTTTTCCACATTTAAGGGCCATTTTTATTTCTTTTCTTTTTTAAGTAGGCTCCACACCCAGTGTGGAGCCCAACACAGAGCTTGAACCCATAACCCAGGATCATGACCTGGGCTGAGATCAAGAGTCAGACGCTTAACCAATCCAGCCACCCAGATGCCCCTATTTCATATTTATGAATTTCCTGTTCATGTTCTTCCTCCATTTTTCTGTTCAGTAATTTTCTTTTTAAAAATTAACCTGTATTTTGCACATCCCTAGACTATTAACTCTTTATAACCTGGATTTTAGTGAGCTTTTAACCTTATAGGATTTTTTTTTTCTATTGACATGTAGGTTTTAACATGTAGTTAAAGGATCATCTTTTCCTTTACAGTTTTGTCTCAGGGATTCTTAACTGTTTTTATGCCATGGACCATTCTGACAGTCTGTTGAAACCCCCTGATTACTTTTCAGATTAATATTCTGAATATGCACCATCAAATACAGAAAATTACATAAACAATTTATACTGAGATCTAGTTATTAAGACCATAGAGAAGAAACCCGTGGTATAGGAACATATGTACTTGTTTATTAACTCATTAGACAAAAAAAAATCTAGTGGCAGTTCTCATATCCACTGTGATCTTGAAGCGGTGATGAATATAAATAATATGTCAAGGGATGACAACCACTGTAATACAACATGAAAAAAAAAAACAGGCAATTTCTGTTGTCGGAAAAGTCACATATCTGCTTTGTGGTCTACATGAATAATTAAAGAAATGCTATTAGAGATTAATGACAAGTTGGTGAAAATGAAGTCATTCATTTCCTGCTCAGATTCAGGAATGTCTCAATTCTTTCCAAAGACCCACGACCCCAAGTCAGTGAATATCTAGAGGGATAGAAGCAAAGTTAGAAGTGATGTTGTCCATTTGGCTGCCTCGGGCAGGGTAACCCACATCCCAGGCAAAGGTATTTTCTCCTTCTGTTTAGGATTTCTAGGTTAAAAAAACTTTATAATCCCTTTTATTAAAGCATAAAAAACCATATTTAATGTTTTTAGGAAGATCCTTATTTCTATTTATTTATTTATTTATTTATTTATTTGACAGAGATCACAAGTAGGCAGAGGCAGGCAGAGAGAGAGGGGGAAGCAGGCTCCCCATTGAGCAGAGAGCCCGATGCGGGGCTCGATCCCAGGACCCTGGGATCATGATCTGAGCTGAAGGTAGATGCTTACCCATTGAGCCACCCACGTGCCCCAGAAGATCCTTATTTCTTATTTAAAGCTACTACTGCAAACAACTTTTTGGAAGTAGGCAGAAGTACTGCTTGCAATAAAATAATATCCATAAAACAGGTTAGGAAAGTAATTTTTGTGGTTGTGCCACAATGTTAAAACATGGTAATTATATCAATATATATTGATTGGTTGTTTATTAAATAAAAACAAATTTGAAGATTGATCTTGGGAGTCAAAAATTAATTTCTTTGCTGAAAGATCATTCCTTAGGTACAACACTGGGGAAGCAAGGGCCCCCAAGCCTGCAGCGCAGAAAACCAAATGGTGACTGAGCTGAATTTTCTCCTCTGCAGGGCAGACCCTTTAATGATGCCCTTTTTAAAGTCACCGGTTTATTGACTTTGCCTGGCTAATTTGCCAACAGCTGTTGGACTGATCTTAGTTTTGCCTACTTTTGTACTTGGTAACATCCCCCAAGCAGGATTTTTTCAATCTCTCTCTACTACATGGATACAAAGCTGAAAACCTTTATTTTCTCCTCAAAGGTTACAGAACAATGAGAGAATCATATCACTGTTTTAAAATTCTAATTCTTATGCAGCCAATCTTCCAAGTGATTTTGCATTGCTATCCCCTGAAATTGATCTAAATTCTCCTTTGTTGATATTCCAGTCTGAATTACTTAGAGAGCTCTGTTGGTATGTTCCTTCTAGAAATGAATACTGAGAGGGGCGGTAGATTGGACAGCTGAATTTGATAGCAATTAGTGTCCCTTCTTTCATTTCCTTCCTAGACCAGCAGCATCAGTATCATCTGGAAACTTGCTAAAAGTATAAATTCCTGGGCCTTACACTAGAGCTACTGAATTAGAAGCCCCCCCCCTCCGGGGGGGGGGATCAGCAATCTGTTTTTATTAAGCCCTTCTGTGATTCCGAGGTCTGCTCAAGATTCACTGGTTTAACACACTTAGGGAAGAATTTCTCAAGTTATAGATATCTGAAACAAATCTGAAACGATTGTCCATTGGATTACTGGGAAGGCGAAAGGAAGATGTACTGGCAGGCCCCAGGGATAGTGGAAGAGAAGGTAAGGAGGCAGCAGGGGTAAAGGAGAGGTAGGAGCTAGCGTGGTCCTCCCAGGAGCCAGGATCATAAGCTGGGTCGATGAGGACAGTGTTAGATGGACAACGCATCCTAGCTGAGTTAAACAGATGCCTCAGAAAACAGATATAAATTCTACTCACTGGCAGAAGGGCAGAGAGCATGGTATGAGGCAAAGGCAAACACCTCCAACACGAAGCTAATGACAGCAATTACAGAATGTTTACTCTTTGTCAGTAACCTCCCAGATCACCTAAACGTGTTATCTCATGGGATCCTCACAAGAAGGGAGGGAGGGAGATAACAAACATCCTCATTTTGCAGCTAAAAACACTGAGACAGAGAAAGGCCATTGCCCAAGGCCACACAGTGAGCAATGGGGGAGCCAGGCACCACATCCTTCTCCAGTCCCATTATTCACGAAAAATGAGTCAGCATCTGCCCAATGAAATGGGAAATGATCACACACACCTGTTGCCAGTCTAAAGGCAGCCTGACAACATTTGTAAAACCTTCAAAAGTAATTCAGGCTCCCCGCACTTCCCTCAGAACGGTGCAAATTACCTCCTCCCATCAATTGAAAGGGCTTTCTCATTTTGCCTCCAGCAAAGAGATGATAAGCTTCGCCTACTCTTTTCAAGGCCACTGTCATTCAAGTGAATCTTTTAAAAGCCAAGAGCTGTGGTTCATTTTAAAGCCAATATAAATATCTATGTTCTACAAAATAGATTAGGAAAGTAATTAGACCAAGTTGTCCCATTAATATCAAATGGTGGTAATTATACTGACAACAATTTATGGATAAGCTGCTTATTAAATACAGATAAGATTCAAAGATTTGGTTTGAGAGCCTGAAAACAAATGTCTTCATTGAAAGATCTTCTGCTTGGAACACTGAGGGAGCTGGGGCCAAGCAGCCTGCAGGATGTATGTCGACAGCTGAGCAGTGGGACAAATGCAAATTACTATTCCACCAGCTGTGCCGCCCTCCTCTGCAAGTTGCTCACAGGACTCTCCATCCTTTCAAAGGAGCCTTCCCATCCGGGCAAGGTTGGCCACAAGGCAGGGTACCGCAAAAAATGAAGTCAGTACCTCACAGAAGGGACCTCATATGCCCAGTCCTGTTCTCCCAGCTTCCGGGGGCTGGGAGGCTTTGTGAGGGTCTTGGTCATGGGGCAAGGTGACAAGGAAGACCATCCATCCACTCTCATCAGTCGGAAAGTGTTGACCACACTCTGTTGATCTCTGACAAAGTAGTGACTTCTGCAAGGACTGGACAGACATTCTTCTAACGGCAGATCCTTGCTGCTGTGAAAGCTGGATCCTGACAATGATGTGGTCTTGGACTCCATGATGGGGAATGGGTACGAGTGAGCCAGGGAGGGGAGGAAGCCATGCCCACGTGCAGTTTGGGATGGGTTTTCTTCCCCATCTAGGATAAGTAGCAGATGCCCCTCGTTGCCATTAGGAAAAGACCAGACCTGTCCCCTGGCATTGTGCTGGGTCAATTAATCACCCACAATTCTCCTGGCTGCCCCAGACATATAAAGGTTTCATGTGCCCTACTCTGTGAGGTTCAAGCTCTTCCATAAGAAGGGCATGGAACCTCAGGAAGAGTTTCTCACCTGCTCCTGCGGGGGGGAGCGGAACTCCCTGGTCTTCCGGGCAGTCAGGGCTGCAGACATGTTCAAGGCCTGCATGAGCTCATTGTAGCGGGACTTCTGATTTGCCTGTAGTTTGGAGACATAAATGTCGCCAAATGCCACAATGGCCTCCACTCGATGCTGCAGCTCACAGTCACAGAGATAGCTGAGGAGCTCACACATCTGCAACACAAGCATATATTTATGCTAATTTAACAATATTTTGTATACACTGGGGAAGCAGATGGCATCCCCATTTTATAGAGGGTAACACTGAGACTCGGGCTCTCTAAGTGGCTTGCCCAGGGTCACACAGTAACCACAGAGCCATCACTTGAATCCAAGTCAGCCTGAATCCAGACAACAGCTCTTTCTTTAGCTGAATAAGAGAAAAATGAACCACCAAAGACAGAATAAATCTGCTTGTGGCGAGGGAGAACAGCATTCCTAAGAGTCCTTCCATGGCTCTCCTCTTCATGTAGACACTGCCACTGAACTGCCCAGGTGAGTTCTGGATCCTTCCTGACATCTTCTGGTTCTGAATGATGGGAACTAAAGATTTCTGTTCCCCTCTTTTTTTCTTTTGGCACTGTTTTTCTGTCAATAGTTCTTTCAGAGAGTTACTATTACTAATCTTATCATTATTTGAACTTTTACTACTAAGCAACAGCCATAACTTATTGAGTTAATAAATATTTCAATATTTATTTTTTAATTAGTAAATATTTAATATTTATTAACCTATCTCCACTTCACCTTTTGCATGACTAACAGACACTCTCCAGTCCATCTGGGCACCGACAGCAAAGCCCCTGATGGTGGTGTGTTCTTGTGTAGCAGGACAGTCTACGGCATATCCGCCCAGCTCTGCCTTGGCCAGGTGAACAAGGCCAGAGCACATGCCCATCACAGTTGTGATTACAGTGACAACATTTTATTAGAAGGAATGTGTGCCAATGAAATACAAAATTTCAACCAAGTTGAATGACTAAGGAACATCTGTAAAAGGTAAGATTTTTTTTTTTTTTTTTTTTTTTTTAAGATTTATTTAGGTGTGCCTGGGTGACTCAGTGGGTTAAAGCCTCTGCCTTCGGCTCAGGTCATGATCTCAGGGTCCTGGGATCAAGCCCCACATTGGGCTCTCTGCTCAGCAGGGGGCCTGCTTTCCCTTCTTTCTATACCTCTTGGCCTACTTGTGATCTCTCTCTGTCAAATAAATAAATAAAAGATGAAAAAAAAAAAGATGTCTTTATTTATTTGAAGTGGGGTGGTGAGAAGGGGAAGAGGGAGAAAGAGAAACTCAAGCAGACACTGTGCTGAGTGCACAGCCTGATGCAGGGCTCAATCTCACAACCCTGAGATCACGACCAGAGCTAAAACCAAGGGTCAGATGCTTAATTGACTGCATCAATCAGACACCCCAAGGCAAGTTGTATTTAAAAAAAAAAAGACTAAACGTTGGATGTGAATTAGATAACTACGAAAAAAAAAGAAACTGGGGGGAAAGCATTAGAATTTAGAAGTATTCTCTGCTTGGGTTGCTTTCCAGTTACCTCTAAATCCACAGTCTATCCTAAAGATGCCTCAGCTGGCCATCAGGCACATCAAACTGAGTGTGACAGGTGTCATTGATGCAAAAGGGAGGACTCTCCACACCAGTCAGGGACTCACATTAAAGATCAGGGCTTGGCTCCATATCAGAAGAGCACATTTGTATGTTTTAATAAAATTGTTGAAGGTATATATATAAAATTTGTTATGCTTCTCCTCTAGATGCAATGTTTTCATCAAATGACCATCTGTCTCCCAATCTCATCACACTGGGTAAAGGAGTGTCATTTGGAGATCATTATATGTTTTATGATAAGATACATTTCATATTGTATTTTACAATGACAAATCTGAATATTATGTTTTACTATATTATCATCCACATTTCACAAATTGGAAAGCTAAGGCTTTGGTAGACTATGGACTTGGCAAGCATAGAGAGCCAGTAAGTGGTCAAGGGATGCCTGAGCCAGACTGACTTTGTGGAAGAGACTGTTCTGCTCTGCTCACTTTCATTTCTCTTTTCTCAGTGCTCAGAAGACAAAAGTGATCATCTTCAATGCATCATCAACACTAGCTTATATTTGGTAAGACTATGCTTAGGAAATGTTGAGGTTTCCTGGATGATGACAAGGGCGCAGCTCTAGGTGAGCATGGTTCTTCTCCTTAGCTCAGAGGGCAGTTGACCTGAATGCCAGTGCAATGGGTCCCCACAGTCTTGGTGATCAGAACATGGCAACACATAAGAGCAGGTGGGGAGTGTGGCCACCCTATGAGCCAGTTCCTCTGGCCTCTTCCACAGCCAAAGGCTCCTCCTCCTCTCCAGACAGATCTCACCAAGGAGCCGTTTAGTCCTAAACGTGAGAGTTAAGATCAGGGCCAATCCATCACTAGTTCCATAAAAACAATTCTAAAGCACTTGCCTTGGGACGCCTGGGTGGCACAGTTGGTTGGATGTCTGAGTCTTGATTTTGGCTCAGGTCCTGATCTCAGGGTTCTGGGATGGAGCCCCATGTCAGTCTCCATGCTTAGCGTGGAGTCTGCTTGGGTTTCTCGCTCTCTCTCCTTCTGCTCTCCATCCCCCATGCTCACTTGCACTCCCCCTCCCAAAAAATTAAATAAATCTTAAAAATAAAGCACATATCTTATGGGTAAGGGTTAGTATTTTTCTTTTGACCTAGGGAGGACATTTCATGTTAGAAATAAGCATGAGTGCTCGCTTCGGCAGCACATATACTAAAATCAGAAATAAGCATGACCAGAGAATGCTTTCTTTCGGCATCTGTGCTACACCCCAGGTTTAGGCCGATGCCTTGAGTCCCAGCCTGACCTCCCAACTGCACTGTCACCTTCCCCAGCTCTTTTCAAGGGCGGGAACTTGGCTGCCCTGAGTTACCTGCAGCTTGACGGATTCAGGCAGTCGGGTCTGCAGCAAGCCTTTGACGGGAGCCTCCTTGCCAGCCTTTTCCCCAGCCTCCACTGCCTTCTCCTCCACCTGAGTCACTTCCTCCTTCTCTGCTCCGTCCTCCGTCTCCACACCGTGCTCCCCGAACACAGAGGGATCGATCAGGAGGAGGATCTGCCGGACATCATCGTCATCGAACACCCCCATGACCAGCAGGGTCCCGATGAGTTTCAGCACAGGCACGAACTGGAACTCCACAGACCCGCCCACAGGGTCGCGGATGTGAGCCCCGCTATGCTGCACCGCCTCCGTCAGCATGCTCAGCGCCTTCGTCTTGAGAATCTCTAAGGGGATCTCAGGGCTCTGCTTCTGGTGCTCCTCGCCGGTCACAACAAAGCAAGGGGTGGAGAACCTGAACCCGGGCTTAAGGCACGTTCTCAGGCCCACCCCCGGCAGCCCGTGCCTCTTGGACTCATCCGGGTACAGGCGGATTTTCCTGGTGGCGCTGGTGATGGGAATGATGTACTCGTTCTTCATCATTAGCTTCCTCTCCTTAGCGTTGGCCAGGTGGATGCTGATGAGGAGGTCGTAGAACCCCGAGCGAAGGAGGCCAGGGAGGTACTTGTTATCGATGGCATAGAAGAGCTGGGAGAGGTCCACGTGGCCGCACAGGGCGCAGGCCACCCGGCTGTTTCCCAGGGCGCACACAGCGCTGTAGAGTCGGAGCGTGTGGTAATGGAACTGCATCAGGTCCTCCTGCTCACACAGCTCCAGAATGTCCACACACCTGCGTGGGGACAAGCAGTCAACCTCTCATCAGGGAGAAGAACATGCAGGGTGTCAGGGGAGTGCTTCTTTTTGAATCCCCAGGGATCACAGCAGACTCAACAGGGCCAGTGGGGATACAAGGATGGAGGAGTTTCTACCCCACTTTCCCTTGCAGGTTATCATTTCTCAGTTCTGGTCCATATCCCAGTTCTTGATAATCCTCCTTCTCTAACTACAAGGATCTCAAAAGTCTGAAAGACTTAAAGACCTGGTTTTCCAAATAGGAAAGTCCTCTTTCTTAAGGAAAATCTCACCGCTGAAAGACTGGGAAACATTCAGGTATGTAATAGAGGTGCCCCAGTCCTCTTTTTTTTTTTAAAGATTTTATTTATTTATTTGACAGACAGAGATCACAAGTAGGCAGAGAGGCAGGCAAAGAGAGAGAGAAGAGGAGGAAGCAGGCTCCCCGCTTAGCAGAGAGCCTGATGCAGGGCTCGATTCCAGGACCCTGGGATCATGACCTGAGCCAAAAACAGAGGCTTTAACCCACTGAGCCACCCAGGCATCCCCAGTATTCTTATGTGTAGGTGTAAGGGGGACTTCTGTTTTCTGACAGAATAGCTCCTCAGAAGACGGAGCTGAAGCCCTCTGCCCATCTGCCTCCTACCCCATCTGTCTCGTCCCCAGTCTACCCTCATCCACAGGGCTTTCCCTACCCTGGAAACAAACACACCTGCACTCTCGTTCAGGCAGAAAACAGTCTCCCACCTGAGTTTAGGTGGCATCAATTCACTTTCTCCTTCCTGATCTTAGAAGCCTCTTTAGAAGTCCTTGGGTTGCTCCCTCATCGTGGAGACCATAGTCTCTGCTCCCTGCTCAGGTTTCTGTTTTGTCTTTCTCCTCATCATGGGTCTGAGGATCCCCTGCAATTGGCTTACTTGGCCGCACTCCTGACTTTTCCCACTCCTGCCCTCCACTAGTTTGTCTCGCCAGTTCATGACTCAGTAGAATACTTAAATGAGATGTGTGCAGGTGTCAAATCCTTCCACCTCCCATTACTTTGTTTTTCATCCAACAGATCAAGGGATAATATGTTAACAATAAAATTCATTTAATTCTTACTACATACAGCAACGCTACACAATTTCATTTGTTTCTCCCAGCAGTCCTTGGGTGGTCATTTATTTTACCATATCATGAGGAACTGGAGTTAAGTTTTGTGAGTAATTTACCCAAGGCTACAAGGCCAGAAAGTGACAGTGTTGGGGTGTAACGTAGACGATAATCAAGAGTACCCCTTAGCAGGAGGATCCTAGGAGCCCATTCCTGGCTCTCTAAGTAAGTGAGGCATGCCTCATTTTCCCCATTCTTGTTGGTAATAACATAGATTTCAGGGTCACATTGGAGTTTTTAATTAAAGGGAAGGAAATGTTCCTGACTGCAGACCCTTGGAGCCACGGTGAAGACCTGAAGCAGGCATATCATAGAGAATATCCTGTTGTTTCTAAGTGAAGAATCCAAGTGAGGAAGGGAGAGAGAAGCTGAAGCTTCTGGGAAGTCCATGGACTGAGCAGGGCCTGTGGCCCATGAGGACAGCGCTCCTTCCCTTCCCTCACTGCCTACCAGGCCTACCGCCTCCTTTGGGGCCCCTCTGCTACCTGTTCTCCTCGGGGATGTGGAGGGCCATCATCTGCAGGGGCTCCAGGCACTGCACCGCCCAGCCGTGGCGCTCACTCACGCGCTCCGTCTCCACCTTCAGGAAGCTGCTGGGCATGCGGCTCCAGAGCACGGGCTGGATGGTCTGGACATCCAGCCGAGGTGGACACTGTGGAACTGGGTTCTTCTCTTCGCTCTTAAAGATGGCCGCCGACAGGGGCATTGCGTTCTGGGGCAAGGCAGAAAGGTGTTGAGAGGGAAACACCTGTGCACTACAGAGGTGCTCTGTTCCTGGATAATGCAACCTGGCCCGTGATCCCCAATATGGTTAGTATAATCTACAGAGAGATGAACCCCAAGACCTCTAAGGGTTTACAAGTCCAATTCAGGCCTTGCACAATAGGCTATTTTAGCACCAATTAATTCTTTGGGCACCCAGTAGAAATGTGAGAAAGGAAAATGGGAATCTACCCTCTGTCAAGAATTTATAGGCAAGTACAAGGGCCTGGTCAGTGGGGTGGGTTGGGAGGTGGTGTATGAGAAGGCATTCCCCTGTTTCATGAAGCCTAGGATTTTTTCCCCTAATGGTCAACACTGCCTTATGTTATCATAGCCATTGGATAAGGGGGAAGATCAATACCTTCAGCTTCCCAAGTTCAAACTGAAACAAGGAAGTGCTCGTGGGCTGTAGGAAAACCGCTGGAAACACTTTGGTATTGGGCTCCACCTGGAAACCAAAACAGATTGAGAATTTAAAAAACCCCAGATGGGAGGAGTCAAGATGGCGGAGAAGTAGCAGGCTGAGACTACTTCAGGTAGCGGGAGATCAGCTAAATAGCTTATCTAAAGATTGCAAACACCTACAAATCCAACGGGAGATCAAAGAGAAGAACAGCAACTCTAGAAACAGAAAATCAACCACTATCTGAAAGGTAGGACTGGCGGAGAAGTAAATCCAAAGCGACGGGAAGATAGACCACGGGGGGAGGGGCTGGCTCCCGGCGAGCGGCGGAGCAATGGAGCACAAAATCAGGACATTTAAAAGTCTGTTCCGCTGAGGGACATCGCTCCAGAGGCTTAACTGGGGTGAAGCCCAGGCGGGGTCAGCGCGGCCTCAGGTCCCACAGGGTCACAGAAGGATCGGGGGTGTCTGAGTGTCGCAGAGCTTACTGGCATTAGAACAGGGAAGCCGGCTACAGAGACAGAGCCGAGGAGTGACTCTCAGCTCGGGGTTGCCTTGAACCGGTCGCAGGCTCGGTCAGCTCGGAGTGCGGCTGGAGGCCAGGGTGACGGGAGTAATTGTGCGCTGTTCTCTGAGGGTGCACTGAGGAGTGGGGCCCCGGGCTCTCGGCTCCTTCGGGCCGGAGACCGGGAGGCCGCCATCTTCATTCCCATCTTCCGGAACTCTATGGAAAGCGCTCAGGGAACAAAAGCTCCCAAAAGCAAACCCAGCAAACCCGAGCGGATTACTCAGCCCGGGTAAGGGCGGTGCAACTCCGCCTGGGGCAAAGACGCTTGAGAATCACTACAACAGGCCCCTCCCCCAGAAGATCAACGGGAAACCCAGGACCAAGTTCACCTACCAAGGAGTGCAGTTTCAATACCAAGGAGAGCGGCGGAATTCCAGAGGAGAAGAAAGCAAAGCACGGAACTCATGGCTTTCTCCCCATGATTCTTTAGCCTTGCAGTTAATTTTTTTTTCTTTTTCAATTTTTTTTCTCTTCTTCTGCTAAATTTTTTAAACTTTTACCATTTTCTTTTTTAACGTTTTTTAAATAGTTTATCTAATATATATATATATATATATATATATATATATATATATATATATATTTTCCTTTTTATATTTTTTCTTTATCGGCTTTCTTTTTTTAATAGTTTCTTTTTTTTTTTCTTTCTGAACCCCTTTTTATCCCCTTTCTCCCCCCTCACGATTTGGGATCTCTTCTGATTTGGCTAAAGCATATTTTCCTGGGGTTGTTGCCACCCTTTTAGTATTTTACTTGCTCCTTCATATACTCTTATCTGGACAAAATGACAAGGCGGAAAAATTCACAACAAAAAAAAAGAACAAGAAGCAGTACCAAAGGCTAGGGACCTAATCAATACAGACATTGGTAATACGTCAGATCTAGAGTTCAGAATGACGATTCTCAAGGTTCTAGCCGGGCTTGAAAAAGGCATGGAAGATATTAAAGCAACCCTCTCGGGAGATATAAAAGCCCTTTCTGGAGAATTAAAAGAACTAAAATCTAACCAAGTTGAAATAAAAAAAGCTATTAATGAGGTGCAATCAAAAATGGAGGCTCTCACTGCTAGGATAAATGAGGCAGAAGAAAGAATTAGCGATATAGAAGACCAAATGACAGAGAATAAAGAAGCTGAGCAAAAGAGGGACAAACAGCTCCTGGACCACGAGGGAAGAATTCGAGAGATAAGTGACACCATAAGACGAAACAACATTAGAATAATTGGGATTCCAGAAGAAGAGGAAACAGAGAGGGGAGCAGAAGGTATGTTGGAGAGAATTATTGGAGAGAATTTCCCCAATATGGCAAAGGGAACAAGCATCAAAATCCAGGAGGTTCAGAGAACCCCCCTCAAAATCAATAAGAATAGGTACACACCCCGTCACCTAATAGTAAAATTTACAAGTCTTAGTGACAAAGAAAAGATCCTGAAAGCAGCCCGGGAAAAGAAGTCTGTAACGTACAATGGTAAAAATATTAGATTGGCAGCAGACTTATCCACAGAGACCTGGCAGGCCAGAAAGAGCTGGCATGATATATTCAGAGTACTAAATAAGAAAAACATGCAGCCAAGAATACTATATCCAGCTAGGCTATCATTGAAAAAAGCTTCCAGGACAAACAAAAACTGAAAGAATTTGCAAACACCAAACCAGCTCTACAGGAAATATTGAAAGGGGTCCTCTAAGCAAAGAGAGACCCTAAAAGTAGTAGATCAGAAAGAAACAGAGACAATATACAATAACAGTCACCTTACAGGCAATACAATGGCACTAAATTCATATCTCTCAATACTTACCCTGAATGTTAACGGGCTAAATGCCCCAATCAAAAGACACAGGGTATCAGAATGGATAAAAAAACAAAACCCATCTATATGTTGCCTACAAGAAACTCATCTTAAACCCGAAGACACCTCCAGGTTTAAAGTGAGGGGGTGGAAAAGAATTTACCATGCTAATGGACATCAGAAGAAAGCAGGAGTGGCAATCCTTATATCAGATCAATTAGATTTTAAGCCAAAGACTATAATAAGAGATGAGGAAGGACACTATATCATACTCAAAGGAACTGTCCAACAAGAAGATCTAACAATTTCAAATATCTATGCCCCTAACGTGGGAGCAGCCAACTATATAAACCAATTAATAACAAAATCAAAGAAACACATCGACAAGAATACAATAATAGTAGGGGATTTTAACACTCCCCTCACTGAAATGGACAGATCATCCAAGCAAAAGATCAACAAGGAAATCAAGGCCTTAAATGACACACTGGACCAGATGGACATCACAGATATATTCAGAACATTTCATCCCAAAGCAACAGAATACACATTCTTCTCTAGTGCACATGGAACATTCTCCAGAATAGATCACATTCTTGGTCCTAAATCAAGTCTCAACCGGTATCAAAAGATTGGGATCATTCCCTGCATATTTTCAGACCACAATGCTCTGAAGCTAGAACTCAATCACAAGAGGAAATTTGGAAAGAACCCAAATACATGGAGACTAAACCGCATCCTTCTAAAGAATGAATGGGTCAACCAGGAAATTAAAGAAGAATTGAAAAAATTCATGGAAACAAATGATAATGAAAACACAACGGTTCAGAATCTGTGGGACACAACAAAGGCAGTCCTGAGAGGAAAATATATAGCGGTACAAGCCTTTCTCAAGAAACAAGAAAGGTCTCAGGTACACAACCTAACCCTACACCTAAAGGAGCTGGAGAAAGAACAAGAAAGAAACCCTAAACCCAGCAGGAGAAGAGAAATCATAAAGATCAGAGCAGAAATCAATGAAATAGAAACCAAAAAAACAATAGAACAAATCAACGAAACGAGGAGCTGGTTCTTTGAAAGAATTAATAAGATTGATAAACCCCTGGCCAGACTTATCAAGAAGAAAAGAGAGAGGACCCAAATAAATAAAATCATGAATGAAAGAGGAGAGATCACAACGAACACCAAGGAAATACAGACAATCATAAGAACATACTATGAGCAACTCTACGCCAACAAATTTGACAATCTGGAAGAAATGGATGCATTCCTAGAGACATATAAACTACCACAACTGAACCAGGAAGAAATAGAAAGCCTCAACAGACCCATAACCAGTAAGGAGATTGAAACAGTCATCAAAAATCTCCAAACAAACAAAAGCCCAGGGCCAGATGGCTTCCCAGGGGAATTCTACCAATTCTTTAATTCTACATTTAAAGAAGAACTAATTCCTATTCTCCTGAAACTGTTCCAAAAAATAGAAAGAGAAGGAAAACTTCCAAACTCATTCTATGAGGCCAGCATCACCTTGATCCCAAGCCAGACAAGGATCCCATCAAAAAAGAGAACTACAGACCAATATCCTTGATGAACACAGATGCAAAAATTCTCGCCAAAATACTAGCCAATAGGATTCAACAGTACATTAAAAGGATTATTCACCACGACCAAGTGGGATTTATTCCAGGGCTGCAAGGTTGGTTCAATATCCACAAATCAATCAATGTGATACAACACATTAATAAAAGAAAGAACAAGAACCATATGATACTCTCCATAGATGCTGAAAAAGCATTTGACAAAGTACAGCATCCCTTCCTGATCGAAACTCTTCAAAGTATAGGGATAGACGGCACATACCTCAATATTATCAAAGCCATCTATGAAAAACCCACCGCAAATATCATTCTCAATGGAGAAAAACTGAAAGCTTTTCCGCTAAGCTTTCAGGGATGTCCATTATCACCACTGCTATTCAACATAGTACTAGAAGTCCTAGCCTCAGCAATCAGACAACAAAAGGAAATTAAAGGCATCCAGATCTGCAAAGAAGAAGTCAAACTAACACTCTTCGCAGATGATATGATACTATATGTGGAAAACCCAAAAGACTCCACTCCAAAACTGCTAGAACTTGTACAGGAATTCAGTAAAGTGTCAGGATATAAAATCAATGCACAGAAATCAGTTGCATTTCTCTACACCAACAACAAGACAGAAGAAAGAGAAATTAAGGAGTCCATCCCATTTACAATTGCACCCAAAACTATAAGATACCTAGGAATAAACCTAACCAAAGAGACTAAGAATCTATACACAGAAAACTATAAAGTACTCATGAAAGAAATTGAGGAAGACACAAAGAAATGGAAAAATGTTCCATGCTCCTGGATTGGAAGAATAAATTTTGTGAAAATGTCTATGCTGCCTAAAGCAATCTACACATTTAATGCAATTCCTATCAAAGTACCATCCATTTTTTTTTCAAAGAAATGGAACAAATATTCCCAAAATTTATATGGAACCAGAAAAGACCTCGAATAGCCAAAGGAATATTGAAAAAGAAAGCCAAAGTTGGTGGCATCACAATTCCGGACTTCAAGCTCTATTACAAAGTTGTCATCATCAAGACAGCATGGTACTGGCACAAAAACAGACACATAGATCAATGGAACAGAATAGAGAGCCCAGAAATGGGCCCTCAACTCTATGGTTAACTCATCTTCGACAAAGCAGGAAAGAATGTCCAATGGAAAAAAGACAGCCTCTTCAATAAATGGTGTTGGGAAAATTGGACAGCCACATGCAGAAAAATGAAATCGGATCATTTCCTTACACCACACACGAAAATAGACTCAAAATGGATGAAGGATCTCAATGTGAGAAAGGAATCCATCAAAATCCTTGAGGAGAACACAGTCAGCAACCTCTTCGACCTCAGCCACAGCAACATCTTCCTAGGAACATCACCAAAGGCAAGGGAAGCAAGGACAAAAATGAACTATTGGGATTTTATCAAGATCAAAAGCTTCTGCACAGCAAAGGAAACAGTTAACAAAACCAAAAGACAACTGACAGAATGGGAGAAGATATTTGCAAATGATATATCAGATAAAGGGCTAGTGTCCAAAATCTATAAAGAACTTAGCAAACTCAACACCCAAAGAACAAAGAATCCAATCAAGAAATGGGCAGAGGACATGAACAGACATTTCTGCAAAGAAGACATCCAGATGGCCAACAGACACATGAAAAAGTGCTCCATATCACTCGGCATCAGGGAAATACAAATCAAAACCACAATGAGATATCACCTCACACCAGTCAGAATGGCTAAAATGAACAAGTCAGGAAATGACAGATGCTGGCGAGGATGTGGAGAAAGGGGAACCCTCCTACACTGTTGGTGGGAATGCAAGCTGGTGCAACCACTCTGGAAAACAGCATGGAGGTTCCTCAAAAGGTTGAAAATAGAACTACCCTATGACCCAGCAATTGCACTGCTGGGTATTTACCCTAAAGATACAAACATAGTGATCCGAAGGGGCACGTGCACCCAAATGTTTATAGCAGCAATGTCTACAACAGCCAAACTATGGAAAGAACCTAGATGTCCATCAACAGACGAATGGATAAAGAAGATGTGGTATATATACACAATGGAATACTATGCAGCCATCAAAAGAAATGAAATCTTGCCATTTGCGACGATGTGGATGGAACTAGAGGATATCATGCTTAGCGAAATAAGTCAATCGGAGAAAGACAACTATCATATGATCTCCCTGATATGAGGGAGAGGAGATGCAACATGGGGGGGTTAAGGGGGTAGGAGAAGAGTAAATGAAACAAGATGGGATTGGGAGGGAGACAAAGCATAAGTGACTCTTAATCTCACAAAACAAACTGAGGGTTGGTGGGGGGAGGGGGGTTGGGAGAAGGGGGTGGGGTTATGGACATTGGGGAGGGTATGTGCTATGGTGAGTGCTGTGAAGTGTGTAAACCTGGCGATTCGCAGACCTGTACCCCTGGGGATAAAAATATATGTTTATAAAAAATAAAAAATTTAAAGTAAATGTCAAAAAAAAAAAAAAAAACCCAGATGGCTAAGTCACTGAGGGTTTTAATCAACACCCCCTTTCTAACCTTAGCTGAAAGAGGACAGCTGGCCAGTAGGTCCTTCTCCCCTGCTCAGAAATTCTGAGACCTGGTGCGTACCAGTAGTGACTGTCACTGCACTCCACCTTAGTCACTCTCTCACTTAGGACTGAATCATCTCACATTCTTTCATTTTCTCTGTTAACTGCAGCCAACAGCTTTCTTCAGGGCTTGGGGGGAAGGTCACATGTGGGGAGCTACCAATGTGCCCCCAAAGGCAATGGCTGTTAGTGGTCAGGGAACCATGTGATATCCTGGCTCTTCACAGAGCATGGAGACGCCTGGCAAGAAGGAAACTCTGAGTGCCAGGCATTTTCTGCGTGCCATTATTCACCACTCCTACCCGCAGAAAGTGATCACGGAGGGTCGTGCAAGGACTTCAGTGTCATTTTGGAAGGCAAACAGACGTTGATCAAACGAGCCCAAGGGATGTTTTATGACCAGGCTTCTCAACCTCAGCACTGTTGATATTTTTAGCTGCATAACTCCCTGTTCTAAGGGGTGTCCTGGGCATTGCAGGATATTTTGCGCCATCCCTGGCCCACACCCCGAAGATGTCAGTAGTACTTTCCACCCCCACCATCAAGACAGCTAAAACAAAGTCTCTGAAGATTGCCACATGTCCTGTAGAGGGAAAATCACCCCTGGTTGAGAACTGCTGGTTTACAGGCATGTGTTTCCCTGGAATAACACAAGGCAGCTCTGCTTCCAGAGCCTGTCTACTTTTCTTTTCTTTTTTAAGATTTTATTTAGTTATTTGAGAGAAAGAGAGATAGTGAGAGAGGAGAAGGTCAGAGGGAGAAGCAGACTCCCCGAGGAGCTGGGAGACTGATGTGGGATTAGATCCCGGGACTCCGGGATCATGACCTGAGCCAAAGGCAGTGGCTTAACCAACTGAGCCACCCAGGTGCCCAAGCCTGTCTCCTTTTCTTAAAACCTCTTCGTTTTACTTGGATCCTCTGGACTTCTCTCCCTTCTCTCCACCCTCCTTCCCACTCTTGATTCTAGCTCCTACATTAAATAGTGTGGGATTCACTGACTGTCTTGTAGCTGTCACTTACATGAAGGGTGTGGATTTATTTATGATAGCAGGGACTCCATTTATCACTTGCCCACTGGGATATAGGGGCTCAGACTAGGAAGACCATGGAAGAAGCAAAAGGATTTTAATTCTACCAACCAAAGTCCTTTGCCTTCAAGTCAATTCAGACATTAGGAAATTCTTGCAAGTCTCTTGAAGTTAGGGGGTGGTGGATAGCATGGACATACCCTAAGGTGGTCCCCAGGGAGCCACTCTCTTGTACAGCCCCCTCCCCTAGAACCTGTGTCTTGTTTCTAGCAAATAGGATATAGCAAGGGTATAGAAATTGTTACTCCCTTGGTTTGGCTACAGTATAAAAGATTGTATGTCAGCAGACTACAGAGAGGGTTCTCCACCTGGCTTTGGAGAAGGAAACTACCGTGTTGTAACAGGGCCTGTGAAAGGCCACGTGAGGGGAAATTTCAGGGGGTATCATGGGATTGAGGATGCCCCTGGCTGCAGCCATCAAAAAATGGAGGCTGAAACCTACAAACGCAAGAAACTGAATTCTGCTAACAACCACATGAGCTCAGAAAAGGACCTTGAGCTTTGGAAAAGAATTCAGCCTGGCTGACATGTTGCTTATAGCCTTATGAAACGGAGTCAAGGTCCCAGCTGGGCTGTGTCTCCACTCCAGACCCATGGAAACTGTAGATCATCAGGGTGTGCTGTTTTAAGTCACTACCTTGGTCATTCCTTACGTAGTAATAGAAAATGAATAAAGAGGTTTCTTTTGGTCAGAGTATTTGGTTACAGGCCTCCTTTTAATAAGGCATTTCTTCAATGCCTTTAGACCCAAGGTTTATAAAAAACACACATTTTCATGGCTGTAAGTGACTTATGAGACTACATGGTCTAGTGCTCTAACTCGCTCATGATGAAACAGGTCGTCGGACTGGTTAAAGCAGACTTGCGCTCAGCACACAGTGAACGCTCCCGATACGCTGGGGCTCGTGTGCTAAGTATAAACGCTCGGTTTATGCCTGATGCTTCGGGTATCCATGGATCGTATGAAGGCATAAATGCCCATGAAACCCAAATGTGGCGGTGGGGCTTTTAGAACTTCCTGGCAATGTCTGAAATAAGCTTTGTAAAGGACATTTAATGAACAGTGATTTAGTACCTATTATCTATCCCCTTTGCGCCGGACCTTGAGTCTGCAGCGGGGAGAGACAGAAATAGGAAATTTTGATTCAATACATCCTACGTGGGCCCCGATTTCTCAGAAATCTGATACGCGACATCCAGAAGAACTAGCGATGCTCAAGTCACTGTAAGCTTCAGGAAGCAGAGCTCTGGTGGCTGGGACGTTTCCTACGGACCAGCAAGAAGTCCACAAATCTGATCTCATGGGGACAAAAAAATGCATTAAAGCCCAAAGGTTTTCTATGCTGAATGAAGTCACACTAGTACTGGGACCTACAGGCTAAAGAGGGTGGTGTATTTTCAGTTCCCTCAGGACTGGTCCCTACAAACTTCATAAACCACTCAGCCAAATGCTAGGGCCTTCCGCAAACTCCCTGACAAAGCGGAGGGGCTTTGAAAGCATTAGATGCCCGGGGGTGAGTTTATTTCTACCAGGTCCAGTATATTCCCACCATGATGAACAATGGAACTTTATCTTCAACCACTTAAAAAAGAAGCACACACAAGTGTGGGCTTACGATAGGTGTAGAGGATAAAAATGGCAGCTGGGGTATAAAAACAGAATCCTCGGTGGCCTTCTTGACCTCTGGGGTTATTCCTGGGATTGTCTATGGTATGTGGCAAAAGGAATTCTGTAGATAGAAGTAAGGCTCCTAACCAGTTGACCTTAAAATGGAGAGATTATCCTTGTGGGCCTAATCTAATCACAGGAACTCTTACAAAGCAAGTGTTCTCTCTTGTTGGGGCAGAAGGTGAAGTCAGGTTGATTAAAGAATGAGAAGAGCACCTGCTCTTGTCGGCTTTGAAGATCGAAGGGGCCGCTTGAGAAGGCATGTGGGCACCTCTGGGAGCAGAGAGATAAGGCAAGGAAAAAGGCAGGCAAGGAAAAACAGTCCTCAAGCCACAGCCTACAACCACACTGGATCCTGACAACAACCTGAATGGGTTTGGAATACATTCCTCCCAGAGCCTCCAGAGAGAGGCAGTTTGGCCCCATGGAGGTCTTGATTTTGGCCTGGTGAGAACCTGAGTGAAGAACCCAAACTTCCAGGGCTGTGAAATAACAAATGTATTGGTTTTAAGCTAATTTTGTGGTAAATTGTTAAGCAGCAAGTAAGACACGGAAATGGTGGCTTCCCAGCCAGGCTGGCTAGTCTGGCAACAAATACTTCACATGCGCGTCCTGGGTGCCACGTTCCAATTCAGGTACAGGGATGGCTACTGACCAGAGCACGGGCCTCTGGATGGGGAACTTCCGTTGTCATGAGAGCAGGGGCCTAGATCTGAGTCTGCCGGGAAGTGCCTTGGGGTTTTTCCCTTTTGTATTTAAGGTACCTTTTTCTCACTGGCTGATCTCTTTTGTCTTGGCAATAACAGACATTCTATTTCTGATCACATGTGAAGGTCAGAGCACAGGAACTGGCCTGAATTGAAAGCTAACCCCTCTCGTCAATTGGAGCCTTGTAGTGGGCTCTGTCCTCAGAGCACTGTGGCCAGGGTGGCCAAGAACCGAAGAGGAGCTCTTCAACACACGTTTTATTTCTCATTTCTCCCATGATTACATTAAGTGCGACAAAAAAGCTTTCAAATTGCATGGCTGTTATTTAACGGGGTGGGGGGGGGATGTTCTAGCAACGCCATCTGAGAGAATCCTCCACTCATTATTTTGGTTACTGGTCTTCCTGAATAGAAAGCCAGCATATAAATATTGCTGCCCTGCTCCTCTTGAGATAATTGAAAAATGAAAATGGCCACAGCTGCAGAATAATAATCACCCCACGGCCAGGGGGACCAGCTGCGCCGCTGGACGGGGCAGGGTCTCGCCTGGAATGGCAAGGGGGGCTGGCGGGTGTGAGCCGCCTCCTGGGGGTTCCCGTGCTGAGCCCTGGCACCCTCCAATCCCCTTCAATGGTGCCCCTGAGCAAAGACAGCAGGATTTACACGCATGCAGTGGTGGGAGGCATCTCAGGTCTGTCAGTGCCAGCGTGCCGCTCAGAGACTACAGTGGACTAGCCCCGCGTCACCCAGCAGCTGCCCCGAAAGCCGGGTGCAAACAGCCACGGTGTCCTGCTCCCTGTTGTGACATTTCCTCAACAGCACGGGCTCTTCCCGGAGGCAAGCGTCTCTGCAGCTGCCAAGACCCTGGCTTCTTTCTTTCTTTCTTTCTTCAGTCAGGGCCCTCCGAAGCCTGGCTGGCCTTCCGAGTTATTAGATGCTTCAGAGCTCTCTGTGGCTCGGGGAGGACCCTTCAGTCAAACTCATTTCAAAAGTTAATGGGAAAAAGCTAATGGATTCTGAAGGACGGCAGTAATATATATAAGCATATTCTCGGGGGCTCGGGGGCGGAATCATGAGAAAGTACTAAAGACCAATAGTTTACTTTCGGCCATGAAGCCTGGTTTCCGCAAAGGTCTCCTGCTGGGTGCGGCCAGTTGGGCCCCCTGCGGCTGGACCAGCCTGCTGAGCGGTGTGGAAGGTGCCACTCTTTCCTGGGGGGATGGGGAGGGGCTGGAGAGGCGGCATCTACCCCCATGCCGGCACGCTGTCCCCGGACCCCAGGAAGGGTTTGGTCCATCTGTTCTTGGTCACCAAACAATTCAAATTTGGGGCTGCTACTTTACCTCTCCCCTCTAGGTGCCATCTCTCCAACCACAGGCCAGACAAAGGCTGCCAAGAGGCTTTTCGGCTGTAGGCTGGACATGGGGCTAACTGTAGAACCTGGGGTTTTATCCATTTACACAGTAGTGGGATGCTTTTTATCTGCTGGAGTTAGCTAAGCTGCCTTTAACGCTACGAGTTACTGTTCTGGTCAGAAACCTCCAAGTGCTCCTCAATTCCCATCAATACCTCCTTATCTTTCCAGATAAATTTCTCACCACTAACCAGAGAGGCCCCCTACTAGGCTGGCCATTGTTCCTCAAATATACCCTGTGCTTCTTTATTTCCATGAAGAATGAAGATACCTCCTGTGCCATTCTTTCAAACTTAGTATACTTCCCCTTGGTCTCATGGAAGAATTCTTTTTTTCCTTCAAAATCAAGGCTTCTCTGTAATGAACATTTCCCTGACCACTCTCGATGGAGCTGAGCTCTTTCCTCTCTGAACCCGGATGACACTCTCCATGTATCTCCATTCTACCCTGGGAGTGTCAAGAAAGTTTAACATAGAAATTTAATTCTTTAATTTAGACTTTTCCAAATGTGCTGTAGAACTCAAGACTTACAGAAAACTACTATTGTTAAAGTTTAAAAAAAAATACTATTCTTGGTTAAGTATTAAGAGAAATGCTTGGTTTCTTTCTAAAGTATTTTTTAAAGTTCTCCTGTGCTAATGTTCATTGCCAGCGTCAGAAAGAGGATATAATATGTAGCATTTCCCAAGTTTACCTGGCCATCAAGCCTGAAAATCCTGCCTCAAAGAGTAAACCTTCTTGTGGTTAATGATGAGTGAACCTACATGTGTGCAACTGACGGTTTTCCCAAGTAGTTCTATCAGAGCTCACAGTCAATGAAACAGAGAAACATATCATTTATATAAATGCATTTTTAAAAGATCCTGTAAGGAATTCATGAGGAATGAGAATCACCTTTTTGCCAAAGGAATGCACCCTGGCACATTAGTTATTTTTTATGAGTCTCTATTTTGAGCACAGAAGTTTCTTAAAGCAAGGAGTATCTCTGCTCACATTTTAGATCTTGCATCCTGTGTGGTACAGGTAACATGAAAGCTGCCTAAGAAATGTTCACGGAATAAATCAATCACTTTTCAGAGACCATCACAAAAAGAAAAGACTTCTTATTGATCAATCAATAAATAATGACACTTTCCCCCATTTTCTCTTTGTAAAAATGAAGTCATTTTTGTTCTTGTTTCTTTTCCTCGATGGCTTACGAACCATGTGGGCTCATCAACCCCCCAGGCTGTGGTGGGAATGCTGAACCTGGAAAATGAGGAGCACAGCTGTAAACACACAGGCTGGGGACACTGCTGGCTCGAACCCAGAGCCACCCTTACCTGGTAGCAGGTGCCGAGTTCTCTCCCATTGGCGGAAAAAGACAACATGCCCATTGCCAGATCCACGAGGCAGCCGATCTCCAGGTCCACGTTGCTTCGACTTGATCTTTGGGAAGTGGCCACAATATCCCCACCCCAGACCATGTAGCAGTTGCTGCGTTTCACACTAGAAGCCAAAGAGAGGAAGAGGCACAGAATCCGGACTGGGACGGTATACGGTCAAAGCCCAAGGAAATGCCCCGGAAACCTTCTGATGAAGTTTTCCAGTCAGCCCCCAACAATTTTTTTCTTAAATAAATTCATCCAGCTTCAACCCAATTTTCTCGGGCATGACCACTCAATTCAGGGATGTGGCAATCTAGCAAGATACTTTCCTCCAAAGAACATACTGTTCAGGTACCTGTCTCCTGGCTCTGTGTCAGTTCCCCTTTTGGAAAGTGATCGTGGGCATGGTTGTATTCCCACCTCAGAGACAGGAGATGGAGGTACAGAGAGGATAGCCACCATAGGCTGTTTTATACAGGGATTCGGCATAAAAGGCAGGAACAAAAATCTGCATCAGGGAAAAAGGCTGTGATATCCTTGAAAACTCAGGCCCCCATCCTGAGGATGGCAGGCTTGGACACACTTGCAAAATAGGTCACAAGTGGTCTCTAAGGCCCAACTACCTCCTTGACCCATACAACCTGGCCCTCCCCTGGGATTTCTGCTCCCTGCACTCTTCAGTAACTAGTAACTAGTAACAGCTAGGGTGCATTTCTCAGCTGGCTGTCTCCCTCTCCCCACAGTGTAAACTCCATTATAGGTATTCATATTTAAAAGCCAAGAGCAAACCCAAACAGCCACGGAGGCTCCAAAGCCTGATTCCTCAACTGAAGACTGCAAATCCCGGGTGGGCTTTGGAGAAATGGCATGGGGGCAGAGGTGATTCTCAGAGCCCGCTGCCATGACTGTGGGCAAGAGAGAGACAATCTGGTTCCCTCCTAAGGCTTTAATGCAGCTTCAAAATCCTAAAGTCAATCAGATTTGACCTCAGAAAGTTAAAGGTTTGATTAGAATTCTCCAAGGTTCTTTCCAGCTCTCAATGTATAAAACCTGCCCCCTCCCCGCCCCGAGACCAGAAATGTGCTTTGTAAGCCTACGTTCACCTCCTTTCCCACTCTCTCCTTTGGGGTACCAGTTGGGCTAGTTTCTCAGTGTGAATGCTCCTCAGGCTGGGCTGGTGCAAAATGCCCCTTCCAAAGAGTGACAGCCACTGCTAGATTGCCATAAAGATTAAACTGTAGCCACACTATTCCTGCCTTTTAGTGATGAGAGTACTAGGTCCATGGATGCCTACTGTCGAATTCAATTCCTAAAATTGAAGCTGTGGGAATGGAAAGTGCCATGCTTTAGTCATGTTTTAAAGATCCAAATTTGAAATGCCTCCAAACATCTGAAAATCGATCCTGTATTTATTTCTTATTATGAGAGACAAAGAACTAAGAACTACTGAGTACCTCCTACCTCCTGGGTCTTGTTCTAGATGCTAACCTGTCGGTTTTCAAAATAAATGTGATCCGATAAATACTCCGATAAATCAAGTAATCTGACTGGTGTGGCGGAGCCAGCAAACTCGAGCAATAAACCCAATTGGGATAGACACAGCTACCTTTGGTTCTTCTGGCTAAAGAGCAAAGTCTTTTGCCTGCTTCCTTTCTAACCCAACAAGACACGGGATGTTGTTTATAGCATCTATTCTGGGTCTTGCAATAAGACTTTTAGGAGTGGTAATAAGAGTAATGCTTATTCAGTGCCTGGATCAAGGCACTATTTCAGGCATTTTTCTATGCATTATCTCATTTAATTCTAATATCACTCTAGGAGACTGGATCTATCATCCTCATTTTTTTTTAAAAGATTTTATTTATTTATTTGACAGACAGAGATCACAAGTAGGCAGAGGCAGGTAGAGAGAGAGAGGGGAAAGCAGGTTCCCCGTTGAGCAGAGAGCCCCATGTGGGGCTCGATCCCAGGACCCTGGGATCATGACCCGAGCCGAAGGCAGAGGCCTATATCATCCTCATTTTATAGATGAGTAAACTGAGGCCCAGGAAGGTTAAGTGGTCCAAAGTCCCACCTTTTGTAAGTTCTGGAACCCAGTTTAAAGCCCAGGCAGTTTGCTTCTAGAGTCTGCTCTTCACCACCTGCCCACAGTGGTCCCGCATGACACAGCGATGCGTGGGGACCTCTCTGGCCACCAGTTTTTGATGAACCAGGACCATTGAAAGGACATCGGCTACAAAACGTTCCTGAATTTGTAGGGATAAAGACCAGCTTGGGAAACAACTTATTACACTAGAAAACATGTCTGTTTGGGAAACACTCTCTTAAGTCTCACTTGGATGGACACAAAGCCTGGTCTCCTGGGTCTCTTTGGGGCACGGCTGGCCAGAGATTCTTTCTCTGGTGGCAATCCCCTCCCAACCTCTTCCCAACTCAGTGGAAAGCCATGGGTATACCTAAAATATGCTTTCCCACAAGATCCCTAATTTCTTTTTTTTTTTAAATTTTTTTTTTTTAATTTGTTTGACAGACAGATTACAAGTAGGCAGAGAGGCAGGCAGAGAGAGAGAGAGAGGAGGAAGCAGGCTCTCTGCCGAGCAGGGAGCCCGATGAGGGGCTCGATCCCAGGACCCTGGGACCATGACCTGAGCCGAAGGCAGAGGCTTTAACCCACTGAGCCACCCAGGTGCCCCAATTTCTATCAGTGGTTATTATTCATGAGTCTGCTGTTCCTCTTTTATGTTTCTTTATGCCTTTAGACACCTTATATCCTTAGGATGAGGAGTTTGGAGTCAATGAGTGGCTATGTGATGTGGTTCATCTTCTCATTTCTTCTGAATTAACTTCTTTCAAGCACCCAGGGATATTTCTCTGTCTCATTTTGATGTTGTCAAAACTGGGGCTTACCCAGAACTCAGAGAGATGTGTCTGAGAGGGAGCACAGTGTCCCGATTGTCCATTGGCCTCTCCCACCCATGGGTCATATTTTACACATGTGATGAAATTAGCCTAGATTTTCACCAATAACATTTCTGCCACAGTACTCCCTGTTTGGTGAGGGATTCTTAAACCTGTGCCTCACTTTGCCTTTTTCATAGACATGGGGATGTTTCCTTCTTTCGGGGTATTGGGTGGAAGGAGAAATAAGACAGCTGGGGGGGTGGGAGGAAGTGAGGAGCCTGGTGGCTGACCCCGCCCACTAGGAGACCCCCTTACCTTTCATGGACCCGTCCTCTTTCATCCCCTAGAGTGACAGTCACTGTGCAGTTTTTATTCAGGTCGAACTTTTCACTGTATAAGTGATAGTCTGGTGTCACCCATCCGACCCAGACGCAGGAGGGGTCCTGTCCAGCAAAGATGCGGATTGCATAGTAGCACTGCTGGGGAGAGACCACAGAAGGAAGTGAATGGTCCCCAGCTGCGGGGGAGGGGGGGCGGCAAAATTGACAGAAACAGTACAGAAGCCCACTTGGCTCTCTTTCCTCAACAAGTACACACAGCTCTAGAGCTGAACGGTGCTGCACCCCAGACTTAGGATGGGCTGACTAGAGAATCTGGCTTCCTTATTCTTCCCTTTTCTATGGTGCATTAACACTGAGACAATCGAGCACTTAATCTATCACCGTTTGCGCCCAGAGATGCTACTGATGAAATCAGGGGAGCTGCCGTTCAGAATGGTCAGGACAGAACCTCACCCTTTCCTAGGCACAGACGGCCCTTGTCCTCAGAGACAGGACAGGGGGACTCCTACTATACTTTCCACTTCTATAGGGAAGTACAAAGTATTTGTGTTGTTGTTTTTTGAAAGTCATGAAAAAGACACTGCAGAAGAAAAAGCCTTCATCGTCTGTGGCTTGGGGGCAGGCTGGGTTGAGAACTGCAGGAGTTCTCGGCGGGCGCTGTTACGATCTGTGCGGTGTCCCACCATGCCATGCTAATAGCTAAAGCACTTGACCTCAGGGACCACTTCACCGTTTTCTTTATGAAATCGAGCACATCTATTCTCAATGAAGTTACTTTTATGTGCAGTCTGTTGTGTTTTGTTGATTGGGAGATGAGAGTCAGCCGGACAAACTGGGGCTTGAATCTTGCCACTGGCAGCTGTTAATTGTATGACCTTGGACAGGTCATTTGCCCTGTGTTTCAGAGGGCGTCATATTGTCCATCTCGTAGCAACAATGTTATTCCTGATCATGGTTAACCCACCACCTGGGAATTACAGGATAACTTTATGGAAGGGGTGACATGCATTTCTTCCAAAGCCTTTTTTTGGCGGCGGGGGGGTGGGGGTAATTAAAGAAGAATGAGAGAAAGAAAGAAATTAGCAAGTGTTGCTTTCTGCCTATTGTCTAGCTAGAGAAAAGGGACAAAAATCAGCTTCCATCATCTGGACTCGTCCCTGCGCCTGCTTCTCACTTGATTGCTTTCAACATTATTCCTGGCACTGCTCAGAGAGATGGGAGAGTTGATTCATAGAAGTTTACATAAAAGAACAAACAAAAGGACTCTATGAAAGATCCTCCCCGCCACTCCCCGTTCATTTCAATCAGAAAGGCAGAGCTGTTCCCTGTTGACCAATGGGCACAAGTACACAATGGTGCCCAATTAGGAGCTCCAGGTGGAACTTCTGCTTTGTACTGAATGACTGTCTTCCTTTTCCCCATTTGAGAAATGTCGGAGATGTGTTCTGGAAGCATCAATATGGATATTAAAAGACACAGTAATTGGCAATTAAACAGGATCTCTAGACAAATCTTTGCTGTAAGGGGCATATTACCAGGCACAACAAAGAATCAAATAATTAAAACCGTAATTGAGCACATTTACTTACCGTTGTCGTATGAGAGAGTATTTCTTGCATCTGTTTCCTGGGGCAGGGGTTGGGGGGGGGGGAAGATAACCCATGTTTTAGTTATTCAGCTGTAAAGAGAATTCCGCAACTCTGACAGGCAGTTGATCTACCTTTAATGACAAAGGCAAGTTTAGAAAATGATTTCCTATACATGAGCGATCCCAACTGGTCTTGGGCATTTGTAATCTGTTACCACAAGCCAAAGTTCTGACTTCCCACTCCTGTCTCTCAGCCCAGCTGGTAAGTCAGAGCTAGGGGGAGGGAGGGAAGATTGAAATCATGTGGGCAGGGACATCTCTGAATACCCCGTCCTGTTCTTTCAAGCAGCTGCACTTGCTTAAAACCATGTACAAAGGGAAAATCTAGAGGAAATCTGGATAAGACAGCTCCAGAGGAGCAGACATACATCAATGATTAGAAATAGACATTAAAGGAAAAGGGGCCTGGGTAGCGGTGGTCGTTAAGCATCTGCTTTGGCTCAGGTCATGATCCTAGGGTCCTGGGATCGAGCCCTACATCGGGATCTCCGCTCAGCAGGAAGCCTGCTTCTCCCTCTCCCACTCCCTCTGCTTGGGTTCCCTCTCTCACTGTCTCTCTCTGTCAAATAAATAAATAAAATCTTAAAAAAAAAAAAAGAAATAGACATTAAAGAAAAACAGCAAGGAACATATTCCTTATCAGGAAAGGAAGAAGTCTGGGTTGGACACTGGCCACAGTTACACAAAGAAGGCAGTATTTGCCTCTAGAGGCTTTGATTTCACACGAAAGCAACGACAATTGTACCCTCTTATGCACTTATATTCCTTTTCCTCCAGAAACATAGGATTTGTAGGCTTCAAGGAGCCTGAGGACCCAGAGGGCTCAAGAAGAGCAGAAAGTTTTCCACTAGACGTGACCCTGTTTGGCTTGACCTGTCTGCTAACTATGAATTGCACCAATACCCACCCCGTGCCTGTGTACGCACACATGCACACACATACGTTCCCGTTTCTTCACCTGACCGAAAGCAGAGAGAATCTGACCCACTTGTGCTCCCGCAAAGCAAGAAACAGAGAGGAAAAGCCAACTTTACACACAGGAAGAGGACCTGTGAGAGTGGTGCGGGGGTGGGGGCGGGGCTTGCCCTCACCTTTTCTGGAATGCTTCACTGTCCAGGCAGGGGCTGTGGCTGAAGGAGGAGTGGCACTCGACGGGCATGCTCAGGCGGCAGTAGATCATGCTGGCATTACTATTCTGTGTGCCAAACGTCTTGTGGGTCACCTTGAGGCATGGAGGACTGTCCATGGTGCCATCGATCCTCACGACCTGGAAACATCATGGGTCCTTACTTGATACACCTGGGTGCCTGCCTTGACCTTGTCCCTCCTTCCCTCATTGCTATTCCATGTGTCATGGCTTTCTGTGAACTCTAAAAGTTATCACCAATGAGAGCCAAACTGTTCCTCTCACTATTACTTGGATCCTGTTCCACAGAAAATAACAGATCTGCCTCTGGCCGAAGAAATGAGAGATTTCAGAACCTGCCCACAGGGTTTTCTGCAAGATCAAGGGTGGAGAACAGGTGTAACAGAGAGGGTGGTATTTGGATGACACCGTCTGTCAACTGCCGACAATGACCTTTCAGGTCAGGGAGCGAGTGGCTAAAGGAGAAAGTGTTTCCAAAGACTTCCATTGTCAGCAGGCAAAAGACTATTTAAGGAAAAAGACCACAGAAAGCCCAAAGCTTTAGGAAAGACATTACGGTACCCTCGGAGAGGTCATCTCCCACCTGGCACATTTCCCAGCCCCATCCCAGTCACAGCCTGAGGGTTGAGGGACCTCTAAATACTGGGGAAATTCCCAGTACCAGGGCACAGCATTGCAAGGGCTGGGGCTGGAGGAGGAAAGAGCAAAGCTGGGTTTTTTAAAATGTCCGTGTGTATGGTGGGGGAGGGGGAGGGGAGGTGAAGTAAGACTTATACTAATTTTTTTATGGTCTAAGTAACTCCCTACATTCTAGAGAACAGTTCTTATCCTGAGGTCTCTGAGTGTCCTTACCTATTTTTTTTTTTTTGTGATGTTTATATTTTTCTAACAGGGTCTCCAGATTCCATCAGTTTGTCAAAGGGGTTCCTGACCTCAAAAGTTTATGAGCCAGCTTTCTCAAGTGTTGACCATGTAAGAATTATATGGAGAAGTCTCTACTATTTAAGACTGTGGGGAAAAGGAGAGGACTAAGAGCTGGTGCTTGTTGGGTTTGCACTGGAAGGTGAGTTAAGGGAACTTATGGTCATGTGGAAGCAAGCTACTGGGTCTCATGCTTTAAGGGAGGGGATCTGCCTGACTTTCCATTAGCAGCACCCCCCCGCCCTCCATGAACAAAACCATGGTGGGCACTGGAAAACAGTGGTAAGCAGATGTAGAACCAGCACACATATCAGGCTCCTTACAATTTCCTCTAGCTCCTTCTTACAAGATGAGGGTATCATAATCAACTGCTACATGTCAGCTCAAAACATTGGATGTGGTCCCACAGAAATATATAGGACCTAAAAGACATCGTGTAATGAGCAAGGAATTAGGTCTGGGACATATCATCTTGAGTACAGGTACTGAAATTTTTCAGGAAAGCAACACGTAAGGTCTTTGGACACTGTACTCATATGGCGACAGCAGAACAGAAACATCTGGAGGAAATACAGTGACCCAAAGGCCCAGGGACTGATCTGCAAGGATGTCTCGGCATGGTGGGTGCCATCTGCAAGGTGCCCCCGAGCTGCCACAGTAAACATGCCCACAATGACAGCTCGGAGGGCCAGCGAGGCGGTGGCTGGGAGGCAGCCCGGGCATGGACTTTGGTATACAGCTGCCTGTTGACAGGAGCATTAACAGGAGCTTAGCGCCTTGGCCCACCTGCCCTGCCAGGGCCATCCACGACGTGTAACATTACCTCTATATGGGGATGATCCTTTGGCACGTTGACAAACGTCGGGAGGCGCTTGCTGAACCACATCGCAACGTCCCGGTTCATGTTGACAGCAAAAGGCTCAAAGCCCTCTTGGAGGCCACACATGGTATAAAACTTGAAGGTGCTGGCATCCATCCCGAGATTCATGCGGCCAATCTGATACAGTCCCAGGGAGCAGATGGGCACAAATCCTGCACAAGGGTGAAGAGAGCCTTCTTCAGCCCCCAGAACCATTCCAGGAAGCTGTGAGCAAGTCAGACCTTGGCTTTCTTCACAACTCTGGGTCCAGGAGGAAAGAGGGGACACATTCCTTTGTCTGGCACACAGATGCTGTAGGAGGTCACACGGAATCTAAGGCTGCCATTGGTGTCTGGGGAAAAGACCTAACTTTGGTTCAACATGATTTGGAGGAGAAACAATCATCTAACCAAGATTATTCTTAGGGTATAAATATGTATCAGCTGGAAAAGTAAGAGGATAAGTAAAATTCTTTATCTATATTTCATTAAAATTGACATTAGGCCCTGGGAAATTTTAAAACACTGCCAAGAACAACACAAGGAGCCTAAAAGAGGACTTGGTACAAACAGCCCAATGTCTCGGCATCTTCCCCGGCGAAATGGGTGATCTAAGGTTCTTCCCGTCTTGAGTCTGATTCTGAATGTGCACTCTGCTGGTTTACAAAATACTGTTTACAAACTGCCAGGCCCCTAGCCTACTGTTGTGGGCCCCACCCAAGCAGGAGGTGAGATTCCCCAGCAGAAGCCGTGGGCAGTTCCTCCTACCCTCCTACACTTACGGTCCCTTTCCAAGCTTACTCCCGATTCTCGTCATATTAACAATCTGCCATGCAGAATATTCCAGAGCAGAACTTCAAACTGCTTGCTGTTCTTGTCTGTGGGATATTTATAAATCATAATTGTGGACTGACAGGTCGACAGAGCTGGGAAAGCACTAATTATGGGGTGGCGGTGCGGGAGGCAGGCGTAGGGAGAGTCCTTGGAAGGGGAGGAGGGCTCGGAGTCTGGTGGCTAAAGCAGGGCTGGAGCCGGCACAAACTAAACTGGTGTCACTCCTAAGACAGGAGTGTTTATGTAAGCGGAAATGTAAAGGCCAACTTCAGGAGAATTTACATTCAACCGTAAGAGCTTTTGTCGGTAGAAACCAGGGACAGAATCCACTCTTCCTAGAGGCAGTGCTGACATGCCAAGGCCTGAGGCACAAAGTTTCAATGTAGATGAATCACAGAAGTTAAAAGCAAATCGCTCACAGGCTAAGTTGGTTGCTTTCGGAAACTGTCCACTCATTTAGGACGCTATCTGAGACATTTGGTATCATCTCAAGTAGTAGAGCTTTAATGAGGGTGATGATCATGCAGCAGCCTCCACTCAGGGGTACTGAGGGCTGAGAGTAGGGGGTGGCCCGGCCCTCGGGCAGGTGGATGGACAGCTCAGATAAGCACCCCATCATGCAACCTCCAGAGTGGCACTATGCGTCTGGTAGTTTTGTGCCAGGGACCGTGATAGAGGAAACCATCTTCTTTCTGCAGATGTCGATTTTTTGTAAGTAAGGGACCCTTGGAAATCAGATTCCAGTGTGGAATGAGCATTGCCTCTTAGCAATATTTCTTGGGTTCCCATTGGGACAGAGGAATATGCACTAGGAAAAGATGTCAAGGAAGAAAATTATCCTAATCCCAAGGAACTTCTACAAAAAGGGACAAAAACAGAATAGTGAAGAGTGAATGTTCTGCTGGAAGGCATCACTACTCCCAGGACTGCATTTTGGCCTCTGCTAAAGGGGTTAACACAACCCAGAAAACTGCTACCGTAGTAGATGTAACTTGGAGCTAAGATCACAAAGCAGGGTCACCCTGATGTGAGCAGAGAAAGGACATCTTAGGAATACTGGTCTTCTCCTGTCTTCTTCTCTATTGACTTGGGTGGTGGAATGCATGAGCAAGTGACACAAAAGCCCGATTTGTGAATAACTCAGGTCACATCAATAACTTCCTAGTCACAGACCACCAGGCGGTGTAACACACACGTGGAAAAAAAACAGGTAATGTGTGTGTGATGTCTTTTTTCTAAGGGACTTGGGCTCCTCTTCATTCCTAAGATATCACCAAAGCGAACAGCACTTCACTTAGGACAGAACTGAAGACATGAGGAGCTAATGGACCTGACCAAGGTCATGAGAAGGGCAAGTAACAAAATGGGACAAGATCCCATGTCCTCTGACTCACAGACCCCCTGCCAGTCAGTGTGCAAGAGAAGGGATGAATGTTCCACGGGATGAATGCCCCAGCTTTAAATAGCAGTCACGTCCCGGGCAGAGGACTGCACTCATCAGAGTCAAATACTATACCTATAGGACAGCAGCCCTTGCTGCAGGGGAGAGTGGAGCAGAGCCTGAGAGAAGGCACAGCTGCACCAGTCACAGATGGGACAGCCATGGGGGAAAGACTGTCGGACACCTCCTGGGACCGAGTGGGCACAGATGGGACAGCTCAGTAAAACAGCTGAAAAGAAGCTAGATCCAAAGCCTGGTTCAGGAAAGAGAAAGCCAAGAAAGGACCAAAAGCAAAGATTAATCCTCCTAAGATACCTTCACTTTCTCCCAGGGAAGACCACTTGATACCTAGATACATTGAATCAGCAGCTCCCTCCAGCTAGTTGAGAGACTGTAGCTCATGACCTTTCCCTCTCTAAAAGTCCTTTCTTTGAGACATTAAAATTTCATGTAACTTTCTTTTTTTTTTTTTTTTAAGATTTTATTTATTTATTTGACAGACAGAGATCACAAGTAGGCAGAGAGGCAGGCAGAGAGAGAGGAGGAAGCAGGTTCCCTGCAGAGCAGAGAGCCCGATGCGGGGCTCGATCCCAGGACCCTGGGATCATGACCTGAACTGAAGGCAGAGGCTTTAACCCACTGAGCCACCTAGGCACCCCGTCATGTAACTTTCTAACCGATAGATAAGGGTGGGGTCGGGGGGACAATAATGATAAACCACATCCGCTAACATTTATCAAGTACGTTCTAGGTGTCGGGCACTGGGCTTAGTGCTCTGCAGATCTGGCTCATTGTTATGCCCATGTTACAGAACAGGAAACTGAGGCTTAGCAAGCTGAATTTGCTCAAGGTCTGTCCCCTGGTAAACATGCAGAGCCAGCATGTGAAGAAGGCTGTCAGAGAAGCAGGCCAGAGCAAGCAATGGGGACTAAGGCCAGGATGCTTGCTTTCTAATTCTTACCTACCACGACTTGCTTTGTGAGTTTTTCTTCACTTTCCCTAAGTGTTATGTCCTTGACCAGTTTGCCTCCAAATAAAGCAGTGGGAGGCCCACAAACACAAAGGCCCCTTAGATGAAAAGGGCTACTTCTCAAGTGGCCACATAGCTTCCTGGAATAAATCTGGATAAAAAGATCCATTTGGTAAGGTCACACGGCATTAGAGTGAGCAATGACTCTCATAAACAAGCGTTTGCACTTTGCACACAATTCAGTTAACCCTGGCTTCAAATGAAACTGGAAAAGTAAGAGGACAGAAAAATAAAGGGGAAAAGAAATGCTCTTCTCTATATGCAGCCTATAAGGTACAATAAGCTGACATTATTTTTAAAGATTCATTTATTTACCTGAGAGAGAGAGAGAGAGAGAGAGAGAGAGAAAATGAGCAGGAGGGGCAAAGGGTAAAGGAGAGAATCCCAAGCAGACTTCATGCTGAGCATGGAGCCTGATGCAGGGCTTGACCCCGTGATCCTGAGATCACAACCCCATCCAAACCAAGAGTCAGACGCTCCATGGACCGCACCACCCAGAAGGCCCAGTATGCTGACATTTCTGAAGAGGTTTCTGGAGGAAATTCGCAAATAGCATTACCTTGAATTAAGATGCAAGGAGAGTTCTTGTTCCAAGAGAGGACGGCAAGAGCACAGGCATTTAAATCCCACAGAGGACTCCAGGTTCTGCTCAATCTTGTCTCACAAAGCCCCTTGACTAGTTCTGTGATTAGGAAAAGGGAGAGCCAGGAGGGCCATCTAACTCAGGAGCTCAGCGGGAAAAAGAAACAAAAACTGGTTCCCTAGAAGATCTAAATCAGGGACCTTTTGTTAATCCATTTCAAGCTGCGGAAAGACTGGAGAGCAGCTCATACTGGTAAAGGAACAACTGTGATCTTGGAGACCAGGGATTAGAGGAGTGCCTGGGACTTTCCCTGGGAGTTTCTGAGAGTCTCACTCCAGTAGCATGGGCTGTCCCCATGCATTTCCTTCTCTCAGTAAGCCTCAGGAAGGTGGCTTTCAGAGGCAGCATGTAGGTTGTCATGAGCCTTGTAGCCAATGCTAGAAACCAGAGGTGGTGTGCCTCTGCTCCAGCCGCTTTCGAGAATGGCGGGGGACCCCCGGCACCTGTGTGGTACGCTTGCAGATGGCAGGGACAGCTCCTGCAGGTATGTTTCCTCCGCCACCTGTGGGGGTGTTGCCAGCAGAGCTGGGGGAGTCTGTGAAATCCTGCTGAGCCCCCAGAAGAAGCAGCGGGGGAGGCCGTCCCTGCAGACACCAAAGCTACGCCAGAGCAGTTTGTCTCCCGGGGGAGTGCTTGGCAGAGAAGCCACATGGGAGAAAGCCGTGCTCCCACGTCACGTTCTGAGGCCTAACAGGGCGTTCAGAATTGTAGCTCCCTTTCCTTTAAGTGGAATAAAAGAGAAGACTAATAGCAAAGGTTTCATCAGCGAAGCTTCTGAGCTTCCAGAAGCTATGAGATGACAACACAGAGAACTGTGATGGTCCAGGCCGGAGATATGAGTAGGGAACAATGATTAGGACAATCCTAATGAGGCAGATAAGGGGTATCAGCTATGATACAGAAGAGGATAGAGACAACCATTTATAAATAACCCAGAGGCAAATAGCCCTGCGTTGGAATGCCTGTCCCTACTCCTTCCCCCGAAGGACTAGAAACTTCCCACCAGCACCAATCCCATTGAGGGAATGGCCTGAATCCAGGCTGAGATGCTGGCCACCAGAACACAAGCCCAAGGGGGATTCTGCTTTGTGGGGGCTACTGTGTACAAAACGCTTTATTTCAACATCTGCTTTTCATAACAGCTCAAGGCAAGAATTATTGTCTCTTTCCACCTTAGGCAGAGAGCCAGAGCTAGAGGGCTATTCTAGGCCTCCAGGCTATTGTTACCAAAGAATGGCATGCTGACTTCCTTTCAACTGTGTTCTGCAGACTCCTGAGCCATCACAGAATGGAAAGAGCCTTCCAGTTATCTTGTCTCTGTATTATTAAAGTGCAATACAATATTACAGCATAATATGTTAACACCATACGGTACAATTCCATTATAAAACAGCTCACTGATAATAGACTTTGTTATTCTGAAGGTCAGATCGTGTCCCCATACACAAAAGGTCTAGCAGGCAGTTCTGGCATTACAACACAGATGATCTCGAAAAGCAGTTACCGTAAAACATCCCGCTTCTTTATAGCATTCTGCTCAAACCCTACAATAGCTCCCATGTCCCAGAGTCAAGGCCAAGGGTGCATGGCCCAAGTTTGACAACACAACTTTTTTTTTTTTTTTTAAGATTTTATTTATTTGACAGAGAGAAATCACAAGTAGGCAGAGAGAGAGGAGGAAGCAGGCTCCCCGCTGAGCAGAGAGCCCGATGCGGGACTCGATGCCAGGACTCTGGGATCATGACCTGAGCCGAAGGCAGCGGCTTAACCCACTGAGCCACCCAGGCATCCCGACAACACAAATTTCTTGAATGAAAAGACTGAGTCTTGGTATTCAAGGCTGTCACCTGCACCTTCCCTATCTTCACAGCCTTGTCTTCCATAAATTCCATAGACAAATCTCCCAGACTCTCACACCCTCTCCTGCCATTTTCCGATTCTACACTATTACTCACACTACTCAGACACTATTATTCTTACTGTAGTTATATGCTCAGACGGGAATACCCTGCTTCTTAGAGGTGGACTTCTCGAAGTCTTTATCTCACATTCAGTTTCAAGCCTGTATTTCTAGAATTTCCTTTCTGTCTTCCTCATTTGCCATTTCTAATCTACTACTTTGTGTTAGGAGTTCTCTTTTCATATTTGTGAGTCATGTAATTTTACAATGAGAAAACGAGCCCCCTCACACTGTTACTGCTTGCGTTTATATATACTTTGGACCACTGTTTCTCACGCTTTAATGTGCAAACCACTGGAGTTCAGCAGTGTGGCATGGGGGCCTGAGATCCTGCATTTCTTACGCTTGGGCCACACTTTGAGCAGCAAGGCTTTGGACTTTACAAAGTTGTTATAATTCTGCACCACATACAAGATTCTTAGCCCTTCCTTCTGTGAGACCAAAGACTCCTAGGGAAGTAACTTCCCCTGGTTCCTACACAGTGGGGCCAGGAGAAGGTCACTGGTCCTTGGACTGCTTTTCCCTTAGGGAGCTACTTTCCTTAGGGATGAGCCTCAATCTTCTAGTCCTTCCTTCTCTTCTTGGCCTCAAGATGAGAGCGCTGTGTGTGGTGGGTACTTGGAAGACAGTGGTTTCCTAAGCTCAGTGTCAGAGGGGGCCTTCTATACTGCCCTTCTGTCCTACACATTTCCTCTGCTGTGCCTCTGAGTGACACAGAGGTCATTCTCTCTGCTGGCAACGTCTTTCCACAGGTCTCCGAGACCAGGATTCTTTCTTTAAAACCTTGCTTTTAAATCTTTGCAGAAGGCACGAAAATATGACCCCATCTAGCTTCAGTCATCTTGTCTTTCTAGGAAAAGACACTGACTTGCAACCTCTCTATTTCCCCAAATATGTGGCTTTATAGTTCTCTTAGAGTACAGTGAGGTATGGATAACAGGTGCCCATAAAAGGCATGAAAGGGATTTATCAAGTTTAAAACTGTAAGTTAAGAATATTTACGTTATTCTACGTTCAGTTACACATATTTCTGCTGCTCTTAAGTAGTTTTACCTTTTTTAGCTTTCTAAATGAAAATGGTTTCTTTTTGTGGAGTTTCAGAAATTTAGAGCTAACAGGAGCCCTGATCATTCACAGAGGGAGAGATGAGGTTAAGCAAAGTCAACCCAAGATGTCACAGGTGGAGGGGGTTAGAAGCAGGGGGAGAGCTCAGGTCATCCGACCCGGAGCACCCTCTTGCCTTCTCAACTACTCCACCTCATCCTCGTCTATAAGGAAGAGAGAGTGGGCCAGCACCAAGCAAAGAGGCATACGTACAGTGCATATTAAGTCATTGCCTTAGAACTTTCTAACAGAGAAGGATGTTGGAACTTGTATGGTCCATCTTCTAATTTTCTGGTATAGATGAAGAAAGTGAAACCCAGAGAGGTCAAGCCAAGAGTCTCTAGGAGTCACAGAGCTTGTCAGGAGTGAGTCAGCTGACTCACAGTGCAGTGCTCCTTAACTCCTATCGCGGCCAACCACGTTGGTACGTGATGTAGTTATGCAGACAGGGAAATGAGAAGTACCAACGTCCCCTCGGTGTAGCCAGAGGCAATGGCCCGACTGCCATCTATTCAGGGCCATTAATGAGTGCAACTGTGCTTGGCTTTCCCAGCATGTCTGAATTCAAAATAAATTATATTTCATTCAAGGAACAGCGAAGTCGAACTTTTGTGTCTGAGTGGTTCTCACCAAAGCATCAAGTTCAATTACACAAACAAGCAGAATGACATTTCAAATCAGAATAAAAGGATAATTCTTTAATTCATTGACTTTTCTATTCTCCCAGGGCCTAAGTCCATATGCAATTAGCATTTCCTCTGTAACACTGGGAAACCTTAACATGCCAACGTGCAGGGCTGGGAATCCGAGGAGAGCTTCTTAAGCTATCTGGAAGTTCACAAGTTGCATTTATGCTGTCCGTACCAAGTATCACCATGGTTTGTCCGGACTCTTCAAAAATGATAGTATGCCACCAGATTTTCAAATATGCAAAGGATGGTTCATCTTGAGTAAGGAGGTAGATGAACTCACCCAGCTCTCCCTGGATTTTCCCTCAACTCAGAGCTGGAATGCAGTGGGGGAAGGTGGGAAATTTACCATTCTCAATTTCGTAATCAGCGAAGGCGAGTTCAGAGCCTTTGTTGGTGATCAGCAGCTCGCCATTCAGTGTGAAGATCATCGAAGCATCATCCAGGTTAATCATACATCCAACCACGTCTCCTGGCTGCCACGTACGTCCAAAATACCCACTACCTTGATGCCACCGCTGGCCCTAGGAAACAAGACCGCAGGGTTAGAGGACTGGAGGTCTCAAAAATCCCCAGTCTAGCTGAAGAAATGACTCCATGAGCAATTTCTCCTAACTGCGTTTATATATACTTTGTTTTCTACAAGGTACTCACTCCTCTACCAGGGACAACTCACATGGAAGAATGATGTATCTTACAAATAAATGAAACCATGTTCCACAGGTTCATCAGAAAAGGTAGCCAGAGTCCCCCAACACCTAGCTGGCCATGACAGCAAGCAGAACTCGCTCTGGGACACAGTGGTAAGATTTCCACACATACTAGCTACACTGTGCTTTGTGACCCTCCTCTTGAACAGAGGCAATGGGCTCAAGTCCAAGGGCAGATACAGAAGTTACAGAAAGGATGTGGGCACACAATCCTCCCCTTTATCAAAGTGAAGACCAAAGTGACCATAGCTAGGTCTTGGTCACTCAATGATCTAAATTAGCCAGTGGTGCTGATGACTCACTTTGAAGCCAGAGATCCAGACACTCAGTACTTCCAATTTCCAGGGAAATGTTTGGAGCAGAGAAACTTGGACTGGGAATATGCGGACACCATCCCAACTTACCCTGCTGCCTTCAAACACAAAGGCTTGGTCATCGGCCCCCAGCTCAATGTCAGGCCGACAACCTGGCCTGGCCCAGCCAACGCGCATGTCTCCTCCAGTTACCACCTCAAACTCAAAATACCATTTTCCAGATCTCACTGCATAAGACCGCTCCACCCGGAAAAATCGAATCTTGTCGATGCTGACTTTCTCCACAGCTGGGTCAGCTATTGTGAGAAGGAGAGCCGCAGAGGATACAGGAGGTAGAGAGAACACAGGCCTTTAATAATTAGGTAGCATTCCTCAAAAGAATTTCACAACAACAAAGACGACAGACCTCCCACTACCCAACATGACATTTTGTTCCTAACAGAATAATCGCCATTATCATCATATCATAGTCAGAATATAAGCTAACACACAGAGTGACTACTTTGTGTAGATCCCTTACAAACTATACATAGCAACAATCCTATGAGGTCGGTAACACCGTCTTCACTTTACAAATGAAAAAATTGAGGCTCAGAAAGGTTTACTTGTTCAAGGTCTCAGAGCCAATAAGCTGAGCAGATTTGAACCCAGATCTGTCTTAGGCCAAATGTATCCTCTTAATCACTTATAATGCTACCCTAATTTGCCTATAGCACTCCTTGGGCATGGGATGATATGACATGTCCATCAGTTATGGGCTGGTGATTTTAATCAGTTTCAATTGTGAAATGAGACAATCTGGCCCCAAAGTAAGCTACATTCACGTGTCTGGTAGATAAGAGAAATAAAGGTAACTTGGTTTTGTGACCAAATATCCCCCAAATCTCAGCTAAACTGTAGGATCACTTATTCCTTGTGGGATTGGGCCACAGAAGTGCTTACCATAGAGTTTAAACATGGTTCTCCTTCCTCCCCCCACTTGTTAAAATAGACCATTTACTTCAGTGCTCTTTGGTACAAGTATCATTTCTAATAGTACATGTTGGACTTATTCAAAGTCAGCAGTTCTGCAGAAGAGGACCAGTTGAGTCAACCGGGACCAGAATGAACAATCTCAACTCACCCAGTTCTTGGTCTGAAGGTTCAATGTTATAGCCATAACCAACAAATGTGCGAACAGCTTCACGAAGGCTGTCCCTATTGGACTTCTTGGTACGTTCATCCAGTAAAGCGTATGGCACCAGCCGGGGATTTCTTTTATTCTTTAAATCCTGTGTGAAGCCGGAGAAAAGAGGCTCTGAGAAAATACAGTTTGTCTTTACCAAGAGCTTGTCCCACTTACATACTGCTGGACACAGTCCTGGCTCCCTGCTGTCAGCTGACCAGCTCTTCTTCCCCCAGTGCCTTGATATTTAGCAATATACTCATTTACTACTTCTCTTTAGGATTAAATGAATATATATGGAAAGGTTTTGCTAATGTTTAAAGCTAGCATTAAAAAACACATTTTTTTTTAATTTTATTTTTTATAAACATATATTTTTATCCCCAGGGGTACAGGTCTGCGAATCGCCAGGTTTACACACTTCACAGCACTCACCATAGCACATACCCTCCCCAATATCCATAACCCCACCCCCCCTCTCCCAACCCCCCTCCCCCCATCAACTCTCAGAAAAACACATTTTAATAATGCCAGCCTGTGAATAAAGTGAAGTGTCATGAAATTGGTTAGAAATCTATTCCCAAGTCAAGGCAGATGGGGATTTACGTAACTATTCCCCTATGGAGGAGCACACCGTGATTTAAACTGTTCGAGTCTCCTCACAACAGTCTCTTCACAGAGAAACAATGCAGAGAAACACCTGTGCTCCCAGAAACATCAGAAAAGGTGGCAGAACCACAGGGGGTCCATTTCCTTATAGTAGGCACACATTTGTATTAGAGTCCTCCTCAGTTCCTTAGGGAGGACTAAGACGACAATGGCAATGATTGCGGTCCTAAGTCATCATAAACAAATATGACACTGTTTTGAGTCCCCTTCTCCCTTTCTGCCATGATTTCCATAGCTGTGGTCTTCTTGGGTTTCCAGACATGTGCAGAGTTGGAGGCTAAGACATGAATATACACGTGTACACACCATTACCCTTAAACTTCCCTGATAGCAATCCAGGTACCTAAGGAGATGAGGGATTACTTTAAGGAAGGATGGTATGGCTTTTAACTCCATCTAATTCTTTGCTGGGCCCTGGTTCTTAGGCTGTCTCCTGTGTAAGCCAAGAACTGTGCCCAGGAATCCTGGCCCGATGGGCTAAAGTAAGGGGCACAGGCTTCTTGGCAAACTGGTTTTGCCCCTTTCCTTCCCCTCCTGTTCACCTTCAGCAGGTAACTGAAGAAACACTGCTGACCTACTGTGTTGATTTGCGGAAGGCTTACTCTGGCCTTGGAGAGTGGCATGAAAGCTCAGCTCTCCATGATGCAAACAGCAAGACAGGGAATGAGGGAAGAGGCAGCCAATGGGCACATACAAGGGAACACAATCATAAGTGAACCAGGCTAACAAAGGAAAGGTAAGCCTATCCATTTCTGCAAAAATTGGAATTCTGCCTAGAGTTAATGTCAATGTGACCATTACAAATTCCATCCAGTCCCGATTCTATAAATAACAAGTGCACTGAGGCATGAGGGATAGAGTGCAAGGGCAGCTTCTATCTTCCAATCTAATACCCACCAAAGTAAAATGGCATTTTGATGGATGACCCCATCTCCTAGCATTTGCAGCAGGCTTGACCCGGGACTTCTCACCTGTTGGATGCCATAGGTCCATCCTTGTTTTATTCTGTCTTTGGCCCAAACGTTATGTGCATTTTCTGCAAGCTTATCCACTAAAACTTCTTGAGGAGGTAATAGCTTCACGTCAGACAGATCCAAAGGGGCTGGCTTATAGCCATTGGACATCATATAGCTACAAGGAAAAATATATATATTTTTGGACAGATCTCTAGGACTCCCCCATTACAGATCTGAGCACATGGTAAGAATACCAGGAAAATAAGGCTTCAGTCTCAGGTTCTACCCTTTGGCAGAATGGAGAACTCAGCTCTCTTTCAAGTCCTTAGATGAAGTCCCTACCAACAATCATTTTTGCCAATGCATGTCACAGATTCCTGAGTGTTGGAGAAAGTGCCTGGTTAATGCAATCTGGCCTCATTTCTAAGAAGACTATTTGTGAGCCTGACCCGTGAGGGGCATTTCAGTGTGCTGTGCCGCTAGGCACAGCCCCTTCAACCCACTTCCACAACAGCAAAGGTCACAACCAAATTGGCAAGGGCAAGACCTGAGCCAAAAGGTTTCTTATAAATCAGTGGAGAATGGTCATTCAGCCTCAGAAAGTTAAACCCTTACTTTGGGAATTAAGAAGGAAAATCACGACCTCCAAGAATTTGTGAGCTGGAAGTGCTGTTTGCTGTTCAGTCCAGGAGCCACAGCCTCAAATGTCTGTAATTTGGTAGATAATTTGATAGCTCAAGTGAAGACAGGAAATGGCTGAGTATGAGCCCAGGTAGATACACTGCATGAATGGAGAGGGCCAGGGCATGCTGTGGAGTGACTCACAGGAAAGGAGCTGATCGTAGCTATGTGAGAACAGGAGTCTGGAGGAACTCATGGCCCCAGAGCCACCACGTGCCCACCTCACAGCCAGAACCTGAATGTGCTGACTTGCAGACCAGGGCTCTGTCTACATAGGAACTGCTGAGCACCCTAAGATGCAGGGTCTGCTATGGGCCTTAAATACTGCCCATTATCCACCTTTGTGGGATGCCCAATCCTGGGCAGAGTCAGCATGGGCTGACTGCTGAGCGCTGACCCCAGCAGCCTGACCAGCAGGTCACTCCTCCAGCTTCTGCCTCACAGATGTGCGGCTCCCAGCATCTGGAGTTGCCTCTATGGGTGGTGCTTGGCAGCTTAGGAGTTTCACAGGGAAGAAGGGGAAGATAAGCATTTGATTAAAGCTGACACTGCCTTGGCTCAGAGGTAATCATGACACGTGCGTGTGAATGCATGTGCCCCCAAGGCTGGTGCATGGAGGGCAAACGAGTGAGCCAGGGGACGTGACAGGGAACACACACCTGAGCATGTGAGAACTTGGGTCTCGCTGTGATTGTCCAGGTGAGAGGGAGAATAGGGCACAGGCAGATTTAGGGGCCCAAGTCCATCTTGGCAGAGACAACCACTTCCACAAAGGATTTATCTGGCTGGCCCAATGCCAGAGAGTGAATCTTCGCTGTGGCTACCAATCATTTTCAAGTTCCATGCCAGGTAGTGTTCTTGCAGGCCAAAGACTCTCTACACCTCCCCCCGCCAACGCCCCCGAGAGCCACATCTCCAGGCTTAGAAATAACAATAGCAGTGTAGGTCCTCACTGAAGGAATGAAAGAGGGAAAGCCTGGAAACACCTGAACTGTGGCAAACTTCTGCCTGGAATTTACAAAAAAGCCGTCCTCAACGGGCACTATCTAGCATTTGGGGCCATCACCTGCCTTTGTGCATGGACCTCCCATCCTCCCAGTTACAAAACTCAGACTGAAGCATGCAAGTCTTCAATCATTGAAAAAAATCACTTACTTTTTGGGCAATTTGACCTTCTTGAGATCTTCCTCAGCAGCTGGATTCACATGAGCAATATGGCACCCCAGGGCCAGGAGGGTCCTGTAACGTGACAGAGGGAGAGGACAAGGGTCCGCTTAATGCAAGACAGCAAGACCCCTCACCTGCATTTGGGTTGATCAGTAACAATGATGGATATGTTCCTTACCATGCTAACTCGTCCTGTGGCAGGAATAATCACCACTGCCGCTCATTTATCAGAATGTATCATGTTTTCAAGGCAAGAAACATACCTTCACAGTATTGTTATAAGGCATTAAATCACCCACTCACTGTTCAGTCCACATTCAATTCAATTAAACACTCACTTTAAGGTTTCAGTTGACATCTGTAGGTTATAATTCTTCTCGGTTTCAGGCAGCTTTGAAAACTCCACAAGACAGGGGTGTTGTCTTTTATTGTCATCCCGTATCTAGATGACAACATAAGGAAAAATGTAATTTGAGTTTTGACAATGGGCAATGCCCTGGAAAAGGAAAAGGAAATGCCTGGAAACATCACCCAGGCAATCCCTATCAGGCAAGACAAAGACCGTTATTTGCAGATAGGCAAATAGATGATGTCCTCTCTAGTCGATGATACGCAGTCTGAGTTGCTAGTGGTTTGTGCTCTGTGGATTTATTTTTCTAAATTTTTAAAATTCAATTAGCCAACATATAGTACATCATTATTTTCAGGTGTAGTGTTCAATGATTCAACAGTTGGTTATGACACCAGTGCCCAATACATCATGTGCCGTCCTTAACACCCATCACCCAGGTACCCCATCCTCCCACCCCCACCCTTTCTGCAACCCTCAGTTTGTTTCACAGAGTCAAGAGTCTCTCTATGGTTTGACTCCCTCTCTGATGACTTCCCATTCTGTTTTCCCTCCCTTCTCCTACGATCTTTGGTGCTGCTTCTCATATTCCACACATGAGCAAAACCATATGATTCTGTGGATTTGTTTCTATTCAAGTGTCTGCATCCAAAATATACTCTTATAGAGAAACAATTTTATACATGGCAGCCATATTTCTGCCTGTCCCAAATTCATGGAACCAAAATGCTCCCACTTGGTAGCCTTCTTCAGAAAATAAAAGACTAAAGAAGCTGTCCAACAGAAATACAAAGTCAGCCACCAATGTGAACCACATTTATAATTTCAAATTTTCTAGTAGCCACATGAGAACAAAAATAAACAAGTGAAGTTCATCTTAGTAATATATTTCATTTAACTAGATATCTAAAAATATTATCATTTAACAAGCCCGAGAAATCATTTCAAGTCTGAGAAATCATTTTTGAGTCATTCTATATTAGCTTTTCATAGCAAGTCTTCCAAATCCAGTGCATTTGAGAATTACAGCACATTTCAAGTCAGACTAGTCACATTTCAAGGGCTCCATAGTTCCTTGTGGCTCTCGACTTTTGTATTGGATAGTTATAGATCCAGACATTAACTAATTAATGCATTCACTCAACAAACATTTGTTAAGTGTCTCCTATGTGGTAGGTACTGAGTTAGACAGCAGGAGTTCAGTGGGGAGCCGGGATAGCCCCAGGCCCATAAAGAATACAGTGTAATCGGGGCGCCTGCGTGGCTCAGTGGGTTAAGCCGCTGCCTTAGGCTCAGGTCATGATCTCAGGGTTCTGGGATCGAGCCCCGCATCGGGCTCTCTGCTCGGCGGGGAGCCTGTTTCCTCCTCTCTCTCTGCCTGCTTGTGATCTCTGTCTGTCAAATAAATAAATAAAATAAAAATCTTTAAAAAAAAAAGAATACAGTGTAATGGAGTAGAGAGCAGTAATAAAATAGTCATAATAATAAATGTAATATTACAATTTTGAGTTGTTCTCCCAAGCAGAGGTCTGTGGTATTATAAAAGCATACAGCAGGGAGGTAGTCACATAGAATGGGGATCCTTTATGGTAGCTCCGTCAGTACCCAAGTGTTGGAGCACAGGGGCCCTTTCAGTAACGAAGATAGAATGGAATGTGCATAATTTGAGTGTGTCAGGGTCATAGGAAATGCCACACCTCACCTATCCTTGTGCCTTCAGACATGACCTTACACAAACCACAGAACAAAGTCAATTTATATCCTCTTTGAAAAATGCTTTCTAGTGCAAGAGATTCTGTAACCTCCTCTGAGTGTCTATTAATCTTCGTGATCATCTGAAAACTGTATCAAACAAATTCTGACCCAAAACAATGAATCAGCCTTTTTTTTTTTTTTTTTTTTTTTTTTTGGGCCTTTCATGCAGAGCGGACAGCTTTTTCTGAAGGGGAAAGGAATAATGAGAGTTCTGAAGGAGGTGTTGGGGAACAACTGTGCTCAATATTCCCCTAAAAAAGGAAACCATTCCCAAGTAAGGGAGGCAAACCCCCACTTCTGTCTGTGCAGAGCTGGCCTCCCCAGTGCCCTTGACTGCACTTAGACAACTGAGCAAGACTTGGAGCACAGGCTACACAGCGGGTAGTAAGAAGCAGTGAGTTTTGGCTCATGTGTTTTCCTCCCTCATTCGAGTCTTTCAAGAGCCCTCCCCAGTAACGAGGCCATCCAACTCTCCATCTCAGCCTGGCCACAGGAACACAGACCTTGCCAAAAGTCCAGCCAAGCTCTATTTTATTCATTCCCCAAAGCTCGTGGATGTTTTCAGCCAGTCTATCTCGGATCTTTTCTAGGTGAGGGGGCAAAACAACCTAAAAGGAAAAGGAACAAGTGTGAAGTCAGCAGTACCAGAACTAGTCGTATTGAAATCTATCATAAAAATGCATGTGGATAAGGTACCACAGTTGAATTCACTACACGTCCCCCAGGAGGGGCTGTTCCCAGAGGTTCCTTTTTCCCAGGAAGCACCATACTGTTACAACCCACTCTGTCTGACCCAGATGCTTCCAGAGATTCCTTCCTCTCTGGGCTTCCCCTTTGCCTATACTATGCCTTCTCAGTCCTCCTTGTAGCTACTTGTGTTCTATGTTCTTCCCATGTGAATGCTTCCCTGGGCCTCCCCTCCCCTCTGTCCACGCTCTTTCCTTGGGAGATCTCACCCAGCCATAGATGGTCACTCTCAAGTCTGTATGTCTCCAGCCACGGTCTCTCCCGAAGTTCACACCTACAGTTCCAATTGTCTGCAGGATTTTCCCACCAAAGTAAACCCAACATGCTATCGAAACCAAATTCATGTCTTTCCTGTTTCTCTCCTCTTTGTTGAATAACCTGCCATTGCTTCAAGCCTGGAAGTCATCCTAGTGTCTTCCCTCTTGACATGACTTGTCCTCTCCCACAACACCATCAAACCAGTCACACAATTGATCGTGTTCATTTTTGAAGAATCTTTCTCAAGGGCGCCCTCCTCTAATCACTCAACCTCATTATTTTCTCCTTGGACCATTGCAAGAGCTTCACAGGTGGTCTCCTCAACTGCCCACCAATCTACCCTCTACAGTGTGGCCAGAGTGATGAGTCTACAACAACAAAACCACATCAAAGCACTCTCCTCCTGGGTGTCTCCCAAGTGTTCCTTGAGCTCCTAAGACATAAACTAGATGTGTTAACCAAGTATATAGTGTCCTCCTTCACCACCGTGGTCCTCCCAAACACATCCCCTCCCAACCTTCTTGAAATTCTCACAGAAGGTCACAGTATTTCGCAGTTCTGTGTCCTTGTACTTGCAACACTTACCCTTATTAATCCCTCCACAACACACATAATATGTACACACACACACACACACACACACACACACACACACACACACACCTCTCTACACCACGTAACAGATGACTGGACACTCTCCTAGACCAGCCACTAGATGGGAATCTCTGAGCCCCTTTCCAGCTAGGCTCTATCCCTGGGCTTTGTTCTCCAGACTCCAGTTGTAGAAAGGATCCTGCTAAGTCAGTTTGGTGAGAATCCACCACACTAGATATCTGATAACCCCCCCATCTCAGTGTCTGATCAAACTTCCTCCTGTCCCATCACCCCCCAGGGGATATCAGATTGCCTTCTATCTGTCCTGCCTTCAAACACAATTCTGCGAGATCAATTTAGCAAGAATCCATCCCAACCCCCAAAGTTTCTCTTAGTAATTTCCCTTCCACTGACTTGCCCCACTTCCCCAACTCGCTCTCCTTGGCTGTAAATCCCTCTTGTTCTTACTGTACTCAGAATTGAGCCCGGCTCTACACTAAAGTTCCTTTCCCCTTTTTATTTAGCTCCTAAGTAAGATCTGTTTTTACTGCATTAACCGTTGTCCCACTCTGGTTTTAATCCAAGCATCCTCAATATCCATTCTCCTAAATTTAGCTCAACTTCCCTTTGGGAAGTCTTCCCCAATTACCTTCAGGGAGAATTTCTCTGTGTGTTCCTGGCACTTTGCTCATATCTCTCCATAGAGGTCACACCCTGGGGGCCCAAGTTGTTCTCCTTTCCTTCCTCCTATTTTAAAAAATTTACTACTATTATGAGAGCAATAATGATAATAATAATTATTCTCATGTTTATTCGTTGGCAACTTTTAAGAAACAGGAGATTTCATGTAAAAAAGTTCTGATTTCTAGTTTGTTTTGATCCCTTGAAAGATCACTAACATTGGGCTCACACTTTTGCCTAGCAGTTATCAGCTGGAGAGCCTGTGCATTTGGCCTACTTCATTTCTGCATCACCTGCCAGGACCTTGCAATCCTCATTCTATCAGTAAGGTTATTAGTGTTTCCACTATTATAAAAATCCTGATTTTTTTTTTTTTTTTGAGGGGGACAACTCTGGGAGAAAATTATTTTTTTTTAGTAAAAAATGTATATCAAATATCGTATATAAAGAGATCATGGAGAAAAACAGCAATAACATATTTAACTTATGCATTATAATCACTACCTGCCTTTCAATGAAAGACTTAAAAAATCAACTTAATCATCAAAGAGTCAAAGTTAATAACTGGAATGATGTTTCAATAAAGAGCAAAATGGGGGAAATTATTAGCAAACAAATTGTAACTGTATCTGGGTTTTACTGGTCAACTAAGATAATTTTTAAACTTAGTGCTCCTTAGGTGATCACAGACTTAAAGGGGATTTGCACGAGGGCGGAAACACATCCTTCGATAAAAAGAGAAAATGTGGAAAGAGGCCACGAAGGGAACCCCAAATCATCATTTTAGTGACCTCAATTGGTGATTACCTTGCACAGAGTAACACTGGCTTGCTAACTGTCTTGGAGTATCTGGGGCTGGGCTGCCTGGAGCTGGGCTCCCTCTTCCCAGGGCTCAGCCAGAGGCTGCGGGCTTCAAGCCCTGGGTGCAGGTAGTACCTAGGACATGGCTCCAGTCAGCAATATTTCGCCCACAAACTGGTTACTGTGCCCGAGGGAGGTTGGAGTTAACTCCGAACATATTTAACTTCTCCTTTGACAATAATTTCCCAGAATGCTAGGTCCTAAAAAATTACAAGGCCTCATTCAAGATAATAAATTGCACCTTTCCTATAAGACCTTGCCTATTATTTGATTCCCTGGGAAGATCTCCCTAGTTTCAGGGTCCATGCAGATTCAACTATGGGTCTGGACCTCAAAGGTTCTTCTGGCTTGCTGATTTATCTGAGATCTTCGATTTTTCAGATCTTCAGTTCTGCATGTGTGGACGCTTCTCCCACTCTTTGGTCAAGTCTTCCTTTCTTCTCTCATCAAAACTTCCCCTCATTTTTTTGAGGCCCACTCCTTCCAGGAGACTTTTCCTCACACTCGTTTCTGATGATTCAGTGAGGGGTGGTGCAGAAAAGTAAGTATTGGGCTCACACTCTCCCCTCACTTGGGGTCTGGTAGCCCTGTGTTCATGCGAAAGCTAGTTTAGTACTTTGGCCCTCAAGCTTCATATGTAGGAAACACAGGAACGAGAGGGTCCAATTCCCAGGATCATCTCTGGCCCACCAACTCCTCCCCAGTTTCCTAACAACCTTCTTAACGCCAACTACTTTCAAGGTGTTACACCGGACTCTGTGAGGCAGGCCAGGAAATGTTGCTCTTTCCACTCTAAGCGAATTCACAATAATGAGCTGCAGAAGGTATGAAGCAAATTCAGGAGCATGAACACATGGCAGAAATGTAATTTCTGGAGACCTTCTACAGGTCAAGAGAGCTATATTCCTACAAACTATCAACCCAGTGTGCCTCAGAGACAAGGCCCCTTGTCATTGATTTTAGAATAGTGACTTGAATAGCACTGGTGTGGAGGAAATACCCAAAGCTGTTGTTTATGCCCCTTATCTTGAGCATGTGAGTGTGTCTCTCTCAAAACAGAGACCCTGAGAAGGGAAAAAAATGTCCATTTACGAGCACTTTTCCCTCATATGTACTGTCTCATTTCTTTGGGTTTTATTTCCAACTCTTCTCCTACGCACTCTCCTTCCTCCAAGCATCCAGCCACAGGAGAATATTTATTTCTACCTGTCCCTACTTTTTTTTCTTTTTAAAGTTTTTATTTAAATTCCAGCTAGTTAGCATACAATGTTATATTAGTTTCTGCTGTACAATACAGCGATTCAGTAACTCCGTACATCACTTGGGGCTCATCATGATAAGTGTGCTCTTCACCTGCACCAACCCCCCCACCTCCCTTTTGGGCACCACCACTGTGTTCTGTATAGTTGAGAGTCTATTTCACAGTTTGGCTCTCTTTTCCCCCTTTGCTTGTTTGTTTTGCTTCTTAAATTCTACATATGAGTGAGATCATATGGTATTTGTCGTCCTCTGACTTATTTTACTTAGTGTAATACCCTCTAGCTCCATCCACATTGTTGGAAGGGGCAAGATTTCACCCTTCTTTATGGCTGAGTAATACTGCATCTCACACACACACACACACACACACACACACACTACCTCTTCTTTACTCATCAGTTGATGGACACTGGAGCTATTTCTATAACTCACCCTTGGATGCCCCTCCCTATTTAAATTTATTAAAGGCCCTGGTTGAATTCTATCCTCTCTAACTGGACTTCTAGAAATATTCCAGCCGAACAGGTGTCCCTAGCATGTATATGTGCCACAGTTCATTTTGCGTTTATTACATTCAGAATTAGAATAATACATTTGCTTTTTACCTCTTCAACTTGGTTGTGAATTCCCAGAGAGTACTGCATGTCTGTGCCTATACCTCACAGAGCCCTGCCTGTAGCACGTGATCAACTTGTTCTCTGAGAAATCCTTAAAGAGCTCAATCTATACATAAGGTGGAAACACAAAGAACAGCTGTTCGTATGACATGACAATGATACAGAATGGACAACAGGAGTGGCTCAAAGACAACACAGAGAGAAGGATTTAGCCCTCTGACTTCATTTCTGTGGATTACCTCCTGTTGGCAGCTGGAACCTACCTGACTGGTGTCAATGGGACATGGGATGAAGGAGGCTTGGGAGAGGGACTGGGTGGTACCCAGCAGATCTCTAATGCCTTCCGCGTCACGTTTATATTCTTTCACAGGCTCCAATCTCATCTTTTCTTTTGGAAGTAAGGCTTCATAGCAAGGGGCATAGCCAGAGGGAGGCAGGAACTTAAATTCTCCATGACGTCCACCCATCAGGAAACGCACTCTGTAGCATTTGGAGAGACCAGGAAGAGAGAGGTTAAAAAAAGAAACCCCAGCCCAAGTAAGTAAAAATTCAAGATCAGCCACCCCACCCCCAAATTATTTGTTGGGAAGTGCCTGAATTTGGGTTTAGTGCAGCGAACAATGGAAAGTACGCAATAAGGCAGTGGAGGGAAGGGTCAGTGTGTGATCCTCAGCTGACCCATGTCAGCTAAGTTCTTCAAAGTTAATTTATACAGAAATATCACTAGACTTTACAAATCATGTTTTTCCCTTACTCTAGTAGACAAGTCATTATTGCAGATATTATTACTAGCGTACTGAAAAGAGTAACGATGATCATGGTACTAGCCTCCAAAGAGGTCATACTAAAAGTACAGCATGAGGACTTCAAGTCTTTTTACTCGAGGGACATTACTCACATATGAATTAAAGAAAAGAAAACACGGCATAACTATCTGGGGGAAACAGAAAATTCTAACCTTCAGAAGCAAGCCAAAGATGAAATAATACCAGACTATGAAACACAAATATTACATATGCCAGGTGCTATTATTTGAAGGGATACCTGGCAGATGCTGCAGTTCCCCAAAGCAGCCATACGAGGGCGACTCTGAAGAGGCATTGGCATGGGGCCACGGCCATAGGAAGCCAACCAGGCATCAAGCGTTTGCTCACTGGCGTACCAGTGCCTCTCTCAGGGGCACCATGACCCTGCTGGCATCCAAGCCTGACACTTGGTCCGCTCCAGCAGTGCCTGCAGAGACCTCCCAGGAAGGGGGAAAGACACCTGGGGGCTCACAAGAATAGCAGGCACTGATTTCCAGTGTACTGAAATCTTTCAATATGTTAATTCAGCATTCTGACTGAATTTCAGCCTCACATCTAGGTTAGGTTAGGGTTATAGTTACATCCCAAAGCTCCCCTTGCAAGGAAGAGAGGACGACAGTGAGGCATTTCAAAACGACACTTCATATTCTCCCAGGTTTGTAACAAGCAATAGAGCTTTTGCAAATCAACAGCAACCATATTAATCTGAGGAGGGAATATGACCACAGTTTTAAGTAATTAAAGCACAAAAAGATATGTAGCCCTGCATGGTCAACCCTCACGTCCCACAGGAAAAATCAATATATACAGAGCATCTGCTCTCAACCCTCTCGCCCTCCTCCTCCCTCTGTAGAATGACGAGTTACTGAACCCATACGTTGTGCTGTTCTCTGCACAAAGACTACAGTGTCCCTGGCGTCACAGAACAGGCATCCAACTAGAAAAATAGTCATAATTACTGATGGGGAGATATCGAGGAGGGAATAAGGAGGGCAATGTGGAATAACTCCAGAAAGAGGGTGGCTCCTAGATTGGAATGTAGGAAGGCGTCTCTGAGGAGGAGACAGGAGCTAACCCTGTGGGATAAAGAGGAGCTAAGGAGTCTAAAATCTGAAAGACTGAGCATTCCAGGCAGAGGAATAGTAAATGCCAAGGCCCTGAGGCAGGAAAGAGCCCAATGGGCAGGAGAGAGGTAGGAGGGAGCAGTGGGAGATCAGGTAGAGTCTGTGAGCCATGGCAAGAAGAGGAGATTGTATTCTAGGTGGGAAGCTTCGGGAAGTCTTTAAGGAGAAGAAATAGAAGCTGCTTCTTGCTGCGCTATGTTAAGAGATCATCAGACCAATTAGCAGGTGTTCAGAAGCACCTGACACCCAACTAGTCACAGTGGGAGATAAGGATAGGCTGAACCAATGTGATGATGGACAAGATGGAAAGCAGCAGCCGGGTCCCAGTTTTGTTTTGGAATAAGGATTGTGAGGCTGGAGTGGGTACATGTGTGCGGGGACATGAGGTATGTGGAGGAAGCGTTATGACCCAGCAAAGCTCTCACAACAAGACTCTCCACCAGACCTCACTTCCTTTCACTCGAATGTTCTGGTAGGGCAGCCTTACAAGAGAGTCTTAATGTTGGCTGAGTAATTGTGATTGTGGAAGTGGCCTAATTACGAAACTGGAAAATAAAACTCTCTCTCCAAGTGGGAGACATTAACGTTTTTTTTTTTTTTCCCTTCCCAATACAAATTCTTTATCCAAACAGCATTTTACAAAATGTTGTTTTAAAGTTAATTATAGAAATCATACGAAACCCTCCACTTTCCCATTCTGAAGTACTAAACAGTGATATAGAATTAGAACCACAATAGTCCCTTGTGAATGTTCCTACATTAAATGTTACATAATGAGGCATGATATACACATTTTAAGAATATGAACAATGACATTAAAACAAAATTGAGTCATTAGCCTTCAATGTCACTAATTTAGTGAACCTTCAGGAAATAATGACTAAGCCTTGAAATTATTGGTTGAGAACTTCCCAGTTCAACAGCAACATAGCAGACTGTGTTACTGACATGCTGAAATCATGGGATAGAACTAGATCTTTTTGAGCAAAAGAAGATTGTGGGATTTTTTTTGGTCTCAGTCTTCTCCTTGAGTATCCTTTCTGTGAGAAGCTGAATGCCTGAGAGCTCATACAGCAAGTGTATTCTTTGTTACTCACTACTGTACATATTCCAAGAACAAGTAAATCATCTCCTACGAGGTCTTCTAGCTGGACTTAATTATTCATGAGCTGTCTTGCCAGTTCTCTTCTGTTTTAAAATTTCTCTTAAGTTTTAACATCTGCTGTCATCCTTGGGATAGAGAGCAAATCAGAAAAGGTGGAGTCCCACAGAGCACATAGGGGAAATCACGATTTCTGTTTTTATATTCAGTTATTAAAAAGAGAATGATAATTTGGTTATATGTCTTCTCTCCTCTAATGGCCACAAAACTGTAAAATAAAAAATTTACATAGCCAGAAATCAGTGTTTACTGCTCACTGAAGCATTTGTCTCCAAATGTCATTACGCTATGCTTCAGTGGGTGGAAGAAACGGTCCTGGGTTACTCCCAGAGACCTGCCAAACAGAAGCCCTGCCCGCTCAGTAGATGGGATTGGACAAGAGCAGATGCCAGGCACCCCTGTGTCTGCGGCTCCTTCCCTCGCTGCCCAGAGTCTCTTGGAAGGGCTCCAACAAACCACCACTAATATTGGTGGTCCTCCTCATAACTCTCTGGGAGATCCAGACTGACCAAGACAAAGCAAATAACTAGCGATAAAAGATAGGCTTCAAGGGAATAATCAAAAGAAATCCTTGAAACTCACTTTAATTATTTCAAGATGTTAGAAAGGGATTCCCCCTCTCAGAGTTTTAGCAGAGGTCCCACAGACAGATAATTCAGAGGATGCCAATGTTTGCACACCCTGGATTGAGATGCTGGATCCACTATGAGGGTCCATCCAAAAATGATGAGCCAATGCAGCTTTAGCCCGTCACATACCACACCCGCCCCCGAATAAGAACGGGAAAGAAGTCATTTGGAGAGAACCGTCAGGGAGAAAGGGAAGGGAATGCGCTCCTCTCTGACGTCAAATGCGGAGTGTTTAAAAACACTGAGAAACCTGCAAGTGTCCCCTGGAATTCAGTGAGGGACAGTTTTGCCTGGTGACAGAACAGAGAGAGAGGAGACAGAGGGACAGAGAGGACCGCAAGGGAAAGAGCTGCCCTTCTGTTCAGGGTGGGACCAAGGACAATGTTCCTAGAAGGCCAGATACTCTATGAGGGAGCCAACTGTCCGCTATCTTGAAAGGAATTATGCCCAGAAAGGCAAAGGACTGCGCAGAGATCGGAAACCCAGGAACTGGGGGAGGTGGGAAGCCCGGGCTTCAGGTTGGCCAGAAGGGAGCAGCCAGCACAGGTGGTAAAGCCTGTGTAGAAAGAACAGCAGGAAGATGCTCATGGCCTAAGGCTCCAAGGAAACTACAAAAGCCCAGAGCAGAGAGAATCAGTTATATGGTTTCACTTATTTGTGGAGCATAACAAATAGCATGGAGGACAAGGGGAGATGGAGAGGAGAAGGGAGTTGAGGGAAATTAGAAGGGGAGGTGAACCATGAGAGACTATGGACTCTGAAAAACAATCTGAGGGTTTTGAAGGGGCAGGGGGGGCGGGGTGGGAGGTTGGGGGCACCACGTGGTGGGTATTGGAGAGGGCACGGATTGCATGGAGCACTGGGTGTGGTGCAAAAACAATGAATACTGTTACGCTGAAAAGAAACGGAAAAAGTAAATAAATAAATAAATAAAAAGGGTCCCAGAAGAGAAAGCAGCAGCAATTGTGTAAACACTCCAAGTCATTACATAAAGGTGGGCTGCCCAAGGCAGCGCTGTACCCCCACTCCCACCCCCGCAGCTCCCCCTGGGCTCAACAGAGGGTCTGAGGCAGAGCTGGCTGGAGCTGGAGGAGCCCAGTCTCGGGCCTCTGACTGCAAGCCCAATGGGGAAGACCTCTCACATGAGCTGCATACAAATCTTGAGTTTTTGTAGCCAAATAGATGACACTTTTATGTTACCAACAAGACTGTTCTCATTCTTACAAGGAGTAATAAAGGTTACAGAGTCTGCCCGAAAATTTGCCCAGAGCACAGATTTGAAGGGACAGCAAGAAAAACAACCAAGTTACAGACACATAGTCTACTTCTTCCAAAGAATCCAGTATCTGGCCCTTAAGGTTTACCATCTGAATCCTTTGCCCCACTCATAAATGAGAAATTTCCAATGAGAATGTAAATCTCTCTTCTCCAGGTGCATTCTCTGCTGCTCCTTTGGGACTTTCAGAATCTCCTGGCTTCACAGAAAATGTTAAATTTAAAATAAAAAGATAATTAAAGAACTGAGTTCATTAAAATTAGTTCTTCTTGATCCTTGGATATTTCTCTACATTAATGGATTTTAAAATCAATTTCATTAATCAATTTAATCTCCTGCACAAAAGTACCTGTTATCATCTTCTGGAGTTCTTCCTATAACTCAAGACATTCCATCAGCTCTGAAAGAAGGTTTCTTTCTTTCTTTCTTTTTTTTTTTTTCTTCCTGAAGTGATTACTGTAAGTGACTGTGTCCTTAGATCCCTCCACCTCAGAGATGAGCAATAGCTTCAGTAATCATCTCCTGGGACTAGGGAATTTGGGGGATATGTGGAAGAATTTTTTATTTCCTTGACTGATTTTGAAAACAGAGCAAATTGTATTGAAAAACTCATGCTAGCATTTGCAACCTAATCTTTTGAGACTTAGGCATTGTGGCTTGCCAATCTGCAGAAGAGATGACTACCTAGTGCAAGTTCTTGGATTTGAAAGACTGACCCATGAATAAAACACACAGTAAAAATCAAGACAAGGCTTGTCATGCTCCAGAAGGAAGACTCGGGTTCCTTATCCACAGCTTACTTGCAAACGTGATGTCACTTGAGTCTGTCTTACTGGACATCTCACTGCTCTCATCTGCTACTGAATCTCTCCCAGACAGTGGGGAAGGTATTACAAAGAAGAAAAGGATTCAGGCTGTGGTTAAGAGGAGGAAGAATTAACAAGCTTTGGCTGACCTGAATTCAACTCGGAAGGCATGATTCATAATTGCATCTTCAGTTCCTATTGCAAAGATGGGAGAACAATCTAAGTGATGCGTTCCCACATTCATACTTCTTTCTGGCCAGGGTCTGATGAAAGCCCAGGGCAATCCAGCCAGTGCTCATCATGGTCTCCACAGAGGTATATTTATCTCAGCAATAATTTCCACAGCATTGACCACAGCACGCTGGAAATAGCGAAGCTGTTGGTTACCTGAACTTTGGCCAAGTCTGGTAGATACCAACAGAAAACAAACAGCAACCACAAATACCAACCACCTTTGGATATTGTTTTTATAAATCAGAAAGGGCTGGTAAAAGAGTTATGTGAGACAATTAAATAGATCTATGGGGGGTTTAACTACGGCTATAAAATACATTCTACTACAGTGATTAACTCATCCATTTTCTGCAAATCAAAAAGTATCACCCCAAGTTCACTGTATGCTGTGGCTTCTGTGTCATGCATGGTCTTGGTGTGGTTCATGCCAAGATGCCATTTGCAGGGTGAGGCTGTATTTTCATAAGGGGTTTGCTGGTGTTTAGGTAACTCAACTTTTTGGGTGGCTTCCAAAGTACACATGCCTCATCCCAAATTCTGTCCTATAATCAATCAGGGTTGAGGGCCTACGCATGAATAGTATCCACAAACAAACCATACTGAGAAGAGAACTAAGGAGGCACATTCATAATAGTTAGAAAAGAGAGTACATATTGATTTGTGAATTTTGTTAGTAATTACTCATGCTGCCTTTGACTTCACTGTGGGTAAATCTAATTGAAAAAGATTTTTGCTTTTCAGTGACTGCTGGCAGGGACATCTTAATCAGGTATTATTAACAACATAGTTTGTAGTTCTAAAAATAATTATGAGGTCACAAATTCAAGACTGTGACCTCAGCAAAGACCATTAAATAAGAGGAAATGGGGGTATACAAGAGAAATCTAGTTTAGAAGCCACACAGAAGTTGAAAATATATATGAGAAACAATCCTGAATTCTCCTATGATGGGAGAAGTCTCTCTTCCTAGATAGGCATGACCTTGTACCTTGCTGGGAGAGACACTTTAAAAATAGGCAAGTATTCTTCTATATTGGGTGAAAACAAAAATTTCTTTTCAATTGTATTATTATTTTATATATGAAAAATAAAATCTTATTCTTTCAGCTTTCAAATTTGCATTTTGGGGGGCAGTGTCATCCTTGACATGTAGTACTGCTTTAAGGGGGATTCCACATTTTTTTCTGAGAGAGAGAGAGTGTGTGTGTGCGAATGCATGTGTGCACACGAGTATGAGTTGCAGGGGAGGAAGGGAGGAAAGAAGAGAATCTTAAGCAGGCTCCATGCAACATAGAGCCCTATGCAAGGCTTGATCTCACAACCCTGAGATCCTGACCTGAGTCAAAATCAAGAGTTGGATGCTTAACCGACTGAGCCACCCAGGTGCCCCAGGTCTCAGGGTTTCTGTTTGCCTTCCTCATCTTGCTTACTCCCAGTGGAACTTGGCACAGAGGACTCAGTCACCTAGATCAACCACATTATTAACCATTATTTATTTTCAATAAGATATTTTCACTGACTTGAAATTAATATCCTGGTTTCTTTTTCTACCTTTCTGTACGACTGAACTAAAGTAGCATGGAGATAAACTTCTGGGTTTCAGCACCAAGTCATAGTTGACCGGTTGATCTGAGAGTAAGTATTGGTATATGGATCCTGTTTGCTCACAAGTAAAAATAAATTCATTGGCTACTCTCCGACACAGGAGTAGCACCGAGAATGACCGAGGATATCATGTGAGGGACTTGGATGTGCTTCATCAAAATGTGTTTCCCAAATGTGCACTCAATTCCATCTCTCCTCAGATCATATCATGCTCTGAGAACCAAAGACTGGAATATGTCAGAGGTGATCTTTTCCTGTTTTCCTGACAGAAAGGAGGCTTGAGAGACATCAAGCCCCCTGGCATCACACTCTAGCTTTCCACCTGACCAGGGGCTATAAGCAAGAAGCTCTCAGAGCCGAAGTACAAACTTTTCAAGTCAACATATCTGGACAGTTTCTTAAATACTCTTACCAGTTGTGCCTTATAAATGGATAAGAAAAAGGAGTTGTCTAACCTTGGAACTTGGCTGTTCCTTTTCCTGTGTACTGAGAGGGCTGCATGCTCTGCTAACCTGGATGAGAAATGCTAGAAGAATCTTCTATATGTGGATACATTTGAATCACCTATTTCTTCACCTCTAGCTGCAGTTCTTTGCCAAGAGATTTCAATAAGTCCTCGCCAATAAATAAATAAATAAATTCACACACTTAAAAATCCTATATCATTGCTCTGAGGGATATTGGATGGATGAGTTAATGATTAAAAATCATTATACAAGACTGTTGTATGGCCTTGAGAAAGTCCATTAGCCAGCAGACCAGAAGAGGTCCTTTTCTCCAGAGATCTGACTTCTGGCTAAGTACTTCTCTCAGATGAGATGCTTGAGAAGCAGATGTACTTGCTCTGAAAACAAGTAAAACCCAGAGAGTGGGATGTGGTCAAAATAGACAAAGAAGGGAAGGGTGGTGATGTTGGGTGAACAAGGCCATTAGTACCTAGGCAAGCATGGTCCTGGGAACAGACTGCTCAGAGAGACCTTGTCTCTCCAAAGAAGGTATTGAGCCAACAGGCGGATGACCCAAATGCTGTTACATCGGATCTAGACTTCTACTCATTCTTTTACTTCCTGGGGAATAAAGTTAGGAGGACATACAATGCTGTTCACCACCCTACCCCAGACTGCCAGAGGGTCTCTGTTCCAATCAGTTCTCTTTGTGCTTACAGTGTCTCCTTCAATAATGCTCCTTGTTTTCTACATGCCTCTTATGGATATCAATGAGGAATGATAGGTTACATCACATTTAAAATGGGAGAACTGGAATAAATTCTTCTTTTAAAATTAATTATTATTTTTTTTTTTCTTAATGGCAATAGCCTCAGCAGAGGGAAACAAAGTAAAAAAACTTGCAACTCTACAATACAGTCACTGGGGCTGATAGAAGATTCTCTGGCTTGAAACACTGATGAGTAAATTTGCAGCCCTAAGGAGGTTTTACTACAGTGCGTCTCCATTTGTTAAAAGAATCTCAAACAATGATATTTAATTTAAATATATTGTATCCATCTACATGAATAGGTTTACAAATATGTGCGTGTATGTATCTGTATTCTGTGTTACTCTGTATGTTTGCAAACATACATTCGCTTATACCATGTGTATTTGCCTGTGTCAAATGCCAAGGCTGAATATCATTTCCAAAGGATAAATCTTTATTTCTAAATTATTTAACTGAAACAGAACTAAAATTTCGTCCTCTATTGGAAGATAATATGAACGTGTCTTAGTTTATCAGTCTACCTGAGGTGCTGAGGCCTATCACGGTGCTGTCACTTTGGAAATCCACCCCCAAGCTCTGAAATGGTTTCTCTGTGGTCCGAACTTCAACCATCTATTCTCCACATCCCTCCTTTCATGGCCCTTTCCAACGGCTTCCATGGAAACCAGTGTGATTCTAACTGTATTGACTCTAGTTTCCCACTCAGTTGACTGTGATCTCTTTAACAAACAGGGATCAAGAAATTTTGGGGGAAAAGACTCATAATGGGGTTTTGTGTTACAGACATTAAAACATAGAGTCAGACTAAAAAAATACAGCATCTGGGGTGCCTGGGTGGCTTAGTCGTTAAGCATCTGCCTTTAGCTCAGGTCATGATCCCAGGGTCCTGGAATCATAGTCCAGCATCAGGCTCCCTCCTTAGTGGGGAGCCTGCTTCTCCCTCTCCCACTCCCCCTGCTTGTGTTCCCTCTCTTGCTGTCTCTTTCTGTCAAATAAACAAACAAAATCTTTAAAAAATACAAAAAATACAACTTCTAACTGGTACAAGGGAAGAGGCAGAGCCATGAACACAATAGTTCACAACAGTATGTAGAAAAACAGCTTGTGTAGTATAAATCCAATTTAATGTCAAAATATTGAGATAGATAAATAAAAAGGTAATATGATTATCTCTGGCTCATATGATTTGGGTTCTTGGTATTTCCTTGACTTGTTTTTATAAAGGGAAAAACAAAAAACAACAGAAAAATAAAACTAAGTGAGAAAATATAAATCACAAACTGGGAAAAAATTTGAAACCAGTAACACAGTATTAGTGTTACTAACACTAATACACAGTATTAGTCTTAATGTAGAAAAAATTGTCCCTAGAATTAATATCAGAAAGGCAGAGAACACAAAATAAAAACATTGGGCTGAGATAATATGTAAGAACAGTAAGTATAAAAAATGCTTAACCACATTGATACATTGGTAATCAAAGAAATAGAAAATGAAAACTTTAAGTTATTCTCAAATTAGCAAAGATAAAAAATAACTAATAACAGTAAAAGTTAATGAAGATCCAATCAGTTGGATATTCCCATATGTTGCTTTAAATGATACTATACTAGCCTTTATCTGAAAATTTTGGAGTTGTGTTTCAGACTTCAGAATTCTTTAGATTTTAAAAAAGAAAGTCTAAATAGTATGTATTAAATAGAACAACCAGCCAGGTGAGGGGCTGAGCCCCATAATCAAACACATTAGTATTTCTGCAGTTAAAAATGCAAATATTCAAAAGAAGTAAAATAAAAGAAAGACTAAAATCAGCCTCATTTCTGTTGACAACAATTTTACCACAAAATGAGTTCAGATCAAAGTCTGCAGTAAAATGAGGCTGCAGTAAAATGAGGTTTCTTTAATATAAAAAAGACCCAACTTATGGGTTTCAGAGCTTTTGAGATTTCAAAACTGTTGATCATGATTTCTGAAGTGTTCTATACAATCTTCCTGAAAATCTACTTGGCTATGTGATTATAAATTTAGACTTCAAAAAAGTTCATACCTTTTGACCTCCTTTTAAGAGGATCTTAACAGAGGGGTGCCTGGGTGGCTCAGTGGGTTAAAGCCTCTGCCTTTGGCTCAGGTCATGATCCCAGGGTCCTGGGATAGAGCCCCATATCAGGCTCTCTGTTCAGCAGGGAGCCTGCTTCCCCCTCTCTCTCTGCCTGCCTCTCTGCCTACTTGTGATCTCTGTCTGTCAAATAAATAAATAAAATCTTTAAAAAAAAAAAAAAAGAGGATCTTAACAGAAATGCAGGCAGAGGTATGCTCAAGGATGTCCATAATAATTTTACTTATAAAGATAAAAATGGAAGTGGCATGAAAGTCTAAAAACAAAGTAACAGCTATATTATGGGACAGCCAATAAAAAAGATATTATATGGCTATAAAAACTGTTTTAGGAGGATACTTAATGACTCAGGAAAAGGCTCATTAGCGTGTTGTTGAATGAAAAATAATCAAGACATAAAACTTCATATACAGTGATGTTAATTAAAAAAATCCTCATATATGCATAAACTAAAAGACTTGAAAATACACCAAAATATTAGCAGACATTACATAGTGAGATCATGGATGATACTGTCTTACTTATAACAGTATCTTTCAAATTTTTAACAATGAGCATGTAATTTTCAAAATAATTATTAAAGCAAGGTTCTACATAGATCTTATTTATCTTACTATATTTGGACATTATAAAACTCTTGGCGGTAGGTATGTATTCAACAAGTATCTACTGAGTCAGTGATTCTGGATTATTCTCCTGCTTTCACTATCATTGTGCGGGGGATGGGGGGGCAGGCATGCAGGGAAGTCACCCATGGCATGGAAGTCCAAAGAGATATTAACACGCTCCCCAGCTCACAGGAGTGGTGGAGGGATGGGCTAACAGTTACTCTTCATGAAATCCCAGCCTTCACTTACTTGACACCTGCTGAGAAGCTCACCACAGGGAAGAAGAGCCCATCTGTGTTGAAGTTCTCAAACATCCCCTGCACGGGCTGCCCGTTGATGCGGAAGGAGATGCTGGGCACTCCAAGGTCGAGGCAACAGCTCACCACGTCGTCTGATCTCAGGAGGTGCTGGTTGATGGAGGCTACGGCTCTGGGTATGCGGCCTGGTGAGCAAAGAACAAGATGGTGTGTGGGGCTCTGGAGAAGGCGCTCACAGGCCACCCATGGGAGGTGGGGCGGCATGGAGGCACACAGGGTGTCTGGATATACCTCCGCATTTAAAACACAACTTGGCTCCCCTGCGGTGAGGTGAGCAATGAGAAAGGATTTCCTGAGCTTGTGAGAGGGCAGCCGGGGACAAGAGGAGTCTCAGAGGAAACTCTCAAACGGCCAGCGATGAGAATGAACATGAATTCAACCCCCTGAACGTGTGCTCAGATTCTGGCTGGGTATCTGAAGTAATGAGCAAATTGCTTTGCTGGGTGTGGGTCCTATAGCGTGCGTGCGTGCGTGTGTTTATTCCCAGATGCCCACAGACCTTGCCCTCTTCCAGTTCCTCTAAAAGGTATGAATGACCACTTTAGCCCCGGATGTAGGAGCCATCAAGGTGAATAAAGGCAAGGTCATCCAGCCTTTAAACTGTGTGGCACAGTTTGCTTGTTTCTTTTAAAGAATTCTATTAGTTTGGGGGTGGGTATTATGGAGGGCACATTTTGCATGGAGCACTGGGTGTGGTGCATAAACAATGAATTCTGGAACACTGACAAGAAAATTAAAAAAATAAATAAAAATTTAAAAAGAATATAAAAAACAAAGTTCCTGATACTTAGATGAAAAAGTGTTAACGGTTGTATTAAAAACAACATCACAATTAAAACTGAGTATGATTAAAAAAAAGAAAAAAGAAAAAAGTATTCTATTAGTTCATACCCACAGGGAAACACATTGTCCATTATATACTGTATGGGTGATTTTTGTTCCTGTCACCACATAATCTCTTTCATAAGATGATCTGGAATTTCCTGACTTTACCTAAAGTCATGAGAAAATCACCATTCAGGATTTCTGTGTCACTCCATCTCCTTCTGGAAATTCTCAAAGTAAATTATCATAACTAATTTGCCCATACCCCACCAAGTTTACAATTCTATTAGCAAGAGAGCAGTAAAGAAGCATACGTTAGGGATTAGAATGGAGTTTCAGGCAAAAAAATTATAAAATATATATATACATATATATATATTTTACTTTAGAAGTAATACATGTTCATTACAAATGTTCATAATACATATAGAAGAATATAAATAAGGAAACAATGTAACTCCATAAAAATAATGCCTTTACTTTCGAACACACACATACAAACTCTTTACCCAAACTAGGATATTGTAGGTTTTGTGACTTATTTTTTCTACTTATCACAAACACTTGATTGTATAATGGAATATTCATTAGGAATGGCATTTTAATGGCTTTATAATATGCCATAATAAAAAACCCTCTTATGATGGGTACATGAGTTGTTTACAAATTTTGTACATGTATCTATGCTATGTAACATTTCTTATCTCATCTTAGAACTTTGTAATGTTTCCAGTGATTACTGCTATTCTAGTAGTAGGTTCTAAACAAAGTGGTGGATTTTAAAATAGCGAAGCTGCTGGGAGCAATATATAGAAAGTCTAGTTGTTAAGCAGCTGCCTTAGGCTCAGGTCATGATCCCAGGGTCCTGGACTGAGCCCTGCATGATGCTCCCTGCTCAGTGGGAAGCCTCCTTTCTCCCAATCCCCCTGCTCAAATTCCCTCTCTTACTGTCTGTCAAATACATAAATAAAATCTTAAAAAAATAATAAAACAGTGACTCCTTAATAAAAAGTATTAGGTACTTCCTTCTGGTTATTAATGGCAACTGACAAAACCACATTGTGTTTCCTCCCATCCTTCTACAAACATTCATGAGGCTCATGACCAATACTGGGTATGGCGCCGGGGGTGGGGGGGGGGGTCCAGGACAGAAAATCCAGTTCCTGCCCCTAAGAAACCCGTACTCTGGTGGGAAATAAACATTTAAATAATTACAATTCAGTGTAATTACTGGAATGAAGATGTACACAAGGTAATGTCTTCTAACATAGAAGAAGGTGCCAAGTTGGCCTAGGAGCATGGGACAAAATTCAAAGGATCAAAGATCCACTAGATAAATAAGAGTATTCCAGATGGAAGTAATAACTTATGCAAAAGGAATGTAGGACACACCTCCTCAACAGTGAGGCATTGGTAAGGCAGGAAGGGAGGGACTGATGGAAGCTTGAGGAGGAGATGTGGTAGGGGAACAAAGTTTGACCTAACATAAAACTTGGACTATTTGCACCACAATTGTGCAGTGACACACACATTAGCCTGGGATGGCCTTGGAATTGGCTGTTGTAACTTTATACCTTGCTTCATTACAGAGAATGAGGAACAAGTTCATTTAAAACAAAGGAATCTAAGCCCATCTTGAAGAGCACATAGTTTCGACACATTTCCAGCTCCTATTTGAGGAGCCTGAGTACTCTTGGTTCCTTTTTTGAAGTTTAAGTATTCCAGGTCCCCAAATCTTTTCCTCCTTATCATAATCAAGTCTGCTATGAAAGGAATCAATGACAGTAAAACTCAGCAGCAAATCCTGCTACAATGGTCTCATCCTGTCTTTCCTATGTTCCCATCAAAAACCCATCTTTCCTGCTTGGAATGTTTCTTTTTCCTTTTATTTAACTTCTGGACAGTATCACAGTAGTCATCTGAAAAAATTCCAAGAGACGTCTGTGAACTTGGGAACATGAAGAAGTTAACTAAAATGCTCAGTGGGTCAATTAATTGTAAAGGTATTCCAATTCTTGCTGGAGAAAAATACAAATTAGAAAAAAAAATACAAATTTGAAGGTCCTTTACTGTTTTGAGTCTCCTTTAAAATAGGACACACTGACAGTGTTGCATGGCGATGCCAATGCCCGCTCTTACCACTGGCCCAAAGCATGCTGTTGGCTTCTGTGCCAGCCTGAGCCTCTGCCAGTAAATATCCAGAATGCTTTCATGAGGGACAGTCTTCATGCTTTGATGCCATCAGAAGCTGAATTCCAAGCTTTATTTAGCCTTAATATGCCATAGTTGCCAAGCATCTTCCTGAGGAATGGCAGCTGGGAGAATTTCTCCTGTCTGGCTTCCTCCCTTGGTAGAAAACCACCACCAGGATGAGCAATTATATCCCTGTGGTAAATGCCACTGCCTTTTACAAAATTCCTTTTTTTCTAAGAGAATGGGCACCACTGGAAGCTCCTGCTGGAACACAAAGATCATCAACAGGCAAAGTGAAATCAGGACTCGAGACTATGTTTAAAACGTATGCAGAATACAGAGTTGGGACCCACATTATCTAGAAACTAAAGGGAGACTGTTGATAATTACTGGATAGGAAGCATATGCTTAGTACTTAGAGCAATGTCTGGAAAGTGTATTTGAAGAAAAAAGTCCATTTCATATAATATTCATGTTGTAAAAGATCATCTGATAAGGTATGTTTAGTTTTAAAATGTGAGTAGTGTGAAGATTTTCCAACTAGAAAATAAGGAATTTGTGCAATGGCTTCTGCACAGTGTTTTATAAATCTGTTCTCATCTAAAGGAAGAAATCTCTAACCCTATAAGGGCATTTGAAGCTCCAAATGATTGAGAAGGGTCCTGTACCCCACATTTAAAGAACATACTTGTCCTTCAAATTGCTCCATAGTGAGGTGGTCTTCGGGTGGGGAGCAGAAGTGAAGTTATGGAGGGCTGAGTTCAAATACCAAGTCTTTATGGGTGATTTTACTAGAAAATCAGTTTCCACATATCTATGAAATGGGGACAGTAATGCCTACATTGATGCTGTCAAGAGTTGTTTATGAGGTACCATGATGATTCCTATGATTTTAATGAAACAAATGACTGATGTCCTATATACCACTCAAGAGGTATCGCGTGTAGAGATAAATGGACATCTCTAGAACCAGACTCCCTGGGTTTGAGTCTGGCTCTGTAAGTCACTGTGTGACCCTGGGCAAGTCACTTACTTTTGTAGACTCAAGTTTCCTCATCTGTCAAGTGAAAATCATGTCATGAGGTTGTTTGGGTTGTGAATGAATTATTCTCTGCAGAGCGATTAGGAGAGTGCTTGATACATTGTAACCCACAATAAATACTATTATGATCAGTTTTGTTTCTATAACTTTAGAAACTTTAATTGCTAGGGGTAATTAAACCTACTGTTACTAGGGTAACAGTAGATAAAAATGCCAAAACATTGCAGTACTGTCTTTTGTAACATCAGGAAAAATTAGCTAGCAATATGGAGAATCATAGCTTTGAGGGCTGAGTCTAGAAAGTGATTTGAAAAGTCATTGAATTGCATTATTAAAATCAGTAAGTCCCTCTATTGAAGACAGTGCTTAAAAAAACAATCACTTTCAAGTAGGTTTAATGTACCTGACCCTTCAGAGCAACCAACAGAAGGGAATTCTGAGGAAGGGAAGCACAGTAGTTACAGAGCTGAAACTGTCTTAACTGCTTTTCCAGATTTAGGAACTCCATAATCCTAGCGACTGTCCACTGAAACAGGCTGGGGAGTCATGTGGCCTCTCCTTGCCTGAAGAAACTGCCCCTCACTCAGAGGCTTGGGCCAACCTGAAGGTCGCAGGGAGCTCAGAAAGGCCATTCCAAACCGGCATTTGAAGATAAAGGACCAATCCACTTTATCATATGCTGTACATCTTCAAATTAATACAAGGACAGATTACTGCAGGATCTAACCTCTTCTGATGAGTAATGTAGGCAACTGGAAACACTGATGCTCAGCATTTCCATGGCCCTGGGCACTGCAGAGTTTGGCACTTAAATGGAAAACATGAACACTTAGGCATTTGGACGGAGAGCGGATCCAAACGTGAAAATGCTGGTGCTCTGCACAGCCACTCTTGGGCTCCTCGCCACACAGCACAGGGCTTCTGGAAAGGTCTGAATCACAGCAGGGAGACAGGTCAGGACCCTCTTACGTAGAATCGACTGTAGAGCTAAAGGATCTTTAAGTTTAGAAAGTCAGAAGTCATAATAAATCAGAAAATGGAATTTTGCTCCATTCATTTCCTGTATCACTTATCACTCAGGATGGTAAGTTCCTCTGCTTACTCCAATTTTGCAAGGAAAAAAATTATTAAAGACAAAGGTAGGTGTTAATTTCCTCCTATGAAACTGCTCTCCCCATCCCCCACCCCAGCGAGGAACAATTACAGGCTGTTCTGAGCTGCACTCATCCCAATGGCAGTCCTGAGAGGCTACATGAAGGCTTCCTCAGGAGAGGGAAAGTAATGCCATGACCAGAATAGAGCCGGTCCTCTGAAAGGAGATTCCCAGTGGCCCAGCTGAGTTAGGAGCCTGTAGGGCATTGGCAGGATTGAGATGGGAGGTATTTCTACAGCTGATGCTTGGAAATGACTTCACAGGCTTCAGTGGCTAAAAAGATCTATAAAGACTGCTTTTTCCCAGGTGTCTGGGTGGCTCAGTCATTAAGTGTCTGCCTTTGGCTCAGGTCATGATCCCAGGTCCTGGGATTGAGCCCCACATCAGATTCCCTCTTCAGTGGGAAGACTGCTTTTCCCTCTCCCACTCCCTCTGCTTGTGTTCATCTCTCGTTGTCTCTGTCAAATAAATAAATAAAATCTAAAAAAAAAAAAAAAAAAGGAAAAAGACTTTCTCCTTACATAGAGAAAAAGCTCATTCATAATTACAATGTCACTCGAAACTTCCTTTCCCTTTCAGCATGGGACTCAGATATCCTCTTAGGAAGGGGCTGCTCTCATGGTCTCGAGTGAGGTACTGGATATTGTCTGGATATTGTCTTTATGATTACAGTGGACTCCACAGACAATAAGGGAAAAGAAACATGTGTCAAGAACTTCATGTTCCTTATGCTTATTTACTTATTCATATTTAAAAAGTATTTTTAAAATTTATTTATTTTAGAATAGAGAATGAGAGAGAGTGTGAGTGGGGGGAGGGGCAGAGGGCGAGGGAGTGAGAGAGTTTTAGTTTTTTTTTTTTTTTTTTTTTTTTTAAGATTTTATTTATTCATTTGACAGAGAGAAATCACAAGTAAGCAGAGAGGCAGGCAGAGAGAGAGGAGGAAGCAGGCTCCCTGGTGAGCAGAAAGCCCGATGTGGGGCTCGAACCCAGGACCTGGGATCATGACCTGAGCCGAAGGCAGCGGCTCAACCCACTGAGCCACCCAGGCGCCCCGAGAGTTTTAGTTTTACCTCTGCAAAGTAGACCCCAATGTGGGGCTCAACCTCACAGCCCTTAGATCATTACTGAGCCAAAATCGAGAGTTTGGATATGTAATCGACCAAACCATCCAGGTGCCTAAACTCATTTAAATTTCTTAAGAACCTATATCATTTTCATTTTATCTGAGGAAACCACGACTCTTGGAGGTTAAGTAATTTGCTCTGTGTCAAAAAAAATCAGTAAACAGAAGAGCTGGCATTCAAACCCAGGCACAAATCCAAAGCCATGCTGTTTCTTCTTGTCTCTTTCTGGTGACAAAGTGTTGGGGCACTATAATTCCTTCTAATAACGACAATATCTATTGACTTTAATAAATACATTAAAGATCAGTTTAAGGCAGTAGCTTAATTTATGCATAGATAAGCTTAAAGTTAATGGATCTGTGTATTTGCATCTCAAGGAAAGGAGAAAAATTGTCACGGTGAGTTCCCAGCATCTCTCCTTTGTGATCCTCCACTCCTTCCTGTAGTAAGCTGGAATATCATTTCCATTTCATTTCTTCATCCAACAATTATCTTTTCATCAGATAGTCTGAAATTCACTGCTGTCCTGGTGGGAGTCATTAACAGAGACCTTATTTCTTCTGCTGGGGCACACGTTGGCATATTTACCTGCCATACCTTCTGCCAGATATATGTTCCCTGTGTGCTGGGTAGAGAATTCAGAATGATGCCAGACCCAAGGAAGCTTTGTGTTTTAATGAGCACGAAAGACGTAAGTCTTGTGGACATTGTTTTCTCCACATCTCATGAGATTCTCAGGACTGAGGGGATGAGGCTGTTTGAATACAGCTCCCCACTAAGCAGGGAGCCCGATGCTGGGACTTAATCCCAGAACCCCAGGATCATGACCTGAGCTGAAGGCAGATGCTTAACTGACTGAGCCACTCTGGTGCCGACCTATATGGCATTGTATTACTAAGTGTGGGTAATGTCCAGAGAGCCGCAATCAGCATTTGAAGTGCTGAGTCCCAAGTCCCTTTCCTCTATCACCAATCGGAAGGGCCACTGCTAGTGATGACTGGCGTAGGCTCAGTACATCCAGCTTCCAGTCTTTCGAGGAGATAGGACAAGAGGGGTGACAGGAGTGCTGTACACTCCTGGAATGATACACAACTAGATGGATGTTCAGAGTCTGAAATGCCAATAGTAGTCTCTTCTGAGGGCACTGGGTTCTCTGTCTCCTGACCCGCTGATGTATTCATTCTGCAAATTTTGTGAAGGGACATACCAAATGTGCCACGCAGTGCTACAAAATGTGGGAAGGACTGAGGAAAATTTTTCCTTTGAGAATGGTTTGTCTTTGAAACAAGGTCCAATCTGCCTCAACTAATGGTCTAGGTGTCCTTCATAATTCCTTAACCAATCCCCAGCATTCTCTTCAGGTGTAGCCTGGGATGGCAGCTTGGGTTATGGTGACAAGATGGCAGGAGATAAGCAGCACCCAGTGGGAGTTGGGGGGGATGATTTTCTCAAGTTAATTCCACTCATTCTCTCACAGATTCAACCCTACCAAATTCAGATGTAGATGCAAACCAAGATAAGAACTCTTTCTTTTCAAATCACTTCCTCTGACACAGCTTTCTGAGAATGTTATGACATCTGCTGATAACCTACACTAAAGGCTACTCCTGTACAGCCAGACACGGGCTCCACAATCCAAGAAGGGAAGATCCACCCCGACCCCCCATGAAATAGAACTGGGAAAGGGTAAGTTGGGAGGATAAGAGAACAACAAGATAAGGCTTTCACTTCACTCATCCTGCCATTTTGCAGCTGCTTTTGTCTGCACCATGCTGTCCCCTGGGACACACAAAATGCCGACAGGCATTTTTTTCTTCCTGCCAATGATCCAGGATAAATAAATAAATAAATAAGTTGACAGCAATTCTAAAAAAATTTTAAATGTTTCTACTGAATGTACAACAGCACAAAAAACTTAAAAAAAAAAAACAAAAAACAAAAACAAACCCATATGGACTAACTGAAAATACAGACCAACCATAAGAAATGTCATCAGAAGACAAGCTGATGGTTTTAGCCTGAAGGCTGAGGGAGGAAGGAAAATGTGAGGGGTTATGGAGTTCCCCATCTAAAATACATAGGTTTGTGTTGTAGAGACAAACTTTGCCCTCGTACTGGATTAGGGGAAGAATATGTGTCATGGTTTCTTACATAAGAGGCACGCTTACATAAGGGATTTCTATAAGGGACACAATGACTCCAATCTCAGGTGTGCGAAAGATACAGATACAACATGCTGCGGACGACAGACGGAACAGCTGGAACTCTGGGTCTGGGTGAAAGCCTCAAACTCAGTCCTCTATTTTCATCCAGGCAGCATCTCATCCATTCCCCGAGGCATAGGCCATGGACATGTTTGGGGAAAGCATCTGTGTCTTTTGAAAAAGGAAGCTTTGCATTTTTTTTTAAATGACTGGCATTTACGATATGTCAGGCACTGATCCAGACATTTTATGAAGTGTATCATGAAGCAACATGCTGCACTGACATAACAACGGACTTGATCAGATCTGGATCCTTCGCTGTGTGACTGCGACACATTTATGATGTATCTTTGTGTTGTTTTCCACATATGCAAGATGAGGTCAATATTACCTCCATTAAGGGATCATTGTCAAAATAAAGTGAGGAAAAACAATGTATGAAAGGTGTGCGGCTCACTGCCCAGTAAAAAAAAGGTTGAGTCTCTTTCCCTGCTTGGCTATATAGTCCTGAAAACCCTATGCAATAATGTCTGCACGATACAGACACTGAGCTTGAGAGCGGTTGTGGGATCCACACTGGGTCATGCAGCTGGAAGTACTAGAATCATGGTTTCAAAGCAGGACAGTCTCACGTCAGGTCTGATGCTCTTCCCACCATCTAATTCATTGAGACTCCTGCTTCTGTATCATTTCAACAGGTAATGATCATTGCAGCCTGAACAATTCAAGCTTCACTCATCCTCAGGAAGGGACAAGGGGCAGAGGCTCTGGCAAGGTGCTCACCTGACCAAAGGTGAAGTCCATCAAAGCCATAGGAGTAGAGGTCATCACCGACACCATTGCCTCCCCATCCTTCTCCCCCGCCAGGGTATGGAGCATAGCCGGAGGAGGAGGCCCAGCCCACCCGCAGGTGTGTGGGCTCAGCTGTTAGGAAGGGGTCCACCTGGTCGATGATCAGCTCGAAGTACCACTTCTTGTACTGAGCCGAGCCCTCGGCAACTCCCAGGAAGATGTTGGGCCGAATGCTGAAATGAAACATGGGAGAAGTGGCGTCTACAAACTCTTAGGCACCAAGAAAAACAGAGAGCAAGTTGAGTAAGATCCCAGGGCACACTGTGAACTGAAGTCAAGAGCAATTTGTGTTTTTGTATTATTCTTCTTTTAATTAATTAATTTTTCATTAACATATATTATTTGCCCCAGGGGTACAGGTCTGTGAATCATCAGTCTAACACATTTCACAGCACTCACCACATAGCACATACCCTCCCCAATGTGCTTAGATCCTCTAACACTTGATCAAATTCTTAGTGGGAGGTGTCAGGACATTAATTCTATTTAAAAATATAAAGAATGTCTCCTTATTCCATTGAAGGCAACCAACATTTGCTGAGTGTCGACCTTGGGTAAAAGATGCGAAAATGTTGCAGAGCTGTGTAACTATAGAGCCTTGTTTCTTTCTGTAAGTGGAAGAAATAATTCACTCAAGTCCCATCTCCTGAGGAATTGGTCCAAGCATCCCTATTCTCACAGCAGCAGCTTTTCAACTAAGCATTACTTATAAGAATGGCCTCTTGAAAGCATTAAGAAATCACTATTAGAAGTAAGCCAGAGAAAAAATCACTATTAGAAGAAAGCCAGACAAGAAAGAAAGAAGGAAAGATAGAGAGCAAGAGAGAGAGAGAGAAAGACAGGAAAAGAAAGAAAGAAAGGGAAAGACAGACAGATGCCAAGCAGAGAAAGACAAATACTGCATGCAACTGCTTATATGTGAAACCAAAAAAAAAAAAATAAATAAAAAAAAAATCAAACTCCTAGAAACAGAGAGAGTAGACAAGTGGTTGCCAGGGGTTGAGGAGGAGGGTGGGATTAAGAGAAGTTAGTAAAAGCGTACAGACTTCCAGTTATAAGATGTATAAAGTCCGAGGATCGAATTATAACATGGTAACTGTAGTTGATCAACTAACACTGTACTGCACAACTGAACTTTGCCAAGAGAGTAGAACTTAAATGTTTTCACATACACACAGAAAAGGTAAATATGTGAGGTCAAGGATTTGTTAATGAACCTATGGGGCAAACCCTTTCACAGTGTATATGTATATTAAATCATCACATTCTACACTCTAAATAACTTACAATTTTGTTCGTTAATTATGCCTCAATAAATGAAGCTGAAAAAAAAAATTCAACCTAAAAAGGCAAAAAAGGGGAGAGGGGAACAGAAGTCACTTTGGCCAACTTGTTACGGGCTGGAGGATCTCATATATCCAGCACAATGGTTAGAAGCTCAGGACAAAGCATTTGGAGCTTCTCTCCAATTGGAATGCTATTCTTAGATGTCCACTCTTCTGGGCTGGGGGCTGTGCCCCATTTTGGGTGGGCAACAGAAAACCAGACAAGTACCAAAACAAAGTCTATGTGGATGGCTCAGGTCTGCTCTGCACTTCAGAGAAGTTCTTTCCTCACCATGTAGATTAGGGAGTGAGCCTAGGTAGAAAATTGCTCAAAAACCTTAGGCCTGCCTGACACAAGGCCAGTGAATTCACATGACTTCCATGAGCTGCATTATGGACCAGCAGGCTAGGATTCTGTGTGAGCCCAGGCTGTTCATCCTGACCTTCGCAGATAACCCTTGGGTCAATGACCATGGGCCAGAGGATGCAAGAAACCACAGGATCAACGTGGGACATCCATTCTATTAAAAGATTTTAAGAAAAAAAAATGTGGTTTATTAAAATAAAATTGAATACGTTACGAAGAATGTACAAGATCTATATTAAAGTAGAACATGCAACATGGCAGACCACTTCTGGTCAAATTCCTCAGCCTTCAGGTGGAACATACACTCCACTGAAGTTTGAAACTCTTTGAAAGGGGTTGGAGTACGAGGCCCTAAAACAGTACACATCTGTCCCTATCTCCTCTCCCATGCTGACTTCACCAGGAATATGATGGGTAGGCAGTGCTAGCCCTCTTCCTTTCCTGTCTGGAAACAAGATGGACACTTTGGGACGATGGCGGGGGAGCTTACCTGGTCACATCATTAATTAGCCGTGTCTGCAGGAGCAAGTTCCTCCGGGGCAGCAAGTTGTCACAAATCAGATTCTGGTTGGCTCTGACAGCAACCCCATTGCAGAGACAGAGGGAACACAGCACGTCCAGAACCTGCAATGGGATACATCCCCCCAAACCTCAGAACCACCAGGAAGGCACTGTAGGCAGAACTTGACTGCCAAGATGCAGGAAGGAAGCAGGCCTCCTGAAGTAGGGAACTGGTGATGATGAGGCAAAGCAGAGGGCAAAGCAGAAGCTGACACCCTGCATGCCCTCCCCAGCCATGGGATATATGTGACACTCCTCAGGTACTCTCTGCTGCCCTAAAGGAAGAACAATTAGTTAATCTGTAGGGATCAAGATTCTGAGTCTCCCTCAGTTACTTACAAAAGCCTTAGCAATAGCATCCAAAAGGGAATGCAAATACAATTAAATGTCTTTATACCCTGCAGCCCATTCGCAGATACTTGAAGTGGGCAGAAAGTAGAATATTTCTCCAGGAAGTTCCCCACTATCTAAATGTTAATGCCTTACTAGAGAGGTCAATAACCTTAATTTGACAATGGTAAGGCTTCTGGTATCCCGTGAGTCTTTAGTATGTGAAAGTTCTTTTGGAAACTTCCCTTTTTCCTTACCTCCCCCAACCCCATAGGATATAATCAGTACACAACCTCACAGCCAAAGTGCAACAGTGCTTTCTGCCCACAGATCCTGTCTCCTGTGCTTTAATAAACCACCATTCTCTCAAGAATTCTTTCTTGGTCATTGGCTCCCAACTCTACCCCACCGTACCTCACCTCTATTCCAAAACCCCATCAGTGACAAGCCGGAGGACCTATTCCAAGTCAAGGGCACCCCACCTCCCTCATCAGGCACCAGTGAGCCATGTTGGAACCTGCTGCCTCTTAGGAAATGAAGCTGGCTTTCTTCTAACCTCTCTGCCCTCATCTTAGCCACCCCACACCCCCCAAACTAGGTGTGTTCCCTGTGATCACTATTCTGCTCAAACAGGCGGGAGTCTGAGCTCTGAAGACAGACTGTCTAGGTTACTATCCCAGCCACGGCAGGACTAGGCTGAGATGAGGCATCGAGAGTGCAAAGTCCAGGCCTGACATTCTCCTGGAGTTGTTCATGAGCAGGGGCAAGCACTAGAAGGGCGTTCACTGGCTGTAAGCCTAAGTTTGTGCTCCCACCCGGCCTTGGTAGCTCTCGGTGCTAGCATCAGCAGGCTCTCATACAGCTCTTTTATGAAAAGCACCGTTGAAAAGAAAACCACAGACCCAAAATGGCATTGCTTAGGTTAGGGTCCCATGTCAGTAAGCCAAGACTCACTACCTAACCTAACAGCAGTTTCAAGCCCCTAGGAATGTAACCTTTAACCAGTCAACATGGAAATTTCCTGGTCAGCTCTGGGAAGTTTCTTGATACACCCCACCTGTTCCCCTTAGGAGGGCGACACTGCGTAAAACAATGGATTCTTTGCTAATAATTTCCTCCCCACCCTACCTCCACCCTCTACCTTAAAGAAAAACCTTTCCTTCTCTGTAGTCCTTTGGAGCTCCCCTCTACTGCTAGAAGGGATGCTGCCCAATTCATGAATCAGTTAATAAAGCCAATTCAATCTTTAAAATTTCTTTGGTTGAACTTTTATTATTTAATAGCACTAGACTCCCATTTGGCCAAGGTCATGTAGTAGGCATGGGAACCTCCGGTATGTCAGTAGAGCGGATAATAGGGCAGATTCCAGTTCTTGGGTCTCTGGCTGTGGTAACGTCAAAAGTCATTAAGATACCCATCTATTCCCACAAACTGGTATTCAAAAACCTTCTACCCCTAGAGGGAAAACAGAACTTTCAAGAGTCCAAATGGCCCTGGAAGCTATCAGACCAGTCACCAAGCCACTGCTCCTCTTTGTTTTCCAGCTATGCTAGGAGTGGAAAGAGCTCCCCTGCCTCCTACCCACTGTCTCCTTGGGCTGTATCCTCTGGCGTTCCAATTTTGTGTTCCTGTATTGACAGAGCAAACTGTGCCAGGCCAGGCCCGGCTCCTCCCTCTCTCTCCTACCAGGAGGAATGTGCAAACAGCAGTCCATAAATAACCAGCACGAACGCCAGTCGCATCTCAGTCTTTCAAAGTGGCCGCTAAGACTCAGTGCTTAGTGGGGTTGGATGGCTCCAGGTTGTTAGCATTAGTATCCATAATTCTCACAAACCAATTTCCTACCTGACTCCCTGAATGTCAATTCCGTTCCAGAGAAATACAAAGCACATTTATGGGACAAGTAGAAAAGAATCCCAACGGCGGTCTAATGGAGAACCCTCACCACTGGTGCCCTGTGAAACATATCGACCGTGGAACTAGAAATCCAGAGGATAATTTCTCATTCTAAGAAAAGAGCCATAGATGGTCAGGAAATTAAATACTTACGATCCAGCCTATCACACATTGTCATCCGTCCTGCCTCAGAGTGAAGGCTGCAGGAGCTATGCTGTCAGAGCCAGAGGGAGAACCGAGCTTAATCCACACACAATAGGAAAAGCCAGGAGGAAAAAGGCTCTGTGAGAAGCACTAGATGAACATAGTGTCTCACCTCTAAATAAATGATGCCATAAAGCAATGGGGCTGACATGGTTTAGGCTTTGTTTTATTTTAACTTTATTTTTTTTAATTTATTTTTTAAATTTTATTTATTTGACAGAGAGATCACAAGTAGGCAGAGAGGCAGGCAGAGAGGGGGAAGCAGGCTCCCCGCTAAGCAGAGAGCCTGATGCGGGGCTCGATCCCAAGACCCTGAGATCATGACCTGAACTGAAGGCAGAGGCTTTTACCCACTGAGTCACCCAGGTGCCCCTATTTTAACTTTATTTTTAAATTTAATTTTTTAAAAGGTTTTATTTACTTGAGAGAGAAAGAGAGAGAGAACACGAGCAGGGGGAGCTGCAGAGGGAGAGGGAGAAGCAGACTCCCTGCTGAGCAGGGAGCCCCATGTGGGGCTCGATCCCAGGGCCCTGGGATCATGACCTGAGCAGAAGGCAGACACTTAACTGACCGAGCCACCCAGACACTCCTAGGCTCTATTTTAGAAGGCATTTCTCAGGGTAAAATAGGGGAATTTCCTTTTCTTAAAAAGCTTAAATGGGTTTTTTTTAAAGGTGAAGGTAGTGTAGACAAGACGAGCCCACCATAGAGGGATGCAAAAGCATTGAACCTAGGGGTCATATATACTTCTGATGGAGAGGGAGCATCTTAGTGACCTCTGGGACATGTGGCCAGCTGTGGTAGGTACTGCTCAGCAGTCACCACACTCCATTTCCTTCTAGTCCTGAGCCCACAGGGCCTACAATTCCCAGCCACCCTTGCAGGGACGTGGCATCATGTGACTGAGTTGTGGGCACTGGAAAATGAGTGGACATCACCTAAAACGTCTACACAGTCCCCCTTGCACTCACACTCTCTTTCCAGCTGGACGTAGAGATTAGGAAAGATAACAAAGTCTTACTCCAACTGTGATCCAGCATCACTAGCATTACCTAGGAGTTTGCCAGAAATGCAGGGGCTTAGGAGCACCCCCCACCCCTGCCAGACTTACCAGCTGAGAACCTTCATTTTAACATGATGGGTAAGCACAGTGCCTTCTGAGAAGCCCTGTTCTAAGGGATGAAAGGACTGGAGTCCTCCCACTGAGTGGCCTAGGGCTGCGATGTGGAAAAAGAAATCTTCCTTATGAGAATTTGGGGATGTTCATCTTAGGAGTTAGGCTTCTCTCTATACCCAGTCCCAACGTGAGAATTTCCCTGGCTCATTCTGTGGAGGCCATCAGCTGCTGCTTGTCATTCTTTTTTGTTACTGACACCTCAGTTCATTCAACATCCTCCCCGTTTGTTTTTTAGCTCCACTAGTCTCTACCCCAAACACAGGCTTCTGTGGGAATTCTCCTTTAAAAATAAATACCTACTGGGGGGCACCTGAGTGGCTCAGACGGTTAATCCTCTGCCTTTGGCTCAGGTCATGATCCCAGGGTCCTGGGATCCAGCCCGGAATCGAATCGGGCTCTCTGCTCAGCAGGGAACCTGCTTCCCTTCCTCTCTGCCTGCCTACTTGTGATCTTTCTCTCTCTGTGTCAAACAAATAATCTTAAAAAAATAAATAAATAAAAAATAAAAATAAATAAAAATAAATACCTACTGGGTGTGGTGCATAAACAATGAATTTTGGATCACTGAAAAAAAAATTAAATTAAAAAAAAAGAAAAAGAAAAAATACCTACTGTATATCCGTGGAAACCTCATTTGGCAGTTGCATTCTGCCCTTCAGCTTTTGTCTATAAACAGCTCCATGCTAAAATGTATTTATTCTGTGTAAATGCTATAAAGATGCTAATTGTACTTATTCTGTGATTTTTTTTTTTTTTTAAAATCAAGTCCTAGATTGGAAAACGAGGATTTTGAAGCCTCTGAGGAACATATTTTTTTTCTTGTTGTGGATGTGAACCGGGTGGCTGGAAATACTTCCTTATTGCCTTGGCTGCCTGGGAGCTCAGAGATGATTCAGCAACTTTGTGGGAGCTGATGGTTTGCTTACCTGTGTTCTATCTTCCCCCCAACTCTGGCCAAACCTTCAATTCTGTTCTATACTTTCTCAGGACCCACGATGATCCTATTTTACCACATATATATATATATTTTTTTTCACAAGTGGCTCCAAATCCTTACAGAAAAACAAAACAAAACAAAACAAACTTTTATCTGGGGCGCCTGGGTGGCTCAGTCAGTTAGGCAGCTGCCTTCAGCTCAGGTCATGATCCCAGGGTCCTGGGATGGAGTCCCGCATTGGGCTCCCTGCTCAGCAGAGAGCCTGCTTCTCCCTCTCCCTCTCTGCCTACTTGTGCTCTCCATCTTTCTGTCAAATAAATAAAATATTTTTAAAAAATTTTACCTGTGCCAATGTTGAGGAGATCTGGAGTAAGGTAGGTGTGGGGGCAAATAAAAATGTCATGTTGTATTTTTATTATCAAATGCTTAGTCCATGGGAAAATCAGAAGGTGACTTACAGGGTTTGATAATTGTTCTTTTTACCAAAAAATAAAATCAGTGCTACTAACAGAGTAAGTAAGATGGGAATGGACTCTGGATTTACTCATTCATTCCTTTTATTCATGTATTACACCTTTAATAAACATGGATCAAGTGCCTGCCATGGATAACATGAGAGCCTGGCACTGGGAGGAATGCAAAGTTGGTCGCTGTCTTGAAGGAGCTTCGAGTCTGTGAGAGACATCTATGTGTAGGAAGGGCAGAGTGGAGCCACCAAGTAATGGAGTGCTAGCTGCATAAGATTTGAAATGGGGAGACCATGTTCAACTGGAACCAGAAAAAGCTTCATGGAGGCAGTGGCATTTGAATAAAATATTGAAGGGCAGACAGAACTGTGCTGGGTCCTGGAAAACTAAGAAGTGAGGAGATAGGGAGCAATCTGTAAGAGCCAAGTCACGGAGAGGTCGAGGGACAGAGGACCCTGAGAGAAAGGCATGTTCCCAGCGCACCCTTCCCTGTCCTTTTCACTCCAAAGATTGGGTTCTTTTCTTCAAACTTCCTGATCTTTGCTTGATCATGATTTAGATGAGTGGCAATGTCTTCCATGGCAGGGAGAAGAGCTAACAAGTGAAAAATCTCAGAGGCAAGGAAGCATACTAACGCCACTACTGTAAAAGCTCTCCATTCTCAACTTGCAATTGGAGTTGGAGTGGCACAAAAAGGGGTTCATCAAACCCATGAGATGTCCAACCCATTTTTTTTTTTTAATAAAAAAAGAAAAATGTCACGACCCTGAAGACCGTGGATGGACCCATAGGGACATTCAAATTTCAGTCTCAGAAATGCTAGCTTGTATAAAAATGCCTTCTACTTACAAATTCTTCCCTGCATGGTTTTGTATTTAGAGAGCTGTAAAAATAAGAACACAAGATTAAAAATATTCCCGCAGAACATGTGGACCCCAAAGAACAAGCTCAGAGAATGCAGTTTGAGAAACACTGGGAAGAATGTGAAGCTGTGAGTGGGAGACCCAAAGACTGGTCCCAGTCTGTCATGAATTAGCTGGGTGGCCCCATGGCAGGTGGCTTTACATCTCAGGGCCCACGTGCCAGCCCTGCTTCGGCCGCTGTCAAGTGGAAATAAGAACGCTACTTCCTGGGGTCATCCTGAGGACAAAGGAAAACACCTGTGAACATGGAGGACAGTACCTGGCATTTGGCAAATGCAAAATCAATGATCGCTATCATCATCGTCATCATTATTGTTGCCATTATTGGAAGAGCTGGGAGGTGCCCGGTGGTTTGAAAATGCTCTACATTCTCAGTCTCTGCTTCATGGAAAACTAAGTGAAGAGATCAGACACATGTGAAAATCCAGGACTTGAGAAAAAGGAGTGGCCTGGAGAGCAAAACACTACACGTTGGTATTTTCCTAACAAAGAAAATATCCCAGCGGAAGTCTGGCCTTGCCGTTGTTTACAAAGCTATACAAGGAGCCCTGGTGATGATCTGAGACAGATTTCTCTTGGAAAACAAATTTTATCCACTCCAATCATTTCTAAGGGAAGGTCTGAATTCATGGCAAGCCAACCTTCATCCAAAAATCCACCAAAAGACAAAAAAGAGATCTATCCCTGAGAGGCTTTTATGTACCTAGAACATATTGCCTGAAGTTTCCCAACACCACCGGAATTTCTCAAACAGCACCTTGGCTCTAGGAGATGAAAGGCTGTTCTGCTAGTCTGCTGGGATCACATATCAGTTATTGATTTGTAGCAAAGTCCTTTGGCTCAACTTGGCCTCCCATTTCTCCACTTTGGAATGGGCCGAATAGTCATCCACGTGCCACCAAGTGCCATCCATTACACGCTTTGTGGCTTCTGGCTCACAGAAGCCATAACAAAGCTGGTTATTCACTAAGCACGTTATGTGGTATGATCACAAAGAAGACCCAGGAGCAATGAAACGAGAGAGCAGCTTTTCTCCCATCTGCATGTACCTCATGGCTCGGACCGCGTGTTACTTGGGTGCTTATCAATTACTCTTATTATGCTTTGCAGACAGGAGGGAACAGATGCGGGTCTGATGCTGGAGCCTCATGCCTGCCTTTGATTTACCACATTCAGGAAAGCAATTACAGACGCCACATTTTTCTTTCTCTTCTTTGCCAAGTAATTTCACCGATACTAAGGACCATGGCTTTCTTGCTTCCTAAGGGAGACACACCTTGGCGAAGCTTTGGAGGCTCGCTCTCCCAGACATCCCTGAGATGTGTCTCAAACAAGCAGTGCCCCCAGATGAGGAGGCCCAGCGACCAAGCTGAGTTTTCTCCACTGTGTAGGTGCACAGCTGCTGCCCCTTATGTCACCGGCTCTTGAAATACTTCCCCTCAGCCTGAGGACCCTCCAGCTCACTCATTCGTCAGAGCAGTACCCCCCCCAGCTACAGGGCAGATATTGAAAGCCCAAGAAAAAACACATTTTAACAGCCCTTCTGTGCAGATTGTTCTGTCTAAGACATATAATTCCATAAAATTAGAGAGGCAGAATTTTAAGGCATCTCAAAAAATCGAAAGAGCTTTCCACCTTAGTAAATGAAGTGGCATTCTCTCCATTGCGCAGAGGGTATCACTGAGGCCCCAAAGCACACAGCTGTTTCGTATCAAAAGGAAGGGCTGGCAGCTTCAGTCCTCTTACCTGCTCATGTAGATTCATTTACATCACATGGTTTGACTCAGGGTAAATCTGAGTTCATTTACAAACAAGCCAGTTGCCAAGTTGTCCTATACTAGTCTTATCTGATTTTTGTGTATCTTCTTTATACAGCTTGGTATTAGCTGTTCCAGTACTGAGTTCCTGGGCTGAGGGTGGGAGCCAGTCCTGCAGCTGGCCTTGCCCAGACCCTCCTAGCTCAGTGCCTCCCTGTCGTTGGCTGTGTGCTCAGGGCTGAAGACAGTGACCTGGGCTTGGAAAGCGGAAACACAGAGAGAATATGCAAGACCCAGTGTGACTGCCTGGCTTGGAGTGTGCTCCTAGGTAAGGAAGGCTCTTTCAGAGCCTCAGTTTCCCAAGGTCAACTCTTCTCCCCCATCCACACCCCCAAATCAAAGCCAAGAAAGAGATTTGTCCACATGCTCTCAGTAATACACACTGCTTATGAAGCATTGGGGAGGGAAAAGTCAGGTCAAGTCCATCATTGCTTGGGTTCTTTCTGATACCTACCTTGTGATTCCGCCCATGCTTATCCAACAGGGAGATGATGGACTTGATGTGGCCCTCGGCTATCAGATTTAAGGCTTCTGGGCTTTCAATCAAGATGCAGTGCAAAACTTCCAAGATACCTGCATGAATGTCACAAAAAATCACCCGGACATGAAATGACCATCATCTAGAAACCTAAATTATGAGAAAAGACCATCCTGAGGGGACAGGATATTATCCGTTCCTTGACTATATTAAGTATCTCCAGTCAGAAGAACGACTGTGGCCGTGTCTGGCAGACTTCAGGAGCCTCGGCAGCCTACCTTGTCTGTAATTTAGAGAGGAGTTTTGTTTAGCACTGACGGTACCTCCCTTCTTCCTGGACAAAGATATGCATCCTCCTATGTCAAAATACAGAGAAGTAGCAAGTGAAGTAAGTCAGAGAAAAACAAATACCAGATGACTTCACTCCTACGTAGAATTTAAGAACTAAAACAAAGAAAAAAGAGACTCGACTATGAAGAACTGGTGGTTACCAGAGGGAAGGTGGGTGGGGGATGGGTGACATGGGGTGAAGAGTGCATCCTGAGGAGCCCGGAGTACAGCATGGAATTGCTGACTACGTCCTACACCTGAAACTGATATGACACTATGTCAGCCATACTTCAATTAAAAAAAGGAAAAAATTATAGAGAAGTGGCTGTAAAAATGGAATTCTTAATTTGGTCAAGCCAAGCAACACCTAAGTTTAAATATATCTAAAAAAGCAAATGCCCAGTTGACAACAAATTCTCAAGATCCTTCAAGTAATTTAGAAAGTATCTGGAGTTTTCCTTGAATGAGAAGTTTTCTGAGAACCACCCCAGAAATTATTTTCATTTCATGATGCACTGCTGTATCAAGCAAACTATAAACTCACCAAACAAAAACTACTTGTTTTGCCCCTTTTCTTGGAATGCTGTGTGGTTTTTGGTATTAAGCGAAAACTGAAGAAAAGCTAGCTGGTGCCCCCAGAGACTGGCACACACAAGGGCAAAGCACCATGATGGAAATATAAGGGAAGTGGTTGGCCTATGTCCTTATTGGTTTTAATGAGAAAATTCTCCTTGGTCTGTGTTTCTTGAGGCTTTTATAAATTACTATGAAATGTAATCTGGCCCATGGAGGAGGCACTGAAGAAGACAGAGGCTTGGGAAGACATAGGTGTAGGTGGATGGATAGTCCTTAAGAGAGCTTTCCTTTGGTCTGTCTGTTCAAGCTCCAGCCATCTCTAGACAATGAAAAAAGCATCAAACCTCTCAGTATCCCAGAGAGGGGCCCACATCTGTCATGTCCACTCATCTCTGAGGAAGACAACTGCTGAGCCTCACCGTAGACACTTAACCATGATAAACTCTCTCTGGCTCAGATTCTCTGTGAGTCATCAAGAAGGGTTGTAGATAGGGTGTCAAGGGTGATGGAGGTTGGCAGCAGGGGGTAAGGGGGACAATCATTTCCTCCTCTTCCATGGTCATTGTTCAGTCTGCTTCTGACCAAACAGTCTGGAGAAGCGTGTCCAGAGAGGATTTAGAAACCCAGAGAACAAGAGTGCAGGCAGCAAGGGAAGAGACCAGGAAACTGAGTGGGAGATGGGGAGGGGTGGTGGCGATCAAAAGATCCAGAGGGTGGAGATGAACACACAAAGTAAAAAATGAAACAGAAAAGGAAATCACTGAAGTCTAGCTTACTGTTGTTAAATAAAGTCAGAGCGATGCCAGGAAGATTTAGGACTTTATTTTTGTTGGGAGTAATTATTTGCAGATTGTTGTTAATTCAGTGGAAGAAAGAATTATTCAAGGATTCAACTTTTTTACTTTTTTTTTTTTTTTAACGCAAAGGGGGGAAAACCCCACCTTCTGCAGTTGTTTCCTGCCAATTCTTACCTGAGGAAGATTCTAGTCTGTCCAATTTGCTGATTAGCCAATCGAGGTTATTAGAGAATTGAGCACAGTTGTTTCTGTTTCCACGAATGAGAGCAGCTGCAAAGAAGGAAATGTTTGAGCATGTAGGTTAAAGGACACGAGGATGAGCATAAGAATTTGGGAAGCTGTCAAAGACTTAACTGCTTAGCAACTAAAAGGAACTGAGTGTAACAATCTTCCCCTTCCAAGCCCTTGGATACAATTGTTCCTATATTTGGAAGAGTAAAAATCTACCATTCACTCAAATATTCCAGAGAGTTTATGCACTGAACACCTGTCTACTTGCTGGGAACAGAGCAGTAGGAACACAACAACAAATCCCCTGCCTTTATGAAGAAGGTGAAAGAGACAATGAACACACAAATTCATAAAATTACTTTAGATAGCAACAAGCAAGAAAAATATCTGCTTGGTTACTGGTTTAAGAACTCCATTCTTTGCAGTGTTTTCTTAATCCTAGCTAGAGATTTGCAATTTTCCATGCTAAGGGAGGCATCCCAGTGAAAATAGCTGGGAAATTTGGCTAAACTAATAGGCAAATAATAAGGAAACATGAAACTCTAAAATATCTAAGTCACATCAGCATGTGACAATGATTCCCAAAGTGTGGTCCCAGGACTGGAATGTGTCACCTGAGAAATTGTTGGAAATGCAAATTCTCTGGCCTTATCCCAGATTTACTGAATCTGAAACTCTGGGGAGGGGACCCAGCATCGGTGTCTTAACCAACTCTCCGGTTGATTCTGACGCCTGCTCATGTTTGAGAACCACTGGTGGATGATATTGCTAAGGGAGGGAGAGAATTTGCTGTCAGTAGATTTTCACCAAGCTAGACCCAGCTAACAGCCCTCCATAGACCTGGCCTCTGCCACAGATCCACGTAAACTGGGCCCACACACTTCTTCTTTATTCTTTTGGTTTTCAAAGATAGGTTTTATAGATGCTTGAAAGATATTTGGATAAGGAAAGGTCTTCCTCCGGACCTCTGCTTTGTATCTCCACAGTTAGAGGACGGCAGAATTCAGTCGGATTTCCAGGTCAGCTGCAACAAAGGGGTTAAGCACAGGGTGCTGGGGGGTCAGCTGGCCTCACACCACAGTTCTAGAATTTACGACATGTATGGCCTTAGGGAAGTTACGACATTTCTGAGCATCAGTTTCTTCTGATTCATGACTAAACGGGTAACAGTACCTACACCTCAAAGTGTTGTTCCTCAGATCAAAAAGAGATATTCCACTGTTTGGCACAAAAAGCTCAGTAACTATTAACTACTCCTGTTGTAAAAATTACTGCTGAGTTAGAGCCATACCATTACAAAGTATTAAAGTTGGAAGGGATTTTACTACAGCGGTAGTCCAATCAGCCTGACCCTTGACATTGAGAATGTGCCCAACCGGATGTCTTCAGCTCCCCTCTGGCCCACTCACCTTTCTGTGAACTTCCTCCAATGGGAGATACACTTCAGAGCAAAAGCCCCAAATGCTGCCTCATTGTCTCATCTGGGCAACTACCAGTGGCCACCTTCTCACACAGGCCCATACCCTCTTCCACCACCTCCCTCCCCCAGTGTGGTGGTTTGGGCCCGTGTGGGGGTGCTGGTTACCGCAGGGCCCAGGACATCACCCCCACTCCATGCTGTGAGAAGAAAGGCTGGGTGCTGGAACTTCTTCACTCTCTACCTTTATTCCCTGAACAAAAGGAAATAATGAACAGGCCAAAGTAGCAGGAATCAGGACTGCCCGACAAGTGGCCAATGAGAGGTCGGAGAGCTGAAAAGAGGAACCATCCTTAATGTGAGGTGTCCAAGTCTACAACACGTGGAGGGCACTGCAAACACATTCGAGTCTTGTTCCCTCATTTTAAAGAGGAGGGACTGAGGTCCAGAGAGGTGAAGTGACTGTCCAGGGTGTTATGGGTGGTTTTGACAAGACCGATCCCCACCTGCTTTCACTTGCTGCTGACTTCTTGCTCTAAGTGTGGAAAATACAATAAGCTGCTGGCTAACAGAATGAATGGCTGGCTAACAGAATCAAATGGTTAGGAAAGGATTCCAAATGGTGCCTGGGTGGCTCAGCTGGTTAAGCGTCTGTCTTTGGCTCAGGTTGTGATCCCTGGGTCCTGGGATGGAGCCCTGCGTGGGACCCCTTGCTCAGCAGGGAGTCTGCTTCTCCCTCTGCCCCTCACCCTGATCGTGCTCTCTCTCAAATAAATAAACAAAATCTTAAAAAGAAGAAAAAGCTTCCAAGAATGGGGCTAGATGACCATCAGCCATGTAGAGATGCCCCCTTGGAAATCTTCTCAGGGAGAGGCTGTGTGTGCTTACCAAGCAGTTTGTAGAGGAGGTTCAGGATTTCCTTCCAAGCCATGCCACTCTCCTCCCTTGCGATCCCCGCAAAGTGTGCGACACTGTTGTAGATATTTAAGCGGTCAATGCAGTTTAACACAAGGGCCAACATTCCCTGTGAAGAACAGGTGGGGAAAAGATGAAAGCTCCTGATTAAGAAAGCAGGATTCTGTTCTTTTCCCTCCCAGGTCATTCACATTTTATAGCTGAGGACGCTAATGTGCACACAGACCATCACATGCCGGTTTGGATTTTGTTTTCTTCCTAAAAACAAAATACACATTCTTATGCCTCAGAGACATGAAATAGCATCCATATGGCCAGGGGTTGGGGAGAGGTGGGAATTAGCAGTTTCCTCATGACAGGTTTGCTCCCGTGTGTTTAACTCCATCTAAGGACATATCCAAAGTGGGAGCATGAATGAGGGTCCCAAAAGCTTGCTTTGGGCCTGGCGTGAAATGACCCTGACTCCCCCAGCAACAGCCCTCAATACAGTTCCTATTTTCCTATTAAATCTCAAGAAATTCCACTCAGATGCATAAGACAACCATGCTTGCTTCCTCCCTCTGTCAAAAGGGTAGGATTTAGAGACAATAAAACCAAAAGTGGATTTTAACTGCTTCTCTTCTAAATGACAATATGATGCTGCCCAGTGAGAACATCTGTGCCTCGTTGTGTTTAAAGAGAGAGAGAGTCTCAGTAGCCTTTCAGGCGTCATGTCCCCAGAGCCAGTCAGCTTGGATCAGGAGACTGAGCAGGGAATGGTCTATAGGCCCCTAACTTTGGAAACACCCAAGGAACAAGCCCTGTCCCCAGGAACAGGGGTGCTGCAGGAGGGGGACCATGGCCTGTTACTGCCAAATCATCACGTCCAAGTTCAAAGAAGGCCTGTGACTTTTCCAAGGTCACACCTCGCCAGGGATGAAGCCTAGGATGGAGCCAGAACTTGATCCAGGGCCTCCTGGGTCCCAAGTTAGTTTTTCCTTGCATCCAGGTCTCCTCCCTAGTGATCCAGACACTTGGGTTCTTGGTAAGACCTGGCTTTACTTGTTATCTTTCCAGTTCAGGTCCCCCGTCATTGCAGACATGGTAGAACCTGGGCATTTGTATTTTTTCAAACAGGTTTCCTAGGTAATTCTGACAGCTTCTAAAATTTGGGAATCACAGCCAATGCCATGCTTTAATAGCTGAGAATGAGCACAGACTGGGATATACACGTGCGCTGTGGCACTGAAGTTTTGAAGACTTGGAGTCTTCCAACTTCAGTGGGAGTGTGCCAAGATCCATGGTTACAATGTGTACTGGGAGCGTAACCACGGGTGGCGGACAGGGAAAGTCGGCTGCCAATGCATCCTTTCCTTTCCGGTGTCCCTCTCTCTCTTGTTCTTCCATCACTACCCGCATGCACGGAAACAAAGCTGAACTGCCATCATAAGGATATGCTAGCTCTGGGAATCTCTGTATTTATTCTCTCACAAAGAGAATCTCAACTTTTAATTTTTTCGACTTACCTCCTCCTTGAAGAGATTCTGTCTGTTCTTGAGCGAGCGGAGTTTGTTCTGTTTGTCCTCGTGCTGCATCTCCTCCTCGGGGGGCTGAAAGTAGGCAATCAAGTCCTGCAAGGTCTGCAGGACCTCCTGGATCGGCAGGGTGACAGGGGCCGCTGCGCGGTTGTTCCCGCTAAAAACACAAGATGGATGCGGCTCAGGTCTGGGCCTTGGGTGGGGACCCTGACGAGCGTCCACCGGGTCCTGGTTCTTACCCGCCCCACGATGGGCACCAGGCCCTGCTTCCCGCAGCAGTTGCCGAGTGATTACCACACATTCACGTCTGCCAACCAAAGAGCCACAGAAGAAAACATCTGACTCGATTTTAAAGACCTTACGTCAACAAAGGGAAATGACCCGTGCCTTCTGCCATGCTTTCTCTTTTTCTGCATAAGAACACTTTTTTTTTTTAAAGATTTTATTTATTTATTTGACAGAGAGAGATCACAAGTAGACAGAGAGGCAGGCAGAGAGAGGGAGGGAAGCAGGCTCCCTGCCGAGCAGAGAGCCCGATTCGGGACTCGATCCCAGGACCCTGAGATCATGACCTGAGCCGAAGGCAGTGGCTTAACCCACTGAGCCACCCAGGCGCCCACATAAGAACACTTTTAAAAATAACTTACTAACTCACAGTTCTTTCGAACGATCCCAGATTCCTCTTGGAACAGGTTAAACATTAGGTTGGAAGGGTTTCTATCAACTCCATCTGTGCTTTTGCCTTCTCTCTCCCTTTCTGTCTCTTTCTCTCTTCATGGTTTTCATGTCTCTGCATGGGTTTTTTTCATCAAGGTTTTGTGTGTGTGCATGTACACACTAGCTCCTCTTCCCCCTTTGTGGAGGTCTCCTCCGGACTTCCTGTGTGTGGTCTCCCCACTCTTTCTCAGCAATCGACCCCATCTCTCTGCATTCTTCCTCTCTGTCTTCATGTCCCCTCTTCAGTGTTCCCTCCCCCACCACCTCGCTTGCTCTCTCTGTTGTGGCCCTCCTATCCTGAATGTCTGTTTCTGCCCAACTTGGTCAGAGTTTTTCAAAAAGTCTTGTGATTAAATCCTGTCAATACAGAGAGACCACAAATCTCCACAGATGGGAAAAAGAAGCCATTTCCCATCCCCTTGATGGGTACATTGGTGAGCCTTCTGGAGAGCAAAGGCTATTAGAAGGAAGGGGAAAATGGACCCATCCCCTGTGAAACTGCCTCACTGCCCCAGGGGACGGGGAACTGGCTGAATGTATAAATCACCTCAGAACTTTTCCTTGGGTCAATTTCTAAGGAGTTCTCCTCAGCATTGACAGGATATTTGGTTACCTATTAGTCTGGACACATGCTAAGAAAAGACTTACCAGGCCTAAAGCAAAGGCTTAACAAGCCCAAAGAACACTCAGATTATGAAGTGACAATTCCAATTTTGTATACAAAAAGGCCAAGTGGATGAGATGAGGACAGAACCCCAGTGGACTACAGACACGGAGGTCCTTCTCACCAGGGTGGGCGCTGGCCCATGGGAAGAGCTACGGAAATGCTCACTTATGACTATCCAAGATACTACAGGATATAGAGAGTGGGAAAGAGAATGCTGTGAGGACATGAAGTGAACACAAAACCCAGTCAGGAATGACTTCCTAATTCTAGGTCCTTCTCACCAGGGTGGGCGCTGGCCCATGGGAAGAGCTACGGAAATGCTCACTTATGACTATCCAAGATACTACAGGATATAGAGAGTGGGAAAGAGAATGCTGTGAAGACATGAAGTAAACACAAAACCCAGTCAGGAATGACTTCCTAATTCTAGATTCAAGGAAAAATGAATACAGTATCTCCAGTATGTTTGGCCCAGATGCAGATTCTCCCAACCCCTGCCCCCCTTTTTTAAAAATTTTGAGTTTACTAGAAACAATGACATAAGTAAATAGTGTTGCTTTGGGTATATATATATATATATGTTGCTTTGGGTATATATATATATATATATATATATATATATATATATGATGAAAAGATAAAAGACATTTTTAGTATTTTTGTAGTTTGAAGAGAGAACTATACAGGGGGCCAGAAAACCCAATTTATAGTCATTGCCATGAACCTATGATATTTGGAGTGTCTCTAAGCCTCCTATGCTTGGTTTTCCACCTAGAAAATAGGAAGGGTACAACCTTTATTATTGCCAGGGTCCTTCTGGGTCTAATTTTGTTCTGTGGGTTCTCATTGCTAGATTGCTTCATCTTGTCCCTTCGAAACCCATCAATATGATAGTATTCCCCTGGACTAAAGGCAGATCTCTCCTTCCCTCAAAACAGAACACATCCCACCCACAGGCCTGGCACTAGGGACAGTGGGGAAACAGACACGACCTCTGAATGGCGTCATGGTGATCACCTTCTACTCCAGAACCTTGGGGGAGACCCAGATGCACCCGGCTTAGGGACAAGATGGTGTCTCAATTCAGAATGAACTACAATGGTACCTTGATCATCCCAGCTTTTTTTTTTTTTTTTTTTTTCTGCTCTCTGATTCAGCCACTGCCCCACTATGTTCCCAGATTTTTGCAAGGACTTCTTTTGTTTAATTCAAGTAAGATCTCAGGGGATTCTGAATATTTACCATACTATTACCATAACACAATTATTTATGTAATGTTTCCATCCTAAGGTTAAACTCAGGACAGCAGGATAGTATCTACTCGTCAGCAGGATTTCTGAGACTCCCTCACCTTTCACATCGTTCATGTGTCCTACTGGACAGCTCCCAGCAACTGCCCAGAGGATGATGATGAGACGGCACAAGAAAACTTTAACCTTTCTTCCTCATTTTTCTTTCTTCTTCCTTCCCTATTCATTTAACTTTAATTTGCTTTCTCAAAAGGCCACCCCCTCCTTCTGGTTTCCATTATACACAGATTGTTCTGTCAGTTTCTCAAAAAAGACAGGAGGGGAGAATCTCCTTACCATTTTTTTTTTTTAGTCTTTCACTTCCCAGCTCTTGCAAAATTCAAGTACTATGGCTTTTGCAGCTCCCATCCCTGCTGCACAGGTTTATTTTTCAGCAGTCCTCCTTTCTTCTAAAACATCCTGTGGCTCAGAGAACCATGAATTTCCCCAATTGACAGGGGAACATCCAGATCATCTGACTGAGGAACTCAGGAAATCCTCTCCCTCACAAAAATGATGATAAAATGGGGCAAAATCATCCCAAACAATTTTTTTTAAGGACTCTGGAAATTGACCAAAGGCATACAGCAAATTGAGGTTTTTTTGTTTTGTTTTGTTTGTTTTAAATAATGAGGCTTGGTGAAGCACCTGGGTGGCTCAGTTGTTTTAAGCGTCTGTGGTCAGCTCCAGTCATGACCCCTGGGTCCTGGTATAGAGCCTCACATTAGGCTTCCGGCTCAGTGAGGAACCTGCTTCTCCTTCTCTCTCTGCCTGCTGCTCCCTCTGCTTGTGCCCTCTCTTTCTCAAATAAATGAATAAAATCCTTAAAAATTAAAAAAAAAAAAAAAAGAATGAGCCTTGCTAAGAGATGTAGGAACCTATGGTGTTTCAGCCTGAGGCTGTCCTTAGGCCCTCCTCTAGCTTTAGATCAAAGAAGTTCTAACAAAGTAGGGCAGACCCTGAGCAAGGTCACACACGTACTTGGAAAGAACTGGAGAGGGATGTAGCCATCTACTTATCTCTGGCTGAATCTGAGGTTGTGGGCAAGCAGAAAGCGAAATCCAGGACAGACCTAAAACTGTGTGAACTCTGAATGTGTTATCTAACCCGCAAGCAGGCCCATCATCAAATACCTGTAAGAAATACTAGGCAACCAGGCTGAGCTTGTAAGAAATACTGAGGGAAGTGCTTCAGATTGAAAGAAAATGACACCAGAGAGTAACTAGAATCCATATGTAGGAATAAAGAGCACCAGTAAAAGTAATTATGTAGGTAAATATAAAATATGGTATAAATATGTTCATTTCTTTTTTGTTTTTATATTTTTAAAAAAACAAACAGATGGGGCACCTGGGTGGCTCAGTTGTTAAGTGTCTGCCTTCAGCTAAGGTCATGATCCCAGTATCCTGGGATCGAGCCCCGCATCGGGCTCCCTGCTAGGCAGGAAGCCTGCCTCTCCCCCTCCCACTCTCCCTGCTTGTATTGCCTCTCTTGCTGTGTCTTTCTCTGTCAAATAAATGAAATCTTTAAAAATATAATAAAAAAATTAAAAACGAATGGATAAGAAAATAATTGTAAAACTGTACTGCTGGGCTTATACCAAAGGAGGATGTAATATATATAGCATTATTATTTCAAGAAGGAAGGCCAGAATGGAATGCTGGAGCAAAGTTGCTTGGTTTTACATGTTAAGTTAGTTTTAATTCGAGGTAGAGTGTCACAAATTAAACACCTACCAAGTTGCCTAGAACAACCACTAAGAATATAACTCAAGACAGTAGTAAAAAACAAACAAAACCCCCAAAAACCCAAATGACTCAGCAAAGGAATTAAAATGGTAGACTAGAAAATATCTAACACAAAAGAAGGCAATAAGGAAGAGAGAAACAAAAAGAACATGAGATATATAAAAATCAGATAGCAACATGGCAGACATAAATTCAACAGTTTAAATAATTACATTATCTATAAATGGATTACACACAACAATAAAAGGAGAAGACTGTCAGAGTATATTTAGAAAACAAGATTCAATGTATCCTCTGTACAAGCACTTTATAGATTCAAAGACACAGACAGGTTGCAAGTAAAAGGCGTGAAGAACTTATTCCTTGCCAACAGTAACCACGATCTGTATGTGAGACCTCTGGAGTGGCTCTACAAATTAGACTTTAATAAAAATATGTTCATTTAATAAAAAATGTTCATAGAGAAAAAAAGGGAAATGTTTTCTAATTATAAAAAAGTCAATTTATCAGGGAGATATATCCGTTATGAACATATAACCACCCAACAACAGACACCAAAATACATGAAAGCGAAAGTTGAGAAAACCGAGGGAGAAACAGACAATTCAGCCTAATAGTGAGAGATTAAACACCCTATTCTCAGTTAACATCTTCTAATGTAACTAGTTTATAAAAGGCAAAACCATATGATCATCCAAATAGAGAAAGAAAAAGAATTTGCCAAAATCTAACACATTCAAGATAAAAGAAACCTCTTAACAAACACAGGAACTCAAAAGAACTTTCTTAACCCCATAAAAGTCACCTACAAAAGCCCTACAATTAACATCATATTCAATAAACAAAGACTGAGTGTTTTCCTGCTAAGATAGGAGAAGAAAAGGATATATGTTTTTTCCACTTTTATTTCACATTGTAATGGATTTCTAGCCATTGCAATCAAGGGCGGCGAGGAGCAGGAAAGAAAGGGCATCCATATTGTAAAGGAAAAAACCAGAACTTTATTAACAGATGACATGATCCTGTTTGTAGATAAAGAATGCACACCAAAAAAAAAAAAAAAAAAAAAAAAAAAATCCACTAGAATAAACTTTCCAAATAAGTCACAGGACGCATGATTGATATTTAAAAAACTCAATTTCTGTTCCTCCCATATTATGTATGCAGTGAACAATTTGAAAATAAATTAAGAGAACAATTCCATCTGTAGTAGCATCAAAAATACTTAGGGATAAATTTTATAGATGACACCTAAGACTTAAACACTGAAAGCTATAATATCTTGCTGAAAGGATTTCAAGAAGAAAAGATAAAGGGAGAGACATTCTATATTCACGAATTAGAAGATTCAGTACAATTAAGATAAAAGTTCTCCCACCAAATTGATCTAAAGTTTCAATGCATTTCCTATCAATATCCTGGCAAGCAAAAATTGACAAATTCACCCTAAAATTTATATGGGAATTCAAAAGACCCAGAAAAGCCAAAATAATTTTGAAAAAAAAGTATAAAACTAGAGGATTCTATTGGATTTCAATACTTACTACAAAGCTATGTTCATCAGGACAGTGTTGTTTTAAATTTATGGTCACTTGGCTTTTGACAAAGGTGCCAAGGCAATGTGATGGAGGAAAGAGCCTTTCCAAGAATCAGGCAGGGACAATGAGGTATCAAAATGATTTACTTTAAAAGAAAAAAAATAAGAATTTCAATTCTTACCCCAGGCCCTACCCAAAAACAGATTCAACATGGATCACAGAGCTAATGTAAGAGCTTAAATTACAAAACTTTCAGAAGAAACGCAGGAGAAAGTCCTGGCGACTCTGGGTTGGGCAAGAGCTCTTAGGACACTCAAAAGCACAATCCAGAAACAAAAGTTATGCTAAATTGGACTTCACCAATATTAAAATGTTTGTGCTTCAAAGACATCATTAAGAAAAGGAGAAAAAAAGCCACAGACTACGAGAAAATATCTTCAAATCACGAAGCAATAGAAAACTTGCAACCAGAAGATACAAAGAATTGTCAAATGTCAGTGTGAAGACAAACCACCCAACCAAAAAAAAATAGGCAAAGCCTTGATTACATTTTCCTAAGGAAGATATATGAATAGCTAATAAGTACATGAAAAGACATTCAAAATCATTAGTCATTTTGGAAATGCGAATTAAAATCATAACAGCATACCACTTCATAAGCCACTAGAATGTCTACAATCAAAAACAGACAATATGGGTGTGGAGAAATTGGAACTTTGTATATCTGAGTGGAACATAAAATGGCGTATCTGCTTTGGAAAGAGGGCTTCCAGTTTCCTAAAAAAATTAGACATACCCAAATATCCAGTGGACTTTGTTAAGTGAAATAAGAAAGGCACAAAATGACAAATTTTGTATGATTCTAGTGAAATTAGTGAAATTCATAGAAAGGTTGAATACTGTTTACCAGGGCCTGGTGGAGAGGGGGGAAGAAGGCAGAGTTATTGTTTAATGGGTATAAATTTCTGTTTGCAATGCTGTAGAAGTTCTGGGGATGGACAGTGGTGATGATTGTATAAAAATCTGAATTTGGTTAATATCACAAATGGTGCACTTAAAACTGGTTGAAATGGTAAATGCTATGCTCTGTATATTTTATCATAAAAATATAAACATGTTGGGGCACCTGGGTGGCTCAGTTGGTTAAGTGTCTGCATTTGGCTCAGGTCATGATCCTGGGGTCCTAGGACTGAGCCCTACATTGGGCTCCCCACTCAGCGGAGAGTCTGCTTCTCCCTTTGCCTCTACCCCTCCCCCAATTTATGCTTTTTCTCTCACTCACTCTCTCTCAAATAAAATCCTTTTTTAAAAAAATACATATAAATGTTAAACAAATTACATATGACTTTGCAATTCCACTTCCTGGTATTTACCCAAGAGAAGTGAAAAAACATATCCAAAGACTTTTACACAAATATCCATGGAACCAATACTGATAATAAACAAAAACAGAAAAAACCCACTGATTTTCAACTGACAAACAGAATGTGAGGTACACCTATACCTGTCTGTCTCTCTCTCTCTCTAGATCTCTCTATATACACACGTGGGTATACACACTCACATATACACAGTCATATACACAATCATATATATATGTGTATATATATATATACACACTTATATATGTATGTGTATATGAGATATACATACAAAGGAACATTCTTCAGCAATAAAAAGCAACAGAAACCTATTGCAGTACAATAGGGATGAACCTCAAGAAATGTAATACTAAGGGAAAAGGCCAGGATCAAAAGACAATATAATGTATAAATCAACTTATAAAGGTATTAAATTGAGAGAGACCAAAGCTAGATGATTGGTTGTCTAATGCTGGGGGCGGGAAATTACATATACTATAATAGGCATAAGGGATCTTTTTGAGGTGATAGAAATGCTTGAAAAGCAAATTATGGAGATAGTTGCATAGCTCAGTAAAGTTATTAAAATTCACTGAGTTGCACACTTAAAAGGATAGATTTTATGATATGTAAATTATAATCCAATAAAGCTGTTTAAAAATAATTTTCCCACTGTCAGGTATGTAACTCCCACTGACTTTTTAAAGTAATAGCTTTATTAAAATATAATTCACATATTACACAATCATCTATTTAAAGGGTACAATTCAGTGGTTTAATGGTTTTTAGTATATTTATAGTTTGGCAACCATTGCCTCAATCAATTTTAGAACTTTTTTCATCAGCTTCCGTCCAAATCCCATACCCATTAGCAGTCACCGGCCCTGACCCCTCTGGGCCAACCACTGATCTACTTTCTGTCTCTATGGAAATGCCTATTCTGGATATTTCATATAAGTAGAATCCTACCATGAACAGCCTGTATCAGTACTTCATCCCTTTTTATGGATAAGTAATATTCTATTGTGCGAAAACGGCACATTTTGTTTATCCATCCATCATTGGTCATTTGGGTTGTTATCACTTTTTGGTTATTATGAATAATGCTGTTTGGAACATCTGTGTACCAGTTTTTGAGTAGACATATTTCATATCTCTTAGGTATATAACCTAGGAGTAGGACAGTTTGGTCATATGTTTAACTTTTTGAGGAATTTCCAGATGGTATTCCAACATGGCTGCCAACATTTTACATTCCCACCAACAGAATATGAAGGTTCCAACTTCTCCACATCCTGTCTCACACTTCGTATTAAGTCTCTTTAATTACAGTCATCCCTGTGGGAGTAAAGTTCTCTCACTGTGGTTTTGATTTGCATTTTTCTTCATGGCCAATAGCATTGACCATCTTTTCATATGCTTATTGACCATTTGAGTATTTTCTTTGGAGAAATGTCTATTCAGATCTTTGCCCATTTTGTAAATTGGTCCATTTGTCTTTTTAGGGTTGAGCTGTAAGAGTTCTTTATTCTAGATACAAGTCTCTTGTCAGATACATGATTTGAAATATTCTTTCCCATCACCTAGGTTGTTTTTTTCACTTTCTTGATGGTGTCCTTTGCAGCAAAAAACTTTTTAATTTGATCAAGTCCAGTTTATATATATTCTTTTGTTGCTTCTGTTTCTGGTGTCATATTGAATAAACCATTGCCTAATTCAAGGTCATAAAAATTCAAGCCTATGTTTTCTTCCCAAGTTTTTATAGTTTTGGGTCTTATAATTAGGTCTTTGATCCATTTTGAATTAATTTTTATATAGGTATGAGGCAGGGGCCTCTGACTTTTAAGACAGGCACAAGGGCAGTGTTTCAGAGAACTGAGAACCAAATAAAAAAATAAAGCCATTCAACCTCTAGGATGATGGTTCCGGATATAGTCAAGACTACATGAAAAGCTCATTTTTGCACACAGCCATCTTTTAATTCCTGTACCAAGCTATTCATTCTAATATCCTTCCTCTGAAGAAGGGGAGGAGGTCTGGACATGATGGGGCATAGAAAGGAGGAAGCACTGTTTGGGGATCACAGGAAACCAGTGATAGTGCAATGGCTGATGCGTAGGCCCCAGTTCCATTGGAATGGTAGGAATACCTCGTTGTCTACTTTCCCTTCTCTATTTTGGTAATGGGATGCCTGAGTGGTACTGGGAACACAGCCTACCAACCAGACATTATATTTCTCAATCTCCCTGCAGTTAGGTGTGGTTATCTGACTGATTTTAATTAGTTGAGTACAAGAAAAGCAATCTACTTCTAGGTCATATTTTTAAACAAAAGAAATCACTTATCCTCCACCACTCCCAATTTCCTCACCCCACCCCACTCCCTTTTTTTCTCGCAGTACAGATCTGAGAAATGATGCTAGCACGTTATTTTTGATCATGTACATGAGGAAAATATACCAGGATAGTTGGTCTCAGTGGTGTTGAATATTAGAATCTTCAATTCTAGAACACACAACTGGGGAGCTTGAATCAAAAGCTGGTGTTTGAATCCCATCACAGAAATTCTAGAGATCTGTTTTTAACTATTTGTATTTTTTAAAAGATTCATTTACTTATTTCAGAGAGAGAGAGAGCAAGCAAGCCGGGGGGAGGGGCAGAGGGAAAGAATCTCAAGCAGACTCCAGGCTGAGCTCAAATCTCAGGACTCTGAGGTCATGACCTGAGCCGAAATCAAGAGTTGGATGCTTAACCAACTGAGCCACCCAGCTGGCCCACCACAGAAATTCTAATGCAATCAGTATGAGATGCCACCCAGGCATCAGGGTATTAAAAACTCTCCATGGGGCGCCTGGGTGGCTCAGCAGATTAAAGCCTCTTCCTTCGGCTCAGGTCATGATCCCAGAGTCCAGGGATCGAGCCCCACATCGGGCTCTCTGCTCAGCAGGGAGCCTGCTTCCCTTCCTCTCTCTTTCTCTGCCTACCTGTGATCTCTGTCAAATAAATAAATAAAATCTTAAAAAAAAAACCACAAAACTCTCCAGACGAATCTCACGTGTGGCCAAGGGTAAGACCCCTCCTCCAGGGGCGCCTGGGTGGCTCAGTCGGTTAAGCCACTGCCTTTGGCTCGGGTCATGATCCCAGAGTCCTGGGATCGAGTCCCATGTTGGGCTCTCCATTCAGCAGAAAGCCTGCTTCTCCCTTCTCCCTCTGCCAGCTGCTCTGTCTACTTATGCTCTCTGTCAAAATAAATAAATAAAACCTTAAAAAAGAAAAAAAAAAACCCTCCTCCAGGGCAAAGGTTTGTCAACTTCAGCATGCTTCAACATCAGCTGGAGGGCCTATCAAAACACGATTTCCTGGGGTATCACCTTCCAGGTGTCTGATTCGGTGACACCCGAGAACGTGTTAAAAATACACATTCTCGGGACGCCTGGGTGGCTCAGTTGGTTAAGCAGCTGCCTTCGGCTCAGGTCATGATCCCAGCGTCCTGGGATCGAGTCCCACATCAGGCTCCTTGCTTGGTGGGGAGTCTGCTTCTCCCTCTGCCTCTGCCTGCCATTCTGTCTGCCTGTGCTTGCTCTCTCTCCCTCTCTCTCTGACCAAAAAAAAAAAAAAAAAAAAAATACACATTCTCAGGTGATGCTACTGTGCTAGTCCAGTACACTTTAAGAAACCAGCAAGATAAAAGGACCCTGAGCCTCAGTCGCCCAACCTGGGCTACCCTATATTCTTACTTAGATGAGAAATAAATGTATCTTGAACTGCAACTGCAGCTTAGCCTATATCCTAACACACATTACTTGGATCGTGGTATTCCAACTGGAAAAGTCAAGGTAAACAAAATTGTTCTCATTTCATGCAAATTCACGCACGCAATTTAAGGCCCCTCGGCATTAGAGCTCTTTTCCTACAAAAGAAGGATGACTTGGAACACTGCACTGTTTACAATAGAATCCATTTCTCCCGGTAATTGGTGAACACAGTCCACAGCGTTCTGCTCTGGCAGCACCGTTTAGGCATTGAGGGGATTATGACCCACGCAGGCACCTCAGTTACTGTTCCCATTTAAGTCCCAGCCACAGGTGGGTAACCCCCAAGGCTTTCAATGCAAATCCACTTGGATCAAAACCATAGCAACGATTCTGAATGATGGAGAAAGCTTTTCTAAATAGGGCAAAACAGCACAAAGGGTGTGGATCCATTTTTCCCTCTTCACATATGAATCCAAAAGGGACCTGCAGTGCTCCAGGCACTCATCACTTAATATTCGGCAGGAGACCCTGGGTATTCCTGACGCCAACCCGAGTGACCAGTGGGGGCAGAAGCATGTGTGGGGCCAAGGGTAAAGCTAGGAGGTCATCTCCTGAGAAAGACTATTTAGTCCCAAGCTCTCTATGGTAAAACTCTTTGCTGATGTTTAATAATTTCCTGAAAACTTGTAGTATCAAAAGGGGATGGGGAGGTAGGATTGGATTTTCCCAGAGTAGAAACTAACAGAAGAAAGGAAGGAGCTTCTGTACCTTACAAACTGGCTGAATAAGGCTGTTGTGTTCCGGATGATTCGAGCAGCCTGCGACTCCTCACGCTGGCATCTCTGCAGTGTTAACCCGTCATCCATGTGGCCTTCTTGGTGGAGTATGACCTACCCACAGAGCCAAGGACACCACGTCCGGTTACACGCTACTTCATAGCTGGACAGTCGCCATTTCTTGCCAGATTACCCCCATCCCTTGTATTCCTTCTCCCCAGCCAAGTTCCCCCGTGCCCCCTTGAAAACGGGCCATTAACGGAGTTATTCTGCCCGCACTCCCCATTACTGACCTATGAATCATTCCTGAGACAGTGTTTTGATGAAAGTAAAATTTTATGTGCTACTGTGGTATGAGTTACAGTAAATTCCTTAGGCTTAGACGGCCCATTTGAAAAGGTGCAAACATATTTTGTAATAGATTTTTCTCTTGAAATGAACTCAAAACTTTACCCTTGGAAATGGAAGAAAGTCACTTTGTTCAGAGCCTTTTCCTCCAGAGATAAATTGAGCAAGAAAAGCAAGATAAAGAAAAATGCTCTACTGGGACTGGGCTTGGGTTCCTCTCCTGAAGGACAGCTACTATTGAACATAAAACTGGGGAAGCAAGTCTTCTGATGGAGGCTGAGAAGGGCATTTGAAGGCACAGACTCTGATAGTAGCTGATGTGGATTCTAGTCCTACTTTCTTACATTCTAGCTGTGTGATGTCAAGCAAGTTGCTTAACTTCTCTTTGCTTCAAATTCACCACCAAATGGACTTCTAGAGTCATTTTGAGGATTAAATGATCTACATATCAATCACTTACCATGTTTCCCAGAATCTAGGAAGTACTCAGTGAATATTTCTTATAAGGGGCTGTATATTACTGATCTCAAATCATTTATCTAAAAGCTAAGTATATGTATTTATCACCAGTGACATCAAGGTAAAATTTTTGGGCACGGTTACCAGCTTTGAATATGGAGGTCAGTGGGTTTCTTCCCTTGAAAGGGTCAAGTGTATGCATATACTATCTAGGGTGGTTTGAGGCTGGTTCAAGTCAGACTTAAACCCTCGTTCAAGTTCCTGACATGGTTCCTCTTGAGGTGAGTTAAGGGAAGAGAGACCATTTGTAGGTGCCAGGGTCTGGGGTGGGGTCAATTACATAAAACCAGGTTTCAGCAAATATCTTTAGGAAAAGGGGTTCCAGTCTCTCTTGTTCTTAGCTCAAAGAAACTTCTTTTCCTTTCCGTGTAAAAATCTCTGATTATTTATTCTTCTGAAATTGTGTCCTAACATAATGAGTTCACATACGAAGTAGAACACTGGCTTGCCAAAGTTTATATTCAGTTTTGACAATGACCTTGCACCCCATTTGCATACTGTAGCATAAGGGTTAGCCAAGGATACCCCTAGTACTGGATTCACCAACTGTTTCAGAACCACTGTGGGCAGTGAGAACTGCCCAGCAACTGTTTAACAAGGGTGCACTGAGATTTGGCAACGCATTGCCATGAGGTTCGTTCTGGCCCCAGTCCCAGTATTTGGGCCCCTAAAGACCAAAATCCTGACATTTTTGCTTGTTCAGATAACACATTCAAACCAGCCAGCCAAACAGGAAAGTAATGAGAAGTAGGGGGAATGCAGCTGTTAGGACACTGTTATTATGGGCCCTACTGATCACCTCAGCCCACTTTTTCTCTTGGAGGATTCCCATAATTCAAGAGAAGACCGCAGAAGCCTGGGGCGGGAATGGCAAAGAGAGCGCTTCCTTTAAAGGGCGTTACCATTAGGTTTTTCATGGTGTCTATTTTCCATTGGTTTTTCTAGGTCCCTGTTTTGTTTTATAAAATGCTTAAAACAGATTTGAACATCCTTTGTATTTTTAGAAAGAAACTTAACCTGCTCCTCACAAAATAGAGCAGGGCAGCCCTGTCAGGGGCTGAACATCATGACATCATTTAGAGAGTTTCTGAAAGGACCTTCCAGATTCACATGCACACGGCCGCAGTTAAAGGAATATGTAGACCATAGTCCTGTTCGAGAAAGGCAGGGACAGGCAGAAGTCAGCAACACGAGGTGGGACTTCTCCTCGTCAACAGGGTCATTTTAGTGTGCCTCCTCCCAAGAGGAGAGCCGAGATCCACAAATTCCACCTCTTTAAATGCCATCATTATCTTAGTAGGTATGGAATATTGTGGAGACTCTAGATGATACCATTGTACTCTACAGAGGATTTAATTTTCTTCTGATGGATGCCAAAAATCCATCCATCCTACCAGCCTATCTTCAAGTTGTCCTTATTTCCAGGGGTAGTTTATACTCCTAGGGTAGAGCCCTTTTGGGATTTAACTGAAAGCCTACTAGATTTTCAAGGGCTGTTCGAACTTGAGGGACCCTAAACCCCAATCTTAGTATCCCTAGGATTGTCATGCTGTTGACATCTCCACTTTGCTCTTCTCCATTAGAGAAGTGCTGTGTGCTTTCTGTTTGCTATCTTGGCTTCAAAGCCCACCCCCGGTCAGCTTAAGGGGAAACTGCATATAGAATTTCAGGTTCATGTTTCTACAGTTCCCTCCACTCTAGAACCGTGGCCCCATAAGTCCCACAAACCCTGGCTAACCTTATCTCTCACCTGTCTCTCCAGCTCAGTGAAGCTATCACAAGACCCCATTCCTTGGTGCTGCAACTCTGCCAATATGCTGAGCAGCAGGTAGAGACCAAGGTGTGCCTCACTTAGTGCACTCGCCTTCTGTCTGGGGTCTAGTACTTCTGTCCTAGAGGCATACCCTGGTTGTTGAAGCCATCAAGTGGTTTTGGTTTTTCCTTCTTTCTTTTTGTTTTTGTATTTTATCCAGCTTTGATAACTGTTTGTAGAGGAAGGGAATGGGCTATAATTTAGTCAGCGTAGTTGTTATTTATTTTCCCTTTCCTCTTCATGATTTCCCATTTCTGGATACTTTCCTGGGTATGTTTTACTTACACAAAAGCAAGCTGTCACCTTATGGTTTGCTCCCATGCTCCTTTCTTACAACAATCAGCATTCTGAACTTTCCATCACCTCCATATTAGGCTGCTAAACCCAAGCTACAGGGTACAATGGCTCCCAGAACCCTCTTCTAGAGTTCCTTGACTACCCAAACCGGTGTTTTGTAAGGGTTTTTCCAAGGGAAATCATGCCCCTGGCATCTATTTTCTGGTCTTATCAAAAGAAACACTATTACAGGAGCTTTCTGGCAAAAAGATGTGGTGTGTCTCCAGGCCAGTTTTCCACGGCAGCTGGCTGGGATGGACCACTCAAATCATGTCCATTCCGTGGATGTAGCATCAACACACAATATCTCATCTTTCTGCACTTTGGTTCCTGTGGGCTTGTTATCATGCAATCTGCATTTTCTTTGTAGCAATTCTATTTAGTCTCTATATTATGAAAACCACACAGTAACTCAATTATCCACTTAAAGGAAGAGAGCAATGGTGTGAATAATCTCCAAACAGCATACCACTAAGAGTTATTATTTCAGGTTTTTGAGTGCACTGAACAAATTCTATCCACTCCTCAGATTTGCCATGTATTTAACTTTTTCGTTTCTTTTCTTTTGCACTGAAAACGGGGTCAAAATAACCAAATGAAAGAGTAAAACCTGTCACAAGATAACTTTTCAGAATAGCAAAAATAGTAAGAAGTAAACATACAACATGTTCACCTTATTCTCATAATCACTTTTCCTGCCTAGCTGCTCCTATTTCGGGGTAAAACAATTACAGACAGCCTCTCTGACCCCACCTTTCTTTTCAGAGGTCCAAGGCGGGAGGTCTTGGCATCTTGTGCTTTGTAGGTCACCCACAGACCACTGGCTATATGCTGCACAAAGCAGACGGAATCTCCATACTTGATTTCTGGAACGCCCATGCCTTCTATATCTCGCTTGTGACTAGAATCCAATTTCTCCTTGATTTCCTATTTCACAGAAAATGAAACAAACATGGGCACATCTGATTAAATAGAAATGCAATATAGAGAACAAATCACCTGTGCAGAATTTGTAAGCCCCGGAACCCACTACCCAAATCTTCATGATGTGCCTGTCCGAGCCAGGATTTCAGAAAGACTTGCTTCCCTTATCTGCCATTAACTGTAAAAATCAATGGATTCCACTTTAATAATTACTTAAATCTATGGGGGAAGGAGGCAGCTGGTAGGGACTCTTTTTGGTTCTGATCACATATAGTTCTCCGTTACCTTTTCTAGTTTTCTCATCCTGACTCAGCCCCCTTAATAATCATCAACACTTTAGTGGCCAATTAACTTATTTTCAGTAAGTTGTATCTTCTGTAATTTTAACGGTTATCTGATAGAAACTCCCTGACTGGAGGTGTTAAGTGTATCTGTTAACACCACATAAATGTCTTTAATAGAAATCAGCAGAGAGAGCAGACCCGTGGATCAGGTAGGGGCCATAGTGCGGGAAGCGAAATGCAGTCATCGGAGTCCCTGTCTCTCACGGCCTCCTCGCCTGTGTGTTGCAGCCAATGGCTTTGATTCTTCAGTTGCTACTGTTTCACAACAGCTTTTCTCCAGGATGGAAAAAGGAGTGACTGTGCATCTGGGGTGTCCGTTTGGGGACACACTGATGTACCTGGGATGGAGTGAGCTGGAAGGCCGACCCAGGGCGCATTGTAACTCTGTCCTTTTCTCATCAACCAGGGCCTCTGAAAGGTTTGACTCTACTTCCATTCCTTCTCTACATCTTGCATTAAATTTCTCACTTGTAAAAGCCATTAGCTGGACCGCATTTTCAATTTTTTACAGCATAAAAAAATGCAGCATGCTGTTCCCTCTGCTTGTGACCATGTGACTCTCCGTCCCAATGATGCGACAGCAGCAGCACACCTCCTGAACTCTTACTGTGTACGAGGCAGTGTTCTTTTTTTTTTAATTAATTAATTTTTAAAAATAAACATATAATGTATTTTTATCCCCGGGGTGCAGGTTTGTGAATCGCCAGGTTTACACATTTCACAGCACTCATCATAGCACATATCCTCCCCAATGTCCATATCCCCACCACCCTCTCCTGTCCCCCCTCCCCCCAGCAACCCTCAGTCTGTTTTTTGAGATTGAGTCTTTTATGGTTTGTCTCCCTCCCAATTCCACCTTCTTTCATTTTTTCCTTTCCTACAAAAATATGGAACGCTTCACGAATTTGTGTGTCATCCTTGCACAGGGGCCATGCTAATCTTCTTGTATCGTTCCAGTTTTAGTATATGTGCTGCCGAAGTGAGCACGCGAGGCAGTGTTCTAAGTTTCTTACATGGGTTGATTCTTCATAACAGCTTTGGGTGCAACCGCAAATATGACCCCAGTTTTTCAGAGAAGAAAATGAAGACACAGAGGGATGAGCAATTTGCCCGAGGTCCCTTCAAGAAGTCATCAAAGAGCTAAGACTTCAACCAGGAAGTCCAGCTCCAGAGACTGTTCTTTCCCCTGCTCTGAACTCCTACTCACCCTTCAACACCCTGTTCGGATGCTGCCTTCCCTGTGAGGGCCGAGTAGTCTCTCCCGCTGGACTTCCCCAGCACACTCTCATTCCTTCATTGAGCACTTAGTACATCATAGTGTAAATGGGCTTGTTTATAGGACTCTTTCCCTGTGCCAGACTAAAAAAGATAATCAAGGGCACGGGCCAGACTTCAATTAATTTTGGATTCCTGATACAGAGAATCAGGTGCCTTTCAATTACTTAATAAACATATATATTTGGCTAAGCTATTTTTTTCTTTCGAATACTTTTTTTTCCATTTCATTTCTGATTTCCTTCAAACCTTCAAAACAGCAAAATTAATTGTTTTGTGTACATTTATAGGTTCCTCTTGGGCAATGTTAATACTTCACAAGAAAATTCTTATTTTAAATGTATGTTGAAACACTGGCTGGATTTTTAAATATGACATTTCTCAAAATGAATATTTCTAAAAGAACTTATCTTTGGTTTTATTACAAAAGGCAATGGAAAATAGAATTTGATCTACTAGGACTTCTTTGTAGGTGGGTGGTCAAGACTGCATTGATTTCACAGGACGATGGATACTTGATTTTCATTCCAGAAATACCCGTAGTCCTGAAGATACTTAGGCCAGTAATAGGACTTAAAATATGCCAAAGTTCTTCTCTCCAGCCTGTTCTCTAAACCACAGACAATGCAGCAAAAGATACATACTGCAACTGTTAAATATGAATAATTATACTGATTGCCAAGCGCTCACAGTTAAAATAGTGCATGCTCCCAAACTATCAATGACTACACTCCATTTATTTTCCCAATTTTGTTTATTTAAATATGACTTGGCCAGAAGAAGAAAAATGCTAGGATGTATTTTTCTTGAGCCTGAAATCAATGGATCATGACTGTTTATAGAATGGGGTATCTCTCAGTGTCTTTGCTTTTACAAAACAGTACGCACTCCCAAAACTCTCTGATGGTCACTGCAGTGGCCACTTCTAATTTCAAAGAATAGGAGCAACAGCAAAAGAAACTAAGACATGGAGACAAACCAATACTAAAGCCTACTCAACCCGAACCTAAACACCACCACAGATACACTAAGGTAACAAGAGTGGTCCATGATAGAGAAGCCAGATTCAGCTGATGGCAGGTTGGCGACCTTGACTTCTGAGCACTAATGCTCCCCTCTGTGTTCACTCAAATATGACCCCATAAGCACTTACTCTATTGCTAGAAATGGACTCTTTCTAAATGGTAGGGCTAATCCAATTACTCCCTTCCGTTAACTCCCCAATTCCTAGAAGATATAATTTTCATTTCTGAAGTTCATATATACAATAAGCTTTAACCAAATTGGACTATGTTTCTTTGATATATCAAGGTTCCCTTCCTCTGGGCCTTTACCCACACTACACTTTCTGCATGGAAATCCCCTATTTCATCTTTGCGTCTTTACATGTCATCCAGCAAGCCTTTCCCAGATCCACCTTTGCATTTCCCCTGATCCTGTGGCACTTTCCTTCTCTCTCAAGCTCTTTACCGTCTTCTGGGATAGGAATCCCTTGCTGGGATGGTTCCTGTCCCCTACCAGATTGAAAACTCTCCAAGGACAAAACTTGGATTTGCTTGTCTTCGCTTAAAATAGGTTGTAAATAATCTGTTTTTGTTTTTTGTTCTGTGGACATCAATTATTATTATTTTTTAATCTCCATTGACCTTCCCTATGTTAGATGATTAGCGGATTCTAAGGGGGAATAGGATTCTTGGTGTTGAAGGGTAATCATCGTCTCCTGTCTCCACAGAGAATTTATGAAATGGTCATGACCATATCACAAGCATCAAATAAATATCTGGTTTAGACGATTAAGTTGCTGCTCTCCAGAGTGATTTAAGATTTCTAGGGGGAAAAGGAAGGGAACTGCAACTAGGGTTTGTCTAGTGCCTACTAATGAGCAAAGTATTTTGCTTAATACTCTACAATGGCAATACCATCAGTGAATTTACCAGAGACCTACAAAGTGCTATGTATTGTTCTCTCAACCCTTTAATGGTCCTTCTGTCTTCAGTTCTCTTACTCTATAGATAACAAAACTGAGGTTTGCAGAATTAGTAATTTGTAATTTGCTCAAATTAGTAATTTGCTCAAAGTCCTGTAGCTAAGTAATGGAACAGAATCCAAAATCAAGTAGAATTCCAAAGCCCATTTGTCATTTGAACATAATTTTCTGAATGGTTTTCATTAGTGCAGTTAAGGATTAATTGTATTAATGTTTCAGTTGTTTTAAGGCTATTACAAAGAAGAAAAGGCCAAAAGTTTGAAACTATATGCAGTTATTTTATGAAAAAATAGCTTTGGGCTCGTAGAAACTTTAGGGTCATACATACAAACCAATAACGACAGCAAGGTGATATGATCTATATTCAAGGGGCAACTGGAGTTTGGGAGAGAGAAGACCTTATTGTGCTTGAAAGTTGGGGATGATTTTATACAAGACAGACACCTGATATGAGCTTGGCTAGGAGTGAGAAGTGAGAAAGGAAAGAAGGAAGGTGACTTGGTTTTGGTAAGACAGGTGTTGTGTGGCAAGGAGAGTGGTTGATGTCCAGGAAGGGACCTGAACGACAAGGACTCTAAACTTTGTACAAGTTTCTCCAACTCACAATGTTAACAGACTTTGTCTGGGCAAAGAGGACTTTGGACAAGTTCTTTATCTTTTTCCAGGAGTCAAAGGGAACATTAGGACTTGAAGAATATGGATTGTTAGGAGTCCTATAATGAAAAACAAAATAACAAAAGAAAATAAAACCTTCTGAACTCTGCATAATGCAGCAAGTGCAGCCAAACTGCTTTAAAAAAATTCATAAAATTATTGTTTGGAATACCTCTTGGGAAAAGCTAGTGTTGGCAATGGAAAACCACAGAGAATTTTAAGTAGAGGGCTAACACAGGGCTGTGTCTTAGAATAATTGTTCCAGCAGCAGTGTGAATTACAGATTGAAAAGAAACAAGGCCAGAGACAGGTGATTTTTAAGCTATGACATCAGTACCTAGCATATCTGGAATGGAGAAGCTCCTAATTCATGTTTATTAATTAGAATGAAATTTGTTACTTGACACATTGAAACTGCCTGTGTCCACAGAGGATAGCAAAGTACCTTTCCAACAGACTGAAAGCACCCAAAAATGTTTCAGGGGTAAATGTTTAGGGAAGATGAGAACCATTCATGGATGCTGGGGTAGGCCATCAAGAAAGGCCTGGTTAGCCTGTCCCTTCCTAGAGAAACCTTCCTGTCTCTGGAGAAACCTTGAGAAACAGCCTTTAGGTTCACTTCCCCACAAATACAGTCCTTTCCCAAATTTCTAATCTAGAATAGGAGGTCTTAGAATGGCCTTAAAGAAGTCACAAACTGCAAGACATTGCTAGGATCCTGGCTGGATGGGAGGCCAAGGAAAACCCCCTGCTGTTTACTGTGTGTTGGGGGACCAGACTCATCTACATGAAGGAAGGTGCACTTCTCCAGTGGGCTCTTCTCTCCATCTTTCTCCTTTATTTCCTACACCATCAGCATGAGGTAGACAGCGCTACAGCCATTTCATGGATAAGGAGACACATTCCCAGGTCATCTTCCTGTCTCACTGAATCCTCACAACAACCCTTCAAGACATACTTCTTCACCCCCATTTTTTGAAAAAAAAAAAAAAAGAGGGAGACATTAAGGCTGACCAGCAAATGGGGAGCCAGGATTCTCACTCAGGTTTCCTCTACTTCAAAGCCCTCGGATTTCCTTGTCTTCTCTATTTGGTCCACTTTGAACAATAATGACTTGAGAATCATTGATTTAAATTTTAAAAATACTGTGTAGACTGTAGAATGTAGAATGGCTAAAATTAACAACACAGGAAACAACAGGTGTTGGTGAAGATGCAGAGAAAGGGGAATCCTCTTGCATTGTTGGGGGAATGCAAGCTGGTACAACCACCCTGGAGGATAGTATGGAGGTTCCTCAGAAAGTTAAAAATAGAGCTACCCTATGACCTTGCAATTGCACTAGTAGGTATTTACCCAAAGGATACAAACATACAGATTTGAAGGGGCACATGCACTCTGATGTTTATAGCAGCAATGTCTACAGTAGCCAAACTATAGAAAGAGCCCAAGTGTCCATCAACAAATGGACATATTATGGGAGATTATTCAGCCACCAAAAAGAATGAAATCTTGCCATTTGCAGTGATAAGGATGGAGCCAGAGGGCATCATGCTAAGTAAAATAAGTCAGTCAGAGAAAGACAATGATTTCATATGATTTCACTCACGTGTGGCATTTAGGAAACAAAACAGATGAATGTGTGGGAAGGGCAGGAAAAAAAAAAGAGAGGGGGAGGGGCAGGCAAACCTTAGAGGCTCTTAACACTAGAGAACAAACTGAGGGCTGATGGAGGGAGGTGTGTGGGGAATGGGCTAGATGGCTGATGGATGTGAAGGAGACACTTGTGATGAGCACTGGGTGTTATTTATAAGTGACAAAATATAAAGTCTACTCCTGAACCCAATATTACACTGTATGTTAACTAACTAGAATTTAAATAAAAATTTGGAAGATGAAACAATAAAGAATATTATATAAAGTTTATTTGAAATGAAATAAAACTGTTGTCTCTAAATGCTTGAATCATGGTAGATATTTTGTCCTCTCCTTTTCCCCTCTTTCCTCTGTACTTTTCTACAGCTGAGAACTCCAGGAGGAAGTGGAGCAGGCCAGGGGACTGGCACAAACATAGCCCATGTTTTCCTAAGGGATGACCCATGAGCCCAGCTGCCATCTTGATTCTGGCTGCCAGGAGCTGCTAAGGTTAAAGGGCACGTGAGGCCAGTCTACAGAGATGCTTTCCATGCACAGCAGAGAGAGTAGTGCACAGCTTTTGAAAGGCAGGGAAGTCGGGTTTGACCAAGTGTTTAGCACATACTAGATATTTGATAATTGTTGACTCAACTGAACGTAATGTTTTTATACACTGAGGAAAAATTTCCTCTCATTGCAAACAATGATAGCTCTACATCCTACTGCAATAAAATAAGCAAACCTTGAGATTCTATCTGGACCGTTCAAGACTTATGGTATAGTCATGAGAAATAGCTAAAAAATAAATGGCTACATGAGATAAGCCTTGATTTAACATCACTAATTCACTCTTCCCTGAAAGGAATTCAACACTGGGAGCTGATAGGGAGACATGACATCTAAACAGATAATATTTACTCTGGCATAGCAATACTAAATCACATTATCTGACAATCCTCGGAGAATGGCCTTGCAATGTCAAGACAATGGGAAAATGATTCGAAGTCAAGTTCATAGAAATCTAACTTTGATGTTCAAAATAATGAATCTGTCTCCTTGAATGCTGATAGGCAGCTAAGTATTAGGATCCAAAATGATTACACAGGATGATAGGATACTTCTATGAAGATGATGGGGGTTAAAATTAAATGGATTTGAGGCTATTTTAATGTATGATCACATTCCGACATCCCTTAAGCAACTTCCACACTTATCGCCCTCCACACATTATACCAGGTGCCAGGGTACCAAAAGGAGGGCATGTGTGGTCCTTGTCATCTAGGGTTTCCAGGTCCAGTGAGTGATGGCTGTTACAGAAGCATGGACAGGGCCCTGCTGGAGGCCCATGCAAGAGCCCTCCTCCTGTAAAGGGTATCAGACACTAGTCGGGAAGGATGAGCAGGAGTTCGTGAGTGGAGGTGTGTAGGAGGGGTAAAAGGCATTCTAGGCACAGGTTTAGCAATGAGAAAAAAGAATATGTTCAAGGGCTGATAAATATTTAGTAAGCCAGAGCACAAGGCAACCGTGAGCAAGTGACACAGAGAGGATGGAAGGGCAGGCTGAGGTTGGATTTAACATTTTATAACAGATTTCAAATGAGGGGCGACCAGATTAAGAGCTGCGTTCAAGGTCTCACAGAGAGCAGATGGGAGTCAAGGCCAGATCTAGGTGACTGGGAAGCCACGACGCTCTATCGAATACCACTTTCAGATTAAAGGAATAAGGTGTGATGCTGTAGTTCAGAGGCAACAAGGCATCCCAGACCTCCAGCTTGTTTTGGATGACCCTGCTGAAGGAAAGAAATAAAAACTGACCCAGATCACTCCCTGCTCATTATTCCACATGCTTCTCGTACTTGCTCAAAGACCTTGGTTTGATTTCATCTGAGTCAGCCCAGGCCCACGACTGCCACAGGGGTGAGTTCTGACCCCCTTTCATGAAGGCTTAGTCATACCCCTGTCCAATCCATGTGTACAAGATTCACACAGGGTACCTGCTGCTTCCTCGTAAGGGCAGCCTGTCACAGACTGATGCAGCCAGACAGGAACACGGCGTGGGAAGCCCATTAGTGCCAGATGACCCACATCCCAGCTAACTCAGTGCTGTCCTGAATATATGAGCCCTAAGAGTGTCCCTCCATCATATAGAGAGAATAAGATGAATACCATCCCCCCCACCAGCGCCAATCACAAAGGCATAAAAGACACACTATCTCCACCTCTCAGCCTCCCCACTGAGTTCCCCCAACCCCTGCACTGCCACCTGGATCCTGAAATGGTACCACTGACTACTCTCTGCCATCTGCTCCATCCTGTAACACCTGTAACAGACAAGAGCTGGCCAGATGACTCAACGCCCTCCTGCTGTGGAAAAGCAGAGCCAAGAGTCTCCTTCTGCTGGGGAACCTACCTCACTACTCCCCGGTGAGGGCAGGCACACTGGAGTCTGCATTTATGGAGAGCCTGCTCCTAGCAAGGTAAACATACATTTACTAGGGAGGAATCTGGAGTCCCAGAGCTCTCAAGGAATTTCTAGCATTCTTCTCCCAAGAGCTCTTTGGGCTATGTGTGGCAGAGCAATGTGTTCTCCATACATTCTTGCGTTCAGTGTAGCTTCACGTTCTAAGATGCCAGATGCTCTGCCCACACAATGTCCTAAGGAAGCCCCAATTTCCTGCGGGAAACCCAGCCATCTCTTGGCCTGCCATGGAGCCTAGGTCATTTTAATATCAGTTCCTTCCACACTGAAATGAACATAGCTGGGCCGAATACTGCGGCCCTGGGAGTTATGTCAAACCTCTAACGTAGTGATTCTAGTGAAATGTAACATCATTGCCAAGTGCAGAGGACAATGTGCCTCATGGGTGACTTTTACATCCAGCTCTGCTATGTTGGCTGTCCCCATGGTACCTCGATGACTTTCAGCCATCGGCTGCTTGCCTCCATGTGCACGGAGATGAAGGGACTTGGGGAGATAAGCAATGGGCCTTTGGAGGGTAAGTATGCTCACAGGCCAGAAGCGGTGCCAAGTGGAAGTACTCTCCATGGTGCTCTGAGTTTTTCTGGCTTTCCCCAGAGACCATGAGCACTAAGCCATCCTCCACAAGGCTGAGCCAAGAAAAGAATGGAATGGAAGAGTCCCTTTGGAACAGGATCCTGCCCGCTACCTGGTAGGCCATCTGAGTGCCTGCTGTAATCAGAGAAGCCCCTTTTTGAATTAGGAAAGACTGCAAGGTCACTGGATCCATCCCAGGGCAGCAGACCCAGAGTGGGCTGTGGGGAGCACTCAAAGAAAGAAAAAGCCAAGCCGGCATTCTTAGAAAGGCATTTACTTGGTCATTAGCCATAAGAAATCATTTCTTTTCTTTTCTTTTCTTTTTTTTTCTCATCTCTTTTTACCCTCCCACACTTGCTGTCACCCCCAGCACCCTATGTCCAGGTTGTCTTTTAGGGAAGAATGCGATCTCGCTTGTCTCTGTTCTTCAGACTTTTTTGTTACTTTGTTTCACTGATTTTTTTCCCCACATAACACTGCAGTAAACCACTTCGTGGAGGCCAAAATGTTTTACTACACAGATACATGTTTGTATTTAAAAATCTTTCTTTTTTCTGGGAATCTTAAAAAACAAAAGTGAAGGGAACATAAAGGAGATGTGCTCAAAAAACCAGAATGAAGTCAAGGAGTCAGTAAACCTTTTAAAGAGAAGCAGAGGGGAGGCGATATTTGAAAAGAATTTAGGGTAGGAAGTTCATATATTTTAATGTCTCAAATATAGGTGTGGAAATAGCTTAACTCTGATATGTAGCCATCCGGGGTGGAGGACTTATATGCCAGAGATTCTCTACCAGGAAAAACTCTGGGACCATAAAAAGAAGGAAAAGAAAGGAATCTGAGGGCCCTGCTTCAAAAAAGGGCAATACTGGAGGACTGTCCTCCTCTGATTGGATAGGAAGCAGAGCTGCCCCACAGAAAATTCAGCCGTCAGCTCCACACCGAGGCCCACACGAATGGAATAATCAATAACCCTTGCCTGAAATCATGTTGAGAACACAAAGAAAGATCTATTTCTGGAAAAGAGCAAAGAAGAATGAAACTAGAGATGAAGCCCCCAAAGGAGATGTCGAACTGTCCTGTTAGGAGGCAGAGACTCCCCGATAACTGGGCCTGCATCTGCGCACAGACTTTCCTACGCTTGGGTGATCTTTCCAGAACAATCATAAAGTGACAGAGCATCCGACTCTGTCAGAAGTCAGCTCAGCATGCAATGCGGACCATCCAACTAGATCCGGCTTGGCGTGATGCAGAGTTAAAGCCTGACTGGATGTTAAAGGTAGGAGCTTTAAGAAACCGTTGTCTCTATACACATCAAAAGGTAAAGCTACTTGTTTATGATTAACCTAACTAGCCCATGGTCTGCTCTGAATGACGGCTGGAGATGGATGGGTGAGAGCTAAGGGAAATGGAAGGAAGAGACCAGTAGGGAGTGGAGAGGAAGGTATTGGTGACTTTGTGTAATACAAATCACTAGAGGATGACATGTTCAGAATGATGCCTTCTCTACATCTTTCTGAAAGAAATTGCTTGCTTGATTTAAACCCATGTAGCACTGAAACTCATGCCTCTATGTTATCATTGTTTTATAGGACTGAAGCATAGGCTTTAAGGTATTAAAAGCTATGCAGAATATATTAAGCAACAGCATCATCTTTCATTAATCTCTACACAACCCATTTCTATGATCCTTGTACTTTCTGGGGCCTTCCGCTCTTCTTTGAAGTCTCTCTTAAGATTTAAGCTCTCCTCCAAGGTCCACATTTCCCTATAAACTCGATTTAAAAGATAGAAGAATAAAGTGTTTATCATAAATCTAGTTTCCAATCCCATCTTGTTCCAGTCCATGCGTCACAGTTCTGCCTGGAGGGTTCAGAGATTTCACTTCTGAAATGAGGTCAAATTTCACTTCCTCACACCTTACCTTGGAAGCCCGGAAAGAGAAGGCCGTGGACTTGGTGTCTGACTTCGCCCGGTCCTGCAGTAGAAGGCCTTGGTCCTCTGTCAGGGCCAGGTAGTGGCCTGTGGTGATATGCCGGAGCCGGAAAGCCTGGCCCCATCGGATGTTACTGCCACTCCAACTGTGCAGAGAAAACAGCCGGGAAACTCAGTCTATTTCAATGTCTGTCCTGGGCTTTCTTCCACATGCTAGCAGAATTCTAACCCCTCTGCGGTTTATCCTCTTAAGGGCCAAAGTGATAGTCTCCTGGCTTGCTCTAGGATTTCAGGTGTCCTGACAACTCAGTGTGGTACTTCTCTTGGGGCCTCTCAACACCAACAAGGAGGCACCTTCGTGCGCTGTGGATGGAAATGCAAACTGGTGTAGCCACTGTGGAAAACAGTGTGGAGGTTCCTCAGAAGACTAAAAAGAATTACCACTTGATCCAGTAATTCCACTTCTGGGTATATACCCAAAGAATATGACAACACTAATTCAAAGAGATAAATGCACCCCTATGTTTACTGCAGCATTATGTATAAGAGCCAAGATATGCAAGCAATCCGAGTCTCCAACCATAGATGAATGGATTAAAAAGATATGGTGTGTGTGTGTGTGTGCACACGCACATACATATACACAACAGACTATTATTTAGCTATCAGAAAAGAATGAGATCTTGTCATGGATGGATCCAGAGAATATAATGTTAAGTGAAATAAGTCACTCAGAGAAAGACAAATACCTTATGATTTTCCCCATATGTGAAATTTAAGAAAACAACTGAACAAAAAAAAGACGAAAAATAGACTCAAATATAGAGAACAAACTGGTGGCTGGTAGAGTGAGTTGGATGGGAGGATGGGTAAAATGAAGGGGATTATGTTACACTAATCTTAGTGAACACTGAGTAAATGTATAGAAGTCTTGAATCATATTGTACACCTGAAACTAATATAACACTGTGTGTTAATTATACTTCAATAAAAATAAAAGGGGGAAAAAAAGGAACACCAACAAGGAGGATGATCCTGGGACAAGTCAAAGATTTAATGTAACGGCAAGTCCCAAGCATCCAATTTTCCCTTCACTCCACTTTAGTTTCCTGATATAAAACAAATAAACAAATACAAAAAAAGAATGCCGTATAAGGGAAACTTGTTTCTGGAAAAGCAAGGCCATCCCTAACGTACTATCTCAACTCAAACATTTTGCTACCACAAAGAAAGCTATCTTCAAAGCAATGGTAAAAATATTTGTGCAACTTACACTCGCCAGGGAGAGGCAGATAATAAAGTGTGCGTGTGCGTGTGTGTATGTGTGTGTGTATGTATTAGAGGGTGATCCATTCTGTGGAAAAAAAGTGAAGCAAGATAAGGTGATTTAGATAAGGGAGACCTCCCATTGAGTGGCAACCTTTCAGTGGTGCTACATCAAACTGTTGGCATTCAACAGATGTTATCTAGAGGAGAAATCATCCACTGAATAATTTGAAACTCATTCTCTTTTGAGTTAGAATAAAATCTTTAAGGTAGAATAAAATCTCATGGTTAGGCCTCTGGGGAAAAGAACAACCATAACTGGAACTATACATACATATATATCTTGACTTTTTAAAAAAGTCCATTAAGCAAGGTTTAATATCCTGAGAACAGGAGTATGTCAGAGCAAGCATTTTAACAGGGCTAGAAAGAGACTATAAATGCTCCAAGCCAGCTACCAAGTGGGTACTCCTTAAAAGCAGTATTCTTTAAACCAGTAACCTCCAAAGAGTTTCTCAGTAAAAAACGTATATGTACCTACATGTGTATGTATGTAAGTTCTAGTATTTTCCTCTGATCTATAATGGGTTATCTTGGAGCCCACCTTGGGGGCATACACCCTCATGAGAGAGACATGAACTGTGAACATACATTCAGAGGGAGGCTGAGAGAGCTGGCAGGAAGAGCAGAGAAGGAAAAGTAAACAACTGTCCCTTCTCTGTTATCCCAAGCATTTAGTTTAGCTCTAGCCTGACTTGCAATCCCTCTCGGCAAAATAATGGCTCAGAACTTCTGGATCCCCCTTCATAGCATGACGTTTGGAGACCACATGTTTTTACTCAAGCACACAGCTCAAGTCTCAGCCTCCTGTTCCTTCCAACCAGGTACAGTATGGTTTCTGACAAGTCCGGTAAATACGGTTTCCCGCACAGCTACCTCTCTCGTGGTAGTTTAATCTTCTCTGCCACAACCACTAGTTTCATTTAAAGCTAACATTCCACTGGAACCAACACAATTACTGAGAAAAGAAACACTAGCTGGGTTGCAGAGAATCTGTTTAAGAAAACAAATGGGAGAAGTACTTTGATGGCTTTCAGCAGACATGTCCAAGCTCGCATTTTATAGCCTGGCTGCCACCAGAGGAAGGGGGCAGGAGCCAGGGGCTGAGTGCAGGGCCATAAAGCCCTCTGGCTTCAGAATCAAAACAGAAGTCTTGGAAATTTTAATTCTCTCATATTCTCTCTCTCTCTCTCTCCCTCTGTGTGTGTGTGTGTGTGTGTGTGTGTGTGTGTTGCTGTTGTTTAAAATCAAAGCCAGGAAATTTTCAAAACTTCATTCTGGGCCAAGAAACTTTTGAGAGTTTGCCAGGTGATGTGGAATAAATGAAATTTTTAAGAGAATGGGCAATATAGGAAAATAAAGTAATCTTGAGAAGACCAGCACCCTGACCCTCCATTACCTTATCCGAAGGGGTTCCACTCTCCACAGAGATCGGGCTCGTGTCCCAGCTCCCCCAGCTTCATAGAATATCCTCCTGCGAGCAGAGTTGGAGATGAGCTCCACTGAGCAGGACACTGATCAGCACTGGGGAGGGAACAGCTCCCTGCAGGGGCTGTTCAAATCCTCCCGAAGTCAGCAAAACTGAGCATGAGTCAAAGAGAAGCAGGAATTTCCAGGCTCAATCTCTTAAGAGGGAAAAAAGGTGCTAGAGGGGAGGGAAGTGCTCACTACATAGAGATCGAGGACACTCGTGGACCATCAGGTGTACAACAAAAAGGCTTGTCCCCATTTCCACATCAGGAATCAAAACAGCCTCATCAAATACTATCAGAGCAGATACCAAAAGCTCGATTTTTTAGGTTAAGTGCCTTGTAGTTTTACATCTCTCAAAAATGTATCTGTACTTTTCAAAAACGTATCTGTCCTTTTAAAACATGTAGGCAAAAAAGTATGAATTTATTTCCATTATTCTAGGAAGTCTGAAGCAAAGCTTTATGTTCAGCTGTTGTAGTGTTCATAACTTTATCACTGTACTGTTCTTGCATAAGGAAAATCTTTTAATTTTTTAATAACCTTTTAAATAAAGTGTTTATTTTGGAATAATTTTAGGTTTACAAAGAAGTTGCAAAGACAGTACAAAGAATTGCATACTTTCACTCTGTGTCCCCTCATGGGATCTTGCATTATATGTAAGATGTACATGTCACACTTGTCAAAATGAAGAAATCAACATTGTTAGGTCATGACTAGCTAAACTCAAGGCTTTACTTGGATTTCAGCAACTTTCCATTAGCATTTTTCTTCCCGTTCCAGGATCCAATCCCGGAATACCACAATGCATTTCACTCTCCTGTCTCCCTTGTCTCCTCTGGTCTGTTCTTAGACTTCCTTTGTTTTCCATGACTTTGACAATTTTGAGGAGTTGTGATCAGATATTCTGTAAAATGGCCCTTGATTGGGTTCTCCTGATGTTTACCTAATGATTAGTAAACTCTGTTTTTCATTCCATACAACAGGGACAGACCTACCTATGTAAATGAATGAATCTTGTTGAAGAGTATAGCTCATGAAGAGTGGTCCCAGATTACCTGGTATATGGAATCCAGATCCTTTTTGAGAATTTTGTGACCTTAGATCAAGACCGATCACTTAACTGCATTTAATTTGACCAATTTCACTAACTTAAAATCCCACCACAGAAGATTTTTGTATATCATAACTGAATCACTTGAGCCCCAGAAGAATCTTGATCTAGATTTTGAGACAACAGGTAATCAATAGAGGTGAGGAGAAAATGTGAAGTTCTTATTTTTTATCTGAAGAAGTTCCATAATTAGGAGTTGGTTGAAAATACCAGCTTGGGAGTCAGGCAGACTCGAGTGTGAGTCTGTGAGCTGTGTGATCTTGTCAGGTCCCTTCACAGCTGTGTACTTGGTTCCGTCATCTGTAAAATGAGCCTAATTCAGTTACATAAGTCCCAGAATGGTTGTGAGAAGTCAATGCATTTTTTTGACATGCACAAAGATGTTCACAGATGTACAAAACACTGTGTGGTACGAATTTATCCAAACCTTGTTTAAATACAGATGTTTCTATCATGCATAGAAAAACACATGACACAGAAACACAATGAAATATTGCCTTCATAGTGGCTACCTCCTGGTGGTGGGATGATAGAACCCATTCTAAACCTTTTTCAAACGTACATGTGATCAGCAAACACACAGTAAATATTAAGAAAGAAATCCTGTGTAGCTCGAGAGCTCTAACTGCGCAAGTGTCCCTATGCTCGGTCTAGAACAGTAATGATACCTCACAGGTCACGCATGCAGACTTGCTGAGGTTTTCACCCCTGCTTCTCCCCACTCAGTGAGAACAGAAAAGGCCTCTCAGGTGAAGAGGGTAGAACAGCTCACCCTAGGTCACAGGAGTAGAGAACTCTCTCCCTCTGACATCTGAGGAATTCTCGAAGGTTTGTCCCTCCCACCCGGGAAATGCGGGCAGCTAGCTCCATTTAATCTTGTAAGGTTACAGAGGTTGAAACAACCTATTCTCGTTCTCTAAAACAATTACCCAAGGAGAGGAGTAGAGTGGGTGGTGAGCTGAGGTGCTTTGAAAGCTGGGCTGACAGCTCACCCTCGGCTGTAAGACGTTAAGAGTCTTACCCCAGGGGGCTTGACAAGCCAGAGACAGAGCCAAAGACCAGAGCTCAGGCTGCTAGATTGCTTCTTTCAGGTTTGCACCCTGGGACAGTTGGCCTTTTCCACCTGGCTTGCTTTCAGGCTTTAGAAGGAATAGAAATGATTTCCTCTGGAAAGTCATTTCCCTCCCTGTGGCATCACTTGCGTGCCTGAAGGGCTGCTGGCCTCTTTTAGTGCATTCCTGATTTTCTATTCTTTTGAGTTCTCCCGGATTTCAGTATTCCTGGCCATCCTGGCCAGTTCTGAGGATCTATCTGAAGACACAAGACAATGAGGGGGCTTATCACTCGCCTCACCAAGACGGCCAATGCCATAGCACCCTCCTGGGATTGAGAGACCAGCTGATACAGAAATGCAGGGTCCAGTATAATGAACAGCTGCTTACTTACCCCTTCATGCTGCCTTACAAAGTCTAAACCCCTTCATGCTTCCTTATAAACAAAAGGAATAAGGTTTTTCATATGTGAATTTATTTCCCCCCAGAGACAAATTAGATCCTGCGGAACCCTCCACCAAGGGAAGGTCACTTTTGCCATATTTCAAAGATGGCATGCAATGCCTGCTTCAGGGTGCCCATTTGGGGAATTCCCGTCCATCTGTTTCACTCTCCCTAGCACCTCCTTTCAAATACTTGTGCAGTCTTTCCTTTTATTCAGGCTCTTGTTCAAGTACTTGACAGGAATGCGACCAAATGACAAGTTTCTCCAGGCAGAGTTTCTGCCCAGGATGTTTCTATTTTGGTTCTAAATTTAATGACAGGTATGTGTGTGTGTAGGATGGGGAAGGGCAGGTCAAGGGTCATGCACAGGATTATCATTTTATTTTTTCCAAATTCCTGCCCTTCAAAGAAGAACTGGAATGGGAAGAAAGAACTAGCATGTTCAATGTGTTCCATCTTAGATGTAGCTAACTGCAAAACTCATAAAACTTCAGGTCTTTATTTACCTGCAACTCTTCCCTTTAATGCATAATAAGATATTAAAGAGACAGTACATGAGCTCTTGCATAATTTTACTGTTTCAAAGAAAAAGGAAAGGGACAATCACAATTGACTAGGATCACATGACATTATTTAGGGTATGGAATCTTAATTCTAAGATCAGCCTAATGCCCTTCCTCAGAGAAAACTGTCAGTTTATTGGACCAGTGTCACGGAGTCAGGGAGTGAATTAATTAGGCACTTGCCATGGGTCTGTGCTTTATGTGTACTAGGTCACATCTGGTTCCCATGGAGAGAGATTCAGAGGACAGAACAAGCAGGAAGAGACTCAGAACAACAGGAGTACAGACTGCCAATGCATGGTTTCTAAGACACACATTAACACATTCAAAGGCACTGCTCGGCTCCTTAAGGTCCTTTTAGTTCATCAGTTAAGGAACAAGCCATGGCTGGAGAGTTAGCCACATGGTTTCTAGGCTGCCATCTGAAAGTAGCCAGTATATGACCTTTGGCAGGAGCCTGACCTAGATGCTCTCTTAGCTGTGAGGATGTGATCCCATGTATCCAATGAAGTAAAAGAAATGTAGCTAGCAAGGTTCCCATAGGCATTACAGAAAAACAAAGAATGTATTACCTTTGGGAGATCATGCCCATTGCTGTTACAAGTTCTGCTTAATGTGGATCCAGTTTTATTTTTTAAAAATATCTATCAGATTTCTATAGTTACAGGGGCCAAGCTATTTATACTCCATTCCTTTGATGCGAGACAGACTACTGAGGGACCCTTCAGTGTGAGTTTAAGGTCTGGATTAGTATCTTCCATCTCTTGGTTTTGGAATTTTTGAAAAGCACCCATTGAGTAGCCAAGCAGAGGACCACAGAAAGCACTACCCTTGGAAGTATCTTCAGAATGTTGCCGTTGGCACCATCCCTGCTAAATCCAGCTCCCGTTTCTCCAGTCCTAGTTGGTAATAAGCAAAATGAAATCACCCAACGCCACCTAAATGACGTCACACATGGGAGGTAGGGAGAGATCTGCCCTTCTGCCTTTGATGGTGAATATCTTAGGTACACAAACTCTCCAGAATGACTCACTTGATTTCTGTCACCGAATGGGTGCTTCCAGCTATAATAAATGCTACCAGAAACTGCTTATACAGAGCAGAAATCAAAGAAAAGGAAGGTACTGGGAAGCATTATGGAACAACTTGCCTAAGAACAGCATGTGCATCCAGGTACCCCTGTGAGAAAGTTTCAATGCACTGCCATTCCTGTCTCACAAACTAGATCCCATGGCTGTCCACTGACCAATGTTCACAGAATTCATCTGTGGCCATGCCCAAATGCAAATTCTTTACCGAGCCACCTGAGACTGGAGACGGGGGGAGGACGACGACGTTATCGGCTTACCTGTGCTGGGCATCGTTCTGGTCTGTAGATGGTATCGTCAAACACTCATCATGACCATGGAAGAGACGTACTACGTGCCCACCAAGTAGGTATCCTAGTGAGAGAATTATATTCTACTATGAACTTATGGGAAATTTAATGATGACAACACTGAGTTTAAAAAGGGTAAATTTGTGCAGGTCTGAGTCAGTTATGGAAAACACCAAGAAAGAAGCATTTGGAAAAATGTCAGATTCCATGAATTCTGGACTGAGGAAGAACAGACAAGAAAGTCAAAACAATTCTAACATTGAAAGTTAGATACGATTTCTGAGATGAGCAAGTCCAACATCAAAATGTAGGGTGAAAATAGTGTCAGCTCTATCATTAAAAGGAAAATGACATTGCTACTGTGAGGAAGATAAGGATCTTCCAGTTGCCTTGGATGAAAATATATCCAGCATGAAATTCTTGGGTAAGCTCTTACATTCTCTATGTGTATATTTTGTGGCAAAACCCCAACTAAACCGCAGTCGTGGTGAAGAACAAGGATGCTGGGAAGGAGGTCAGTAAAGTGTTACTAAGAGCTGTCTTAGGGGAAGCTACTTTTGAATGCATTTAACAGACACAGATCAAGCCTGGATGCTCATCGTCAAGCACCAAGGGGAGGCAAAATATCATTCCCGGGATCCCATAGTCTATGAGCCACTATCATTAAGCACTTAACTTTCAGCATAAGCAATCTCAATAGCCATGGAGTTGCGAGATGTATGGGAAACAATGAGCTTCAAGGACATGATGACCCATTAGTCTTCAAATAAATTCTGAGCCTTAATTCAAAGAACATACTGGGAGAGGGATTCCAGGCTGAGGTTTACCTTGTACGAAGAAATGGGATTTGTATCGCTTTGAATAAAAAAGAATTCTCTAGACTAGCCTATTCTCAGGAGACATATGGACTTAATACACTCATGTCTGCATCAGGACTTTTAAAAAAAAAAGTCACATAATTAAATCACTTTAGGGGCTACCAAACTATCTTGGGTGTTGAATTAACAGTAAGAATGATGAAATGAAATCATGCCAGAGGAGAAAGGGGATGTTTATCATTACATCTTGTACAGGGGCAGTGTGATAGTCCCATTTTTTTTTTTTTTTTGTAACCAGGTGAGGCAAATTCTTCTTAAACTTCTCTCAAATAGTCAGAAATCATTTCCCAATTTTCCTCTACCTTACTGTACTGACAGTTCCAGATGTATACCTTTCTTTGCATTAAAATCATTCATGATATACTGTAGGGGAATTCTTTTTTTTTTTTTTTAAAGATTTTATTTATTTATTTGACAGAGAGAAATCACAAGTAGGCAGAGAGGCAGGCAGAGAGAGAGGAGGAAGCAGGCTCCCTGCTGAGCAGAAAGCCCGATGTGGGGCTCGAACCCAGGACCTGGGATCATGACCTGAGCCGAAGGCAGCGGCTCAACCCACTGAGCCACCCAGGCACCCCCTGTAGGGGAATTCTTAACAGCCAATTTATTTAGAAAAATTAAAACTTTCCCCAGTCATGCTCTTGATTAAACTCTGTCATCTCATGATGGCGAGGTCATGCCCCACTTGGACCGATCATTTGCAGTCCTCAAGCTCTTCCAATCAATATTCTAATCATGCAGAAAAAACTGCCAAGTGCTGGTGTATCACAGCCCTTCCTAACTGAACTCTAGCCGGGCAATATTGGGGGAAAAAGGGTCATTATGAGGCTCACTTATGCTCTCAGGGCTGAAGTGGGCTCTCAAGAGGGGATGCTGAGAGGGCATTTTCTGCCTGGGCAGACGGCTCAAGAGATGAGCTATCCAGGCTGAATTACAAGGACACTCAACACATCGATAAGGACCTTTTTGACATGATTTGCAAATACTTCTTAATTAATCTCCACAAGTCGTCTGTTGGGACTGGGGAATCATTTTATTCCTACTGTGAAAATGAAAAATTTAACATGGGGAAGATCCAGTCCAAACCTCCCTGGGGAAGACTAAAACCCAGAGCTTCTTGATTCCTGACAGAGAGGGAATAACAATAGACTCAAGGTGGTGGGTTAGTTCTGGTGTAACAGGGGAGGGCTAAACACCACCTGCCTTTTTAAAGCCTTCCACACGTTGCTGACAGAGTTAAAAAATCTGTCATTTTCTGACAATTCAGCTTTGTTCTGATGTCTTCTGAAACTAAGGCAACACCTTGATGCCCTCATTTTCCCCTCTATTTTCAAACATCTTATCATAGAAGGGCATTTCCAGTTTGAAACTACTGGGTTCAAGATAAAAAATCTGGTTAAAGCTGTGGTAGGAGTAACTTTTTAAACATTCTGACCTTGCTGTAAAGTGCTAGAATGTGAGATGATAACCTATAGCAGTCACTGGCATTCGATTACTCTTTTCAGCTGCAACATTACCCATGAGTATGGTAAGTCCCGTATCTTTATTCTCTAACTTGAAAGGTGCATTGACTTTGCCTGGCTCCAAGAATCAGGGTATGTTGAACCAACTTTGATGCTCTTACTTCCACGGGAAAAATAAACTACTGAGAAAACTGATTACTGTTCAATGGCCCTCCATAAATACAAGTAAAAACAAATGGCCAGATACACTTTTATCATAAAGTCTTTCTTCCACCTGCATGGAGAGATGCTTTGGGGAGAAAGAGTACCAGCATCACCTTCTCAGAAAATAATCTCTTCTAAGACCGAAGTTGCCGAGGCTTAGACACTTCTAACTAGTAATCGTAAATATAAAGGAAAAGTCAGTGGGAGAGGGAGAATGCACAGCCAGATCCTGCATGCCTACAGTACCCCAAAAGTGGGCTCTGAAGGATTAAAAGGTATTGTCAGGAACGCCCCTGTCATCAGAAAGCAAGACAGAAAAGAATCCATACCCACGTCAGGGAATGAGATTCAGGGGAACTAAAATCATGCTGGCTGCATAGCAAGACATGAAGCGGGACCTGGGAAGCAGCAGCAAATGTCAATATATACAGCTCAAGACAGACTGGACGGCTGAGGGCTGAATGCATACGGAAAAGCCCACCTTCTTCAACGCTACTTCCTGAGCATGTAGGATGTACATTCCAGAGTGTCTGCATAAAAGAGGCGTCCACTTGTACGTTCCCGTTTGACACGGAGAGATGCTGCAGCAGAAACAGAAATGAGACATTCTTTAAATCACCAGGCCAGTCCTGACAGAAGGAGCTCAACCTAGATTCTCAAGGATTAAATTAAAGAGTCTCCCTGTCATCAAGCTCTTTCTACACAGCCCGTGGGAGACTGCTCCGCCCATTCTAGAAGCAGCTTCAAAGTGGGACACTTTATTCAGGGAAGAAGAAGTTTCCAGCCACAGAGGTGGCAGACGACTGTTGACTCCTTCCCCTCAGCTGGATCCCTGATTCAACAGGAAGTCATAAAATGTCTCATCCCGTTAGAAGGGAATTCACAAATGGCAAAAATGACTCCGGCATTTGGTGTAGGCAAAATAAATTGCCCGCAGGATTGGTGCTGAGAAGCTTAAAAACTTTTGACACTTCTCTGATATTCGGACACCTGAGGGCTTGATGTCAGTGACGCCCAGTACCCTATCCTAAGATGCAAAGATCTTACCTGCATCTCTCAAGCCCTGTGACATGCCATTTGCCGAAACATTTTAAATTCTCCATTTCTCCCAGATCAGTTTATTTCCCTATATCCTGTTCTTTCTGGCTTGTTCTTTGCCGATCAAGAGCTAAACCGTGTGGGAAATTCACAGTAGCGGAGGCTAATGTAGAAGTGGTTTTCTCAGGAAGGGCCTGGAGCATTTTAGCAGAGTTGCTGGGCACAGTACCTTCATATGAAAGGACAACTAACAGTTAAATTCCAGGCCCCATGATAATGGGGCAGGGGAGAGAACTGAACAACCTACCTCTTCCCTATACTGTGCAAAGGATTCTTATCCTATCCAACTGACTGTGGCACAGTTCGCCACAACCATGAGTTCCTAAAGGAAAAATCTGAAAGCGAAAAGATGCCTCTTAGGAGGTACTTACAAGGTATCTTTCAGAGGACACGCTGACAAGAATGAGGTCATCACCAATTCGAACTTTCTCTCCTTCGGATCTCTGTTTGGAAGCCGGATGTATGGTCCACCAACAGGCTTCTCCTACACAAATGCTCCTTGAGTTAGTCATTGCTTCATGGAAATCAGTGTCCCTAATTCTGTCCCTCATTCTCCCTCTCCTGGTAACAATACCTCCAGTGCGCAGGCGCACGCATACCTACACTCCAGACCTCAGTCTCTATTTATCCCCATATCCACTTGACTACATCCATCACTTTTGTCCTCTCTGGCAACAGAAAGACAGTGTTTGGGGGAGAGTATTGGAGGTCAGAAACTATAGAAGCCTTTGAATATCTTTAAGACATAGAGAAAAATTCATTCTTCAAAGGCACTTACAAATCTTTAATTGACTTCACTGGTCTACTGACTACTTACATACTTTTATCTTTGCTACACTCTCCAAGAAATTCTATTAAAACGTAAGTAATTCTACTAAAAAAAAAATCAGATTTTCAAAAGGCCTAAATCTACAAAGACTAGGACAGCAGGTGGAAAGTTGATAGCAAAGAAGAGAAATGGACAATTTGGAAAAAGGAAAGGAGATAGATGCTTTCAGTGAAGAGAAAGCTAAAACCCAAGTCTTTATGAAAGTAAGAAAATGGAGGAGAAATTCTCAAGAAATAAGGTGATCCCTGCTGCATGTTTCACAGAAAGTCTCTGGAATTAGAGGGAAGTTACTTAAAAAGGTAGCAGCAGAAGATGAAGTTGAAAACAGAATTGACTAAAAGCTATTAAGGAAATTTTATCTCCTGGAATCCTTTCCTGTACCCTGCACGGCTAGATGACTCCTTCTCCTCTACCCTACAGAAGATTAGGAGTTACATCCGTGGAATGACCAACCATAAAAGTTCTGGTTTTGTAATACCAACAACTGTCAAACAAGGAAGTGAAAAGTACTGCAAAAAATAGAGAATCATTAAAATTTTATGTCCTTGTAAGTAAAACCCCAGCTCCTTTCCCTCTGCCTCTATGCCTCATACACTAGCTAGGATGGTAAATCTCCTCCTCCCTCACATTTAAGGATTCCTCTTTAGGAAAGCCAAACTACCCAAGATAAAATATACTTCTGTCCAGGTATCTCCAGTGAAATGCCTAGTCCTTGCCAGGTTAGCCAAAAGTGAGGCTTAACAGATGGCAAGCCACGGCCACACACACTCAGGGTTTCTGGTCAACTTTTATTGACTTGATTTAAAAATGAAAGAAGGATCACCTGATATCCAAGCCACGTCACTAACATGAACGGCAAGAACAAAACAGTGGGGAAAGAGACTTGGAGAAAGCAAAGATTATGAAGAGCCAAAGAAAACTTTTAAAAAGTCATATAATTTATAATTGCAGAGAGATAAGAAAAAGTTACATTCATAAAGCAGCAATGAAAATACTCATGAATGATTACTTTGGAGAAAAAAATCTTCAATCCTGAAAGAGAAAGAAAGAAACAAAAGGGTTATAGGATAAAGTTGAAAAAACCCTCCCCAAAGAACGAAGAGAAGCAGATTAGAAATACGAGTGAAGAGAAAAATAGAAAACCAATCTAGAGGATTTCCAGAAAGCATGAGCAGAGAAAACAAAGTTAGGAATTAACAAAGAGATAGTATTAAACATTTGCCAAAGCTAGAAGACAAGAATTCAGATTGAAAAGGCCCACAGATTCCCTAGCACAGTGGAGAGAGACCCACACCAGGGTCCATTCTCATGAGCCTTGGAACAAATAGGGTCCGTGCCCAGATGTATCACTGTGGAATTTCAGACAGAAGGGCAAAAGAGAAGACCTAAGTAGTTCTGAGAAAATATAAGCATGCCTTACATAAAAGATCGGGAATCTGAATGTAGATGTCTCAATATCCAGCCATAAGCTAGAAGAAAAGAAAACCTTCATGATGCAGCGGACAAACTATATTTCCAATGTAGAATATCATGAATTACTTGTGAAGCTGGAATTAAGGAACTTTTAGATGACAATTTACCTCCCTTTGATCTTTTCTATAAAAGCTACTAGATAATGGGGCTCCACCAAAGTGATGTGGTAAACCAATGAGGGGGGGTAAAAAACAAACAAACATGAGATCTGGGAAACATGGAATCTAGAAGAGAGACAAAGGAAATTTTCTGGATGATGGTGGATGTTTCAAGAAAAGGACACTAACAGAACAAGTGATATGAATGAATCTGATCACGGGAAAGTTTCAGTTCTACAGAGCAGTTTGAAATGAATGACTGGATCACAGAAAATCCAGTGAACAATTTTTTTTTTTCCCAACTCTCAAAAAGTCTAAAGTCATTTTACCTATGTAAAAAGAATGAACATATGGGATTTTCCCGGTATGTGCTCTAACACAGACCCCTGGTTTACATCTCGAGGCCAACTCACAATGGTGAGTGTGACACTTCACACATTTTGTAAATTGTTAGCCAAGATTGTCAACACCTTAGAGGAAATTATATTTTAAGAATAACACTTAAGCTGAAAGCACATCAACCTCAAATCCAATGCAAATAAAATCTTATTTTAAGGGAAAAAACTTAATGGGTGGAGGCAAGCCCACTCTCCTACTTTGTACAAAAATGAGAAGAGGAGAGACAGAGGTTCTCCTCAGGAATTCTCAGACATCCCCATGCACAATGCAGAGATGGCAGGTGCCCATGGTTTAATCTCTTGTGTTTTGTTTTTGTCTTTTTTTTTTTTTTCCCTCTAGATCCTCTGTAAAATCAGACAATTTGAATCATCCCCTTATGAACGGACACATTTTTGGAACACCATGGACTTTTGTCCTTTGACTACCCAACAATGGAATTTCCCTTCTTATTTGGGGAAAATGTCATGATAGTAAAGATTGTGTTCAAATTAGAATCGTCCTATAGTGTGATCTAGGATGTTTTCTCTGGCGTCTCTTTTTTCCTGTCTATTTTCCAAGTCTGGGTTTTCTACTTTAGAGCAGGTTCTACCCATCATTCACCCAGTAAACTCTCATACTGCTTGAGTGAACCTGAATTAGTTTCTGCCATTTGCAACCAAGAATCCCGACTTATAGGCCAACCTGTAAATGGAGCAGAAATTCCATACACTTGCCCTTGATGGATGGTCAGATTACCTATGAGTTTCCAGCCACAGAGAGCACCCTATACCCCAAGGCCAGCTGTTAGGTGTGTGGGATGATTGCAGCTATTGCAACATGGTTTTCTTCATTGAGATGAAGTATGTCTCCTTTCAACTTCTCACTACAGCTCCCTTGGTTTATGGAATAACCCACAGCAAGCCAGACCCTTCTTTGATACTGTAACTGAGTATGTATAGTTATACTGATCCTCTGTTCTTCATTTCTGGTTTCCAGGGAGAAGCTGCATCATCCTGGTCACCACCTCTCTCAGGATCCACCTCCTGTCAATATTTTTGACTGAACTCAAAACAAAACACACAAAAAAGCCAGTGTCTCCCAAGTATAGGACTGTGGTGAAGGCATTATGCTCTCTTTCATTCTTAGTTCCTATGTCCCTATCACACATTGTTTCCTTCTTATTCGCCTAAATTTTATCAAACCTGTTTCTTGACCCCATCAGTTGGTTGGTTTGGAATCCCAAATGAGGAACATATTCAGTATCCTTAAGCCCTTAGCACAAGACCCCAGTGATCAGGAGATCTGCGAATGTTGACTTACCTGTGGCATTTTCCCGTAGACCTACATCAAAGGCAAGTTTATCTGTCTGGGATCTTGATGTGGTCAAACATGTTAGATACTGTGGAACAAGAGCAGATGCTAGTGAAGTCATGCTCTTCTACTGGGTCTTGGCATCTCTCCACTAGCTGGCTTCCACTTTTCAATTCTGACATTGAATTACTGTAGAAAGGGCTTGTTTATTGTAGTCAAAGGTATATAACACTTCCAAAATATACTTTTGTAGTATATTTAAAATCTCAAAGATGTTCTTATGTGATGACCCAGTGATTTAACTTCTGGGACCATACACTACAGAAATATGTTTGAAATTAGTATTTCGAACATATTCAATCATATGCTTTATGAATTCAAAATATGCTTTATGAGTTCAAAAATACTGAGGAACTCTTATATTAGAGACAATATAAATGGAACATATACAACTAACAATAATGGAAAGGCTGATAAACTTTGGTACTTCATTTTATGAAATATGTTATCATTAAGAGTTTTTATCATGAGTGTGGAATAGCATGGAACATATACAACATAGTACACTTGCACAGGTAACAAGTATGCAAAATTTGAATACCTGGCAACTAGGCTAAAAGGAATTACACCAAACTGATAACTGAAGTTCTCTTTGGACAGTGAGAGATACCATGATGATTCCCCTACTTCTACCAAGTTTGTTTTTCAAACTTTCTATGAGCTGTGGAACTTCTCAGTATCTATGCTTTTTATTTTCAACTATAAAAATACATGTGCATGTAAAACTTAACAATGATATTTAAAATAACTTAATAACGGGGAGAAAACCCCCCTAGCCCATTCCTTGCCTCCTTTACTGACAGGCACAGCGGCTGACCTTGGAATTAGACCAGTTGGCAGATATGTGCTTAGAAAGTATTTTCTGAGTTATTCTTCTACTTCTCTGCAACAGGAAAATGGAGAATCACCCCACTGTCCACAGTCCTATGTCACCAGTTTCATTATCAGAGCTGCTCTTAAAAAGAACTAGCTAGTACAGAGTTTATCTTAACCATAAGTTGGATTTTTTGGGGGGGAGGGTCAGGACAGTAAATCTAATAATAAATAGCATAATCCTTCAGATCTCTACCATGTCGTTTGCCTGAGTTTTCAAAGCCATGAGAAATATGCTGTTTGAGGGTCGGGTCTATTTATGTAGGAAAAAACAAATATGGAGGTTTGATTTACCCTATGGATAAGCACCAGGTTCCAAAAGATACACACTCACTTCTCGATTCTAGACATCATCAAGATACAGAGTTTCCCACTCCCTAAATGTCCCCATTTCCACTCCAAAAACCTTCCATTTGGTCACTTTTGTTCTCTGTCCTTTGCTACGAAAGACTACAATAGATGAATGTTGAGGCTGAAAAGGTCAACTTCTTACCAGTGCTCAGGGAAAAAAAATGCTGCAATAAATAAATTATTTAAGAGGCAGCTGCTGCTGCCACTGCCAGTGTGACAGTTCAAGCTTTGAGATGAACTTTGCAGCATACTGCAGGTGTACACGTGTGAAAATGAAGTCTGGAATTGATGTAACATTTTCCACTAGGGCCAGACAAAGACAACAAGCCTTCCTCACACTGAGAGCAAGTGACGATGACAGATGCAGGGACAGGAGCAAACACGATGAGAGCTGACATGTATCATATTTGATTGGGATCATGATTATCCTCCTTAAGATGTCCTGCCCTATATCTGTTTTACAAATTGCATTGACTTAAAACTTGAACAATTTTTTATCAGCTTACATTGAGTTATCCCCATTTTAGTTGATTCTGTTTCTAGAGCCCTAACTGGTTACAGCCTGATGAGCTTTCTGGAACTGTTCTGCTCCATGTCTTCCTACTGCCTCTGGATTCAGGCAATACCTTCAAACAACTCCAGGACTGAAGGCAATGGATACAATCCCATTCCCTGCAGCTAGTCAAAAAGTGGCAATTTCACAAAAATCTCATCTGATTGATTTTTCTTCTATCCTGGCTATCCTTATATGCTCAAGAACTCCATCATTTTACAATTTATTTCTTCATCAAGTCAACAAATACGTATTGAGCATCTAGTATGTCAAGGCACAATCCTTAGTGGAGTTAGGTTTAGTGAAATTAAAAAAAAAAAAAGACAGGGTCTTCTGCCTCATGGAGTGAGGAGGAGGGTAGTCAGACATTAAGCAAATACATAACTGCAAAATGAGATAAGTTATATGAAGGAAACGCAAAGACAGCGTGTTCTAATTATTTACATTCCAAATTATTTCTGCTGTTAATATAATCTACAGGCTTGCTGGTTTCCTCTACCTTATCCCTTCCTTTTCCTTGTCCTCGAATGGTGAAAGCAGACATCCAATGTGCTTACCATGCCACTGAAGGAGTGCCTCAGGAGAATCGCGTGGCCATATAGCAGGGTCCTGTGGCCACCCCCTTGTGCTGCCTGTGGGGAAGGACAAGGAAAAATGTCAGCACCAGCTGCTGGTGGCCCCTCTGAGAGCAAAGCATGACAAGAATTCTGGAAGACAGACTACAAAGAAAAGAGCCATGGCAAAGCTCCCAAAGAATTCATTCTAGAAGTGAGTGGCCAGCCTACAGGCATGGGGGAGACGCGTGACCACAGCCATGCAACATCCCTGGGAGAGGGTGTGTGAGGCCAAATCTCCTTTTGGAAATGTCCCCTGCCTGGAATCAGCAGAAACCCCAAGCTATTCCACCAGAGAAGCATATAAATGAGATATGTACTGCTTACCTTCCTTTGAAACTTCTCAGAAGCGTTCAGAGTGAGAGAGAGAAACAAATGTGATGTCACTCTAGCCTAGCAACAGAAAAGCAGCTTGGGGGAGGCATACGGTCACATTCTGTACCCTGCGGTCTTTCCCCTTCAAGGCACTTGGCTTTCTACCCAATCAGTTAAATGGGTCCTATTCACCAGATCTCACCATTCCAGCTGGCTCTGAAACCCAGGACTTTCAATGGGCAAACCAGTAATGCAGAAATAGGTCCATCAATTGAGGTACCACCTGGTTCCTTCTCTGCCTCCCCGGGCAACCCCACTTGGGCTGTTCACTCAGTGGGAGCCAACCAGCAAGAGATGCTCAAGAGGAGAGGCAGCCCACCAGAAGGCCACTGTGTCTGCTGCTCTTCCCCGGAGTCAGAGTCACACATCGCTATCTGAACTGAATAGCACATGATCAGAGATGAAGCTGTTACTATGGAAAAAACTGAAATCTAGAAGAAATCCTACAATTTTGGGGCATCAACCTTTTCAACCTTTTACTGAAATCTCTTCCTATCCTATCTTTCCTATCCTATTCCTATTCCTACCCCCTCAGAGGCAGTCAAATAGTTTTGATCACACACCCCTTTTAGGAAAAAAATATTTGAGCACAGGACCCCATCCCTAATGCATAAAAACATTTGAGCAGAGGACCCCATCCTTAGCACACAAAAAAGCATCCAAACACTGAGATGAAAATGAATCCTAAAGAGAAATTCTAACACTTGCCTTCTATATGCCAAGGGGACCTCTTATGGCCCTTATTTTATTTAGACCCACGTACCAGCAGCCCCAGAGGTGCTCTGAGGTTCTGCTCCTCTCCTGTGCCTACCCTCCCTCAGAGCAACAAGCAACAAAGGGGAAAGCGGGGGTATGGAGAGAAGGTGCAGGTCTGAATAATAAGGTCTAGAGTCATTTTATTTCAACTCTATTTGGATTAAAAGAATCACTCTGTCAAAGAGATAATCTTTTCATGTCATACTAGGAGGCTAAAGAAAAGAAAAATGATAGACGTGGTATCATGTTTTTTGAAAGGCAGATAACCATATATAAATGGGGCTGTACTCTCCTCAGAGCTTGGAGAGATTTAAGGGCTTCCCAGGCTTCGATACGATGGAGGAATTAAATGTTCTTTGTGCTATTTCCGAATTTCTTGAAATCATTCGAAGTAACTTCAGTTGCTGTATTAACAAATGTGTCAACGGCTATGTTAAAATTAGTCACACCAAATAATTTATACATCCTGTCATTCTGATATTTTCCTGGCACACCTGCAATATTAGAAGCTAATTGATAGCACATGATGACTTAGGCGTGGGTGTGTGCTCCCAAAACGGTTCCGTGTCTCCAGCTAAACTACTGACTAAGCAATATGTCCTGGTGTTAACCATGGGTCACACCCCCGTCTTTGTTCCCATCAACTCAACGAGTAACCTTAAAAAGAGTCCAGCATCGCTGACCACAGAAAGTGGCACGGGAGAGGTCCGTGCTCCTCCTCTTCTCTGGCACTGCTGGAAACCTCTCCTGGCCCTCGTGTCCTTTATTATAGTGTCAAGAGAAAAGCAGAGAGACGAAGTCCAGGTGCCCCACTGGGACTGAATGCGACAGCACTGTGCTGCACCCAGAAGGCTTCCCAGCCTGACTCCTCCCTCCACTAGGGCAACCATCTCTCTGCGGGTGGATGTCTGCTGGTTACAACCTAAGCCTCTGGATGTTGCTCCGCAGTACTTGCTTTGCTAGGGCCTGGGGTGGAGCCTGGGAATTAGCATTTCTAACAAGTTCCTGGGGACACGACACTGATGTTCCTGGTCCTGTGATGACATCCTGAGAACCACTGCTTAAGGAATGATCAAGCTTCAGTGCTTGGAAGAGGAAAGGAGCTTTTCCTGCAGAAGCTTTGCTATTCATCATTCTGGGAGAGCTACTCTGGGCACAGGCTATACGTAGGCGATTTACGTAACATCATAGCTCGTCCTCCTAAGTTTCCTTAGTAGGAGTAATTTCTCCCATTTATGAGGTGAGGAATTTGAAGTTCAAAAAGGGTAAGTATCTTGCTGTCTATCATAGGGCTGGATGTGGTGGGGGGTGGGGAGTGAACTCACAGTTCATTGTAGAACTTGAGCTCATTTTGCCCTGGTTTCTGTAAAATCTTCATTTGCCAGCTGTGTACAAAACCAGTGTACAAAGTAACCAGGGAAGCAGGAGAGGGACATATTTCCTCAGCTCCTAAATGAAGGTGAACTGATATGGCTGGGATTTAGTGAACACTAAGCATCCAGCAGACACAGAACCATGCCAAGTGTGCTATGTGCATGATCTCACTTTATATTTGCCATTAACGCTGTGATATAACTAGAGTAATTATCTCCATTTTATGGCAATGCAAACTGAGGTTTCAAGAGGTTACATAACTTGCTCAAAGTCATACAGGTTCTAAGGGCAGAGTAGGGATTTAACCATATGCTACGTTGTCTCCTTCTCGGTAGTCTGGTCTACCAGAAAGTCTACAAAGACTTTTGTATTATAAAAAAAAAAAAAATGTTACAAATAGGAAACAATCTGCCTATTAACACAGATGAAAACAAGGAGCACTGGAATAGACCAGGAAGGTAAAAAGGGCGTTGAGAAATAGCTTTATCAATAAGGTAGACGGTGACGGGTCCGAGTGTTGACCGTCAGTGAGAGTTGGGAGGAGAAACCCACGTGAGCAAAGGCCTGGAGGTGGAAAGTACAAAGCCCACGTGGGGACTAGTCAATGATTCACTGACTAGCACTGGGGTCAGCTGCAAGGAGAGGCAACATCTAGAAAAAAGTTAGGGCACAGACGTGGGGCAGTCAGAATATGGAGGACGATGACTGACTGTTCCACAACTACCAGGACACTGGTGTAGGGTTTTATTTGTCTGTTTGTTTTTCTTAGTAGTGTAGGTTTTTAGAAGGAGAGTGTCGCAGGTCCAAAATGCACTTTTGGAGGTAACCCTGACAGCACAATGGTGGAAGAACTGCAGGCGTCAAACCCCATGGACAGAAAAGATCATTCTTTCATTTTGTTTCCACGATAACAGGAGAGTGTGGACCAAAACCTTGGTGTCATCCTTGACTCCTTCCTCCTGCTCAGGCTCTATATGGGTGCCATCTTCGAAACGCATTCTACACTGAGTATTCAGTACCCTGCCACTGCCAGGCTGGTTCAGCCTACTGCCCGTTTTACTTGGATGGCAGTAATGGCCTCCTAACTCTGCTACCTGCTGCACCCCTACTTCCCACTCCCTCTTGTAGTCAGAGCCAACATGGCAGCCAGAGCCATCATTTTACAGCTGTTAGTTACATCGTGTTACTTTCTTGTTCAGCTCTCCCCCTACCTCCCTGCCACCCACGATGGCTCCCTTTTGCACTTAGACGTGCAATGTCGTCGCCATGGCCTCCAAGACCCTGCATCAGGACTTGGCAAATGTTCTCTGTAAAAGACCAGACAGTAAAGATTTTAGGCCTTACAGGGCACACGTGGTCTCTGTCATATAGTCTTTTTTATTTCAACCAACTTTTTCAAAACTTAAAAACCATTTTTATCTAGAGAGCTGTCCATAAATAAGCCACAGCCTGGATATGGCCCCAGGCGTTGGTCGCTGATCTCTGTTGTCCCTGATCTAGTTCCGGCTCTGACGTCATCACTTACCATGAGTGTGAGCCCCGTCACCACCTCTGCTCCTGCCACTGCCCTCTGTTATTCAGAATAGGCTGCTCCCTTGTAGAACAGGACCCCGGTGCATGTGTTCCCTTCCACCTAGAATGCTCTTCCCTCCAATATCCTCATGGCTTAGGGCCAGCCTCCATTCAGTTCTGTGCTTACGTATCTCATTACAGAAACCTTCTCTGATCACTCCTTCTGAAAGAAAAATCACCCTTACTCTGTCATAATTTGCTGCTGTCTTATTTCTTGAGGCATTTAGTATTAACTGACATGAATTCATGTTATTTTTGATATCTTCTGCCACTCCCAAGGATATGAGGTCCGTTTGTCTGTTGTGTTCTCTGCCATATCAACATCACTTTTATCAGTGCCTGGCAAAGAGGATGCACTCACATTCATATTTCCTGGATGAATAAATAATAATTATACAAAGTGATCCTTTTGTCTCCTTTTTACAGATGGGAAAAGAAAAACTGTCCCATACTCAGCTTGTAAGCAGTGAGCCTGGATCTGAACCTGTACCACAAATTCTACTAACTCTTTCCATAGTTTGACTCTAATTCTGGAATAACATTCCGGGAAAGATGTGATATGCTATACAGATGACTGCATAGGCCTGTTCACAGGGAATCCAGACCTCAAGACTGTGAGGCTTCATGGGGATGGCAGTCCTGTCCCTCCACAAGTGACCTCCACAGGCACCACTGGCAGGAGGAGATTCTAATGTACCACCTCAAAGGATGGGAGTGGGGCAGGGCAAAGCTGGTAAAAGCACCTGGTGCAAGGTTCAGAGGAATCATGTTCCACCAGATCATTAATTCCATCATGTTGACTGTAATTTTAAAATGAATTCCATCACTGACATTTCTTTTGGTGGTTATCAGAAGACAGTGCCTCCCCGTAAGGGAAACATGCTGTGGCAACAGACAAAGGGTAACAGTGTTTCTCTCCAGCCATACATAAGTATTTCAAGACTGTTAGACCTCTAAACTACCTTCTTTTATAATCTGGAATCCCAATTCCTCTTTGGGGGTCCCAGGCTCTGAGAAGGCTCCTTGGTGAATGTAACACACCCCATTAAATGCCTCGGAGGCCACCTTCCTGGGAGAGCCTGGAGGGCATGAAATCATTGGCTGGATGTGTCTTGTAAGCACATGCTTTCATCTTCCTTTCCTTCCCTACCGCACTTCTGTTCTGTTCTTTTAGTCTATCAAAGAAAGACTGAAGCCTTTCTAGAAGGTCACAAAGCAATATTTCCTCAACATGCTAGAGGCCCTTTTACGTTGCTCAGGAGGACTGCATTTCTTCTGATACAAGTGACAACTGATAAGGTGGCCATATAAGTAAAAACCAAAACCAAAACAAAATAGAACAAAACAAAACACCCCAGTAACACCTAATGGTATAAACAAAGGCAGGTAACTCACTATTTTCACTTAGAAAACAGAATCAAAGATTCTATCCGCGACTGATAAATATTCAGTTTTTAGGAACTTACTTAGATGGGTTAAACCTTCAGAATGAAACCACAAACCTTTATTCTATAAAATACAATTTGATTTGTGAAATAGAGAGGTGTACTCTGATACAGAATAAGAATACCAATATTTTTAAATGCTTTTTCTTCCAAATTTAACTTACAGATTTAAGGCAGTTTTAATGAAAATTCCAAAAGAGTATTTTGGAATTCAACAAAATTGCTATAAAATTCACCTGGAAATATGAACATTAGGAAATTTTTATTCAGAAAGGGAACTAAGTTTTAGTGAATATTATGAAGTAAAATTAATTTGTTCATTCTGGTCCTGGTTCAAAAAGAAGAATGTAGCACGATATAGGCAGCCCATAAACAAATATAAATATAGTATGTGATAAAGCAGATTTTTAGTACAATGGTGGGGAGAAGGCAGGATTATTAAGCAAATGTCACTAGAATAGGTGGACAGCAAATCAAAAAGCATTCGGAAAGATCCACAGGAAATAGAAAAGATTCTGGATAGATAACAGAATCAACTATTTCATTTTAAAATTAAATTCTAGAACAACTAGCATGTAATAGAATGGTCCCACATTCTTTACATACCTAATATTTATCCATGCTTTGAAGTAACAGATGCACTCCAAGGAAACAATAACCAGATCAGATTGTAGCAAGATCACTGAACTTCAGAGCACTGGAAACATTTAATAAATTACAGAATACTTTGCATCACTGTGACACAGGGATTTCCATCTTGTTGAAATGTAAGAAACAAACTAAGCCTCAAGTAAAGAAATAGGCAAAGGATATGAATAAAGGATTCCTAGCAGGAATGAAATTAAAACATATGGAGGGGATTTTTATCTCTTCTCGTAATGAAAGGAATGACAACTAAAGCAATTTTTATACATCATTTTACATCAACTAAATCTGCAAAAGAATAGGAAAAAAAAAAAAAAAAACAATGCTGTCAGAGCTGCAATTTAGCTGGTGTGATTCCCCCACACAGTGACACTAGTGCAACTCTTTGGCATGGCAATGTGGTAATATATTAAAGATCCGCAAAGATGTCCATGACCTTTGCTTTAGTAATTCCACTTCTGGAAGTAATTCGAGAAAAGCAAAAAAGTATGCACACTGTTGTGATGAGAGAATTATAATGGAGGCAAACGAAACACCTGGAAGGAGCCTAAATGTTCAAAAGAAAAATGCTGTTTAGGAATCATGGGCTTCTTCAGGATGTTCTATCCTGCAGCCATTAAAGAAGTCAGTTACAGAGGCTACCAGAAACAGAGGAATGTGTTACAACTTGTCACTGTGAAAAGGCAGAATGCAAAATGCCTTCAACTGTTATGTATATGCAAGAATGATAAAGCAACCTATAAAAAGGCAATAGACATTTGGTTGATTGCAGAACCAAGGGAGAGTTTTCCAAATTTTCAACACTACCATCAGGTCATTTCAATTAAAAAAAAAAAAATACAAGCGTGTTGGGGACAACAACTGTTGAATGTGTTTAAAAAAGTGGAGTACCCTAAAAGTGTTTTGTCTATTTGTTGACACTGCATTTGCTCAAGGATGTCATTAGTTTGTCAGAATCCTCAGTGAGTGACTTTCCCTGCCTGAAGCGCTGATGGCAAGGCATAGCAGTATGCCTTCATTTTGGCATTGATCCAGACTATGGCTCTTTCCTGGTGATAAGTGAAAACCCCAGGGAGCCAGTCTTTACCCAGGATAGCTCTGACCCCCTCCTAAGTTCCCTCAGGCCCTGCTCCACACTTCCGAGGAAAACAATCTCTTACTACAGAAACTCGCTCCTGCTGGAATCCCAAACACACGGTTCTTCTGTCTTTTGAGGACCCTTTACCATCGGTCCTATCCTTGTTCCTAGAGACTTGGTTTCTCCACTATTCAATGCTTTCAAGGCTGTCTCCCCAAGCTGCTAGACTCCAGAGGTCCACCTCCCCCTATTGCTACAGGCCAGCCCATTAGCCCTCTATGGTCAAACACCCAAGTCCACACCTTTTCAGAGGGTTGGGAAGATGGGACCATACTTTCCCAGCTCCAAGGGCAACAAAGGAACTGATAGGGCATTCTCCGAACAGGTATTGATGATAAACTCCTGGCAGCAGGGATGATTTTTCTTCTTTAATGATGAATTACATAGGCCACTGAAATTTAGAAAGTGTAGACCAGGGATGGGAGGGCACATGCCCAGATTAGTTTGACTTGTGCTCTGAAGTCAGAATTAGGGAACAGGACAAAAATAAGCACATTTTAGTCATGTGAACTCCCTTACTTTGTGGGACATCCCCAAGGGCCTAATGCAAACCACTACACACTTTTCTTCACCACTTTTTCTGAATCAGGTACTCTACTCTTCAACAAGGTAACTGCCAAATTCAACTTTTCCTGGGCTCCCCCTTTTGGGATATAAAACACTATAGAAGTACAAGGGGCCATTCTTCTAATTTGACACCTGATTTTCTATTTGTAATAGGATGATTACTATGGACCTAAAACTCTTAGAGGAACCTGAACCAATGTCTACAGAGAGCCACACCTTCAGGACAGGATCGCCTGAAGGTGTTTCTCCCGTAAGAAATCCTTCAAGAGAATCTGGGGCAACTCAACCAGGACAGTGCAGGACTTTAAGCTAAATGTACCTGAAAGGAGGCCACATTCTTGACATCGTTGATGGGCCTCTTAGGATACCATTAAAAATGGAAATAACAAAATAGAATTTTAAAGTTTAGAAAAGAGGAGGAAGGTGTGCCACCTGACAGCACCACTTCCCAAGTTCAGTGATCATGGCAGTCTCCCCAGTTGCCTTTCCAATACCACAGGCCCACATGTCAGAGGCGGTGAGGCACAACAAGACCCCTGAGAGAAAAGGCTGACTCAAGTTGGCTGAAGGCCTATGGTAGTCACTGTTCCTTCTGCTACATGTTCTTGCAGCAAGGTAAGCAGAGGGATGGGATCCCACGGAGCTCCACTTCCCATACCCTCAATGCTTCCCCTCCCTTCACCTCCTATCACAGGACTGAAGAATGGAATGGCCAAAAGCTATGCCTAAAAACAGGCTAGTCTCTGTTCATTTTTTAAGTACAGAGGACACAAAGCCAACACTCTATCCCCAACCACCTACCACCAATGCCAAATTTACCACTCGCACAGCTAATAATTCATTCAATTCAGCCAACCCACTCTCTTGAAAGCACCTCAAATTATTTGCCCTGGGTGAGAAGACTCTGGCTATCTCATTTTTGTTCAGGTCATAACTTCCTCAGCCACATAGAAGTATTTCAGGACAAAAGGATGAAAGGCCACAGCCTGATTTGAGAAACTAAATTCTGGGTCGTGAGCACCATCTATAACAAAAAGTTGCATAGCAGGGAGGTTTTCTGTTCCAGGAGAAAGCCCCTCCTACACTGATTTGGCCCAAATCTTACACAGATTTTAGGTAGTAAAATCTGAGAGATGGCTCAGATGAGCTGGGATCGAAAAGAAGCTTTGGTGGTGACCCGGAATTCATTCTTTCTTGGAAACATTTAAATCCATGAGAAAGAAGAGTCCTTGCACAGTGCAGACTTAAACCCTGAATGGATAGCTAAAGGCAACTGAGGCATCTCAAGTCTCTAAAAATAAATTTTTGATCCATGAGAATCTATGTAGACAGGTGCAAGCATCTGCCTTCCCCCCTCTCCAAATCCATGGAGTTTGGGGAACAAATCAAATTACTCTGTGAGGTTCCCACTAGGGCCAGGATTTCACAAACACTGATTTTTTTCTTTTCAAAGATTTATATGAGACCAAGAGCACAGAGGGAAACGGGGGGGGGGGGGGAGCGAACCCCCTGCTGAGCAGAGACCACCCCCTTCCCCCCACCCCTCCAGATGTGGGGCTGACTGAGCCAACAGAGGCCCCTCACAAACACTGATTCTGAAACAGGAAGATATGCATTCTCCATGGTGGGGAAAGAGCTGGCTCTTGGAATGCCTCCAAACTCAGCACAAGGTCATTCTAGAAACATCTGTGCTTCCCTTTGAACATAGATGTCCCAGAGAAACCAGACAGCCAGAATGGAAGCTCTAACACATGTTTCTTTTTATGGCATCTTTGAAGAGAACAAAATGACAGGAGATATTTGTCAGGTAGTAATGACAATTAGATTGATGGCAAGTATACTTCAGAAAGAGGTGAAGTAATTATTTTCTCCAAAGTAATGTTTGCCCCTTTGTCCCATAGCTAACTAACAGACTTCTAAGAATCTGACATTGCCCATTTCATTCATCACATAAAAGAACCCAAGCAGCCAGATTTTTTTTTCCAATTACTGCTCTGGTTTTGATTTGAACCACCCATACTCCTCATTCGTCAGGCCTCTGATGAAATGGAGGACCAGCAGCCTCACAGGGTCAAGACTAAGCACTCTGCCCAATCCTGGCCTTTCATCCAAGCTAACATACACTGAATATTTTCTATGGAGAGTTTAACATCTGAAAGGTCAGATTACCTTGACATGAAAAAATCAAACACTGTCTCTAATCTACTATTTCTCTAGGAGGAAAAAAAAATCCCTCTTCATTCTATGGCTAATAAAATAGGAGTAAGTTTTTATCATAAAACTGCCATTGAGTCCTACTGTGTGCAAGCATGTTTACCCATGTGGACTATGAAGCAGAAAATGATATTGATTCTATTTTGATCTTTGACCCGCCTTCCTTTCTCCTGCAATCCTTAACCTATTTTTTCTCTCTCCTGGATGTTCTTTCATTCCTCATACCAGTCCCAATTATGATCTTGCTGGACAGACATCAATTCATCCTCTTCTCTCTATATCCATACAACAAGCCCAGGGCCATTTATCTGAGCAAAACAAAAACAGAGCCTGATCTTTCCTTGAAGTACATGAAGTGGCCTTGGGTGGAGAAGTTGATTCTGTATACCTATGGGCTCGTGTAAGGAAAGGAAGCTAGGTGCCCCTAATACTTTCTATTCTGCTCAATACAATAGCGATAATCATTATAAAACAATAGCACAATCATTCTGAACATCTCATGGACTGATTCTAGACAAGTAGTCTTTGGCTATCTATCAGAATCACTGGTAGAGCCTTAAAAAAAAAAAAAAAAAGCAAAACAAATCCTCTATAGCAGTAAAGAAAGCCTGGGCTAATTCCCTAAGCTGCTCATTCTTAGGTCTGTGATGGGGCCTGGGTTCTCAGGTGGTTCCAATATACAGCCAGTCCGGAGAATCACCCCTCTGGGACTCCTCAGCCCCACTGGAGACCTCATCCAAGTCATCCGTAGGATACTTAGAGCCAGCAAGTACTTCTCTATTCTCAGAGCTGTCCTTTTGGACCAGTGACTGATTTTACCTTTTAGCATTTCTCTAGAAGCCCCATGATGCAAAGAACAAATATGGTTGCTTCCCCTTGTACTTGACAGCTGTTGTCAAACTAAAAATTGACTTTCTCTGCTTCTCTGTCCCTGAGCTCTGCTGGCATCTTTGTGACAGAAGGAAAGACAAAAATCCCTACTGTCACATATGTGTGGTGAGTCCCACCATGACGACCCCCAGACCCACTCCTCTTCACCATGTTGAAGGAAAGCTAGACTCTTCCTGAGCTGCCTTGTCCATATTCTGGACCTCCTTCTCCACCAACCTGGACTCCACTGGGCCTGGGAAAAGATAGAGTTTATGGCAAAGAACAGAGCAGGTTAGGGTGAAGGTCTTTTACTTTTCTCTGTTACTAATGGGTCACTCCTCTCCCTAGCCAGTTATCCCTGCCGTTTTCACTCTGGTCCTGTGCTTTCTTAGGACCCCTGCCCTGAAGGCTACACTTCAGCACTCTGAATTTTTATTGACAACTTTTACAATTTACAATTTAATGATTTGCAATTTTTATAATTTAAAATGGACAATTTTTTCTACTTTTCTGTGTCTGCAAGGCTCCTGTCTCTTAAAGGTGTTCTGAATCCTCTAATGTTTAATCAGGGCTGTTCACATGGCTGCTTTCAAAGGCCCACCCTTCAGAGGCCTTGCTTAGGTCTCAGTGTTCCAGCTCCCACCCAGCTCTCTGTCAAAGAGAAAAATAACAGTGTTTTGTTTGTTTGTTTTTTAAAAAGAAGTCTTTTCTGCTGATCTGTGAATGGAAGCCAGGGAACGGGTAAGGCAAAGCACCATTGGATCTGTTTTTCTCCCCACTGTGCAGAGAGTAAATTCATCACCCTGACATTGGAAGGATAACCTACTAAGACTGACAGGAAAACCCAACTTCCCTTGAGCTGCAAGGGAAGCTTTGTTGAGTGAGGGAAATACTAAAATTAGCAACACTGATCTGTGAGAAGAGGAGGGGAGAAGCTCAGAAACATGGAGTATGGTTCACAATCCGAACCCCAAAATAAAACTAAACTTCAGTTGAGCTGATATTTGCCTCCTTCAATGGCTGGAGAAAAATCAGTCAATCCATCATTTCCCAGTGGGGTTGGTAGTTATCATTAATGTAATATGGTGACTTGGTACTGAAAATAACATTGCAAACAATGAATTAGCTAAAAAATAAAGGATCTCATCTACAATAGCACCAAAAACAATAAAATACTTAGGAATAAATTTAACCAAGATGAAAGTTCTTTATACTGAGAAGTACATGGATTGGAAGAATATTGTTAAAATGTAAACAGACACATAGACCAGTGGAACAGAGTAGAGAGCCCAGATATGGACCCTCAACTCTACGATCAAATAATCTTCAACAAAACAGAAACATGTACAAAACTTTTGACAAAACAAAAAATATATACAGTGGAAAAAAGACAGTCTCTTCAATAAATGGTGCTGGGAAAACTGGACAGCTATACGCAGAAGAATGAAACTCGACCATTCTCTAATACCGTACACAAAAATAAACTCAAAATGGATAAAAGACCTCAGCATGAGACAGGAATCCATCAGAATCCTAGAGGAGAACATAGGCAGTAACTCTTCGATATCAGCCACAGCAACTTCTTTCAAGATATGTCCCCAAAGGCAAAGGAAACAAAAGCGAAAATAAACTTTTGGGACTTCATCAAAATCAAAAGCTTCTGCACAGCAAAGGAAATAGTCAAGAAAACAAAGAGGCAACCCACAGAATGGGAGAAGATCTTTGCAAATGACAGTACAGACACAAGGTTGATATCCAGGATCTATAAAGAACTCCTCAAACTCAACACACACAAAAGAGATAATAATATCAAAAAATGGGAAGAAGATATGAACAGACACTTCTCCAATGAAGACATACAAATGGCTATCAGACACATGAAAAAATGCTCATCATCACTAGCCATCAGGGAGATTCAAATTAAAACCACATTGAAATATCACCTTACACCAGTTAGAATGGCCAAAATTAGCAAGACAGGAAACAACATGTGTTGGAGGGGATGTGGAGAAAGGGGAACCCTCTTAAACACTGTTGGTGGGAATGCAAGTCGGTGCAGCCTCTTTGGAGAACAGTGTGGAGATTCCTCAAGAAATTAAAAATAGAGCTTCCCTATGACCCTGTAATTGCACTACTGGGTATTTACCCCAAAGATACAGATGTAGTGAAAAGAAGGGCCATCTGTACCCCAATGTTTATAGCAGCAATGGCCACGGTTGCCAAACTGTGGAAAGAACCAAGATGCCCTTCAACGGACGAATGGATAAGGAAGATGTGGTCCATATACACTATGGAGTATTATGCCTCCATCAGAAAGGATGAATACCCAACTTTTGTAGCAACATGGACGGGACTGGAAGAGATTATGCTGAGTGAAATAAGTCAAGCAGAGAGAGTCAATTATCATATGGTTTCACTTATTTGTGGAGCATAACAAATAGCATGGAGGACAAGGGGAATTAGAGAGGAGAAGGGAGTTGGGGGAAATTGGAAGGAGAGGTGAACCATGAGAGACTATGGACTCTGAAAAACAATCTGAGGGGTTTGAAGGGGCAGGGGGTGGGAGGTTAGAGGATCCAGGTGGTGGGTATTGTAGAGGGCACGGATTGCATGGAGCACTGGGTGTGGTGCAAAAACAAGGAATACTGTTACAATGAAAAAAAAAATTTAAAAAAAGTCTATACTAAGTCATCCATAGATTCAATGCAATCCCTGTTGAGAGTCCAATGACATTTTTCACAGAAGTAGAAAAACCACCTAAAATGTATATGGGACCACAAAGACCCACAAAGCTAAAGCAATACTGGGAGAGGGAGAGAAGAACGAAGCAGCAGGCACCACACTTCATGATTTCAAGCTTTATTATAAAGATAAAGGGATCAAAACAGTATAGTACTGGCGTAAAAACAGAGGTACATAGACCAGTGGAACAGAATCAAGAGCTCAGAAATAAACCCACGCATACACAGTCAACTAATATTTGTCAAGGGAGCCAAGAATACTTGATGGAGAAAACAGTCTGTTCAACAAACAGTGCTGGAGAAAGTAGATATTTAAATGTAAAAGAACAAAACTGACTCCTGGCTTACACCACTCACAAAAAATAACTTGAAACGGACTAAGGACCTGAACGTAAGACCTGAAACCATAAAACTCCTAGAAGAGAACACAGGGAAAATTCCTTGACATAGGTCTTATCAATGGATTTTTTTTAAGATGACATCTAAAGCACAAACTACAAAATGAAATATAAACAAGTGGGACTGTGTGAAACCAAAAATTTGCACGGCAAAAGAAACGACAACAAAGTAAAAAGGCAACCTACAGAATGGAAGAGAATATTAACAAATCATGTATCTGATAAGGAATTAATATCCAATGTATAAAGAACTCAGAAAACTCAATAACAAAAACCTTAAATAATCCAATTAAAAAAATAAGCAAAAGACCCGAATAGACATCTTTCTTAAAAAAAGACATGAAAATGGCCAAGCGATACATGAAAAGTTGTTCAACATCACTGATCATCAGGGAATACAAATTAAAACCACAATAAGATGTCATCTCACATGTGTCAGAATGGCTATCATTCCCCTGACACCCCACAAAAAAACAAAACAAAACAAAACAAAAAACCTCCAAGGGACAACAAAGCTGGTGAGGATATAGAGAATGAAGGAAACTTCATGCACCATTGTTAGCAATGTAAATTCCTATAGCCACTGCGGAAAACAATCTGTAGGTTCCTCAAAAAATTCAAAATAGAACCACCATATGATCCAATAATGCCATCTCTGGGTATCTATCCAAAATAAATGAAATTACTATATGGAAGAGAGATCTGCACCCCCATGTTCATGCAACATTATTTATAATAGTCCAGACATGAAAACAATCTAAGTGTCCATCAACAGATGAATGGATAAAGAAGTTTGTGGTGTGTGTGTGTGTGTGTGTGTGTGTATACACAGACGAACAAGTTGCCTGTGACTTGTTCTCCATGAAATGGAACCACAGTGGTTCAAGTTCATGTTTGTGACAGAAGAACACGATAGGTCTGTGTATACACACATACACACACATGATGGAATACTATTCAGTCACAACCTCGAGGGTGTTATGCTAAGGGAAATAAGACAGAGAAAGACAAAACTGTATAATCTCACTTATGTATGGAATCTAAAAAGAGGCAAATTCATAGAAAAAGAGATCATATCTGTGGCTACCAGAAGTAGTAATTAATTAATGTGGTCAAAAGGGACAAACTTCTAGTTATGAATCAGTATTGAGGATGTCATGTACAACATGGTTGAGGACGAGAAATAACATTGGTCTCTGGTATATTTGAAAGTTGCTAAGAATACATCCTAAAAGTTCTCATCACAAGGAAAAAATTTTTGTACCTACATGAGATAGTGGTTATTAACTAAACTTGCTGTGGTAATAATGTTACAATATATGAATGTCAAGTCATTACGCTGCACACTTTAAACTTACACAAGTATTATATGTCAATTTTATCTCAACAGAGCTTAAAAAAAGAAAACACTGTAGCTGATCTCTGCTTATTACTCTGCAAGAGACTGCTGCTAATGATCCCCAGGAACCGGAAGGAGGTAATAGGTTATCTAACAGAGTCAGTTCAAAGTGAGAGGGAGAGCCAGAGGGACGGACTGACTGACTTAAGCCAAGGCCACTATAAAAATTCCTGGTAACCTATTAATGCCTACTAATCAATATTGAACCATCGCTATTTAAGCAGCTTGAAGAATCAAGGAAGATCTTCCTTAACATGCTAGAAAACGGTGCCATGAAGCCAGAAGATGGAAACAGCATACAGGAGGTTCTCCAAAAGTGCTTTTTAAGTAAATGGAGAATGCACAGCATAGTACAATATAGCTAAAAACCACCGGAAATCTGTTAACTCAAAGAGAAAAGCTTAATAAGGGCTCATATAAAGACAGGAAAAACTCAATGATACTGGAATTATACCGGAGATATCATTGGGATCTTCATGTTCTTCATAAAAATAAAGAATCCCTAAGGTGCATGACGTAACCTCTCCTCTGTATCCTGCTCATATCTCCTCCATTAGCCATAGTGGAGGCTATGGCATATGCATCTCTAACGCCAGAGGTTCGCCTCTGACTTGTTCTCTATGAAATGGAATCAGAGTTGTTCAAGTTCATGTTTGTGACAGAAGAATTATGATCGGTCTGGGCTGCCTTGTTGCCACACTGGAGCAAGGATGCTCTCAAAGACCTCAGCAGTGACTTTCAGGAGGCTCCCATGCACTCCCTCTGACCAAGCTCAAGGGATCTGGGCATCACAGAGAAAACAATGACTGTATTTTGTAATGTGCAGGGTATTCAGAAAGAGAGGAGAGTCTAAGTAATACTAAAGGAAGGAATGGGGTGACACAGTGTGGGCAAGGTCACTGTGGTGTGAAGTCCAGTTTCCAGTAGTCTTAAAGTCTTCTCAGTTCAAATTATGATTGTCTTGTCTTGATGTTATTTTTCAATCCCTAGATTATAAAACAAGGATGTACATTAGAGAGGCTATTTAGCAGATGGAAGAACTCTGGATAATGTGTTCAGCTTTTGTCACTGATTTGTTATCATGGTGACCCCCATTGTCCCTTACTGGTGAACTATCATGGGGATTACCATTTAAAAAAAAAAAATCCAGTCTGAAAAATTGTAGGAACTCTATCTGGGACAGAATGAAGGGCAGGATCTTGTGGGCTACAACCTGGGCTTTCTGGAGCCAGGTGGCCCTGGCTTCAAGGAGGCTGGGGACATATGGGGTAGGGTGTTGTCTCACCTGCCTCTGCTCTGGAACCCAATAGGATGTGTGGGGAAAAGGTGGATTCAGCTCAACTTTCCTTTCCCAGATCAAGTGAGTATATTTAGAGTAGATCTTATAGATGTAAAAGTCTTGTGGTTTGGAGGGTTAGACACATTCACATTTCTTAAAAACAGGATCATTTGGGGCTGGATATACCTGTGCTTTGTGCCAGAATCTGAGGACAAATGGAAGTAGCTCTTATGGGATGAGACGTAGGTAAATGTCAAATATGGAAATGTCTTGATTATTTTGACACACTTCTCAAAGTACAACAATTGTGACATCACCCTTCAGAAGAACTTAGAGCTTCTTAACACAGTTTAATACAAGAAATTACAATAAACTGTTTTTCTTCTGTTGGAATATTTTAGTAGTAGACCACTATAGAGGAAAATAAAGGACAGATAGATTCCTCTTTTGCAGGGGATGCATTTGGAAAGACAAGTACAAATGTGGGGAAATGCTGAGTGATGTCTGCTCTCCACAAGAAAGAAAAACACCAAGGTCCATTAACAAAATTAAAATCAAGTTAATATACATTTTGAAAAGTACACAAGTCAATGAGTGTTTAGGGACAGACGTAGAAGGGAAAGAGGCCGGCAGATCTGAGGAGGATTTTCTAATTCCTGTGAGCATAAAGCACTAGGTGAGAGGAGGGCAGTTAGAACTGGACCCGTCAGGACCAGAATTCAGCAGAGTGAACTTGCCGCTCCTGGTTGCCATGGGAACAGCTCAAGCTAACAAAATCGAATAAAAAATTGCAAATGAAGTAAATAAGGTTAGAGGTGAAGCAACCACAGCCTAGATAACTCCACCCAGGGGGGGTGGGGACAGCAAGGAGTTTCTGAGGGATGTGTGCTGTAGGTAAGAAGACCAGGAAGCGGAGTTCCATATAAACAGGCCAACTGGAGACCACATTCTCTAGAGGCCGAGGGAGTACGGCCATCCTAGTCCCTCCCTCACTTACTTTGACAGAAATCAGTGCAGCTCATAAACCAGGGACCTGTCTATCCCTGTTGCTTCACCCTTTACCCATCCAAGTGGCTGCCAACAAGGAACACAGAACAGGGAAACCACAGTTGCTCATCCTCCAAGTGACCCAGTTCCACTGCCTGAGATCAGAGAATTGTAGTTCCCGACATTTAGACTTGCCCCCCAGAGCCCTCTGCACCCGCCTGGTGCCTGGAGTGCTGCAGGGAGATAGTGGGAGGGCCTGCTGGGGGGGGCGGTGGGAGGTGAAAAGGCAATCCATCCCGCCACAAAATGCACAACTCTGAGCAGAGCAAGAGATCCTAAAATGCATCTTGTTAAATATTTGCCCTCCCTTTCTCCTATTGTTGGAAATCTCTAGAAACAAGCTATTGGATCCATTCCAGGCTGAGAGAAGGAATAGGAGTTGGAGATATTTCACCATGTCAGGTCATTATTTCCAAAATTCCTATGAATCCTAATGATAAGGGCTTAGGACAATATCCCAATATCCCTTTCCCAAGCTGGCACACAAAAACACGGGGGCAGGACATAAAGTTGCCAGGGTCCTATCATGGGGAGACAGTTCTGTGGACTACTGGGGCAACATGGCTTCTTTCGCACCTGTAACTGGGCCGGAATGCAAACACGGAGTGCTACCTTCAGTTTCAGAGAGTCAGTATCACAACTCTCTGCTGGACTGATTCAAGGCGCCTCAGCAATCCCAACCCAGTTACCCTTACCCACTGAAAAGACAGAACCTGAAGCCTTTAGTACCCCAGCAATAATTCTGGAAATCCCTAAGACCAAGTCATGTAAATTTAATGTGTATATATCTAAATAGTTATTTGTTTTCTAATTTTTTTTTTTTTTAAGTACTGCATTCAACTTACCTTTCTAATATCTCACCCAAGACAGGAGAAGAGGTCTTTCAGGAACAGTCTCTGTCATGAGTTTCCATCACTGGTCCCACCTGGCCCAGTTGGCAGGACTCAGGGGAAGAGGAAACACCTTCTCAAGCCAATTCCCAAAGGCTGTTCTTCAGCTAAAACTCGTGCGGTGCTGGCCCCATGGACATGGGAACAGCCCTTCGTGCATTCTTTTTTTAATTTTTTTTTTATTAACACATAATGTATTATCTGTTTCAGGGGTACAGGTCTGTGATTCATCAGTCTTACACTGATCACAGCACTCACCATAGCACATACCCTCCCTGATGTCCATCACCCAGCCGCCCCATCCACCCCAGAAGAGGCCTGACGGGGCTACGAAGTTCAAAAGCTGCTACAGTTTCAACATCAGGAGCAAAGTGATCCTCAACAGAGTTGCCAGTTTTAGGTTTTGCCCAGTAAGGGCACTTTTTTAAACAGAAAGAAGAAAGCGGTCACCTCCACTATCTCTACAATTTCCATAAATATATAAACCAACCAAGAAATAAACCAACCTGATAACCACTAGACTATAAAAATTATTAAAAAGACAGAATTGTAGAAAATTTAAAAAGGCAGGGGCGCCTGGGGGGCTCAGTCGGCTGAGCTTCGGACTCTGGGTTTCAGCCCAGGTCGTGATCTTGGGGTCCTCTGATTGAGCCCTTCCCTCCTACAATGGGCTCTAAGCTCAGCAGGGAATCTGCTTGAGATTCTCTTTCTTCTTCTCCCCATCCTTCTACTCTCTCTCTCTCAAATAGGTAAATCTTTTAAGAAAAACAATTAAAAAGGTAGACCTTTGCATTCATGAAGTTAGCTTAATGATACAATTCCTATATTGTAATTATTGTCCTGAGGACTTGCAAATCCTTATTCCTAGGCAGACAGGGCTCCAGGACAGTGTCTGAAGATGTCTGGGAGCCACTAATGTAGGTCAGAGGCCACATTTGGGCCAACTATAGGACAGATGGGCACAACATGGGACAGATAGTAGCAGTGCACAGGCCAGAACTCATCCCCACCCCCACCCCCCCACCAACCCCTGGCCAGGCACTATCCCTTCTCCCACCAGAGCAACAGGCATCTTCCTGTTTCCCACTCAGCACCCCCTGAAAGATAGGCACAGGAAACACAGGTAAAAACAGAATTGTTCTGCCTTTCCAGCCCTCTGCAGAGCTCGAGGTCTTCTTGCCTGAAGGTCCCCAGGGTCTTCCATTCTTTTTTTTTTTTTTTTTTAAGATTTTATTTATTTGACAGACAGAGATCACAAGTAGGCAGAGAGAGAGAGAGAGAGAGAGGGAAGCAGGATCCCCGCTGAGCGGAGAGCCGGATGTGGGGCTCAATACCAGGACCCTGGGATCATGACCTGAGCTGAAGGCAGAGGCTTTAACCCACTGAGCCACCCAGGCACCCCCAGGGTCTTCCATTCTTAAACCAAACAGTAGTAATCATAGGGTTGGGGTGCTAGCCACAGGCTTTTTACTCCACTGAGGATTGAAACGTCAGTTGAGACCAGGATTTCTTTGACACCAAGTTAATTTTTGTTCACCAGAATATCCACATAGGTGCTTTCATTAAACTTTTATGAAATGGAAATAAGTTGGAGTTTTTTTCTAGTTCATTCAATTCTCCCTACAAATACATAATTTAAACGCTAGTAGTTGTTAAAAAGTAAATTACACGATCAAAGGAGAAGTCTAATAAAGGTTTCTATTCTCCCAGGATTTCTTGAATTCCAAATGTACTCCGTTTTTAAAAGGTAAGCAAGGGTTTAACACAAAAGATTTCACCTAAATTCAAATAGGTTATAATTTAGAATTAAAACACATTCCTAAAAATGCTGCTGCTGGAATCCAGTTTTATAACCCATTTCTGCCCCTGTGCCCCCCAACTAAACAGTTAATTTTTTTTAATTCAGAAAGATCTCTCATCAATATGCCCCCCCACCCCGAGAAAGCTTAGAGGCCCCAATCCCTCCTCACTCCTCTAAGAAACCTTAATAAAAATATTTACACTTTTTGCAATTAAAATGTCAAAACCAAAACAGTGCAAGGAACTGCCTTTAGTCCAGCCACAAGAAAGAAGCTCAAGCTTTCTAGGATGCTGAGGTTGTTAGGACAAGACTACACTAACAGAGCACTGAAGGTCACCAGCAAGAAAGGAAAGAACCCCAGGGTTTGTGTAACATTAGCAAGGCTAAATGTTACCACACTTGCAAAATACCACCAGAATCACAAAGCCATATCGATTTTAAATAAGAGGCACCCGACTCAGAATGAAAACATTTCCCCAAAGAAAATGCAAGTCTGCTAAAGCTGAAACACTATATTCAGGGAGGAGGTGAGGGGACTGGGTCATCGGGAGCTTTAAAAATTCATTCTATGGGTTCTTTCACTTGAACATGTTTCTACTTGGGATATGAAGAAATGTAAAAAGCTAGTTAACCTTAATGGTTATTCTTAATGATTGCATGTAACATTTCCTTCTTCTGCTAGTTCATTTTAGGGATGTTGGATGAGAAGGGGAGACTAACTAGCTTTTTCCATTTTGATGATGAATTACAGCCCCACGGAAGAGCAGCGTTGGGATCCCACAATGGCACTAGGAGAGGGTGGGAGCACTGAGAAGCTGGGGCGAAGGCGAGGCTGCACACTTCTGTCATTTTACCAAGGTCATCTCTAGGGCCACCAGCCATCCAGACCACATGCAGAATTTAAAAAGAGACTCGAAAAACTTTCAATGTCCTCACAGGGGTTAAAAAAGGACTCCCCAGGCGGGCCATGCTTCTAATTGCAGAGCAGCGGTTTTAACAAGCTGCCTGGCAACCAATTTTTAAGTGTGCAACCCCGTCTAATTCCATGAGGTTGAAGTGTGGTGCAGGGCTGTTTGTTTTCATTGCAGAGGCACGAAGAATGGAAATTTACCCTGGACACTCACACATGAGAAGCCCAGCTCATTACAAGTAAGCTGAAGTCAGTTGTCCATGCAAAGTACATGTATATTAAAGGAGTGAATAACATACCCATTCCGATAGGTCACTGAGCTAGCAAAATCAAAAACAAGACAGTAAATGGATATTTATTGGATGCAGGTCTTGCCAAAAGCTTTCAAGTAATTTGAATTATCTACTGATGCTTACTGTAGGGGGGGAAATCCCAATGAGAATGAAGAGGGTAGATTTCCCACCTGGTGAGCATGCGGTTATTTTAGTGAGAAGTGAGCAGTGGCATTAGATTTGAAAGTTTGTTTCTACTTTCTCCCCCCAGTACAGTGCTGATGTAATCAAGAAAAAAGAAAGCCGCATGCTATCGCCTAAATTTGTGTGCAGCACTTTTCATAATTACCTTTATATAAGAAAATCCACCCAAAGAAAATGGTCCATACCTACATCAGGCAAACTTGGAATTTCTTTTTTCTTAGAAATACTGCAATCATTTCGATTTTTTTTTTTTTTTAAACCGAAGAGGTACTTTTTTACCATGAACTAAGGTCTTCCAGATGGCATATTTTAATTGGATATGTTATCAAAAGGCCAGCTCAAAAATGAATTATGAGTTACCTGCATACATTTTCATAAATGTCAGCTTATCAGAAACATTAAAATCCATTATTATCAGCATAAATGTCTAAAATCATAGCATAACATGCGAGAGAACTATAAGAAGGGGGACAGAAAGGAGGACAAAAGGGGACAGATGTTTAATCAGAATTTGGTCTGTGAAAAAACACGAAAAACCTTAATTTGGAAGCCTCTCATGATTAGTTAATTTCTTCTGGCTCCTTGAAGAAAGTTCTGTCAAAGCTATAGAACATATCCAATATATCCCATATTCTCCTACAAGAAAATTTATAGAGGATTCAGGTCTCAAAAAAAATTAAAATTACACAGTCATCACTCCATCTTAGACTGAGTTTGGGGAATTCTTTGTCCACAACAAGGTAGAAAGAGAATAAACACACTGATTCAACTGTACCTAAAATTATGGGAGCCAGGATCTCGAAACCAGTGGCTAACACGAACAGGCTACCATTTCCACACCTAATCAGTGACGGGCTACACACAAGAACAATAAAGTAGTGATCTTTTTCCTTTTTTAACTGGTTGCATGGGAACCCTCACACACAGGAGAAAGTTCTTTTCCATCTAAGTGGTGTCCGTATTTAGAGATAGTGAAACCAAAGCCCAAAGGAGTAGGAGATTTGGCACAATCAGACCCCCAGTGGGCAGCGTCAGGACTAACCCTAAACCTCTGGCCTCCCAGGTTCATCCCTCCAACAGGCTGCCTCCCATGAGCCAACCTGAGTGAACTCTAACATAGGAAAGTGTAAAAAGTGGCTTTTGACACATAACCTCGCTCAAGCTTTTACGTGTAAGAACTATTTCACCAATAGGTTTAATTATTTTTAAATACAAAAATACTATTTTCTTAGCAGGTATGGACAACCAGCTGTAATTTAAAACAGAGAGGGCAATATCCAAAATCGGAATATTATTTTTCTCCACTTCAAAAGAAAAAGCAGGGCCAAGTGAAGTCAAGGATGCCGTAGCATCCTGCTCTAATTAGGCGTGAGGCAGGGGTACTATCCTCAGGTAGAACCACCAGACAGGCACCTGTACCATATTGGGGGGGGGGGTCTCCTGAGTATGGGCACTGAGGAGGTACTTGGAGAGCCTGAGGTAGTGGCTTTTACCAACGAGGGCAAGGGAAGTTTGAACTTGAACACCTAATGGGGCTATTTTGGTGTGTCCTGGCTACCCTGGCTTTAGGGCATATGTGGGCAGGTCCTAGGACTTATAGCATAATTCATGCAAAAGTGGCTTTGTAGTTTTTCTCCAAAGGAAATCTTACATACTATTCTAAAGGTGTAGTTAATGCCTACTGTTAGATTTGATTCATTAAATGATTCCTCTTTTAAAAAAATGTAGTCTTTAAAAAAAATGTCAATGGGGATGAGGTTTATTTAGAACTGGGTACATAGTTCCTCCATCAGTCATGTTCCCTTTCCATACACATACCAAAATCAATTCTCACTCTGGCTCTTTGCTGACAACTGAGAAAGGAAGATAAAAAAAACTCAGATTGAGAGGCTAACTCTGGATGAGGGGGTATCCCATCTCTTCTACAATATCGAAATGGGAACTCGGGGATAAGGAATAAAGAGGTAAGGATCCTACTAGCCTTCTTTGTTCTGGATGAGTTCATACAAGATCTCTACATCTGGGTACAGCTTGAGTTCAAACTTTAGTTAAGCGGCTTCTAACCCTCCTCCTCATCACCTGTTTTGATTTCTTCATTACCTATCAAGCTCAGGGTAGATGTATCTTCTGAGGATTCTTTTTAAATGTTGTTGCCACCTTTCTGTGACTTTATAAAATGGATGAATGTCCTGACCTTGACTACAAGGTAAGTATCTCGTGACATGTACTTTAATGACCTTTACACAAATACAGCATAATGTGAGATTAAGTCTCACTGCCAGTTCGAAGGTCACATAGTGCCAGGGAATAATCCCTAGATTCTCAGGGGGCACAGCTCTTTCTCCTCAGGCAACTGTGTTGTAGACCACACAGGCGCATTTCTCCTGCAGCTTTATTGCGTATCATACTCCCCCTCTAAAGATAGGGGAAAATGAAAGGCGTCTGATGCTCCTTTGTGGGTTAGTGGGACTATTGCATAAGTAATAGGGTAAATTAAAGAACTACCTCTCAATGAGGTTAGCCATGAGAAGAGCTCTTGCAGACATAATAGCTTTCCAGGTCACATCTCCCAACTAAGGTTAAAAGGCTGATTGTGTATTAGCATTCTAGACATTCTAGCAACAAAAGTGAAGCACAATCTTAGGTGCTCATGATGTTATCTGTTCTTTCGTCTTATATAAAGTATAACATTAACAGGGCAATCATAACATGAATGCATTTTATATGTGTAGCTTTTTTTTTTTTAAGTGGTAGAAGTCTAACCATGATTAAGTCAAGTTTTAGAGAAAACTGGAGCCCTTATCAGAAGAAGTGCAGCTGGTAATTGTGTTAATCAAGGCCTTTCATTTTTAGAAGCATTATGCCCATTCACATCAAAACCCACTTGGAGTTCTGTGCACCTGGTCATACAGCGTGGACTTCTCCTTCCTGTGAGGCATTTGAATATGAAAGGAGGGAGTGGAGAGGAGATGAAGAGGAACCAATATATCTTTTCAGCACTGGTAGAGATTTCTATCATTTAATTTCTTCTATCCAACACCATGAGGTAGGTTGCATTTTGAAGATTTGGAAAGTAAGGTACAGAAAGGAAAAATAAGCCCCAGAGGTCACCTGATGCATATAGCCTGGACTGACAACACATCTGCCCAGCTCTAAAGACAGAGCTTTTCTCACGCCAGATGCTTCCTGCTCTCTCTTCAAAGTCATTTCTAAGGGATGGTGGGATTGAGGGCTCGGAGGAACATGCCAACATCTCTTTTCGCACCACGTCCTGCTGAAAGCATCTGAGTATTTCACATATTGTAGGTCCAATCAGTCAAAAATGTGAAAATATTTTAATATTTGTATGCAGGGATTTTACTTCAAACTTCAGTCTAACTGGCCACAGTGCCAAACATCTATCTCTTGGTAATTTTTTCCAGAATAAAATCAGATAGGACTTAATCAGAGTCAAATTGACCCTAAGATGAACTCAGCTAGGGCAGACTCTGGGGAGCACCCCACGTTCTTGTCCTCATTTTTCTCTCCTTTTCAACATAAAGCTGGGTCCCACGAGCTATTTGCTATAGCTAAGGACAGTTCAAGAACAAACTCTGTTGTTAAACAAAGCTGGACACCTTTGTTTTCTGTTAGCAAGGGGAATTGCTGCAGAATTGTAAATCCTTGCAAAGAGACTTCTGTACCCTGATCACGTGAATAAACAAACCACTGAAGTCATTTTTTTAAACATGTTCAGTTGCCGCACAGCAGTGAACAGACACACTACATGAGGATCAATTGATGGCTAGAAGGAAAAATTACACTCTTCAAAGCATCCCATTTGGTGGCAGTCATGATCATTAGTGAAAGTAATATCTATTTAAAAGCAGTAAATGCCTATTTCCAAACAGAATAGACTGGCATACAAAGGAAGCGTCATCCCACTCAAACATCCCCAGGCTTCCCAGGGAATCATTATGGTCTGTCATGTTAACTCACTTCCTCCCCCTCCCCTTTTTCTTCCCTGCTGAATATTATCGTCTAAAATCAAATTAAATACTAATGGTAAATGTGCATAGGAATCACTTCAGGAAAGCAAAACAGTCAGACTCAAGAGGATATATAAAAATATTATTTCTTACAGTAAAGATCGAGAGCCCAGATGGAATTGTGAGAGCATTGCAAGAGGGTTATAGTAGCTGAAGCTCTTAAACAGGTGACTAGTTAATAGAACCACCAAAAAGGAACATCTTAATTATTTCAGAAGACTCCAGCTCTCCTTCCAAGTCCCTTCCTCTTAGTTCTAAGATCACTCGTCAATGATAATGATGATGATGAAGATATGTGTCAAGATGAGAACTCTTATCTTTGGTAAAATAGCACAAAAAGGCAACACGACACATGGAGAATTCCAGAGTCTGACCCACATGATGATTACTGTTATCCAATAAATACTTAATAAAAATGTCACAGGTCATTTATTTTGGACTCATTTTTCAAAGAGAATGAATTGCCTAATAAGATTTCATGTACTGATTTTTAAATATGGCAAATTTAAGATGGCCCCTGAAATATATAATTATATTGAGTAACCTTCTCCTCCAACATGGCTGATATTTAAGGTAGGTCTTATTTGTATGTTCCAAACTAAGTACTCACTCTTACAAGTTGGTCTTCATATTCTCTTTGGAAAATGACTTGCTATTTATTATTCTTTTTTTATTCTTGTGCTTTTTTGAATGTTCAATTAGCCAACATATAGTACATCATTAGTTTTTGACATAGTGTTCAATGATTCATTAGCTGTGTATAACACCCAGTGCTCAACTGGGGTAACAGGGTGATGGCTATTTATTCTTAAGACAAACCAAGTTAAGACTATTATTTAAGTGCATGGCAATTAAGAAGAGCAAGGATTATAACCAGAACTTCTGCATCTACTTTGTCATGTACAGAACTTCCTGAACCACTCAAGCTAAATGAAAATGAAGTTGTTTCAAATATACTTTTTGAGCAAAATAGGATAAGAGAATGCCCAAGAGATAGTTCTCCAGTTAACATAGCTTCTATCTTCCCAATTTCTATCCTTGAGCCATAAGTAGGCAGAATCTAGCTGGTCTTGGTTGAAACTGAAAGTGCTAATATTCCAAATCAACCAGCTCCCCCTCACCAAAGAGGTCTATCAATGATGAGTTGCTGGTTTTGGAAAAAGAGTGAAGAGCTAAAAATAGACTTGTTCTACAGAGCTGATGGGTAGATGCCTATGGAGGAAAGCCCTGGTACTGAGGTCAATGCAAAGGGGAAGCAGACACAGATGCAATGAACATCCAAAGAAAAAAACCTGTGCTAATGCTGTGCAGTACAAAAAAAAAGCTATTCTCAGGTGGCTGAAAAAGAATATTATTTTAAACCAGAAGAGTGAAGAATCACAAACACTGGTGTTAAAGACCCTAGAAAACTAATTAAACATTCTAATTTTATAGGTGAGAACACCCCAAGAGATAATAAGCCTCATGTAAGATCACACTACGAGCTGGAAGATGACCTACATGTAAATACTGGTTCCCCTGAGTCCATGGTCATCAGCTCTTCTACCACAAATGAGACATTTCTTTCTTATGTATGAGTGCATTTGAGTCAAGTGAGAATAAATTGTGCTAGGTCCTACAAATTGTTCTTACCCTTATGCGATTTATTCCCCCATATAGGATGCAGAAAATTAGACTTGCAATTATAGTACAGAATGAGGAGAACTATTTACTGACTGTTGGTCAAGCAAGGACACCTACCCCAAACCTGTGGGGTCAACAAAGTCTTCTCAGTAGATCTGATATTTAAACTGGTTCCTTGAGGGAGAAGTAGAAATTACACAGGGGATAATAGAGATGAGGAGGAAGCTGTTCTAAATGGAGGGAATAGCTGACACACATGGTCATAGGCAAAAGAGCACTGTCATGTTTGAGGAAGTGAAAGGAATTCAATATGGCTGAACACTGAGTGCCTGGGGTGATGTGGTGAGAGATAGGACAGGAAAGCTGAGCAGGGCTCACAAATCCTGAAGGGCTTTATGTGTAGTTAAGAATCTGGAACTTTTCTCAAGGTAGTGGGAAGACAAAGGGTTTTAAAACAGGGAAGTATAAAAATTAGATTTGCATTTTGGAAAGAACATTATAATAGCTGAAAGAAAAAAAATGGCAGCAGAGGTGGATAAGTATAGAAGGAATCAAAGCAGTTAGTAAGCTGTTGCTGTAACCCAGAAGACAGGATAGTTGTCTAGTACGGTGTCTAAAGGGAATAGGGAGAGATGCTTGGATTTGAGATATTCAGGCCATAGAGTCAAAATGCCTGATGATAAATGGATATAAATAGATGTATGTCATTTGGGAAAGAAAGTCAAAATTATTCTAAAAGTCTCTGGTTAAAGACTTGGGAGCTAGGAGCATAAGTCCTCAGTTTAATACTTAGGACCATTCTAGTAACAATAGAAACTCAAGACTGCTCTACATTTTCTCATCGTGAGTGAAATTGTGGAGTTCTGGAAGTCAAAGACTGAACTCTACTGGAAATCCTCACGAAAATGCTATAACCTAGTTGTACTTCATCGGGACAGTCATAAATCTCTGACGAGAATTTTCCAAGAAAAAAAACAATGTCTAATAGGCACCCTCCATCTCAATGCCCTCCTCACATTCTGGTGGATTATGGGTTAGGGAAGGGGAGTAGGTTCAATGACCTATATTCTGCTCATGCAGCATCAATGGTGATCTCTTCCATTTTATGATGGAAGTTGATTAATCCTAAGGAAGCAGGATTAAGGTTGCTCAGTTATAAGAATTAAACACAGACAGAAAGTTTTAGTATCTCTATATGGATCAGTCAAGGATCTTAAGGTTTCATGGTTTGAAACTGGAGGAATGAAATGAAGTATGTACTTCTGGGCTGTGGTGTGTCACAATCCCCACCTACAACATAAATCAGGTACTCACCCCTTCACCGCCATTTTCACCTGTGTTGGCAAGCATTTCCTGCAGGGCTCTCACAGAGAGGGACTGTTCCAGCACAAAATTGCAGACGCAGAGATCTGGAGGAACATACTGTGGAAATAAAACAAGAATGAGGATACCTTCTCATATCAGTTGGGTATAGATCACACAATAACAATCTCAAGGGCAAAGAGCTTATCAACCAGTGAAAGGTGGATGGATGGATGATTAGGAACATAAAAGGTAGATTTCTCTTATTCATGTTAAGGTGGGTTTCAGGCAGGATTCTAAAGGATAAGAAGAAGAAAATCCCTAAGTCTTAAGGAAACAATGATCAAGCTCTTAGGACCAACTTGAGTGCAGTTGGTGGTACATACAGGAGAGGACACACACACAGCATTGCTGAAGAAGGGAAAGGAAATATACATTGATCAACACTGATGCCTGGGTAGGACCAAAGGAACAAAGCCACTGAGACCTCAGCCACGATAATCTGTAAGAGGGCAATGGACAGACCACAGTGCGGCTCTGGGCAATAGGGACTGTGATGGGGAATCCATTTACTTATTAAGAAAACCTGGAGGCAATAGAGGGAATTAAGAGCTGTACAAATATAGTTCTGAACAAAGAAGTGTCCAGAATTATAAGAACTGAAGACCCCTACAACAATCACTCTAATTTATTATGTGCTCAGGTAACATAATAATAATCATGCTTATTCTGGAATATTTGTCAATAACAGTTAAAGACAGCCTTTGGTGCACATTGACTAGTAATAGCTAATGCTCACTGAGTACTTTCTCTGCGCCAAGCACTGTTCTAAGTGCTTTGAATATATTACCTCCCTTAATCCTCATAACCACCCTGTAAGACAGGAATTATTAACTCCAGTTTATAGCCAAGGAAACAGGCATAGAGAAGACAGAGAGAAGTTAGGTCTGCTGCCTGAGGTCATGGCTTCTATTTGGCTGAGTCAGATTCAAAGCCAAAGTCTATCTACTTAATTCTATCTACACTGTTCTGACCACTGATGGAAATATTAAAGCTATTTTTCACAACTAGAATATTTTCAGTCAGCAAATATTTAAATATTACATTCATAGAAAACACAGCGCTTGGTCGTGAGAAAGAGATGAAGGCACACATCATTGTTTCATAGGAGCTTAAACTCTAGTTTCATGATATGCCATTATCCTTGGGAATATAGCTTATAATCAACTTACATACTAAGCCTTTGTTTCCTATGGGGCACTGGAGAACATGGTCACTAGGAGAAAAACAAGATTGAGGAATGAGGGCCAGAACTCACCAACAGCTATGTCTAACACTCTGAGACAGGTAAAGTGGTTTCCGTGGATCTCCAATTTAAAAGCCAAAGCAAGCCCACTGCTAAGGCACAGATAACCTCTGACGTTAACATTTTCATTTGTAAAATAATGAAATGGGTAATCTCTAAGTTTCCTTTAATTTTGAAGTGTTTCATACATTATTTATCCCCCCGCCAACCTCAACACCACCAAATAAAATGATGTTTTACTTGCTGGACCTACTATTTCCCTTTATTAAAGTTTTTAGACTGCCAAGTCAAGGATGGGTAATCCTATCCCAGGGGTTAAGGGTCTCTGGGCCACTTAAATTTTGAGGACTTTTCTACAAAGCGTGTTTCCACTCAGGGTCACCACAGTCCAAAATCCTAAAAACCCAATCTTCCTAGAATTCTGGTATAACATACAATTGCCTGGTTCTTTTTATGAAAATGACTATAGGAGAAACTATAATCAGGAGACAACAGCTTTTATTTTATATATTTCTTGCTTTGTTTTCAAAGTCTGCTCTTGCTGTAGGTAATTAACTCATCTGTATGGGACTTGAGCGAGCAAACAGCTGTTAATGCCAGGCTGATCGTCACATCCAGAAAATGTTTCTAGAGCACATACAGCATCATTCTAAGTTGCATACACTATGACAGAACACTTCCCTAAAGGTCTTACACCATAAACATATCATCTAACTCCATTTCCCCAAATACAATGCCTTTGCAGAAAATGTCACAGAGATTTCTTCCCACCACTTCTTAGTCTATCTGGATCTCATGTCACCAGAAGAGGAAGCCAAAGAGACAGAGTTTGCGTGTTTTTTCTTCTTCCACTTCAGGAAAGCAGGTGTTTTGGAGATTTTTTATTCAGGAATGTCTGCAGTGATGGTTGGTACTTTAAAGTTTTGTTTTGTTTTGTTTTTTAAGATTTATTTGACAGAGATCACAAGTAGGCAGAGAGGCAGGCAGAGAGAGAGAGAAGAAAGGAAGCAGGCTCCCTGATGAGCAGAGAGCCTGATGGGGTGCTCTAGCCCAGGACCCTGGGATCATGACCTGAGCAGAAGGCGGAGGCCTTAACCTACTGAGCCACCCAGGAGCCCCTAAGGGTACTTTTTGGCTAACCAAGTGAATGATTTCAGCCTGCATGCTCACTTTTACAAAAACCCTACGGAGTCCATTCTCCTGTAGACATGTCTTCTGTAGATGGGCCCCAGGGCTAGATATCCTGCTGTGGCATGAGACTGTGTGATTCAAAGCCACTTTTCTCTTTCCTGGGTCTGGTTTACTTGGACAGGAGAAAGGAGCATTTCCCCAGCACCGCCATCATCCATCCTGATGGACGACCACCAGTAATAGAGACACAAGACATGCTCCAATCATATTTTTATTTTTCCTCCAGATAGGGAAGTCCCAAGGCAGTCATGACATCATTACTGGTACAAACAGCACACGTAAATGGGAGACAACGGCCGTGGGAGAAAACCCCTCAAATGAGAGCCCTGTACCTCTCCTTGGTTTACACAGTTTCCTTACGGTTTAATTTTTTTACCTCTGGAGTATGGCCCTCGCCTGGAGCCGGTGCTTGGGGATAAGATGACACCAGTCGAAGAGCACGCAGAACAACATAGGGATGGTGGCGAGGGAAAAGACAGGGGCAACAGGAGTATCCGGAGAAGGACAAAATGCAAGTAGTACCTTGTGACATAAATGGAGAGCAGAGCCCAGAGCCAGCTGACCTGCTACACCAGCCGCCAGCCTTAATTAAACTCCACACAGGCCTGAGTTCCCACCTCCCCGTTCTTCAAGAATGAGCAAAGGCCACTTGTCCATCAAAGCTAATTTGTTTGCAGCACGAGAGTCCCCCAGGAGGGCGGCTCATCAGCTCTGGGCTCTGGAGCCTGGGCCTCAGTCACTCTGCCCGGCAGGCATGCGGCCCATGTTTACCGATTCTCAGCATGGAGAGAAGGGCTCTGTTGACATCTGTTCTGACACAGCTCTTCATCTCCCTCCCCAGCCCCGTCCCCCGCCTAGAGAAGTGCTACATTCCCGCATGCCCTCCAGAAAACCTTGAGATTCCAGGACCCCGCAAAAGCCAGGAGCGAGGTCTTCATTTAGCTCCATGATGTGGGAAGTAGGAGGGAGGGCCTGTGGACTCCCCATGGTCTGTAAATCCATGTACCATCTTCCTCACTGCACCAAAAGTGCTTTTTTTTCAGGCTTACTAAAAGCAAGATGGTGGGCATCTGATGCTCTTGGTGTCAAATTCACATAGCATTCTTCAGCCTAGCACCTCACAATAAGCTCTCAGCACTGTGCTGGCTTGTACTAGCCAGGCTTTGGGGGAAAGGAAGAGGGAGTCAGTTCCAAGTGGGGGAGAGGCTGTCCTCCCTCTAGTCCCCTGTTAACCACACTCTGTTCTGGCTTGCTAATTCTCATGCAGTGCAGTCTGTTTCAGAGTGTGGGTATCCTGAAAAATCTGTGCCATTCTACTTTGGTTATCCCCAGTACAAAGAACAGCAAGTGCTCAGCTCCAGCGTTCTTGAATGGACTCTGTGTTCTAGAAGACTCTCAGAGAGTATGTGGCTGGTGGTGGCTGTGGCTGTAGGCTGAGCACTTTGGACTGAGCACTTGCCTGGCTGGCTGGGCCCTTTCGCCAATTTGTTTACGATTCAAAAGGCCCCGTCATGGGTCTCCTTCCACTTCTCCATTAATCTATCTGGATCTCACACAGCCAAGCCTTAATGATACACCACCTAAGTGTATCAATAGCTTTGAATTAAAAGCAATATAGGGTATGTTAGTTAAGTGTGAATACTCTTTTAACATTGGACTCCATGAGGTCCGATATCTGTTCAACTGCTTATTAGTTGAACAAGGATAAGCAGGTAACTTAGTCTCTGTCTCAGTTTCCTTATTTGTAAAATAGAGATACAATAGTATCTACTTCTCAGCATAGACAGTTCTTATGTGTAAGAACTTAAAAATAAGGTCTGGTACATAGAAACCAATGTCAGATATTATCCATCACAGAGCACTGAAATCAGAACATCAATAAGTCACTTATATGTTCATTTACAGATCTAGTATTTTTGAGGTTCTCATTATGTGTAAGGATAAAGCAAATTCCCCAGGCTTCAGGGTTGTGTGGTCAAGTGCAGTGTCAGGGAAGCAAATGGACAATTTCCAAAGTATGCTTCCAAAGGCTCAGAGTGAGTAAGAAATGAGGAAGCGTACAGAATTGAACGTGGCTGGGGTAGAAGGATGGGTAAGGGAGGTGGTGGGGGAAGATGGGAGCAAGAGAGGGAAAAGAGAGGGAAGCAAGTAAAGGGAGGAGAGAAGCAAGATTGAAGAAGTAGGCATTAGACTGAGAGGGTCTTAAATCTCCCTGTCAAGGAGTTTGGACTTTATCTTCAGAGCAAGAGAACATCATTAAAGGAAGTTATTCAGGAATTAGTCTAATCAAATTTGTATCTTTGAAAGATCATTGCAGGTCCATTCTGAAGGAGCCTAGACCAAGGCAGAGAAACAAATTAGGAGTTTGTTACCATATGCTTGTTATTAGGTGACAATAGCATGAATTAAAGTAATGGAGTTGAATGTGGAGATATGAGAATCAATTTGAAATATCTTGAGAAAGTAGGAGAGGTGAGACCTGGCAATTAATGGAATATAGGAAATGAAGAAGATGACCAGGATGGAAAAGAGTGCAAAAAAGCTGGGGTTCAGTAAGAATAAGCCACACCATATATCAAAAGGACCACAGGGATGGTAATTGTACTTGGCAAATTACCCACCGGAACCTCACATTTGGGCCAACAGAGTGATGACAAGAGAGCGGAGGTCTCTGTGACTATGTATGGGTATCCCCTCAGATGTCAGCAGAGGTAGGCTCATCTGGGAAAAGAGTGGGAATCTGAGAAGATGATGCATATTCTCCTTAATAAGAGAATTCCTGGAGACGCAGCCTCTAGTCAGCCCAATTAACCTAGCTTTCCTTTTCCACGTCCATTAAGCAGGTCAGCCAGTATCTGAGTACCACGATGCACATTCAGTACTGCCCTAGCTGCTGTGGGGAAAAAAGAAAAGGCCTGGCTTTTGTCCTTTAAGAAATTTTTTTTTGGGGGCGCCTGGGTGGCTCAGTGGGTTAAGCCGCTGCCTTCGGCTCAGGTCATGATCCCAGGTCCTGGGTTCGAGCCCCGCATCGGGCTTTCTGCTCAGCGGGGAGCCTGCTTCCTCCTCTCTCTCTGCCTGCTTGTGATTTCTCTCTGTCAAATAAATAAAATCTTAAAAAAAAAAAAAAATTTTTTTTTTAAGATTTTATTTATTTATTTGACAGAGAGAGAGAGAGAGACCACAAGTAGGCAGAGAGGCAGGTAGAGGGAGAGTGGGGGAAGCAGGCCCCCTGCCGAGCAGAGAGCCGACATGGGGCTCAATCCCAGGACCCCGAGATCATGACCTGAGCCGAAGGCAGCGGCTTAACCCACTGAGCCACCCAGGCGCCCCTGTCCTTTGAGAAATTTTAAGCCTACTGTACTAAAGACTTTATAGAACAATGCAAAAGAGAATATTCAGTCCTCAATGGAGAGGTGGGAGTTCTACGTCCTGCAGGACACAGAGCCCTCTCAGCAATGTTGTGATCAGGAAAGCATAGCCCAGGCTGGCGGCTGGCCTCAAGAAGGTTTATGTGAACAAGAAGTTCCTGGCACATAAAAGAACTCAAATTTTTGTTTAATGAATGAACAAGACGGGGGAGTTATTCTTTCCATTTTCTTGTGTCTTCTTCCCTTCTGTTTAAAATTCCATTAGTTGAAGCAGCATTTTTTTTAAAAGATTTTTATTTATTTATTTGACAGAGAGATCACAAGTAGGCAGAGAGGCAGGCAGGGAGAGAGGGGGAAGCAGGCTCCCTGCCGAGCAGAGAGCTGACGTGGGGCTCAATCCCAGGACCCTGAGATCATGACCTGAGCCGAAGGCAAAGGCTTAACCCACTGGGCCACCCAGGCGCCCTGAAGCAGCATTTTTAAGTTACGAGTTTCACTGAACCTCTGTCCTTACTTTCCTTTGCCTTTTCATCCAGCTCCCCTAAGAAAAAGGTTCAAGCACTTGTGAGTGTCATGAGTCAGTAAGGGGAGTAAGCAAAGTAAGGAGAAGGTAGAGAACAATTCCTGCTTACTAATTTTTCTACCTATACCTCCCACTCCAGCCCTAGGTCTGAGCAAGAAGGTGCATGCATGTGACTGACACTGTATTATATTTATGTGCTGATGGGTTTGCATGGACTCAGCCCTACTCCAGGGGATAGGCTACAGAATCTAACCCTGCAAGGTGAGGTCATTTCTAATGCCCGTCATCTGGGGAGAAGCACTGCATGTGCTAGTAACAGGCAAAGATGGACTCAGTCCCCAGTGGCCTGGTTTCTAGATGCATCGTGTTTGTTTTATTTCACTATACCACCTCAAAAAAAAGACATAACCATCACCCTGAGATGGCTTGATGTAGTCCTAACTCAAAGACCATGGACAAGAAGGCTTCCCAAGCTTCCCGGCACAGAAACCTAATCTCTCCTCCAGAAGATATTCCAGGTGGGTACACGGTGGTATTGGGTAAGACCGATTTTCCATGTAGGATAGCATTAGGATGGCTGGAGATGGCATGTGTGACTTGAATTTCAGAAGCTTTAAGCACTTGACAGACATTATCTCATTCACCTCCATACAGCAGACATGAGCTCATTTTGTGGACTTCCTCTCCTATTGATAATACATAATTATTTGTACTGTGCTTATGCTGAAAAGGCAGAACCAGTCATTAACCAAACTAATACCCACATCTTGTCCCAACCAGGTTTTATGTAAATATTTATGCAGTTAAGTACTTTTTAAACCTTTGTCATCTCTAAGTTTTTGATAAATTTATAATAAAGTTATACACTGAATGCTTAAATCTGAAGATGTTGCCTAGCTTCTGGATTTCTGTAAAGATACAGAATGGGGGGGGCACCTGGGTGGCTCAGTGGGTTGAGCCTCTGCCTTCGGCTCCGGCCACGATCTCAGGGTCCTGGGATCGAGGCCCGCGTTGGGCTCTTTGCTCAGCGAGGAGCCTGCTTCCCCATCTCTCTCTGCCTGCCTCTCTGCCTACTTGTGATCTCTCTCTCTCTCTGTAAAATAAATAAATAAAATCTTTAAAAAAAAAAGATACAGAATGGTTCTACAACTGTTTGAGAGACAACTCAACTGAGGTACAAAGGAATTGGGTAAAACTTAGACGGGCAAGTGGAGAAACAAGAGTAGAACCCATATGTACATTTTAAATGCATCCATTTACTGACCTATATAATTTTACCAGGTATTGTGCTGAATCCTTTATAAATATTCTCCCATTTAACACTAATCTTGACCTTTAGGGAAGAGATACTAAGCCCATTTTATGGATGAGCAAACAGACTCAAGGGCTGAAAAAGCCGCCCCACAATCACATGCTGGAAATGACACCTAAATCCTGAATTTCAAACTCAGCTCTTTCTGATTGACCCTGTGTCAGTACTCCTGAAGGTCTCATCCCTACCCCAAGCTCAAAGAATCCTAACTACTAGGCTGCCTCCTCTCAAGTTTTATATTTTAATCACAAGTTAAGGGTTTCATATTAGATTCCTGACTCTCTCAGAGTTCTCTATTTTTTTTTAAAGATTTTATTTATTTATTTGACAGACAGAGATCACAAGTAGGCAGAGAGGCAGGCAGAGAGAGAGGAAGGGAAGCAGGCTCCCTGCTGAGCAGAGAGCCCGATGCGGGACTCGATCCCAGGACCCTGAGATCATGACCTGAGCCGAAGGCAGCGGCTTAACCCACTGAGCCACCCAGGCGCCCTCAGAGTTCTCTATTTTGGAACAGCCACTGGGAATATAAAGGCTACAACGGCAGTGAGTGAGACCATCAGAGATGAAGAACTTCACAAAACTGAGGTTTCTAGTGGGCAAGATCACACAAGGTTCTCACATCTGAGATGGACTTTCCACATAAGTGCTCTCTTCCAAGAGACAATTCAACTCTGGGCATGATGGGACAGGTTTCCACCAAAGATAGACATGTGTAGATTTGAATCATGTACCTATCCAGATGGTAAACATTTTGAGGGAAGAGACTTTGCTTATCTGTATTAAGAGCGGTTATCATGAAACAAGATTGAAGATGTATAAAAACTTGCTTAATTTTTTATGTTTTAATACTCTGCTATGATAAAGGATAGAGGGTCTTTCTGAAAGTATAGACAGTCACTATTCACAACAGTTGAGTTCCAATTTTTGCTTACACTGTTGCCAACAAAAGCCACTATATGAAAGTGGTGTGGTACACATGTATTTTAAAGATTTATTTATTGAAGTAATCTCTACACCCAGCACGGGGCTTAAACTCACAACCTGAGTTGTGATCAAGAGTTACATGCTCTTCCAACTGAGCCCGCCAGGCACCCGTCACAAAATTTAAACATATAGCTGGAAAACATTCTTTTGGGGAAGAAAAGGAGGAAGAGGTCATTATCTTTGAAAGAAGGAAGTGACGAAGGTCCATTCTGATCCATGCCTGAGGAGTCAGTTACAGGAACACAACACCCTCAGCAACCAGCAGTCTGTAGGTGTGTGCAAGTGAGGGGGGAGAGGGAGGGAGAATCTCAAGCAGGCTCCATGCCCAGCACGGAGCTCAATCTCAAGACCCTGAGATCATGACCTGAGCCGAAATCAAGAGCTGGATGCTTAACCGACTGAGCCACTCAGGCACCCCTAGTTGCAGGTCCATTGCAGGATGAGGGAATTGTTTGGGAAAAACTGACAGCTGTTGAAAATCACTGCTGCAGCCCAAAGATACTAAGAAGAAGCACTCATCACCATGGGCAAGCGAGGGCAGCGTCTGATGCCATGCTGGCCTAAGGTTTACTCCAAGAGCAAGGAAAGGTGAGGAATAAGCGGATCCCATGCAAGGAAAAGGGAGAAGGCTATGAAGTTATTAAAAGGTGTTGATACTAGAAAAAAATAAAAACTACTACCAGGAATCTAAATAATTATTAAATAATTACTCAACACTTGCTGAAAGTTTTTTAAAAAGATTTACTTCTTTTAGAGAGTGAGCCCGCATGAGCAGGGGAGGGGCGGAGAGCAAGGGAGACAAGCAGAGCCCCATCAGTCATGTGGATGAGGTCATGACCTAAGCCCAAACCAAGAGTCAAAGGCTCAGCCAGCTGAACCACCCAGATGTCCCAATGAAACATTTTCTATGCAAGGGAGGTGCCATGGCCACCTAAGAAGCAGGAAGTCCAAACTGCAGGACAAATATCCTTTGACAAAAGTCTTGTCGAGAAATGCCAACCAAAAGTGAGGAAGAACTAGAAACACCCACAGTCACAGTTCCTATGCCTCATCTGTGAAATGCCCAGATAAATGCCCAGATACCGGTTATTTAATGGACACTGACTGGCACACCTGTCATAGTCTAGCTTCTCCTGGGGGTGGGGGGGAAGATTGTTAATTCAAGTGAGAGCAACACCTGCAACATCAATTATCCTTTTGATGATCCTTGGGGATTTCTCACAAGAGCTACTACAAATAAGCTAGTTCTGGAAGAATGAATGGAGAAATATGGTGGGGCCGAGAATCTCCTTGGTAAGACTGCTAATATTTCAGATTCCTGGGGCCCTAATCAAGGTGGCTACTTTCGAAGACTATCCCAGATGACTTTGAAGCAGGCAGTCTCTGAACCCAATTTGAGAGACACTGCAGAGCAACTGGACCAAACAAGTGAATTCAGGATCCTGGAAAGTAGTGGATTCTCACTCTAGATCCTTCCTTAAAGAGTTCATCAAAATATAAAATTTTCTTTCAAATGAATAACCCCCCAATGTGAAATCCACATGACCATTGTTTTTAATAATCTTGCCTGAAATGATCCCATCCGAAAGTAACATCTAGGTGTCCTGGACACCTAGTTTTCTGCCAAGCATCAGTGTTTCTGGCACAGTTGGGAAGAATGTTACCAAGGGCTTGGCAAAAATTAGTGCTACGAAGCTGGTGTTCTTTAAAATAAGGAAGAAAGGGCAGCCAAAGAAGCAGAGACAAAACGCTGGGCAGCTGGTGGCTAAAACTTCCTGCTGGGAGAAAGCGGAAGCGACAGGCTAGATGGCTGGTTTGGTTCTTGACTGAGCCAAGATCCCCCCCACCGACCCTCCCCTCCCCCCTGCCCTGCCCAGCATGGTCAGCATGTTAAGTAAGGAAGGTGCCAAAAGGCTTAACTTGGAACACTTGCATCTCAAAAAAACAAGCTGAGTGGCAAAGCAGAAAAATGTACCTACTGTTTATGGAGAGAGATATCTAAAATGACTCTTTATATGGTCCTTTAAAAAGATGGCTACATATAAAAGCCGAGGGGCACAGGTAATACACCAAGCTCTGTGGATATATAATAAGATCCTAACATCAACTGTTATTTTGCAGAGCTTGTGTATCTGAAAAAGAGTAGAGCTCAGGAAAGAGGCTAGGCAGCATGTCAGCAGGGAGATGGACCCTGCATGCCTGTCCCAGATTCCCTGACGGTGTTAGGGGCATGAACACCAGCTAGAAGAGCATAGGGTCCAAGACGATGAAGTTAGAACGAGGTGTGGTGGGCAGATATACCAAGGGATAAGGTGAAAACTGAGAGGGGTGGGCTGGTAAAGTCTAGCTCAACCTAATATTTACGTGTTAGTCTCCAGCTTGACTGACTTGAGTGTTGGTGTAAGAACATGGACCAGCATTGTACTGCCCAAGTGTTCTCTTCTCCCTTTTGAGTGACGATATGGTTGTCAAAGAACTTGGAAACCATGGTAAGGCTGCTCTCTATCACCAAAGCAGAGGTACTCAGCGGCTGCAGGACAGAATTTGTCTCTTGGCCATTTCATTACACACCAGGAAGGGGATGATTGAGGAAAGCATTATGGGGAACCAAGGAGAGTGGAGAAAATGCCAAGCTAGAGCTGAAGGCTGCCAGAGAGAACAGAGATGCTGGGTGCTCAAAGGCAGTGCTGTTCTCTATGGTGCACTTGTCATCAGCATCACTCATCTCTTTAGAGGAAAAGCTGAAATGTATGGGGTCCTGCCTTGACTGCAGCACCAGCCCCATGAATCTCGTGGACTCGGGATCTCAGGTCAACACAGAGCTCATGGCAATGAAGGGCAAGGACAACAGCTTGGCTTCCAAATGGTCTGATTTTTTTTTTCCCCCAATGACTCCTTCCCACTCTCAAATGGCATCCAGATTCCAATGTGGAAATGCAGTTTTTATTTCTGCCCACCCCATGAAGTTTTTGCTTTGACAGAAATAAGCGTATCACTATAAACTAAGTTCTGGATCAAAAAATATTTTGGCAGGAGTATATGGACAGATGTTCATAAAATTTGCAGTTATAAAAAAGCCTTTGTGATGATAAGTAACAGTCATAAATATTCTTCGCCAATATGGAAAAAGTACTTTTACACCCATATGGAGAACTAGACCTCATCTATTCTAACTGCCTCATAGACTCTGAGCCAAACTATTACCACTAGATGCTTACATTTACAAAGATTAGCACTGCATGCAAGGGTTAATATTAAGCAACCCCATTTACAAGGGGGCATATAATACTCATCACACAGATTTTAAAACACGTACAGACAGCAGGGAGTCAGCACTGTCCGTCAGTACCTGTAGGAGTTAGAGACATTCACTTAGAATAAGCACTGCTTGAAAAACAAAATGAAAAATAAACTCCTGGAACTATACCAAAATAAAAAGCTCTTACACAGCTAAGATGCAACAAAACAAAAAGGCAACCTACTGGAAGGGAGAATATATTTGCAGATTATATATGTTGAGGGGTTAATATCCAAAATATATAAAAGGATTCTACAACCCAACATCAAAAAAACCCAAGTAATAGGACTAAAAGATGGGCAGAAAACATGAATAGAGATTCTTCCAAAGACAACATGCAGATCACCAGAAGACACGTGCAACGATGTTCAATAGCACTCATCATTAGGGAAATCCAAATCCAAAACCACAATGAGATACCACCTCACGCTTGTCAGACTACTAGAACCAAAAAGACAAGTAACAAGTGTTGGTGAGGATGTGGAGAATAAGGAACCTTCGTGCCCTGTTGGTGGGGATGTAAATTGGTGAAGTCACTGTGGAAAATAGTATGGAGGTTCCTCAAAAGATTAAAAAACAGAACTACCATATGACTCAGCAATTTCAGTACTGGGTATTTACCCAAAGAAAACAAAACCCACTAATTTGAAAAGATATATGTGCCGCTGTGTTTGCTGCAGCTGATTTACAATAGTTAAGATATGGAAGCAACCTAAGCGTCCACCCATAGATGGATGGCTAAAGAAGATGTGATACACAAACACACCCTATTACTCAGCCATAAGAAAGAATGAGACCAGGGCACCTGGGAGGCTCAGTGGGTTAAGCCTCTGCCTCTGGCTCAGGTCATGATCTCAGGGTCCTGGGATTGAGCCTCACATTGGGCTCTCTGCTCGGCGGGGAGCCTGCTTCCCCCTCCTCTCTGCCTGCTTGTGCTCTGTCAAATAAATACATAAAAGCTTTAAAAAAAAAAACAAAAACAAAAAAGAACGAGACCTTGCCTTTGCCAACAAATGGATGGACCTGGGGGGTATTACACTAAGTGAAAAGACAGAAACTGTATGATTTCATTATCTAAAAACAAAAGAACAGACAACTAAACAGACCCAGAAGTACTGAGAATGAACCGATGGTGGTGGGGGAGGGAAGGGATAGGCAAAAAGGGGAGTGGGACATAGAGCTGTCTAGTAATGGAATAAGTCACAGGGCTACTAATAAAGACTGCTTCTTTGGAGTGGTAGTAGAGAGACCTATGACCTACTTCAGTTAGCTCCTCTTCAATAATGTCTTTCTTACCAGGAAACATTCTAAGTATGGAGTTAGACAATCATCTGTAAAGACCGGTTGGATCCCATTCTCTCCAAAGCTTTCTTCATTGAAGTCACCAATCCCTTTTCACTCAGGACATGAACTGGCTTTGAGCAATGCAAGGAAACCATAAGGAGAGTTAGTCTCTTCCTACTTGAACCCAATGCATCACTCAGCATCTAGTCAAGCTGGCCAGGAAATACATGTCAAATACTGCCTCTGCCCAACTACTCCAGTTCATATACTGGACCATCACTTAAGCTCCTTTCCTCTCAGCTCCACTAAGTAACTAACCCAGGTTACTGAAGTTCACCATCAAAAATGAGGCCAGAGGGGCGCCTGGATGGCTCAGTGGGTTAAAGCCTCTGCCTTCGGCTCAGGTCATGATCCCAGGGTGGGATCGAGCCCCACATTGGGCTCTCTGCTCAGCAGGGAGTCTGCTTCCCCCTCTCTCTCTGCCTGCCTCTCTGCCTACTTGTGATCTGTCAAATCAATCAATCAATCAATCTTTAAAAAAAAAATGAGGCCAGAGAATAGACGTTTGAAGACAGATTACGGAGTTTTCTTTCCCCTCCCCTCCTGGACAACGAGGAGTTACCTCCAGTAAATAATGATTTCTTAGAGGAAGGAGGGGCAGAGGTAAAGGAAGAGAGAATCTGAAGAAGGCTCCAAGCCCAGTGTGGAGCCGGATGCAGGACTCAGTCTCACACCCTGAGATCATGACCTGAGCTGAAATCAAGAGTTGGACACTTAACTGACTGAGCCACTCAGGCGCCCCCCTCTACTACAGAATGGTTGAGTTAACTTGGCTCCATGAGAGAGAATGAACACATTGATGGAAACTGACGGAGCAATGACACACCTCAAAAAGCAAAGTCCTTCTTCATGGTGACCCAAGCAAAGCCTGTCAAGACCCTGTAGAGATAAATGCTTCAAATTACCCAGCTGCTCTCCAGGGGCATTTGTCCTTATGTCCTCAGTGAATAAGATGGAGATGAAAGGCATGTTTCATGTCTTATTAAACTTCTACATTTTGGGAAAGAAGCAACTTTATTCACTACTATAGCAATTAGGAACTTTCCATGGCAGGCTATATGCAAGCTTGAACATGATGCTAATCAAGTCAAGGGCGTAGTTCTGCTTCATTTTGTGAGGACATCTATACCCCTAAGCTGGCTAGCTACTTTATCATTCCTTAGTCAAACAAGGAAACAGGTGTCAAAGCCTGATGACTGCAAATTCAGCCATGCAACAATTTCTAAATTGTGGCTTGAGGAGTACCTGTATAAGAATCATACATTCGTTTTTGCTTTGTTTTGTTTTGTTTCTTAAAGAGAGACACGTAGGTGGCTCAGTTGGTTAAGCATCTGCTTTCAGCCCAGGTCATGATCCCAGGGACCTGGAATTGAGTACCACATTGGGTTTCTTGCTCAGTGGGGAGCCTGGTTCTCCCTCTGCCTGCTCTGCCTGCTGTTCCCCCTGCTTGTGATCTCTGACAAATAAGTAAATAAAATCTTAAAAAAAAAAGAAAGAAAAAAGCAGATTTCTGGCCCCACCCAAGACAAGACATAAGAGAATACACTCACTCAAGTTTGAGGAGCACTGTCCTTCTGGGTGAGCTCTGGGCCAAAGCCCCTAGATATTGGCCAGGCTTATTTTGTTTTTTAAAGATTTTATTTATTTATTTGAGAGAGAAAGATACAGAGAGAGAGGAGGAGCAAGTGCACGTGTGCGCACCAGCGGGGGGGTGGAGAGCAGCGGCAGAAGGAGAGGAAGAAGCATGCTCCCCGTTGAGCAGGGAACCCAATGCAGGCTCGGTCCTAGGACCCTAAGATCATGACCTGAGTGCAAGCAGACGCTTAACTGACTGAGCCACCCAGGTGCCCAGGCTTATTATCTTTAAAGATAAAACATTCTGACATGACTTACTTGGAAAACTAGGTAATGAGCAAACACTACTTATTTTTCAGCTTGAACAGAAATCAGAGAAGACTGCAGAAACTTTCTATGAACATCCAAAAGTTCTCCTCTTTCTTGGCTGTATTTTGCACCCAAACTAATCTCTAGCTGTTTACTAGAGGCTCTGCCGATGAGAACACTACGGCTTCTTTGTCGACACGGTCTCAGAGCGTGCAGTAATTACTAAAAACCCGCCTCATCTCCAGGTGAAAGAAGTAAAGCTGTCTGAACCCCGATTCCACAGCTAATCGGGATAACAATTCAAATCTCAAGTCTCGAGGAGCTGCTTCTGGGATGAAAGAGGTGGCTTGGAGATCAATGATCCCACCCTACCTCCATTTCTATGCGGCAGCATATGTGAACCACCCCAAAGAGAGGACAGTCTGTTCTGTTTGGAAGTAGAAACATCCTGGGGTGTATAGAGAAGTGCTCAAGTGGGGCTTGAGGCAAAAATCTTTGATGAAAGTGCTCCAAGAAGAAATGGATCATTAGGTCAAAGGGTTTTTAATTTTGTCAACCACTCTACAGTTAGGAAACAACTGTCTGAGAGAGGCTTACAGATAGCTCTCTTGCAACGAGCTGTTTGCATCTTCTAAAGGCTTTGGATAAGGCTCAGTTGAGTTTAAGTGAACTGAGAGGAAAATTATATGAAAATGTCCTAATAGAGAAATCAGCTCAATTCTGGAATGACTGTGTTAAGAACACTTTGTAAGCATTCCCTGAAATATAATGTGCATGAGCAAAAACAAATTAATTCTCCAATGTGCTGGAATTATTTTAAATGACCTATTTGCTGCATGTCAGCAAATGAACAAACAAAATATTGTTTGCAAAGGATTCACAGGATTTTTCAGTTCATGTAGTTTGTTCAGGTCACTTTTAAAAAGAATGAAGCTTTAGGGGCACGTGGGTGGCTCAGTCACTTAAGCCTCTGACTCTTGGTTTCGGCTCAGGTCATGATCTCATGGGTCATGAGATCAAGTCCTGAGTTGGGCTCTGGGCTCACTGGGGAGTCTCCTTGAAGAATCTGTCCCTCCCGTCATTCTCTCTCTCTCTCTCTCGCTCTCTCCCATAAATATATAAATCTTTTTAAAAAGTAGGAAATTTTAAAGAATAAAACTATTGAATTAAGTGCTGAAAAGGAGAAGGTGTCAACTTAAATATCTGGAAATCTTAACTTCGAAAACAATATTAAACATTTCCTTTACAAAACTCTCCTCACAGGACAGTCACAATCAGACCTGAGGGGTTATCTCGTGTTAACATTTTACAGCAAGCTGGAGGGAGAACTTTCCCACATCACTGTCCAGTGTTCTTTAGAAACAGCTTGATCTGTGAATTATGAATATGCACGTAACTTCAACAGATTACACAGAAGTTCATAATTATGACTCAAGTTTACCCCCAGGTTTTAAAATACCCATGAGGAATACAAATGATACATATGACATGAATTGCATTCTTAAGATTCAAGTTCTAACACAAATGCAGCACACCGTGTTTCTTCCACGTAAAAGCAACAAATGAAAAAGGTAATCAAGGGGGAAAAGAAGGCAAGTCTTTGTGATATGATTAGGAAGTTCAGGAGTTGATGGAGGAAGAAAAAATCCTGCTAATTGAGATCAAAATAGCAGCTATTAGGTTTGAAGAGCAAAAGTGCTCAGGACTGCGGAGGAGCCCGGGTATGAATCATACCTACTCCTAATTCACCTGGGGCCATTTGCCTGCTGCGAACAAGTAAATGACAAATGAACAGCAGAGCTATGGTGCCACTTTACACACTGAATAAATTCTTTGTAAAGATTCCCACCACTAAGGTACAGACTGTCTTTAAATAAAAAGAGGAGACTGGTGTTGCCTTAAGCAGATAAGTTATCACAACAGTATTAATAACTCAAGTAGGAAGGTGAGCAATACAGAAGAGGGAAGATCTCAGAGTTAAAAGATTCGATTTTTCTTTTTTAAAGAAAACTAGGTCCTCAGACACAACAAATGATAAATGCATTGAAAAACCTGACACATGAGGGTCACCTGGCTGGCTCAGTTGGATAAGCATCTGCCTTCAGCTCAGGGTGTGATCTCTGGGTCCTGGGATCTAGGCCCCCTCCCCCAACACCTGCCCCTCAGGCTCCTGGGAGGCTGCTTCTTCCTCTCCCTCTGCCCCTCTGCTCCCCACACATGTTCTCTTTCTCTCTCAAATAAATAAATAAAATCTAAAAAAAAAAAACCCTGACATGTGTTAAACTTGACTTTTATGTTATTTCTTTGGATAGCTGTTTCCCTTCTCATCTCGTGACAGTCAGAAATAGCGAAGTATGAGGCTCCGTGTGGATGCAGAAATAAGAATAAAACTTCCTGAAAGAAAACAGTCGAGCTGCTAATTGAGAAGAACCGGAGCCGTGTCTTTCAGAATCTGAGCACAGTTAGAACTGTACTCCAGCCCCCTGACTTAGTGAATTCACATACAGACTAATGGGAAATGAACCTTTTTTTTCCTCCCTGCGCAAAGCAATACTAGTGTCTGGCCCACTGTGAACGGTAACTTGAGGCAGAGTAGCTGCTCAGTGCAGAGAGCCTACCCGGTTCCCCAGGACTGCACAAGAGGGCCAGCTTACCAGGCTGGCACGACTGTACAGAACACTCCTAGCCATTTCTGTTCACTTGTACATGTTGGCAAGCCTTGGACATGCAAACAGGAGCTCCAGCAGCTAAGAGAAAAAGAACATCTTGTCTAACAGAATGACCATCCAGTCTCCATTTCCTCATGCCACAGCATGGCCGCCATCCTCCAGAAGACTGCAGGCTAAGCCCACAAAGGCTATTACCTTTTTTTCTCTTGGAAAACTTCCACTGTGTAAATTCTCTGTCCCATTATTTTTCCTCTTCTGTGTGGTCATTTCCTTAATGCTCTCCCCCTCCAATCTCCTCACTTAGCCCCTTCTCGCTTTCAGAACACCTACTCTATGATCAACATGCCCCATCATCCACTCTCTATGTTCTGCCTGAACACCAGCTGAACAGATGAAACCCAACTCCTCCCAAAGGACCCCACGTCCCTTGGGGACCTCTCAATGACAGGATACTCATTCTCTCACACCTTGTGTAACTGAAGGTTAAGAGGTGGGTTCTGTGACTCCTTCTCCCATCAAGGCTATCTCCAGATCATTACTCTTCCACAAGTTAATGCCTCTTCTTTAAGCTTCCTACTCTTGGTAACCTCATTCTCCATTCCCTCCCTCACTGCTCTTTGTGTATTTCCTGGACCTGCCTTTCACTGAAATCTCAGATTCCTTTCATTCCTACTCCTGGTCATTTGAACATTCACACTATTACATGTATTGTTGAATACCTGTAACACTAAACATTAAACACTAAAATTGTTGAATTGTGTCCTCCCAAAGTATGTGAAGACCTGACCCTGCGGGGTCAGGTGAATATGTGAATATGACCATATTTGGAAATAAAGTCTTTGAAGATTATCCAGTCAAGGTGAGGTCAGTGGGGTGAGACCCAATCCAATGTGACTAATGTCCTTATAATAAGAGGGAGACCCCACATGAAGACAACACACATAGAAGAGGGCCATGTGAAGATGAAGGCAGACATTGGGGTTATGCAGTTATAAACCACAGAACACATGGGGCTACCTAAAATTGGAATGGGCAAGGAGGGATCCTCCCACAGAGATTTAGGTTGGGAGCATGTCTCTGCCAAAACCTTGATTTCAGATTCTAGCCTCCCGAACTACAAGGGAATAAGTTCTATTATTTTTAAAGATTTTATTTATTTATTTGACAGACAGAGATCACAAGTAGGCAGAGAGGCAGGCAGAGAGAGGAGGAAGCAGGCTCCCTGCTGAGCAGAGAGCCCGATGTGGGGCTCGATGCCAGGACCCTGAGATCATGACCTGAGCCAAAGGCAGAGGCTTTAACCCACTGAGCCACCCCAGGCACCCCAAGTTCTGTTATTTTTAAGGCCACTTAATGGGTGATAATTTGCTACATAGCCATAGGAAACTAATGTATTATAGGAATAATCCATCACATACTATGGCCTCTCAGTGACTTTGCTTCTTCCTTACCAATGATCTTCTATTCTCCAGCTCAGCCACCCTCTCTCAGGCTCACACTCTGGAACCACGTTTTCAACCAAACCACTCCACCATGAAACCTCCAGCGAGCCTACTGTCTCACCATCCACCCATCTTCCGGCTTGTTTATACACTCAATTGCTCTCATTTCTGTTTTTATCCCTATCTCTTCTTGCCTGCACTCAGCGTAAATTCCAAGAACTCACTGGTCAGAGTCCCAGACTCTCTTGCCCCTTTATCATTGATCAAAGTCACCTGCAACACCTTGACCCTGGCTGAATCAACTATCTACTGTCTTCATGTGCTGGGACGGCTAGGCACTGCTGAGGAGAACACAGAAAACTGACAGCACTAAAATTAACCTCATTAACCTCAAGTGGCCCTCGATGCTGGGACCACACACTGCTCAGCAACCCACACTCTTCTCTCTCCAAATGGACAGAACCTACTCAACTACTCTCATCCACGCCTTCGTTTTTCTCATTCAATGGCACAGAATTTCCTCCTTTACTTGAAAGTTAGTTCCTCCTCATTTCCTAACCCCAGTCCCTTCCATTATGCCAGCGATTTTCACAATCAGCCATCCCTTTCCTCTCCTGCATCTTCTCTTCCTCCTCCTCCATGTGCACCTTCCCATGAACACTTACACATGCTGAAGTCTTTCCGATTACAAAACCCCTCCATTCTCCAACACTCTTCAGCCACTGCGCTCTCTTAGAGATCATCTGCATGGGTTGCCCTTCTTTTTTATTTCTAAATCTTGACTTCCTCTAAATCAGCTCCTGAAACTATAAATCGGCCTGTGCCTTCATCACCCCACTGATGACTCACCAAGACTGCTGCTGGTCTCCATGTCACTACATCTAATGGACACATTCCATCCTTAAATTACTTGACTTCCAAGTGGCGTACTACCTTACTGACTATACCCCTTCCTTTGTACTCTTGCCTTTGCTTCCTGTGGCTTCTAGAACACCATGACAACACCCATGACTCTTCTTCCCTGAGCTCTCAGGATGCTCCTTCTCATTTAGAAATGAACCTTAATTCATAAGTTCCTCTTCCTCCACTCATTTTTAAATATTGACATTTTCCAGGCCGTCTTGTATTTTAATCCATTATTTGCCACTCACTCTCACAGCTTGATTTACTAGCTTTAAGCCATTATCTCCTAAATATTACCTCCGTCCTAACCTCTCTTCTGAAGTCCTGATCCATATGTACAGATGTCTATCAAAATTTTTTCCTGTGTCTCTTACTGGCCTTTTGAATTCAACATGTCCAAACCTTAATTCGTAAGCTCCACCACCACCCTCTGGCCTAATTTATGTCTTTCCAAATAAATTCCTTTCACTATATAAAATGCCCTCTACAGGCAGCTAAAGTATTAACTCTGGGGTCACACTGGACTATTCCCATCTTCATTCTTTAGCCACCCTATGCATTCTGTTAGTCATATCTGAATGGCACGTATTGCATGGAGCACTGGGTGTGATGCAAACACAATGAATACTGTTGCACTGAAAAGAAATTTAAAAAAAAATTATACAGGAAAAAAATAAAAAGTTAAAAAAGAAAAATAATAAAACACTAAAGAATAAAAAGAAAATTCTTGTCTATTCTTCCCTTTTTCGTATGAGGAATCCATACAGCTTTCGTAAGTTCATGTTCTCCTATGACAACACATTCCTGTTCACATTCAGCTCTTATCCTTGCTACTTCAAAATCCCCTCACCTCCTCTCTTTCCTTTTGCATATGCCAAAGCTGCACTCAAGTTTAATCCCCTCACTAATAGTGCCATCTCTTAGTTCTCTCTTTTGCAACCTCAATCTCTCTTCCTCTAGAGCCTCTTTCTCTGCCTGGAAATGTGTTTGTGTTTGTAACTGTGGAAACCCCTCTATAACCTGGATTCTGCCTCAACACTATTTTTGCTTCTTCCTTTTGTGGGTGGTTGGGGCAGAAGGAGAGGGAGGGAGAGAATCTTAAGCAGGCTCCACATCCAGCACGGAGCCTGACGTGGGGCTTGATCTCATGACACTGGGATCATGACCTGAGCCAACATCAAGAGTAGAAGGCTTAACTGACTGAACCACCCAGGCACCCCTATTCTTCCTTTTAACATTAAACTGCTTCAAAGAGTGGTGAACACTCAATGATGAAGTTCTGATTCAGGTAACAACGGAGAAGCTTACAGCAGAATAACTCTCTTGACAACTGCTATAAATTCTGAACAAAAATTTTTAAAAACTCTTTGAAGGCACTGGAGAGCAACCTAAAGCTGGAAGGAATAGGACTCTATTCCTATAATGGGAATATAGGAATAGATGGGAAGCCCAATAAGCACTATCTGCATTTGACTAAATTTTCCCTTGAGGGAAAGCCCTTGAGGGAAACAGAGGGAAAGCCCTCTGTTCATGGGCTTCATGGGGATAAGCCTCAGGATAAAGCTGCTATGGAGCCAGAGGCCTGACTCTGGGCTGTCAGAATGTCAGGAAATTAAAAAGGAGAATGCTGGAAAAATCAGAACCATCACAGATGAAAACTTAAAGATCAGCACACGAATGTCCCTCGAATTGTTTGGCCAACTCAAATGCAGGGCAATATTTTACGGATCCAAAGGAAGGCAACAGTTAGAACACTGAAAGTGAGCGAAAGTTTCAGCAGCTACCCAGTTTTAGAGTGTCAGAATTTGATGTTCAATTCTTGCTATTTAGAAGGGGTTAGGAAACACCCCTAGAGTTTCATTAAAACTCAGAAGGGCTTATTTGCGATGACATGGATGGAACTAGAGGGTATTATCCTTAGCGAAATAAGTCAATTGGAGAAAGACAACTATCATATGATCTCCCTGATATGAGGAAGTGGAGATGCAATGTCGGGGGAGTTGGGGGGTAGGAAAAGAATAAATGGAACAAGATGGGATCAGGAGGGAGACAAACCATAAGAGACTCTTAATGTCACAAAACAAACTGCGGGGAGGGGAGGGAGAGGGTGGTGGGGTTATGGACATTGGGGAGGGTATGCGCTGTGAAGTGTGTAAACCTGGCAATTCACAGACCTGTACCCCTGGGGCTAATAATACATTATATGTTTATTAAAAAATTAAAAAATTATAAAACAAAACAAAACTCAGAAGGGCTTGAATCCCAAGAACAAGGACTATATTCTAGGACTAAAACTCAAACCAAAATAGACTAAGCCTCCATAAGATCGAGGAGATCCACCAATAATTTAACTGCCTGCTATATTATACAATATACAGTTATACAATACTTTTCAGGATAGATAAAAAATGAGAACTACAAAATGCCACCTACAATCTTCTGTATACATACCATCACTAGATATCAAAAGAAATAGGAAAATGTGACTCATAATCAAGAGAAAGCTCAGTTACTAAGAGCAGACCCACAGACAATCTGGATACTGGTATTAATAGTCAAATATTTAAAATAAGTATTATAAATATGTTAATAAATCTATAGGAAAAATGGGAATAATAGCAAAAGAGAATTTGAGGTTACTATGTAAAACCTTAGAAGTGAACTGATGGAAATTTCAGAATTTAAAAATACATAGCTAGAAAAAAATTCATTGTTCGGAGTTAATGGCACATTTATTTATTTTTTAAAGATTTATTTATTTATTTATTTATTTGACAGACAGAGATCACAAGTAGGGAGAGAGGCAGGCAGAGAGAAGAGGAAGCAGGCTCCCTGCTGAGCAGAGAGCCCGATGCAGGGCTCGATCCCAAGGCCCTAAGATCATGACCTGAGCCGAAGGCAGAGGCTTTAACCCACTGAGCCATCCAGGTGCCCTAAATGGCACATTTGTATTAAGTAAAAGTATCAATTAATATAAAGACAAGCCAGAAGGAAATAATCAAACTGAAGCAGAGAGAGAAAAATAGTTGAAAAAAATAAACCATTTTACAAATATATAGAACACTATCAAACAGTTTAATATATAAGTAATTGGTTCAGAAAGAGCAAATGTGGCAGAAAAAATATTTTAAGAAGTAATGGCCCCCACATTTCCAAACTTCATTAAACATAAACTAAACCACAATAACTAAAAGATCCATGAAGCTCAGCCAAATCCAGGCAGGATAAATGCAAAGAAAACTACCCTCAAATGTAATCACTCAAACTAAAAAGCAAAAAGATGTTCTGAATCTTGGAAAAGATTATCCCAACTTCTCTTCTGAACTTCTGTTTTACATATTCAGATGCCTATCAAAATGTCTTCTTGGATGTCTTACAGTACTTTTGAATTCAACATGTTTAAAATCAAAGATAAGGAAAATTCTTAAAACTTGACAGCAAAAAAAAGACTTACTACATAAAGAGGAATCATAAGAATGATAGCTCACTTTTCATTTAAAAAAAAAAAGAGAAAGATGGTAAAACACCATATTTAAAGAGATAAAAGAAAAAAAATCAAGAAATTACAGAGAAAATATCCTTCAAAAATGGAGACAAAATAAAGACATTGTCAGTGAAATAAAAGCTGAGAGATTTTTGTCACTGGCAGACCTGGGCTATGAGAAATGCTAAAGGACATTCTTCAGGCTTATGCTACTAGATGGGAGTCTGGATCTAGAGACTGAAGAGCACTGACAATGGTAAATATGTCAATATTATAAAGGATGATTTTTTTCCTTTTCTTAATTTCCTTGAGACAACTGACTTTGAAACAAAAATAAGAAAGTACTGCATATTATGTAACTTACAAAAATAAAACGTGTGACAATACTAGCACGAAGGATTAAAGGAAAGTGGTGTAATGCTACTCCAGACAGACTCTGAGAAGGATTTATCCTGCAATCCCTAAAGTAATGACTAAAAAATAATGCACAGACATAGAGCTAAAAAGTCAACTGAGGAGACAAAATAGAATACTAAAATATATTTGATTTATCCTAAAGAAGTTTAAAAAGAGAGAGAGAGAGAAACAAGAATAAAAACCAGAGGAAACAAAAGAAAACAAATAGCAACATGGTAGACTAAAACTCAATGGTATCAATAGTTACAATAAATTTAAGGGACTGAACACTCCAATAACACAGCAGAGATTGTAAAAAAGGGTGAGGAGTGACATGTAACTCCATGTTGTTTATGAGGGACATGCCTTAAATACAAAGATATGTAAACAAGTTGAAAACAAAATAGAAAAAGATATACCACAAAATAGTAAGCATAAGAAAGCTTACAGCTATGTTAATATCAAAGTATACAATAAGATCAAGGATAAACAGGAGCATTTGATAATGACACAAAGATTAATTCAACAGGAAAATAAAAATCCTATATATATATATACACACACACACATACCTAAGAAGAGAGCTTTAAAATACTTGAAACAAAACTGACAGAACTCAAGGGAGACATACACAAATCTCCATAGTTTTTAATACCTCCATCTCGGTGATTGATAGAGCATATAAATACAACACAGTAAGAAGAGAAGATTTGAACACCACGATTTGAACCATCTTAATACTCATAAAACACTAGCTAACAACCGGAAAAGATCCACTTTTAAAAGTAGAACACACGGGGGGCACATGGGTGGTTCAGTGGGTTAAGCCTCTGCCTTCAGCTCAGGTCATGATCTCGGGGTCCTGAGATTGAACCCCAAATCAGGCTCTCTGCTCTCTGCAGGGAGCCTACTTCCCCCTCTCTTTGCCTGTTGCTCTGCCTACTTGTGATCTCTCTGTGTCAAATAAATAAAATCTTTTTAAAAAGGAGAACACATGGAATATTAAGCAAGATAGGCCACATGCTAGGCCATAAAACAGTCCTAATAAATTGCCAAGAATTTAAATCTACAGAGCATGGTTTTGGTCATATCAGAATTAAATTAGAAATCAAAAATAATAAAAACGTACATCCCACTGGTTCACTTTATTTTTTAAAACTATTCACTCATTGCTTAATCCTTTTCATCTAACTTACCCTGACTCTCATTCATATTTCACTTTAAATGTCGTAAATGTCCTGCTGATGGTTAAATCCAGAAGTCCAAATAAAATACTTATTCTTACACTATACACAAAAATAAATGCAAAATGGATTAGAGACCTTAATTCGAGACCTGAAACCATAAAAATCCTAGAAGAGAACACAGGTACTAACTTCTCTGACATTGGCTGTAGCAGCATTTTTCTAGTTATGCCTCCCGTGGCTAGAGAAACAAAAGCAAAATACTATGGGAACTATATCAAAATAAAAAGCTTCTGCACAGCGAAGGAAACAATCAACAGTACCAAAAGACAACGACTGAATGGGAGAAGATATTTGCAAATGACATATCTGATTAAGGGTTAGTATCTAAAAATAAAGAACTTCTACAACTCAACACCAAAAAAAACAAATAATCCAATTAAAAAACGGGCAGAAGAGGGGCACCTGGGTGGCTCAGTTGATTAAACATCTGACTCAGGTCTTGATCTGAGGGTCATGAGTTCAAGCCCTGCCTTGGGCTCCACACTAGGTGTGAAGCCTACTTAAAAAAAGATGGGGGGGGCACCTGGGTGGCTCAGTGGGTTAAAGCCTCTGCCTTCGGCTCAGGTCGTGATCCCAGGGTGCTGGGATCGAGCCCCGTGTCGGGCTCTCTGCTCAGCAGGGAGCCTGCTTCCCTTCCTCTCTCTCTGCCTGCCTCTCTGCCTACTTGTGATCTCTGACTATCAAATAAATAAATAAAATCTTAAAAAAAAAAAAAAAGATGGGAAGAAGACATGAACAGACATTTCTCCAAAGACATCCAGACGGCCAAAAGACACATGAAAAGATGCTCAACAGGAGTCATCACCAGGGAAATGCAAATCAAAACCACAATGAAAGATCACCTTATATCTGTCAGAATGGCGAGAATGAAAAAGACAAGAAATAACAAGTGTTGGTGAGGATGTGGAGAAAAAGGAACCCTCATGCATTATTGATGGGAAATGTAAACTGGTACAGTCACTGTGGAAAACAGAATGGAGGCTCCTAAAAAAACTAAAAATAGAATACCATATGATCCGGTAATCCCACTACTGGATATTTACCTAAAGAAAATAAGAACACTAGCTTTGAAAAATACATGTACGCTTACGTGTATTACAGCACCATTTACAACAGTTGAGACATGCAAGCAGCCCAAGTGTCCTCTGATAGAAGGATAAAGATGTGGTGTGTCTACACAATGAAAACATTATTCAGCCATCAAAGAGAATGAAATCTTGCCATATGTGACCATGTGGATGGAACTAGAGGCTATTCTGCTAAGTAAAATAAGTCAGAGAAAGACAAATACCTATGACTTCACTCATATGTGGAATTTGAGAAACCAAACAAAAGAAACAAACAGAAAAGCAGACTCTGAACTCTAGAGAACAAACCACTGGTCACCAGAGGGGATGTGGTGGGGGAGGGGTGAAACAGGTGAAGGCGTTTAAGAGTACACTATGATGATGAGCAACGAGTTGTTGAATCTCTATACTGTATACCTGAAATACAGCACTGTATGTTAATTATACTGGAATTAAAATTAAAAAGTAAATATTTAACTAATTTAAATATTTAACTCACTTAACTAATTCATTATGTGGGTCACTCATCAAGCAATGGTTCCTGATGACCTAACGTATGTCTGACTCCATACTTGGGATAATAAGAGCTACTGCATAAAAAACACTTTGCTGTGTGTAAAGCACTGTTATAAGTGTTTTATAATTAGGAACTCATGTAACTGAACCTTCATAATAATCTATAAGGTGGATACAGTTTTCAAGTCAAGGAAACTGAGGCAGCAAAAGGTAAAGTCACGGGAGCCATGGTCAGAGAGGCATTAAGCAGTGGAGCCTGAATTACCAGCTCAAATAGTCTTGTTCCATGGTCCACAGTCATGTGTCTTAACCACGGTCATCACTCCAGTGCTCACAGACTGGTGGAGTGGAGGCGTCAAGACAAGTAAACTATCCAAATTCAGTGCAGTAGACGTTTGATCCCACATTCCCAGTGTTTCTGTGCCTTATATCTTAAGACAGAGGCACTTAATAATCTGCCTTATTCCTCTGTATAAACTTATTTTCGAGAAAATACCTAATGTCATTTATACTAAAAAAATTAGCTATAAAAATTTAACATTGCTTCATGTGCTCTCTTGGAACATTTGCATTTTAATAGTTTCTACTTGATTTAAGCAAAATACCTATTTCTAACTTTGGAATGTCAGGCATTCAGAGGACAGATGCAGGAAGGTTGTGGGAGGGGGTCTGGAGATCTGCCCAGGTGATCTTAAAAGTTACCACATGAAAAAATATGGTTTCTCTATCTTTAAGTAAGTTGGATCCATGATACTCTTAATTGCTGAGTACTATAGAATTAGTCATACCAGTTTGGAATTAACTTTATCTGAATTCTTGTATCCTTCTCTGTAAATGAGATCAGTATTCGCTCCATAGGGCGATAAAAATTAAATGAGAGTGTGAAGGCTCCCGCACGGTATGCAGCAACCAGCACATGAGGCCTGATAAATGGAAACCAAACGATCAAAACGGGTCACATTTTCCACTATCATTCTCTCTCATGTGACAAGGCAGTTTTGATTTTTTGTTTTGTTTTGTTTTTTTTTTTAAAAAACCTAAGTTCTATAATAGTTTGGCTTTTCCTAAGATTGTAAGTCTGGGAGACTACTACACTCTAAAATAGTGATCAGAAGTTCAAAGAAAAGCGCACACTCTCAGGCTGAGCCTTCTCTGCAAATGTGCACAGGCTTAGGTTTGTAGAAGTCAACAGTAAATCTATTCTGAGCTGAAGATAATAAAAATAATAGAAAATAAGTTATTTTTAGCCTGGAATTCTCTCCTAATTCATGCCATCTACATAACAATGTCTGCACGATCACAAATGTTTAATCCTGGGTCCTCAGAGCCCATCCAACCTCTCAGAAACCACAGCAGACTGTTATTTTATTTTATTTTTTTTCAAAAGAGGAGGTGGAGGGGAACAGGACTTCAGTTTGAAAACTGGATTTGAAATCGGATTGTTCATTTTGAATCCACCATGACCAGGAAGTGTTCCCTGGCTGAGAGGCAGAACTTCATTCACAGACACTGGGAGCCTGAAGATTCCAGACATGCCACTGGCTTTTACAGGGCACGAGGGTGGGTGGTGGGGTGGCTCAGTTGGTTGAGTATCCGTCTTTGGCTCAAGTCATGCATGATACATAATAACCCCAGGGTCCTGGGATTGAGTCCCGAATTGGGCTCCTTGCTCAGTGGGGAGCCTGCTTCTCCCTCAGCTTGTGCTCTCTGACAAATATATAAATAAAATCTTAAAAAAATTTTTTTTTAAAAGGCACAAGGGTTAAGTTTTTCATTTCACAATTTCCATTTCATCCTCATTAAAGTCAGTGAAACAACAAACCTTGGTCTGTTGAAACTGATCTTCAACAGAAAGTTCCCAAATGCTTCTTACTTTTTGATGATGTGAAATTAGGGAAGGCGGAAGTGAGGATTTGGAAAGGTGCTGGGGTTCCAGCCACATCAGACAAGGCCAGAGTAGTTAAATAATCGTCCTCAATGAAGATTGCTGGGGGAATAAGGCTTACAAAATTCTTTTCTCCCACTGCATGAGAATAGGACCTTCAGTTAACTGTCCAGTTTTGTTCTCAGGACAAGCTGGGGATATGTGAATTATGTTACTCGGGAACACTGCTTACAGTGAAAAAGATCCCTGACCGGCAGCCTGAGTCGGTACCGAGAAGACACCAATACCCCACAGAAGAAGCCTTATCTTTGCAATTCCCCAAGCGTAAGACTCTCCCAGCTTGTGGGAGATGTCCTTTGTGGGGTCCCCAAAAGTTAGGCCTGCAGAGTTGTTACAGGAAACCCTGGATCCCATGGTACATGAGGCTTGTATGTCATGGGACCTGCCTGACGTGGACCTTGTCTCTTTGAATTCGAGCTGTCACCTGGGGTGGGGATTCAGAAGCAAGGATTCCCCCAAGGTGGGCCTGACACGTCCCAGCAGGCAAGTGGTTCCGGTCCCACTGCACAGACTGGTGCCAAGCAGTCGAGGAGAGTCTCAGGAGTTTGGATGTTAAGTTAAACCAAGTAAGATCCACCACCCTTTTCCCCAGCTGGTACTATTAGTACAAAACAGAGGAGATAATATGGGCCAGAGGAAAATTAGTAAATTCCTGTGAACAAGTTTTCCACTTAAAAATGACCGTAAAATGTGCCTGTGTTGCTCCACCGGTTAAGCATCTGCTTTTGGCTCAGATCATGACCCCAAGGTCCTGGGATGGAGCCCTGCCTAGGGCTCCCTGCACAGTAGGGAGTCTGCTTCTCCCTCTCCCTCTGTTGCACACTCCCTTTGTCAAATAAAATCTTAAAAGAATTTTTTTTTTTAAATAACAGTAAGATAGTATCTGCTGTTATTGATTAAAAAAAGAAGCAACATTTCCTTTCCATGTTTCCTGGTCTCTGGTTGTAATTCTGAAGTCGTTCTTATAAAACAAGACCCCTTTTAATTCCTGGAGCTGTGCATCTTTGAAACGGAAGCTGAGTAACAGTGCTCCCATCTGCTGACATTTGCAGTTTCAGAAGACCTTCAGAGAAGAGTGGGCCATGGCAAACAGAAAGTCACAAGAACTCTCCAAAGTGTAAAATAGTCTCTATGTCTACAGCAAATGTTGGCATACTTTTGCTTCTCATTCTACTACCTTCTCACTCCTCGCTTCAGGGTGACCTCCTTCTCTTAGGGCTTGTATACTAAGAATATCTTTTGAGAACCTTATCTCATCTCTTCTTTCTCAGAGGTCTGTCTTCTCCCTAGAATTTATTTCAATTTTATCTCTCTGGGTCTCAACTACCCTGAAATACCCTTGACTAGGAACGCCAAGGTCAGGGGCGGCTCTGTAGCTGGTGCTAAGAGTGGTGTTTGAGGTACGTGCCTCACCCTCAGTGCCAGGCTTGGGAATACACTTTCCTATTTCACTGCACACCTTACGTTAGCTTCTGAGAACCTAAGAATGGCACAGGTGGTTGAGAAATTTCATGGCAGGGAATTAAGGGAAATATTTCATGGGCAGGGAGAGGACAGGTGCCATAGTTGTAGCGGACTGCAGGAAAGACTGAAGCCTCAGAAAATGGCGGCTAGCAGGCGGCTCCCTGGAATGGTGACAAGAAGTTGTGAGAACTTTATCCTCTCCATGAATTTCACCCTGGGTTTTTGTTTTTTGTGTTTTTTTTTTTTTTTTTTTTTTTTTTGAGAAGCACTCCTGGTGTCTTTCCTCATACTATATACAGAAGGGACAACTGCTCACGTAACAATAGTGGGCATGTCAGCTGTGACAACTGCTATATCCTTTGGGGAAAAGCAGCCAAATACTGTTCATGTTCCTAACACCAGTCATTCTTCTCCTGGACATTTACTCTAAGAAGCAAAAGTAAACTAGCAAAGCCATATACATTTTTCTTAAGACCCATGAAGGCTACAGAGCATTATGGAATGGGCTAAAGTGTCAAAGAAAAGAAAGCAGAATGCCTGTATATCCACTCCAAGTACAACACTGAAAACATGCAGGTACATGTGGACAAAGACCGAATGAAAAACAAATGAAAACAGTTGTGACAAGATGATAAAATTATGATGTTACATCTCTTTTTTAGGCTTATTACCTTGTTCTAAATTTTAAATGAAAAATTAAAATAATAACACTTAGGGAAGCGTGGGGGGCTCAGTTAACTGTCTGACTCCTGATTTTGGCTCAGGTCTCATCTCAGGGTCATGAGATCAAGCCCTGCATCAGGCTCAGTGCTCAGCAGGGCGTCTGCTTGGGTTCTCTCTCCCTCTTCTGCTGCCCCTCCCCCACTCTGTGCTCATGTGCTCGGTTTTCTCTCTCTCAAAAAAATAAAATAAGAACACTTATTCAGGTGCATGTTAGGAAGGATATTTTCTCATCCTCAAATGCATTTATGTGTGCTATGGGTTATTTTTATTCCTAGGGGATACAAAATATTCTTGGATTTGGATATACAGTTGTTTTTCATCTGGTTTAGGTATGATTAAATCATAGTAGCGCATGGTTACATAGACTCTACAATGTGCTAGGCACTTCGAGTGTATCAACTCACTTAATTCCCACAACAACCTTTTTAGGTCGTTACTATTAAATTCCCATGAAGCAGATGAGGAAACTAAGCTCAGAAAAGTAGAGTACCTCCAAGATCCTGACTTAGTTGGTGAGTGGTAAGAGATAGGACTCCAGTTCTGACAGTTTGGCTCCAGAGTCCGTGCCCTAAACCACCGCCCCAAGCCCTATGCAGGGGATTACCAGAAAATGGATCACTGGTTTCCACCTCAGGCCAATGTTCTTTCTAGTGCACTGGACCATACCTCATCTGGCAGATGAGAAAACTAAAAACAAGTTTTGAGTGGCTCACCCATAGTTACATGACTAGCTAGGGGTTGAGAACTAAATTCCTGATTTCTACTCCAGTGATCCCTGATTTTTTACTCCAGTGATCTTCCTATTATCCCAGACTGCTGGGAATGAAAAGAAAAATATCTAGCTTAGGACAAAAGTGAATGAAGAAGACCTCAGGGAAATCAAGTCTAAAACCTTTGAAAGGAAAAAAAAAATCTTCCTTTTCTTTTGCCTTTTTAAAAAGAATTATTATGGGGGTGGGGGCAGAGGGAGAGAGAAAATCCCAAGCAGAGTCCCCACTGAGCTCAGAGCCTGACATGGGGCTTGATCCCAGGACTCCGAGATCATGACCTGAGCTGAAATCAAGAGTCAGAGGCTTAACCAACTGAGCCACCCAGTGACCCTCTCTTTATCATTTATTTTAATGGGACTCTGTCCTGACACTGGCCATTGTCACAGATAGACATTTGTACTTGGGAATTGGTGACCCCCATGGGAGGGCAAAAACGTGATGGAGAGGACAGGGGCATCTGGGAGATACGGCCAACATGGTGCATATCTGGTGCTCTAGGGTGAACTATGGGTATGTGTCTGTGTCTGGTGTTCTATCGGGTGAACTACACATGTGTGTCTGTGGATTGTGTAGAGTCCTGTGGAGAAATGACATGCTCATCAAGTGGGCCTATTGAAAAATACACTAACCACTTTCTGCTTTAAAAAAACTAAAAAACAATAAACAAACAAAAAAAAAAGTGGTTCTGTGAGAAAACTGACCTTGGAGGGTAGGATGGTCACTTGTATGTCAACATGGCTAGACTATAGTACTCCATTATTTAATCAAACAGCAATCCAGGTTTTGATGTGAAGGTATTTGAGAGATGTGATTAACATCTATAATCTGTTGACTTTAAGTAAAAGTCACCCTTGAGAATGTGGGTGGGCCTCACCTCATCCTTTGAAGGTCTTCAAAAAATAACCTGGGGTTTCCCAGAGAAAAAGTATTCTGCCTCAAGACAGCATGAACTTCTGCCTGAGTTTCTAACCTGCTGATCTGATGTACAGACTTCAGACTTGCCAGCCCTGATAACTGCAAGAGACAGTATCTTCAATCCACCCACCATCGGCCCATCGAGAGACAGAGAGCTGTTTCTCTGGAAACAGCTGGAAACCCTGAGTGGTCCAAGGGTCTGGCCAGGACTTCGAAGTATTGTGATCATGCTGAGCACACAGATCCACCTGACATACAGATGACGAAAAGCAGAGACAGCCTGGAAGTGTGGCTGAAGAGACAGGGGACATCACATGCCCCCTGACGCAGGCAGGGACCAGAGCAGACGTTCCTCTCTGCCCCCAAGTGAGAGCGGGCAGGAGGTGGGAGTGGTGCCCTCAGCACAGTGAGGATGGAGAGCAGCGTGCCTACTGCAAAACACAGGCCCAAGCCCCGGAGAGTCCTTGGAGCGATAAATGCCACTTGAGAGTAAAGAACATGCGCCTGGACTTCTAGGAATTCATACAAAATGGTGTTCTGGGAGGATGAGGAGACCCTCTTCTGTGAGGGCTGACCACAAGACATTCCTGGTGTCTGGCAAATGAGGCACCACTCCTTCTTCACTGCTCTGGGTTCCTACTGCGGTAAGATTGCAGCAGGATTGGGCAGACGTACAGTTTAAACCCCATCTACTTCCCCTTTTAAAAACAAAGGTGTTTTTTCTCACTTCTTCCCCATCACCCTCCTCCTCCTCCTCTCTCCCTGCAGCTCCTTCCCCGGAACGAGACCGCTGGGAGGCCAAGGGAAGAAGGGGCAGGGCTGGCGATCGATCTTACCTTGGCTTCGGAAGTGGGCTCCAAGAAGCACAGGCGGTTCCCGAGGCCCTCGGCTGCCAGGCAGAACTTCCTTTGCTCCTTGTGAATGTTCGTGATGCACTGGAGAACCACCTCGTCTTCCTGCCAGCAGAACAGAGACACGCGTGTGAGCGAGCGGGGGCTGCCTCCCCATGGGGAACGAGGTCCCCAAGTCACCTTGCTCTATCGTTATCAGGTACACTGGGAGGTGCAGGCTTCTGCGTGTGATACCGAAAAGGGGAGTCTGCTCTTCACATGGCCGTACTGAATGCCTCCCCCGAGTCAGAATTCTCAGCTCTGGGGTGGGGTCTGCAGGAGCAGGTCCATGTGTGCGGGACCCTCACTGCAGCATGACCCTCACTGCTGGAACACGGGAAAGGCACGCAGTCTGGGTGAGCGGACAATTTCCATACTGGGTGCACGAGAGTAAGTTAAAGCCATCTCCAGATAAATGACAGAAACGGGGCAGTGAGATGTGACTGAGGGGAAGAGAGACAACAGCAGAGATCAGGCAGAGATGGGATCCGTGAAGGGAAGGTCCATTTGGCATCAGGCTTGGATGAGGCAAGAGCCATGTTGTGGGGGGGGGGGGGGATGGGGTTGCATGTAGTAGGTAACACATTTGCCAGGGATGCAGAAGGAAACTGGGGATGGTGATAGGAGAATGCGTCCTAGACATATGGGAAAGGACAGCTGAGAGAAGCCTGGAGGGTTCACATGGGGAGGAGCTGAAGGTCAAGGAGGGGAACCACTCAGAATTCCAAAGGAGGGGGACCTCTCTCCCATGCATCCCTCTCAAAAGCAACCCTCCTGAGTCTTCAGAGACCTTGTTTGAACAGCAATCCTCTCACTGATGGTCCAGAAATGAGGCCAACCTCTATTTACACTTACGTGCTTACCTCCTGCACAGCCCTGCCTGAGACCGAGGAAAGCATTTTCCTCTAATCTGTCAGTCTATGCCCCCACTCTCCCTATCACTTAACTTTACCTTTGGGTTTCAAACACCAAAAACATTTGCAGGTGTGGTTGAGTTAAAGCAATGAGAGGGGGCCAGGTGGGGCTTCCTCCCTAGCAAAGGCTCTCCTGTTCCCCCATCTCACCCCAACACGCCCTGGTGTTAGTGTACATCCTGGAGTACCGGACAGGCAGACCAAACAGAAATGGAGTCACATGGAAAAGTAAAATCCTTCCACCTGATGGGAAGATAAGAGATTCAATAGTAAGAGATCCCCAGAGAAGATGTCTGCTGGTACCAAGAGATTGTTCAGGGGCTATAGGAAAAATGGGAGAAGCCACAAATCACAGACATATGAAAAGATTGGGGTGGGGGGAGCTCCACACTTTCACTGGCACAGAAACATCACTGTTTATCATTAAATTGAGTCAGTAATAAATTCAAAACCTCTGCTTATAGTGAAGTCAGCATTCATGGTCTTCTTTTGAGTTGAGATGGAACAAAACTCCAGAATAGCACTGTGCTCTCAGAATGTGGATTCAGTGAATTCTCTGGAGAGAATGAAGTTTTCCCTCAGGTGGAACCTCCCCCAGCTCCTGTGGTGACGGGAGGTAATCACATTCTCCCAAAGGGCACAGGAAACAAGGGAGTCCTCTCAGGTGTCAAAATGACTGAGGGGCGCTCTGTGCACTGCCAAACGGGTCATGGGAGTTATGTTGTCTGTACAGCAATGACAGTCCTTCAATCACATAATTTTACTGTCCAAAAGGTCAAGAGGACCCCCTACTGAGTAATATTTAAGTATCTCCCACCTACACACAACTCACCAGCGAAAACAACAACAACAACAACAACAACAACCACCACCACCAAACCCAGGCATTTAAAAATCACAGGAGTGTGTTACAGACCAGACTTTTCAGGAACGGGTGAAGGTAGAATTTTCTCTTCAGCTTGAGTTGAGGACACTTCTTACCATGACCTCATATTTTTTCATGTGGATATATTACCTATCCTTCCAAGCTTAGCTCGAATACCACAATCCTTTACGAAGCCTACATAATCTCTCCTTTATCCAAATTTCCGTAGCAATATCACCATACTCTTGCATTATGTTCATTTACATGCATGCCTTATCCCCAGCTATGTGTTTTGAAATGGCTAACGTTTACTGTTCTCAGACTATACAACAGGCACTATGCTCTATGTATAATAACCAGGTGAGTTTCACCCCAACGATATGGTGTTGGTACTATTGTCACCTGCACTTGACAAAGGAGGAGCTCCTGCACAGAACCGTTCAGTTAACCTGCCTCCAGTCTCACTGGTAGAGAGGGGTAGAGTCTTGAACCCGATCCGGGGAGTCTGCATCCATGCTCTTTCTCCCAGCCCTCTCAGCTGGCTTGGCACCCCTTGAAGGCAGGACCCACATCGGGTTCATGTTTATACCTGTCAGGATACTCGTTGGCATAATGCCTTATGTACAACATACACGTGGTTATAATTTATTGAATGTGTATGCTTCTGGCTTTGTAACCCTAGTTAATTACAAATCCAGTGAAGAAAACTGCTTCTCCATCTAAGCTGGGAACATAATGTGTTTGGTAAAAGCATGTTGACTGACTGAGATTTTTGTTATTTTATTTTTTAAGAAACATTTCATTTATTTATTTGACAGAGAGAGACAGCGAAAGAGTGAACACAAGCAGGGGGAGTGGGAGAGGGAGAAGCAGGTTTCCCACTGAGCTGAGAGCCTAAGGTGGGGTTTGATCCCAGGACTCCAGGATCATGACCTGAGCTGAAGGCAGATGCCTACTGACTGAGCCACTCAGATGCCCCAGAATCAGAATCTTAAAAAGAGATTTGTCTACTCTTGTTACCCATGTAACAAATTATTGTTACCCATGTAACAATAATTACTGCAGAAAAGGTTACTTTTCACTGATGAGTCAGAACTGAATAATCTCATGAGAACAGATGCTGACATAAAAAAAGTAGAGAATAAGCAATAATAATGAGTCTTTGAAGTCCATTTCAGGAGTTTTTTTCACTTCTGTTACTCAGTTGTAATTACTGATAACATTATCAACTATTCATTCCACACCACACTGCTGAGAATTCCCCCCAGGTTATTTAACATTAACGACAACACAATCGCTTTAAGAATGAGGATACCAAGGGTCCTAGGAATCAGGCAATGTTAATCAGGGAATATTTAATGAACAGTCATTATGTGCCACCATATCACAGCATCTCAGTTTTGTGCTTATAACTACCCTGTAGATACTAATATCCTTCTATTTGTAGATAAAGAGATTGATGCACAGAGAGGCTAATTATTTTGCCTAGCCCCACACAGCATGTAAAAAATAGATTCTAACCTTGAACCTTGGGACTCTCTGAATCAGGAGCCTGCCCTTTTCACCATGATGCCCAACAGTCTTCCAAGAGACTGACCTTAGTAATAGCTCTGAATTCACATCTCCCTGATTTCAAGACCCATGGTAGTAGTGTCGATAAAAACAGATAACTCCCAGCCCCCTCACATGGCTGTACAATATTGAAGAGTAACCCAATCACAGAGCACAATGCCAGAGAGAACTGGAGAGCTGAATAATAATAAACTATAATGATATAATAAACAATATTTTAAATATATTATTTAATATTTAAATATATAAGATATATTTATATATAAACAATAAAATAGATAACAAAAATAATAAAGAAACTTCTCTGTGCCCAATGACTCTAACACAGGAAGGGGTGTACATTGCCCCCAAACTTGTAAGAGAGGGGGAGGAATGATCATAATCCAAGGTCTCTCATCTGCCAGCATCCCCCCAAGCCATGTGGTTCACAAGCGCCAGCTATGCCTGTCAAAGATTCAGCTTGCAGTGGTGTTGAGTGATTGTCCCTGAACAAGGATACACGGCCTTTGGCTCTCTCGGCTTAGATTTCATATTATCACAGGTCATCTCTGATGAAGTAAAGTTCTTTCTATTCTCCTCCAGCTGAAGGACCTTGAACTTGAAAACCAATGGAGCTTGCCTATTCTATCCCTACTGCTTCTCTCTCACACCCTGGCTCCCAGCCCAAGAGTGACAACAACTATGTTTGGAGCTCTTTTGATGGCTGGGGGCACCTTGGCTCCCCCTCTTCTCCCTGGGTCATTTGCAAAGAACCCTTTGGGATGAAACAAAATGGCTGACAGTCCTATTTAAGGGAGATCATTAGGCAGTTGATGACAGCCCTATAGTTAGATCTGCACATCACTGGTACCAAGAAGCTCGTGAGCAGGGAGCGCGTGGGACAGAGTGCAGGCCAGCAGATTTCACCATCCACATCCAAGTGCAGGCATTACTGCAGAGGAAAATCCATAACCATTTATTGCTTTAAAAAGGAAGATGTGTCCCAGCCACTCATCTTGAACATCCGACACTATGTTAGGAAACTGATACAGTTAGAGCTCTGAACTTAATATATGCAGACATGGGTGAGAGAGCTCATTGTCAGGCTTTACCCCAAAGCATCTTTTAAGTGAAAAATAAGTGGACCCTTGAGACAGTGAGCCTATCCCTCAATTATTTCACAAGGATTAATGGTAGTGGTCTACTCTACATTCTAATTATCAATCATTTGGACTATTTGCTTGCTTAGACTCTAAGCTCCTTGGAAGCAAGAGCCTCTCACTTCCCTGCAAAGCCTCAGTCCTGTGCATAGTGTCTGGCACAGAGTAGAAAAGTCGAAATATTTGTGAGTTTATTGAACAAGTTATATACTTTGAAAACTATTAACAAAAATGCTTATGCATAAATTTTGCATATAAAAATCTTCATTTTCTTACTTGTAGGGTCTGGAATACCAACATGGAAATAGTGGAGATTATGTAGAAGGAACTGGGATACCCTGCTTCCACAATGGCCCCATGGGACAAATACTTTTTTATCCCATTTAAAAATTTTTGAAGCTAAAGGTTATCGACTGAGGGAGGAGGCCACTTAGTTCAATGTCCAACTAGTAGAAGCTGACATTATACTGTGTCCCTAGGGACAACCTTTCTACAGTTTCTCACTTGCAGTTGTCTGTTTTTGATGTAGTAGGATTACACCTTTGGAACTCCTCATTGTTTTTCTAATCTCTCAAAAATGAGGGATGGTTCCCATCTCTCCTTCCTTTCTACTCACTGATAGTTGCAAAAATGCAGTAAAATGGAATTTTCGGGATCCCAAGCAACAAAGTTGATACAGTTTATTGCCCCTTCCTTCTTTGAAAACTTTCATTTGGCTCATAAGGTAGACTTTCTTTTGGTTGTCCCCTCTCTTCACTAGCAGATCCCGCTCAGTCCCCTTGGCTGGCATGCCTTCCTCTTCCCCTCTCTGCTGCTCCCTTAAGACTACTCCCAGCCTGTTCCTTTGAGTTCTTTTCTTTACGGGCTCTCCCCTCCTTCGTGATCTCATTTGCTGTCGTGGCTTTTAAAAAACCACGTGTACGTGAATGACTCTCCTGTTTATATCAGCAGCTTAGGCTTCTTCTCTGCCCTCCAGCTTTTATCTCCAGCTGCTTAGTATCTCCAAATCCAACTCCTGATGGTCTCCCCCGAGAATCGTCCCAGAGACTTCTCTGTCTCGGGACATGGTAACCCCTTCTTTAGGTTCTCAGGCAATAAATAAAGAAAAAAAGTAATTAATTAAAATAAAAACTGGAGTCCTACTCAGTCCTTTCTTTCTCTCACTTCACATCCACACCAGCAACAGATCCTACCCATCCAGCCTTCAGAATGGATCCAGCTGGCCCACCGTGCAGCCGTCTACACCACGTGGCTTGGGTATCAGCTCTTGGCATGTTTCCCACTCCTACTTCTTCTCTCCAACTCTTCTCTCTCCCCCCAGAGACTTTTAAAACCTGAGATAGGTCATCCCACTCTTTAAAACACTCCAAGGGCTCTCTGTCTCACTCAGGAAAAAGGCAGAATTCTTACTATGGCCTGTGAAGTACTAAAATTAGGCCCAAGTCTCAACGACCTCTCTTATATCACCCTCGTTTGCTCAGTTTCAGCCACACTGGCCTCCTCTGAAGAGCCCCGGTTTTCGAAGCGAGACCCTCCCTCACCTGCTTTGTGCTCACTGTTCCCTTTGCCCAGGATGCTCTCCCCCCAGACGCCTCCAGGGCTCCCACCTTCACTTCCATTAGGTGTCTGCTCCATGTCCCCTCAGCAGAGGGGCCTTTCCAATGACCCAATACATAACTACACCCTCATCCTCACCCTGTGCTGCGCATCTTGCTTAATCAGCTTTCTTTTCCAACCAGCACATACCACCTAAGAATATATGTATCTCTTAGTTCTCTCCTCCTTCATTAAAATATAACTCTCCTAGGGGCGTCTGGGTGGCTCAGTGGGTTAAAGCCTCTGCCTTCCGCTTGGGTCATGGTCTCAGGGTCTTGGGATCAGGCCCCGCATCGGGCTCTCTGCTCAGCAGGGAGCCTGCTTCCCCTTCTCTCTCTGTCTGCCTCTCTGCCTACTTGTGATCTATCAAAATAAATAAATAAAATAGAAAATAAATAAAATATAACTCTCCTAGATACGGTTTTTCTCAACACTGCATCTCTAATGCCTGAAGTTGTACCTTGTACACGGTAGGCACTCCAACGGTCACTGAATGACAGAGCAGTCATGTTGTTTCTTACTAAATACAGCACCCACAAAAACCTAGGTGTTCATCACACTCTTCCATTGCTTTACGGGAAGTGACCAAACAGTCCTCAGACTCAGCTGGAACTGCTTGCTTATGTTGGAGACTGACCAGTGGAAGAGGCACGCACCTACGGCCTCCGGGGCCCTTTCTGTTCCAGCAACTGGAAGATGTGTTCTGCTTCCTCTTCATAACTTTCCTCACTGCTGAGAAGGCTGAGTTTGGGGTGTGATTATAAAAACCATTCAGCATCACCCGAGGCTTGGTCTCTTTGGAACCTGCAGAGAAGAGGGCCAAGGGGAAAGCCTTTCCCCCCACTGATTAGGGGGACAAACCGGCACTAGGGTTTACACATGCAATTAATTCCTTCTCAGATAGATTATGTTGCTATTAGATACGGAAGAATGCAGTGACCCATGACATGTTCTTCTAGAAATAATGGTCAATTACTAAAATTTTTCCTATTCTCACAGGACAGAAAAATAATGATCTAGTTGGTACCAAGGGAATCTCTGCCTCCACAGGAAGGTTTCTATACAATTTTGTTTGTAATGTTGATATTTTGAATCCTTCTCTCTCACCTGATAAGAACAAACCAGGTGAGTGACCAGACCCCAGTGTATGCACTTTACCCCTTGGGTTTCTTTCTTCCTTAGGCACATCAGCCAGGTTGAAGAACAAATGGGAAAAAGCTGGAATGCTAGAGCAAATCATGGTGTTCAGTGTCTAACCTAAAAGGGATAGCAGGGCTCAGTAACAGTTATGACAGGAAAATTTAGGTCGCTGGATAAAACATTGATCTGAACCTAATTTTAAGAAGGGGATCTGACCAGGACACTTCAACCTCCCATGTTCACATTATAAATGCTGATGAGTTTGCTCTGTGTCCCCATCTTGATGGGGTCTGAGCACCGTGACCTGAGAACCATACAAAGAGCATCCAATTCTGATTCTACTTCGGTACTACTAAGACTGTGATGAATTGTGCAATGATAGTCACATTTTTATGTTATTACATCCATTCTTTATTTTTAAGTCAATTTCCTTTATCTTTGATTCTGGGATCTTTGGCTTCTGAAATGAGGTATGACACCTTCCCTGGGCCTTGCAGTTCACCCATGACAGCCCACCCACTTGTAGGAATACGTTCTAATAGGACCTCCAGTGAGGGAGAGGGCCACAGTACCACCTGCTTTTGTTTCTTGGGAACAAACTAAGTATTGAGATTCCTTCTACTAGCATAACAGACTGCCTCAGACAGGGTACTTTCTAGAATATTTCCCTTTAAGACTTGTAGAGAAAGTAGACAAACTAAAATGTCTGACATGAAGGACACAAACAAATACTCTGCCTCTATGCATAATCAATCCAATTTACTGACAGATGTTGTAAAATCCAAGAGCAATGACAAAGTATCTAGCAATTTCCATACAAAATCTAATAGCGAGGGAACACTGTGCCTTTTTCAGAAAGGATGCTTGATGAAGTTAGTAGATTGTAATGAAATTTATGGGCTGAAATTTAGATAAGTCTTTGAAAATAGGTCACTTAAAAGCAAAAGAAGTGTGTTCATAATTTAATTTTACATAAAGCCCAATTAACTATCCAGGACTAGTTAAGGAAGGAAGGAAGAGGGAAAGAAAGAAAGGGGAAAAAAAAAACAGAAAGGAAGGAAGGACAGATGGACAAAAGAGAAAGAAAGAATGAATGACTCCATCCATTTTTCCAAGCTCCATGCAGAATTAAGTCATACGTTTGTTTAAGAAACATCTGTGTGTCTACTGGTGTGCTGGACTCTGTTTCATGGCCTGGGGTGCAGAGGTGAACAAGTCAGGCCACACATCTGCCCTCCTGGATGTCCCATTCTAAGTTGATGACTCTCCTGTAGTACACATGGTCACAAATGGGTTTTGGGGGACAGTGGTTTAGATAGGATATAATCTAGGACCAGAAGAATCTGAGTGGGACAGAGACAAGAACCCAGGGATGTTTGAGTGACTTCTCTTTCTTTTCTGAGACTTTCTCTGCCCCAGGATTAGCTCCTGTGTATGTTTCTATCATAAACCTCACTTCTCTGCATTGTAACTCTTGGATTTCTTATCTAAATCCCTTTTACCAGAATTTTTTCTGCTTAGAGGGAAAGAACTATATCCTGCTCATCTCCATCTCATCTGTGTTATATCTCTAGTACCTACCATTTGGAGCAACAAGGCCAAAAATTTGTTGAAGAAAATAATGAAGGCTGGGACAAATATTGGATCAAAATATTGGGTCAAATCTCAGTAAAAAGCTGTAGACCGGGGGCATCTGGGTGACTCACTTGGTTGGGCGTCTGACTCTTGGTTTCGGCTGAGATTATGATCTCAGGGTGGTTGGACTGAACCAGGCATCTAGCGCCAATTTTAGTGTGGAATCTTCTTGGGATTTCATCTCCCTCTGCCTTTCCCCAGTGCACATGTGCTCTCTAGTTAGTAAAAATCTCAAGAAAACAAAATTCTGTAGACCTAGTATAACTGACAGGATTCAAAACCAGATACCATCAGAAATATATCCACACTTACATGGTCAATTGATCCATGTCAAAAAGGCAAGAATATACAATGGGGAAAAGACAGTCTTTTCCATAAATAATGCTGGGAAAACTGGACAGCTACATTCAAAAGAATGAAAACTGGACCATTTTCTTACATCATATACAAAAATAACTCAAAGTGGATTAAAGACCTAAATGTGAGTTCTGAAACCATAAAACTGGTAGAAAACATAGGCAGCAGGTGCGCCTGGTGACTTGGTTGTTTAAGCATCTGCCTTCGGCTGGGGTCATGGCCCAGGGTCCTGGGATAGAGCCTTGCAGCAGGCTCCTTGCTCAATGGGGAGCCTGCCTCTCCCTCTCCTTCTGCCTGCTACTCTCTGTCAGGTGGGTAAGTAAAAATCCTAAAAGAAAAGAAAAATAAAACATAGGCAGGGGGCACCTGGGTGGCTCAGTGGGTTAAAGCCTCTGCCTTCGGCTCAGGTCGTGATCACAGTGTCCTGGGATCGAGCCCCGCATTGGGCCCTCTGCTCAGCGGGGAGCCTGCTTCCTCCTCTCTCTCTGCCTGCTTCTCTGCTTACTTGTGATCTCTGTCAAATAAATAAATAAAATCTTTAAAAAAAACAAAACAAAACAAAAAAAACAAACAAAAAACATAGGCAGTAATATTTTGACATCAGCCTTAGCAACATTTTTCTAGATAGGTCTCCTCAGGCATGGGAAACAAAGGCAAAAATAAACTAATGGGACTCCATCAAAATATAAAGTTTTGCACAGCAAAGAAAGTCATCAACAAAATAAAAAGGCAACCTACTGAGTGGGAAAAGATATTTGCAGATGATAGAGCCATTAAAAGGTTAGTATCTTAAGTATGTAAAGAAATTCTACAACTCAACACCAAAAAACAAATAAATTAAAAAAATAGGCAGATAACCTGAACAGACATTTCTCTAAAGACAACCAGATGGCCAACAGACACATGAAAAGATGCTCAACGGCACTCATCACTGGGGAAATTCACATCCAAACTACAATGAGAGATCACCTTATACCTGTCAGAATGGCAAGAATGAAAAAGACGCGAAATAAACAAGCGTTGGTGAGGATGTGGAGGACAAAGGAACCCTCATGCACTGTTGATGGGAATGTAAACTGGTACAACCACTGTGGAAAACAGAATGGAGGCTCCTCAAAAAACTAAAAATAGAATACCATATGATCTGGTAATCTCACTACTGGGTATTTACCTAAAGAAAATAAAATCATTAACTTTGAAAAATACATGTACGCTTATGTGTATTGCAGCACCATTTATAATAGCCAAGGTATGCAAGCAGCCCAAGTGTCCGTTGGTGGAGGAATAAAGAAGATGAGGTATATCTACACAATGGAATATTATTCAGCCAAAAAAATGATACCTTGTCATTTGTGACATACTATGCTAAGTAAAATAAGTCAGACAGAGAAAGACAAATACTGTATGATTATACTTATATGCAAAATCTAGTAACAAACTATAGAAATGATCCCTGAAAGTATAGTCTTCTTATATGCAAAATCTAAAAAGCCACAAATGAACAAAGAAACCAATAAAAAAATGACATTTTTAATATAGAGAACAGGTGGTTGTCAGAGGGCAGGTGCAGGGCAAGGGGCTGGCTAGGTAAAATAAAGGGGATTAAGAGGTATGAACTCTAAGTTATAAGTCATGAGGATGGAAAGTACAGCATAGAGAGTATAGTCAGTAATACAGTAATATCGATGAGCACTGAGTAATGTATAGAAGTGTTGAATCATGTTGTACACCTGAAACTAATATTACACTTTGTTAGTTACACCACAATTAAAAACAAACAAACAAACAAACAGATGCCATTAGAAATCCTAAGCCACACCTCATGAACACCCAGAGGACTCATGGAAACCAAGCAAAGCTGGTTTCTCTTAACAAGAATTCTCCTTGACACATGTTCTGGTGGTAGGACTCAGAATTCAGCTCTGAGAATCAAATCTGGGGTTAAAAGTTGGTTATTGTGTGCAAAAGTTTCCCACCCCTGAGGATTTCAGTTTGGCAACGATCTTCCTACCCCAGATCTGTGAAGACCCAGCACCCAGGGAAGGCGTGTTGTGCAAGAAAGCAGCTCAAATATAAGGAAGCTCCACCAGGCACTGGTTTCAGCACTTCACAGCTCATACAAGCCTCAAAATTCTCTACTCATCAGGGGTGCCTGGGTGGCTCAGTCATTAAGCATCTGCCTTCAGCTCAGGTCGTGATCCCAGTCCTGGGATCGGACCCTGCATCGGGCTCCCTGCTCCACGGGAAGCCTGCTTCTCCCTCCCCCTCTACCCCTGCTTGTGTTCCCTCTCTTGCTGTGTCTCTCTCTCTCTGCCAAATAAATAAAATCTTAAAAAAATAAAATCTTTAGTTATCAGTCTTCCTGTGCTGCAAGCAAACACAGTGAGGCTCAGGCTCAGATGTGTTAAGTGACTGCTCAGAATCGGTGGCTATTCCTTTTGTTCATCCATTATTCACTCATTTATGAAATATTTGTTGTTATGGCCTATTATACACGCCACGCACTGCTAGGTCCCAGGAATACAAAAATACATCCAAGCTACCAAGTGGGGATTTAAATCCAGTTCTATAGGTCTCCAAAGCCCAAGTTCTTCTCACTGCACCACTTTGTGGAGAGCATTTCAGTAGCTTTAATAATTGCCACCGTTCCCATTTAACTGCTGCTGATTTTTCAATGTCTCACCTTGTAGGGTCTTGTGGGGAGGGTTGGGTGTTATAGCTGGAAGGCTTTATTTTTTCTTTTTTTTTTTTTTAAAGATTTTATTTATTTGACAGACAGAGATCACAAGTAGGCAGACAGGCAGGCAGAGAGAGAGAGAGAGGAGGAAGCAGGCTCCCCGTAGAGCAGAGAGCCCGATGTGGGGCTCGATCCCAGGACCCTGGGATCATGACCCGAGCCGAAGGCAGAGGCTTCAACCCACTGAGCCACCCAGGCGCCCCATGGAAGGCTTTAAATGAAGAGGCAGTTTCCTCTTTCTTAGATAAGATGCAAATAACCAACTGTTTCTGGATCTTATATCAAGTGAAAACACCATTTCAAGCTCCAAGGCCACTCTCCATCCACCATGCCCTAATTCCCCTGCCCACGCCCCAAACAGTACCACCACAGTGCTGCCCCTATGCCCTGCCATAAAAATTCTACTACCTCCTATGAACAGGCTTAGAAAATGCACCGTTGTCCTGCAACAAAGTCCTCAGAGTTCTCAGCCAAACCAAAATCTAATGAAAACCCAATAAAATTAAAAGCATGCAAGATGGGGTTATTCAACTTATTTGAGACTGACTGCTTGATTCCTTCTGTTACAGAGACTAGAGTTTATTCCATATCCCTCAGATGAAAAAAATAAAAATCCATATTGGCTCCCCCCACCCCGGAATATAGTAATGTCCGGCTCTGAATCCTTACTTGCAATCATTTCAATCTTGGTCCTTTTTAAAGAAGTTTTTCCCTTCACAGTTCTGTATAATAATCCAAGGAGATTTATATAGTCCAAACAATTTGGAGTAAAGCAACTGGTTTTCAGTCCATCAAGACAGCTGCCAACATGCTCACTCTCCAAGCCTGTGTGGTCTGTTTGATGGCAGTTATCTGCTACTTTTTACCCTTCTTAGCCATGGACACTGTGGTCCCCAAAGTCTTGGCACTTCAGGTCTAGTATCTTGACCTCATTACCCTACCAACTCTCAGAGAGACCTGTAGCCCTGCCCATTTACCCATGAAGCCCTTTCTCATCCCCTTCCCTGCAGCCTCCAAAGTGAGACAATCCTAGGTTTTTGTTGTTGTTTTTTTTTTTTTTAAGATTTTATTTATCTGACACAGAGAGAGAGAGCACAAGTTGGGGGAGTGGGAGAGGGAGAAGAAGACTTTCTGCTGAGTAGGGAGCCTGATGTGGGACTCGATCCCAGGATCCCGGGGTTAATAACTCGAGCCGAATGCAGACGCTCAACCAACTGAGCCACCCAGGCACCCAAGACTATCTTAGATTTTGTCTCTCAGCCTCACCCTGTCCAAATCTTAGGGCCTACCCCCTAGTAGGACCACCCAGATTCTCACCTTCACAAGAATTTGGGAAATAAGTCTCAGACCACCTTAGGACAAAAGGAAGCCCCGATTTCCAAGACCCAAAGTTCTGCTTGACTTGGTGAGAAAGAAGAGGAAGAAATAACTAATTCAATTTTATGTGATATTTTTTTCCTGGATCTCTCCCATTTTGAGTCATCTGTAGGAAAAAAAATCTGACTCTGCTGTGAAGCAGTGGGGCTCAACCACATGGAACATAAGAATCACCTGGAGTACTTTTAAAATACCCTGATGCCGGAGTCCCACCTCGTTTCGAATGCTGGGAAACTCTAGGGAAGGGTGCTGGGCATGGGCACTGAAGGTCTCTCTGTGTGACTGATGAACACTGAGGGTGGAGAACAGCTCCACAGACTCGGGCAGAGTGGATAGCAGGGGGCTGTCAGAGGAGGCTGGCAGATACTCTGACACAGGGATGGAATCACAAGAGAAAATAAGTGAGTTTGGGATAGGACGGAAGGAAAGGGGAAAGATCAGGTATTGGGGTTCTCATTTTCTTTTAATCAACGATCCAAAGGCTAGGTCACTGTCGATTCAAGACCCTCCAGTCACCAAAGGTGACCACCTGTGGGCCCTCCATTAGGTGTATTTCTCTAGAACATGGTGGGATGCATTTTTCCTCTAGGCATTTATAATTCTGCCTCATGGGAGTTATTCATCTGAGTGTAGGGACTAAGACAATCTTCCAGCTACAAGAGAATCACCAGAAAAAAGTATCTCACTTCTTCAAAACTAGGGCATCTGAGAAGTTTAAAATGGAAAACAAGCCAACCAACTAGCAAGTAATTATTGAATATTTTCAATCTACCTGGCACTGTCTATATTATAGGTACTTGTGGGTCCTTCCTTCCCTTCCCCAGCCCACTCTCAAACCCTTCTCATGACCAGGGTAAATGACTTTCTGGTAACTTCAGAGGAAGGCACATACAACTATTTTGAATGAGTGACACTTTTCATTTTCCCTAAAGAAACTGAAGTGCTTTACAGCCAAGAATAAGATGTCTCAAATGTATGAGGGATTGGTTCGTAGTTGTGGAGTGGCAGATCTTGGTAGGAGAATTAGGTCTATCTCTACAATAGCACATTTCCATCTCAGTGGCAGGAGTCAGAATACCTAAACAATGTCCCAAAGCTAATATGTATCCGTCTGTCTTTACCTTTGACATGTATTTTCTCCCTGGAAACAGGGAAAGCAATTTTAGTCTTCCTTCCAAAACATGGGGGAATATGTATGGTTGGTATCCTACAACGTTCAATAATTCATGTGACTTACAAGCAAATGTATTCCAAAAAAAAATTTGAAATCATAGCTCATCTGTAGGTAGCTCTCCATGTGTTGAACACACACAAGCAAAATCTGAGTCACTATGCAACACTTATGGTTTCAGGGATTTTATCACTTCAGATTGTAAACCCTGAGTCAACTTAGAATCAAGCATCAGTATCTGTTTCTTATGTATAAAGCAGATCAAGGATACAGAAAGGCCTCTATTTTATCCTGCAGATGCAAATAATGGTGGCTCTGATGATTTGAGTCAGCCTTGACTAAAACTGTACAGAGCTAAGGTGGCCTGGGTGGCTCAGTTGGTTAAGTATCTGACTCTTGATTTTGGCTCAGGTCATGATTTCAGGGTCATGAGATTGGGTCCCATGGGCCCCGCGCTGGGTGTGGAGCCTGCTTAGGATTCTCTCCCCCGCTCTGCACCCCTCCACCCCACTCAAGCATGCTTCTCCCAAACCCCCCCAAAAACCCCAAAAGACCCTCATACACAGCAGACCATACTAGCCACAGCCAAAAGCAGTATACGTCTCTACCAGCAAAACCCTAACCAAGAGTTCATGATCTCAATCTTCCTGCATTGCCATGATCAGGTTCTTCTATGCAAAGATATCTCTAAACCAAGATAAGACAAGGAAAAATGGTGTACATGGGATCACAGAAAATTTAGAGAAAAAGGATTCAGGAGTCATTGAATCCAAAGCTGGGAATTCGTCCACACAAACATCAAGACAGAAATTCCAACCTCTCTCCTTATCAGGGTAGAAATTCACATGCAAAGCACCAAGAAATAAATGAAAACCATGAAATACATGAAAAAATACCATGAAAACCAACTAGAAGGTGTGATTCTCTTTCTGATTAAAAATTTCCTCTCATGTGCTTGGCTGCTCTGCCTACCAACAGTCTGTTCATTAACGAGGAAATCCTCATATTCTCTAAGATCAGTTCTTTAGACCTTATCAGACTTATGTAGCCCGGGGAGTTTCAAGCAGAAAGGAAATTTATTATTCATCTGCAAGTACGAGAAGGACGGATATATGGAAGATGGAAACCATCTGTTACCCACTGAGGTCAGAATGAGACAGGCTAGCCCCAAAAATCTAACAGAAGAGACTGAAATGGGCTATGAGAGAGAACTTAGGAGAAGCAAGGGTCAACCGCCACCATGAATTATCAAGATCAGATTACAGCTTCTTCACACAGACTATAGAACTCTCTTCTCTGGGTTGTTGAAAGTTTATCTTGTGATTAGAATTCTGTAAGGACACACTCTATGGAAATAGCCATTTTAAAAAAAGGTTATTTTTCGTCAATTTACCCAATGTTTGAGTCTCAATAGTTGCCCAGTAAAGAGCTTGAGCTCCATGAATGCGTAAATGGTGTTTAATTTTCCCTCTACTCTGTTTATCATGGCATTATGTGCAAATAAACAGGCAGTAAAGGATTTCTGCTGCTCCTTAACAAGGTAAATAGCTTTGCCTATTACTTTTCTCTAGAACCAATACCAGGATTCTTGGGGTCTGTCCCTGTGATGATGTGACACGGGCTCGTCCGTTTGATCGATGATGTGTGATATTATCTCTGCTCCTGCAGCTAAGTGCTCTCACTTTAGGTCACCAGCTACTTCCTATTTGTCATATCTGGGGAACATTTTCTGAGCCCATCTTTCTTGACCTCCCTGTGTGGCAATGGATACTGTGAATCTCCTCATGTTTTCTGGAAACGATCCTCTCTTCTGGCTTCTAAGGCACTGTGCCTCTAGCTGAAGTCCCGTCGTCTCACCTGCCATTCAGTCACCCTCTACCTTGGGAGCTCAGACTCTGTCCTCAGGCCTCTGTTGAGGTGTTCACCAAGGGATGGCATCCACGTCATTGGTTTCAACTCACACCTCTTTCACTGGTGACTCCTCAGTCTCTCCTGAGCTCAGTCCCCATATTAAAATGAAGGCTGCTGGTCATCTCCGTTTGGAGGTTCTTGTCCCACTGCAATCCATCCAAAACGCCTCTCACTATCTCTCCTTTCTTAGACTTGTTCCTTCTTCACTCCCTGCATGGGAGACAGGGGTCATCATTTACCCACACACCCATGGCAGAAGCCTGGAGGCCACCCACAACTCCTCTCCCTTCTATACCCACTCGGAATTTTCTTTTCTTCTTCCCTCTTCTCTATTTCCACTGCCCTACCTAGTATACACACCTAGGATTACTGCAGTAGCCTCCTTACTGCATTTGGCTTTCTGTTTCACTCTTCCCCATCAACCCTCCATGTTCCTGACAGAGTGATATTCCCAGAAGACTTCTGAGCTGTTCACTCCATTGTTTAAAGTTCTCCGGTGGTTTCCCCAAAACTTTCAGATTCATGGAGTTCAAGGTCCCCCTCCTAATCTGGCTCCTGGCTTCTCTACAGCCTCTGTTCTTACCCTTCCCCCACAAACCCTTCCCAAACACAGAACTTCAAAACCCTGGAACTACCTGCGGAGAGACCATGCTTTATGCTCACCCCTGAGCCTCTACTTGGCCTAGAGTGTCCATTTCTATCACAATCCTCATTTTCTAAGTTTTATCATGTGTGTCCCGTCATCTGCAAAGCTCCCCCCTGCCCTCCACTGTGCTTCCATACTCCCTGTCTCCCTCTAGCACTGCATTGATTAGCTTGTACCCTAACTGTAGTTTGTCTGCCTCCCTGTGCTGGCTGTAAGATTCCTGAAGGTGAGGCCTACATCCGATTCATCTGTGTGTCTAGAACAAAGCCTCGTACAGTGGCGGCACCCAGTAAATGTCTCACGAGTGGATGGTTGAGCTCAGAGTCTTAAGTTAAACCCGGGTGTTACACTAATCAGTTTCCTAGCTTTTATTTGTTAGGCCAGGCCAATGGGTGGGAAAGCAGAGAAAAGAAGAGGCCAACTTTACAAGTAATGAAGTCACAGGCTGGCTTAAACAAAGTCTTATGAGCAAGTGCCTCAACTGCCTTGTCTGGATAATTTGATTTGAGAGTTCTCAGCAACAGTGTAACTCCTTGTTTCTTTGTGTTCAAGTCTTGTCTTTACAGGAAGCTCCGTGATATCAAAGCCATTTTCTCAATGCTCTCATATCTTCACAGGACTGGGTCAAGTCAGAAAGAAGGAAAAGACCAGGGGGGATGTCCTCCAGCCTTAAGTCAGAATCCTACTCTGTCTGCTCAGATTTTGTACCCTTGCCAAGTTTCAGGGGTAATTCAACCCAAGTCTCAGCCTGAAAAGAACCCAGCAACTCCTAATTCAAAATGAGTCCACTGTTTACCTGTGGAGTCTCAGAAAGGACCTGGTAAAAAAGGAAGGCTGTGTGTGACTCACTGTTTCTCTCCGACTGAGTCAAATTGTTGACCATTTGCTGTGCAATCTGGGCTCCTTTGTTCATAAGTTCACCATATGTTTGGCCCTCTGAGGCTCATACTTCCTTTAGAAACAACATCTTCATTTCTTTTTCTTCTGATTAAAAAGATCATAACCTAAAACCTGTGTGTTGACCCTTGCAGAAACACAAAGACAAGGCAATGACACCTGCTCATTTCCCAAGTACAATAGGGTTTGGGGCATAATGGCATAGTCAACATCTGTATACAGACAGCCATTTTTAGGAAAGCTAAATTGTCACTCGTTATGCTGTACCAGGTGGTCCTTTTTGCATAAAACCTACAGAATTGTCCTATCTCTCGCTTTAGATTTCAGCCTTTTATTTTTTTTTTTTATGGAGAAGCACGAGCTACAGGGAACTTTCTCACCCAGGCCACTATGGAGGCAGATGTTGTCTCTTACTACCACATACAATGCCAGACTTCTCATGGTGAGATTGCTCTAGAGGAATAATGTATAAAAGCCCCCAGATAGCTAAGGTAACCACCAGCAAAGAGGTAAAAAGCTTTTGGAATTGGCTGCATCTGGGCAAGGATCCAAGATAAATGGATAAAGAATGCCTAAAAGCCATCTAAGTAGTAGTTAAGGTTTGTTTTTCTGTAAATCTTGCTTTAAGAGGACACTTAACCTTCTCAAATTTCTCCAATTTAAATGGACAAATGGAAGTTTTAATAAAGGTCTTAGTTTATTTAGAGCTTAGAAAAAGAACTTGTTGCTTCACTGTATTCTCTTTGAAGCTATAACCCACAATTCAAGTCATCGTCCCTAAGAAGAAAATTTCAATAGCAGTGAACCTCACTGGAGTCTTTTAAGAGGGGAAGCAGAGAGAGCCAGAGTGCTATTGGTTTTGTCATAATGGAGATTTTATCTGACAAGTTACACATCTGAGAGAGAAAACCTCTACTGGCAACTAACTTATTGCTGTAGGTTTTTCTGTAATTACGGTTGAAGCATTAAGATTTTTTTAAGTTTGTCTTGTGCTGATTGATTTTCATATAAATCCATCACAGCAGAGAGGGGCTAGAGTCCCAGGCCCTGAAATCAGATGGGCTGGGTTGGAATCTTGTCTCTGAATCTAGCTATGTGGTCTTTGACAAATTTTATTACCTTCTTGCCTCAATTTTTTTTTTTTGCTTGTGAAATGGGAACAGTAATGACTTCTTTTTGCACTGTTTGAGGTTAATTGAATCAGTAAATATAAAACGCCTAAAACAGTACTGCAGTAACATTCACTAGATAACCGTAATTAACAAAATACCATTATCTTAAGAAACCCCTTAAGAATTACCAACATTCAATTGCCTAGGTCTCCTTATCGCAATAGAACAGTTTGATCTTCTCAGATCTATCATTGATGTCTCTAAAGTTAGAGCATGATTTAGAAAGAAATTGAGCTGATTTAGTGGGGGGTGGATGGGGAAGTGTTAGTTGCTTTTTTTTTTTTTTTTTTTGACAAATGAGAGGTTACCTTAAACCTAAATAATAAAAAGTCCCAACAGATTACTAATCTAAACCCATACTATCAGTACTACTTTTGGAAGGTGTAGATTAAAGGAGAGATATCTTTGTTTCTGTCCTTCCAAGAATGGTCAACACTCAGACACCTGGGTGGCTCAGTGGGTTAAGCGAATGCCTTTGGGCCAGGTCATGATTTCAGGGTCCCAGGATCAAGCCTCACATTGGGCTCCCTGTTCCATGGGGAGCCTGCTTCTCCCTCTCTGCTCTCCCCCACTCTCTTGCTCTCTCTCAAATAAGTCAATAAAATCTTTAAAAAAAATCACTCAACACTCTCAGTGATCACAAAGACTGACCCAAACGACAAGAAACAACTTGTTCCACTTAACCTTCTGCCCCAACCCATCCCTACAAGCGAGCTTGCCTTTTCACTCCACGTAAGGGTTGGATCTTTTCCATTCTTTGAAACCAGTTCTAATACTGGGAAATGGGCAAACGTGCACTGGCCCACAGGGTTCTGCCCCTCTCTCAAGTTCTAGTTGGTTGCTGTGATAAGGAGGCCCTTTCCTGTCCTTCAACCAGACTTCCAGGGCCCTAGACAGTTTGATTAAATCTGTGATGGTAATTTCACAGGAGCAGCGCCAAAATGAGATTCCAAAGTCCCCAGTTTGAGAGATTAGATTCCTCACTGGTGGCATGGCTTTGGGTAAATCCTTACTTTTGTGAGCCTTATTTACAAAATTAAGTTAATAACATCCTAGTCAGAAAGGACTGTGAGAAGTGACAGAATCGTGCAAGGAGATGCATTTTATAAACTGAGAAACAGTATAATTACAACAAATACCAGTGACCCCAAATCTCAGCCTTTATTTTTTAGCCTCCCTATGTGCATGGGACCCTATCATCCTTGCTGTTTCACCCCCAAGCTCCTCTCCAGACTGCACCTCTGGCTTCTATACCTTCTGGACTGTCATTCATCTGGTCAAAACCTGGCAGGCCACTGCAGGTGCCACAAGTGTATTAATAATCCCAGAGTCAATGTAACCTACTTGTCCACCTCAAGTCATCTGATATGCAGTGCATTCTTCTCTAGTGTTTTTGGATTTTTAGTTTGGGCTTTCTCCTGACAATTCAGACAGCTTTTAAGGTTTTAATTAATTTAGAGAGTGAGTGCACATGTGAGAGAGCAAGCAGGCAAGTAGAGGGGAGAGAGAAAGAAAATCTCAAGCAGACTTGGCACTAAGCATAGAGCCTGATGTAGGGCTCAATCCCATGGCCCCAAGATTTGAGCCGAAGTCAACAGTGAGGTGCCTAACCAACTGAGCCATATAGGAGCCCAATCCTGACAACTTCTGACAGAGCTCTACAACGAGTGGGTGCTCTCTTCCACTCAGTTTGTATTTCTGAGCCTCTACTAGGCAAACAGGAACTACTAACCTTAAAGGTGTAGGGTGGTGGGGAGGAAGGGAGAGGAGAATAATGTGTAGGATTGACTGGCAGCCATTGCTATCTGCTGAGGAAAAGAAAAACTTACCAAGTGCCACTTACCAAGTGCCTATGATGTATCAGTTCTACGCTAGGCATCTTATAAATAGTCCTTCATGGGTGCCTGGGTGGTTCAGTCAGTTAAGCCTTCAGCTCGGTTCATGATCCCAGGGTCCTGGGATGGAGACCCACCTAGACCTCCCTACTCTGCATGGGAGCCCACATCTCCTTCTCCCTCTGCCTGCCATTCCCCCTTGCTTATGCTCTGTCAGGTAAATAACATCTTAAAAACAAATACAGTCCTTCATTCAATCTTGACAATAAACTCATATGCACATCACAACTGAGAAACTCATGAGGCTCAGAGCACATGTCATTTACCCCGAGCCACGCAGAGGTAGAGATGAAATGAGAATTCAGGTCTGCCGGAATGGACTAAGTGCAATGTCATCGCATCTTTACTTTGCCTCTGCCAACACTGGGTTGTTTCAGCCGTCTGGAAGGACCACGGGGCACCTTATTTCTGCTGCTTTTGGAGATCACTTGTAAAGTTCAGAGGGAGTGGGAAGAGGCACTTGTTAGCTGGAAAGTCACTAAATAGGCCTCCTACCCCGGAGTGGTAAGAAGCAACTGGAGGAGACACGGAGTACTTCTGTGTCCTGTGGCTCAGAGCATGTGTTCTGAAATCCGTCTCCTTCTTGGCATCTGCACACACATGTGAACTGGGCATGACCACAGTCTGCTCGATGAGAAAATCAGGGAGTCAGGACTGCGAGCTGCTGCAGAGATAAGGATCCAGCAGGCTCAGCAGTCTGAATAAAGTCTACATATATAGTCCGCAAATGGACGTTGCCTTCAAGCAAAGACCAGGGAGCATGGGAGCTCTGTACCATAAGAGAAAATGGCACTCTGCTCCCAACAGTTGCATCCCAGTCCTCCGGGCTCTGTCAACTTCTTGGCAGCAACACTGGACTTGGGGCAGCTTGAAAGAAGGGAAGGAGACCGGTGCTTTTGCTGCCTGCCCAGCCACCATGGGCTTGGTGGCATCCAGTCCCGTCCGTTTCTGCCTCTCGCCTAGCCTTAGGAACCAATTATGCATTATAAACTCATGATTAGGCTCTTGTTTTCCCAAATAAAGTGCAACCAATAGACTCAAGAACTAATTATTTAGCAAGATATGTTCTCTGTGCAGAAGGACAGCTCAGAATCTCAGATTCTTGATCTGATGCCTGAACTCACTAACCTCTGCTTGGGTGGGGGGCAGGGCAAGGGATGCCCCTGACATTCCTCCATTTGAAGAACGTTCCTGCTAAGGGTCCACAGAACTAGCTCATTACTACAGCCTCATCTTCTCTCCAGGTCTCAAAGCTTCAGTCATCATAAGGGTAGTGGAAATGGATGGAGGGGAGGGAAATAATCAACTTACGGGTAATTTGCTCTCTAGTAGATCTGCCCAAAGCAACAATTCAAAATAGGTTTCAACTTCCTTTTGGATCTTCTCCCACCTCATTTAGAACCTGTTCCATTTCCTCAACAGACTTTTGTCTCTCTCCTCCCAGAATTTCATTGTCTTTATGCTTCCCTCTGGCCAAATACCTTCCCTTCATTCCAGCATGGGCACCCCTCTTAGGAGCAAAGAGATGTATGCTCCCAAGTTACTGCCCTAGTCCTGCACAAATGGTCAAATCTTCCAGGCTCTGTGTTATCACAAAAGGCAATCTGATTACATTTCAGGAACTGTCAGGATGCTTCTAGGTTTCATTATGTCACTGGAGTTATTTTTATACATAGGGACTACACGCGGCACTGCTGCATTTTCAAATATGTTACCAAGAAAGCAAATGTTTTTCTGCAATGTGTTCTATAACCTTCCCCTGCTCACACTACGATAGGCTACAGACAACCTCTTCAACGGCCTCCAGTGATTCATACCCTTGTATCATCCCTGCCTGCCCCTTGAATGTGGCTAGACTGAGTGACCTCCTTCTGATGAAAAGAATACGGCATGAAACAGGGGCGTCTCGATGGCTCAGTTGAGTAAGTGCCTGACTCGTTTCCGGCTCAGGTCGTGATCTCAGGGTCCTGGGATCAAGCCCCACGTCAGGTTCCCTGCTCAGTGGGGAGTCTGCTTGAGGATTTCTCTCCCTCTTTCTGCCCCTCTTCCTGCTTGTGCCCATGCACGCGTGCTCTATTATATCTCAAGTAAATAAATAAATCTTCAATAAAAAATACAGCAAAAACAGTTATGATGTCACTTCCAAGATTAGGTTACAAAAAACCTGGGCATTCCATGTTATGCGTCCTGTGTTGCTCTTTCTGGTGGATTCCACCTGTCCCACAGGGAGATCCTTGTGGTCAGGAGCAGTGATCTGTGGCCAATAGCCAGCAAGGACCTGAGGCTGCTAGTAACCAGGTAAGTCAGCTTGGAAGTGGATCCTTCCTAGGTCCAACCCTGAAATGACTACTGCTCCTCATGACATCATGATTCAGGCTGTGAGAGACCCCAAACCAGAGGAATTAGTAAGGCTGCACCCAGATCCTCGACCCATAGGAACTGGGAGGTCATACATGTTTGAAACCACTATGTTTGGGGTACTTGATTATACATCAACAGATAATTACTCTGAAGCAGAAGTTCTGAGCCCTAAAACTCTCTTTGGGATGTTCTTCACAGGACCTAGAGTCGTCTCTATACCACCATTTGCCTTGCTGACCTGTGGAAGGTGGGGATCCCCTATCACTGCCCTCTCCCCCGACACTGGAGGCAGCCACCTGCAGTCAGCTGAGATGGACAACCGAGATACAGCCATGTTTCCTCAGGCTCTGGTTCTATAAGAAAAGTACTGTCACCTCGGTCAACTACTGAGGCCCAGAATCAGCTGCCCAAGACCTTGGTTCTTCGCACGCTCTGCTTTTCTTTAGGAATCTAACTACACTGAGGCAGTAAGAAGACAAATTAAAAAAAAATTGATTTCTGGATAATTTCTCCTTTGCTCTAACAGGAAAAGATCCTTCATTACTTTGCAGTTGTCTGTGGAAACACATATCCAGGATTAGAATTTAATGTAAATTCCTTATTTCATTCATGTTCAGCCACCTTTGAATCTCACTATGTTTTTTCTTTGTTCCCTTCAAAAAATTCTTCTTTCTCTAGGAAGTCGACAATAGTCTTCCCTTGTCAGGAGGTTTTATAACTCACATAGAAATAGGAATAAAAACCATGGACTCCTGATGTCTTCCAAGGTTCTTTTCTGGCCCAACCCAGAGCTTTTATTCAATGGTAGATTGGGTCGCCCCAGAGAGAAGGGTCTGCTATGGAGTCTTAGCTATTCTTAGTCCCAAATAACATGAGTTAGGTCTGGAAGAGGAGGGGGGAACAAAAAGCAATTCAAGCCTTTGAAATTCAAGCCTTTCCCTCTAAAGGAGATGTTAGGATAGAAAACGGTCTCTACATTCTCCTGTGGTTAGCAGCTGGGCAGACTTCTGCTTCCCTGAGAGGAGCTGCCCTCAGTCAGGGAGCCCCTCGGTAGAAGGTTCAGCCATCTCCAGGCACAGGGAACCAAGAGAAGACAGGCAGCAGGAACCCGAAACCAGTTTAGGAGGAGGAACACCTCCTCATAGGACTGGTTTTACCTTATTTAGTTCTGTCCAAGACAACCAAGTTGAAACAGAGCAGACCATCTTCTATCAGTGGAATTTCTAAAAATACATATTTTTTCATTTTTATTCCTTCTTCTGATACTAATTTGGGGCTCTTGGGCACATAACTTAATTCCCAGAGCCTCTGCTTCCACATATCCAAAGTGAGATTTTATAGAGAGTATAACTCACGGTGAGAGAATACTAAACATGGCCTATTATGATTATTATCTACTGAAGTAAATAACAAAGAGAAAGTTGTGATCCAAGCTTTAGAGCCACACTGAACAACAGAACTTTCCCTAATGATAGTAGTGTTCTATAATCTGTTCTGTGTAATATGACAACCATTGGCCATTTGGCTACTGAATATTTGAAATGTGAGGTTAGCCTGAGGAGCTGAATTTTTTTATTTTAGTTAATTTCAAATAGTTACATGTGGCCAGTAGCTGCCATACAGGACAATGCAGCTTCACAAGAATGGCTTATCCATGAAGGAGCACATGTACATTGTCCATACTGACCAGAGAGCTCTACAAAATAGAACTCTGGCCTCTTAAGGAGCCCGAGAGCCCAAAATTGCTCAGAGGAAAGCCCTTTATAAATGGGCATGGGATAGAAAGGGAAGCCTTTCAGGAAAAGAGAGTGGATCTGACCTATGATTGACAGGCTGTTCAGTTCCAGTTGTTCTGAAGAATACTGGTCATTTGTACCCAGTCATCATGGACTCATCCCCAGTCACCCTAATGGCTACTGGTTAGATGAAGTCAGGGGGTGCTCTGTGTGAAGTTAATGAAAGTATGGGAATTTAAAATAATGAATACCAAGTTCCAAGCAATGAACAGATTACCTTTTTTGATGCTATGTGAAATGTAATCTGTCTCCAAGCCAATATTAACACCTCTATATACTTTTCCTTATTAAGCACTTACTGTATGCTAGGTAAACACTACAGCACCAAGTTAAACCCACTTCTTGACTTCGTTTCCCTCATTCTAGTCAAAGGTAGAGATACAAGTAAAGAATTGTGGTACACGGTGGGAAGTACAATAAGGTGCATTAAAGAGTTCGTAATAGACTGAATTGGTCAGAGACAAAGAAAAGCAGCTAAGCAGAGTCCTGAAGACACGGCACAATTTATCTTCTTAAAGTGTGTGAGGGAAGGAGGGGTGCTCCTGATGAATAAACATGGGCAGAGCCTGCCACCTTTGAGAAGCATCAATGCTTCATGATTGGCACTTAGGAGCCAAATCTGGGAGGAATATGGAAAAGTAAGTGGGAGTTAGAACATAAAAGACCATCCCAGGGAGTTCAGATTTTATCTCCTAGAAAATGGGAAACCACTGAAAGGCGTCAAGTAGGAAAGGGACATTGAGATTTGGGTGTCTGAGCTCTCTGCTCTTGTTTTTTTTTGTTGTTTTGTTTTTTAAGATTTTATTTATTTATTCGACAGACAGATCACAAGTAGGCAGAGGCAGGCAGAGAAAGAGGAAGGAAAGCAGGCTCCCTGCTGAGCAGAGAGCCCGATGTGGGGCTTGATCCCAGAACCTTGGGATCATGACCCGAGCAGAAAGCAGAGGCTTTAACCCACTGAGCCACCCAGACGCCCCAGAGCGCTCTGCTCTTGTATGGGAGATGATGAGAGGGAGGGGAAGACATGGGGATGCACCAGGAGACATCTGCACCAGTGTGTTGTAGGGGTGCAGAGGAGAGGAGATGGTGGTGGAGAGGAATCAGCAATGGTTAACGACATTAAGGTACTAAAAGAAAGTCTGGAAGCGTCTACATTAGAGAGTTTTATGACAAAGGATTTTTTTTTTAAGATTTTATTTATTTATTTGAGAGAGAGACAGTGAAAGAGCATGAGCGAGGAGAAGGTCAGAGAGAGAAGCAGACTCCCCGTGGAGCTGGGAGCCCGATGCGGAACTCGATCCCGGGACTCCAGGATCATGACCTGAGCCGAAGGCAGTCGTCCAACCAACCGAGCCACCCAGGCGTCCCGACAAAGGATTTTTAGTAAGATTGATATACTGTATGAGCTTGTGAATACAAACATATTAGGTCTACTTTTACACCAATTTTCACCCATATAAATTGATGGTGGTGGTTATTGTAAAGCTTCCATAACTGGGAGAGAAATGCTCGAGTTTCCTCATGTCTACAATTTAAAAAGAAAATCTTCTACCCTAATCTCTTTTGCCTGGTCCTCATGAGAACACTAATTGGAACAAGAGAGTCAAGAAAGTAGAAGTTAGTGAGGCCAGTAGAAATTAAAGGCATTTGTTTCCTCCAGGTCATGGAAAAAGATAGATTCTTAATTCCTGTTCTGAAAAGGCTCTCACGGAGGAAATAGTTGGGGGTGGGAATATTGGGCAATTGCCTTCCCTATCTTGCAGACTCCACTCTGGACAACACTGAAGCTACTTCAGAGAGCACACGTACCAGCTTAAGAGAAGCAAGTCTACAACACCTCCTAAGTAAGGTGCCTCAGGGTTCCAGAACTTTCAGAACCTCAAGGCTCATCCTCATTATGTAACTTAAAACACTTTTTTTTTTTTTAAAGATTTTATTTATTTATTTGACAGAGAGAAATCACAAGTAGGCAGAGAGGCAGGCAGAGAGAGAGGAGGAAGCAGGCTCCCTGCCGAGCAGAAAGCCCGACGTGGGGCTCGAACCCAGGACCTGGGATCATGACCTGAGCCGAAGGCAGCGGCTCAACCCGCTGAGCCACCCAGGCGCCCCAACTTAAAACACTTTTTACTGTTATTTATGACAGCACAAAAAATTATACCGACATTCTACTTTGGCTATAAAATGTACAGATACAGTATCCCAGTACAAAATAAGATCAATTAAGTTGACTTAACTGTCATTAAAACAAAACAAAACTCATGGAATTCTTCCCTTGAATTTCTTCTTTTGAGTCTCAACGGGCATTCCAATATGTATGTATGTATGTATGTGTGTGTGTGTGTGTGTGTAAGTGTATTTATTCTTGTGGCAAAATGAGATAAGGAAAGACAAGAACTGACCTTCATTATCTGAGACTGAAAGACTGAGAGGCACTTTCTCTGAAATTTAACAGTGTTTTCTAAACCCTAAGCCTACCATGTCTGCTACCTTTCCTAAAGGGGACGCCAATCAGGAAAAATAGATGTTTTTCTCTTCTTAGATGGCTAATGGTCATTTCAGTGTGAAGAATAGGCCAAAAACTCATCTTTTAATTTCTTCCTGTCTTCCTCAATACTGTACATACCATCATTTGCCCAGGTGCTCAAACCTCAAACTTAAGATTCAATTTTTTTATTGGAACATATTAACATACAGTATCACACTAGTTTCAGATATACAATATAAGGATCCCACAGCTCTCTAACATTACTCAGCACTCATCTTAAGTATACTCTAAATTCCTTCATCTAAGATTCATTTTTTTAAAAGATTTATTTATTTGATAGAGTACATAAGCTGTGGGAGCAGCAGGCAGAGAGAGAGAGAGAGAAGCAGGCTTCCTGCTAAGCAGAAAGGCTGAGGTGGGACTCAATCCCAGGACCCTGGGATCATGACCTGAGCTGAATGCCGACTAAGCCACCCAGGTGCCCCTCTAAGATTCATTCTTGAGTCCACCTTCCCTCACCCCTACACTATCACTCCCACAGCAGCTCCCATCACTGCTCCCTACAAACACACCCTGCGCCCTTCCTGCTGACTCCTGCCCAGGCTCTCCCACCGATGCTCAGGTGTCAGCTGGCTGCGCTTCAACTCACCCCCCTGATCCCTTCTGCTCTCCACCCTGGCTGACAGCTCAGCACTCAGACGAAATCTTTTCAAGACTTAACAGATCATTCCTCTCCTCTGCTAAATGCCTTTCACGAGTGTCCAGTTTTTCTCAGGATAAACCAAACACCTTGTTGTGTCCTACAAGGCCCTACATGAGCCGTCCACTTCATGTCCGCCTCAACTGCTGTCATTCCCTGGGACTCACACTGGCCTTTCATCAGTTCCCTGAAAGTGACAAGCCCTTCCCGTCTCAGAGCTGCCGAAAGGACCGTTCTCTCTGCCTGAGAGGCTCTTTTGCTAGCTCCTGCACTGCCTGCTCCCTCACCACTCAGGTCTAAGGCTGGAATGGAAGTGCAGAGAATCCTTCGCCCTTTTTCTCTCTCTGTTACCACCGTTCGTAAATATCAGAGCACCTGCCACAGTCTGTATTCATTCATGTGCACTTTTCTTGGGCTCTTCCCCATTGCCCCGTGAGCTCCGTGAGGGCAAGCAAAGGATCTCTTTTTCATCCCTCCACCTCCTACCACAGTGTTCTGCACATGGCCAGTGCTCGGTAAACAGCCACTGAACAAACATGACCCCGGAGTGGGGACCGTGGCTCTTTCACACTGAATGCCTAATGAGGCATTTTCCGATTGCTCCGACATTGCAATTAGCAAAACTAAAATTACTGATTTTCACAAAGCAAATTAAAATGCAGATCAGCTTAATTTGAGGGGCTGCTGCTAAGAAAATTTCCTGTTCTAACAAGCTTCCTGCGCCCATGGCCAAATAATTAGTGTTATTTACCTGTCTATACTGGGTCTGTGATAGCCTCCTGCTCTCGGCTTTAAGCGCAAATGCCAAAATAGCCCAGGAAACAGCAAAAATCCCACCAGAATTTTATTATTATGGTGAGTCTCAGCTTGGTTCTCCAGACTGAAGATGTAATTCCCCAAACTGATAACCACAAAGCCCTCAAATTCATTTCAGACACATCGGGCACCTTGCAACGATCATGCCAAGAGAACCTGCAGGTAGAAGATAACTCGGTTTCGTGCAAGGGCTGCCTCTCCCAGTATCTGTGGCGTGTTAGAACGGAACAGGTTTTCAAGCTGTCTGACATGGAACCCTGGGTGAACTGTCAACAGAGGCTGAAATCACCCAAGATGATGGCAGAGCTAAATGAAGGCAGAAAAAAAGAAGGAATCCTCAGGAATATGTAATAAAGAGAATCCCACTGCTGCGTGCAGATGGATAAGGCATGTCCAGTAAATTCCTGAATGAACGAGTGAGGTGGGCACGTTCATTTTGTGCCTGCTCCATCAATTCCAGACTCTGGGGTCCCCACGTCTTATAAAACAATAAAGGACTTGACAGAGAGGCAAGGACTCTCAACAACATCAAAACCTCCTTTCTCACCTTAGGTAAGCAGCACTTCCGATGCGATATTGTCACATTATCAGGAGCTGGTCTCTAATTTCTCAGGGGAAAAAAATGGGTTAATATCTTTTTAAATGAATTATCAACTTTTGCCTTATTAAACAGCCTATGCTGAACATAATTTAGCCCACTGTTAATAACGTAGGCTCATCGTAATCAAGTTAAATTATCTTCTTGTGCCCTTAATGTGTCTGGTGGCCTGTTTTAACAGCTCAAGGGCATCACCCTTTCAATTTTTCTGACTTCCAGGGTTTGGTTCATTTTCTAGCTGTCAACTAGAAATATTTTGCTTTTATTTACCCAGTTTGTAATTCGTCCCTCTCTCCCACCTTCTAATCCTGTGCTGCGGTCTGGAAAGCCTAATTACCAAAACAATCAGAACAATTTTGACTCAAGAACAAATACACTTGGATTATGGCATTTTCAGTGAATAAATACACGAACTTGGTGTTTTTGGCTTTGTACCCTCTATTTTGGCTGTGTAAAGACTTTTGCTTATTATTAGATTACCAACTGTTGTATTTTAGATGTCCACAGACACTGGATACCTCCACATAAATGAAGTGCTGCTATGGTTGAAACTTCCGTCTAAAACCTATTGGGCTTGAGGAGAGGAAATAAAATATGACATTTCCAAGCCATGTCCAATCTGCTGATAGAGCCAGGAGGGTGTAACGTATGGTGCTGTCTTTCTTACCAGCATCACTGTTACTGAATGTCACTTCTTCGCAAACTAACCCCCCTCTTTACTCCGGCTAGAAACATCACAGGAAACCATTTCATACTGAAATCCTCAAATCTAATCCTTTTTTGAAACTTAAAAGTTTTAGAAGCAAAGAAAGCATCAAATCCATTTAAATATCTTGAGCAAAATAAACTCCCAAAATTGAACACAAAGGTTCAAAGGTAAGTTGCATGAACGCTGCTAACTTGGTTCCGGGAGAATATAAAAATGAAACAACGCGAAACAATGTAATTAATTCATGGTGGAAAACGCCCACTGCTTGGTTGAATATTACTTTCACAAACATCTTTTAGCTACATTTTCTGCTCTTCAGTTAAAAAAAAAAAAAAACACAAAAACTAAGATGACTTATTATATTGCTTACTTTATGTTCCACTTTCAAATATAAACATAAGGGACATGAAATGCCAAGTTGAAATTTTAAAGTTTTCTATTTGGTTGGGACACAATTAGAGGAACTCACTGACACTAACCCTGGTTCTGGCTTTGACCTCTTCCTTATTCCATCCTCCCGTCAAGAGCCTGTGACACTGTAGGGTAGGAGAAAAAAAATGAAACTTGGGAATTCCTATGTATAATCCAAGGAGTGGTAACTAAGAATTAATTTGCTGAATGATATTCCAATGATAGGTCTGAAAACTACTTCCTTCCTGTATAATTAATTTCTCTTTTCTTCTGTTCTCTCCAACTCTCAAGGAAATAGTAATTACTCTCTAGCAAGAGGCTTTGTGTAATCCCGTGCAGTGACCATGTAAGGATCTAGAAAAGATATTTCATGACCAAGACCAATAAGGTCCTTTAGGACTCCTTCAGAAATAAAGTAGAATTAAAAATTCACATGTATAAAGCAGAGCATTCAGTTAAAAGCAGAAGTCTTTAAACAACGAAATTTTTAAGATTTTTTTAGATTTATTTATTTGACAGACAGAGATCACAAAGTAGGCAGAGAGGCAGGCAGAGAGAGAGAGAGGAAGGGAAGCAGGCTCCCTGCCAAGCAGAGAGTCCAATGCGGGGCTCGATCCCAGGACCCTAGAATCATGACCTGAGCTGAAGGCAGAGGCTTTAACCCACTGAACTACCCAGGCACCCCTAAACAATGAAATTCCATTGCAAGAACATATTAATGAACATTTAATTCTATGATTACAGAGTTTCAAGAATATATGAGAGTTGGTTTGGGCAGGTGGCTGACAGCATGGGCTCAGGAAGCCAAACATGTGGGTCCAAGTTTCCATTTATACTGGCTTATGTGACCATGGGATAATTGCTTATCTTCCTTTGCCTCAGTTTACTCACTGAAAAAATGTGGGTAGTAACAGCACCTACTCATCAGATCATTGTGCAAATTAAATCATCTGATATATTTACAATACTCAGGCCAATTCCTAGAAATTTTTAAGTGCTATGGAAGTATTGGCTAAAACACCTTTTATAGAAAGATAATCTCTACAAATGGGTTTTTGGTCAAAGTGACATTCATTAATGCTATTGCTGAAATGGATGGCCAGAAAGCCAGAATGAACAATTTGGCCAAGAGAATAAAATGGTGTACAATTTACTCTAGGTATTCTTAACCCCAACTGTAACAGGGCTGCAATAAATAAATTTGGTGACGAGCATGAGAAATTCAATCCATAGCACTCAGCCTGCCTGGAATGATGGCAGAGCCTCATCACTGAAAGGACCCTGAAGATGTGGCTGGCTGAGTAAAGAGCGATTGGTAATGACAGAAACCATTCAGCTGTGCTGTGCGTGTAACCACAGCCACACAAGGGCAAGTGACTTGAAAAATCATTGTTACCACCACAAGAACACAAAGAACACGTCGGTGAAAGTCTGGCTGCTCCTGGCCAGGGTAGGGGAGTGGGAGGAGTGGGAGGAATGGGGGGATTTGGAGGAGTGGAGGGGTGGGAGAGGCAAACCAAGAAACAGACTCTTAACTCTAGGAGAACAAACTGATGGTCACCAGAGGAGAGGTGGGGGAGGGGTGAAACAGATGGGGATTAAGGAGGGCACATGTGATGAGCACTGGGTGATGTATGGAAGTGTTGAATCACTATTGTACACCTGAAACTAGTATTACACCTTATGTCAACTGGAATTCAAATGCAAACTTCTAAAAAATTGTCATCACTTGCAGTCTGTTTAATTCCTTGTATAGAAAATACACGAATCCAAAGACCAAGAGAAATATTAAGCATTTTATGAGGTGGCTAGTTTCTAAGATCAACATCCAAAAAAAGTAAGAGCATTTCTATAACCCAGCTGAAAAGGATTACAAAACAAAGTTTAAAAAAATAAGATTTAAATAAATAAGAGAAAATAGCATAACAAGTGGTGGAGGGAAAACAAAGATTAAAGGACCTTTGTTTTTTTAAATTTTAAACTTTGAGCATTACCTCTTGACTTTTATGTATCAATACTTGACCTGTTCACTTGCATTCCTACTTCAATTCCACAGCACCCACAGAAAGACCACCTAATGTGCTTGATTTGTATCCTTTTGTTTGTAGGAGTCCTTGTAAAGTGCAGACTATAGTTTTATGTGCATGGGTTTATACTTACTTGACATAAACTGTAATGTGCTATGGATTCCATTCTTTCTGTTAGTTATGTTTTTAAATCTATCAATCAGGAGGAAATCATAGCCTTTACAGTCATTAAAGTGACCTGAATAAAGGGACCATGATCAAAGATAAAAAAAGACTGTAAAAAATGTCAATGTCCTCAAATTAATCTATAAATCCAGCACAATAAAAATAAGCAGCATGTGTGTATTTAACTTGATAAGTTAATTTAAAAAATTATGTGTATGGAAGATAAAAGAATAGCTGATATACATGGAAGAAGAAGGATAGGGAGTAAGGGAGAAAGATGTGCCCTACCACATAAAAACACTCTTAAAGTACTAGTAAAATAATGTGGTTCTGGGGCCAAGGTAAGTATCTAGATCAGTGGAAAAGTATAGTTGAGGAGTAGACCATTGTGGCAGGTACCGTAAACTAAGCCAGTTTTCAGTACCTGCCACAAACTTCAATCCCATTCCCTCTTGATTTTATCTGTGGTGGAGGCTACTCAAATCAACACTCCAAGCCCTCACTTCCTTCTAGCTCAGGGTGGCACATGTTAACAGTTTTATATAATAAGATTAAGGCATAAATCATTGGGGAAAATTTCTCTTCCTGAAAAATTAAAAGGGAATGAACTGCAAAGATCGGGTCTTTGCCCTTTACAGTTCCCCCTCGTCTTCCTGATTTGAACACAGATACGATGCCTGGAGGTGCAGCAGCTTCCCTGTGGACATGAGGAAAATAATAAGGATGGCAGAGTTACAACGTGAAAACAGTCCAGACCCTTGGTGATACTTTTGAACTGCTGTGTCAGCCTGAACTACTTTTCCCAAGACTACTCACTAGATGACATAAATAAATCCCATTTGTTCAACAAGCCACTGTAGTAAAATATTCTATTCCTTAGACAGAAGTTAAACTCACACATGCATACAATCTTGATATTGACACAGCATCAGTGATACCAAGCCAGCTGGTTAGCCACATGAACAATAAAACTAGATTCCCTACTTCGCAATTCAACAATAGCATTCCAGCAGATTATTTTCTTAAAGTTTAAATAAAAATTGTGAGTATAGTCGACACAAAATATTCTGTTTTAGGTGTACAACATAGTGATTCAATAAGTTTATATGTTATGCTGTCCTCACCCCAAGCGTAGCTTCCATCTGTCATCATATAATGCTATTACAATATCATTGACAGTATTCTTTGTGCCTTGCCTTTTATTCCTGAGACTTATTCATGCTGTAACTGGAAGCCCATAACATAGAAACCACAATGTAGATAAGGATCACTTACATAAAAAAACAAACAAAAATCACACATCTTGAAAGGCTAATACATCAGATTGCATTAAAATTAAAAATACTGTTTCATTAAAAGATAAAATAAAAAAACTATAAGCCAAAAAAGTTGGGACATCTTTATCACATATAACCAATAGCTTAATGACTATTAATATACTCTGTAAGAACTCTTACAAATTATTTTAAAACAAAGTAACCCAGTATAAAAATAGGAAAAATCCATGAGCAGGCATTTCAAAGAAAAAAGGAACAGAGATGTCTGATATACATATATGTACTTATATATGCTATAGATGATATATATATTTTATATATATAGGAAAAAGATTCCTAACCTCAGTGGTAATAAACATTAAGGGAACAATGCAACACCATTTTACTGTATCAGATTTGCAAAAACACCTAACAAAAACCAGTATAGCAAGAACATAGAACAGGAGGACTTAGACACTGATGGGTCAAATGTAAATTGGTATAAGCACCACTCTATAATACAAATTGGCATTATAGGGTATGGATAAAGATGCACACAGCCTTCTGACTTCTCAATCTCACTTCTAAGTATAAACCTTGTAGAAATTCTCATCCATGTACCAGAATGTTCATGTTCATAGTAGTTCAATTTTAAATAGCACACCTATCCACAAAAGAAAATCCCACTCTCCACTGACAGAATGCATTGTGATAAAAGTACACATTAGAATACCAGAGAACAGTTGAAAATTGATAATACGCATACACAGACACACATATACACATAAACTCTCAATGTTAACCAAAAATAAACCCAGAAGTATAGATGCCATTTATATATACATTTTTTAAAAAGAAAATAATTTTTAGTATTTAGAGAAATATATATGTAACAAACCTTAAAGAGAAGCAAGAGAATGACGAGAGTATTTTGGTCAGAGGTTATCACCGGGTAGAAGAGAGAGAAAAGGTCTTGTTGCTTTGGCTGAATAGTAAATATATGTGTTCACTTTTTTTCCTTAAAGACTTTATTTATTTGACAGAGAGACAGATGACAAGTAGGCAGAGAGGCAGGCAGAGAGGTGTGGGGGGAAGCAGGCTCCCTGCTGAGCAGAGAGCCTGATGTGGAGCTCGATCCCGAGACCCTGAGATCATGACCTGAGCTGAAGGCAGAGGCTTAGCACACTGAGCCAACCCAGTGCCCCATGTGTGTTCATTTTATCTTTTATCTTCGTTTTGTACCTTACAGATAAATTATACATACATACATATGTATATATATATATAATTTAAATTCAATTAGTCAGGTATAGTACATGATTCGTTTTTGATATAATGTTCAATGATTCATCAGTTGAGTATAACGCCCAGTGGTACTATATATTTTTATACAAGTAAAATGTTTCATAAAATCGCCAAGGTTCCACATCAAGTTCTATTTTCAAAAATCTTGCCATGAAATTGGTCAGTGCTCTTATTATTAGAGGAGATAGTTTTAGAAACCCAGAAATATAGGAAGCATAAATGAATTCACCCAAGTCCTAACACCTTCTGAAGGATTACTTTGACATCTTTAACTGTGCAGATGACACAAAGCTCCCGCAGCTGAAATGAGCTTTAAGTACCACCAACTACTAACACACAGGAGACGTTGTGCTGAACAAACTTCTGAAGCTGTGACTGCTGAACAATAAACAAATGTGAATTTCACCACAAGCAAGCAAAAGATGGAATTTTTACTGAAAAAAATAATCCATATTCTACCAGCTTCCTGATGAGCTTCCTCTCCGGCACGACTTAGGAAAAAGGACCTGATGGGGTACACCTGGGTGGCTCAGTTGGTGAAGTGTCTGCCTTGGGCTCAGGTCATAATCCTGGGATCCTGGGTCCTGGGATGGGCCTTGCGTCAGGCTCCCTGTTCAGTGGGGAGCTAGCAGGCCCCTTCTCTTTGTCCCTCCCCCTGCATTCCTGCTCTCTCTTGCTCATACTCTCTTTCTCAGATAAATAAAATCAAAAAAAAAAAAAAAAAAAAAAAGGAAAGAGGACTTGATGACAATACAAACTATTTTTAAAGACACTAAGCCAGTTTACTATTGCTTAAGAAAATGGTCGGTAAAATGTCAACTATCATCAGAAAAGGCACAAAGTATCATCCAATGATCTTGGAGAAGAGGGTGCGTCTGCATTTGGTACACCGTGTGCCGTTCACATTGTTGCACTGGAAGAAAAATATAACACATCTGGAAAAGATTCAAAAGAGGTTCTGTCCACAATAAAATAGGAGTTTGCCCATCTGGAGGATGAGATTTCCAAAGGAATATAACAGAAACACATTAACTTTTCCAGAGGTTTGAATGAGACATCTCAAAGCTTGTGAGAAGAAAGGGGAAACCAACCTACATCAAAAGCCTTACTCAGCGACCAAGTTTGGTGCTTTTTCCATACATACACATTTTATTTTGTATTTATTTTTTTTTAAAGATTTTTTCTTGTGTGTGTTTTTTTAAATTTCTTTTCAGTGTTCCAGAATTCATTGCTTATGCACCACACCCAGTGCTCCATGCAATATGTGCCCTCCATAATACCCACCACCAGGCTCACCCAATCCCCACCCTCCTCCCCTCCAAAACCCTCAGTTTATTTATTTGACAGACAGATCACAAGTAGGCAGAGAGAGAGAGAGAGAGAGAGAGAAAGAAGGGGGAAGCAGACTCCCTGCTGAGCAGAAAGCCCAATGCAGGGCTCAATTCCAGGACCCTGAGATCATGAACTGAGCCGAAGGCAGAGGTTTAACCCGATGAGCCACCCAGGTGCCCCTGCATTTTATTTTTTAAAAGAAGAATTTTTATAGAGAGCAATCATGTGAAACTCATAACTCCAAAAGATGCTACCAAATAAATACATGAAAATAACTTTTTACCTTTGCTTGTACTGTCCTTTAACTCTTTTTTAAGATTTTATTTATTTGACAGAGAGAGATCACAAGTAGGCAGAGAGGCAGGCAAAGAGGGAGAGAGGAGGAAGCAGGTTCCCTGCTGAGCAGAGAGCCCGATGCGGGGCTCGATCCCAGGACTCTGAGATCATGACCTGAGCTGAAGGCAGAGGCTTAACCCACTGAGCCACCTAGGTGCCCCCTGTCCTTTAAACTCTTAATGAGTACAGTTACTTCCTCTTTTATGTTCAAAGTACCTGACAAGTTTTGGGCACTTAATATATATTAAGTGAAACGATAAATTATAAAAATAGCTTTAGATAACTCCAAATGTGCACTTGTGGTCTAATAATAGAATAAAGGGTTTGGGAGGATAGTTTTGACCCTTGATACTTATATCCTTAAAAAAAAATTCACACACAGATTTTCTTCCATAACTATGGATGTTCCGTGGAAGACAACAAAATGGGCATTGTCTGGGGGTAGGGGTGGGGGGCTCCTGGGTCCAATCCCAGTGGCATTTTTTTTTTAAAGATGTTTTATTTATTTATTTGACAGAGAGAAATCACAAGTAGGCAGGGAGGCAGGCAGAGAGAGAGGAGGAAGCAGGCTCCCTGCTGAGCAGAAAGCCCGATGTGGGGCTCGAACCCAGGACCTGGGATCATGACCTGAGCCGAAGGCAGCGGCTTAACCCACTGAGCCACCCAGGCGCCCCCCCAGTGGCATTTTTATACTCTGTCCACACTAACAGAAAATGCATACCTGAGTATATACAACATAAAACACATATCTATACAGCAGATAGCAAGGTCTTAGAAGTTCCCCTTTGGGGCACCTGGGTGGCTCAGAGGGTTAAAACCTCTGCCTTTGGCTCAGGTCATGATCCCAGGGAACTGGGATCGAGCCCCACATCCGGCTCTCTGCTCAGCAGGAAGCCTGCTTCCTCCTCTCTCTGCCTCTCTGCCTACCTGTGATCTCTGTCAAATAAATAAATAAAATCTTAAAAAAAAAAAAAAAAAAGAAGTTCCCCTTTCTTTTTCCTCCACGATGTTTGCATAGGTCCAAGACTGGTGATGAAAAAGGCCAATATGGGTTTGGGGCAATGGACAAACCAAATGAAAAGGTTGGATCAATCAATGAATTGGATGCAGCAAACACACGATGGACGTTATTTCCAGTTATAGGCAAGATTAATTTAGACCAAAGAATTGGGATTCTATTGAATTTTCTACCCTCATCTGATATAAGCTAGACATTGAAAAACCAATTCAAAGTAGAATTATCAGGACTACATAAAGCTTCACATCTAGTAGTATCTAAGTGGTTTGTATGGTGAAAATTTGCCAGGTGAGATGGTTGACTCTATGCCAAGACTAATTCCACAGTCGCTTGAAAACCTAGCTTAACACTGAAGGATTGTTGCAAAGCTCAGGAGTTGGAAACTTAAGTGACAGGGAGCTTTCACAGCCCAGAGGGAAGAAAAAAATCTTAGAACAGCAATTTTCCTCCAACAGATGATGCAGCTACAGGAAGAGGGCTGGCAGGTCAAATGTAGGTGTATTGTTTTGAAAACTACATTTATGTAGTTCAATAATACCTTGTGCTCCCAAGATATCAAGCTGTTCTTCCTTGAACTAAAAGCAGACACTTGGCTTTCTTCCTGCTGTTCCAGTCTTCCTTTTACATCAGCACCTATGAATTTTATGATCCTCACAGGGCCTAGTTGTGACACTCATCTCGGCTTTCTCGAAAAACTCATTCAGCCATGAAGAGGACATGAACTTATTCTCGTCTGAAACTGCATAATTAATATTTGTGAGGCATCTAGGAGTTGAACCAGAGTCAGCTGTGACATTCGAGTTTTACAAGGAGCCAGATCTGAAGGCAAGGGCAAGCGGATGGAGTGAGGGTAACTCGGTGACTTAGGTATACCAAGAATTCCTATGTCCAATAAGTTGAGTTGTTTGTTATCTAAAATACGCTCACAGACCACCTATGAGGAAGAAACTTCCCCTGGTTCCATAAACTTCCCAGTCCCACCACAAAGGGGGCAGTGTTTTTTGTTTTAAGCTTCAAATTAAGTCAGTGAAACATGAACACATACTGAGCCTTTTTGGCATTTCAGAAAAGGTTAAGTCATTCTCCATTCCTGTCTCCTCTCCCTTCCCACAAGTTAAAAAAAAAAAAAAAAGGCTTGCTTCCTTTCGGATGTACCTATACACATACATACACTCAGATCTATGTGTGACTGTAGGTAAATGCAGCAACAGAAATTACGTGGTATCTCATAAAAGGCATAAATATGTCGACTCCCTCCCCTCCCCCCACCAACTCACACACAAAGACTCACGGCACCTTGGAGATTCTTCTGTGTTGAACTGGAACAGATCTGGCTCATGCCCTTTCACTGCTTCATAGTTAGCCACCCATGGTATGAAAGTACCTCTGTTATTTGGTAATCGACACTCTTCTTATGTGAGGTATACTGTGAGGTATACTGAAGTGGAAATGCTTGGTGGGGTAGACACTTCCAACTCACCTTCCAAAGGGGTGTAGCGATTAGTCCTAGCGGGCATGTGAGAGAGGCCCAGTTAACCCACATTCCCACCTACTTGTGGCACTGTCAACATTCTGAGGTAGTTTTTTTCTGGCTTCTGAGTTTAACCATTTTTCTAGGCAGCAGTAGGGAAGGGGGGGTCTAGGAAAATAAAGATGTAAGAAAGTAGTTTATACGGTCTTTTTAGGCTGCCAACCGTTGATGAGCTTTCTAGCAGGCGCAGCTCTCAAGACAAATCTATGCCTCCTCTTTCCTTGTCTTTCCTGGGGCTGGCAGGAAATCTCACTCATTCATTTGCCCACACACCCCTCACACCTTATACCAACTCTAGGGGTCTCTAGCCGGAAAGCCCTGTGTGCATCAGAGAACTTCTGGCTGAAGGTATTGTAGAAAGCCATAGAAAGGTTTTCATCTCATTGCCGTTATTTCTATTTACTGAATAAAATCCTACTAATGAGCCACCTTTTGCAAAGAAATCTTATGTATGTCATACAATATTTAACACAGTTCTGCCCTTCCAAAAGCCGTCAGAGCAGCCTGGTCAGTAATAGCTTTCTAAATTATTCATTGGATTTTTGTGATTTTCCAATGCATCCTCAAAAAGTTCTCAATAAACCAAGTTAACCAAAACATACAAAGGAAGAAGTCCCTTAAAATAGTGTTTTGAGGGGCACCTGGATGGCTCAGTGGGTTAAAGCCTCTGCCTTCGGCTCAGGTCATGATTCCAGGGTCCTGGGATAGAGCCCCGCATCGGGCTCTCTGCTCAGCAGGGAGCCTGCTTCCCCTCCTCCTCTCTCTGCCTGCCTCTCTGCCTACTTGTGATCTCTGTCAAATTAAAAAAAAAAAAGAAATAGTGTTTTGAGAGGGGATGCAGAAGAGTGTTGGGAAAGCATTCAGAGTTCTGAGGAGTGTTTCTTCTCTTCCAAGAGCTTCATTAAAGCACCATGAAAACATTAGCCACATCAATGGTACATTTTCACCAGTAAATTAGAAATCAGCATTAAGAACTCAAATCTGATCATCAGGGTTGGCCTCCCGTAACAGGAAGAAAGAGGTGTCAGGTAGTACTACATCTTGTGATTTACTATCTCCGATTTTTACACCTTTCCCTGAAAAGGCTGGATTTATTATTGTAAGTAAAGTAGTTTATATGAAAAAAATTAAATCTCTTTGAGCTACATGACAACCCTTGGTGCCTCCTACACTTCAGTAAGGTGGTGTACTCACTGGACTGGAAAAAAAAATGTTTTCTTGCTTCCTTGCAAATTTCCACACCAACCTATGATAACTGGGCATAAATAAAATTAGAAACACTTAGATACACTGAAAAATTACCTTCCTAGGCTTCCTACATCACCTGTTTCAGTAATTATCTCAAGGGAATGTTAGAAAACAAGAAGGATTGGAGCAGGAGAAAAGGAGACATTCTTTCAGTGTCCCATCCCTTAACAAAGAATCATTTCTGTCTTAAGATGTTGAAGCCACTGATCAGTTTGATGAGTCAAAGACAAGATTCTTGTAGAGGTGCTGCTCTTGAAATTCTCAGGCTTCAACAGTAAAGAATTTTAAGCTTAATTCTAGCTTAAATGATCAGAAATCACCAGATGTTCAGATCATACTCAAGTATGAGACCCCATAATCTCAGTTTTTGGTTTTTATTTATTTATTTTTAACTTTAGCCCAGAAGGCTTACTGGTGAATTCTTTCATTTAAAGAGGAATTAATGCCAATCCTCAACTGTTCAAAAAAGAGAAAAGACATTTCCAAGCTAATTTTATAAGGCCAGCATTACCCTACCACCAAAAGCAGACAAGGAAATACAAGAAAATTACAAGCCAATATTCCTGATGATATAATGTTAATATATATGTTATATATAGCATATATATTATATAACCTAATATGTTAAAAAGGTCATGATTTGTTCTAGAAATGCAAGGATGGTTTCATATCTGCAAATTAATCAATGGGATAACACAGCATCAAAAATTAAGGCTAAACAGCATGCAGAAAATGGATGCAGAAAAAGCATTTGATAAGATTCAACACTGACTTATGATTAAAAACTAAAAAAAGTGGGTAGTGAGGAAAGGTACCTCAACAAAATAAAGGCCATATATGACAAACCCATAACCAACATCATACTGAAGAGTCAAAAGCTGAAAACTTCTCCTTTAGGATCAGGAGCAAGACAAGGATGCCCACTCTTGCTACTTTTATTCAACACAGTACTGAAAGTCCTAACCAGGAGAATTAGGCAAGAAAAATAAAAGGCATCCAGATCAGAAAAGAAGTGGAATTATTACTATTTGCAGATGATATGATATTCTTCATAGAAAACCCTCAAGACTTTACCAAAAAACTATCAGAATAAACAGATTCAATAAAATTGCAGGATACAAAATTAAAACATAAAATCAGTTACATTTCTATACACTGATAATGAACTATCAGAAATTAAAATACATTTATAGTTGCATCAAAAAGAATATGAAGAGGGTCCCTGGGTGGCTCAGTTAGTTAAGTGTCTGCCTTTGGCTCAGATCATGATCTCAGGGATTGAGTCTCACATTGGGCTCTTTGCTCAGCAGGGAGCCTGCTTCCTCCTCTCTCTGCCTGCCTCTCTGCCTGCTTGTGATCTCTCTGTCAAATAAATAAAAAAAAATCTTTAAAAAAAAAAAAAAGACACCGATGAAAGGAACTGCAGACAACAAAATAAAAGTGTTACTCAATGAATTAGAAGAATATTGATAAAATGTCCATACTACCAAAGCGATCTATAGATTCAATGCAATCCCTATCAAAATTCCAGTAACATCTTTCACAGAAATAAAATAATCCTAAAATTTATACAGAAGCACAAAAAACCTTGAATAGCTAAAGCAATCCTGACAAATTAGAACAAAAGTGGAAGTACCATGCTCCCTGACTTCAAACTACATTATAAAGCTACAGTAATCAGAACAGAAATTACAGAAATAAACTCATACATATGTGATCAATTAATTTATAACTAAAAACCAAGAATATACAATGGGGGAAGGGATAGTGTCTTCAATAAATGGTGCTGGGAAAAGCAGACAGCCGCATGCAAATGGTTGAAATTCGACCTCTATCTTCTACCATACACAAAAACCAACTCAAAATAAACTGAAGACTTGCATGTAAGACATAAAATCGAACTCCTAGAAGAAAACTTAGGTGGTAAGCATCTTTTTTTTAAGATATATATTTATTTGTTTATTTATGAGAGTAAGAGTGAGAGAGAGAGTATGTGTGCAGGAGCTAGAGGGGGAGCAGAGGAAGAGGGACAAGCAGACTCCACAATAAGCGTGGAGCCTGACACGGGCTCGATGTCTCAACTCAGATTACAACCTGAGCCAAAATGAAAAGGCAGATGCCTAACCATCTGAGCCATCTAGGTGCCCAGGTACTAAGCTTCCTGTCCTCTGTCTTGGTAATGATTTTCTCAAACCAAAAGCAAAAAAATAGAATTAAAAAAATAAGGGGAACTACAGCAAACTAAAACACTTCTACACAGCAAAGAAACCATGAACAAAATGAAAAGACAACCTACTGAATGGGAGAAAATATTTGCAAATCATGTATCTGAGATGGAATTCAATATCCAATGTATATAAAAATCTTAGACAACTCAAAACCAAAACCCCCCAAATAACCCAATTAATGACATGGGCAGAGGACCTGGATAGACAATTTTCCAAAGATGACATACAGATAGTCAACAGGTTCAGGAGAAGGTGCCCAACATCACTAATCATCCAGGAAATGCAAACCAAAACCACAAGGAGATAGTACCTCACACCTGTTAGAACAGCTATTATCAAAAAGGCAAGAGATATAACACGTGTTGGTGAGGATGTAGAGGATGCACTGTTGGTGAGAATATAAACTGGTGCAGCCACTGCGGAAAGCAGTTTGGAGGTTCCTCAAAAACTTAAACTAGAACTACCCTATGATCCAGCTATTCTACTTCCAGATATGTACCCAAAGGCAACAAATAACGCTAATTTGAAAAGATATCTGTACCCCCATGTTCACCACGGTATTATCTATAATAACCAAGACATGGAAGCAACCTAAGCATGGAATAAAGAAAATGATGTGTATACCATGGACTACTACTCAGCCTCTAAAAAAAAAGAAGGAAATTTTGCCAGGTGCAACAAAACAGATGGACCTTTAGGGCATTATGCTAATTGAAATAAGTCAGAAAAATACTGATGATCTCATTTAAATGTGGCATCTTAAAAAAAAACAAAACTATTCATAGGTACAAAGAACAGACTGATATTACAAAACCGTGAGCAAAATGAGTAAAGGTGGTCAAAAGGCACAAATTTACAGCTAAAAAAAAGTTATGGAGAAGGTATGTACATCAGGGTGACTATAGTTAATGATACTATATTGTATAATTGTATAATTGAAAATTGCTAGAAGTAATTCTTAAAAGCTATCACAAGAGAAAAAATTTGTAACTACATGTGGCAATGGATATTACCTAGATTTACTGTGCTGATCATTTCACATGTATACATAGTGACTCATGGTACACCTGAAAGTAATATATGTTGATTATATCTCAATTTTAAAAAACTCAATGAGAAACCTAACATAATATACTACAGAATCATATTAACAAACTCTTGACATTTTTATTAAAATATTTCCTCTAAACTACAAGTCCTTATTATTCATGTTTAAAAAAATCAAGTCACAGGAAAAACTGATTTAATTTGGTCTGATTGTATGAATGCTAGAAAAGAATAAGAAATCAAATAATCTTAGAATTGGAATGGATCTGACAAGTTTTCCTGCTCATCCTCCTCTCAAAGAGCAGAGAGAAAAATCCCTGAATAAATTTAAATTAAGTTTTGGTTCCATGTGGCCATTTTATTTTGCCTTAAAATAGGGGCACCTGGGAGGCTCAGTTTGTGAAGTGTCTGCCTTTGGCTCAGGTCACCATCCCAGAGTCCTGGGATCAACTCCCACCATCAGACTCCTTACTCAGTGGAGAGTCTGCTTCTCTCCCTCCCTCTGCCTTCTACTCCCCCTGCTTGCGCTTGCTATCAAATAAATAAAAATCTTTAAAAAAAAAAAAAACGTTAAAAAATGGATGTAGGAAGACTAGATACATAGATTGGAGATGTTTTGTTTTTGTTGCTTATTCAGCAACATAGAAGATTTGTTTATCCAAGATATTTGGGTAAGGATTATGAGAATCTTCCAAGTATACATCTTAATATCTAAATCCACAAAGGCAGTTTTCATAAAGGAAACTCAGGGAGAGAAAGTAAGATCTTTCTTGGAGCAGAGCTTGTTAAACCTGAGATAGTTCCCAACATTGTTAATTACCTAGTATTCACAGGTTAAGTGTCATTTGATATACAATCGGCTTATTCACTCTAAAGCAACACAAGAGATGGAGATAAATGTAGGGAAAGAAGGAAATACTTCATGGTTCTGTATGATGAACAATAGGCTTACCTAGAAATTCCAGATTATTCAGAAGTAACAGGATGGCCTTCTCCTACTGTAAGTCAAAGACATGAACATTTCCCTCAGGGAGCTAACCATACAAAGCTAATGGGCGGTATGTGGGGCTTATTATAGCTGATGGCTGAGGCAGACAAAGGGGAGGAGGTGAGGAAGAGATCTCTTTGGCTGGAAAGAGGGGATTTCAGAAAGGTTTCCCCAAGACAGCATTTCCTACATGAGTGTTTCTCATCTATTGGAGACGTGTCCTTTGCTACTTCCTTTGGATCAGAGCCCCGATCCAGAATGACTGTCTAGCAGGAGAAGGGAAAGGGACATACAGCCATGGTTCTTCTTTAATGTCAGACTCCAGTTTCATGTTGTAGATTAGTGAATCTAGACCCTACCCCTTCCACCTCTGCCTTTCATTGTGATATAAATGAGTGCTGACCCGTCCCATTTGGAGCTGTGAAGGGAGCTTTGCACAGATGGCTAAGTGTCCATTCCAGAGAGCCATGAATAAACTTTCAGCGACCCACTGCCATGCTATATCAAGTTTCAGAAAATAAAATCAAATGTTTTTAAGTCATTATCCCAAAATGATTTTAAAAAAGAAAGGATACTAGTCATAAATATACACTGAAGAAAACGCTCAAACACACAAAATTGTAGCTGTGTGCAGAGTTCTCCGAAGCTAACTACTAATCACAGTTGAATCTTTTTAAAGCCTTAATCAGAAATATTTTTTGACATCAGCTCTGTAAAAGGAGATTGGGGCTAAATTTGAGAAAGAGTAGAATATTAAATTTTGATACTACTGTAGTTTTATAATGAATACCTACTGACTTATATAACCATATACTTAACACAGTTCAGAAATTCACTGCGTATTCTCCTCTGGACCGTTGTATCCATCAGAGGCACTATCTAGCCAGTAACTGTGGAACACAGCAAATAACTGTTGAACATGATTGAATTAAAAACAAAAAATATGACGCTTGAGAATCCCAGGACTTTGTTTCTAATCCTGGTTCTGCCACCCATCAGCTGCTAATTTACTCAGCTTCTAGGAGTCTCATTTTTATCCCTGTTAATTGTTGATGATAAGCAAATAATAGAGGGTTACTGGGAGGACTAAATGCAATTAGGTACATGTAAAAGCATTTAATAAACTGTGCAATTCTTGCATAGTTTTTGTACCTTTAGCTGCCTTTAGTACAAAAATTGCTCCCTTCCAACTAAGAGGGTGGCAAGGTGCCACCTCCAGGAGCAACATTTTTAATGACTAAAAGCCACGGAACAGCCTGCCTGTAGCCTGCTGTCTTTCGAACTCAGGAACAAAAGCCCATCCTCACTTCTAAGGCTAGATCCAACATCATCTCAAATCTTGAAGCAAGGCTGAAGCATATTAGGGTCCACATCCTCACAAGATGTCTACAATTGCCACATTTTCAAAACAAAAAGAACAAAAAAACAAAAAACAAAAAAATTTCAACTAAGTAATTTCAAAGGTCTGAAATCATAGTATTCCCAAGTGATAATCAGGTTCCTATTCCTTTATTATCCTCTTTTGCTTTAACTGTCAAGAAGCTCAGAACAAAGTTTTATGCTTGATTTAAAAAAGAATGCTTAGCCAAAGCTTTTTAGCTTTTCCCCTGACTCACTCTTCCTCCCTCTTTTATAAGAATGCTACTGGATTTGTAGCTTTCATTATAGGATCAGAGAGATGGGGAGGCAGGTTATAAACAATGAAGGAACATATCAATACACTTTCTTTAAACATAAAAAATAACATTGTATCTCAAGGTAGTAGAACTTCAGACCAAATAGAGTCAGAAAACCCTTTGCAGACTGCAGACAACAAAGGGTTACTTTGTTGAGCATTTACTTCTGAACTGCATCCTACTGTGATCTCCCTCTTGACTTCTTTGCAAGCAGAACTTTTCTTGTCTCTCTAGTTTCAGATTTCACCAGAAATTCAGCAGCTGACTCAGGACTACAAGTGGCCCCATCTGCCTACCGAGAAGGATGAGTTATTTTGGACATAAAATGATGCTGTGAAGAATCAGAATTTCCCAAGGCCTTTCCAGAAAATGGATAGAGACCACAATTCCTCCTACCAGATTTTTACATTCCTCAAAGCCACAGGATAAGCAAGAACATTTATCTTGAGAAGCCTCATTAACAGAAACATCTTAGGCAATTCTCAATCTCCCTTACGGGGACTCTTAAGTGACTTAAAGAAACTGGGAATTCAATAGAGTTGTTGAATAAATAAAACACTATCAAGATCAACAGCAGCAAATAAGATTCACCCATGCTTCAAATTTCAGGAGTCTCTTCTGAGGACTCCATGACCACATGAAAAGACAGGGAAGATTTAAGATGCAGAAATTCTACCCACCAACCACGTCAAGCCAGAGAATAGGCAACAGGGCTGGTTTCTGTAAATGACTTGTACAGATGAAATAATTCCCTATTCACATCTTAATCGAGACCTACAGTAGGCAAGATATAAACAGGATATGGTAATGAGATAAATAAGCAAGAGGAAGCAAATGCAAAAACATCCTTGTGACAACAGATTGCCCCCCTTGTGTGTCTCATCTCTGCAACAGAGATGAGAGACCGTGACCCAGCCTGGCATACAAGGCAGGGCTTCACAGGAAAGGGATCCTTCTACAGGCTTGTAAGTCAAGGACAAGTTCTTTATATGAGGCTCAATCAGGCAGAGGGAAAGAGCAGGCATGAAGCTGTTCACATGAACGTGTCTGGTCTATATGGGCTGTTGGCTTAGGCTGAGGAAAAGGGGTGAGACAGCAGATAAAGCTAGTAACCTAGACCGTAAAGGGCTTTGCATGGACTGCCAGATAGCTGAACTTTGTTTTGATAAAGTAAAAATCCAAAGTAGCTCAAGCAGGAGTTCCATAATGCAGTTTTCAAAAAAAAATAAGTCTGCAGGCGGAGTTACAGGAGTCCACATTCATAATGCCTGGGCATGCCCTTTGTACCAGGCAAGGTACCAAGGGCTCACCATGCATTGTGTTACAACAGGCCGGTCAAGGAGGCACTGTTTTATGGCTATGGAAACATGATTTAGTGAGATGAAATGACTTGTCAGAGATGTCCTGGCTGTTAGGGGCAAGCTGAGACTCAGAACAGGGTCTGATTCTGATGTGTGTGCTCTTAAAACTAGAAGAAGAGGAGATCACAGTCGCTATCCTAGCCCAGCCCAGGTACAAGGGCAAGGCAAGTGGGACTTGTGGGACTTGTTGAGCGAGCCACAATGAGATAGCCAGGAACTGCAGTTTCAGTAAATGGAACTTGAATGCATTCAACGGTATTAGAGTGACAAGGATTCTCTTACTTTAAAAAACTGGAAAGAATGCTCCAACTACAAGCCTTAACTTAGAAATGCAAGTCTACAATCAAACATCATTTTCTATGGCAAACACAGAAATTCTTCCTTCAAGAAGCCTCCTAAACAAATGGTCTTCTAAGTTTGGTATTATGCACTAGAAGAACACCTTTGCATTTCCCAAAAGTAGCATGCATAAAATCTACTACATACCCACTAGGATGGCTATAATAATAAAACAAGAACAACAAAAGGAAAATAACAAGGGCTGGCAAGAATGGGAAGAAATTAGAATGCTTATATACTGCTCATGAGAACATTCAGCCACTACGTGAAACTTTTGGTCATTCCTCAAAATGTTAAACATGGATTATCATGTGACCCAGCAATTCCACTTCTGGGTATATACTCAGAAGAACTGAGAGCAGAGATTCAAACAAATGCTTGTAAGCCAATGTTCACTTCGGTATTATTCACGATAGCCAAAAACATAGTAACAACCCAAGCGTCTGTCAACCGATGAATGGATGAACATAAGGCAGTATATGCATACCATGGAATACTGCTCGGTTATGAGAAGGGATCAAGTTCTGAAACATGCTACAACACAAATGAACCTTGGAAGAATTCTGCTGACTGAAATCAGCCAGAGGCAAGGGCGCCTGGGTGGCTCAGTCAGTTAAGCATCTGCCTTCAGCTGAGGTCATGATTCTGGGGTCCTGGAATCGAGCCCTATGTTGGGCTCCCTGCTCAGCAGGGAGTCTGCTTCTCCCTCTCCCTCTCCCTCTGCCTGCTGCTCCCCGTCGCCGCCCCTTCCTGTTGCTTGTGCTCTTTCTCGTGCTCTCAAATAAAATCTTTTAAAAAAGAAATTAGCTATACACAAAAGGACAAAAAGTGTTACATTCCACTTATGTGAAATAGCTAGAAGGGGCAAATTCATAGACACAGGAAATAATTTACCAGAGGATGGGGAAGAGGGGAAAGTTTTTGCTTAATGGGTATAGAATCGCTCTTCAGGATAATGAAAAGTTTTCTAAAAATAGAAAGTGGGAATGGTTATACAACATTGTAAAGGCATTTAATGCCATGGAATTGCACACTTAAGAATAGTTAAAATGGTAAATTCTATGATCTATATATATGTAGATCATAGATATATATATCTATTTTATAATATATAATATACATATAAATATATGTATTTATACGTTTATGTATATTATATATATTTATGCATATATATATTTATTTATATTATACATACATATTACACATATAAAACCACAATAAACAATTTACCCCAAAAGCCTGGGGTGGGGGGGGGCGGCGATGTGCAAAGTTGCTTTAACTATTGCCAGAGGGAATAAATGCAGACTTCCTTTTCTATAGACGTAGGTCAAACTGAACTCCCATCCTAGGCCAGAATAACAATATATACAAATGAATCTAGAACCAGAGACCTTCAAACTGTGCTATTCAAAATAATTCAGGGGCTTTCTACCACCTACAGGCTAGTATTTGAATTATTTCACAGAGGATGCAAGGTCTTTCCCGATCTGGTTCCTACTACTTGTCCAAGTCTAAGCTCATAGCCCACATCTCGTTGCTTTCTACAACTTTTATTCCGCAGCTCCATGGCATTCCAAGCTCTCTTTCCTTTGTTTTCCCATGCTGTTCCATATGCTTACAAGGGCTCACTCCCCCAACCCACCTTTCATCATCTAGCGAAGGTCTCAGTCTCAACAAAGTTCTGTTCCATGAAGCCTCCCTCAGACTTCTGAGGCTCCTTTACCCATGGTCCATTAACTATTGATCCCTCTGCAACGGCAATTACAATATTCCAATTGCTTATTTGCATGTCTATATTTCGGATTATTCTGTTGAACACAGAAATATGTCATTTCATTGCTCTCTACAGGAAGCTTAATACCATAAATGGTGGGGTTTTTTTTTCCATAAATGGTGTTTTAATAAATGGGCAAGACAGTGAGCCCAGCACTTAACTGGGGAGTAGACTTGATCCCCCAAACTTTGAGAAGTCGACCATTGGTACTTCTCCAACGTCCTTCAACAGACACCAAGTTTCAGTACGAATACCATGTATTATGTAAAACATAGTACAGAGCCAGAAAAGCTGGAGAGGACTACCCACACCTGTGGGACAGAAATCCACACCATTTGGAACCCGAGGAAATTTTCTGAGAAGTTAACTGAAAATCAATTTATTGAAAATGTGTTTCATGTGAAATTGATTTGTCCATTATAAAGATGCACTCAGGTTGTATTACAACAAAGAGAAACAAAATCTAAAGGTGAAGAAAAATGTTAGTAATCATCCAACACCACTAACTCAAGTGGGTAATTTGATTACTTTTGTCACAAAACATCTAAGCAGAGGACTTCCCACATTTTATTTGACTAAATAACTCTTTTAAAATCCACCAAATTGGGGCTCCTCGGTGGCTCAGTGTTAAGCACTTACCTTCGCTCAGGTCATGATCTCAGGGTCCTGGCATGGAGCCCCACATCGGGCTTCCTGCTCAGCAGAGAGCCTGCTTCCCCCTCTCCCTTCTGCTCTGCCTACTTGTGCTGTCAAATAATTAAATCAAATCTTTAAAAAATAAATAAATAAAACCCACCAAATTATTCATTCTATTTCTGAATACATATGATAATTGGGTTCTCTACAGTACTCTACCTAACCAATGGATATGATATAAATATGATATAAATAGGATATAAATCTTTCACGGGAAAGATTGGTTTCTAAAGAAAAAAAATGCTTGCAAACTAATACTATTCAACTCCCCCGAGTTTGATCAGCATGATTAGGTCCTCAGCATTCCAACATTAGGAATAGTACTGTCCTGGGGCGCCTGGGTGGCTCAGTGGGTTAAAGCCTCTATCTTCGGCTCAGGTCATGATCCCAGGGTCCTGGGATTGAGCCTCACATGGGGCTCTCTGCTCAGCAGGGAGCCTTCTTCTTCCTCACTCTCTGCCTATTTGTGATCTCTGTCAAAAAAAAAAAAAAAAAAAAAAAAAAGGAATAATACTGTCCAGACTTATCTCCTTGTGCCTAGAATGGGGGTAATATGAAGACAGACCTCTTCCTAGGCACCTCCTTCCTTCTACCCCATCCAAGGAACTGTCTGGTTGTTGTACTCCCTAGATTTCCCCTTTCATCATTTAGCTCATTCCAGGCCTATCCAATTTTTATTACCTACAATCCCCATTTCTATCACTATTTCTTTGGGAAAACTCATTCCGCTTCCCTAACAGCTAGCTTTAAAGTAAACTTCTGACCACTTGTAAATTAGAGCTTACTTAGTACCCAGGACCTGATCAGGAATCACCACTGAGGATGTATTTGTTGACTTTCTACCCCTGCCTCCCCCGACCCTGTGCTACTCTGGTCCTCTTAACTAGACTCTACTCTTCCCAGCATGCTGGGTCCACCACCCGACAGAGAATTCGAAATGATTATCAAAATCTTGCCCTTTTTTTTTTTTTAAAGATTTTATTTATTTGTCAGAGAGAGGAGAGCGAGCGAGCACAGGCAGACAGAATGGCAGGCAGAGGGAGAAGCAGGCTCCCCGCCAAGCAAGAAGCCCAATGTGGGACTCGATCCCAGGACGCTGGGATCATGACCTGAGCCGAAGGCAGCTGCTTAACCAACTGAGCCACCCAGGCGTCCCTTGCCCTCTGTCTTATTACCAATAAGCTACGATGGAGCCTAAGACATTGCTTCATTAAGGCAGCCTCAGCCTCTGGCCAGCGCTTGGACATGACCGACGTTCTTGGTCTTCTCTCCTGGAGGCACCACCTAACGCCTCAGCAGCCACCTTGGTCTTTGGAGCATTCCAGAAAGGAACAAGCTGGACTCGGCCATGACGGAGTCCCCAGTGGCCCAGCTGAGTAGTTGACCTAAAGGTCATTTCACATTGCATCAGAACCTCAAAGAGGCTTTTAATGTGCTCATTTCAGAAGTACGTGGCTTGGCTGGTCCTAAGGCTCACATCTGCCCTTCAGCAAGTCCCATTTGTAATTCCTCCCTCAGATGCTCCCCATCTTTCACACCGGAAGGCTGGACCCTTCAAAAAGGCGAGACGGTGAGATCTCCAGCAGGACTCAAGCTAGAGGTTTCAACTCTGGCTCCCTGACTTACTCCCACGTGCGAAAGTGGGATCGCTGTTCATTCCTCTGAGCCTGTGTCCCCAGTTTTAATACCTGCATATAAATCCTTTGTATTTTAAAAAGTTCGCCAAAAAAACACAAAAAACAAAACATAACAGTACTACTAAGAAGCAATTCTTACAAACATCAGGGCCAGAAATTCATTTTTACTAGTTACTAAGACAGATTCACAGGCCTGGCCCTCCCATATCCTTGCTCTCCCTACTGGGTGGACTGGATTCTCCCTGCATCCTTTCCATTTTAACTTTACCATGTTAGCTCCCTGCGGAGCTCTGGAGAATTGAAAAAACAAAACAAAACAAAAACAAGGAGTGCTCATCTCAGCAGGGTCCCAGAGGGACTGAAAGCGAAGGTCAGGCCCACAAAAGCAGTGATGGGTGGGGGGGATAAAAATAACCGCCTTGACTTAAAAGATTTTAAATTGTCATTTTCGCCAGAATAGGTTCTGTTTATTCTGTGGTTAAATAAAAAATAGAAGAGATAACACGATTCTCTTAGGATTGATACAAATAATGGTAATTCAAAGCCTCGTGCATATGCCTCTAAGTCCTTTTACATTGTGGCTGCTTTGTGCTTCTCCTACCAAGGAAAACACTTTTCACAATCTCCTGGTTTCAAAATGAGATGTCCTTCTCATGTTAGTCTGTTATTTTTAATTTATTGAATTGTAAGCATAATCTTCTAGGAAACAGCAATTCTGTGAAGCAGATAGGTTCAGCCTGATCACTGAGGCCTGAGAAACAAGGAGAAAGTCGACACCAATTTATAACACCACCCACCCCCAGAGCCCTAGCCCTCCTGTAAGGTGTTGGATTTATTGACGCTCTTTTTTTTTTTTTAATAGGACAGCTTTGTTGAGATTTAATTCACATGCTGTAAAAGTCACCCTTTCAAAGTGGACAATTTAGCAGTTTTCAGTATGTTCACAAAAACTGTGCAACTTTGACTACCATCTACTTTTAAAACCATTTCATCAGCTCAAAGGAAAGAAATGCCATACCTATTAGCAGCCACTTCTCCCCAGCCCCTGGCACCCACTAACCTATGTCCCATCTCTGGGCATTTGCCCATTCTGGCCATTTCATAGAAGTGGAATCATACAGTATTTGTCCATTTGTGACTGGTTCTGATGCTCCTTCCCCATCTCCCCTCTGTGTGCTTCTCCGTCTCTCCTTCCCTTGTCTTGTGCACACCTTAGGGGTCTCCCCTAGGTCCTCCATTCGGTCTGCTCTCTGCTGGGTGCCTGGGGAACCTCATCCCCTCAGTCCAAAGGCTTGGAATCCTCAGCTGAAGACTCAGACCTTGATCTCCAGCCTAGATCTCTGCACTGGACTTTTGGACCCCACATCTCCTGGCTCCCTGGCATCTCTCTGAATTTCCTACAGAGAATTTAAAGTTAAAAGTGTCATCTCCTGTCATCCATCAAAGCCTCCTCCTCCAGAGTTGTTCTCACACTTCCCCAGCTCTCAGGACCAGAAACACAGATCTCATCCTAGGAGCCTCCCTCCTTTGCCTTTTTCTCCACATCTAATAATGACCATGCCCTGCTAATGTTTGCCCAAACCATTCCGGTTTACTTCTACCCTCAATGCCATTCTCCTAGTCCAGGCCTTGAGTGTTAACCTGGAGCATGATCTAACTCCAAGTTGGTCTCCCTGCCCTTAGTCCTGGCTCCTTTCAACCTGTTGCTAGACCCACAGAGACTGGCTGAGAAGAGCTCTGCTCAGTCACACTCCTGGGTGTGGGCCCTTCTATGAGCCTGACATAGCCTGGCCCTACCCAGACTCTGCCTCACCCCAGTCTCGCCAGGAACCATGCTCACTCAGACATCAGCTTTCATGTGTGTCTCCTCCAGCTCGCTAGGATCTTGCTTACAACCAGGCCTTTGTTCTGCACAGAATAAACAGCCCCTGAGTGCCTCTTCTCAACCTCCCCAAATTATTTGCCCTTTTTGCCCCCTACTAACCCATAGGGGTGAGTCACCTAGTCATCTTTTCAAGGCAATTCTCCCTAACCAAGCCCTACACCCAAGAGACGGTTAGCGGCTCTTCTCTTTTTGTTCCCATAACATCTCATACTGCTGTGATCACAGCACTTCTCATGTAATTCGAATCTTCTGTTTACTTTCTTCTGTGTCTCACTCAACTGTGAGCTGTGATGGCAGGTGCTATTTTGTTGTTCACCATGATAGGGTGATAGGTCATTGTTCATGACATTCAACTGATACCCTCAATCTCCAGCACACCTCCTGGCACAATAAGGGTGCTTCGAAATACCCTAGAATGACAGCTTGCCATTTGCAACATACAGGCCATTGGCATGGTGGGATTCCATTTTACCAATAGTGGACACTGACCCAGAATATTTTTATTTTTTAATTTCTTCTGTCTGGACACACGTCATCATGGGGCCTTACCAGAAGCAAAGAGATTCCCTTCTTATAAGGTAGGCAAATACTAGGCAGACATCAGTTTAATTTTTAAATTTAATCTTTTTCTTTCTGAACAGAAGGACAGGAACACACTGTACACATTTAGAGTCCTGACCCCAGCACTCCACCCATCCCTGAACTCCTTACTCAAATGTCTTTGTGTTTTAACTTCCTTACAAGCAAAGTGAGGATGATAAAGCCCACCTTATCCTATGTTGCAAGAACAAATAAGAGATGTGAAGGTACCACGACTCTAAAAAGAACAACCTACAAGAAATCTGCCTTGCTCTTCTGTGTCAATAGAAAAATATCAGCCCAAAGTAAACACCAATACAAGGTCAAGCAGAATGAATTAAGCTCTGCAGGGACATTTACAGAGGGCCCTGAGCTTGAGACGCCCACATCACCTGCTGAACACCAGTCCCCTTAACTCTGGTTCTTCTATCTCTTGGTTTCTCAGATGCAGGCAAGGAGGAAACCCATTGCATTTTCTTATTCCAGCCTTGACAGATGAACAACACATCCATTTCTCTTCTTCCATCCTCCATGTTACTCAAATTCTTGAAAACAGGGCAGGAATCTCCAAAGGAGACAGTGTGATTAGGGTAATACATTAAGGATTGCTGCAGAGAGTCACCTATTGTCTGATAAATTCCTAATTATAGGTTGCTTCTCCGTTCTCTTAGAGGCACCATAACAGTCTTTTAGTTTTAATTTTGCTGGTGGAGAGGAAGACTTTCAATCATTTAGGAGGCCAGCTGTGTTGTACTTCAGCTGTGAAATACGAAGGTTCTCAAGTGTGCTTGGCATATATTCTGAGCAAAAACATCGCTGCTTATTCAGGCAAAATGTCCTTGTGTTGCAGATGCCTCATAATGACATGGGGACTTACTACATCTGTAGTCCGTCGACACCAGCTTCTTCACCGATGGGCACACACTGCATCGCTTGTTCCTTGTTTCACATCTTGTTGACTGAATGGGCACCAACTCAACTTAGAACCATACCACCCCAGAATTCTAAAATTAAAAGGAGCCTTAGCAATTATCCATTCTCGTGCCTAAGTTTTAGAGATCGAGAAAATCAAGCCTGTCAATTTATTTTCACGTGATCATGCTGTCAGGGAAAGGTACTATTTCCATTAAGTTTGATAGAGTCCTTCACCATCGAGAGAGTTTAATTTCCTTACATATTTTCAAACCAAAGTCCAAAGGAAAGCACATTGATTTTTAAAAATGGGGAGTACAGGAGCTCAATGTTTATAATGACAGTGGATTCCAACATCCAGCTGATTGCATCGTGGCACAGAGCCTACCTCCAGTGGCCAATACCAAATTTGCTCCTTGACATGGCTTCCCCACCCAGGCTAAGAAATTTGCCGGCCAGCAGACACAGGATTGACACATCGGAGATCCCTGTTGCAAGATGAAGAATTTAAAGTCTGCTGGGCCTGTGTTACAAAAAGAGATTAGAAAAGAATTTGGGCGACCTCAGTTTTTCCACAATGGCTTTTTCAAATTTGACTTCTTTCCTTTACCCTATTGTGGGGTCCCCCGTGTCTCCTCAGGAACCTGCTCCCACTAATCATCCCCTTGTTCCTATCTCTCCTCTTGTTCTCTATTTGGTCCTACGCTCCTGCCTACCGTCAGCTTGAGCTTCCCTCACAATGAACCACACACAGCAGAATGGCTATGCCCCATCCCCATGTCCTCCCACCAGAAAGGCTACTCAGCTTTCTGTCTTTTCCTGGGCTTTCAAGCCACTGGAAATAAATTGTCATCTATCCTTGTAGCTGCTTCTTCTTTACCTCCAAATTCAGAGCTTTCTGGCTTCTGTGCCAACAGATTGCCCTGATTCCGCCAAGCAACTCAACTTCTGAATTCTGTTTTCTATACTGTTTAGACACTTGGTCAATGTGGCACCTTATCTTATCCCTACCCGCAGTGTTTGAAGTTAAGGACCTCGTGTCTTTGACGATGGCCTTAGGCCTGATTTTCCTGGAGGTTTTGGTCTGTTTCCTGGCAAATTATAATGCTTCCAGACCTAGTTTTAAAACAAAACATGACATCACCTTCTGGTTCAAAAACCTTCCATGAAGTATCCCTCTAGGCTAGCTTCCATGGGCCATATCCTATAGGATAAAGTTCAGTTTCCCGAACTACCTTTCCAGGACTGTCTTTTTGTACTTGCTCCCACCTCTGGCCACACTCAGCTGTTGCTGGAACCCACTCTGTCCAGCTCTTTCATGTGTTGCTGCCTTCCTTTATGCTTTTCTCAGTACCTGGAATATGCTCTTCCCATTTTCTCCACAAGCTCTATTTTTACTTTTCCTTCAAGGTCTAGTTCAGAAGTCTTCCCCACCCCCTGGCTTGAGGGGCTCATTCCTGCTCTTGCATCTTCTGTGCTCCTACAGCATCTGTACTCTCCTCTATTACAACACTGAACATACTGCACTGTGAGGATTTTTTTTAATAGGAGACTATCTCATCTATCAAATAGCATGGCTCCTCCACTAGGAATTAACAGTTCTCTACTCCGGTTTCAAAGTTCTTTCATGTCCTTTTGGAAATCACACTTGCTATAACATCTCTTTCTAATGCTCATCCTCGGAGAAGGTGACTAAAATATGACGAACTCTCGCCCAAGACCTCCATCTTTTGAGAATCCTCTACATCGGCAAGTAGAGGTTTTGGACAATACAAATGTGTTTTAACCAAGTTTCCTGGGAAATGCAAGCTACCTCATTTTTCTTAAAGGACATCCCAAGACCCCTCCTAGAAGCATAAATGCCAAAATTCAAGATGTTGAAAGAATGCCTCATTTTTTTTTCTTTGGAAGAGTCATCTTATATACAAAAAAAAAAAAAAAAAAAAAGCAAACACTGGTATTGAAATAGCATCATCATCAAGATGATGCACTCCTCTTTTAGGCCCAGAGATGGGCAAACCATTCCTATCCTCAAAGGAAAACAGTGATTAAAAAAGATGGAGCAACCCACCTATAGAATCTTCTTTTCTTGAACAGAACCCGATTCTCCTGATCAAGACAACCCCAGCTGCCTTCCTCCAGGAAGACTGGCTTTCCTCCTCCTTTCCCTGACACAAACGCATACAAACTTGGTTTTCTCCATTTAACAAGCAAATCTGTTTGCAAACAGGAAGCTGCCAAAGTGGGAGGGTGTGAAACGGGCAAGGCGGAGGACAGTTCTGGAAATGCATCTGTGGAGTGGGAGCTTGATTTAGCCGCACTGCTCAGCTTCAGAGATACTACCAAAGCCATGCATCCCCAGTAGTGCAGGAAAAACCTTGAGCCCCATCCCCTTGAGCCCTGGTGACAAACGCTAGGCCCTGAAGGCTTTCCTCTCCTTTCCCCAAAGGGTGACCTCTGCCAACGAACATGGACATGTGTTTGGGTGGCTGCGAAGTGATTCCACTGGTGATGACCAAGTAATCTGATGAAAACTCACATACCACCACCTGCTGCCTCTCCCAAAGCCTTAAAGAGAGCCAGGCGTCCCACGGTCAGCTTAGTCCCTTTGGAATAGTGGCATCAAAGACAGATCCAACTTGGGAACATACCTCTGGCACGTGGAAGAGGTCACCAGCAAGTCAGTGCCCCGAACAGCCTCATGGCCTTCCCAACCTCAGCCAAAAAGGCTGTTAGATGGAAAAGCTGCATTCCGTCACCAGAAACTACCAACTCTATCAGCCCCTAACTGTCTGAAAGGGAAGGGAGTCTGTTTCATGTCAATGATCATAATTAAATCCATTTGCCTAAGTGACTATTCTAAGTAACTCAGAAACTAGTCACCAAGGAGCCCAGTTAATGGCAACAGCAGGTGTAGCTGACACATAGGAAACATAAATTTGATATTCCATTCACAGTAATAGGAGATTTCTTGACAGACAACTGTGACAAATTCTTTCTTGGGGGTTCATTTGGCCCTCAGAGGTCTTCGTGGAGCTGATTACTACAGAAAACAGGCAACAGATAGGACAGACCAGACATCTGCAAAACCTCTGATAGTTTTCTCCCTACTTCCCAATGCTTATTGCCGAGGCAATGGAAAAACCCTTGCCAAACAACCGAAGGGATGAGACCTGCACAGAACAAGATCTTCTAATGAAGACACAGCCGCTCAGAGAATGCAATACCACTGATGCCCTCGTGACTTCATGTATGTGGGCAGTAAGGGAAACAAACTCAAGGTAAAGTCGATGGGATTCGGATTTTGACAGCTGTGCTCAATTAATACATAACTAGAAAAGAATCACTTTTCTAGTTAATACATAACTAGAAAAGATGGAGAAGCCCAGGGAATCCCCCTGCTTGTATCATCCTTTCTAAACCCATCTTTTCTCTTTTACCTTATTTATTCTCGTGTTCCCATGTGGTCACATCAGCTTCTCTATGTGCATTTCAATGGAATATACACATTTGTTTGCTTGGATCCTTACAATTACAGACATCTGCTTTTGTAATTCTTAAAGGCAGGAAGCACATTTGCCTCCATCACTTAATACCTCAAAGATGCCATGGTGATGGCTAAGCATTGTGTAGACACAACAACAATACATTAAGCTTAGTTTGCTTCTCTAACTTTGCTCAGGGGCTCAGGAGGACAACTTCAGCCCCTGGGAAGCAGACATTCCAACAGCCTGAGCAGGAAAAACACAGTCTGGCAGGGGGTGGGGGTGGGGTACTGAGAAGTGAGACACCTGCAGGAAGCCAGCCAGTAAGCCAGGGACGGACAGTGGCCATGTCATCCCGCCAGGCCCTCTACCCACTGCCATGCTGCGCAGCACCCACACCCCTCCTCTCCCTCCCAGGCTAAAGGATTCACAGAGGAGAACTTCTGAGAGATATCTGCATCTCAATTCCAACCATCTCTGACCCTTAGATGAAAAAAGGCAGCCGAACGCAGACCACTCATCGCTTTCTGAGTAGCTGGCTTTCTTCACCTGACAAGCTTTTCCCTTTGAACCTGAGGGATGGCTGGTCTGGAGTCTGAATCATGAGGATGAACTTTAGTGACAAGAGGTTTCCCTAAACTTGTAACAGATCATTTTCAACATTCTGACAATGTAGGGAATAATGAATGTCCACTCTGCAGGGTACCTGCCTGTTCATTTCAATTCATCTCAGAGGATTCCAAACCTGGGAGCATCGATTTTACGGTATATGCTGCCGAAGTGAGCACAAAACCAGGGAGCATCGAGCCTCTCAAGTCCCATGTTCTGAAGAAGCAAAGCATCACATCCAGGTAAGGACACACGAGGAGTCATGATGCCACGGAGTCTGAGAAGCTAGCAGGTCTGGCCCACGTATCTGCATCATCAGTGACACGATGAGCATTCCCCAGGTGACCGCGTTATAGGAGCCTGTCCCTCTTGTGTCATTGATCACTGTACACGGAACCCCAGATCATGTTTATGCAGGAGGGGGGGGGGGATATAGAATTTTCCCATGTTCAAAGTCAGATGATGGAAATTAAAAAACCACAAGGAAAGAGAATCTCTAAAGTTGACCTCCCCATGTTGGGGGTGCAGGCCCACTTTGGACGGGCTCAACCAGCAGGGACATGATCAGAGCCCCAGGGTCACCGGCACCTGCTTCTTTCAGCAATCTCTCAGGTAGAACCCTCCAATCCAAGCTTTCCCAGTCGGTAAGATAGATTCTTAACTCCCTCCCAGATGTGGGTCTTCACTGAGCTCTTCTTCAGTCATAGCTAAAATTCCAGGAGGGGGAAGCTCCTACGCTACTATCATTTGTCCACTCACCTCTGGCCCAGATGACAAAAGGATGAGATTTATCCTTTCACATGAAACAGCAGCAGGAAAAAAAAAAAAAAAATAGTACAGGGGGCGCCTGGGTGGCTCAGTGGGTTAGGCCGCTGCCTTCGGCTCGGGTCATGATCTCAGGGTCCTGGGATCGAGTCCCGCTTCGGGCTCTCTGCTCAGCAGGGGGCCTGCTTCCTCCTCTCTCTCTGCCTGCCTCTCTGCCTACATGTGATCTCTGTCAAATAAATAAAATCTTTAAAAAAATGGTACAGGGTGCCTGGGTGGCTCAGTGGGTTAAGCCGCTGCCTTCGGCTCGGGTCATGATCTCGGGGTCCTGGGATCGAGTCCCGCATCGGGCTCTCTGCTCAGCGAGAGGCCTGCTTCCCTCTCTCTCTCTGCCTGCCTCTCTGTCTACTTGTGATCTCTCTCTGTCGAATAAATAAATAAAATCTTTAAAAAAAAAAAATGGTACAAACTATTGTGTATGAAACAAAGGTTTTCAAGACCTAGGATATCAGTTAATGAAGGAAGCTGAGTTTACACAGCTGGCCCGGCTTTCTGCCCACAGCATGAGGCAGGAAACCAGGGAAGCCTGAGTACAGGAGACAGAGCTGGGAATCTGGGGGAAACCAAGGCAGCAGTGTTCACAGGACAGAGTGCCAAGGAGGAGAGGGCTGCACAAGGAGGGGATGCTGCCCAGTGTTCTGACCAGGAAGGCCTGTCCCAGGTTTCTAAGCAGAATGCAGTTACCTGGGTCATTAGCAATTCTCTCCTTATCACGGTTAGGAGACAGAAAGGCCACTGGTTAGTAATCAAGAAGTGAATCACAAGTGCATTATAAAAATGATTTTGGGAAACCTGAGTGGCTCAGTCATTTAACTGTCTGCCTTCAGCTCAGGTCACAATCCTGGGGTCCTGGCATCAAGCCCCATATCAGGCTCCCTAATCCGTGGGGAGCCTGCTTCTTCCCCTTTCTCTGCTCCTCTCTTCCCAACCTGTGTTTGGTGCGAGCACACACTCGCTCTCAAATAAATAAAATCTTAAAAAAAAAAAAAAACCACAAAAAAAAACTGTTTAAAGAAAAAGTGATGTTTAGGTTTTGTTTTGTTTTGTTTTCCTTTAACTCCCATCTGAATATACATGTGGGGAGTCGATTTTTGTCACATTTGTGAGGAGAATTACAGGCATAGGTAACTGAGTAGACGATTATACACATTAAGGATCCATTTTCCAGTCTACAGAAGCAGGAACGGAGGCCCATACCAGAGATACTGAAGTTCATGTTCTGCCCAGAAGGCTTGCCAGCTAAAATACAGGATGGTGTCGAGCATCTGGGATATACTTAGAAGTTATTGGTTGTTTACTTGAAATTTAAGCTTAACTGGTTTCCTTTTTTTTTTCTCTTTGTTTCTAAATCTGGCAGTTTCAATCCCAAGCAGTGCTACACAGAACACGAGACTGGACTCTTCGGAGTGGAAGAAAGGTGTGTGTGAAGACACACCGCAGAGGGACTGCTCGGATAGTGACCATGTGACAGCACAGCATTAATCCGAAGCCCAGCAGCTACATGAGGGAAGGTCTTTCTCTAGAAGTTAAGTTCCTGTTCTCACTGGACTCTACGATCTCTATTGTACTCACTGTCTCCCACTGCCGCAGACCGAGGTTTCTTCAGCTAGTATGAAGTTACGGGAGTCCTACCCAACTCCATCGAATGACCCGACATCAAGGTTATTCAACACAGGTCGTGGTGCCAGGTGAAATGCATGTCAGCTCTTTGGTGTCTTCCCAGCTCCCTCAGGGTATAAGCCAAGGTCCCCACGGAGGCCTCTGAGGCCCACGACCCTATTTGCGGTTCCTCTGTCACACCCCGCACGACCCAGCTCAAAACCATGCACTTTCTGTTCCTTCTGCCTCGAATTCTCTTGCAGGCATTTCTAAGGCTCACTCCCTCTCTTCTTCCAGTGAGCCACCTTCTTTACCTCATACATCTCATACATCACCTATTCTCATTACTCTGTTCCACTTCTCTTTTGACATCTATATATTTACTGGCTTAATTATTATCACTCGCTCTCCTGTCCTAGAATAAATATACTATAGGGCAAGAACTTTGCTTTTTTTCATGGATGTAACCTCAGAACCTAGACTCAAACCGGGCATCTATTTGCAAGTCAATCAACATCTTGAAGGCATCAACAGTTGTTCTCCAACTGGAGTGCCCTCATCCGACAGGGAGCTTTCAGCTACATCCAAACTCATTCTTCAGAACTCAGAGCCAGAGGCTGTAGCCTAAAGCAGAGAAGGTGGCTACCTTCCCTGCATTATTTGAGGACGTGAGGGGCAGGGCTGCTTGACCCCCACATAGAGAACCATTGTCCACTATTTCATGGTGATGTTTTAAATTCCTCTTAATTAACTCTTAAAACCTTATCTTTGGAAAAAAATCTCCAGTGTCCATATTCTTGGGAGGCAATTAAATCTCATTTGCTCAACACTTTCACTGTCAGGCTGATATGAACAGATCACACATGGAGATTTTATGGAAGTTAGGGGAGGCCAGAGGTAAGGAAAACAGTTGGAGGATTCCTGAGAGGGAGCTGGAACATCCAAAGGTCCCACTGTCTGGCCAAGGGGAGCTAGCCTGTCTGTCACCAATGGATCTACTCTCTGAAGTTCATTCCTCCCCTACTACCTACCCAATCAGAAAAGGTAGGAATAAGAAAGATTTCTTTGGCATCCAACGGGATTACTATTTCCAGGTATCTATGACAAAGCACAGAACATGCTCTGATGAGTCACTGTGACATTCTTTCCATCCCAACACCCTACTATCATTGGACTGCCTTTCCAGTCACAGAGGTGAGCAGGCAACTCAGGCTGGATTGCTAGAGTAAAATATCCTCCTAGCTCAAGGGTGGATGGGCACATGGCCTAAGCAAGGCCAATAGGAATTGGTATTCAGAATGTAAATACTAAAGAAGTAAGAGAAACCTTCTTTTCCCTAGGATATATATGGGTCATAAGGTTATGGGCCTAGAGTCGACTGTGGGCTTCTTTGCCGCACAGAAAAGAACCTGCCTAGCTATGCAGCAGAGGACAACAGAGCCAACCGAGGAGGCAGAACCCTGGTAACATCAGCTAAACCCTCACACCAGCTCGAACTGAAGCCAATTCCATCTACTGGACTACTCGGTTCCACTACCAAGTAAGTTTCCCTCTTTGTAAGTTTGAGCTGGGATTCTGGCACTTGCAACTGAGGGAACATTGTTAATATCCATCATTACTACCTCCAGGCCTTATGCACTTGTCAGTACCAGAGAAGCATCAGTCTATCAAAGGAGCTGACTGCTATGCTTTCTACCAGAGCACCTATCTATTTGATATATACAGGCTAAAATATACCTGCACAACAGATTGACTTCATGTTTCTCCAGATTGTAGAAATCAATAGGGTGGAACCAATGAAAACCAAGATAAACCTCCCATGGTCCCAGAATCTTCTCTTTGGTCTACAAACTTGGCCAAATAACTCAGCAAAAAGGCCTAGGGAACATCCCTAGAGAGTGGACACAAGAGTTTATAAGGTCACATCTTACCAGTTAAACTGAGCCACATACTTAGTGTGTCAGAGTGGTTTAGAGCTTCTGCCTCCAATGCCAGGATTGTGGCCTTAAAGAATGAAAACCAGGGGTGCCTGGGTGGCTCAGTGGGTTAAAGCTTCTGCCTTTGGCTCAGGTCATGATCCCAGAGTCTTGGGATCCAGTCGCCAAGTCAGGCTCTCTGCTCAGCAGGGGGCCTGCTTCCTCCTCTCTCTCTGCCTGCCTCTCTGCCTATTTGTGATCTCTGTCAAATAAATAAAATCTAAAAAATAAATAAATAAATAAAAGAAGAAGAATGAAAACCAGCATTGGCTGCTTACTCAGCTTGCTAAGCTACCTCTGAGCCTAAAAATACCCACCCCCAAGACAAGCAAAGATTTTTTTTTTTTTTTTTTTTTGGTCAAACATGCAAAAGAAAAACTACCTTTGATTCAGAGAACATTATGGTATGTATTTACAATATATCCATAAACATGGTCTCACTGGGGCTTTTAAAACAACCTGGAAGTATTAATGTTCTTATCTTCCAGATGAGACAACCGAGGCCTGTGGAAAGACTGCCACTTGCCCAAGATCAAAGAGCTGTAGTGGCAAACCCAGGACTTAAACTCAGGTCACTTGACTTAAAGATTCATGCTCTTTTCATTCTGCTTCCAAGTCTTCCCAGGATAGAGCTCCTAGGTTACTTAATGTCTATTATCAAGAAACCCAAAAACCAAAACAAAACAAAACAAAATCAAACCCATAGGAAACTAGATTTAAAACAAAGATTCTATAGTACAAGAAAGGTATACACTCTATCTGGAAAGAGTAAAAATTAGTCTACGGCTTTCAAAAATCACTCTAGTCTCAGTCCTGTTTATACATTTACTATGAATTTATAATAAACTTTTAATTATTTTCCATTTGCGTTAAGATTTTTGGTATAGTAGCTAATGCTTTTTGTTTTTCTGATAATTTGACTTGTGCACTTTTAACAGTGATTCAAGCCTAGTAGTTTCTAATTTTGGCAGTTAAAAGTCACAAGCTGTAGGAAGTTGCCATTCTTCATTAAAATCACAAACAGGTTTCCATTTTCTTGGTATGCTGATTGTGCTAACGGATGATTTCCATGACAGTAGTTGTGCTATGAACAACCAGCTGGCTAAAGGGAATGATGTAGCCCAAGGAACCTGAGCTTTGAGATCAGATACACTTATAGCTTCAGATGACAGCCGCCCCCATCTGTGTGACCTTGGCCAAGTTTCTTAGCAGCTCTAAGGCCCATTTCTTTAATTGGTGAAGAAAGGATAAATATTTATCATTTAGAACTGTTGTGAAGATTAAATGAGCACATGAACATGGAAATGTTTAGTAAGCAAGTTCCTTCCCTTTAAAGATCACCAATAGGTTTCATCATTTATAGTCAACAGAGTACACGAAGAACAGCACAAGCAATATTCTGATTTTACATCTTGTCATCATTTTTACTAATAAAAGGCACCACTCCAGATGCACGCTAACCGTTATTTTACTACCACATCACCCCTGAAAAGGAAAGGCAAAAACACTCATGAAAAAAAACAGGAACATGTGGTCTGCTATTATAAGGGAGAAATATCCATGCAAAACAACTGTTTATCTCTGAGTTGACAAGATATCCCATATGCTTTTTGGCAATTGCTTTTATTTTTTACAATTCCTCTAAAATTATGGCTGACTAAGAGTCTTTCTTCTGGCTTTAAGTCTGGAAAACATCCAAGATTTATTTAAAGAAAAAGCTTAACCAAATCCAACAAAAGGTTAAGATATTTTGAAGAAATTAGAGAAAACAGACTTGATTACGCACAGATAGTGTCCACTTAACTGTAAGTTCAGCATTATGTCATGGATGCACAGAAATATTTGAATCTAATGATCGACTAGGAAGCTGATGGGACACAAAATTGTAACTTTACTTCACTAAGATTTATAGTTTCTAAAAGTACACTAATTTAGATCAATGCATCATACAGTGTTCATTGTTCAGAGTTCTGTTGTTACAGAATTATTATTCTACAGTGAAATTTACAATGTGACCTAGAAGAATCAAGCCTGTCAACATGGAAAGACTCAGATCTTCACATTTTATGAATATGTATATACACATATATGCATATACTAATGATGTTTATATTTAACATGTATCAGGCATATACATTTACTGGATAAAATGTACTGTTGACACTTACAAAGTATTAATTCATCTCTGATTGTTCAAACCATCAGACACTCACCAATAGTTTAAAAAAAGAAAAAAAACCAACAAAGTCAGCATTTCCCAGTGTAGTCTTCAGAGTTAGCTTCATGGCTATAATCAGATATCCTAGAATCTAGATTTGCTTATTTTCACAAACCCAAATATTAAAGATACTAGCTCCAAGTTTAAAGAAACAGGAAAGCATTACCACATATCCGTTCAATTGGCTACCTACGCAGTTATGAAATAAACAACAACAGCACTAGTTAAGACATGCTAAAATGCTCTTGCATCGGTTATGGGTTTCAAACCTCTTTATAGAGTCCTGGTGCAGAAACGGAGTCTTTAAGATTCCTCATGTCCCAAACAGCCGTCCTGGCTGGCCTCTTATTTCTATACCGCTACACGAGATGGACACAAATCTAAAATCAAACACCGAAGTAAAAGGCCATTAAATAGTTCTGCCTCTTGTCATTGCTGGTGGACTTGGTCACTCGTGGTGTGGGGGCGGCGGCGGCAGCCAGCACTGCCCCCCCAGATCCATGCGCATCTGTGCAGCTGACACGTGGTCAGCCTAATTAGTCTCAGCCCTATGGGGCATAGGATTTCATAGCAACAACCGGCACTGAGTCCTACCACGACATGACAAAACACAAACTTGATAGAGGAGCAGCGAATCTGAGTCCTTGAGTAGTGAGTAGTCCCTGGGGGGCCCCTTTCCTAAGGACAGTCCTGACTGGCTGCTCTGCCTGTGTGCAGGGTTTATATCAAATAGATCCTCTTCAAAGCTTCAAGTCTAGCAAAGCTGTTTAACATGTAAAGTTCAGCCTAGTATTAACAAAAACAGCAGCCTGTCTGTATTTCCAACATAAATCAGGCACTAAAGTAGAGATCTGGATTAAGGCAATGAATAAAGGATGTTTACCCAAGGCAGGCTATAAAGCTACGTGACAAGTATGACAAACACCACCCGGCGGGTTAACACTTTCCAGAGAGTTGATGCAACCGGCTTATGAATGCCACCCATGTACCTTCAATATTTTGGAAATGAAAATCAAATTAGGAACTAAATTCCATTTTCATTTACTAATCATACCATTTCAGTGCTGCTATTCATTGCCCTTACTATAAAATGCAAACTTAAAGTCTCTGTGTTCCATTAGGATGACACTTGTGAACCAATCAACCACAAAGTATGAATTTATTAGTATCTTCTAATTTCTTTCCTGATATTCTGTATACAAGTATCTACAACCAGGAAAATTTTCTTGAAAAACATTAAAACTAATTTTTTTAAAGATTTTATTTATTTATTTGACACAGAGAGAGATTACAAGTAAGCAGAGAGGCAGGCAGAGAGAGAAAGGAGGAAGCAGGCTCCCCGCCGAGCAGAGAGCCCAATGCGGGGCTCGATCCCAGGACCCTGGGATCACGACCCGAGCCAAAGGTAGAGGCTTCAACCCACTGAGCCACCCAGGCGCCCCAAAATTAATTTTTTTTAAAAGATTTTATTTATTTGACAGAGACAGGGAGAGAGGGAATACAAGCAGGGGAAGCAGGAGAGGGTAAGTAGGCTTCCCATTGAGCAGGGAGCCCGATGTGGGGCTTGATCCCAAGACCCTGGAATCGTAACTGGAGTCAAAGGCAGACGCTTAATGACTGAACCACCCAGATGCCCTAAAATTAATTTCTATTCCCTTTCCCTGAAATCAGCGTCTCCCTAAATATCTTCAGCCATTTCTGTAGAATATTTTTGTAGACGTTTTGCTTCTCCATCCACTACTTTATAATAATCATGGGGAAGATTTTGATTTTTATCAGGATATACTTGGGCCTTGAGTTCCATTTTAAGAGGGCATTGTTAAAATTAATATTCACTTAGAAAATTCGGAAAACAAAGGATAGAAAAAAAATCACCATATTCCCCCACCTAGAGATAATCATTATTAACATTCTGGTACATATCCTTTAAATTATTTAGACAGATTTGAGAAAGAGGAAGAGAGATCACAATAATTAACTACAAGATACTATCAAATATAAGATCTACCATCCATATAATAAATTGTCAGAGTGGGACACAAATTGTAGAATGTACCCTCATGTCAAAAATGTTAACAATGGAAAAGAATTTGTCTTAAAAGAAATAGGACATGGGTGCCTGCATGGCTCAGTGGGTTAAAGCCTCTGCCTTGGTCTCAGGGTCCTTGGATCAAGCCCTGCATCGGGCTCTCTGCTCGGTGGGGAGCCTGCTTCCTCCTCTCTCCCTCTCTGCCTGCTTGTGATCTCTGTCAAATAAATAAAATCTTTAAAAAAAAAAAAAAAGAAAAGAAATAGGACAATCTTATTTTCCATGTGGCATCACACTAACTCTTCTGTAATTTAGTTATATTTATTGTAATTTTATTGTCCTTAATTTTCTGAATTGAATATTGTGAACAATTTTTCATGTAAAAAAAATTATGCTACATGTCCAAAATTCTAGAGTTTCCAGGATTTCTACAGCATCATTTTAGTGGTTATACAGCATTCAGCTGGTTGATGGACAGAACAGAATATAATCTTTGAAAGGACTGTTGCAGGATTTTTATCAGATGGCTTAAATTTATGCAATATATTTAGTGTACTTGTAAAGTCAGACACCTGAGACAACCAGAAAGCTACACTCGTAACCAAGGATATGATTGCAAAGATAATTCTCTGAATGAACTTTAGAAGTTTAAAGTCCTCTTTAGAGTGCACCTTCCAAAGTGTCCATCAATAGATAAATGGATGAATTTATATATATATGTATATAATATATATAAACATATATACACATATATGTGTTATACATGCACAAAAATATTTAACCATAAAGAATGAAATCTTGCCATTTGCAACAACGTGATGGATCTTTGAGGCCATTGAGCTAAGAAACAGTAAAACAAAACAAATCCAGTATAATCTCTCTTATCTGAGCAAACAAACAAACAAAATAGAGAGCATATTGGCATTTGTTAGAGATATGGATGGGGCGGGGGGGTGAACAGTTGCCCCAACAAGGTAGAACCATATTTAAAACCTCGTAATAGATCAGCAACAGACTTGCTAACTGAGATTGTCTATGGACACACCTTTCACATGGCGCAGATAAGAGCATTAATTCATATTTGGCCCGGCATTGTTAATAGGTCTAACGTGTCCTGGTAGCCAGAAAATCTCTTAAAGAACCCACAGTTATTTCAGGGTGACCAGATGATGGTGAGTTTTGAAGGCATGCTGCTGGCCTTGCAAATCATTTAGTCAAAATGTCCCTGCCCAGGCTGCCTGCGTTCTAGTGACTATGATTGACCCAACAGCAGCTCAGAGATCAGAAGGAAGGAAAGGGTAGTAAAAATTCAGCAAGTAAGGTTCATAGAGTATTTTCTCCTTAGGCTCAAAGCTTTAATAGGCTGAATTAGGAGTTGAGGGGAAGAAGGGAAAGTGTGGTAACTTAACAGTACAACTCCTTGGTGGAGGCCAATTCAGGCAGCTTACTATGAAAGACATTTCACTTTAAGATTAAGAAAATCAAGCATCCTTACTGGAGCACCTTACAAAATTGTCCCAATCCCTTACCTTGTTGTGCCCAGCTCCCCAGGAAGGAAGGCAATCCCCATGAAGGAAGCTCAGACTGGGGACAGAACTCAGCCCTCCACAGCTGTCACAGACCCCCAGAAGTCACTCAGAGGCTTGCCTGCTTTTCCCAGCACCTGAACACAAGGGTGCCAGGTCCAATCAATTACCTTTATCCCTGGGGATGAGTTTCAGAGGAAAAGATGCAAAAGGGCGAGCCATAGGGTGTGTGGGAGGAAGGATTCTACCTCTTTGCCTCATGCAATATACTATATATATATATATATATATATATAGGGTTGCTCATGCAATATACTATACAAATCAGGACACTTTTTCTTTCTTCCTTTTTTTTTTTTTTAATAATTTGAGAGAGAGAGAGACCATGCATGCACACACCAGAAGGGGAGAGGCAAAAGCAGACTCCCTGCTGAGCAGGGAGCCCAAGGCAGGGCTCGATCCCAGGACCCCAAGATCATGACCTGAACTGCCAAAGGCAGATGCTTAACCCACTGAGCCACGCTGAGCCCCATATCAGACCATTTTCAAGAGTGAAGAGATGAACTATGAATAATTACAAGACAGTAACACAAATTAGATGGGTCCCGGTTTACATATGGTTATCTTAAGTGTTGGGATCTGCATTAATGTCTTGGCATCTCACAGATACAACTCTTGAGTGGAAAATTCAGACACTAAAGAATATGGACCCAGTTCCATTTGAATAAAATTCAGAAACATGCAAAACTTATTCACGGGCTTACAAGGTAGGTTAGAGTTTTCCTTAGGGGATGGCCTAAGAAGGGAAGGGAAGAGGAGAGAAATCAGGGGGACTTTGTGGATTCTAATATTCGGTTTCTCGAACTGGGTGGTATTTGGACTTTGGGATTTCACGGAGCTGTACTGTTACTATATGTGCATGTCTCTGTCATACTTCAATTCTAGAAGTTTATATAAAAAAGGAAGCCTCACGATTGGGTTGTGTATGCAGACACACGTCCTTATACATATCTCTATAGCGACAGCTGTAACCAACGGTAACCAGAGATGCAGTTTTCTCTCAGGTTTTCTTTAGGATCCGCTGCTAGGTCACTTCTCTCCTTGCCCATGGGGTTGGGAAGAGACAGATAAAGCAAACTGTGGCCCAAAAGCAATTCAGGGAACCTACCTTTTGAACACAGGAAAGAGAGCTTCATTCTGGATCAACTCATTTTTTAAATTGTAATGATGTAATTCTTGACAGCACTGTACACACTGTCCTTAGACTGACTAACAAGCAAATATGAATGGGGTCACCTAAGTCTTGCCACAGTGTGATTCTGTTTCTCAGGTAAAGAAAGGGGCTCCAGGTGTAACAGGTTGGTTTTAAGTCGGGGCTCTATACCATGAAGTCTCATGATTCTGGATTTATACCTAATGCTGTGGTTGGGGAGCCTCAACCTTCTACCTAGAGAACTGAGTGAGGTCAGCTCCACCTGACAGGTCTATTCTTAGCATGCTGTGGGCAGGTGACAGTCCCCATGGACACCAGGTACCCGGCCACCAGAGATACCCATACCATCGTGTGTGAGTGAACCCCTCTCTCGAGGCTGGGTCTCACTGTCCTTGGACCGAGGCATGCAAGTCAAGCCTGTACCATTCCCCACACCCTCAGCCTGTGGTCCCTGCCCCACAATGCTCTGTGGTTCCTGCAGCTTCCCAGGGCTCCTGGGAGAGGAAGAAGCAGACTCCCTGCGGAGTCTGACGTGGGTCTCGATCCCAGGACCCTGGGATCATGACCTGAGCCAAAGGCAGATGCCTAACTGAGCCACCGAGGTGCCCGCACAACTTATGTTCTTGAGAGTAAAACTGTAACAGAATTACAAGTTCCTCTCTCTGCCATTACGCCAAAGTACAGTAGTATACTTGATATCCACACTGTGCATGAAGGACAGTTTCTAATAGAAAAAAACCTATCAACTTTGCTTTGGCCACTATTAGATGATCTATACATCTCTAAAAACTTTTAAAAAGGTACTTCCTCAATAGTTTCTGTGCACACTATTTGTCTCAAATTTAAAACTATTTTTTGAGGTATGTTCTTCTAAACCTTTGTTGAAATTTTTTTTTTAATGATGAATGGATATTGTACTTTGTCGATTATTTTCTCTGCTTCTATTGAGATGTCATACGGTTTTTCTCTTATTGATGTGATGTATCACGTTGACTGATTTGCCAATACTGAACCACCCTTGCCTCCACGGAATAAATGCACCAGATCATGGTGAATGAGTTTAATGTATTATTGGATTCAGTCTGCTAATAATTTTGAGGATTTTTTACATTTATGTTCATCAGAGATACTGACCTGTAGTTCTGTTTCTCTTGTAGTATCTTTATCTGGTCTTGGTATCAGGGTAATGTGGGCATCGTAGAATGAATTTGGAAGTTTTCCTTTCTCTTTTTTTTGGAGAGGGGATGGTTTGAGAAAAGGTATTAACTCTTCTTTAAAGGTTTGGCAGACTTTACCTGTGAAGCCGTCTGGTCCTGAAATTTACCTGTTGAAATTTTTTGATTACTGATTCAATTTCTTTGCTACTTAAAGTTACTTTAATCTTATCTTTTAGAGGCTCATTCTTTTAAAAGCCTCAAGTTGAATATTTTGTCTTGAAGGGACACTAGAGAATGAACTGGAATAATTATATAGATACCATATTTGATATTGCAGGCAGGCTCTTTATATATCACAGAAGTCAAATGTATTATGTTCTCTTCCCTGGACAGAGAAGCTCCAATTTTTCTTGCCCTATTATTCCTCACCCTTTTATAGTAGTATTAATAAAACATATCCGGTTTAGTTTCTTGACCAAGAAAATAAAGAGGTTGGTTTGTGTTTTTGGCCACATAAGCATTACTCTTCTGGGTTTTAGAGGAAGGTGCCTCTTTATTGTTTCCTGTGGGATGAGTTATCTATTGGTGAAAGGCAAAAACCTCTCTAGGACTCTAGATCCAGGTCATCTGTGATCTCACTGATAACACTGAGCCCATATTGGGGCTAGATCCCATATACATGCTCATGTATGGAACTGAGGGGCAGGGGGGGGTTAGACGTGGGGGTTGGCGACTAGAGATAGCCAAAGGGATAGAGAGAAGTGACTTCTGACAGATCAGAAATGGCAGCCCAGACCCTATGTGACACACCAAAATTTACATTCTGTCTCAGAGTTTTAACAATCTGAGCTTGTGGTCAACAAATATCAAATCACAAGATTTCATATAATATTCTGTACTTACAGTCTCTCTTGAAATGCTTTGGTCTTGAGTGCCTTTCAGCAACAACTGTTTGGAGCAGAGTAGCAGGAGTTCCCCACAAGTGGGGCACCTGTCCTCCGGTTTACTATGGTTCCCAGCACACCCAGTATCTCTTACACTGACCTTTCTCCCTCCTGTGTCATCCTGGCTGCATGACCTCTAACCTCAAGGAAGAAGAGTTGAGGGGTTGAGTTGCAGAGCTTGTGATCAAGTCCCACCACTTTAATGAAGTGCAGGTGAAATGGCTCTCAGGTTTACAGAAGGCAGAGGAAGGCCCCAGAGGTGAAAAGCACGCCTGTCCCCCATGGAGCAGGAATCAAACATGCCACTCAAGGTGCCAGCCACAGAAACAGAAGGAGCTGGACAGTGCTCCACTCCCCAGCCATCTGGCTGACTCTTTTCTGACTTTTAATCTGACTGAGGGCAATCCCAAAAAGGGCCTGTGCAGGGCACTCTGAGGGATGTGTGCTGCTCTAGGCCAGAGTAAGTCCAGCTTTCAGAATTACTCAAGTGGGTCCACAAAGGACTTGGAGAGCACTTCAGACCACCCCTGCATCCCCTCCGGGTCCGTGGAAAGTCACACATTCTCAGTGTCTGAGTCCCTGCAGGACAACTCAAGTGGACAGAGATCCATTTCACTCCCTCAAGCCAGACATCCACAGGGGACAGGCCTAGTGGGACAGTTAAGAACTCAATTTCAAGGCCAGCGGGCCCCCAAGATAAGTCACCCAGCTAACCAGAGGAGAGGCAGCAGGCAGGACCCTTGGAGTGAACCATGTCCACGTTGGGCACTGCCCGGAGTTGCCAGATTGGATTTCTAGGATCTCTGACCAACACAGGGCTCCAGCTCAGAGGAAGGATCTAGCAGAGCTCTTGCCCATGTCACTGGCAGCCCGTCAGCCACTGAGCCTGGCCTGGATTCTAGCGCCAGCTCCAATGTTCTTCCCATCTCTCTGGGTTTGCCGGTCAGTCACCAAGAGCCTGGCCCGACATTCAGAAATGGCCACAGTCGAACTACGCCTGTGCATTGCATTATACAGTGTTGGAGATAAAAGCGCCATGGATGGCTTCCATTTTTAAGATTCTCTTTTAAAGAAACTATCACAAACCTACACCTGAGAAAGAAGAAAGTAAAAATATCTTTGCAGAAGTTCCTTCCCGAAATCCCTCCACTGCTTGAGATATCCACTCCAGCCCGATCCTCATGCGTCAGGGGTAGGAAACGTCACACCTTGATGTGGGCACAGCTATGAAGGTAAACGCTAGTTTCTCACAATCACAATTTACAAGCCACTTGCCTTATGCATTTGAGCAAAATTTGTTTTTTTTTTCCTCTAAAAAGTACCTTGATACCACAATCCTTGGAGTACACACATTTTCTAGTCCAGTGGTTCTCAAACTCTGGGGAGCTTGCAAAATCTCAATGCCAAAGTGCACCCTGTACCAGACCAATTTTACCAGACCTTCTGAGACCCAGACAACAGAATTTTTAAAAATTCCACATGACTAGTGGCTTACTATACACCAGTCTGACTCTCCCTCCCTTTCAAATTTGAAATTTGTTTCCATTAATCTTTCAGAATTGGCTTTCAAAACCAATTTCTCTCCCTCATGTTATTGCCCTAACTGGTGGCTACATTATTTGGAAATTAGCTTGACTTGCAAAACAAAACAAAACAAAAACAAAAACAAAATCCCAGAATCGGCACATCTTTGGTTGGTGGAAGCCCCAGAGATTCAAAGATGAGCTTTTCTATACAGCATCATTTCAGAATCAAATTAGTTCGTGGCGTCCGCCAAGGATCTCATGCAATGAAGAAAAGAATTCTTCCACTGAAATCACATTCACTTCACAGGATAACACCCCAAAGAGACACTACAGAGAAAATCAGCTCAGCAGCCAAAGTGACAACATGTGACTCAACACGATGGAAAAAAAAAAAAACAAGGTTATCTCCCATTCCCCACCAGGCCCCCAGGCCTAAAAACAAAAGATTTGTAATCTGGGCCTCCTAAACTGCGTGACAAGTTGGAAAGTAAAATAAGAGGTTTTTTCCTCTCTGACCACTGGACCCAGATATCCACATGGTCCGACATGCTGATTCCCCCATGTCTTTTCTGGGCTCTGTGGAAAAGATCTTAAGCAATGTTGACCAGCAGTGAAACGTTTGTGCATCCTGTAATTCCTTCATCCTTGCCCACCATCTTGGCCCGTCTGTAGGGCGGCCGCCATGCTCATGCTAATGCCGACTCTGCTGTGGGAAGGAGATGCTGATGTGCAGTATTAAATGTGTGGCCTTTCATATGCCCCAATGTGGAAAATGAGGATAAAGACACTTCACCTAGTTTCCCAAGGTCACAGGCAAGTGGAGGGGTAACCCATGCCATAGGAAGGAGCACAAAGGCACAGCTTACAGAACCAGATTAGAGTCCGCCCCTGCCATTTAGTACCTGGCTGATCTTGGGGAAACTGCTTTGTTTCTTTGGGTCTCAGTTTCCCCTTCTGAAAAGGACATTGCAACCACGGCCATCTGGGAGATACTACACTGAACACCCAACGTTGTGTCTGGCACACAGTCCTGGCCCTGTAGCTGCTTGTTCTCCCGCCCTGGGACAGATCAGGAAACCCAACAGGAAAAGCCATGTTGTGTGAGGTCCAAGGATCCAAGAGTGGGAGTTTGCCTGGTTTGGAATTCAAGCTTATGATCCTGCACCAGTGTCCAACAGAGGCCCTGAGAAGGACCAAACTGGAAATGTACGATACCTAAATTATGTAATGGGGAATTCCTAATTCTGAGTCCTACCAACCAGTCACCCTGTTGTCTAATTTCTCATCCTGTCGCTCAGTGGGTTTGAAGAGGTGCCTTACTATGTTTCCAGCATATGTAACCGCTTCCCTCCCTATAAGCAACAAACTTCTCCTATTGACTCTATGTTTTAATATGTGCTTCCTTCTTCCCAGAGATGGGTTTAAGGACACTGCCATTTGGACATGTGTTACACAGGCTTTCATCATGGTTCCCATGGTCTTTAGAACAACATTGCCACAGAAATAAAACTACCCATACTAGGTCAGTGGGTATGGAAAAAGTTCACTTGCCATTCATGCTACACTGCTGAAAACAAGGAATGATGACGGAATATTCCAGTTTTCCTTCATTTCTAGAGTGTTTCAGTTCCTTGTTTAAGTCAAGTTGGCTATTAGAGTCTACCTGTTCATATCCAGCTAGCAGAATCACTTCTCGGAAACACCTAAGCAATGACAAAACCACACACCCCAAGACAAATTGCGTCAACATCCCCCTCTCGAAGGAGCTGACTCCCAGTGACAGAGGTAAGAGGTGGTACCAGCCACTCACCCAGGGCCCTTCCAGAAACCTGTTTCCAGTTTCCGACTCCAGGCATCAGGGGTTTTCCTACTACCACAGCTATATACCATGCAATTCACTGCTCTTGCACAGTACTAAAACATGCTTCAGAAAGAAGAGCTGCATATACGTCCATTTATTTTTTTCCTCTTATTTGCAACACATGACTTGAGTATAAATTCTCATTGCTTCCCTTTCATCCATTTGGGTTTCTGACAATAGCAGACACTGCTGGTGGCCCACTCATAACCTTGCAACACCATTCCGGTAGAGGCTGAGGTCTTGCAGCAACAAACATTTTCTACTCTTTGTCTAAGAAGCACCTCTAGCCACAGGACCCTGCTAGGACCTTAAGTAGAAACTGGAAGAGTCAGGGAGTAGCCTTCAAATAAGATAAGGGAATTTAGTGAATAAATATCCAATTCCTCACCTCTCAGAACAACTCCTGAGTCCTACCCAAGGCCCTAAGCAGGATGGAGTCCCAGGTGCCCACAGAGGCCCTCCCTGGATTAACTTCCTTGCCATCTCTGGTTTCCCCTCCCCACTACCGACACTTCCGGGGATCACCTTCCAAAGAAAGGACTTGCACTCCAACCTTATCTGAAGATAGGCTCATGGGTCAGTCCAACCTAAGACAATGACACATGCAGGGAGACCAAAAAGGTTCACCATTGCAACCGGATGGAGTGTCTTCATTCCTTTATTCAATAGGGAGGTGGTTTTGGCTTTGCTTTTGGTTTGAGCCTGGCCCCATGCTAGGTCCTAGAGCTGCAACAATTAACAGGGAAGACCCCATCCTTTTCTCATTAAGTTTACTGTCTAACATAGGAGACAGACACCAAACAAACTAGATTTTAATTTAGGGATGCTATGAAGACAAAGTACAGAACACAGCCAGAGCGTAGAATGAGACCTATCTATGTCTGCGAGAAGAGCTCCCTTAGGAAGCAGCTTTTAGCCAAAGGTTAGAGTGTGGGTAGGAGCGGAGCAAGGTAAAGAGTGGGTGGAACAGTGTCTCAGGCAGAGGCCAGGACATTATAAAAAGCCTTGAGGTTTAAAGAGACAGCACTGTGGAGAGAAAACAAATGTGGTTTCAGCACAATCCAGAGGCCTCATACCCTCTTCCAACCCCTTGTAACTCCACCGATTGGACCAAGCACCCCAAGGAATGGAAAGGACCATTTAATTTCACTTGGGAGTTAAAAGTTTTTCTTTTAACTCCACACACTATTACCTAACTCCTCTAACAAATGACAAATTCTACCTGCTTGGTGTAGCCCTCAGAAATTTGTTACTTTTTTTTTTCTTCTAAGATTTTGTCAGAGAGCATGCGCACGCACACACGCAAGCAGGCAGAGAGAAAAACAACCTCTCCCCTGAGCAAGGGGCGGAAGGCAGGATTCGATCCCAGGACCCTGGGATCATGGCCTGAGCCGAAGGTAGATGTTCACCCAACTGAGCTACACAGGCAACCCCAAAATTTGGTTACTTTTAAACTGCACCTATAAACAGGAAATCTCTACATTATTCGTAAATCAAAGTAGTTGGCTACACGAGAAGTGAACCCTCGGTGGAGGTGTAATCGGTTCAGAACAGTTCATGTCTAGAACTTTCTTAGAAGAGCTCTGTGTGAGAACTGCTCTGAAATTTTTCATCTTGTGGTGGGGAAGAGACATAGGTGGTTAAGGAGGGAGGAGAGAAAAGGGGCATGATTAATCTATTGCCTACTGTTTCATGGGTCCCAAACCCTCCCCAACCCCTCGCTGCTAATACTGGGAGACTCACTAGAAGGATGTGTGGGACTCAGAGTAAAACATACAGTTGTACTCTGGTCCAGGATTTATTCTAGCCACATAGTAAAAATACGCAGTTGGATCATAAAGGAAAAAGATGCAGGCAGGAAAATCAATGCCAGGCTTCCTCACCCTCTCCCTCTTCTGAGGGGATACACACAAGCATGCTCCTTTCTCCAACAATGAACAATGTAACAAGTAACTTTGCTTCCCAGGGACCCCAACAGGGATTCAGGACCCAAGGTTTTTACAGGGGTAGGTCACACAGGCACCCTCTTCTAGTGTCTACCACTATTTTACATTCCCAGAAGCAAGCATGTGCTCGGTACAATCACACTGTCTGGGCAAACAGCTTAGGACCACCCTTATCTCTCAGACAATGGGATAAGTCCAAATTCCAAATGCCAACCATGTGCCAGGCTTGCAAGTCGATCCTTCTAAAGTCTGAAGGTCTGTTACTTCATTCTTTTCTCAACACCTACCACCCCCCCCCCCCCCCGGAGATGAGAAGTTGTGAAGATGAACAGACTAAATTTTATTTTCACTATCATAAGATCAACAGATAAAGATAAGCAACTTATTAGGGAGTTTTATGGGAATTCTCTTCTGCAGAACCTTGGTCCCTTGAATGGTTAGAGAAATCAGTGTTCAGCAGCTCAGATAAACCTAGGGCACCCCCAATTATGCAGGTACTGAAGCCAGTCCTGGCCCAGCCAGAAAACAAGCCCACCAGAAAACTTCTTTTCTGAGAGTCCAACAGACAATACAAAGAGGCTATTTTAATGATGGTTTTCTTTGGAAAAGCACATTAGAAAACGAGATTACATCTTTGGTCTCCTGACAGTGAGCTTCTGCTTGGAATAAAAGTACAGATTTCCAGCAAAAAAGCCAATTCATCCAGTGACATAAAATCCATTTACCACAAACAAACTGTGTTTTCAGCAATTTACATATCTGAAATGAGAGAAATTGGAAACTGATCAGCAAACCCTAAATAAAGGGCCCGCTTCATTGTAACTCTTTTATAGCCAAAGTGACCTTTCTCAGTGCCAAGGCAACATATTTATAGGATGCTGTTTTCTCCTATAATTCACTGTCACATTACATTTTCATAAATATTCCTGAAAGGTAAAACAGCTGCATAAAATAACCTATAAATACCAAGCCATATCCTTGAAAAAGCAATATAAATACACTAAATAAAATTTTACAGAGAATCATTCAGTTTCACACAAAACACCTATTTTACCTGCATATCACCTTCTAGACTGTATTTTATGAAATTATAATCATATTGCATATCTATTTTAACGGGTTTCCAACAAATGACAAGTATTTTCCATGTTTCTTTATAGATGTCGTTATATCATTCAATTATTTGCTATTCTAGGATAGTTTTAATATTTCTTTTAAAAATTATTAAAATTCTTATTTTTTAAAGATTTTATTTCCTTATTTGAGGGACAGGGAGAATGAACAAGAGAGCATAAGCAGGAGGAGGGATAGAGGGAGTAGCGACTCTCTGCTGAGCAGAAAGCCCAATGTGGGGCTCCATCCCAGGACCCTGAGATCATGACCTGAGCCAAAGGCAGATGCTTAACCAACTGAGCCACCCAGGCGCCCCTAAGAATTATTAATTTTAAACATGGTCTATGCACATTGTTTAAAATCAAATAATCAAGGAATTACAATGAAATGTTACAGCCCCCATCCTACCATATCCCAGCTATTTTTATTCCCCAGTACCACCCACTTTTATTTAAATGTTCCTGATTTAAATTTTTCCACTAATTATCTCCATTTCACTAAATAACACTTATTATTCTCATTTTATTTTGGATATTGTCTACTTAGATTTTAAAAAATATTTTATTCACCTATTTGAGAGAGAGCGAGCAAAAGTCAGGGGGCTGTTGACAGGCAGAAGGAGGGATAGCGAGAGAGGGACAAGAAGAGCAAGAGCTCAACGTGGGACTTGATCCCAGAATCCTGGGATCATGACCTGAGCTGAAGGCCTATCTTCCCAACTGAGCTACCCAGGAGCCCCAAGTATTTTAGAGCCTTGATTCTTTTCTCTAAATAGATACCTTACTTGTCTCTCCATTTCTTGTCCATCTACTAGAGATAATACTTGCTTAATTTCCTACTCTGAGAAGAGTAATAGTCCCTTTATCCTCCCCTTCACTTCTCCCCAACTTATGATTCAGAACTTCTGCTCAGACCTTTTATGAGGTTCTGTACCCAGGACTGTCCTCTATGCTTTCTCTATCATTTAATTCTAAAAGTTAAAACCAATAAATAGTATGTAGGTAATGATGCCTCCATAAATCTTGCTCACTCTTACAGCCAAATGACAGTGTGATTACATTTCTGTTCTGTATGGCTTTTTATTTTTCTAGTTGCCTTTCTCTCTTGCAGTGTTTTCCTAGGTCACATTCTCTCATTGTCTAAAGAATCTAAAGGAGTGAGGTGTCTGTGGAATTTCTTTCCCCGAACTGTCCCTACTCGGATACCTCCTTCCTAAAGCAGTATTTTCTCCTGCTCCACTAATGACTAATTGCTATCAGTCAGTACAGCCTAGCGGTAGTCCTGGAAGTCTTCTGTAGTACATTCTTCAGTTGAAATTATTTCCAAGACACTACATTTTCCTTCCTCTTAGAACATATCTGAAAAGATCTGCATTCTACATTTATACTTGCCTGATAGTTTTTCTGAGCAGAGAAATCTAAATTGAAAATAATTTGTACTCAAAACCTTGAGATTTTACTCAAAACACTACATCCCTTGTTGCTAGAATTCTTGTTCTGTTGTGGGTGGCCTTCTCTAGGTTTGTTGTTTTCTTCCTTAAGAGGCTCATAAAAACCTCCCTCTGTTTCAGGTATTCAAAATTCTCAGAAACCATGGATTTTCTCCACAGATCAAGTTTTATTCATTTGTGCTGGACATCTGGTAAGTCCTTTTATTCGGGCCCCCAATTTTAGGAAATTTTCTTAAAATATTTGATCATTTTTCTCCTCTTTTCTCTGTTCTGATTCTCCTGGACTTATCCTCTAAGGACTTATCTTTCTCTCATATTTTCCATCACTGTATTGGTTTATTCAGCTTCGTAAGCAATCACCTTAACGTGATCTTTAATGCTTTCAGTACTTTGCCCTTAATTTCAAGTCATTTTAAATGTTTTCCTGTTTTGTTTCTGGAGCATCTTTTTTTATGGATGCAGTATCCATTGACACAGTTCTGAATTAAAAAAAAAACAAACAGAAAACACCTGCTCTCTTGTTCTTTGACTTATTCCTGTTTTTGGTTTGTTTTTTTTTTTTTTTTTTTTTTTTGGTACGGACATTTTCCCCTGTCTCTTCATTTTTGCCCCCCAGACTTTCTTCAAGTATCTGGCTATTCTTGCTTACCCACATACGAATCAAGCAATAAAAAGCTCAGTCACTGCGTATCTTTCAGGATGGTTACTACCAACAGACAAATAGAAAATGACAAATATTGGCAAAAATATGGAGACACTGAAATGCTTGTGAGTTACTGGCGGGAATGTAAAATGGTGCAGCTGCCATGAAAAATGGCTTATGAGTCCTCAAAAACAAGACTTATTTATGGTCTGACTATTCCACTTCTGAATATATACCCCAAAGAACCACAGGCAGGGTCTGGAAGAGTTGTCTATACTTGCATATTCACAGCACAATAACAAAAGGTAGAAGAAACCCAAGTGTCCATCACTGGATGAATGGATAAACAAAATGTGGTGTATGTATTGTATATATTGTATATGTGTATTGTATTTATTGTATATATATTGTGTGTATATATGATATATATAGACAATAGATTATTCAGTCTTAAAGGAAAATTCTGACTCATGCTACAACATGAATGAATCTTGATGCAATACACAAGTGAAATAAGCCAGTCCCAAAGACATACACTGTAGGATTCCACTATATAAGGTAAGTAGAGGAGTCAAATTCATAGAAACAAAGTAGAATGTTGGCTCCCAGAGGCTGAGGGGAGGAGAAAAGGAGGATTGTTGTTTAATGGGCATAGAGTTTCAGCTGTGCCTGATGAAAAGTTTCTGGATATGGTTGCACAACTCTGGGAATATGACTAACAATATTGAGCTGTACTTTTTAAAATGGTTATAAGCATTTGAAAAACAAATACCTGACAGGGGAACTGCAGCAGAAGCACAGGGATCCCACCCAACCCATCGCCTTTCCAGTAATTAGCATCTCAGCCCATGCTGGTAGGACCCTAGTTGGACCATGGCATGACAATATTATCAGTTTGGCATATGACATATTAGTATCATGCATTCATAGAAACCTTTCTCTCCAAGAGAATGGGGTTCCTGACACTTTACAACGTGTTCTGTAGTTGGAAATGGTTCTAATTATGAGATAAGGGAGCCATCAAGGAATGAAAGTCCAAGAAGTTGCAGTAACTGATCAAAACCTAAGTGTTCAAATTCTTCATTCGTACCTTCTTCTAGAAAGATACAGAGCACCAAAATGGAGGGGGGGGGCTGGTATAGCAAGGGAGTTTGTATGAATAAAATTGAAATGCTATCAATTTAGAAAAATTAACATAGAAGGTAAAAAGAATCTTGTAAGGATTTTAGTCTTAAGCCATAAATTCTCTTTTCCTGGAGAAAATGTTTTGTTTTACAAAAGTAGATAATCAGAGCTGAGAAAACATGGAGTCGTTTGGTGTCACTTTTTTTTTTTTTTTAATAGAAGTGGGGAGGGGTATGGGAGAGGGGGTGTGGGAGAGGGAGAGAATCATAAGCAGGCTCCACTCCCAGCATGGAGCCCCATGTGGGACTTGATCTCACAACCCCTGAGATCATGACCTGAGCCAAAACCAAGAGTTGGATGCTTAACCAACTGGGCCACTCAGCTGCCCCATCATCACATTTCTTGACAATTCTTGATCTAAAGGCAAGTTATTCCTTTTGTTTTTTAATGTAGGAAGAAAGGTTGGCATTTTTTTACCTTCGAGATCTCCTCATTGAACACGCAAAAGTAGTAGTAGAGGCAGCTACAGAACAAAATGACTTGGATCCTACTATTCAATATTCTCCTAAAAATAATCAGCCAAGCTTAAGTATGGTGGCATTTACAGGGATTAAAAAAGAATGTTTCCATTGTCACTACTGTTAGCAAAGGCAACATAATCCTCCATCTTCTACAAGGAAACAAACAAAAAATACTACCATTGAACACAAAGGGATAGCAGCACCTGGCTCGAAGTCAAGTCTGCCAAGAGGCCCAGAAGTAATCAATAAATGCTTATTAACTAATCATGTAGTATCCCACTTCTGTGAGTAAAATGGCAAGTGTTATGCAGATCCAGAAAATAAACAACCTTTAATACAGAGGAAAAGGCAGGGAAATAAGGGAATAGCTGAGCAACTAGTTTTATACCAGATTTCCCAGGAAACAGTGTTGCTTTCTCCTTTCTGTCCCTGTGGGGACCATCTAAGGATGGAGAAGAAAAACCATCAAGGCTAATGTATTGCAGTCACATTTTACTATTCCTTCCGTAGTTCCCCTTATCCTTTAAATGCTTACTGGAAATTTAAACACACACTATCCCCAGCCAACTCCCAGAAAATCATTAGTCAAAATGACAAATGCAAAGTTCTTAATTTGTGTCCACAAAACTGAATTACAATCAGATGATCAAAGAAATTATTCACATATTTCAGGCAAAACCCATCCTGATACCCATGGCCTGCATTATTTAGTATACTGATGGCCCTTTCCCTCAGTTTATCCTTTCAAGTGTCTAGAAAGGCAAGTGATCTGGGTTGGTGGGCTCTCTGAAGGCTTAAAAAAGGAATGTAAGCAGCCAAGCCATCTTTCTTTAGTTTGGGTCCAAAAATTGTACCTCACACACTTACAAAGGCAAGATTGTCAAGGGAGACCCAGATTTAAGACCTAGGACATGGAACTTCTCCACCAAACAGGGTCACAGTGCAAAAGTGGCTTTGGTTTTTCTGCTATGCGGTTACATATCTAGAGGCTTACGTAGATCCATATAGTTTGAAAGGCAAGACTTAGACACGGTAGATCCAGGAAAATGCTGCCAGTTAACCCAAGTGATTGGGTGTGAATTCCAGTGGGCAATCTTTAGAAGACACCAGCAAGGACCAGCAGTCCTCCTAGTCAAAGGACACTAGCTGCCTAACAGACGTACCTGGAATGGGATCTATCCCAATTGTTACCAATCTTGAAATGCATCCATTGGGGGGTGGGGGGGTCCTCTCGCTAAATCTCCCCTTTAGTGACAGTTAACACCAGATAACCAGTTTCTATAGTACACATCTGGCAGCCTGGCTCCTCCTCCCTGCTCTTCATATCCGTATTCTAGAGTCTCTGACACGCTCATATTTCACTTTTCCGTCTCACTTGATCTGACCCCATTCCTGCATCCCTGTCACTTCTCCCTGGGATTCCTGCAATATTTAACAAGCCACACTTGATCTCCCTACCTCCATAAGGTCCTTCTTCCATGTCCTTTTCCCACTATGGTCCTGGTCCTATGATTTTTTTTTTTTTTTGCTATGTGATATCACCTCCTTACTGAAAACCTTGGGGTTGGGGGTGCAAGTGCTTCTAGGCTTAAAGATTTGCTCATGGGGCGCCTGCGTGGCTCAGTCAGTTAAGCGGCTGCCTTCAGCTCAGGTCATGATCCCAGGGTCCTGGGAGTGAGCACCATACTGGGATCCTTGCTTAGTAGGGAGCCTGCTTCTCCCTCTACTTGCCACACCCCCTGCTTGTGCACTCTCTGCCAAATAAATACAATCTTTTAAAAAAAAAAGTAAAAAAATAAAGATCTGCTCATGTTCTCATTAAGATTTTTTAAGTCGAGGTAATACAGATGCAAGTAGAATTTTAACATTACCAAACGATATACAATGAAGTATCAGTTTTTTACTCATCCTAGACCCTGAGACTTCCTACTATTAATAGTCTATGTATCATAAGATTTTTCTATGTGTGCATATATACATATACACACACACCAAGATGTATAATTTTACATTTTTTAAACTTATGTTGAAGGTTAAATCCTGTGAACATACATAGACCTACTCTATTCTTTAGCATGGTATTCAGTCGAAAATTTAAACCACAATTTATTTAATTAGTACCTTTCCATAAGATTTATCTCGTATTTTAGTCTTTTACTCTCAAAACTGCAATGAGTGCAAAAGCAAATTCTTTTTTTTTTAAAGAATTTATTTATTCATTTGACAGAGATCACAAGTAGGCAGAGAGGCAGGCAGGCAGAGAGAGAGAGAGAGAGGAGGAAGCAGGCTCCCTGCCTAGCAGAGAGCCCGATGCGGGACTCGATCCCAGGATCCTGAGATCATGACCCGAGCCGAAGGCAGAGGCTTAACCCACTGAGCCACCCAGGCGCCCGCAAAAGCAAGTTCAAACACTTGAGCAGACAAGTCCCTTAGGAACCGGCTACTGCCGCCATACTTTGCTTCATCTCCTTCACTTCCCCATACTTCCTCTTCCTTCTGGCCACACCAACCTACTTGCAGTTTCCAAAAAAACACTATCCTGCTAGGTTAATCTGCCTGCAACATCCTCCCTGCTCTTCTTTGCCTGGCCAACTTCCACCAATCTTTCAAAGGTACTCAAATTTTATTCTAATTATGCTGCCCTTCCTTCCCCTTCTGAACTCCTGTTGATTCCTGTGCTACGTTGTGCTCCAAGCATTCTGGAAATAATCATTACACCTACCACAGCCCCAGCACTCCAGACAGGAGATGGATGAAGCCAGACCTATAAAGGAAAATTAATAGAGATGTGAAAAAAAAGAGAGAAGGCTTCTAAGGGCTTGAGTGAAAATCGAGGAGGACCAGCCATGGCACGGCCATGCTCGCCACCAACCAACAGAGCTCCTGCAGGACAGAAAGTGCTTAAGTGGGCGAGCAGTAGAGTGTGCTCATCGGAGACAAACATCAATACACAGCAGCCCAGGTCAAGTGAGCCATGAACAAGGCAGACACGCCAGGAGGCCAACTGAACAAGAGGTGGTCAAGAAGGATTTCGAGGACTAGGAGGAGCGCATTAAGCCTTGAAGTAGGAAGGACACTGAAAGGGCGTCAGAGTAGAAAATATGCTCAGCTAACATCTGGAGGACAATTAGGCTGGGGTAGCTGAGGTTTGGCGAGGAACTGACAGAGAGGGGGAAAGAAACGCTGGGCTGAGACTTTGGAGACAGGTGGTGTAGGCCTGGCTCCTTCATAAATTAACCCAATCGATATTTATCGAATCTCTGGCTGTTCTAGACACCGGTGACAGAGCAGTAAACAAAACAAAACTCTGATTTCATGGAGCTTCTATTCCAGGGGCACTACGGGTGCTAAGTGCCTGTGTAACACTGAGGAAATCACTTCCCTCCTGCACACCTGCCTCCTATATCCATAACACAGGGACCTTGGGCGTTTCTTGGATTACTTTGCTCTCCACTATTTTATGATTCATAGGAAAAGTTTGGAAATGTTGGTGGAGCCACAGGATAGTGGAGCTGAGGAAGGTGGCCTCCATCTGGACAGTAGGGAACCTTTGTTGATCTGTCTACAGGGAACACTTTCAAGGTTGATGAGGTATAGGAAGATTGGTCTGATCAACTTAAGGCTGAAGAAAGAAAGCTTGAGGCTGCAAACAGTTTAGGAGATAACTGATCCTTGCAAGGTGATGTGGCTCAAACATAAATCCTAAGATTCCAAATCATGGGGAATAGCACAGATTTGATAAACCACAAATAAGCCACTTCTTCCTAAAATACCATCTCTAGTAAGTAGCTGGCTATAAAGTTCTCATTGGCATGAGGCAAAGATCAGCAGAACTGGAGCGAGCTTTAGGCTCAAGGTGATTTGGGATCTCTGTAAGACTGGGCTTAAGTGTACATGCACTTTGTCCAAAGGAATGTTGTATTTGCCAGAATACCATACAACCCATACCAGCTGTGAACCACTATGTGGGGTATGGCTTGACAATGCATACAAGTGTGGCTGGCCCACCGTGTAAGGTGAATGAAGCGCAGGTAACAGGAGTTTTCTCCCCAGCATTCTGAGAATACATACAACATGTGGAATTTTCTATCTTTAGACCTCTCCCTCGAAAATGCTAGAGTGCTTATCACCCTCATAGTTAATTACTCAGCCTTCTCCAGTTCAGCCTTCCCATGGCTAAAAGAACTTTAGAAGTCACTCAAAGATAAATGTTCTTTGCCAGAAGATGCCTTAAAAAATAGAACGGTGTGAGGATTTCCCTGGAGCAAGTGATAGACACTCATTTAAGTAACCGCAGCTCAAGTTCTACCACTTGCCTCCAAGAGCATACTCTCAGGCCAGTCCTTCTGCCAAGCCTGGGGTGCTGGGAGCACCTTATGTAAGGTCTTTGGAAGCAAAAGTCACCAATGTGGAAATTGGAACAGAATTCAATGACCCCCATCTTAGTCTCAGTCTTCTTGACTTAAAAATTCCATTAGGTGAATAACAAACTGAAGAGTGATGAAGGCTAGGACAGTGGGAAAGTTCAAGTCAAAGTCAAGTGGACTTCGCTAAACAAATAAAGACAAAAGTCTGTTCTTTAAAAAAAAAAAAACACACACACACACACATCAAACCCGATTTTAGTGTCCATTCAGTCCAATACCACAGCATGGCCCTTCAATGCTATTCCTTCTAGACTGTAGTAAGGAATAGACACATGAATGGGCATCAACAGTCAAGTTGTCACCTCCATTTTTGTTTCAGAATATTATATAAGCAATCTTTCAAATTCTTGGAAACCACAGTGTTTTAGAAGAACATGGGCAGGAATTTCAGCTTTATGTGATTACCAAGGAGCAGTAGAAATGCTTGTTCTCATTCTTTTCCTGACCAGAAGACTACCAGAATGTGCTGTCTTTTACCCTCACCATCTTATATGGGTGTGGAGAGAGGATACTCGAGGGGTACTTTTATTCAGTCAGTTAGAAGAAAAAGGGAACCTTTATAGTCACCAGGACAAGACTTTCACTTGGACTAAATGTAATAAGAAAACATTTTCAATCTACTTTCTGTTCTAGTACTAACTTCTGACAGGCCAAACACTTAGTTACACACCTTTCTAGTTTATTCTATTAGGAAACACTAGGTCTTCTCTCATTTGCTTCTCATTTACACAATGAGTTTCCTCAGCTGTCCCCACAACCCAGTGATCACCAACCACATTAGCCTCTGTCAAACAGGAAGAGAAAGGCTCAAAATACCTATGATCCAAGGCTAGAGGCTAGAAATCCTTTAAAAATTCTGTGTATGGCCTCTGACTACTTGACATTTCTCCCAGGAAACAACACTTATAATATAAAGCAGTGTGTTGGAGACGGGCTGAGGGTGCACAGAGCTGTTTCAGTGCTGATGTTCTGGCCCTTCCAAGAGTTCCCAGGATCTGTAGAACAGAGTATTGAATACAGCAGGAAGAAGCTGAGCTAGACTGGGTGCCCTGAATCTAAATCCTTCCAAGGAATCCCTACAGGCCCCTATGAATGTCCAGGAGAACAGCCACAATTTACTAAATGTGTATTCTATGACAAGCACTACAATAAGCTATATCCATACTATACACTGTTACCTATATACTAATACTTCAAATTCTCATGGCAACCCCTTGAGTATTCTGTCCTTCATATTTTACAGATAAAGAACCCGAGGTGTCAGGTAATGAATATATGCGACCTGCTCAATGTCATTCATGTGGTCAGGGGCAGGGATGGGCTTGAAACTAGGGGAATTTAGCTAGACAGCATGCATTTAACAACTCTGCTATAAAGCCTCCCACAGCGACAGTTATCAGACTCTACCTTGACCCTGGTCCCACATCACCACCCAGGCTCACATGTGGCAGAAACAAGGTCTATGTTGACCAAACACTACATTTCCCAGCATTCCTTGCAGTTAGGTTGGGTCACATGACAAGGTGTGGCCCTGATGTGAGTGCATCCAGGCTACATACTTAAGTGTCTTGTGTAGTCCTTCCAGTTTCCTCTTCCCCATCCATGGAGCCTTGGAAGGTGTAAGTTCTAGACAGCATAGTGGTTAATACAGAAGGAGCTCAGGTGTCCCCATCACTGCTTAGTGAGAAGCTGCGTAGAAGGGCCACTCACCTCACACCAGGTGGTGACACGAGGAAGAAATAAACTTTGTTGGTTTTGAACTGTGGTGTAGCCGAGCCAATTCTGAGCACATACCTTGCAATTTACTTCAGATTTTAATCACTGGGGCTCTTATTATCTACATCTGCCTAAACGAACCTGCGCGTTCAAATGCTCCCTTCTTTGCCTCCCCAGGCTACCAAATTACCTTCTTGATCCGAAAGGGTAATGCTGTTTCTGCCAGATTTCTTTCAAAACACTGCCTCATGTAAAGATAAATAGATCAATGAAACAGAATGGAGAGTCCAAAAATAGACCCACACATACGTGGTCAATTGATTTTCAACAAAGGCACCAAGACATTCAATAGGAGAAGGAAAGTCTTTTCAACAAATGCTGCTAGAACTGCTTATATGGTAAAAAAGAAAAAAAAAAAAAAGAACTTCAAGTCCTAACTCACTCTATATACAAAAATAAATCTGAGGTGAATCATAGACATAAATATAAAAGAACCACAAAACTGCTAGGAGACAACAAGACACTGGAGTAGGAGAGAATTTATTAGCTAGGACTAGCGATGCTGTGGTTTACCACCCAGGTTCCCTGCGTCAGACCAAGACCTTCGTTCCCCTCAGCCCCACAGCTGTCTCCCTCAGTGAAAAAGATCTGCCTCACAGTTACATTCTGTCCCTAGAGGCAGCCGTTATCCAATGACTAGGGATATGAGGACCTGCCCCTTTGCCTCCATTTGGGACACCTGTGAAGGGTTATCCCATGAGAAATGAAATACATGGGCACAAAAAGACTTAGTCACAAATGTCTGTAGTGGACATATTCTTAACAGCCCCAAAACAGAAACCCAAAGGTCTATCAGAGGAGAATGAACAAATTGGGAGATAATCACACAAAGATTACCACTCAGCAATTAAAAGCAACAAACTACTGACCTATCCCATGCCACAGGTGATCTTAAAACCATTAGACTGTGCCAAAGGAACCAGACAGGTGAAAGGACATACGGTAGGATTTCATTTGTATAAAATACAGGATCTGGTAAAACTCTGGTGCTAGAAATTAGAAAGTTGTTTTCTCTGAGGTGGGGAGGTGGAAGCTTCCCAAAAAGTAACAAAAAAATGAATTTCTGGGTTGACAGAAATGTTTTAGATCCTAATTGGAATGGTTGTTACATCAATTATCAAAATTCATCAAACTATACACCAACGCTCTGTGCTTTTCACGTTATGAAGATTGTATCTCAGTGAAAAATCATGTTTGTCTGGCATCAGCTTGTTCTCTTACCCCAACACACATGCAGGGCTCTCTATCACGGTCAATCTCGATGCAGCGGATTTAAAGAGTGGTTCTTCACACAACTCGTATGTTCAAGTCTCCAGCCCTGAAATTTCTCTATCTGGCTTCCCCGAACCTCGGCCCCTCTCCCTTCTTTTTCTCCTGCATGGTATCTGGCTGAATTTTCCTCCATTTTGGAGTTTTAAGGTTCTTTGAGAGCTTCCTTCCTCCTATGCTCTCCATCTCACTATTTTGCCAGCTAAGAGATCAACCTCTCTTCCATCCCCAGACCATGGAGGACTTCGTAGCCTGAATGACCGCAATAACAATTGCCCTTTTCTTGAGTGCTTTGGAGGTCTAGCAGGGTTCTAAATGCTTTGTTTGCTGTTTTTCTTTGGGATGCTACAACTGAATACCATCAACTAGGTGGCTAATAAACAGTAGAAATCTATTTCTTACAGTTCTCGAGGCTGGGAAGTCCAAGATCAAGGTGCTGATAGATTGGGTGTATGCTGAGAGCCCACTGCCTGCTTCACAGCCTTCTCGCTCTAACTTCACAGGGTGGGAGGAGAGCAGAAGTACGTTGGGATCTCTTTTATAAGAGCACCAATCCCTTTGGCGATCGCCCCCACCCTTCCGACCTAATCACCTCCCACAGGCTCTGCCTCCTCATCAACATTGAAAGTACAAACATCTGAATTCTGAGCAAACACTTATATTCACTCTATAGCATGTACATCATCTCATTTAAAAGCAGAACAACCCCTTAAATGTAGGTATTATCCACATTTTACAGGAAACAGAAATTTTGTGACTTGTCCATATTCATAGAGCCAATAAGTGAAAAACCTAAGTCAAACCCGACTCTGATTCCAAAGGCTGGATCCTCTCCAAGAGGCACTATTTGCTTTTGACACATATTTAACCAAATATTTCTTCCTTGAACAAAAAGATAGCTGTACTTTCAATAATGTGATAATTATAATAAATATTCGAGATAGTTTTAAAAATAAACAGCAGCAATTTTTTTGGTTTAGAAATAAGTTAACACCAAGTTGCAAGCTTTGATTTAGGCTGGGTAAAGCCCACCTCAGGTCTTGGCCATGGAACAGCAGATTGCAGCTGCTGAATGTTCTGGAGGGCTCTGGGAGACTTCCAAAATGCCCCCAAACACATGCTATCACAATCACATTTCTCTTCATTGACTCCTTAGTGCAATATACTTCACTTGCTCTCAATTACACCATTATAATTTCATTACCATTCAGAGCACGGATTTGCTGTTGATTTTTTAAAATCCCAATGAGATTCAATTCAGGCCACCAGATACAACTTTAAACCATCTCAAAGAGGTATATTTGATCTGGTGTGTTGAGAAATCTTCCTTGATGCCATTACATATGGATGTTTTCCACTTCTCTTTATTAGGGGCTGCTCTAAGCAACGAAGACAGATGGCATTGACCATGACTCACAAAGGATGGGATGTGGCTCTGTGTGTGTGATATAGCATATATAGGATATATATGATATATATAAATATGGGGGAAAAGAGATGCTATGGAAGCCAGTGGCTAAGTGGGGGATGAGCTTAGATCTAGATACATTTCTGCTGGGCAAGTGGCCACAGCTGATACTCAATTATTCAGAATTACTCAAATTTTCTCTCCACTTTTAAGTTCTTTTTTTGTTGTTGTTGTTACTTATCTTTTCCGCTCTAGCTAGCTATCTTTTCAACATTTCACTACTGATCCGCAGCTTCACTGGAGATTTAACAGAGAAAATATAAAGAGAACGAATTAAACCAGCCAATTTTGTTTTCTGACAGAATCTCTGATTCAAGGCATTGTGAGGAGGGTGGTGTGAACCGTCAATTTAAAATGAGATTTTTTTTTCGGGGCACCTGGATGGCTCAGTGGGTTAAAGCCTCTGCCTTCAGCTCAGGTCATGATCCCAGGGTCCTAGGATCAAGCCCCACATCCGGCTCTCTTCTCGGCAGGGAGCCTGCTTCCTCCTCTCTCTCTGCCTGCCTCTCTGCCTCCTTGTGATCTCTATCAAATAAATAAACATTAAAAAAAAAGAATAAAATGATATTTTTTTCTTTAATTATATGTAAATTTAATTATCCTTTATAGTGTCTGGTCTCTGTCTTTTCCTACCTCGACATATTTAAAAAAAGGTATTAACTTTTCTATCTGCCGTGTACTTTTACAAAATACCATAAATATTGGCAGCTGTTGGCAAAAAGGCCTGTGTCAAGTCTTAATCCCTTGGTACTGGGAGTCAGAAACAGACACCATGTAGGACCCAATCCCTTGCTGTTTGCTCAATCCCCCTGAGATGTAGATTGTATTTTAAAGGTTGTAATGTCAGAACTTGTGGCTATTTTTAAAGGATATGTTGTTTTCAGCCCCACAAACCATTTAAGCTGCTTATGAATGAAGCCATTAGGGCACCTCAGGACGTCCTCTGCTCCGGGAGTGAGGGCCCGCTGCAGAAGGCAGTGCCCCCACAGCTCACAGGGCTGGGTCGCGCCATCCTAGAGAACACAGCCCCCCTCTCTCGGTCTCTGTGCCAATCCCGAAGCCAACCACACCTTCACAAAGCCAAGAGACAAATCAGACAGTGCCCTGCCTTTTTCTCACCCACGTTCGTTCACTGCTTCTGACAGCCCTCCATTTCATCATTTTGGACCTACTCAAGGGCATGCAATTTAATTGTAGTGAGTCTGCAGCAGAACTAAGCATTATGATGCCTTTTACTAAGATTCTGTGTAACATAAAACATGTGAGAATATAAAAAGCAAGTCGGCTCCAGGAAATTTATTCTGGACAAAACAAAATACAACATGGAGCAGCTGTTGCATCTGTATCTGACAAATGCCCTGAAACACATATGGAAACTCCGCTCCACGGTGTATCACCGACTGTTATTTTTTCTTAATAAAAAAAAAAAAAAAGTCATTTTGTACACCAGACCCTTTGCTTTATTTCAGCTGGCTCTCGCAGCAACCTTATGAAATACGTACTAAGTCCATTTTACAGACACAGAAATAAGTTTCAAAGAGGTTAAATCACTTGCTGAAAGTCTGTCATCTGGTAGGTGAGCTGGGAATAAACACGTCCCATGGTCTGGACCTTCTCTGGCATTTCCACCGAGATTGTAGAAAGTGAAACAAGTAGGGATCTAAGAACACCACATGGCAATGTGTTCCTAAGGCAGAAGTGGAGGAACAGGACTCTGTCAACCAGCCACCTTCAGATGCCGATTGGTGAATTCAAAAGACAAGAGGAAGGAGACGACCCACCTGATCCGCATAAGTCCACCATCCCTGGGAAACTGCACATGAGCGGGGCATTCAGCCAATTCAACGGTAGGACAATGGCACACAGACACCTGAGAAGTATGAGGTAAGGTCTGCCAATGACAGTTCTATTCCCCCAAACCCATGTTGAAGCCCTAACCCCCCGTGCGATGGTCTTAGGTGGCGGGGCTTTGGTGGGGTTGTGAGGATAGGGCTCTCATGACGGGATCTGTGCCCCCAGAGCAGAGAATCAAGGACTCTCTCTCTCTTTCTCCCTTGTTGCCCTGTCCCCTGCCCGTCATGGGAGGACACAGCCAGAGGATGGCTGTCTGCAAGCCAGGAAGAGGGCTCTCACTAGAAACCAACCATGCTGGCATCCTGATCTCAAACTTCTAGACTCCAGAACTGGAAGAGGAAAAATATATATATCCATTTTTAAAGTCATCCAGTTCATGACATTTTGTTATGGCAGCCCAAGCAGACCAAGGCGGTGTCCCTCCTGCAAAGGATGTATAATCCAGGCGAGGTGCCAACGTAAACCCAGAGATGGTGACTAAGGCACGGGTGGCTAAGGTGCTAAGCTAAAATTCTTACGGTTTGGAGAAGACTGGAAGATTCGGGAGGGCCAAGGAGAAGTTGAAACTTGAGCAGAGATCTAAGTCATGAGTAGAGACAAAAAGCAGAGGGCCTTGCTTGTGGGAGGTAAGCGCAGGTCAGTGATGAAGAGAAGAGAGTGAAAGGGTGCGTCTGGGGTACGGCCTGGGTCTGTCAGTGTCAGGGGAGAAGCAGCAGACACACTGAAAGGTAGGGGAGGCCCTTCAAGCTGTTAATGTGCTGTAAAGGAAGAGCAATGGGACCACTTCCCTGCATCGCCATGAGGACAGAATGGACCGGCTCACGTGGAGCCCTGAACACAGCGCCTGGCACACGTCAGCAAGTGTCAGCTGTCCTGGGTCTGCCCAGGTTCGGGAAGGCCAACGCCCAGCCCACTAGGGTGAGTTTGCTTCGACTGCAGCCCTCCAGGCGTCTGCTTCTTAACAGAAATGCCCAATCAACAAACTACTGCGCAGGAGGGCTGCAGAGAACCAGCCATCATGCTGGCTCAGCTCACGAGCCCTCTAAGAGTTTCCCCCGTCACTGCGGGCTGCGGCTTGCTGGCAGCCATCTAGAACCCCGGGGAACTGCTAGTCACAGCCGGAGGCATCAGGAGTTGTCGTGAGTCCGGCTCTGGGCTGCCCCAGTGGGAAATCAGTGACTGCTTCCCAGAACAAAGACAGGCATCTTTCTGCTAGGTATCAGCACCCAGCTCTCCATGTCTTGTCTGCCAAGAGGCAGCCGACCCCAAGGAGCAGAAGGAGCTCTGGGCTGCAGGCTGAGGCCCTGCAGGGCCATTTCCAGCGGAGCAAGCTCCAGGCCTTGGCCCTTTGAACTCACTGCCTGTCCCCCCACTCATCAAACTGCATAGTATAACCTTACCATCACCCCCAGCCCCAAAAAGAGCTGCTACAGGATCACACATGAGATAAGATGTGTGATTGGGCTAAAATAAGTTACAAAATAATATTAAATAAAAGATAATTGTCCATCCCAGATCCATCTATTCATTGATTAAGTATAAAAAAATAAATATTTATTGATCAAACACCCACCCTTCCATGCATCAGGAACTATCTTTGGAGCCAAGGATGGAAGAGGACACAAAACAAAACAAAATCCCTGCCTCACAGCACCTGTATTCTTGGGCCTCTATCTCCCGAGGATGTGGATGGTAGAGACAGCATGTGGCAAAGCACCCTGTCCCCAGAAACTACTCTCGTTAGGAGTTATCTCCATTTCCAGTGTCAGATATCTGCTCCCCTGCCTTTCCAAAGTTGCCTTAAACCTGGACTTCGCCCGGGTTCCAGATTTCCCCCTCATCCCTCTGGATGCTTTATTTGACTCGTTTTATTTGATTCTCTCTCTATCCTGGCTCCCAGCCTTGCTTGTCTTGCACCAAAGCTGCCAACATCTTGGCACGACAACTCCCATAAAATGCCCAGCTGGAAAATGGAAAACTAGGCACATAGAATGACTCCGAAAAGTTTATTTTGCACACAGGCCATCAAAGTGATTACCTATGTGAAAGATGAGTACCCTGGCCAAGAACGGAGAGAACTCTTGATGGCCAGCTGTGCCCTGTCTGCTGTTCTTCTCAGCACATCTGGCACCACGGGACTGGACTTCAGAGTTTGGGGCCAAGGACAGCACCAAGGGAATGATCGCTGTTGGTTTTCTGACATCATGATTGCAGGCCTCAGAATAGCTCGTCAGGAACAGGGTGAGAGGTGGAGGTGGAGAGACCAGTTGGAAGCCATGTCAGAGGGTGTGGGGTGAAGGGTTCTACCTACTCAAATCTGCTCAGATGGAAACAATAGCCATTTTTGGAAAGTGTCTCAGTGCATGGTTTTTATAGCAGCAGGTAGAAGGAAAAGGCTTTAGCTCCTAAGACACACTTCCAAGTCAAACCAATTTGGTTGCCATGGTACCAAGGCTCCTACAAGGGGGAAAAAAGATGCATTTTCAAGCACTGTTTGAAATATTCAAATAAATGGCAGTGGGATGGCTGAAAGAGCCATGAGGCCCCTTCCACTCAAGGGAACAAGCACAGATGGATGAGCCCTGTCTACGGGCTAGGCACCTGATGCTAGGTGCGGGAGGGATGCTGGCATGAAGACAATGCGATCCGTGCTCTAAGCCTTGCGGCCCAATGGGTTTATAATCAACTTTGGCATGGAAACACTTCACAAGAGAGTTATGGAAGGAAAGGTACAAACATCTATACATTTATTTACTCATTTATTCAAAAAATACTTGAGTCCAAGCTCTCTCATAGGTGTAGGGCATCCAGATAAGAAGAAGAAACAGGATGCCCTCCTTTACAGACTAGGGCAGAGAGAGACATGAGCAACAGATGATAGATTAGAGATAAATGATGATGAAAGATCAACAGATAATCAAAAGATGACCAATGGATAGATGGATGGATGATAGAAAGATAAATAGACTGAGGATTACAAAGCAGTATTTGTCATGAAGGTAACACAGGATTCTTTGATAAAAGTGCTTCTTGAGCAATAGGTAGGAAAGGCATTCTAGCTGGAAGGAGAAGGGTAGGCTTCATGGAGGAGGTAGCATGGGAGCTCAGCCATGGATGACGAACAGGGAGAGAATTAGGGCATTCAAGGATAAGAAACTGAGCACCGGCCCAAGGGTAGAAGGGTGCCAGTAGGACTTCCAGAGGGCAGAGCAGTTGGGTTCAGCTATAGCACAAGGAGCATGCTAGAAGGAGGAAGCGACCGAGGTCAAAGCTGGACAGCCGAGCACAGTGATTAGGACCCGGTTCTGTACCCAGCCTGTCTGGTTTAGACCCAGCCTTTGGCAAATGACTTAACTTTTTCATTGATTCAGTTTCCTTCTGTGCAAACTGGGGATTCGAGAGTTATTTTAAGGATTAAATGATTTTACAATTTCAATGTGTAAAGTAGTAGCGGCACCGAGCAAGGCGTGTGAAGACTCAGCAGAAAGGGGCTGCTCTGGGAAGGGCCCAGCTCACAGTGCTGGCGGAAAGCAAGAGCTCACTCAGGCCCCCTGGCAAAAAAACAAAAACAAAAACAAAAAAACCTTGGGAAATGTCCCCTGTATGACTAAAAGGCCCTATTATTTGGATGTGGATGGAGGAAGGTTAAGACTTTCAGGGCCCAGGGAGCCTGGGTGGCTCAGTGGGTTAAGTCTCTGCCTTCCACTCGGGTCATGATCTCCAGGTGCTGGGATCAAGCCCCGCATCAAGCTCTCTGCTCAGCGGGGAGCCTGCTTCCTCCTCTCTCTCTGCCTGCCTCTCTGCCTACTTGTGATCTCTCTGTCAAATAAATAAATAAAATTAAAAAAAAAAAAAAAAGACTTTCAGGACATTAAACCTTCTGTTCTTTGACCTTGTTGCCAGTTGGGACCTTGATGCCTATGTTTCGGATCTCCAGGCACTAGACCCAGCACTGGACAGAGCCTTCCTGCAGCTGCTCTCAGTGTGGAAGGAGCTGAGCCACTGCCATGGGAGGAAAGTCGTACAATCTGTGCGGTGGCACTGGAAACGCACTGCATTTCTCCACGGAGTGACATGCGTCCCTGGGATGGGGCAGCCATGTTATAACACACATGATCTCTGACCGGACCACCAGTCACAGGGGACCAGGAAGCACATCTATCCATCTCACCACTTCTGCAGTCATAGCTAGATGGCCTCAGGAAGACCCTGGCAGCAGCCGTGGGCTGCACCGACCAGCATGGGGACCACCGAAAGCAAAAGCCCGCTCCCTCTGGGCCACAGGGCCTGAGGACGCTAGAAGGAGAGAGGTGGTTTGGCTACAATGTAAGGAGCAGCATGGGAAAAAGAGAGACAGGAAGAGGTTGCAACAGAGAGACCAGACTCCCATTCTCGAGCTGCAAAACCAGACTGTGACCCAGAATCTAAACCAACTTATATATTTGGATGAGCTGAGGTAATTCCGACGCAGTGGGAGTTTGTTCCTCAGGCTGAATCCTCACATCTTTTTGTGATTTACCTTTGTGAATTGGGGGCGAGGCCGGATCTCCAAAGCAGATGATGAGGCAGCGTGAGCAATGTTAAGGGGTTTTTGCAATTTACTGGCAGAATAACAAAATATGAATATGACTAGAGTTCGGTTTAAGGATTAAATGACTTCATACAATTCACACGTGTAAAGTAATTTCTGGCACAGAACAATGCATCCTTCCGCTTCCCGTCTACACTGGCAACAATGCCCGGATACATTTATTGTGGAAAACATGTCCTATAAACAGAGTGAAGGAAAGCTTCTGAGGTAGAGGATCATTCGCTTCAGAGAAGCCACACAACTGTGTAGGAGCCAGTCATCTCTGACAGCCTCGATTTTCCCATCTGCAAAATGGTGAGGCTGAACTAGGAGATCCCCAGTTGCCTTTGCAACATACAAAGTCTAGGAACTAGGAGAACGTGTTGTCCTCAAATCCACCAACAGCATCACTCGGTGTAATTTCAGGGATACCAAAGCAGTCAGAAATTAATAATATTGCATTTGCATATAAGAAAAGGGCTTTGTTTTGTTTTGTTTGAAAATCACCGTATATGCAGACATTGACTTAAGAGCAAATCCCTTTACCAACGACCTTAGTACCAAACCGGTAATTGTGCTCATTAGAGATGGTTCCCATGCAGCCAAAGCTTGGGTAGGATTCTAGGGCCTCATTCTCTCTCTCTTCTCGCCACAGGTTTATTCTGTGTTCATGTTCTTGGGACTGGGAGAGCTGTGTTTGTCACAGAATGCCCTGTTGTTCAGATTTTTTTAGTAATTCAAACAGACTTCCCCACCATTTAAATTAAATCAACTGAGGTAATACCAACAAAATGGTGGCATAGGCATTTCGAATGCCTCTTCCATCCCTATAACACTAATCTGAATAATTATCCGTGCATAAAAATACTTCCACAAGATCTAAGGATTCCAGGTGAGGAATTATAGCACTTTGATGAAGCACAGAAAGAAGAAAAAGCACACTGAAGAAGGTAGAAAACACAGATTTACATTATACCCAACACCCCTCCTCCAAGCCTGGGAAGCCCAGCTCTGAGAGGGATACCCTCTTTGTAAAAGGAGAGTGAAGTTGGTGCCTGTGTTCACTGCAGACCCCAGCACTGGCCCACCTCACTGCCAGGCTGACTCCAGAGACCCCAAGTGGCTCCCAGTGTGTCCCTTTGAACACAGGCCCCCATACATCCCAGCACTGGCCTGATCTCATGGGCAATTCCTGTGGCTCCAGGTCCTTGATCAGCTCCTGCGAACCCGGGTTCCAAGTGGGCACCCATGAGCACAGGCTCCCAGATAAGCCCAGCACCAGAATGACCACCGTGGCCCAAGGCCCCTCCCAAATTAGTCCCCACAGAACTAGACTCCAACCGGACCCCATGGATACAGTCTCCCCATCTACTCTAGCACAAGGCTAGCCCCACAGACCCAAACTCCAGGGTAACAGTCCGTGGGAGAAAGGACAGTCTCTCCAATAAACTGGTGCTGGGAACACTGTATATCCACATGCAAAAGAATGAAATTGGGCCCCTATCTTACTTACACCACTAATAATAATTAACTTAAAATGAATTAAATATTTAAATATAAGGCCCTAACCTATAAAACTACTACAGGAAAACATAGGGAAAAGTTTCCTTGATGTTGGCCATGGCAATGATTTTTGGATATGACACCAAATTGCAAGCAACAAAAGCAAAATTCTACACGTGGAGTTATATCAAATAAAAAGCTTCTGTACAGCAAAAGAAACAATTGATAAAAGGAAACCTATGAACTGGGGAAAATATTCATAAAGCATCTATCTGATAGGAATTAATATCCAAAATACATAAGCAATTCAATAGCAAAGTAATAATAATAATAATAGTAACATGAATAGAAATGGGTGGAGAATCTGAATAGACATTCTTCTAAAGACAAACACATGACCAACAGGAACATGAAAAGGTACCAGGTATCATTAATCATCAGGGAAATGCAAATCAAAACCACAATGAGGAATCACCTCACACCCGTCAGGTTTCGGCTATTACCAAAAGACAAGAAACAACAGGTGTCGGCAAGGTTCTGGAGAAAAAGGGACCCTCTTGCCCTGTTGACGGGAGCACAAATTGGTGCAGCCACTGTGGAAAACAGTATGGAGGTTCCCCAAAAAGGAACACCTGGGGCACCCGGGTGGCTCTGTCAGTTCAGTGTCTGACTCTTGGTTTTGGCTCAGGTCATGATCTCAGGGTGGTGAGGCCAAGTCCTGCATCAGACTCCACGCTCAGCAGGGAATCTGCTTAAGATTCTCTCTCTCTCCCTCTCCCTCTGCCCCCCCAACCCCAATCATGCTCGCTCCCTATCTCTCTCTCAAATACATAAATAAATAAATAAATCTTTAAAAAAAAAGTTAAAGATAGAACTATCCTACAATCCAGTAATCACACTACGGGGTATTTACACCCAACAAACGAAAACACTAATTCAAAGGGATACACGCACCCCTATTTGATTGTAGCATTATTTACAACAGCCAAACTATGGAAGCAGCCCAAGTTGTCCATCGATAGATGAATGGGTAAAGAAGAAGTGGTATGTGTATATATGTACACATACACATACACATGATGGAATACTATTCAGCCATAGAAAAGAATGAAATTTTTCCATTTGCATTGACATGGATGGAGTTAGAGAGTATAATGCTAAGCAAAATAAATCAGAGAATGACAGATACTATAAGATCTCACTCATATGGGGAACTTAAGAAATAAAACAAATGAACAAAGGGGGAAAAAAGAGAGAGTGGTAAACCAAGAAACAGATTCTTAACTATAGAGAACAAACTGATGGTTACTAGGCGAGAGGTGGGTGCGGGATGGGGGAAATAGGTGATGGGGATTAAGGAGTGCCCTTGTCATGATGAGCACCAGGTGATGTATGGAAGGGTTGAATCACCATATTGCACACCTGAAACTAATATACCTATACTGGAATGAAAAAAAAGACAAGATAACATACGTTGACAAGGATATGGAAAATAGGGAACACTTGCGGATTGTTTTTCGGAATGTAAACTAAGTCACGACAGAAAACAGTACGAGATTCCTCATAAAATTAAAACTAGAACTACCTTCTGATCCAGCAATCCCACTTCTGAGTATATATCCAAAGAATATGAAATCCTATCTCAAAGAGGTATCTGCACCCCCATGTTCACTGCAGCATTATTTACTATAGCCAAGATAGGGTAACAACCTAAATGTCAATCAATGGACAAGTGGATAAAACAAAATGTGGTGTGTGTGTGTGTGTGTGTGTGTGTGTGTGTATGAAATTCACTTGTATGTGGTATGTAAAAAAGCTGAACTTACACAAATAGATAGTAAAATAGTGATTACCAGGGGCTAGGAGGTGGGGATAATGGGGAGATACTTGTCAAGGGGTATAAAGCTTTAGCAGTAAGATGACTAGGTTCTGGGGTCTAGTGTAGCACATAACTACAGTTAACAACACTGTATTATATACCTGAAAGCTGTCAACAGAGTACATCTGAAATGTTATCACCATACATACAAAGAAATGGTAATTATGTGAGGAAATGGAGGTGTTTATTAACCCTACTGTGGTAATCATTTTGCAATATACACATATATCAAAATCGTGTTGTATAACTTAAACTTAAAAACTTTTTTTTAATCTTTGAGGTCAAAATAAATAAATTTTTTTTAAAAGATTTTTATTTATTTATTTGACAGAGAGAGATCACAAGTAGACGGAGAGGAAGGCAGAGAGAGAGAGAGAGGGAAGCAGGCTTCTTGCCGAGCAGAGAGCCCGATGTGGGACTCGATCCCAGGACCCTGAGATCATGACCTGAGCCGAAGGCAGCGGCTTAACCCACTGAGCCACCCAGGCGCCCCAAAATAAATAAATTTTTAAGAACAAATTAAATCAGCTGTATCTAAAGGGTCTGAAGGTGACAACAGAGTCAGAAGAAGATTATCATAGGGAAAAAGGCAGGAGCAGGGAGGTATAATGGAAAAAAGGGAGACAACGGGAAAAGGGAGAATTCAAAGGGGATAAAGACAAGGTTTCCATAGTTCTATTTTCTTTTACTTTCTGAACTTTTTTCAGAAATGCAATGTGACAGAATTTAACATCTGCTCATAAACTGCACGTTTTCCAACTTGATGATGATCACCACTGGGAGGTATTATAGTCTCTGGCTGCTGAAAATAATTTACTTACAAAAATAACAATCATGTTTGTTACTTATTTCTCACAGTTCCTCAGTCATCTGCAATGTCGTCAGTAGCATTTAAATGAATGAAAGAATAAAATGTTACACTCCCAGTGCTCAAAAGACCTCTCTGGTGTCATCCAGACATTCTTGCATCCCTCTAGAGATGGGTGGCTTATTTCCTCCGATGATACTCTATTCCATCTCAGCTAATAGAAAAAACGCTTCCTTTCTTGGGACTCAAATCCTTCTCCTTCATTTTCTACCAAATGGTCCTGTTGTTCCCCATTTGGACCATGCATAGCAAGTCTGTCATATCGGAAGATTCCCCCATATTTTTAGTTGTTAATGGCATCTACTGTGTCTCCAGGTTCCAGGCTCCCCTGGGTCCAATGGTTTCTTGTAGCTCACAGTGTTCAAGCTGTTCAACATCCAGTCATTTTCCTAGGAGACCCCTCCCCCGGTTTATGTCTATCTCAAAGTAGTCCAAGTTCACATTTGCTCTTCATCAGGCACACCATGATGTTGACTTGTATTGAGTTTACAGTCAGTTTAAAAGCCCTACTACTACTGCTGGTTCTCTTCAGTCTTTTAAGACTAAAGGCAGGACCCCCCAATAGTGCCTATTGAAATTTATCTTCTTAGATGAGGTCCATTATTCCCAAATGTCAAGGTCTTGTTTTTGTTTTTTTTTTGTTTTTGTTTTTTGTTTGTTTTGCCCTCCAGTATATTAGCTGCTCCTAAAAGTTTCATGACACCTACAAATTGAAAAGTGCACTTTTAAAGACTTTACCTACTTCACTGATCAAACTGTTCTGGATCCATGTCCTTTATTTATGGGCATTAGTTACAAGCACAATTCTGGTATCCCTCATCTTACATCTCCCAGTCCGCTTGCTGACACTTTCCTACGAGACTAGTAAATGCCACAAGAACTGTAGATAATATGCAAAGTACTATCCAAATGTTTAAAAATATTTAAATATTTGGGCGCCTGGGTGGCTCAGTGGGTTAAGCCGCTGCCTTTGGCTCGGGTCATAATCTCAGGGTCCTGGGATCGAGTCCCACATCAGGCTCTCTGCTCAGCAGGGAGCCTGCTTCCTCCTCTCTCTCTGCCTGCCTCTCTGCCTACTTGTGATCTCTCTGTCAAATAAATAAATAAAATCTTTAAAAAATATATTTAAATATTTAAAAATTAAGGAAAATCAACTTCTCTGAGATGACTTATTTTGAGTAAACATAAACTGGCTCCGACTTATCACTGATAACTTTTTCTAATTTTCACAAACCAGCCTTTTCATCTATGCTAAAGTAAGGCATGGAACAGATATAGAACTCAGTACCATGGAATCTTCACAATCTACTTCCTTCCTTTTTACACCTGGAACTCTGTATATTTCTTTCCCCAGTCCTGGGCACCTCTCTTGCCCTTCCGTCTTTTAAAAATTCTATAGAAAATCAGTGATTGCACTGCCTGGTTCTGGAGCCCACAAGATGAACTCATCCAGGCTAGAATCCATGAATTCTCAATTCCCTGTTATTAACTGAAGTTCATTCTCCCAATCTTAAGACAAAGATAAGCACTGTGGCCCCAAGGAGGCGGTCTATTCAGACCATCCCTCCTTATTATTCTTTCTTTCCCAGCCTAACTAAAATGGCTTTTACTGATGCCACTAGTTTTCACCAGGATCAGCTGATCTGAACCCTCAGCCCTCTGGGTGCGGTTCCCACACACGGCTGCTACTTTGTCATACTCTCATTGCGTCCATGTCCTTTGGTCCACAGTGGCTGCCTTCAGCTCGGGTCATGTTCTCTTTGTCTCTGAATTCTTGAGGAACCTCCCAGAGCATTCATAGCTCAATTGCAAATGATCTCAATAATGAAAGAAAGAAGAGACACTTTTAAATGTTCTTAAAAATATCTTTTCTTCCTTGTTGAGTTCATTTGCAAGTGATTGAAATACTTTTTTAAAAAATTGAGGTATAATTGACAAACAAGATTGTATTAGTTTCATGTGTGCAACATTGCAATTCAACATTTGTATACATTGTGAACTAATCACCACAGTGAGTCTTCTTACCACCTATCACAGTACAAAGTTAATACAATATTACTATTTCCCCAAGCTGTACTTTACATCCCCATGACTTATTTATTTTAAAACTGTATGTTTGTACCTTTTGACCCCTTTTCACCCATTTCACCCTCTCCCAAGCTCCTCCCCTCTGGCCAGCACTACTCTGTTCTTTCTATCTGTGAGTCTGGGTTTTGTTTTGTGTGTTTGTTTTGTTTCTTAGATTCTGCTTATAAGTGAAATCATGCAGTATTTGTCTTTCTCTGACTTATTTTACTTAGCACAGCATCTTAAAAGTCCATCCATACTTTTGCAAATGGCAAGATTTCACTCTTTTTTATGGCTGAAGAGTATTCCATTGCATATGTATACCACAACTTCTTGATCTATTCATATATCAATGGACACAGGTTGTTTCTATATCTGGACTACTACAAATAATATCTCAATGAACATGGGGGTATAAATGTCTTTTTTAAAAAATATTTATTTATTTTGGGGGGGGGCAGGCTAAATGGAAATAGTCTCCAGTAGGCTCCGTGCTCAACACAGACCCTGATGTGGAGCTCAATCTCATGACCCTGAGACCATGACCTGAGCTGAAACCAAAAGGGACACTCAACTGACTACATCACCCAGGCACCCCTATATCTTTTCAAATTAATGTTTTCATTTTCTTCAGAAAAATACACAGAAGTAGAATTCCTGGATCATATGGTAGTTCTAGTTTTAACTTTTTGAGGAAACTCCATGCTGTTTTCCATAACAGTTGTACCAACTGACATTCCCACCAAGAGTGTACAAGGGTTCCTTTTTCTTCATATCCTTGCCAGCACTTGTTATTTCTTGTCTTTTGATAATAGCCATTTTGACTAGTGTGAGGTGATCTCATTCTGATTTTGATTTGCATTTCCTTGATGATTAGTGATAATTCACATCTTTTCATGTGCCTATTGGCCATTTCTGTATCTTCTTTGGAAAAATGTTTATTCAGATCCTCTGCCCATTTTTTTAAGCAGACTGGTTTTTGTTGTTGAATTGCATGAGCTTTTTATGTATTTTGCATATTAATCCTTTATTGGATATATAATTTGCAAATATTTTCTCCCATCCAGTAGGTTGTTTTTTCATCTTGTTGATAGTTTCTTTTATTGTGCAGAAACTTTTTAGTTTCATGTAGTTGCTTTTGTTTTCCTTGCCTTTGGAGTCAGATCAAAAAAACATCACTAAGACAAATGTCAAGAAGCTTACCACCCACGTGTTCTTCTAGGATTTTTATGGTTTCAGGACTGTCATTCAAGTCTTTAATCCATTTTGAGTTAATTTTTTTGTGTATGGTATAAGATAGTAGTCAAGTTTCATTCTTTTGCATGCGGCTGTCCAGTCTTCCTAACACCATTTATTGAAGAAACTGTCCATTCCCCATTGCATATTCTGGCTTTCTTTGTCATAAATTAATTGACCATATATATGTGAGTTTAATTCTGGGCTCTCTGTTCTGTTCCACTGATCTGTGTGTCTGTTTTTATGCAAATACCATACTGTTTTGATTATTACAGCTTGTAGTACAGGGTAGTTTTATAGTATAGCATTATAATTTGAAGGTAGAAAGCAGGATACCTCCAGCTTTGTTCTTTTGAGTTACTTTTTGAGACCTCCCTAACATCTCTGAGCCCTTCTTCATGCTAAAATTGGATGTTATGGTATAGTAACTACTGCTTTTCCTGACCTCTCTGTAGCCTGCCTTGCTCAAGTCTAAGGACCCTCTTCCTAGGCTTCTTCAATTTTGTTCTGATGAACTCTAGGAATAGAATCACTTTCTTCTAGAATGCATTCTTGTCTAGCTCATCAATCTGGTTCTTCCTTATTGGACAGAATTCTATCCACCTCATCACTTCTTCTATATCTTAGAGATAACTTTTACAGCAAAGCATGTCAGTGTATTGTCTGGCATCTGTTTTTCAGATGAATGAGTCTGTCCACACAGGCCCAAATATTTGAAGTCTTCCAGTGTTACTCTGTCTTGCATTTCTCCCAGTCCATGTCCACGGTTTCACCAGGCACTAATAAAAACCATGATCTGGTTAAAATGAGGATTTAGAGGAAAGGTACAGATGGGAAACACAGGGATCCTGCAAAGATGTGCTCATGAGTTATGCATGGAAGATAGTAATTTTGCTTAATCACCTGTTTTCACATAGTCAGAGATCCCTTTGCTCTATATGAAATACTGTGACTAAGGAGAGGGAATAGGTTTATGTTGAAAAGAATCAGTTAGCCACTGAGAGGTATGGTTTAGTCTTGCACTGTCCAATCAAAATGTAACAGGAACCAGACATTTAAATTTTCTAGTAGCCACAATAACAAAGGCAGAAAGAGACAGGTGAAATTAATTTCAATGATATTTTATTTAACTCAATAGATCAAAATACTATCATTTCAGCGTGTAATTGATATGAGATTACTGTGTGATATTATACATTTTTATACTAATTCTTTGAAATCTGGTGTACCGTTCCCACACACTTCAATTCAGATGCTACATTTTCATCAGAAATACGTGACTTGTATTTAGATTTCATAAAACTTAGAGTTGAAAAAAGATTGTTAGATCCAAGTTGTTCCAAACATACTTTTGAATTTTTCTAATGGCTGGATCCGGTACTAGGTTTCAAATTTAAATTAGTTAAAATTAACGAAATTTTAACGAATGTAAAATTTCATTCCTTGATTTCGCCAGCCATCTTTCAAGTGCACAATAGTTACAAGTAGCTGGTGGGTCTCAAACTGGACAGCACAGCATAGAGATTTTAAGTGTGATAACACCTCTTTTAGCAAGAGTTTCTTAGACACAACAAGTGATAGTAATTTTTAAGCCAACATCTCATGATTTAGAAAACATAAATTGACAAAAAGTGATGGATTCAGCAATTCTTTTAAACAATTTCATTTTACTCATCACAGTAATGCCTGCACATTTTTTGCAGAAAAAAACAATACAAGTACCTCAAGAGAGTGCATTTGCTTTTATGAAAGAAGCACATACTCCTTAGTACACATGTGGATCTTAAAACCCACTGTACTAACTCACTCTAGCCACACCCCAGGAGACCTCATGCCACCAGCTAGAATCCACTGGCCAAAGGCTCCCCTGCACCCCGAAAATGGGCATTAACAATCTCTACAGGTTCAAATGCAAGAGAAAACTCCAACTTTTATCAACCTTTAGCATCCTCACAACAATTAGTTATCAAGTTAGCCAGCCAACAATCTAACACAGAACCAAGGCATTTTCATTGGAATGAGGGAGGGGGGATAAGAGAGAAATCTGGGAGCAGGGGCCACACAGGCTAACCAAGCCCGTCTGTAACAGACAAAGCCATGAGCGAGCACAGCAGTAACCCCATTAGCTGCTCACTTTCTCTCTGCTGCCTTGGGCAGACTGATAAACCCTGCACCCTTGCAATGCTCGTTATATTTTTATTTACGCATTCTGGAGATGCCACCACACCACATGTGGATCACCGTGTTGGGGAATGGCCCTCGGGACAGGGTGAGGACACGAAGAAGTACTCGTTTAACGCCTTGTCCTAAAGCCACTGCCTTTCTTCTCTGATTCCATCACAAGGTAGAAAGCAGAGGCAGCATAAGGGAAGTGAGATAAATAATACGGGAAACACCCTGGTATTTCACAGGAAGAAAATATGAATATTGATCAGAAAGCTGGGGGAATGTGGGGGGAGGGGATGATTTTAGTGTCTGGTCCTGGATATTGAAGGATGGTCATGGTGAATGATATTTTCAGAGAGGGCATGAAGTCCAGTATAAGAAGACACGTGGAAAAGCATGGGAGAGAACACTGAGAAACTCAACTCAGTTAAAATACTGTATGGCTGAAAGAGAGAACTAAGATTCAACAGGAAGGCTGAGGTCAGCCTTGGCTGCCAGGCTGGGAGTTAGGCTCCATGAAGAACACTGGGAGCCATAAAGGCCTTTGAACACAGGATGTAGACATATGTATGCATTTATGCAAATGTACAGGCTTATACTGATGAAATGATGATGATAATGACGATGAGGGCAACAACAAACATTTATTGAGCAATTATGTGTGCCAGGCCCTGTCGGCGATGCTTCACGAGCAATATCTCATTTAATCCCTCCAACAACCCCATGATGTAGAGAAGGGAAACACCAAGCTCTTCATTTTGGAACATGGTGAGACAAAAGAGAACAGACGACAGCAGTACCAAACAATAAATCCAATAACACAAGCCAAAGGGAGTTCTTACACATATATAAGAGTTCTAGAGCATTCGGTAGGTACAAAAAATAAAAGGTGACACACAGCAAGAGGCGGGAGAGATCGGTTATAAGTAACACAGCATGCACCTGTCGGGTTCACCTCCCTTAGAGTACCATGAAGATGGTCCCAAGAAAGTGAGGCGTGGCTATGAAGAGACAGCTGGTGGCCGGGGTGCTCCTCCCTAGACCCAACGTGCCTCAGCCTCCCTCCAGTCAGTCACTTCCCTTCATGGCTCCCACAGAACCCTCCTCACAAGGAAGAGGCTGGTTTAACATTATTCCTTCTCAGCATTTGCATCCTCTGGGAAAGGCTAAAATGCAGATTCCTGGGCCCCTTCCCAGACTGATCAGCTCTAAATCACTGGCGGTAGGTTTTAGAAATCTGTGTTTTTAATATACCACAGGGTTATCCCTCACTTACTAGGAACTGGGTACCCCTGGCTCATATACTGGCCAGGCCACTCCTACCTCAGAAGGGAAAAGCACAAAACAAAGGGGTTCCTCAAGGCTGGACAGCTGTTAACTACACAGAGAAGCAAGTCCTTTGCACTCTGTGGCGAACTCGTATTTCACATTTATGGTGCTACCTGAGGCCTGGGCCCCTGCTTCCTCACAGTTTCTTTTACCTTTCTCTATTCCGGCTCCACTCTTCAGAAGGTGCAATGCCAAACATGCCTGCTATTCATTCTTCCTCACCTTCTTCTCTCAGGTCTGGCCTATCGATACCCCAAGTAATTCCCACGCTACTAGAATGGGGAGAGCCACGTGTAGGCAGGTAGTTTTATTCCTGTCATGTTTCTGCAAAAGCTGCATTGGTGTGTATCTGCTTGTCCCCCTTCCAGCTAGGCTGTAGCTTGCTGAGGGATTCTATCCCCTGTACTACTTCCATGTTACGTGTTTACCAAGCACTCAGTGGAGAGTCCCAGGCGAGGAAGAGAAAGGCTTCTTATCAAATAGGAGAACGCAGTGTCTGTTTCTCACCACATACACGGAAGGCAAAGCTATGACAGCCCAGCCGACAATTTGCAACCAAGCCCAGGAGCAAGATGGACCTCACGTGTGTACAGGCTAAGAGGCCTCCTGCTAGCGGGGAACATGCCTCATCCTCCAATTAGAACACGAAGCCTCTGCCTTCGGCTCAGGTCATGATCCCGGGGTCCTGGGATTGAGCCCCGCATTGGGCTCTCTGCTCAGCAGGGAGCCTGCTTCCCCTACTGCCTCTGCCTGCCTCTCTGCCTACTTGTGATCTCTGTCAAATAAATAAATAAAATCTTAAAAAAAAAAAATACGTGCTCTACAGCTTTTCTCCCGATATAGCCACTGCTGCTCTATGCTCAGAGGGGAAGCTGGGGAAGGAAGCGGGAAGGGGAGTAGAAAGAGAAAGGAATCAAGGAGGAAAGTGGGTGTCCAACCCTGGATCAACCCCAGTCTACTCTTCTGGCCCCAAGGGCAGAGAGCTGGCCACTCTGGGGCATGTATGAGGCTCCTTAGCTGCCGTGGGCTATAGAAACCTCCAAGGAAAGACTCAAAACCCAGGCACTCTGGAGCTGAACCCCACCAAGGGCAAACCCTGAAAGTCATGTGTCTTCTCTAAGGCTCTAATTCTCATTTGTGACATTCATTCAAATATATGTGAAGCCACTCCTAGAGGTTTACAAGAGAGAAATGAAAATAGATATCCTCAAAGAAGATTTGTGCATCAATGCTCATAACAGCTTTATTCATCAGAGTCAATGACTCTAAATGGCCCACACATCCATCAACAGGGGAGTCTGATAACCTCTGGTACCTCCACACGATGCTCTGCTACTCAGTACTAAGAAGGAACAAACTACGGGTACACACAATAAGACATGAGAATCTATGTTCTACATCACTCACAGTTCTACATCTGTCAAAATACACCAAACTGTCCATTTACATGGGTGTGTTTTATTGCATTTAAATAACATCTCAGTGAAGTTTATTTACATCTGGCACTCCCCTGTGCCAGGTACTGTTCTAGGGGCTGACAAAACAAAGTCCCTGCCATCAATGAGCTTACTTTCTAAAGTGAAACAACAATTAATCCATGTGTAAAAATAGATACACTTCATTGTGATGAACCCCATAAACAAAATAAAGCAGGGTGAAGGGATAGAGAGAGATAGAGATGCTGTTTTTGATACAGGGTCAGAGAAGATCTCTCTGAAGAGACATCTGAACAGAGACTTTAATGAAGTGAAATAAAGAGAGAGAAGGAAGGAGAGAAGGAAAAGAAGGAGGGGGCGGGGAGGATGTCTGGGGAAGAGTATCCCAAGTACCTGAACAGGAAGTGCAAAGGTCCTGATGGTAAGCCAAGTGAGCAAGGTTGAGAGGGGAAGACTGAAGACCTGATCCTGTAGGGGCTTGGAAGACTGTGCCAGGAATTCAGAATAAAGTATCTTGGAGAATGAATGGAGGTTTTTGTTTGCTGTTGTTATTTTGTCTTCTTTTAGTGAGAAGGAAAATGATTTGATACGATCTGATTTATGTCTTAAAAGCATCAAGCTGGGGGGACCTGGGTAGCACAGTCGGTTGGGTGTCCGACTCATAGTTTTGGCTCACGTCATGATCTCAGGGTCTCAGGATAGAGCCCGCATCTGGCTCCATGCTCCATGGGGATCTGCCTGGGTTTCTCTCTCTCTCTCTCTCCCTCTGCCTCTCCCGACCTGACCACTCTCTCTGTCTGCCCCAGTCTCTGAAATAAAGAAATCTTTTAAAAAAAAATTAAATAAACAAACAAAAGCATTGAGCTGGTTGCTCTGCGTGGAAGAGACAGGAATGGATAAAGATGGAAGCGGAAGTTAAGAGGCCCTGCAGCACCAAGCAAGAGGGGACAGGGACCTGCACGAGGACAGGGACCTGGACGAGGATGTGGCGGTGGAGGCAGAAGAAGGTGGTCAGGGTAAATTTGGGGAGTAAAGATTTCCTAGGCTCTGCGGAAAAATGGAAAAGTACCTTGCAGGTTCTAAATACCTGAAAAAAACACCCTGAATACTCTAAGCACCCGAAATAATGCTTAGAATAAATAGTCTTAGAATATTCTCAGGAGGACGCCTGGGTGGCTCAGTCGTTAAGCATCTGCCTCAGCTCAGGTCATGATACCAGGGTCCTGGGATCGAGCCCTGCCCTGGGCTCCCTGCTCAGCGGGAAGCCTGCTTCTCCCTCTCCCACTCCCCCTGCTTAGGTCCCCCCTCTCGCTGTCTCTCTCTCTCTGTCAAATAAATAAATAAAATCTTTAAAAAAATATTCTAAGGAAAATAGAACTCTGTGCTTAGAATATTCTAAGGTCCTGAGAAGTGCTTAAAAAAGCACCGGGCTCGTAAGGAAGTAGTCAGCCCCGTGAGCTAGGACTATCATTCCTGTGTGGTAAGAGAACAGCCGTCCTCCCCTGGGAGAAGGAAGCGCTCCATTCTGTTTGGCCAAAGAGCTGTGAGTGGGACTCATCTCCACAAGTTTAATGACTGCTAAGGGGCTGGGGGGCTGTAACAGAAACAAAATTTACCAAAGTGTTAAAACAAGTCCTTTTCCCCCAACAATGCCATTGCCCTTATTTCAACAGTCACAGCAAGGAGACTAAGTAAAAATTCTCATGAATGTTTCTCTGGGGCAGGAATGAAGGACTTCAGCTCTGTCTGGGTCCTGGAATGAATCAAGTCAAGTCACCATGTTCCTGCAGGCTTTTTTCACAGGAGCACAACAAAGAGTTTTATTTGTGGAGACAGGACTGAATTTGACACATTTCAACCTTGTCTAAAGCCCTCTCTTTATGGGTCAGCTAGAGATGCTGTGAAATTTCAAGGGAGCCAAATAGAGGCAGAGAGAATATGCCAGAGGAGAAACCCTGGCATGTTTCCCTAGACGGAGCTCACAGGGGGGAGTGGTACCCCAACCACTGGGGTGGCCAGCACCAGGGCAATGGCTGTGTAACGCTCTCCCCCAGCACCTTCTGGGGGCCTGGTAGCTCAACCCATTGTGGTGAGTCTGGACAAGTCCACGAAGTTGACATTATTATCTGCATCGTACCAAGGAAGAAGGCAGAGCTCAGAGCAGATGTCTAAGTTGCCCGTGGTCCCTCAGCCAGGATCTGGACCCAATCTGACACCACCCTCTTTCCGTTACTTTCATCTGCTGGCATAAAAGGAAGTAATCAGAGGCTAAGAGTCCCCTGATGCTGTTGCTAAGGTAAATGGCAGTAAGTCTGTCTTTTGCCTCTGACACTTTCAAATAGGGCTTACTGGCTGCATTGGCATAAAAAGATCTTGGACACAGCCCTCTTTCTAGCGAAGTTTCCCATCTGGTCCAACACAAGTTTGCCATTCATGTGAAGCACTTCTCTGAAAGACCGAAAACATGACTTGGTTCAGTGGTGGGAGTGGGGGTGGGGAGAACACTGCATGTTTGTTTTAAAATGGTAATTAAAAGTTAGTGAAAATTATAAGTGAATTCTGCATTTTCTAGCATATTTATAAGATCATTGCTCATTTTGAAGAGCTATTATAAAATAACCTAAACGACAAGAATGCAGCACGTTCAGAAATCTAGATGGGTTAGGGAGAAATAGATTCTTCCCATCCCCTCTTCCTCTCAAAAAAACAAAACAAAACAAAACAAAATAAAAACGAGGGCACCTGGGTGGCTCAGTCGGTTAAGCATCTGCCTTTGGCTCAGGTCATGATCTTAGTGTCCTGAGATAACGCCCCACATTGGGTTCTCTGCTGAGCAGGGAGCCTGCTTCTCCTTCCCTCTCTGCCCCTCCCTCTTGCTGTCAAATAAATACATAGAATCTTTAAAAAAAAAAAAAAAAACCAGAAATAGAAACAGATGAGATTCACAGATTATTGGTATTTTTAATCATTTATTCACTTAAGTCCAGGTCCGACTGCATATTTAAATTTCAAAGATCACCAATTACCATATTTTAACCAAAAAAGTTCTCAGATTTGTTAGTAGTAAGCTCCCACAAAAGGTCCTAGTGCTTCTTATATAATGAATACAACAAATGACTCTTTACATAAACTTAAAACAACAGCTTTCATAAATTGTGACTTGGCTAAACTGTGACTTAGAACAATCTGTGATTCCAATTATTGTTTTTGAACTAACAGCTTCAGTTCTTTGACAACCTAAGCATGATGCTTACTGTAAGGGCCTGCCCCTCCCAGAGGAACGAGCTTGTGGACCCCGGAAGTAGGGGCGGGGCAGGCCCAGTGAAGACGTCCAATCGGTGGGGCGTGGGTATATCCACTGGGTGAATTAGGATTCAATTGGCTACCTGTGTAGGGGCGGGGATCAACCACCCCCATAAAGGCTGGTCTGCCAGGCTGGCGAAGAGAAGAAGGAGAGCTGTCAGAAGAAGATGGAAGAAGCAGCAGCAGAAGAGTCGGCAGGAGCAGCAGAGAGGAGTCGGCGGGAGAAGAAGAAGAGCTGTAACAGCTCTTGTAAGAGCTATAAGTGCTGCCGTTGGCCCCGCGCCACCGGTGGTCCCGAGCCGCCAGCGGTCCCGATGCCAGCGGTCTCAACGCCAGCAGTCCCGCGCCACCAGCGCCCCGACGCCTGAGGCCCTGAGATGCCTGCGGCACCAAGACGCCAGTGGCCCAGATGCCAGTGGCCCCACCCACACACTGCAACCCTCAGCAGCGGTGCCACGGGGAACAGCCTAGACGGCAGCAACCTCCCCGGGAACCCTGAGCCGCTGCCTCACCGGAGCTGTGTCATTCCGGGGAGCGGCTTCGTCAGGGAAGAGGCCTCCTCGATGAACGGCCCGCGGAAGCAGCATCGTCAGGGAAGAGGCTTCCTCCAGAACGGCCTCGCCAGAGCAGCCTTGTCAGAGTGGCGTCATGGGGAGCAGAATCTGTGTCATCGGTGTTGTCCTCTCTGTCATCATCGCTGTCGTCATCGCCTCTTCTTGGGAGCGGCCCTGCCTGGGGAGCGACCTCACCAGCAGTGGCCTTCTTGGCAGTAGCCTCTTCTTGGGAGCGGCTCCAACCGGGGAGCGGCCTCATCTGCGGAGCGGCCTTCTTGGGAGTGACCTTGTCGGAATCCTCATCGTCGTCTTTTCGTAAGAGACAGCCCTGACCGGTCAGTTTGATTTTTGATGCTTGGCGTGAAATAAAGCTTTGTTTGATTTTCGCTTTATATCAGTCTCGTTCCTTTGATCACAAACCCTAACACTTACCAATGTTAATGAATCCATAAGCCCATAAATTTAATATCATATATCCGGTTAGGCAGGCATAGCTTGCTTTCTGTGCTTCACTTTACTGCGCTTTGCAGATTTTGTGGGGTTTTGTTTTGTTTTTACAAATTGAAGGTCTGTGTCAATTCTATGTCAAACAAGTCGATCAATACCGCTTTCCCAACAGCATTGGCTCACTTTGTGTCTCGGTCACATTTTGGGAACCCTCACAATATTTCAAAGTTTGTCATTATTATTATATTTATTAACACGATCTGTGATCAATGCTTTTTGATGTTACTACTGTAATTGTTTGGCAACCACAAACCACACCCATATAAGACGGCAAACTTAATGTGTGTGTGTCCTAACTGTTCTGCTGATTGGCCCTTCCTCTACCTCTCCCTCTCTTTGGGCCTCCCTATTCTCTGCAACACAACAATATTGAAATTAGGACAACTAATAACTCTACAACGACCTCTAAGTGAAGGGAAGTCACATACCTCTCTCACTTTATATCAAAAACTAGATTTTGCTGAGTAAGGAAGGCATGTCGAAAGCCAAGACAGGCCGAAAGTTAGGCCTCTTTTGCCAGTTAGCCAACTTGTGAACACCAAGAAAAGTCCTTGAAGGAAATTAAAAGTGCTCCTCCAGTGAACTCAAAATTACAAGAAAGCAAAATGCTGCTGATGAAAGGAGAGTTTTAGTGGTCTGGATAGAAGATCAAGCCATTCCCTTCAGCCAAAACCTAATCCCTTAACTCTCTTCCATTCTGGGAAGGCTAAGAGAGGTGAGGACCACAGAAGAAAAGCTGGAAGCTGGAGGAGGCTGGTTCATGAGGTTTAGGGAAAGAAACCATCTCCATAACACCAACGTGCAAGGCGAGGCAGCAAGTGCTGATGTAGAAGCCACAACAAGTTATCCAGAAGAGCTCACTACAATAATGAGGATGGCTACCCTAACCCACAAAAAAAAAAACAGTCTTCTACTGGAAGAAGGTGCCATCTAGGACTCTCATAGTTAGACAGTCCTCGCTTCAAAGTTTCAAAGGACAGGCAGATTTTCTTACTAGTGGCTAATGTAGCTGTTGACCTGAAGTTGATGCCAATGTTCATTTACCATTCTGAAAAATCCCGGGACCCTTAAAAATTATGCAAAATCCACTCTACCTGTGCTCTGTACATGGAACAACAAAGCCTGGATGATAACACATCTGTTTACAGCATGGTTTACTGAATACTTTAAACCCAGAGTTGAGATCTACTGCTCAGAAACAAAAACTCCGTTCAAAACGTTCCTGCCTGTTGACAATGCTCCCGTTCCCACAAGAGCTCTGATGAGATGGACAATGAGATGAATGTCGTTTTCATGCCTGCTGACACAACATCCTCTCTGTAGCCTGGGATTAAGATGTAATTTCAAATTTCAAGTCTTGTTATTTAACAAATACATTTCAGAAGGGTATAGCTGCCATAGATAGTGATTGCTCTGATGGATCTGGGCAAAGTGAGTTGAAAACCTTCTGGAAAAGATTCACCATTCTATATCCCATTAGGAACATGAGTGACCCGTGGGAAGAGATCAAAATACCAACATTAACAGCAGTTTGGAAGTAGTTGATTCCAACCCTCGTGAGTGACTTAGAGGGTTCAAGACTTCAATGGAGGAAGTAACTGGAGATGAGGTGGAAATAGCAGCACACCTAGAATTAGAAGTGGAGCCTGAAGATGGGAGTGAATTGCTATAATCTCATGATAAATCTTGGGTGGATAAGGAGTTGCTTCCCATGGATGAGCAAAGAAGGTGATTTCTTCAGATGGAATCTACCCCTGGTGAAGATGCTGTGAAAATCACTGAAATGACAATGAAAGATTTAGAATATTCTATAAACTTAGATGATAAAGCAGCAGTGGGGGAAAAAAAAGCAGCAGTGGGTTTGGGAGGAGTGAATGCAGTTTTTTTTTTTAATATTGTATTTATTATTTGACAGAGAGAGAGAGAGAGATCACAAGTAGGCAGAGAGGCAGGCAGAGAAAGCAGGGGAAGCAGGCTCTCTGTTGAGCAGAGAGCCCGATGCAGGGCTTGATCCTAGGACCCTGGGATCATGACCTGAGCTGAAGGCAGAGGCTTTAACCCACTGAACCACCCAGGCACCCCCGAATGCAGTTTTGAAAGAAGTTCTACTACGGGTAAAATGCTATCAAATAGCATTTCAATATCAAATATCTGCATGCTACAGAGAAATCCTTCATGAAAGGAAGAGTCAATCAATCCTTCATGAAAGGAAATCCTTCATGAAAGGCAAATTTTATTGTCTAACTTTAAGAAATTGCCACAGCCACCCCAACGTTCAGTAACCACCTCCCGATCCATCTGTAGCCATCGACATCAAAGCAAGACCAGCTACCAGCAAAAAGATTATGACTTGCTGAAAGTTCAGAGGATGGTTCGCAATGTAAGCAAAAAGTATTTTTAATTAAGTTACATACATAGTTATTTTAGACATGACGCTAGTGAATACTTAACAGACTATAGAGTATATATATATATATACACACACACACACATACTTATATATATTTATATATATTATAAATAGTATAAATGGAATATAGTATAAATATAACTTTTATATGTACTGGAAAACCAAAAAAATCATTTGACTCATTTTATTGTAATATTCACCTTATGGTAATATTTGCTTTACAGTGGTGGACTGAAACAGAACCCATATTTCTAAGGTAAGCCTGTTATTCTTTCAAGTGAGTGAAATGAACTGATCTCTTCTTTTCCTTACACAAGACTGGGCAGTAATTTCACCTGATGTTTCCTTCTGCTTCTCACCATTGCCTATAAATAGTTCAGCTATGGCAATTCCAGATCCTTATGCCTTTTCTAGGTCCTTCATGTTCAGCTCTGCTGAGTTTCAGAATGCTTAGAAGGAGGCCCTAACATCCCACCAGTCTAGACAACTGGTCCTGGCTAATGGGAAAAAGAAGAAGATAGAATATTCTTATTTGGTCTCATTGGTCTAAATATTTGGCTTCCATGGGTCTCAACTCCACTACTAACTCATTACACAAACTCACTGCTAATAATGCCTACCATGTATTGGATGTTAACTGTGCCAGCCACTGTCAGAATAAACCATCTACCTATTGGCGGGGGGAAGAGGGTAGAAAACTTGAGTAGCCATAATATTAGGCTGCTCCTTGGGGCACCTGGGTGGCTCAGTCAGTTGGGCATCTGTCTTAGACTCAGATCATGATCCCCAGGATCTTGGGATCGCATCCCACATCAGGCTCCCTGCTCAGTGGGAGCCTACTTCCGCCTCTCCCACTGCCTGCTGCTCTGCCTACTTGTGTGCACACTCTCTCTCTCTTTCTGTCAAATAAATAAATAAAATCTTTAAAAAAAAATTAGGCTGCTTCTCAGTAGTCACTGGGCCAACTTCTTGTATGGTTATTCTGCATTACAAACTATGGTAAGGAGCTTTGTGTCTATTTTTTAAATCTCATTTAATCCTCAGAATAAAAATATGATGTGTATATGATCATTTCCATTTTACTGGGGAAAAAACCAACATTCAGAATAAGCATCTTAACCTCTTAACCTTTCTTTATATATAGTTTTACTTATTGTGATATGTTCCTTTAAAAAATATTATTTAAGAGAGAGATGGGGGGTGGGAGGACGTGCAGAGGGAGAGAGAGGAGAATCTCCAGCAGACTCCCTGACAAGCACTGAGCCCAATGGAGACCTCAATCCCACAACCTTGAGATCATGACTTGAACCTAAATCGACACTCAGACATTTAACTGACTGAGATGCCCCAATCTTGAGATGTTCTTAACTATCATTTGTCCCTTGCATCTGTGCCACTGCATTTGTCCACAAGGTGAGGTCCACAAAGTCCCGTTCAGATGTCTAAGCCTATCTCCCAAGTGGCAGCCGGTGACCACAGTGTCAAGTCCCCACGATTCTACCGCCTCCTACTTTTGGTTTTTCTGTCTTGTTTATAGCAGTCACAGTAGTAACTGAAATTTTGATAGCGCATGAAGAAGCATGTCAGAACACGTCACAGCTCTCCTTGTGATAATACTGTGAAGGAGGAAGGACAGTTATTCTGTTCTAAGAGATATAGGTTCTTGGGTTTAGCTGAGGTAATGGAGATTGCCAGAGGTCAGACATCTCGTAGAAGGCAGAAACGAGACTCGAACACAGGCCTTCTCCCTTCAAATTCCAGGCTCTTCCTGATAAACTGTGCTGCTTCACTTGGCTTCATCAAAGCTCATTAAATGCATGACTCAGAAATCTACACTTGTAGCCCTTATCTATTTCCCAGATGCAACTACAACGCAGCTCTCCCTGTGCAGGGCATCTTCCTCTGAACATCCTAGCTGAAGGTCTTCTTCTATTGTTTTCTTCACGATGTCTACAATAGGCTCCTGCACGAAGTTGACACGGAGTAACAAGTTTTGAATAAAAGAAAGATTTTAAAGAAATAAGGAGAAAAGGTACAATAATGGAGCAGAGCTATGTCGCGGGAACCGGGCGAGCGCAGGTATGGGGAGATAGCGAGCTCTCCTCCTCTGCTCCCAGATGAGTATTGTGGGTGTCAGTGCTGCCTCGACCAGGGGAACAGCGGTGGGAGTCAGCCATGTCCTCCAGGCAGCTCGCGTGATAAAGGGCCCGCATGGGGCCAGCTGCAGGGAGGGGGAGCGGCACCATCCTGAGAGGCCTAGACACTCTGGAGGCTCCAAAACTGGGGTAAAGCTTAGTTCTTAAGATTCCATGAGAACATACGCTGGAAGAGAAGCCTGAACATAAACACATTGCTTTCATTGTCCTGTGGTACCCACAGCAGTAGGAATGTTTACCAGCCATGTGACCCTGCTCGCGTGAAAGTTCTGGACAAAACACCTTAAATTTCCTGAATCTGTTTCCTCACCTATTCAATGGGCATAATAAAATATTCCTCAGAGACCAGGTAGGATGCTGCTAAGTGAGGCCCTGTAGGATGCTAAATAAATATTAGCTATTATTATAATCATGAGCTTTAGTCTTCTTGCCATGAAATGGTTGCAAGTTAGAAACCTTCATAATTGGATATTGGCAATGCAATCTTCCCTAATGCCATGTTTCATTTGGAAGATCTAAGGATGACAAGCCTGCCCAAAGCAGCTAATGACATGATCATGGCTGACAGCGTGTATGGGGAATGCTGCTGAGAGATGGTTCTGGCACAGATGGGTCAAGAAGTCCAACAACCTGACTTGTAAGTTGCTAAGGAACTTGGGGATCTGGGAAAGGGTATGCTTCCGGATAAACCTTCATAAACAATTCCCCAGAAGAAAGATCTCCTTATTTTATAGAATATGTGTGAGAGTTCGAGGGGAATCTACTCCCTACCCTTACTCCTGTACCACAATTTCCCCGCCATACACAGAAAGCTGATTGCATCAATTCCAGAGCAGTTTGCGAAGTAGATGAAAGGTCTGGCATTCTTGAATAATAAGAAGTCAAGGGCTGCACTATGAAGTGATACTTGACACTTAGCAGGTTTTTCTTTTTTGTAAAGATGCTTTCATTTATAGGATTTGAAAAGACTCTTCATATTTCCCCATGGGTAGGTTCAGGGCTTTATATGTGGCATTCGTCAAAATGTTTGCACTTAATGTGTGCAGTTTGCAGAAAGAAAAGCAAATAGGAGGCAATACTACAGCAGAAGGAGAGAATTAGAACTGAGCTGATAGGAACGCTAACAAATGGGCATCCTTTGCACGTGCTCACTCGGCAGGTGCTGCAGAGGCTGAATTTAACAGCTGCAAGGTCAAATGCATCTCTAAGGCACTCTCCTTAATGACACCTGTATCTGAGAAAACCGGATGTTAAATATTTATCTTAGGTAATGACAATAAGCACTCATTAAATTTTACATTAACCGATTCCTTTTGTTATAGAAATCAAACCATTTACTAGAGTCATCAAAGTGACCCACAAGGTCATATCAACCATGCCTTTGACTCTGAAAAGCCTTCAGATGAATGGACAGCCAATCTCCTTCTCAAGGACCTTTAAAAGGGTGGGGGGGGTAGTTACAGTTTTCCATTTGCCAAGGCTAGAGCTAGGAAATTATTTATTTTATAGAAGCTAAATCTCCCCTACTGGGAAAGCAATCTCCTCCACATAGACATAAGAATGGGCTGTGTTAGTCTTATAGAGGATGCCTTCTTCTGAGGTGCATGCTCTGGTCCTGTCAGAAAAAAACAGGAGATCGCCACTGGACCATTCATAAGTGGGGCGAAATTGCTCTATGAGGGTTTTGCACAGAATCACAGCAACACAGAACTTTAGAGCTAAGAAGAACCTTCACGTTATGTGGATCCAATCCCTGATTTTAAAGAGTGGGTAATCCCCTCAGCCTGACCCATCCTAACACAGGGACAGTCTTGGGCAAACCAATGCGGTTCATTGTCTTATCCCCCAATCAGTTTCAATCTATCAGCACATCTACTTAGCTCAACCTCGTAAATGTGCTTCGAATCTGATGTCTTCTCTCCAACCCCCACTGCCACCACCTGGTTCAAGCTATTTTCTAGCTTCGCCTATCAATAACTCCCTAATAATGTTTCCCTACTTTCATACCTGTCCCCCTAAAATCTCTTCTGTACACACCATCAAGAATAATCTCTTCAGGGGTGCCTGGGTGGCTCAGTAGATTAAGCCTCTGCCTTCAGCTCGGATCATGATCTCAGGATCCTGGGATTGAGCCCCACATCGGGCTCTCTGCTCAGCAGAGAGCCTGCTTCTGTCTCTCTCTGCCTGCCTCTCTGCCTACTTGTGATCTCTCTGTCAATTAAATAAAATTAAAAAAAAAAGAATAATCTCTTCAATAAAGGAATCAAATCACACTGATATCATCCTTAAAATATTTCAGTGGCTTCCTTTGGCAAATGGAATAACATAGATATATTTTACCAAGACAAAAACCAGACTTGGCTCCTCATTGCTATTTCCCCACAGCCAACTTAGGCTGTTCTCACTGAAAAATCCAAACGAAATAAAAAATACATTCACATACCTTAGGGGAGTAACGAAGATGAAACAACAATGGATTTGCTGCTCTAAATCTTTCTACTTGATATAACAAATATTGGAAGAGGACGTTGTATGGTAGGTTCTCCATTTTGGGGAGGCACTTTCAAAATAAGAGCTCTTGTTAGGTCTAGGGAAGATTTCAAAGCTTATAGCAAATATAATATCCTAAAAGAATAGCAAACAGGTCCACAAATTCATTATACATTAGGTGAGACTTCTGTAATTGCTTATACATATTTTCTAGAAATGGTCCAGTTACAGCTTTCACAGTGACTCTCTAAATCACCACCAGAAGTGAGAATAGGCTTCTGCTTCAAAAGCTAATTGTAGCAGCTAACTTTGAACTCAGTGAGAGTAATCAAATACTTTGACACTAAAGGTGTCAAAAGTGCACTATTAGCTTAAAGAATATTAGATCCAAAGTAACTGACGCACAGAAAAACACAGTACCCCTACCTTTTTAAAGCCACACACACACACTGGTAAGAAGCAGAGCCAGACCTAACCCCCAAAGCTCCAAAGTTTTTATGCCCTGACTTCCCTCTGCTTCAGTCTAATTAAGCCTACAAGGGGAGGATCCAAAGTGTGGTGCCCGCCCATGAGAATCTAGACCAACATTTATCAAAGTAGGAAGGGGAAGAAGAAAGCACTGACTATACCGAAACAACTGATCCTGTCTATCACGGAAGGCTTCAACCCTAAAGTGACTTAATGAGAGTAAAGGAAATCGTGATAAAATTAACAACACATGAAAGAAACTGTTAGGAGGAAAAAACAAGCCACAGGTTGGGACAGAACATTTGTAAAACACGTATCTGGTAAAAAAAAAAAAAAAAAAAAAAAAAAAAGACTTGTGTCCAAAATATGAAAAGAACTCTTAAAACTCAACAATAAAAAAACAACGCTGTTAAAAATGGATGAAAGATCTGAATAGTCATCTCAGGAAGGTATACAGGCGGCAAAAAGCATATAAAAAGATGCTTGACATCATTTGTCACCAAAAGTTGCAAAATAAACAATAATAAGACATCACCACACACTTGTTAGGATGGCTAAGTCCAGAAAGTGGACACACCAAATGCTGGCAAGGATGCCAAGCCACAAGAACTCTCCTTCATCACTGCTGGGAATGCAAACTGGTACGGCCACTTTGAAAGACAGTTTGGCAGCTTCTTACAAAGTAAACATGGTCTTACTATACAATCCAGTATTCACACTCTTGGATGTTTACCCAATTGAGTTGAAACTTTGTCTCCACAAACACGTGCACATGAGTATTACTTAGAGCTACGTTAGTCATTATTGCCCAACTGGAAGCAACCAAGATGTCCTTTAGTAGGAGAATGGACAAACTGTGACACATCCACTCAATGGAATATTATTCACTGACAAGAGAAACAAGCTACCAAGTTACAAAAAGATATGGAAGAATTGTGAGTGCATACTGCCATTCGAGAGAAGCCAGTATGAGAACACGATCTACTGTGCGCTTCTAACTACATAACCTTCTGGAAAAGGCAAAACTATAGACACAGTGAGAAGATCACCGATTATCAGGGGGTCCAGAGGGAGGAGATGAGGGATGAAGCACAGGGCATGTTTAGAGTGGTGAGCCTATTCTGTATGGTACGATAATGCTGGCTATAGGACCCTATGAGTCTGTCAAAACCCGCTGAAATTCACACCACCAAAAGAGAACCTTGGTATACACATGTTAAAAAAATCATTTAGGAGATCAGAGATTGACAACAGTGACAAGAGAATCTGATTGTATTACAAACATATGAAATGACCTCACTGAAGAAAGTGAGGAAAAGATGTTAAGTGACATAACTTGGAAATGAATGAAGTCTGTCAGACTAAAAGCAGAATGAACTGCACATAGCACCTGTGCTCCAGTTCATTAAGTGGTTTCTCCACACTAAGCTGATTCATTCACTTCAGGTATGGGTCAACAATTCTGATTCTGCCATATACGACTGGACTGAGGACTGAAGACGTACCCCGGAACTGAGCCATTAAGTCAATGGATGGTGGGTGATGGAGGCGGGTTTTGCACAGTGGGAGTGATGTGTACAGATAAGCAAGGGGAGAGCCTAGGAAGATCCAAGTGGTAATGCATTTGTAGACACCAATAAGCACTTATGTTTAACTTAACATAAATATAAATTATTAGATTTATATTATTAGATTTATTATATAGATATAATATATATAATATAATATAGATATATTATTAGATTTAAATACTAACACAAACATAGATTATTATATACGGAATATAGGCATATGTACATTTAAAGGTTAGTAAACACGCATTTTTTTTTTTTTTTTTTTGCTCTGTCCGTCTGTATAAAGGACCTGAAGTGAGCAAAATGCCAGTAGCAACAAGCAAACCAGCACCTAGAACTTGGGTTTCTTATACCAATAAATGGCGGATTCTAGGACTTACGAGATGAGTTTGGAGCACCTGCTAGTGCCAGGAAATATGGGGGTACGAGGAAAAGAAATGATAGAGCCATGTCAAATGGATACAGGAGCCAACCGAAAGAGCTCCCAGTGGCCAAAGCTGGAACTATATGAGCAAGAAAATAAAGTGATATTAGATTGTAATTCAAAGTATAAAATGAATATCCAGGATTCCATACCATATTAAATAAATGACTAAATAAATTAATAACTGGGGAGAAAAGACAAATCTCTCATGCAGAAGACTGCCAAATAATTTATATAGCTATTCTATCCTCAAGGAGGTAGGATGTAACCCCCCACATACAGTGTAGGCTGTGTGTACTAGCTTCCCTTCAAAGAGAATGGTGTGGAAAGGGGGGTAGAAAACAAGCTTACTGTGGAAAGAAGCTGACAAACACTCCATCAGCCAGGTAATCAAGGTCAGCACCAAGAGTCATAAATCACATTGGTAGTATGTACCCTTGATATAATGTGATGAAAATGGTACTTCGTCTCTGGAATTTCTCTCCCCAAAACCCAGAACCCCAGCCTCATCATGAGAAAAACTTCAACTGAATTCTAATAGAGCATTCTACAGCACACCTGACAAGTACTCCTCAAAATTGTCAAGGTCATCAAACACAAAGTAAGTCTGAGAAACTGTCACAGCCTAGAGGAGCCAAAGGAGACATGACAACCCAATTTAACATGGTATTCTAGACGGAACCCTGGCACAGAGAAAGGACATTAGTTTAAACCCAAGACAGTTTGAATAAACTATGGAAATTAGTTAATAATAATGTGTCAATACAGTTCATTAATTGTAACACATGGACCAGACTACTTAAAATGGGAATAAGAGGGAAAGCTGTGATGGGGAGAGAAGTTGTAAGGGAAGCCTGTACTATCTGCTCAATTTGTTTTGTAATTCTAAAACTCTTCTAAAAAATAAAGCTTATGATAAAAAAAAAATCAACAACACTAATTTGTGTTCTAATGCATTATTTTTTAGCACCTTTACAAATAAAGCAACAAGATTTTGTTGGCTGCCTCAAGCTCCTTCTGGTGTCCTATAAAGAGAAGGTCACGGGAGAACTTTGCTCACCAGTTTTTCTGATGTCAACAGGATTTCTAATTACAGCAAGATACCACCCCAAACAGGGCATTATGAAGAATTTTGGACTGTTAAAGCAGGTAGAGATTATAAGTTGATTTTTTTTTTAAGATTTTATTTATTTATTTGACAGAGAGAGAGATCACAAGTGGGGGGGAGGGGAGCAGACTCCCTGCTGAGCAGAGAGCTCGATGAGAGGCTCGATCCCAGGACCCTGGGATCATGACCTGAGCCAAAGGCAGAAGCTTAACTCACTGAGCCACCCAGGAGCCCCTGTAAGTTGATTCTTATATGTGGATATAGATATCTGAAATATTTTCCTGGTTACAGCTGTTTAAATTACCAGGTAAAGCCAAGTACAAACCACCGTACTCCCCTGCAAATGGTCTGGGGCTCTTGGTCCTACCGGCCATGGGTTACTGCCATACTTTTGATGCCAATTTCATATGGAGATTCAAGTAAATAATTAGAAGACGATATTGCCGCTTTGTTTCAATAGCACTGCTTTGAAACCACCGAAGTCAATATACATGAACAACAGAATATCATAGTGCTGTCTGTAGAGAAATTGTAATCTCCCTTTTTAAAAAAGATTTTACTTATTTATTTGGAGGGGGGTAGGGACAGAGGTGAGGGAGAGAGAGAATCTGGAGCATGGAGCCCAACATGGGGCTTGATCCCAAGACCCCGAGATCATGATCTGAGCCAAAATCTAGAGTTGACATTCAACCAACTGAGCCACATAGATGCCCCTAATCTCCCTTTTTGCAGTACATTTTTATGATCAATTCCCCATCAGCAATGTTTCTCTCACCCCAACATGCTCAAACACACACGTACACACACAATCAGTTTTTTATCTCTCTCATATTCCAAGAATTACCTGTCACCTTTATCTTAAACAGAAAGGTCAACATCATTCAGAAGTTGGTATAATATTATTTTAGAAATAGAAAAAAAGTAATGGTTTACTATCATGACACACCCATTCAATGGAATGCTATATAGCCTTTTTAAAACAAATACACTGACATGGAAAAATATCTAAGTTTTAAAAAATTGCAAAGTATCACATAATTTGATTTTTATTAAGAAATGTCATACGTGGGGTGTCTGGGTGGCTCAGTGGGTTAAGCCTCTGCCTTCAGCTCGGGTCATGATCCCAGGATCCTAGGATCGAGCCCCGCATCAGGCTCCCTGCTTGGCGGGGAGCCTGCTTCCCCACACCACCCCCTCCCCCTGTCTCTCTGCCTACTTGTGATCTCTGTCAAATAAATAAATAAAATCTTAAAAAAAAAAAAGAAAGAAATGTCATACGTTAACATATTCAGAGGAAACTCTGGAGAAATGCACTCTAAATTGCTCTAGAGAGGTGTCCTGTGATAAAGGATTTTGTACTCTCATGTATGGATTTCTGTAACATTTAAACTTTTATAAACAGCAGATTAATTTTGTAATTTGGACATTTTTTGATACTAAAAAATTTTTGTGTATCTCCTCTTGACTATCATGTGGCCGGATGTAATGAGGTGCTGGCAGTTCAGGGCTGAGCTGTGTCCCCTCTCCTTTAGAGGGCTGCCAGGACCCAGGCTGGGCCCATGCATGACAGAGAATGCATCTGAGACTGTCTCCATAGCCCCACGGGTGAACTTAGGTTACACATTACCTTCTCCTGTGCTCAATCCGTACCTAACACTGTGTCATGAAAACACACTTTTCCAAGAACCATAGATAGGCCTTTCAAGCTGTGAAGAACCTTCGAGGCACCTCACTCAACTGTCTCGTCATAGAAATGCTGGACTAAATCCTCCCTAGCAGTTATGTAGAGCCTGGTTAGACACAGCGAACACACTACCTCATGACAACCATTATATTCCTCAGAGTTTTTGGATATATCCAAAAGAAATTCTAAATGCTGCTTCAAATTATAGAATAGCTATTCAATGATATCCCAAACAGCCATTCTAATGCTGTGCCTAGGACCGTGCACGACATATGGCGGCTACTCAATTAATCTTCATTGAGTGTGTGAATTGATTGCTCTGAGTAGGGAGGTGACAAGTCTGCTCTATTCTTCTTTTACCTGAGTTTGTGTCCCCTATTTTGGCCATGACATCACACAGTTACTTCATACTGAACTCGTAAAAAAGCAATGGACTCAAAACCGAGAAACATGAATCCTTTTTCTGGTTGTGCTGTTTATTAGTGGTGCAAATTTGGGAAAATCATTTCACAACTTTGAACTCCTCTTTCCTACCAGCAAAATGTGGGGGGAAATAGGATGGTAGATTGCAGCAATAAAATTCTGAAAATAAGCAAGGGCAGCAAGACTTCTGCCATCCCTTGAGTATTCGTGCCTAAACCCAGGGCTTTCCAATTTTATTTATTATATAGGACTCTTATGTTTTGGTCTCCTACTTTATATATTAAGCCACACTTCCTTCCTCCCCACCACTTCAGCTTTCTAGTGGCTGGAGATTTAATAAAGCAATTGAAAGCAGAATGAACTAAAAGTAGATATTTTTTGTCCAACAGAAGCAATCTTTAAAATGTTTATATTGTTATATTCATGAAGAGTTTTCTTCACCCAGAGGTGCCTGGTAGCTCACCCGGTTAAGCATCTGACTCTTGATTTTGGCTCCGATACTGATCTCAGGGTCCTGGGATTATACCAGTACTGCTCTGCACTCAGCAGGGATCCCGCTGGAGATTCCCCGCCCCCACCACCCCCACCCTGTGCTCGCTCTCTCTCTCTCAAATAAATAAATCTTTTTAAAAAAGTGTTTTTTCACTTAAAACCACTCTTTAAAGCTGGAGTGGAATAGAAATATTTAAGAAATGTTTTGAAGGCAGTAGTCTTAAGAACCACCCAGAAAAAACACTCTGCCTGAGAAAGTAAACACTTTTTTTTTTTTTCCTATATGAACTGGCTGATTCCAGAACTACTTTTGGGGGAAAAAAAGGTATTTTGTCTGCTAAGAACTAATATATAACACACACAAATGAGCTGAAAGCTTTATTGGGAAACACTGGCCTGTGTGGATACAGCTATGGGGGGGGTCTATTTTCCTAATTTTATCCTTAAGTCAAGTAGTTAATACAGGGGACTTCATCAAGATCAAAAACTTCTGCACAGCAAAGGAAACAGTCAACAAAACAAAGAGGCAACCCACGGAATGGGAGAAGATATTTGCAAATGACAGTACAGACAAAAGGTTGATATCCAGGATCTATAAAGAACTTCTCAAACTCAACACACACAAAACAGATAATCATGTCAAGAAATGGGCAGAAGACATGAACAGACACTTCTCCAATGAAGACATACAAATGGCTATCAGACACATGAAAAAATGTTCATCATCACTAGCCATCAAGGTGATTCGAATCAAAAGCACATTGAGATACCACCTTTACACCAGTTAGAATGGCCAAAATTAGCAAAACAGGAAACAACGTGTGTTGGAGAGGATGTGGAGAAAGGGGAACCCTCTTACACTGCTGGTGGGAATGCAAGTTGGTGCAGCCACTTTGGAGAACAGTGTGGAGATTCCTCAAGAAATTAAAAATAGAGCTTCCCTATGATCCTGCAATTGCACTACTGGGTATTTACCCCAAAGATACAGATGTAGTGAAAAGAAGGGCCATCTGTACCCCAATGTTTATAGCAGCAATGGCCGCAGTTGCCAAACTATGGAAAAAAACAAGATGCCCTTCAACGGACGAATGGATAAGGAAGATGTGGTCCATATACACTATGGAGTATTATGCCTCCATCAGAAAGGATGAATACCCAACTTTTGTAGCAACATGGATGGGACTGGGAGAGATTATGCTGAGTGAAATAAGTCAAGCAGAGAGAGTCAATTATCATATGGTTTCACTTATTTGTGGAGCATAACAAATACCATGGAGGACATGGGGAGATGGAGAGGAGAAGGGAGTTGAGGGAAATTGGAAGGGACATGAACCATGAGAGACTATGGACTCTGAAAAACAATCTAAGGGTTTTGAAGGGGCGGGGAGTGGGAGGTTGGGGGAACAAGGTGGTGGGCATTAGGGAGGGCACGTATTGCATGGAGCACTGGGTGTGGTACAAAAACAATGAATACTGTTACACTGAAAAGAAATTTTATATATATATAAATATATATATATATATATATAAATATATATATATATATATATATATATATATATATATATATATATGGGAATGTTTTCTGGGAATAAATGACTTTTCGTTACCCAAGTCAATATTACCAAAACACATTTGTTCAACCTTTGGGTAGGTTATGGTCCCAGGTACAACTGTTTTGTGAAGCCAACAGAGGAGTTTTCTTTTTCAATGTGGGGTCACATGATGGACCGGAGCCTCACCTTCAGGGAGAGCAAAGAGTTTGATTCTCTGGCTCACAGACACGTAACTTCTTATTACTCTGCGGTAATACTGCTTTGCAAACAACAAAAACAAAAATTGCAGCTAGTGAATGCAGAGTTTTGAATTTAAGCTTGCAACAGCAGTTCAGGGTTTCTCCTCTGGCAGAGAATTTTCTGAATTTTTTAAAATAAGTTTGCCAGGAGCGCCTGGGTGGCTCAGGGGGTTAAGTCTCTGCCTTCTGCTCAGATCATGATCCCAGGGTCCTGGGATGGAGCCCCGCATTGGGCTCTCTGCTCAGCCCCTCTCTCTCTGCCTGCCTCTCTGCCTACTTGTGATCTCTCTGTCAAATAAATAAATAAAAATCTTTAAAAAAGAAAAAATAAATAAATAAAATAAGATTGCCAGAAGCTGCCCTATTTGGAGACCCTAACCTTTCCCCATTCTATTAATAATTTCTCCAAAGCCAGAGAGATCAAGAATTCCTACTACAGGGGTCCCTGGGTAGCTCAGTTGGTTGAGCATCCGACTCTTAATTTCAGCTCAAATTGTGATCGCAGGGTCATAGGATCGAGCCCTGCATCAAGGGGTCTGCTTCTCTCCCTCCACCCCTCTCTTTGTGCTTGCTCTCATTCTCTCTCTCTAATAAATAAATAAATCTTGGGGTGCCTGGTGGGCACTCAGTCGTTAAGGAGCTGCCTTCAGCTCAGATCATGGTCCCAGAGTCCTGGGATCAACCCCGGGTTGGGCTCCCTGCTCCATGGGGAGCCTTCTTCTCTCTCTCCCACTCCCCTTTCTTGTGTTCCCACTCTTGCTGTGTCTCCCTCTCTTTCTGTCAAATAAATAAATAAAATCTTTAAAATAAAAAAAGAAACTTTACTTCTTCTTCAAGAAAAAATAAATAAATCTTTAAAAAAAAAAAAGAATTACTACTACAGAGGAAAAATGCAAATACCCAAGACATCTTCCTGGATCACTAAATAATCAAGCTCTCTGGAACTGGGCTAGATAATCAGAGACCGAAGCAAAAGCGTACTTCCATTCCTGGAATGGATCACTTCCCACTTTATTCTTAACTTACTTCATCTGAAAAATGGAATCAAAACAGTGGGGACTGAGTATAATAATGCATGGCAAATTATTTCAAAAATATCAAGATGTGTAGATAGGAAATAATACTAAAGGAGAAGAAATATTTTTCCACGGATAGGAACAATCTCTTTCTCTGAGACAGTGAAAAATAGGCAAGCCTGATCACAAACCACTCTGAAGATGGAAAGGGCTGGAAATTCAAAAGATTCAAAACATGGTGAAGTGAGAGCATCTGGAAAGTCAAATGAGGGGTTGAGGAAAGCACAAAATAGTGACAAAACACCCAAAATAAATGTTCTTGTATGATTCAGCAGGAGGTTCCACAAAGGAGACAGTACAAAGAGAAACACAAGGGGGGCAGGGTTTGTTAGACTGTAAAAGAGAAAATGAATAAGAGATAAAGGTTTTTATTTTGCATTTGACAGCAAAGGGCAGGTTAGGGAAACTGGGACCTTGGGCTGGGGGAGCAAAGAGCCACCCCCATGCTTTTAAGGAACTCATAACTTTCAGAGGGCCTGTGGGAACAGATTCTCTTTACTTACACCATGACGATGCTGCAAAATATCAAAAACAGCTCTATATATTAGCTGGTGGCTGCTCTTTGGTGGTGAGAAGATTAAAAAAATCATGCTCCCTCATTCCAATTTCCCATTTCAATTATCAAAAAGAGCTTTGCTGTGGATGTTCATTTCTGTCTCAGTTTACTGGAGCAATTAAAAACAACCCACTCTGTTCAAAGCCTTATATTTACTTCTCCCCCTTTAGGATCCCATGAGATGAGGGACTGTAGCTAGATAAATTGTCCCAGATGGCATTTTGTCCTCCTATAATATTACCTATGAGGAGGGACCTAGGGGACAAAGTTTGAACAGAACTTCTGAGCCGTGAGTTAATATCAACAAGAAATGCCCATTTCCTTTCTATTTTGAGGTTAAGTCTCAGAATATGGCCATGAAATTTACAGTTGCTATTGCAAGGTGAACCAGAAATCTGAGGCATAAACTCAGGTACCTGGAGCAAATGTTAAAAAAATAAATAAATAAAAATCATGCAGTTCTGAAGAGAGACATCTTTGTTTCTGACTTTGAATTCTGGCAAAGGAAGTTTCTGAAAGAGGAAACTGATACAAATTGGCTTTAACTACAGTCAACAAGATTGCTGGTGATACGGTGTGCATGAAACTGGAGACCTGCTTCCCTTGAAAATGATTTGTTAAACTACTGCACATTATGGAATTTCCACCTGTGAATACGTTTTCAATCTTTAGTCAGTGGCTATCAACTCCTCAAACAGATACGTAAAGGCAAATTGCCATGGAGGGCTGAGATCTCAGCATTAAGATATGAACACTAAACCCCAATTAAGCTGAGAAGAACGAACACGCCTCAACTCTAAAATAGACAGAAGAATTTCCTTTATGAGTGCAATGTTCATTACCTTGTATTTTCCCCCCAATTCAGAAAAACTGAGTTTTGAGGCCATGCAACAAATTGTTAGTTTTCTAAACCTCAAACTGGAGAAACTTGCAGCCAGAGGGGCCAGGAATCAGCGAAAGCTCCCTGCAGGACCACTGAGGTGGCATATGCCGCCCTTCCTAAATGCTGAAGTAATCCACTCCTGGCAGCTGTGGGGGCAGAACCTCCTGCTCCACTGGAAAGCAAGGATCCTGCCCATCCATTCCCAAGCTGATTCTCTGACTTCCCTTGCTGAATCATTTATTTATCATGCTAAGGAGGGACGGTGCACCTGGACTGGCCAGGTGATTCATTAGACCTAAATTCTGCTTCCAGCCCTGCCACTAATTTACTGTGTGGCTCTGGGTAGGTCATCCTGGGACCTCAGTCTCCTCCTCTGAAGAAGCATGACTCGGGTCTAGAAATGACTTACAATCTCTTCGTGCTCAAGATCTTTTTTTTTTTTAAGATTATATTTAAATTCTTGTTAGTTAACATACAGTGTAACATTAGTTTCAGGTGTATAATATAGTGATCCAACACTTCGTACATCACCCAATGCTCATCACAAGTGTCCTCCTTCATCCCCATCATCTACTTCACCCATCCCACCATCCACCTCTTCCCTGGTAACCATTAGTTTATTCTCTATAGTTAAGAGCTCTAGGGGTGCCTGGGTGGTTCAACTGGTTAAGCACCTGACTCTTGGTTTCAACTCAGGTTGTGATCCCAGGGTCTTGAGATCAAACCCCTTGTTGGGCTCTGGGCACAGCACAGAGTCTGCTTAGAATGGTTTCTCCCTCTCTCCCTCTGCCCTTCCTCACTGCTCTCCCCCCACCACTGTCTCCCAGCGCTCTTGCTCTCACTTTCTCTCTCAAATAAATAAATAAATAAATATTTTTTTAAAAAAGAGAGCTCTAATGTCTTTTTATTTTTTAAAATTCTTTTTGGATAGAAAGCAGTGACTAGTAAGAGTTTCTGCCCTCCTACAAACTCTGGGTACCCCATTGAGGAAGTAAACTTCATGACTGCAGTCCTTTCTGCATGCTTGGGCTTCTAATATCAGCCTTTTCAATGGGGGTTCCACAAAAAAAGTAAGCTTTAATGACCTATGACACCCCCTCCCCGTGATAAATGAATTCCCTCCTATGCATCTAGATTGGTACTGGTTACATACAACCCTTAAAATTGAGCAAACAGCCACTCAGATCACTTTCCGGGTTGTGCAGTTTAGATGAGGAACCCCAGTTGAGAGAGGCTGTAAGGTATCACCTCAGAACTATTAGAGAATGATAACACTAAAAGGGCTGAATAGATCATGCTTTTCCAGTGGTTTTCAAGGTGTGGTCCCCAGACCAGGAGCAGCATCTAGAAACCTATTTGAATGCCAAGTCTCACTCCCCCTGGTCCCCTGAATCAGAAAGTCTGAGGATGGGGCTCAGCATCTAGTTCAAAACCCACTCAGGTGATATTAACACATCCTAAGATTTGCAAACCACTGTTCTAGTCCTTATACCTTCATTTTCAGTAGAGGACTACAGGAGCACGGAAAAGTCTCTTACCTAAGCTCATACCCCCAGCGCCTTGATAGGAACTCAGGTGTCATGGACTGAAGTATTTCCTCCCTTCAAATTCATATGCTGAAGCCCAAACCCCCAGTGTGACTGTATTTGGAGACAGGGCCTTAAAGAGATCATTAAGTTTAAGGTCATAAGGGTAAGGCCCTAATCCAACAGGACTACCGTCCTTATAAGAAGAGGAAGAAGTACCAGGAATGTGTGCACAGGAAGGGAAGGTCACGTGAGGACACAGCAAGAAGAGGGCCATCTGCAAGCCAGGGAGAGAGGCCTCACAGGAACCAAACCTGTCAACACCCTGATCTTGGACTTCTGGCTTCCAGAACTGGAAAAATAAATGGTTGCTATTTAAGCCACCCAATACATCACATCTTCTGATTCTCCGGATGGGAATATTTTAATTTAATTAAGTGATTTTGGAATTCTGAAACAAGCCTCCAACCCTTAAAGAGAGAATGGAATCTCGAGGATGGCCGTTCTGTCAGCTCAAGCCCCAGGCTATGTATGTGCACCGTCAGACGCAGCCCAGAAGGTTAAGTTCTCCGTGTAGGGGTCTTGCTGTGGTGATGGGGGAGCTGTGGCCCTTCATAATAAGGTTCAAAAGGGCTGCTAAGTCAGGAGAAGCTAAGGAAGACTGAGTAACACAGGGTAAGTGCTGTTTGTCTTTCCAGAAGAACCAGGCGGTGATATTGGGATGGGTCTCTAGGAAGGAGAGTGACCAAATGTCCTTTGGACAGACCAAATCCAGAGAAAAGGGCCTCACACACACCTCACGCTCAGCCTGTCCTCTTCCTTCCTCTTCTCCATCTGGCCACAAATCCTTCCTCCTCATGAGGAGTCCCATGGCTCAGGTAATGACACCTTTATCCCTCTGATTACGCTGCCTAGAACCCCTAAGTTCCCCTTTGACTTTCTTTTATTCCTCCATCTTCCATATCCATCAGGCAGAGCCCAGTCCTGTCCATTCTGTCTCTGAGGTAACTTTCATCTTCTGTCTCTTTTCTACCTGGCTGCCACTACTTTCAATGACATTTGTATCATCTCTTACCTGGACTAAACCTGAAGGCTTGTAACTGGACCTCTGGTCACTGGCTTAACTCTTGGAATGCCCTCTCCAAAACATGGTCATAAATCTTCCCTTCAAAACACCAATCCTACACAAGGCTCTTCTGGGCTTATCTGTCCTTCCAGTCTGGCCCTTGGACATACCCCAGCACCTCTACAGGCTGACCAGCAGCATGCCTCTCTAGTCCTGGATCCAGCCTGCTCCTTCAGCCCTCTGGGTCCCGGTGTGCAGAAATCCTAACACCTTCTGGAAAATGCCGTGTGTGTGTGTGTGTGTGTGTGTGTGTGTGTGTGTGTGAAATGTCATGGATGATAACGACAACCCTCATATTCCCCCTACCAATATAGAAACAGAATGTTATTTTTTAAAAACATTTATTTACTTATTTGAGAGAGAGAGAGCTGGGCAGAGGGGCAGAAAGACGGAGAGAGAATGGTGAAGCAGACTCCCTGCTAAGCGTAGAGCTGGATGACTCAGGGCTCCATCCCAGGACCCTGAGATCACGACCTGAGCTGAAATCAAGAGTCACCCGCTTAACCAACTGAGCCACCCAGGTGCCCCAAAACAGAATATTATTACTCTTAGGAAGGAAGCTGTCTCCTCCCTCCTCCCCTCCTCCAATCGGCAGAGGTAGCGGCCATCCTTGCTTTGCAGGATTTTCAGTCTCTTGTTTTCCTTCAGAGTTGTACTACCTGTGTATGTACTACCCATAAATAATATATTGTTTAGTTTTGCTTGTTTGGGCTAGAAACCAAATGTTTGTAGTTTTCAAGGACTTGCTTTCTTCACCATTCTCTTCACAACATTTACCCACATTGTTGTAGGTAACTAGCTAATGCATTTCACTGTTATCCATAAAGGTACATGAAGACACAAGGCAAGCACACTTTTTCTGTTCTATTGCAGATGGGCTGTTTCAAGCTGCTCAGTATTATGAACATGCTTGAACACATGAGTTTCATGCACGAATTTCGAGGTTATATCTAGAGGAACTGCTGCCCCACAGGGTGTCTGGAAATTTAACTGTACCATGTCAACCAGCAATGCCGGGTTGTTCTCCAAAGTGGCTGTACTAATGGACAGTCATGATGTATTAACATTTTCCTGTTGATAAATTCAGATATTTTTAAGATTCAGCACCTATATTCAAAAATTATAATTATAATTCTTGTAAACTGTATGTCATTGAGTTTTTGTTTATGTATCCACTCTTAGAATCCTGACTTTAGCTAGATGGTAAGTTCATTTAGTCTATTGTAATTATTGTTACCAATTACCAAGGAAAACTTGGTAATTTTCCATTCTTAAATAATCTTTGATTGATTTGTACTGGCCTCACATTAACTTGAGAGTGTTTCTTCTCTTGTTACTCTTTTAAAAGACTTTGCAAGATTAGAATATTCAGTTATTTGATTCTTTGTAGTTGTAGATTTTGCCTACAAAATTTACCTAAACCCTGGGTTTTTGGAAGTCACTTTTTTTTTTTTAAGATTGATTTCTTTATTTTAGAAGGAAAGAGCTAGTGTGAGTGTGGGGAGGGGCAGAAGGAGAGAATCCTCAAGCACACTCCCCACTAAGTGTGGAGCCCAACTTGAGCTTGATCCCAAGACCCATGAGATCATGATCTGAGCCGAAACCAAGAGTCAACGACACTTAACTGACTGAGCCACCCAGGTGCCCTGAAACTTTTTTTTAATATACTGACTCATTTTATTTAATAGTTTTCAGAAGTGACCCATTTTCCTTTTTCTTCTTCTTGAAGAAGAAATTAATTTTGCTAATTTATACTGTTAAGAATTTGACGTGGTACCTAAGTTTTCATTGGCCCAAAGTGGTTCATAATCTCTTAAATCTCTGCGGGATCAGATTCAAAAATGATATTTCTCATACTGTTTACTCATGCCTTCTCTTCTTTTGTATGACAGTCTTTCCAGATTTTGAAAAGCCTTGTGAGTTTTTGTACTGTAACACAAACTTTATGTGCATTCTTAAATTCCCTTGAGCAGGTTCTCTTTGGCTCTTGGACAAACCCCACCTACGCAGCCTCCTTCCACTGTCAAACCTGGATGACTGCTGAGTGAGCGTGCTGACAGGAAACACGCTGTGCTCTCTGACACTTCACTGAGCTTTTGCTACTCTTTTTATCTCACTCTCTTGGTCTGGGGCTTGTACCTCCCAAATCAAAAAGTATTAGAGAGGGGTGCCTGGGTGGCTCAGTGGGTTAAGCCGCTGCCTTTGGCTCAGGTCATGATCCCAGGTCCTGGGTTCGAGCCCCACATCGGGCTTTTTGCTCAGCAGGGAGCCTGCTTCCTCCTCTCTCTCTGCCTGCCTCTCTGCCTACTTGTGATTTCTCTCTGTCAAATAAATAAATAAAATCTTTAAAAAAAAAAAGTATTAGAGAAAAACCTTAGTTTCTATCTAACATTCTGCTTTCTGGAGTACCAGGATAAAGCCGTCTTTGAAAAAAAACAGATTTTGTCTTTGTTTTATAGAATCTTTCTTTTAATTTATTTCTGCTCTTATCTTTATCATGTCCTTCCTCTTCCTTTTGCTAGGTTTATTCTGCCTTTTGGTTTTGTAAGTTCTTAAGTTAGATGATTAGCCATTTATTCCAACCATCCTCTGTTTCTAACATGGGTCAGTAAGGCAGAGGTCGACAAACCAAGACTGGTGGGCCCAAACTGGCCCACTGACTGTTTTTGTAAATAAAGTTTTATTAGAGCACAGTCATACCCATTCATTTTCATATTGTCCATGGCTGCTTTTGTGCCATGAGAGTAAACTGAGTTGTTGCACCCGTGTTGTGATGGTAAATAGTGGTATTTGATTATCTGTTCCTTTATAGAAAAAGTTTGCTGACCTACACGTTAAGAATAGAGATTTTTTTTTTCTCCAAGTATTGCTTGACTTATATCACATGAACATTTCTATTGGTATGTTCATAACTCTTCTGAACTTAGTGTTTTATCATATCTGGTATGATTTTTTTGATCCACAGATTATTTAGAATGTGTGGGCCTTAAACTTCCAACCATGAGTTTTTTCCAAGGTCATGTTTTGGTACTTGATTTCTTTTTTTTATTTTTTAAAGATTTTATTTATTTATTTGACAGAGAGAGATCACAAGTAGACGGAGAGGCAGGCAGAGAGAGAGAGAGAGGGAAGCAGGCTCCCTGCTGAGCAGAGAGCCCGATGCGGGCCTCGATCCCAGGACCCTGAGATCATGACCTGAGCCGAAGGCAGCGGCTTAACCCACTGAGCCACCCAGGCGCCCTGGTACTTGATTTCTAATCTAAATTTTTCTGTGATGACAGAAAGTAGATCGTAGTAGACATAGTAGTATGATACTTTCTAAAATTTTTTAGAAATTTTTATTCCTAGCCTAGTACAGGATCACCTTTTAAATTTTTAAATGTGTGTTTGAAAATAATATGTATTCTGTAGTTGTTGGATGTAGTATCTCATTACTTGTACCCTTCAAATCTTTCAGATCCTTATTAATTGCTTTATCAATGAATTATTGAGAATTGTGGTAAAGTCTTCCACTAAAGTGTAGATTTATCAGACTGGTCATTTTTGCTTTATCTTTTCAGATATATATCAATTAAACCTTTAATAACTTCCAGATGAACTAATTTCTCATATGAAGATGAGCAGTGTCCCAATTCACTTCTGATAATATTTTTGTTTAAACTTTTTCTATGTCTAAAGTGTATCTCTTATAAACTGTATGTCATTGAGTTTTTGTTTATGTATCCACTCTGAGAATCCTGACTTTAGCTGGATGGTAAGTCCATTTAGTCTATTGTAATTATATCTGGATTATTTTGAGCCTCTAGTTTTGTATTTCTAATTTTTTCTTCTTTTAGATTGATCGACATTTCCCCCACTACATTTTCTTCTTCTTTTATAGAGATTTTCTTTCCTTTATCTACTAGCTAATTTAGAAATTTTAACTTGCATATTTAACTGAAAGTCTAAAATTAATCTTTACCACCCTATAATTAAAAATTAAATCTTTATCATCAACCATCTCCTTCCTGATTTATATGCTATTATAGCTCAAAATTTTGGATATACATCAATTTTTAACCACAAAACTTAATGTTATTGTTTCATGGAGACCTGTTTACCATTTTTATTTGTTTTAATTTCATTTTCATTTTGTTTTTCTTTTTTTTTTTTCCTTTCATTTTGTTTTTCTTACCATTTCTTCCTTTTCCTCAGACCCTCCTTCTGGGATCATTTTTATTCCTTATAATATGTACCCTTAGTTAAGTCCTATTGGTGGCAAACTTCCTTAGATTTGTTTTGTCTGTAAAGGTTTCTATTTAGTCTTCACTCCTAAAAGATCATTTTACTGGATATCTTATTTTTAGCACTTAATACATAAATATATACTGTATGGATGTTTTTATCACAACAGAATTATTTTAGTATACATGTATTTAAAAATTACATAATGGGGCACCTGGGTGGCTCAGTGGGTTGAGCCTCTGCCTTCGGCTCGGGTCATGGTCTCAGGGTCCTGGGATCGAGCCCCACATCGGGCTCTGTGCTCACCGGGGAGCCTGCTTCCTTCCCTCTCTCTGTTGCCTCTCTGCCTACTTGTGATCTCTCTCTCTCTCTCTGTCAAATAAATAAATAAAAATCTTTCCAAAAATTACATAATTATTATATTTGGTGTATAAATATATATTGTTGTATATTTTTTGTCACAGCAAAATCACTAGAAGCTTTAACATCACTAGGTAATCAAGGAAACTAAGAGTCTGTTTTCTAATTTGCTACCAAAGAGTTAAACTATTAAGAGTCTATTTTATTTTCTAGTTAAGAGTCTATTTCTAATTTGCTACCAAAAATTACTTAATTAAACCAGATTATGCTTCAGTACATCTTCCTAAATGTGGAATTAGCAAGTGATCTACTTTATAAGAACATCAGCAAATTAAAACAGCTATAAGATAACAGGTGGGATGAATTTAAGGACAGGTTATTTTGCTTTGACTATGTGAATGTACCCTAAGATCCTAGGTATCGAGAATATTTGCATGTGTGTATGTGTTTTCAGTAAATATTTCATTATTTTATTTTATTTGAGTACAGCTGACACACAATGTTACTTTAGTTTCAAGAACATTTTAAAGTCAATATTTGAAAGAGAGTGAATCAATTTTAAAAGATTATTCTTCCAAAGGTTCCAAAGTATATGTATCTAGAAAAAAGCTGTTAACTCTAACATATTTTAAAAATGCAGTAGGATAAAGAGACTGAAAACCTTGAACACCAACCTTTAAAATAGGTTTTCTCAACTCTTCTCATAAAACTTCAAAGGTCTCAGTCACTTAAATGCTCTGCTTCTGGGAGAGCAGCTACCCGGAAAGGAGGTGAGGTGCTTGCATTTACAGAGGACTGGTGAATAGGAATGCTTTAAAGCCTCAAAGGTAACCTTCTCTACCTAAAATAAAGCCCAAATCCAAACATATTAAAGCAAAGTGATGCCATAAAAGACCCTGAAGAGCCAATTTTCATCTTGAGAAAGAACAACAAAACTGGAGGCATCATGCTTTCTGATTTCAAACTATATTACAAAACTACAGTCATTAAAACAGTATGATATTGGCATAAAAACAGACACACAGATCAATGGAACAGAATTGAGAGCCCAGAATTAAACCCATACGTATACTGTTGATTAATTTATGGCAAAGGAGCCAAGAAAATATAACGGGGAAAGACACTCTCTTCAACAAATGGTGTTGGGGAAACTGGACAACCACATGCAAAAGAATGAAATTGGACCACTTTCTTACACCATACACAAAAACTTAACTCAAAATGGCTTAAAAACTTGAAGATAATGCCTAAAGTCATAAAACTCCTAGAAGAAAACATACACAGTAAACTCCTTGACGTAGGTCTTGGCAATGATTTTCTGAATCTGACAAAAAAGTAAAAGAAATAAGAGCAAAAATAAACAAGCAGGACTACATCAAACTAAAAAGCTCTCGCACGGCAAAGGAAGTCAACAACAAAATGAAAAGGCAAACTACAGAATGAAAGAAAATATTTGTAAATCACTTATCTGATAAGAGGCTAATACCTAAAATATATAAAGAACCCATACAACTTTTAAAAAAAAGAATCAATCTGATTTAAAAATGGGCAGAAGATCAGAATAAAAAAAAATAGACTACCATGTGTCAAATTGTAAGAAGAGATCATGCTGTGATGGCAAAAGATTTTGATGTTAAGGAAAATTGAGAATATTAAGAACCTGAGTAGCATTTGCTAGTGTGGCTCCAGCTTCTTATACACAATACATGTTCCACTTCTGATCAAAATGTACCAAAGAGGAATACTTCTCAATCCACTAAAATGAGAGAGCCTGGTGCAAGTGTCCTTTCAGAAACATCAATTTCCTTTTGCCACCATCAGTTCTTCACTTATTGAACACCTTAATGAATTTTAAAACCCTATATAATAATTTGAGCCAAGTATTTTCCTGGTAGTTTTGAAACCTCATTTTCTAGTTTTGTTTTTTTTTAAAGATTTTATTTATTTATTTGACAGACAGAGATCACAAGTAGGCAGAGAGGCAGGCAGAGAGAGAGGGGGAAGCAGGCTCCCCGCAGAGCAGAGAGCCCGATGTGGGGCTCTATCCCAGGACCCTGGGACCATGACCTGAGCCAAAGGCAGAGGCTTTAACCCAGTGAGCCACTCAGGTCCCCCTCATTTTCTAGTTTTTATATAAATCTCTTGGAATATTTATTAGCATCACTCATATCCCTCAGTAAGTGACTTCCCTGGGAACATGAAAATTGTAGCTTCTTATGGAATGAACTTAAATAGTTGATGCTGATCCACTCATGGAAATCTAGCCTAGAACTGCAATAACAGCTCTTACCCATAGAGAAGAATATTCACCAGTTCAGGAGCCTGACACTCCTCCAGAAGTCTCTAAGTCAGGGAGAGGGAATGGGCATGGGGAGGAAGAGGAGGCAGGAGACAGTCCCTGAGCTGGTAGATGAGATTTGGTGGGCAACTACAAAAGCCAATTAATGGAACAGCTTCTATTGCCCTGACCTTGTGTTTCCTTTCATTGGAGGCCTGCTGGCCTACATGCTTATTCCTGGGCTAACCTTTACCTGTACTTATAGATATTTCCAGAGAAAGACCAGAAAAGAAAAGCTAGAAATGAGGAAAGGGAGAAGGTGAAAACAAGTGAGTGAGGGGAAAAAAAAAAAAGTAAGATTAGTGAGCAAAGGATGAAGGAAGACAGAATAAGTAAGCATGAGAAGGAGGGAAAATAGCAGGCTTACAAGTTTAGATATATTTGAATGGATGCCAGATCTTGGTTTATTAAAAAGCTGTAAAGCAATTCAGGCACTGGAATAGCAACGGTAGATCTATGAAGTGAAGTCCAAGACGACAATGACACCTCTGTAACATCTGGAGAAAAGAGCTGCAGATCCATCTTAACTAAAACATGGGAAATATATGTACTCAGAACCACATTTGTGAAATGTCCCCAAAAGCATAATGAAGCTCTTGATGAAAACAAAGAGAGTATTACCTGGGGCATTCACTTTAATGACACCGTGTACATGAAGGAGAGAGAAGGCTCATCCGAAAGGGAAGCACAGGACCTGAGACCTGAAGGGAGGAATCCAAGAGCAGATAACTGAGGACTGGGTGGAAGAAAGATGTTCTGATGCATGGCCCTCTGCATTAAACAGATGTGCAAGCTAACAACGGTAAGTCTGAGAAGAGACAGATGGAGCGCTCTAGAAAGATAAGGGCGTTCACGGGCAGAGCCATGACAATACTCCACACAGAGGAATCCAATGACACTACATAGATGAACACTAGAGGTAGAGTTTAGTTAAAACATGAGGTATCAGATTTCAAATAAATGCATGTTTCCTCCTGTTTTCTCCATGTTGCTTTATTAGGCTGTTCTATAAATGTTTATTCAGCACATGTCATAGGCTCTGGTATGCAGCCCATCGGGCATACACCAGAAACAACAACAAAACCCCAAAGCCTCTGAGTTAACCACACACACACACACACACACACACACACACAAACACACACACACCACACACACCCCTTTTACACTTTATGGAAAAAGAGTCAGTCCCATTAGAAGTTCTCACTGACTAGGGCGCCTGGGTGCCTCAGTGGGTTGGGCCTCTGCCCTCCACTCAGGTCATGATCTCAGGGTCCTGGGATGGAGCCCCGCATCCGGCTCTCTGCTCGGTGGGGAGCCTGCTTCCCCCTCTCTCTCTATCTCTGCCTGCCTCTCTGCCTACTTGTGATCTCTCTCTGTCAAATAAATAAATAAAATATTTAAAAAAAAGAAGAAGTTCTCACTGACTAATTCAGAACGGAACCTACAATTTGTGAATCTGAAGTCCCTTGTTATAAGTAACTAGGTAAGAACAGTCCATTTGGGTGTGCTGAATACCTAGTCTAAGTAATGAGGCCTTGCAGAAACACCGAATCAAAAAATCACTCAAGAAATCACTGAGCCACTGTGTACGTGAATGAGCACTGATTGGGATCCTAAGAAATCTAACTAAATACGGAAGCCCTTGCCCCAGAGAGCTGTTCAGTCTTGCAAGGGAAACAGAGATTTATGTACCATAAAACAAAGTTTGTACTGTGATCAAGTGCCAGCTTAATTAGTCCAGACAACAATAATTATCAATTACTTGGCAGTCATACTCCTCACTCAACTTTTAGCAAACTTTAAACAAATCTGTCTTGGAGATAATGCCTTACTTAATCTAAAGGAGTATCTTGAATGTCAGGAATTCCATGTACCTTGTCATACATGAGAGAGATGTCTGGAGCAAAGGGATCATATTCTCCCCAATGACATATGATACTTAACCTACAGGCTAGAGAGAGGTTAACCCTAAGTCTCTTTTACTCTACACCCCCAATAAACCTGCTTTTTAATTGTCAATTGATTTCAGGAGTTTAGACCAGATCTGGGAGCCTCTCTAGCTTCGAGAGATATTTGCCTCTCTATGTGTGTTCTAAGGGCCTCATCATGAACATGAGGACATGCACTTAGCACAGCCAGAGACCAGAGCAAAGCCTGGGGAATCAGTCAACATATTCGTCATCATCTACCAAACAGCTGGGGGTTGGGCATAGGTTCCTGTTGCTGGTCAGATACACGAGCTGGGACTGCAGCCTTCACGTGTTCAGAAAATTAAGCAGAAACACATGCACACCCACCGGTTTTCATTTGGCTGAGGCTTCTAAGAAGCAGGTGGAAGAGCTATTTAGATTTTCCCCCAATTAATTGAGTTAGAAATTGTAGTAAATAAAGGGTTTTTTTTTTTAAAGATTTTATTTATTTATTTGACAGAGAGAGATCACAAGCAGGCAGAGAGGCAGGCAGAGAGAGAGGAGGAAGCAGGCTCCCTGCTGAGCAGTGAGCCCGATGCGGGACTCGAACCCAGGACCCTGGGATCATGACCTGAGCCGAAGGCAGCGGCTTAACCCACTGAGCCACCCAGGCGCCCCTAAATAAAGGGTTTTAAGCACATTTCCTACCTTCCCCCCGACTCCAACAGTTCCAATATCATGAAAGAGCAGCTGCTGCAGGATCCCAGGTGGCTCACAGAAGCCCAGGCTGGGCTCGTTTGCTGGGAGCACTGCGAAGGGAGCCCCAGGCAGTAAGACCTCCCATCAAAATACGTATTATGTCATATCACAGTATGAGATAGGTACTGTGCTCACTACAGTTCTACAAACACCACCATATTTGTCTCAACAGCCACATCAGAAGCTACTAATATCCCTATTTTATTTATTTTTTAAAATTTATTAATATCCCTATTTTAGATAGGAAGAAACTGTCAGTGTCTCATAGCTTATACATAACAGATCTAGAATTCACACTGTGGTCTTTCCCTGAGCCTTAACCACTCTCGTGGGAGATGCTGCAAGTGGTTACGGGGTTGACAGTGATGGCAACAGTGATAATGGTGCTCTGGAAATGGCATGTGGTACCAGAGAATCCATCACATTCAAGGTCAATAAGAAGAGAGAACTAAGATATTCAGGGTTTTTTTTTTTTTAATTTTAAATCTTTTTTTTTTTAAAAGATTGGTTTGGCTAGGCAAAATTTATACTAGTTACAGTCATTTCCGTGATTTGTACAATTATGCCTAATTAGGAGCCAGTATAATAATATTTATGTACAAGAATAAATAAGTCAGATTAACTTTGATCTTAAATTTATTTGATTATAATAGTGAGCTCTACGCATATATAATCAGACTTCACTGTTGCCCAAGTTCTAATATGCACGTGTGACACCTTACAGCATTTTATACTTTAAAAATATGCTTTCATGGGGCACCTGGGTGACCCAGTGGGTTAAGCATCTACCCTCGGCTCAGGTCATGATCCCAGAGTCCTGGGATCAAGCCCCCGCATCTGGCTCTCTGCTCAGCGGGGAGCCTGCTTCCTCCTCTCTCTCTCCGCCTGCCTCTCTGCCTACTTGTGATCTCTCCCTCTCTGTTGAATAAACAAATAAAATCTTAAAAAAAAAATTTAAAAAAAAATATGCTTTCTGAGGACATCCCCAAGTACCAGATAGTATCAGATGTTAGAGGAAAGGAGGCAGCTAATACTAATAGAATATGGTCTTGCTCTGGAGAATGTTGGAGTCTGGTCATTTCATCCTGACCCCTCCCTGAGAATTAGTTATGATTTTTACCATTCCACAGATTAAAAAACTGAGGCCGGAATATATGAAATATATCATTCATATAGTTTAGTTTTTATTCACAACTTAAAAAGTGAAGTGTATTGCTACTGAAATACTGAGATTAAACACCAAGAGAAATCGCCTCCTTATTTCAAGGAAATCAAAAGCCCAACCATTCTCTATTATTTGGGGAAATGCTGGTTTAATTCTTTTGATTAAATTCCCCAACTGCTTAGCCCAGTTAAGCTTTCAGTTGTTGGGACCTGCTTTTTGAGTGAAAATAAAGAGCCAAGTAGGGTGATAAAACCTATTCAAAACCAAGGCGCCATTACCTAACCCATGTGCCTAGACTTCTATACACCTGTCACTTGGCAAGGAGCACAATATTTTAACTAAATAAATATTTACTCTCAGCCAGGGACAGGAAAATTGTTAATAGGGATTACGTGGCTAACATTATCCAGTTTAATTCCATGGAGAGCAGAAAGGGAAAAGATGGGCATAACACTGGACCGAGAGGCCCCTAACAGGACCCCCAGAGGAAAGGGCACTAAAGCGTGTAACGAGAAACAATACTTTAGGAACATGTTTTGCATCCTTAGTCAAGAGAATGATTCGAGAAAGTGCATAAGAAGATCCTTACCGCAGGATGACCTTGTGTTGCTAAAAATACAGTGAATTCCCAGAAAGTCAAATTTCCATATTTAAAACATAGGTGAGAAAGAAATCTCCCCAAATGAAGGACAAGTTGTCTATGTTTAGGATTCTCCAAATAGTGTGGCCCATCCATTGACAGGGGTAATCAAAAATTGCTGGAGGAAAAGTCAATGAGTATTTATATCAAGAGGCTTTGCAACATAGACACTTATGAAATGACCCATCAATCTGAGCTCCTGAGGCCATGTCCATTCCAGATTCATTTCCAGTCACAAGGCCTGGTCACACTATAGCTAAGCAGAACACCAGGAATCAAAACTATGGAATAATCACAGGGCATTGTCCTTTTGTACTTTTCAAAGATAAAATAAACGTGCAATGACATTTGGAATAGCTAGTGTGCCTAACGTCAATGTTTATGCTGTTTGTTGAGACGGTATCTGTAGCTAATATTTATTGGGGATTTACTCTATGTTGGGCACTCTTCCAAGCACCTAACACAGATTAACTCATTGCATCTTTGCTACAACCATCTGAGGCAGAACTATTATCACTCACATTTAACACATGAAGAAACAGGCACAGAAGTGAAGAAACTGCCCCAAGGGCACATATTTTAATAAGAATTACTTTTTGCAAGGTGCCTGGGTGGTTCATTTGATTAAGCATCTGCCTTCAGCTCAGGTCATGATCTCAGCGTCCTGGGATTGAGCCCTGCATCAGGCTCCCTACTCAGAGGGGAGTCAGCTTCTCCCTCTCCCTCTGTGTTCTTTCTTGCTCACTCAAATAAATAAATCTTTAAAAAAAAAAATTACTTATTGGAGTGTCTGGGTGACTCAGTCAGTTAGGCATCTACCTTTGGCTTGGTTCATGATCCTGAGTTCCTGGGATGGAGTCCTGCATCGGGCTCCCTGCTCAGTGGGGAGCCTGCTTCTCCCTCTCCCACTGCTGCTCCCTACCCTCCCAACTCATCCCCCCGCCCAAATAAATAAATAAATAAAGTACCTTCGTACTGTGGAAGTATAGAAAAGTTAAATTAAATGTTATAAATTCGCCTGAAGTGACTGATATCCCTGCTATCTCAAAACAAGACTAAGCCCCCTCTTGACCCTCAGCCACTGGGGGGCACTGGATGTTAAAATGTCTTACTCATTTATGTCACCGCCAGCAACTTGGCCAGGGCCAGCAACAGAGTACTCGGTCAGTAAAAGTTGAATGGACACCCTGTTTTCTTTAACTTTCGTGATATCTGCATCTATGTGACAATTTGAAAGGGTTTTTTAAAAGGCTAGCGTGATCTGGATTCATTTTGATGATCAAGTCTATCATTTATGAAGCCTATTAATTTGTCAGCATGCCAATCTGTCTTCTCTACACTGTGATAAATGATACACTGTCTTCTTTGTTGACATTTTCATCCAAGGACTTTGATGTGTATTGTGAGCCTGATCCTACTCATAAAAATATTCATGCCTTCTAGGCAGTTTATGCACTTGAAATGGGAGGGTTCACCCATGGCTGCAAACAGGAAGGCAGCTCACAGCGTTGCTGCAGAGGTGTTTGGCTCGGGGGAAGGGTTTAAGACTTTTTTGTTTGAAGGTGTCCATTGGGCCCACCTTTCTTTGCAAATAAAGCCTGATTCACACATTTAGTTACCTGTCTGGCCCCAAAAGTGTTTAAGTTTGTGAGCCCTGCGATAATCAGGTAGCTGGGGATTCAGAGTGGACTGAATTGAAAGCTGTCATGTTCCTGGAGTTTATCATCTATGGCTCATGCTTTAGTTTGATAGGAACCTTTTTAGGTGATTGGGCAATGAAACAACTTTTTTCCCCAAGGTAGTCCTTCCATATATGCATACCTAATTCTCTTAATCTCCACGAGGAGACGTGGAGTCCCTTCACTCCTATTTTCAAGGCATCCCTGAGATAGAATCATTACTACTCTGTCTTTACAAATGGATGAACTAAAACCAAGGAAAGGGCAGACAATCCGCCTAGACAATGCCTAAAGGCATCTGACAGAAATGCTACAGAAGAGAGAAAATGCTTTAGCTCGGAGTTTACCTACTTGCCTAGTATGTTCTCTGTTATGTTTCTCATCTTAAAATCCCTCTTAGAAAGAAAGGAGGTTTGTTCAAGACATTCCTAGAGTTTATTCTTGGACTCCCCTTTTCTGGCCTGCCTAGACGGAAGAGAGGTCAGCTTAGGTGTGGATCACTGCTATCGGTCAGAACAACAGCCAATGTCCTGAATGATTGGTGATGAGGGTCACAGACAGATGACCTTCACGAGGGGCTCACACTCCTCCAGGTGTGGCTGCCCTACTCTGACTTGACCTTCTGGATTCAGCTTCCGGATCAATGCACGGTGTGGCCCGCTGGATCCCTTGTGCTGCTGTAGTACTATTTACAGTCTGGATCTGGCCCATGGCATAGAATGCCGCTGTCCAATAAATCCTCCTTACAGTGTGGACATTTATGTGCCACAGATGGAGAATTTTCCATTTCTTCCCATAGTCCCACTGACGAACTCTCTCAGCTCAGGCCCATTAGAGAACTCAACTGTGAAATTATCAGAGAGTGGATGCCGGGCCCTGAGACTGGTCTGTTAAGAAGCACGTACCTTCCAGTAAGAGCCTTTCTTATTTGCTCTACTGGGAGCCAGGCAGCTCTCCTGGGCATCCCCCCCTTTTTTGGTAGGAACGGGTCTAAGTTGGCTTTAGGAACTCTGGGCCATCTCCTTGGGATAACAGTGAGTGGTAACCTATCAACAAACATGATAACCGATAACAGACTTTTGTTGCTTGAACAGTTTTCTACTTCAGGAAGGCAACCCTTAGCTCTCACTTTGACAAAGAGTTCCCTCGTCTTCTAAAAATCTGAGACTTTCTTATTCTAACCATTGTCTCCGATTCTGAACTATGTAAAACAGAGTACGTATTAGCATCAGTCGTGACTGCAAGTGGTGCTCTTTCCAGCGCCTGAAAAGAGGTTGGCCCCCTTCTCCCATGTAGTTCAAGGCTTCCTCTCTGATCAAAGGTCGTAAGTAGATAGAGATGAGAGTTTCTGTGTCACCAGCCGCAGAGCCCGACTTCTGTGTCCTGATGCTTCCTCTGTCTGCTCAGGGCTCGCCAAGATCCCGGCAATGCTCACTGAGGCCTGCCCCTCTCAATAATGTTCCCAAACACCCTCATCCTGTTCCTGGATGAGGAACTCCTGTTCCTTCAGGAACTGGCTCTACTCAGCCATTAATGATGCTAATCATGAACGGTACCCACTGAGCTAACCATTTCACAGATCTGTATTTTGACAGAGGGAAGTCCTTGAGTCAATGCCTTATTGCAAAAGATGACTAAGAAAGACGGCCTTCTGTGCATGGGTCCTGTCGACACTGACACCAACACAGATTGTCACCCTGACACTTTCTTTCAAGCCGTGCTCCTCACCCTTGTTGGCCCCTGCAGCATAAAAACCACATATACAATGAACTCAGCGGAAAAACTGTTGATGGCCTGTGAGATTCTGCACAGCAGTTCTGGCTCTAGAGCTCTCTCCTGCCTCCTTTGTGCTCTTAAAGTAAGCCGCAGCCAGCAGCTGTCACCCCAGAGAGGATGGCTCAGAGGGAGAGACATTTCCGAATCTCTCTGCAGTCTGATTTGAAGAGGGAATGTTCACTTTCCTTCTTCTTGGGCACTGAGTCCGATAAAGGAGGTCTCAACCTCCTCAAGTGGACAAGCTGGTGTGGGTGTTGGGAGGCCTGAAATCAATAAGGAGTCCATTGCTCAATGAGGTAAAAGGGGAAAGGAAGCACGGGCAGGCCTTGTGTCTCAGTGCTTCCCCCCTCCGGGACTGTGTTCCATCCGAGAGGACAACAGCCCGGTGAGCTCCTGTGGAGTCAGCAATGTGCCCTGGGCTAGACGACAGAAGAAGAGAGGAGGCCCAGCTTTTATTTCTGAATATCAGATCTCGGAGCCGATCTGAACTTTGTTTTCTAACAATCAGGAATCAGAAATGACATAAGAAAGGGAAAAAATAATCTTGGCGCCTCACAAGGCTCCTCCCAGTAGCCGGATCGGGAGCAAGGTGCCAGCACTTTTTCCTCCCTCTCCCTGAACTGAAGAGGTGCTATGATGGCAAAACTCACCCAAGCACAGGGAACTGCAGTGGCTGGAAATGTCTTTGTCCCTAAAATACCCCACCAGCTTCTGAACAAGATGGCTTCGAGGACACCAGCCAGAAGCCTGAAGCCAGGAAGACCCGACGTGGTTCCCTGGGGAGACAGGAGGGCCTGCAGCCTCAGCATTGTGAAGATCCCACCACAGAAGCATCTGCTTCTTCCAGGTGTGACCATAAGGAGCTCTGCAAAAGCCCTGAGTCCCCAGACAGATGTGACTGAGGCAGCAAAATCCCTGGGAGGAAAAAGCAGGGCTGGCTTTATAGAAAAGCTGGTCCCAGTGCTGGGGGTGGTGGTGGGGGGGGTAGAATGGGCTCATAAAAGAAGTGGGAGGGAAGAAACAGGAGGGTGGCTTTGAAAGGAAGAGAAACAGGATCTAATAAGGAAAGGGGTCCTATGGGAAACAGTTAAGCTTTGGTAATTTTCTGAGAAGACAAAAAATAACTGTTCTCTTTGGTGGCTGCAATCCTGGGGGCCTGCCTGGCCTTTTGAAGGCTCTGACACCAACTGACTTTCCTTCTCAATCAAGCCTTTCAGTCAAACAACGTGAGATGAGCTGGTGTTTGCTTTAGTCAAGTAACTTCTCAGCACTGGGGCTGAACCAACATGGAGGCAGGGTCATAACCCTGGGGTGAAGTTTCAGGCCTGTGGCAGGGGGCACATTAGAGAAAAGGAAAATGTGGTGTTTTTTTCAACAACAAGATCCTGTCACAAGCAGGACTGACATCCTGTGCAAGAGAAACACAATGATAATACCCTGCAAAACACAGCTCGTCTCTCATTTGGGGTATTGCTGGAATTACTGTTGTCTTTCATTACACTTCTGCGAAGCCATTAAAGCAGATTCTACCTCCCTGAAGTGGGGGAGAGGAAACCTCAATTTTCTTAAATGACTCATTCAAGGTCACAGTGAGCTAGGGCTGGAATTAAGAATTCCTGCTTCTGAGTTTAATTTTTTATCTTTTATTACATTTCACTCCTACTGGATAAACCTCGTATCAAGGGTAGCTTAAAGACCTCTTCTATATAAGCTAAAGCTCATATAGAAGGGTTTATATAGATGGGGGATTGTGGAAAATGAGCTAAAATATTGGTTTCTGAAGACATGAGAACTTCACAGCCTATACATGATATTGGTAAGAAGCATTCAAAAGGATTCCAAGTAAATTAGAAAAGGATGGAGCCAGTGGCTTCTTAAACTCAAAACTCTTCAAACAGTGAGGTAAAGGAAAACCCAAATTATGAAATAAAAAATCCTTCCCAGGAAGGAGTGAAACAAATTATCACAAAACAAGCAAAAGAAGCAAATAAACACAGGGAGACATGATACGATCTATTTTGATACACTTTCTAAATAACTATCAGAGTATTTTGCTTTCCAGATAAACTCCTCGTACCCTTTTTTCAACATTTTCCCCCTCACATCCGTCCTAAGGAATCTGAGAAATAGATTTGTTTTTCTCCTAAATCAATTTTAGGAAAGGAATGAAGAATTGCTTAAAAACCCTATTTCACTGAAGTGTCCTCAACCTGCTTAAAAATCAAATCAGCCTAAGAAAAAATATGCAGAGACATCAAACATACCTTCACTTTCAATCAGTCACACCTTCTTCACCTGCGCACCTGTTCTTGGTCTCACTTCTCTTACACTGGGCTACAACACATTCCAGTATGTCCAAGTTCACAGTCACCATCACCTTGTGACCCTGGAGCTCAGCAGTCTTCAGAGCCCTCAGAACAAACCTGCTTGTGTGTCATCAGTGTCTCAGAGGTGGGAGCCACCCCCTAGTACCGACACAGCCTCTCAGACGCAAGTTCATGTCTTCAGGAGAAGGACCTAGCCGCCCCCCGGGGCACTGCCCTGGAAAGGAGGGGATATCGGGTGTCCAGCTATTCTGAGACAGCTCCTACTGAGATCAGCTCTCTGGAGCCAAGGGAAAAGAGACTGAGAAGATGGGAAGTGACACTGGGAAGCCCAGAGCATTGGGACAGTCTGAGTTTTGTCACTTTAAACATCAAACCTAATTCGGCAGGACAGCCCAGGTATCAACAACATATGCCTGGGTATCTGGGTCTGCATTCTAGCACTCCTTCCATTACTACTTGTGGCCATCCTGAAACACTGTGTTTGAAGGAAGAAGTCACTCATGTCTGCCTCCCTCCTTGAGAAAAAGCAACCAAAAGCAAACCAGGGCATCATGCAGATGTCACGTAAATGGACTCTGCTGAGGGGAGAGGCAAGGAGGGAACCACCACGTGCATGTTCACTGACCTCCCAACCTGGGACAACGTGCCCTGGAGGGACTTGGGGACATGGGCTCACCTTAGTGCCACAGCACATATTCAGGAATTCGTCCCGGTCAGACTCCAGGGAGGACCCCAGACCAGGTTGGCAGTCTTGATTCTTAGCCCAAGTGCCTTCTCTCGTACCTCGAGAGCTGCAAATTTAGACGGGGGGAAACCTTCCACAAGGAGGGCTGGGGTGGGCATCTCTGACCTGTCTTTAATTGAAACTAATAGAAACGAACATCTACCTCACTTTGAGTTCTGTTTCAATTAACTTTGTGGTGGAGAGGGGGTTGGCAAGGAGAAGGCTGTGGTATTTTTAAAAACAGTAAGCTGAGGTTTGGAGCTCTTTCTTCCTTTCTTTCCTTTTCAATGGATGCTGTAGCCACAGGGAAAGAAATCGGGGGCGGAGAAAACAGCTACTCCCTGGCACTCTCAGAGCGGGGTGCGGTGCCAGCCGCTCCAACCGTCTGGAGACGGGGTAATTGTCACTCCTCTCGCTGTAACTTCTTGCTTTCAGATGAGTGGCTGGCAGGTTTATCTGCTTCTGAGCAGCTTCGAACCACGTCAGTGACACTGACGACGTCAGCAAGAGCAGTCGGAAGGCAGGATGATGCCACTGCCAGCAGCAGTGGGAGGGAAAATTTTTGCCTTAAAGAAAATTCTTAGGCTATCTGTCTGGCTGACTCTCTCTCTCATTGACTGAAATAACTGCTGGTGATTCCAGAAGGCCAGAAGGGATATGTAGTTTTACACTGCCATTTTAAGGTCTGGGGTACAAAAGCATTTAATTGACACGATGTGCTGACATTTCCAAGCCCCTTGTGTGGGCACTGCCCCTACTTAGGAGAAGATGGGCTTGAAATGTATCAGAGGACGCAACCTACAGGAACACCACCTCTTAGCAAGTGTCTCCAGCCCCAGTACGCACACCTATGGTGATCACTGCAGTAAGCCTGGCCCATTTCATGTTACCGATCATCCCAGCTGCTTTTATTTTTGTCGCTCTCACAATAAACAGGATACTAGAACCACCGACAGCTTGACAAGGATCCTCAACGCAGTGCTATTCTTTGGTCTATTTTGTAAAAGTAGGTTTAAAAGCCTCCGCTGTCCAGAATGGCAGCCCTCTAAAGTTCTCGGTTGCAAAGATAAGGTTCTTTTCCATCATCAAATACCAAACACCTTAAATGTTAGGACAAGGAGGCATTCCATGACCGACACATGGCCAAAATGCTTTAAAAGATATTCTCTGGGGAAAAGCAAGAGACCCTAAGGCAAAGGTGGGTGGGGGAGTTCAAACTGCAATAGCTTCTCCAACCCAGGCATATTCGAAGGTGAGAAAACCCCACTTCAAGCACAGCCCTGTGATTGCTGACTCCCTTAAAAGCAGCAGGATAAAGTCAAAATTCTGTGCAAATCAAAATTTATGGTGACGGGGTTTGCAGAAATAGTTGTGTCTAATTCATGGATATGGAGACAGTGTCACAGGTCAGAAAGCAGCAGTTCTCATGGCAATATATTGGGAAGACCAGAGCCTCTGGAGTAGCGCTTCACGCCAGCCGTTGGTGGGCATCTAAGTTAGCATTATGTAATGACAATCATCAGCAACTTGCTGGGTGGCCCCGGCCAACTCACTCGATTTCCTATGCCTCAGTTTCATCACCTATCCGTCACCCCAAGAAACCAGAGATGAAGATGCCCGCAGGGTTACTGAAGAACGCACCTAGGAAACACTCCAGGTGATGACTAGGAGCAATAATAATGCCACATGGGGAGTCACCTGCCCCTATGGTCGCTTCCATCTCTCCCTGGAAGCCATGACTGATAGGCAGTATCTCTGCAACAGAGATTCTTAACCTGGGTCCTCGAACCCTGAATGGGCCATGGGTGGGCTTTAAAAAAGAGCCCAGTTACTCTAATCTCTGGGACAGGGCACCCATAACATACAGAATTTAAGAACCACTGCTCTACCCTAAGCTTTGGTTACAGGGGTACCAAAAAACACTTACACTGCCTGATGGAGAGAAGAAGTCAGGAATGGTGACCACAGAAGCCAAGAAAAACACAAACAAAACCACCAGGCTTTCACGTCAACCCTGAGTCATCAATTCCACACTGACCCAATCCGTCAGAAGGGGATTTCATCAGTCAGTAATGCCTAGAAGACTGTTACTAATAAGCAGAAGAAACAACTGATCAAGGAGGGCACAAGGCAGGAAGTACCTGGTGTCACCCATCCAATATCAAGGACACCTGTTGGAAGGAAAGCTTAGGGATTCCACAGGGCTTCTGGAAGAACAGGCAGCTTTACAACAAAAAGGCTATAAGGAGTAGCGAGGGTGAAGCCATCCTGAGCTCTTGAGTGCAGAGTGAGAGATAAGGAGGGGGGTCTGGGTGCAGGATGAAGAAATAGATAATTCTGTCATATCAGAAGGTCATATCAGAAGGGTGGCACGTCCCTCTGTATCTCCCAAATGAGACCCAAGTTCCAGCCCTGACAGAGGAACCATGTTTAGAAGAGAAAGTCGAAGGTTTTAGAGAAGGGGAGGGCATGGTGTAAAAGAGCCACAAGACCTAAACTGTGATCTTCAGAGACCAGGTCAGAAGGGGGCACTTAAAGAGAAGGAGACAGGGAGAGAAGGAATTTCATCCTAATTCCTGAGAGCTAAACAGCGCATATAAAATGATCTAACACTTAGAGAGCAATTTACAGTTTACAAAACATTATGACATTCACTATCTCATTTAATCCTTATCACCCTGAAACGCTGGTTATATTTTCTCCATTTTACACAAGAGGAAACTGAGGTTAGGAAGGACGGATTATGCGACTTGCTCAAGGTCACCTGGCTGAAATCGAAGCTGGAACGCACCCCCAATGCCCTCCCACGCTTCCCTGTTGTCTTCCACCTTGAAAGGTTTTCCATTAACTCCTAAGGGGCAAGGTTGATGTGACTACAACAGATCCCCGCCCCCCAGCCACTTGCCCTAAAATCTGGGGCGGAGCAGCGCCCTCCGGTGCCAGGAAGGGGACCTGAGTGACGCGGAGCCAGAGACCGGGGTTTCCCCCGTCCGGCGGGGCTCGAGGGGAGCAAGCGGCAGAAGCCACGGCTCTTACACTCGGGGCAGTCAAGTAACGCTCCAGCAGCAGCTGCCGGCTTGGGGCTTAACGTGCGAGGGGCAGCGTTGGGTGAAGTCCCTTCCGAGCGATCCCAGGACCGGGACCGAACGCCAGCGCCCGCTTCTAGCACTCGGCTCCCCACGCTCGCCCCTGTCCCGCTGGTTCTTTCAGGCGGTTCCCCAGCGCACGGGGGCACCTCCCTGTGGTGGAGTGCTGGGGGGGTGAAAGCGCGGACCGACTCTGGGGCGAGCTCTTCCACTTCTGATCCTCCAGGTCAGGGCAACCGCGAACAAACCCTGGCTGGAAGTTTGGGCGTCAAAGGTTTCAGATCAAGTAGCAAGTTGCCCGTAGAGCCTTGGAGGTGGAGGTGGGGGTCTGGGGTGGGGGCGGCGTTAGGGGAAGAAGGGACAGGCTAGAGAAGGTGTCCCTTCCCACGCAGCCCCTGACGGCCCCGCGGGTGGGTGGCTGGTCCGCCTCTGCAGCCGGCGGGTGCGGAGAACGCGCCGGGCACCGGCACCCGGCAGCGGGCACCCGGCGCAGCGCAGCCCCTCCTCGCCCGGCTCCGCGCTCCTCCCCACCTGCCCGCCGCCTCGCCCCCGCCGCGGAGACTCACAGTCCGCAGGAACTGGATCTCGTCCTCGCCTCCTTCTCCTCCTTCGGCCATGGCTCCCGAGGCGTCGGTGGTGCCCCAGCCTCGGGCGCCTCTGCTTCCCCCGGCAGCCGCTCGGCGTGCGCTGGCTGCTGCTGCGCTCTTTCTCCTCCTCTTCCTCCTCCTCCGGCTCCTGGCTCAGCCTCAGCAGCGCCGAGCTAATCCCCGACCATATAGGGAGCTGGGCTAACACTCCACTGCACTGCAGAGCGCCAACGCCAACCAAGCAGCCCGCCTACCCCTCTCGCCTCTCGCCCCAGCCAAGTGCGCGGCGACCGCGGGCCGGGCAGAGAGTGCAGCGCCCGGCGCGCCGAGCGGGCGGGGGCGGCGCAGGGACCCGGGGGTGGGGTGCAGTGGGGCCTCCCCCGCACACCACCGCACCGCGCCGCACACCCAGCCGAGGCGCGCGCTCCGCAGCGACGAGAGGGTGCCCCCTACCCTGCTCCGATTCACAAACAAAGGCCAGTGGCTTAGCTTCAAGCATACTGAGATTGGGCTTCAGAGCCCTCTCACTGTGCCCACTTTGCTGTCGTGTGTGTGTGTGTGTGTGTGTGTGTGTGTGTGTGTGTGTGTACGCGCGCGCTTGTGTGCGTGTATGTTTGTGTTTGGGACCGGAATACCTTGCTCCGTCCGACCCCAGTGCCTTGTTCCGACCCACAACCGAGGAAGGCTGAGAGGGGTGTGCCTGTGTTTTAAAGAGCGGCTGGGAGAACCCGTGCAGTGAGGATGGAGGGGGACTGTCCTTTCCTAACAAAGTTTGCAACTCCCTGGAGAGCCCTTTTCTCACCTTAAAAGAGCCCTTTCCCCTCTTCAAATCTAGTCAATACGTTTTACTAACCCCTTTCGACTCTATTGTTGCCGGACAGAATAACAGCTCCCTGTACCTCAGGAAGCTTCTGGGGCTCCCCATTCCATTCGAAATTCAGAGGCCAGGTGGCATCAGAACGCTTCTCTTTTGCAGACCCCTCCCCCCGTCTAAACTTTAGGGTGCAGCCCTGTGGACTCTAAAAGGGATAGAGGAGTATATACAGTGAGACCCCCTTCTGGGTCCTTGGGCTGCTGACATCCCATCCAGCCTTGGGTGGTTTTCCAGGGCTGGGGACTGTAGGATTGTTCCTTGCTGAAGGTGAGGGTACAGGGTGCCACCATCTGTCAGGAAGCTCCAGGGCAAGAGAAGTATTCAAGGGAGGGGGATACTAGGAAGAGAGGTAATACTGGGATGACGAGTAATCCAGAAGATGTATGGGCGACAATTTGGGTCTGATGGTAACAGAGGACATGGGAAACCGAATTGATTCCATAGTTGCTTTGTGGATGAGCTCTCTCTTGGTTCTGCCTTAAAGACCTTTGCTGAGCTCTAGTCCCACATTTTCTACTGGACATCAGAAATGTTAAGAAAAATAAAAATGCTAAGAAAAATCACGTGTTTTTTATATTGTACTCAAACTGCTTCCTTCTAGAGCTGCATCTTGGCCCTAGTGCCTCCTCCTAGAAGCCTGCCTAAAATATGTCAAACCATCTGCACATTGTGGCCCTTCACATATTGGAGGGCACCTGTCATGCTCGCTTCTGTGACCCACAGTCCACTCTTCCTTTCTTCTGGCTAAGGGTCCTCTTCCTCTCACCATTACAGGCTGCATGGTTTTCAGAGACTACATCACCTTTAACGGCCTTGTTGTTAGCATTCCAGTTTGTTTTCTCCTCCTAAATTGCAGCATTCTCCTCCCTGGTTTTGGACAGTCTGTGCTTGCTGCCTAATAGGGGATTGGCGTTAAAGCAGCACCAGTGGTACCTATGAGTTTTACATTTAACTAGAATGTCTAGGCTTGTTTTTTCCTTTTCTCCCTCCATGAGCCAAAGTGAAGTCTTTGCCATTTTGGCCATGTCCAAGTACTTACGTACCAACTTTAAAAAATAGTTCTTCTTATAATAATTCATTTTATTAGTTTCTGTCTACATGTGGTCCTTTAAGATATTTGTGGATCTATATTGTGCCATCCAAAGTGTAAATTATCATTAAACTATGTGATGGCATACCTTTGGCATACCACTGGACCCCTTCTCGGGTTCATTTTATACTTTGTTTATGATTACTTAATAGGTAAAGAAGCTTCCTAAATATATTATTTTGCAGCCCAAATTTCTTCTCGTTCATGAGGAGATTACACAAGCTTTTTTCACATCTTTACCAAAATCAAGATCCATGCGGTGGGATACTATTTGCTTTATCCAATAACTCCACCACAAAAAAGGAAGTGGAAAAGGAGCATATAACACCATTATACATCTACTTGGATTCCTGGTGATCCTTGCATTTCTTTGGTGTGCTCAAACACGAGCTGTTGAATTACCCACTCTAGGATTTATTCTGGGGCTCAGCCTGTAGTTCCTCACCGTGTGGTTCCATCTTAAAGCGGGGGGAGACAGAGACATTCTATGTGAAATCCTCTTTCATTCTCTAAGATTTTCCCCAAATTCAGCAGTAATGATGCTGTACTCAGGTGATGAAATTACATCACCATATTAGAGCTCAATTCATCCAGGCCTGCAGAGGTAACATTGACTATGACAGCCAACGTCCTTGACCTCAGGGGATAGCTGAAAGAGTGGGAAGAAAGGAAAGTAGGACAGGTAGGATAGGTAGGTAGGTAAGTAGATAGGAAGATTACAGACCCTAGGCTTTGATGTTTGTTTTGTCATTAGGCCTCCCATCAAGTCTAGGACAGAATCAACTAAGATTAGGTTACTTGCTTAAATTTAAACATCTGGTCTGTGGCAGAGCTGGCATCCGGGCCTGGATTGCCTAACTCCAAGACTAATACTTTTCAGTACATTTTACAGTATACCACCTTGCTTCTAGGACAGCAGGTCACATTCATACCCCCCTATCCATGCCCCCCACATATTGGCCTTTCTCCTCCGTGGCCTGTATTTTAAATTGAGTCTCCTCTCAACCGGGGATTCTTTGTAGAAGACCAAGGACTGGGACGTAGGTCTTAGAGGATACAGCAGCTACTATAGTCTACTTGGAAAAACAGGCCTCCCAGATTTTAAACCCTTTATCTGATAGAGAAGGCTTTCTCTACCATCAGCCATGGTAGCCATCAGCCCTCACCTTCAGTGAGGTGCCCGCAGAGCAATAAAATACTTTGGGGATGCTTGAGTCGTTCCAAGCCAGCCCTGCTAACTAGCAGCATTTGAATGTTGGGGTGCTGCGCAGCCCATATCCACAGCAGCTGGAAAGCACATCATAACCACCCCTGCCTGCGGGGCCAAACGAGAAATTTTTCATTTCTGTCTTTTCAGCCCTTCCGTACCTTTTACATATATAATTCTTAAAGGACTGACAAAATCTGAAGCCTGATTATTGAAATGAAATTCTCATATTTATTTTCTTCTCTGACAGGTTCACAAATGAAGTATTTGGTCCCATGGATTTTCTCACCTAACAGGGCTTCCAAGGTGTTCTTTACCAGCAAGAGGGAGAGAGCTTTAAAATACTAACGTGGTCATAGTCACATAACTCAATATGTCATTTTCTGTGCTTTCTCATGGTGGCCCATCGTCCAAGGGCTATTAATGAGGCCAGGACCGTGGATTCAATTTCAGGAATGCCAGTTACCGTCACTCCGTTCGCAGACCAAATCCTGGCCCCGGGGCGCCTGGGTGGCTCAGTGGGTTAAAGCCTCTGCCTTCAGCTCAGGTCATGATCCCAGGGTCCTGGGATCGAGCCCTGTATCAGGCTCTCTGCTCAGCAGGGAGTCTGCTTCCCCCTCTCTCTCTGCCTGCCTCACTGCCTACTTGTGATCTCTCTCTCTGTCAAATAAATAAATATTTAAAAAAAAAAAAAAATCCTGGCCCCTTCACTCTGGCCAAGAGCCTCAAATCTTTGCTCCGCAGGGAATGCAGCCCCCAGCCTGGGGGCTCATTGAGATCTACCATGCTTGGAGACACACAGTCTAAGAGTCCACAGCTGAAAAGAGAACCTTCACGCATATTGTCAGAGTTACGTTAAATCTACACAACACTGAATCTGTCTTCAATGCCCATTTCGGCCTCACCTCCTAATGACAGCAGTCGTCTGTTTGCTGAAAATACCTTTCTTCAGCTAGTTGCACTCATGGCTTTGGTCTGCACTGACGTGGGTTCCACTTAGGGGAAGTATAGAAGGCAACGGGGAAATAAGTTTTCCGTCGAGGGAGCTCACCTCCGCTAGCTGCCATCTTTTTCAACACATTACCATATCCATGAGTACTATCCATATATTGACTGAAGATGTATTTATTTTTCCATAAGCCAAGAAAAAGAACCCCACCTTTCTGTGCCTTTCCTTCAAGTATTTCAATTGTAAAGCTCATAATGTTATCGGTAATATGGCAAGAAGGTACTGTTAACAGTTAAGCTCATGAACAGAAATAATTCCTAAAAGGACACCTGCTTTTTGATTTGGTGCTAAGAGGAAGGATGGCATACACACTTAGAGAAGTCTTTTCTTTTAACGTTAAGAAATGATTATCATTAGGGGCACCTGGGTGGCTCAGTCGTTAAGCATCTGCATTCAACTCAGGTCATGATCCCAGGGTCCTGGGATGGAGCCCTGCATCAGGCTCCCTGCTCAGTGGGAAGCTTGCTTCTCCCTCTCCCACTCCCCCAGCTTGTATTCCCTATGTCTTTCTCTCTGTGTGTCAAATAAATAAAATCTTTATTTTAAAAAAAAGAAATGGTTATCATTAGTTCCCAAGATCTTTGCAATAAACTACTAAACTGACGTATTTTTTTGGCCCTAAAGAAATGGAAGCCATACAAAAAAAGCCTTGACTTGAATTCCTTTCTTCATCAGGGAGGGGACCGGTGCAGAAAAAACATTTTTCTTTTCCTGATGTTAGCTGTTCTCGCTTTTCGAAAAGCCACAGACTTCACAACAGGCAACGATCCACGGTTAAGGGCACTTCCTACAGGCCAACACATGGAAACTTCCCTTTTTATTCCCTGACACCTGAAGATACGAAGATTAGGTAACGAGGTCAAAGTCCACCATGCTGGTGAAAGGCTCCTAAAACAAAACCACTCAAAGAGGGGGCAGCCTCTGAGTCTTAGCAGAGGTAGAGGCCAGGGGGCACACCTGCAGGAGCCTAGGAGGCAGATCCTCTCCCAGACCTGTGCACCAGCTGATTCATCTTCAGGGCATCTCCATTTGGAACAGTTTGTGAAAACAATAGGCAGTGATATGATCGCTCATTTGCATTTACCTCCAGGCCAAACTCTGTTTAACCTCTCACTGGTACTCTGGTCACTGTATCACACAAACCTGGAGAGAAGATAGCTGAGGATTTGAGTCCTGGATTAAGACTCTGCAATTTAAGGATTGCATGCCGCTGAGCAAGTGATTTCAACTCTCAGAGTCTATTTCATCTTACGGAAAATGGAGTGGGGTGGGGCAGGAGGGGGGAAAGTGGTGGTGAAAATACCTACTTCACCAGGTTATTATTTTTTTTAATTTTATTTATTTATTTGACACAGAGAGAGAGAGATCACAAGTAGGCGAGAGGCAAGCAGAGAGAGAGAGGGGGAAGCAGGCTCCCCGCTGAGCAGGGAGCCCGGAGTTGGGCTCGATCCCAGGACTCTGAGATCATGACCTGAGCCGAAGGCAGAGGCTTTAACCCACTGAGCCACCCAGGTGCCCTCACCAGGTTATTTTAAGAATTAAATGACTTCGTTGGGGCGCCTGGGTGGCTCAGTGGGTTAAAGCCTCTGCCTTCGGCTCGAGTCATGATCCCAGGGTCCTGGGTCCGAGCCCCGCATCAGGCTCTCTGCGAACCAGGGAGCCTGCTTCCCCCTCTCTCTCTGCCTGCCTCTCTGCCTGCTTGTGATCTCTGTCTGTCAAATAAATAAATAAAATCTTAAAAAAAAAAAAAGAATTAAATGACTTCGTGATTAGGAAATGCTTAGCAGAATGGCTTGTAAAAGTGCTCAGCATAAAATCCCCAGATAGCTCTTGAAGATCCGTCCCCTTCCTCTTCCTTCATACTGATTTCCAATGCCTGCCCTTTGGGTCGGCTTGTGTTTCTGCCCTCTTAAAGCTCCATTTTCATTTGACTTTTCCTGAGGCCTTTACTAACACCTACCCCCCCCCCCGCAAAGACACAATGCCTTTGATTTCAGGAAACAATTTCCTGCCCCAATAAGCAAAACATTCTAGGCATATCTCATGCCTTGCAAGTTTCAAGTTAATGGTGAACACCAATACCACCTTTTGGTGTTTGTCTCCTAGGGAGTTTTATTCTGGGCTTTATTATGTCTGCATCTTTAATGAGAAATGTATTCTGTTGCTATGGCATATTGAAATTCATGCCTTCCTCTGGAAGGTGGAATTGTCAGAGCCCACCTGCCTCAGGTTTTCCCTAAGGCATTATGAGATTGAGATCTAGTGATTTATGAAACTACACTTAATCAGATAAATCTCACGCTAAACTCAGTGCCTTTGATTTCTAATTTCTGCATTTTAATTTGTCCTGCAGTTCAGTAGCACAGATTTATTGAAGTCTCTGCCAGCCACAATTTTCTCTGACCCGCTACTGTTTTCATAGTTCCTGCGAAATAGGCGGGGGTATAGCGGGAAAGGAAATGAAGGGAAATCGGTGTCATTTATTTCAGGTGCCAGGGTGAGGCCTCCCTTGCAGTAGGTAAAATGTAGATAAATGATGTTTCTTCTGGTGCTAGAGTATGTTTCTACGACCAACCCTGGGTTCAGTTTCTCTCCAGGCTCTTCTGAGCAGATCTCATTTCCAGTATCTCTGAGCTGGTGAAATGTCTTTTCAAATGAGTCAAGGAATTTAACAAAGCACAGCATCTTTCTCATTATGCTGCAAGGATGCACAATTTGCTGTTGGCATTCAGAGCCCCAATGTCCTGGGATGTGAGCTCCAGTTTTGAAATCTTTATGCATGATGTCACTGCAGCTGACAAGTATGACAGGTTACCCCCCGACTCTAGCAAGAATGGTGCTGCGGGGTGACCTGTCACTCTCATCTGAGATCCAAATAAAAGTCAGACATTTTAAACTCTACCCACCACGTTCAATCTAGAATTGAAGAGGAAATAAGTCTTCGAGTCCAGTGAGGCCATGGATCAGCAGAAACTAGAGAAAAGTTTCGGCAGTACCAGGAATTTGCCAATTTTTTACTTCCTGTTTTAAGGATGTTAAAAATTCAACTGCTGATGCCTATCACCATTGTTTTATAAAAGAATTTTATAAAATTCTAATTCTATATAATAATATAATATCTATATAATGTCTATTTCTAACAGTAGAAAGGACAAATCTTTAATTATTTTTTTATTTATTTTTAATTTTTAAGAGAGGAGATATAGAGGAAGAGGGAGAATTTCCAGTTGACACCCCAGAGAACATAGAGCCCAAAGACAAGGGGCTCAATCTCACACCCCTGAGATGATGACCAGAGCTGAAATCAAGAGTTGGATGTTTGACTGACTGAGCCACCCAGGGGCCCCTAAAAAACACAAGTCTTAGAATTTAAAAATAAACAAATTTGACTTTTTTAATAACTCACTACATAATCCCCCTCCTCCTTCCCTTTGCTTCCTTCCTTTGCTGCAAAGGGGTTGAAAACATTGTCAGAGATCAGCATTGCTTTGGGAATCACCAATAAGTGAACCTTCTCATTTTAAGACGAGGAAACCGAGGCTCTCTGAGGTGAACTGAATTAATGAAAGCTGGGACTAGAGCCCAGATCTCCTGGCTCCTTGTCTAGTATTTATTTGCTCTGCCTTCTTTGTAATGGAATTCAGGGTAACGGCCCAGAGGTACAGCAAGATCCTGGAGTGTCTTCTTAATCACCAAATGCGATGATGCTATCTTCTCTAAAGTGGTGATGTGAAGTGCTGTGGTCTCACCTTTTAAAAAACCACAATACCTGTAAGAAGATTCTTTAGTGACTAGCTCAAGGACTTGTTTATCTACTAGTCTTTAAAACCAATGACGACAAACAAATAAACCCAGAAAGTTAAAATTGAGGTCACTCATAAAGATTCATCATTAAACATTTATGGTACATTTAAACAGTGTGTTGAGGAGCTTTGGGGGCTGATGGAGTCCACAGTTTGTGGTGATTCTAGAATCCCCTTCCCAAAAGCAAAAGTCTGAGTCAGTAAGTTATATCACTTACACACCACACTTCCCATTTTCCATACTGTTCTTCTTCTTAGTGTCTACATCCACATTCTCGTCTCTGGCCTCCCAAGCACTACATTTTAATTTTGGTCCTCCTTCTCCAAGTTGACCCTGGGGTATTAGGCCCTGTTTATGAGTTACTATCCCTTGGAGCCACTCCCCAACTTTGGAATCCACTCTTGGGGAGCACCAACCTGGCTCTCCTTCTACTTCTCTACTTCTCTTCCTTTGGTGACTTCTCTTCCTCATTCTGACATCAGACAATGGACATTCACCAAATTCCATCCTTAAACCTTCACTCCCTATAAACTCAAATTTTCCCCTCTCCTATGATCACCACCTCAAACCACCACCACTTCTAAGCTCCCATCTTTATTATCAGCTCTTCCAAGTCCCAGAGTCCCTTTCCTAACTCTAGGCTGAATATTTCCAACTGTGTGTCACCATTTCCTCAAACACAACATGACTAGAACAGAAATCATTACCTAAGTGAGAGCCTTCTCTACTAATCCCATTCTCCATACCAACTGGCTGCTTCTTCTTCCCGATGACTCTCTGTCTCTCTCTCTTATCAGTATGACCATCTGTGGAGGAAAAACGCTTGGAACCAGGGACATGGGCAAGGGAACCAGCAGAAACGCTGAGCACCACTCTGTCAAAATAGGAGGAACACTGCTTCTCCCAGTCACGCCACCTCTGCTCTGGCCTCCAGACTGAGTGTGAGATATAAGAAATAAGTAATAATCTCCAATAAAGAGTCACCTCTAAAAAGCAAAGACAGGATTCAGGAGTTAATGAAAGAGAATGAGCTTTGCCATGGAAGGGAGCTGTGATTCTTATGAAATGGGCAGCATGTCTACCTGGATCAATAAATTTCACTCTCTTCAGCAGAGAAACCCACGCTTTGAGTCCTGCCACCAACACATATTAACTTTGTGACCTCAAGTAATACTATTAACATTTTCTTGCTTCCATTCCCTTTTATGCAAAATGAAAAACAGGTAATTGGGTGGTGGAAGAATTGAAATAATCGATATCTGCAAAACTTTTAGAATAATGATTGGTAATGAGCAGATGCTGAGTTACTGTCTGGTTTCCCCAGAAGCAGACCCTGAATCAAGGCTTTGGGAGATGATCCCAGGAAATACTTGTAATGGGGAAGTGAGACAGGGAAGGGAGGGAAGTCAGCAAGGGGTGAGTCACCACTTCGAGAAAGTAGAGCCTAATCTCATTAGGGAACTCTGGGGGTCAGTGAGGAACACCTACCTCAGAGTCACCCCCTCCCAAATGGATAAGGAAACTGGGGTATTTACATGCTATCTCTAGTCAGTCAGTGGTTGAAAGCTGCTGCCAGGCATGTCAATTCTCTGGTACGTCCACCTTCTCCAGCTGCCAGAGAAAGCCCTCAGGCAGTTGGAAACTGGGCCAGCAAGTAGCCTACAAGGGTAGAGCCCAAGGAGATACAAGAGGACATTGTCTATGCTCAATAAATCTGCTATCATCATCATCATAACTGAAGTCCAAAGGCAAAATGAAAGAAAGCTGGGCTCTTCTAGGTAAAGCTAATGGGAGGGAGAGGAGGTTATGTGCTCAGGATTTGGCACTGGGAGCCCAATTCTCTCATCCTAGGTGAGGTACCAAGTCAACCCTACAGAATGTCAGAGATGCACAGAGCAGTTTGTGGATCATACTCATGACCTACGAGGAATGATCAGAAGAAGGTAAAAATCCCCTTCTCTCCTCGAGAAATGGCAGCTTAGTTTTAGAGACCAACCATATGCATCACACAGTAAGATAAGCAGCAAAGGGAGTTAGGACTTATTAAGTGTCCAAAGAGTTGGAGCAGAAGCTGTTTGGAGAGGTGAGATTGCGGCTGGCTGGGGCGAGCAGAATGGGCTCTGTTGATCAAAGAGGATTAAACTAAACCTTATAGAATGATTCATTTTCAACTAGAAGAACACAGCCATGCCAGGATTTCCAGGAGGTCACAATATATTGATTGAAACAAAGAGCTACCCCGATCTAGATGCTGGCTGTCAATATGGAAGGCCTGGGGGCTGGGACAACTGCTTAACACAATCCCTCAGTTATCCTGCGATTGCAAAGTGTTTCGTTTTGTTTTCACTAGTTGTGATGCCTTTCTCCCCAAACCACCAGTCTCAGGCAGATACAGCTTCCAATCTCTCTCTCTTGACTGCTTCACGGGCCTTCCATTTTAAACATTGTCTCTAATACCATAATAATAGCTATCAACAACTTTGTGAAGTTGTTGCCATTTTACAGAGGAGGAAATTGAGATTAAGGGTTAAGGAATCTCCCTAAAGTCTCACCACTGAGCTTGCGCTGGCACCCTAGTGTATCTTTTTCAAAGCCAGACTAAAGCACTATGCTTTGATGCCTGCAGTTCAAAGCAAAGTTCAAGCAAAGAAGATCTCTTAATTACTTTAAATTTGGGATCAGCAAATTAGATCTTGCAAATTGATCTGAACCACTTGTATTTATAGGCTGTTTAGTCTCCCTTAGTGTCAACACAGCTATGGGAACTTTTTCTAAGGCTACATCTATCCCAGCAGCTGCTACCAGCTTATGGAAAACAAACTGGGGTGGGACAAAAGGGAAGAGATTGAAATTCATTTGAGTGACAGCTTTTTTACCTTGGTCAACAGATGGTACATTTGTAGCATTCTTGGATCTGTAGGAGTGGAAGAATTCCTTGAGATCTGAGTTCAGCCCTTTCTGCAAAACTGTAAGGTTTGTTCAGTACTTAACATTCCATCTGTTACCTTTTGGCAGTGGCCGTTTTTCTTTAATCAAAGGTACTCATTACTTGAAGCTTCCTTTTACTATATCAGATGTGTTAAAGATTCATTCATTCATTCATTCATTCATCCATAATAAGACAGCTTAGAAAGGTAGAGAGGGTAAAATATTATCCTTCATCTACATAGAAGAAAAAGGAGATGATCAATAATGACCCTTTAATTTGGTCTTTCCTTTTGCAGACAGCCCGCTCCTCCCACCCCAATCAATTTCCCCAGAACAAAAGGCTCTTCAAGATTCTGGAGTAGATCACCGCAGACGCAGCCTCCATTCAGGGCTCCTTGTAAGTGATGGCTCTCCAGTCCCTGAAGCCAGAGGTCTTCTCTCCATTTTTCAGTGGATTACTCCATGACCAGGTGCTGAAAATTCTTTGGGTAAAACCACACCATGATGAAAGGGTTCAAATACAAAAAGAAGGTGGTGGAAGACATTTCCCAAATACTTCAGAGATCTTTTAGGATATTCTGGGCTCAGCGCGGGGCTGGGCTCTCTGGGACCACCTGTGCATGTGGACGTGCCATTCCAAATTTAGAACTGCATGACGCTAGCAGGAGCTCGGGAAGTTAGCATAGAAAACTTAAGACCAACTCCCAAAGGGACAGCAATTGGTCTTAATTGCCCACTGGTGCCACTGTGTGTTCCTCTAGAAGAACATACACAGTGATCCTTACCTAAATTTTTAATGATGATGATGGTGCTGATGACAGAGTAGCAGGAGCAGCAGCAGGCTAACATTTACTGTGCATTTACTGTGTGTCACACACTGTTTGGTTGTTCATATACATTAACTCATTTAGTCGGAGAGTAGCCCTGTGAAGTCAGTATTATGATTACTGTCTACATTTTACAGTTACCTGAGGCATAGAATTCAAGTTTCTTGCCCAAGGTCACATAGTTAATAAGTGGTAGGATTTAAATTTGGGGAGTCTGTATTACTGTACAACAAATTACCCCCAAACTTAGTGACTTAACACAATACTTATTCTCTCACATCTCTGTGGATCGGGAATCTGAACTTGGCTTCGCTGGGTCTTCTGATTTCCGGGTCTCTCACGGGGCTGCATTCAAGATAGAAGCAAGGCTGCTCATACTGAGGCTGTACAAGGGAAGGATCTACGGCCAACATCCTGTTGGCCTCCTGTTTATTGACAGGATTCAGTTCTTTGTGGGCTGTCGGACTGAAGCTGCCGCTCCTCTCTGACTGGTGGACAAAGGCTGCTCTCAGTTCTTTGCACATGGGCTTCTCCACAAGGAAGCTTACAACGTGATAGTTTGCTTCCTTAGAATAACTAAACAAGAAGTTTCAGAAAGAGAGAGAGAAAGAGATCGAAAGTGCTGTCAAGATGGAAGTCACAGTATTTTGTGACCTAATTGCACAAGTAACATCCCATCACTGCCATATTCTATTCATTAAAAGTGATTCACTATATCCAACCCATACTCAAGAGTGGATAATACAGAAATTGTGACTACAGAGGTAAGATCACTGGGGGCTACTTTAAAGGATGCCTCCCCACATAGTCTGATACAGAGCCCAAGGCCTTGACCAAGAGAGGAAAGGGGGTTGCACATTTTTTCTATGGTTAAATTCAGAAGAACCAAATCTATCTCAATAGACAGTGTAAGAGTGTAGGGCTGGGGAAGTTCTAGCCCAGAGGCCAGCTCTAGCCAGGATCTAGAGTTAATTAGTTCAAGCCACTTGAGCTTCTAGAGTTCTATTTTCCTCCCTGAAAACTCTCCTAGCTATGCCATTAACTATAAGTGTGAGGAAAATGAGAGTTGCAAATAATTATTATTTTTAAAATTTCTATTTGGAAGTTAGTGATGGGGTACCTGGATTGTTCAGTTGGTTAAGCACCTACGTTCAGCTCAGGCCATGATCCTAGGGTCCTGGGATTGAGCCTCACATTGGGCTCCCCACTCATCAGGGAGCCTGCTTCTCCCTCTCCCTCTGCCTGCTGCTCTCCCTGCTTGTGCTCTCTTTGTCTCTCTCTCTCAAATAACTAAATAAATAAATAAATAAAATCTTTGAAAAATAAAAATAAAAAAAAATAAAGTTAGTGATGGGAGCAGTTTACCTCAGGACATCACTTTTTCCTCTTCCTCTCTTTTTTGTCCTTTATCTTTCCCTGTATAATTTCATATGTCTCTCTGTGGCAATTTCTCCACTTTCATCCTATGTCTCTCCTCAATTCCCCTCCCACCTGACCAGCTTTCTCTTCCTGTCTTCTTATTGTTCCATACTTATCTTTATCCTTGATCCTTCTTAGTCTCTAGGTTGCTTTAAATTTTAATTTATAAAAAGTTTTTAGGAAGAAACAAGTCCGCCAAGCAAATTCACAAGAAGGCAGTATGATGGTCAGTTTCATGTGTCAACTTGACTAGGTGATAGTGCTCAGTTATTTAATCAAACACAAATCCACAAATCCAGGTATTGTTGGGGCGAAGGCATTTTGTAGATGTGATTGAGATCTGCAATCAGTTGACTTTATGTAAAGGAGATTATCCTGGATAATCTGAGCAGGACCGATGCAATCCATTGAAACCTATTTCCTTCTTAGCAGAAGAAGAAATCTTCCTTGTGGACTTAGTTCTTCTCTGAGAGTTTCCAGCTTCCTTGTCCTTTCTTGTCCTGACACTGTGTCCTACAGATCTGGGACTTGCCTAGCCCCCACAACTACATAAATCAATCACTTTCAATCATTTTATATAAATATATGTATATTTATTTATATAAATACATTATATGTGTGTATGCATATGTGCATATAAATTTCTATCTAAATCTAGGTATGTAAAGAAATACAGAACCTACTGATTCTGTTTCTTGGGTGGGATCCTGAACAACACAGGTGGGAATGTCCAACAGTTCTGATAGGGTCTTTATAGCAGTTGGGAGAGCATAAAAGAAGAATTGGATAACTCAAAGAGATGAATTTTCAGAGCTACTATTTTTTTCCAGATGAGAACTATGGACATCCCTCAAGTTATGCCATGCTGGCTACCAAGTTGGTCTGAATTAGTAGTCCTTGATGATACCATCTTCAGGCTTTTTCAGCCACTCTTCTCTGTCCCATGCAAACGTCTTTGTCATGTTTTCCATTCTCAAAGGGAACTGCTTGCTAGCAAATTGTTCTACTACTCTGTTTCATTCACACTTACATTCCTAGCTCTGAGTCTTGCACATTTATGTCCCTTAATATAGGTTAATTTAAAAGATGATTGATGAATTTAAATTTAACAAGGGCATTCAATGTCTTTTTTTTTTTTTTTGGTTTATTCATTTCTTAAAAATTTTAATTCCAGTAGCGTTGACATAAAGCGTTAAATTAGTTTCAGGTGTACACTGAATGTCTTCACCCAGAGATAAGACTAATGATCAGGTTCATGCACCACAAAGGGTCCGTGAAAGGGAAACACTTGAGGGCAAGAGCACCTCTCCTTGATTTGTAAGTCCTATTTATGAATAAACTACTTGGGTATCTACCTAATTGGCCACCCATAGTTATGCTACATTTCTGTGTCTACCAAAATGTGGTTTTAGACAAACACTAAGCCACGCACGCTGCCTGTGCCCAAACTCTGCACGAAGATCACTCATCTCCAAGTGTGGTCTGAGGATGAGTAGAGGTTCCTAAAACACTTTAAGGGGGTCTGCTAGGTCCTCCTTTCCCAGCTACTTATCTGTGCAAGGCTGCATTTTCTTTTTTTTTCTTTTTTTTTTTAAGATTTTATTTATTTATTTGACAGACAGAGATTACAAGTAGGCAGAGAGGCAGACAGACAGAGAGAGAGAGAGAGAGGAGGAAGCAGGCTCCCTGCTGCTCAGAGAGCCCAATGTGGGTCTCGATCCCAGGACCCTGGGATCATGACCTGAGCCGAAGGCAGAGGGTTTAACCCACTGAGCCACCCAGGCGCCCCAAAGCTGCATTTTCTTCATAGACTTCGATCAAAACAACATATCACAACAGATGATAAATAAGGAAGCAGAAATGAAAATCATGTTCTCCTTTATTAAGTCACCCATTAAAGAGATTTGAAAAAACTCAGAACAATGCCATTTTTTTCTCACTAATTTGTTGAGAAATGCAGTTATTTTTCATAAAATATGTCACATGCAATGAGGCTATTCCTATTTCAAAATAACAATAAATGTAATAAAGAACTATTTTTAAAATTTTGTATTAATTTCTAAATGATAAATATTAGATACAATCCACACTAAAACAAGCTCTTTGTGTCTGCTATAATTTTCAAGAGTGTAAGGAATCCTAAAACCTAAAAGCTTGAGATGCTGCTGCTAAAAATTGTTAATCATGTTTCTGCTGGACCAGAAAGCACCATGTGCCGCTGGGGTGACTGGTTGGTCCCAGGAATTGGGAACGGTTTAGAGTGACATGTAACCTCGAGTCTGTCCCATTTGCTTGCCGCCAAATCCACATCAGAGGTCATGTTTCATCTTCCTTCTTATCTTCTACAGAGCCCAACAGAACCATGAGCACACAATACACACTCTTAAATATATGGACTGATTTTTATTAATCTTCAACTCTGCAAAATGTATTCATTTAGAATAAGGAGATATCCACCATACAGCTTAAGAAACATAATGTCAGTCTCAAAGGCTAAAACTCAAGCAGTTTGGGAGACCCCTTTCCTCAGCCCAGAGAATGGAACCTTTTCTTATGAGCCCATGAAGTCACCATGTGCAGGAGATTTTGAAGTTTTCCTTTGGTTAGAGAAATAGGCAGGATATGGTAGCAGTTAAACAGCGTGGGGTCTTAGGTGAACTATTGATTAGTGCCTGGCAATATAGAACCCGAGGTGTATGACCTTTACACATACTCTATTCGAGTACAGTTTTAAAAAAAAATTTTTTTTTTACTTACTAGAGAGAGAGCACGGGGGGAGAGAGAGACGGCACAAGCAGGGGGAGTGGCAGGCAGAGGGAGAAGCAAGCTCCCCACTGAGCAAGAGGCCTGATGTGGGGCTCCATCCCAGAACCCCAGGATCACAACCCCAGCTGAAGGCAGACACCCAACCAACTGAGCCACCCACGTGTCCCTTGAGTACAGTTTTTAAGTCCAGACTAGATTGTGGCTATAAGTGCTGAGTCAAAGCTCATCTTACTGGCTGTGAGATCTGGAGCAAATTTCTTATGCTCTATCAGCCCCACTTGCCCTGCCTGATTAATGGGAACAGCAGTATTATGCCTTGAACTGTTGGAGGTGAAAATCAAATGATGTAATTGTACAGCAAGCTCTCAGCCTGGGTGCCTGGCACAGTGAGAGAACTGGAAAAAATGTCAAGTACTACTATTATCTATCTAATACTCCTTTGTGTTCAGCAGTGTAGCGGGGCTGGGAAATGGACTTTCTGTTCTTATTTGGTAGTTAATATTTAATATGCTAAGCACCGGAGAGACCTATCATTTCCCATAGTCCTTGCTGAGAATGCAAAAGGGAAAAACAGATCTTGTCTCTTGTCTCCTTTTTTATTCTCAGCAAAAGCCCAAAGGTGGAGAAAAAGGAGGAAGAGGGGGATAACCACTCATTTACTAAAGAAAATGTGCTTCCCCCCCCCGACCTGCTGCGGGTGAGTTTGCAACAATCCCCTTCACTCCGACCAGATCCTATCTGTGTCCGAATGGGGAACTTCTCTTGCTGGAGCAGAAAGGACACGGGGTTGGCCAGGGCAATGTGTCTGTTTGCTGTGTCCTCGGGCTGCCTACTAAGTCTCGGGGCAGAGTTGGTTTTCAGGTCTGGGCCCGGAAAACACACCCCTTAATGCGCACGTATTTGCAGTGTGACACAGGGCTTGGAAGCCCCAGCACCATAGACCGGAGCAGCCGCCTGACTTGTTTCCCAGGAAAGGCTGTCTTCATGAGATATTATTAGGGATGAATGCTGTGAGCTCTGAACGCTGACAGAGGACAGCAGCCACCTAACTTCAAAGGCTCCCCTCTCTCCGGCCCCCCTGCGAGCTGGGCTGTGTCAGCCACAGGCCCAAAAAAGATCTTTCATCGAGGAGAGAGAGCCCTGTGACTTGCCCAGTAGCTGCATCTGAGAATCAAAGGGCTGATTTCAGGCAGTGATAACGCTGTTTGTCTGGAGAAGAGCTCTGGCGGCTTTCATGTGCCACCGAAGGAATAAAGAGCAGCAGGAATTCAGACCCAAAGGCTGGCTCTGGTCTGTGCTTGAATTAAACCCAAGGTAAACAAGAAAACACCTGCCACTTCACAGGTGATGTACTTGGCACCAGGAGACACAAACTAATGCAGGGGGTTGGGACAGCAGGGTGTTGGAAATGAGCTGGACCAATCCACTTGTTCTAGAAGATGGTGCCAAAACAGTACAGAAGTCGAGAGTAGCAATGCCATGTAATGTCTGCAAAGAAGCAATAAAATAAAATAAAATAAAATTTTTAAAATGCAGGTTATTTCACTAGAAGAGTGAAAGGCCAAGGAAAGGGTATAACAAAACTTTTTGTTTAACAGGCTGTTTCCATGAGCAGCAGACAAAGGAGGAGGAAATAGGTTTCTACTTGCCTGTCAGGAATTTGGGTAACACCATGAGGATTCTGTCACTAAACTAACAGTGGGGAGGAAAAGAGGGAAGCTAATGGAACACATGCCTCAGTGAATCTTTTTGTTTTGTTTTTTGTTTTTTAAAGACTTTAATTTATTTGACAGAGATTACAAGTAGACAAAGAGGCGGGCAGAGAGAGAGGAAGAGAAGCAGGCTCCCTGCTGAGCAGAGAGCCCAATGCAGGCCTCAATCCCAGGACCCTGGGACCATGACATGAGCCAAAGGCAGAGGCTTTAACCCACTGAGCCACCCAGGTGCCCCTGTTTTGTTTTGTTTTTTTAAGTGAGCTCTATGCCAGTGTGGGGCTTGAACTCACAACCCTTTGATCAGAGTCACATGGTGCACTGACTGAGCCAACCAAGTGCCCCACTTTGGTGAATCTTTAAAACGTGAGTGAGCATCAAAAACTAATGATGCACTGTATGGTGACTAACATAACATAATAAAAAGATAAAATAAAATAAAATAAAAAACAAATAAGCCATCCAAAAAAATAAATAAATAAAAAATAAAATATGAGTGGCCCTCTTCTGTTAGGAGTGGTACAAGTCCACCTTTCCATTCCAGACAGCAAGTTCCAAATACGGAAGGGCATGATTTTCTACATACTCTTTGGACGTAAAGAAACACTTCCAACAATTGACCACAATGAGGCAATAGCAGGGATGAAAAATAACCAAGGCGAGAAATAAAAATATCAAGTAGCAAATGAAAGTTTCATTCACTGATGAAAGAAACGAGATGTTTAGAAACAAAGCAGAATGAACAGGAAAAAGTGGGAGATTGTGGGCAAGCTTATTTCAATTTTCTAAGTATATGTTCTTGGTTAAGTATATGTTCTCAACAATTTGGAGTTCACTCCAGATTCTAAATCTCCCTTCCGGAGGTTCACACCTCTACATAATTAGGTTAGGTCGCCCTCTGGTGGCAAGAAGCTATCCTAGCGTCTCGTAAAGCCCGTGTATCCTCTGGTAGGTCTGGGATTGGAGTTGAGTATTCGGTATACAGCGCTCTCACACAGAGCAAATACGAAGAAACCATAAATACCTAATTATAGTTCCTGTGAATTTCTTGTAAAGAGTTCAGAAAGCAATTTGAGATCCCGAAGAACTGAAGGAATATTTAGTGTACTATTGTATCAAAAGGGGTGTCTTTAATAGGGATACTGTGTTACTGAGATTAATCAAATATCTGCTAAAAAAAGCTTTCCCTGTTGATGGCAAATAAAACATTCTGATTTATACAGATACATTATCAGCCAAGACAACCTTCATAAACCTCGTTGAACCTCCAAAGGAAAAAAAGGCCAACAACCATTGAACATATCTGAGATAAGAAAAAATTTACTAACTGAATTTCAGTAATTGTTTAAGCAACAAGATTAGTCAACTAATGATTCTAATCTTGATGCTGTCATTATCTAGCTGTGTGTTTTTGGATTTCATTAGATCCCACTAGATTTCCTATTATTTTTCTTAAACTACCTCCAATATCACTTGTGACCCAAATATTAACCAAATTATTATAACTCAATATTAATTCTCTCCAGGAGACTGTAATCAGCACAAGCCCTATAACGCGTACATACACATTGTAAAGACAATGATAAAAGTAGTGAATGCATGAGGAAATTGTCCTCTGATTACGTGGAAGACACTGGGAAATATGGCAGAAGTAAGCACTGAAGTTGACATGTTATGGGTACAGCTATGAGAGAGAGCCTGGCAGTTAATTTTCAAGCTCAGATTTTGGAGAAAGAGGCTGTGATGAATCCAGCTTTGGTCAGAGGTTCACACAGGTCTAAATAACTGGAGGTATGAGTAGGGTGACTGGGAGGGGACGGGGCAGAAAACTCAATAGAGGTCCATGGCAGGCACAAACACATATGTCTTTTTTTTTTTTTAATATTTTATTTATTTATTTGACAGAGATAGATCACAAGTAGGCAGAGAGGCAGGCAGAGAGAGAGAGGGAGAAGCAGGCTCCCTGCCGAGCAGAGAGCCGGATGTGGGGCTCGATCCCAGGACCCTGAGACCACGACCTGAGCCGAAGGCAGAGGCTTTAACCCTCTGAGCCACCCAGGTGCCCCACAAACACATATGTCTTAAAAAACTGAATGATCTCTTGCTTTGACCCTTAATAAGTATGTGTTTATGCTGCCGCTATTGTTGCTGATAATTAGTGAAGTACATATTTTTCATTTATCTCCTTAAATTTAGGTAATATAAACAAAGCTATATTATTCAGTTAATATATTCTAACCCATGCCACAAAAAGGTTTTATGGCCCTGTAAAAGATTTCTTAGAAGGAATATGGCATAATAAAAAAAAATAATCTCTAAGATAAAAATGCATCTGAGCCTTAAATGTCCTCTATAAACCTCTATAATTTGGGGAAAAAGTCAAATTTTAATAAGATTTGAGATAAGAACAAAGATCATTGATGGGAGAACTCTTACTATGTTTTTGCCTAATATTAAAATTCATACATTGGCTATTTCCTCTAGCATTGCAAACCAGTAGGATTATTAATGTCTATTTTATTAATTAGGGGGGAAAAATCAAAAGTTTTCTCAAGATCACAGAAAAAGTCCTTAAAGAGTCATCATGGTTTTTGTTTGCTCCATCCATCCAACCATCCACCCATTCATTTATTCATCAGGTATTTACTAAGCCAATCTGCATATTTTGTACTTGCCCTCATAAGGGTAGCAAACTGGGGTCCCTGGGTGGCTCAGTCAAAGCGTCTGCCTTTGACTCAGGTCATGATCTCAGGGAACTGAGAAGAGGAGGAAGCTGTTAAGAGGATAAAGCCTGTTCCAGCATCTTCACTTAATCAACATTCACTATGTATCACGCCCTGGGCTAAACACTAGCTATAACAGATGAAGAAGACCTATGTCCAGATCTCAGAATTTTCACAGCCTCCTTTGGGAGCTGGACATAGGCCATCCACTTTCTACATAATGTCGTCAGTACAGTGATGGAGAACACACAGGGGCCACAGGAGAGGAGTAACAGATCGGGGGGAGGCATTTGTCTTATAGGATGCCAAGGAGTTGAGTGGATGGAAGGAATGAGGAAGGACTTTCTAAGATGGAAGAGAAAAGTCAAGTGAAGGCCCAGAGAATGAGAAGAAACTCATGTCAAAAGAAGCTACTTGTAGTTCTGTGTTGTTGGACCTTCAAGCGTAAATCACTATTAAGTCAGATTTTTTCCTTTCCTGTACTTGAGACATTAGGGTTAGAAACTAAGTAAAGGTCTTTACATTCATCAATTTTTAATCTTTGTATTATTGTTTTGCCCACTTATAGTACTCTTAGAATATCTTTAAAGTATCAGAGGTTTGTGTTCAGTGTTTTCTCAGGGTACAGGTTACTGGAAAATTTGATGAACATTCTATTTCTACCTTCTTCCTAGTCCTTGACTCAGAAAAATAAAAGGCTGAATAGTGTAGCACCAAGTCCAAAGCCCTTCAGTATTCTCTAGAGGTCTCCTGCCAAATTGACATTAATCCAGCAATCAACAGCTCACACATATGGTTGTCTAATTAGCTAACACTCTGCAGTAATGAGAGCTAGTATGGCTGTTTATGGCCAGGAATGGTAGGTTAGGATAACTTGGAAGGGGTCCAGATATAAAAGCACACCCGCCAAAGGGGAGACTTGGCACCAGAAGGTGATACACATGTCAGTGCTGGAGGGAACCCAGTCCAACAGGTAGCAGCCAGGATCTGGAAATTACGGTAACTGATAATAAGCAGGGTATATCAAGTGGGAATGGCAGCAAATGAGAATTAAATAATGTGACGGCCTTATTCCAAAAAGTGAGTGGGGCAGGGTGATAAAGCAGGAATTTGGAAATCTACGGGGACATTTATCAGCAGGAAAACAATCTATGATCCGGTGAGACCCCAGCTTCTGGTCAAGCTCATGAGCAGGACTTCAACTCCCAGGGAGGATATAGTAAAATCAATGCGTAGGTCCTGGAATTAAAAAAAGGACCACAAATGTAACAGAGATAAGTAGTAGAGCACGAAAAGCAACTAAGTACTGGGTCTATGAAATGTGTAGGACTGATGATTCACAGACCTGTACCCCTGGGACAAATAATACATCATAAGTTAATTAAAAAAAAACAAAAAAACAAAAAACGAACTGAGTCTAGTTACCAGAACTTGGACACCTAGTGGGGACTTGGTTTCAGAAGCAAGAAAACAGACTAGAAATGCAGCAGGCACGGAGCTGGACAGGCCACAAGTGTGACTCAGACTAGATCCCCTGATGGCCTCCGAGTAAGGCTGAACCTGCTGTGGGGGATCAGTGGCCCAACACTTAGGGAGAGGAGAGCTCCAGAGGCCAGGAATCTGCATGTCAATAGTAATAAGCAGCTCATACTTTACACCTCCTTCACACTGTAAGACTCGGTCACAGGACTTGCTCACTTGGGGATGCCTCTGTTATTCCCCTGAGTCTTCTGTCTTACAACCTGATCACAAAAGGCCATGAAATGATTCTGATATAGCTTGCCCTCACTGTGGGAAGCTGACTTCCAGTGATTGCTGCTTCCTTTTTTTTTTTTTTTTTTCCCTTTAAACGCTCACAGGCTTGTGTTTCATAATCCATCCTAATTTTGCTGGGTGGGGTTAACATAAAACTCCAAAGCCAAGCAAAATCCAATAAAGGCAGAGAGTGGTTCCATGACTGGAGAGAATATATGGACAATTTCAGGTGATACATGCATGCATTCTTAAAAAAAAAAAATGAAGAGTGCATATCGACTGTGGGATGGGAGTGGAGAGAAGGATCCATTTTAAGAACAGGCAGAGATGATGTTAGACCACATAACCCAATCTGGCTGGGGTATAAAAAGATAGATTGGAGAGAGGAGGAGTCAGGTATTTGAAGCCAAAGAATATGAACTTTGCTGGGGATGTAATGGGTAGCAACCAAAAGTATTTTCCTGGCCATAGTGGAGCTTTAAAAAGAGCGATGTTAAGAGTGAGAAAGTATCAGACTCCAAGGGGGGGACATTCTATGAAATTATTGGGGCTGTATGCTTTAAAGTATGACTGCTGTGAAAGATCAAGACTGAGAAACTATTCCAAGTAAACTAAATAAACATGAAAACTGAATGTAATAGGTGATTTGAAGTTTGTTTGTTTGTTTTTTCCCCTCTAAGGGCATTATTAGGATAACTGGCAAAAATCCAAATAAGGTCCATACACTAGAAAATTACATTGTGTCAGTGTAATTTCAGATTTTGATAATTGTATCATGATTATGTTTGAGAATGTTATTCTTTTGGGAAAATGTACACTGAAGCATTTAGGAGTAAAAGGACCTATATCTGAACTGTCAAATGGTTCAGAAATATAGCTGTATGCACATGTACATGTATGTGTACATAATGTGTACATAGTTACACATACATATAGTATGTGCGTATGTCTGTATGTTCCCATCTATTTACAGAGAGAGAATGAAACAGAAAATGTGATTAAATATTAATATTTGGGGAACCAGGTGAAAGGTTGTTCTGGAATTCTTTGTACTTTTCTTCCAACCTTTCCACAGACCTAAAATTATGTCAAAATGAAAGTTAAAAGAAAAAAGAAAATTCATAATGTGGTGATGGAGTTTAGTATAGTAACTGCTTGGGAGGCACTCCAGGGGCTAGGGTAATTGTCTAGGTCAGAGGTGGTAAGTGCCAGGTGGGGACAGGAAGAGACAGGAGAAGGAAGTGAGAGGCATTCTACAGGTAAAGATTCCTGTATCTGGCAACTCAATAGATATAGATATAGGACCTCAGACTACTTGGAGTTTTCAAGTCAAAGGGCCAGAGAGAATGTGATGACCTACACAGCTAGAAACGTCTGCCTCATGATCATGGTAGAGAATTACTTCTAAGATTTCAAAATAAAAACTCTAATTTCAGGAAAGAAGCATGAATGGAAAAATATAGACTGAGACTAGAATCGTTGAACACATAATAGGTAAACTGAACATTTTTTGTTGTTGTTGAAGTATCTAATTAAATTTAACTGTGGCCCAGCTGGTAAATTTTTATTTGTGCAACCAGCCAGAAAAGAGTGGCATTAGTTCCCGACGAAGAGTGCTGCATGCTGAAAGGTAAAAAACGAGCAAAGGTAAAAATCTCACCATCGTGGTGAGATTTGCTTTAAGAGTGCAGGCTGGGAGCTGGGCTGCCGCACCGGCTCTGGATGCCCGGGGCCCCTCCTTGAGCCTGGAGTCCTGCTCCGCTCCCTGTCGTTATCAGGTCATGCATGTGACTGGAACTTCCAGGTGCCCTCTCGTTCATACTTCCATATCTTGAAATTTTAAGCATCCATCCTCTTTGCTTTTCCCAGAAAGATTCTTCTCTTATCAATGATTATGGTAGAATGTATTATTTGTTTACAATTCCTCCTTCCACTCTTGTTTGCCAAGTGGACTACCCCACTCACTGACTCTGGACTGGGCCATGTGGATGAAATGATATGCACAGTTTTTTGTTTTTTGTTTTAAGATTTTTACACACTTATTTAAGAGAGAGAGAGAGAGAGCACAAGATAGAGGAGGGTCAGAGGGAGAAGCAGGCTCCCTCCTGAGCGGGGAGCCCTATGTAGGACTTGATCTCCAGACTCTGGGATTGTGACCTGAGCTGAAGGCGGTCACCTAAACACCTGAGCCACCCAGGCACCCTGACATGCACAGTTCTAAGCAGGCGCCACCCGTGTCTGCTTTACTTCTTGTCCTCCCTTCCTCTGCCAGAACCACATGTCTTAGATAATGGCTGCTCTTTCAGCCTGTTTCATGTGACCCAATCAAGGCAAGCCCAACCAAGTGTGGCCAAACCAAGCAGAGCCACAGTTGGCTCGATAGGCATATGATAGAGAAACAGAGGTTTATTGTTATAACTGCTGTGTTTTGGGGTTGTTTGTTACACAGCACAACCACGATAAAAGGAGATGAATAATCATCAGGTCCTTGTCTGTTTGGTTTGCAGCTTTTCATTCACCTGTTGCGTCTGTTATGAAGCCTTCTTCAAAACTGAACTCTAGGGGCTGTGGCTCGGTTGTTAAGTGTCTGCCTTCGGCTCAAGTCATGATCCAGGGTCCTGGGATTGAGCCCTACGTCAGGCTTCATGCTTGGCAGGAAGCCTGCTTCTCCCTCTCCCACTCCCCCTGCTTGTGTTCCCTCTCATGCTCGCTCTCTCTCTCTCTGTGTCAAACAAATAAAATAAAATCTTAAAAAAAAAAAAAAAATAAAGAACTGAACTCTGGCTTTTCTGGTCTCTCTGGCCTCCGCCTATAAACCGCCTTTCCTCCATGGATCACATGGTATCTAGGCACCCTACCCATAACTCTGACCCATACTAGCGATACCCTGATATTTGCATCCCCACTGGTGTTCACAGGCCCACAGAATAGGAAACAGACACAAGATGGGCAGTATTTAGAATACAGAGATTCTTACTATGTGAAATTTTGTTATTTAGAAAGCTGTCCTCTTTATAACACAACTGAAAAGGAGTGAAATATGATTGGGAAGAGTGAAAATCATAAATGTTCCCATAGTCCATGCCCAAGAGTAGAAACGTATTACTCAGGGGGCAGTTCCACACTCAAAAACTACATGCTGCTATATTGCATGCACTTTTAACAAATACGGATATATGGGTTTCAAGAGCACACCTGACTGGAGGAGAACAGGAGTGCTGAAGGCAGGGACACCAACATCAGTGAGAAGGAACAGCTGACATGTTGATAGAAAGAGAGGAGGAAAAAAGGCCTATTAAAGAATGTATGAGAAAAAAACACAAAGCCCAGTGGCAAGTATCCCTATAGACCATGGGACATCTTTGTAGCACAGTAGATCAAAATAATTACTGGAATTTTCTTTTAAATCCGCATTAAGGGGCACCTGGGTGGCTCAGTTGGTTAAGCCTCTGCCTTCAGCTCAGGTCACAATCCCAGGGTCCTGGGATCGAGCCCCACATCAGGCTCTTTGCTCAGCAGGCAACCTGCTTCTCCCTCTGCCTGCTGCTCCCCCTGTTTGTGCAAGTGCCCACTCTCTCTCTGTCTCTGTCATATAAATAAATTAATAAATAAAATCTGAATAAAATTGTTTTCTTTTAAAGATTTTATTTATTTATTAGCGAGATAGAGTAAGTGGGAGAGAGAAAGGGAGAGAGAATCTGAAGCAAACTCCCCACTGAGCACAGATCCCGATGCGGGGCTCAATCCCATGACCATGAGATCGTGACCTGAGCCAAGACCAAGAGTTGGATGCTTAACTGACTGAGCCACACAGGGGGCCTCTGAATAGAACTGTTTTATGAAAAAATAGTTCTCACAGACACATGAAAAAGTGCTCAACATCACTCATCATCAGGGAAATGCAAGTCGAAAACCACAAGATACCACCTTACACCTCTTAGAATGGCTAGTTTCAAAAAGATTAGAGATAACAAATGTTGACCAGGATGTGAAGAAAAGGGAACCCTTGTGCACTATGGGTGGGAATGTAATTTGGTTCAGCCACTATGAAAGACAGTATGGAGGTTTCTCAAATAATTAAAAATAGAATTACCGTATGATCCAGCAATTCTACTTCTGAGTATTTATGTAAGTGAAATGAAAGCACTACCTTGAAAAGGTATATGCACCCCCATGTTCACTGCAGCGTTGTTTACGATAGCCAAGATACGGAACAGTCTAAGTGTCCATCAAAGCATGAATGGGTAAAAATGTGGTATGCATGCAGTAGAATTACTCAGCCATAAAAAAAGGAAATCTTGCCATTTGCAGCAACATGGCCAGACCTCAAGAGCATTATGCTAAATGAAGCAAGTGAAAGAAAGACAAATACCACATGGTATCTCTTATATGTGAAATTAAAAAGGAACAAAAACAGGGGCAACTGGCTGGCTCAGTAAGGAAAGCATGTGACTCTTAATCTTAGAGTTGTGAGCTTGGGCCCTGCATGGGATGCAGAGATTACTTAATATCTTTAAGGGAAAAAAAAAAGAAGGAGGGGCACCTGGCTTGTTCAGTCTGCTAAGCATCCGACTCTTGATTTCAGCTCAGGTCATGATGTCAGGGTGTTGAGACTGAGCCCCAAGGCAGGCTCGAAGTTTAATGGGGAATCTGTGAGATTATTTCCCTCTACCCTACTCCTGCTTTCCTCTCACACTCCTCTCTCTCTCTCTCTCTCTCTTAAAAATAAATAAATAAATAAATAAATAAACCAATAAATAAAATCTTTAAAAAAGAAGAAACAAAGAAATACAACTACCTTAGCTAGTAGATACAGAGAACAGATGAGTACTTGCCAGTGGTTGTGTCTGGGGGGTGAAGAAATGGGTGAAGAGAGTAAAAGGTACAAACATCCAATTATAAGATAAATAAATCATGGGCATGTGATGTACAGCAAGGCAACTATAGTTAATAACACTATATTGCACAATTGAAAGTTGCTAAGAGAGTAGATCTTAAAAGTTCTCATCAGAAGAAAAAAAATTGTAACTCTGTGTGGTGATGGATATTAACTAGACTCATTATGGTGATCATTTCATAATATGTGCAAATATGGAATCCTTATGTTGTACACCTGAAACTAACATGTCAAATATACCTCAATTAAAAAAAGCTCTCAATGGGGTGCCTGGGTGGCTCAGTCAGTTGAGTGTCTGATTCTTGGTCTTGGGTTAGGTCATGATCTTAGGGTTGTGAGATTGAGCTCCCTGTTGGGCTCTGCGCTCAGCGCAGAGTCTGCTTGTCCCTCTCCCTCTTCTCCTCCCTGTGCTCTCTCTCTCCCTCTCTCCCCCAAATAAATAAATAAAATCTTTAAAGAAAAAGAAAAGCTCTCAAGTTGGTGGTGTCTTATTGTCAATGCACAGCCAAGCTTGTTAGGAATGTTATCAGTAAAACATACCAAAAGTGAAATTCTGTTCAGCTGAATGCCTACCAAGTGACAAGAACTCCATGTTTCCCATCAGGGTGTAAAAGGGTGAGGGCAGGAGTGGGCTGCAGTGAGCATTTGCAAACACAAAAGCAGTACTCGTGGTTTCATGAAGTACGGGAAACTTGGGCTTCTTACCAACCTCCATGTGTTTGCATGTGCCATTTTCTCCACTGTCCCACCTCCCCTACACCTCCAACCTGTGCTTTCTTCTTTGGCCAACTCCTTCCCATCCTTCCATGCTCAGCCTAGAAACCATCCTCTGGGAGACTTTCCCTCACCGCCTCCTCTTCCCCAATTTGGGTTTAATGCCCCCCTCGTGTTGTCACAGCACCCTTGATCTATTCCTGTCATGCCTGGCCTTAATGACACTATTTTGCACCCGTCTGTTTCGATATTGGCCCCCTCACTCACTGGCTTGGACTCCCTGAAGACAGGTGCCATGTCTATCTGGTGCACCATGGGTTCCTTTGTGCCTGTCACGTGGATTTGTTAAGTGAATAACGCTCCCATCAGGTAGCTATCCAGAGCAGGGAATCTGTATTATGACCTTGACAACAAAATGAAAATACTCATCATGTATTATTCTGAGAGGAGGAATACTGAGCTACCTTAAGTAAGAGGGTTGGCGTCTCTTAAAGGTGAAGTCAAGTTTTTAGGCCAAATTCTGGTGTGTGTTGTTAGAGACTTCATCTTGGCTCTCTAAAGGTGTCTTTCTCACTCATGTTCCTGGTCACAGCAGAACTATTTGTATATGTGGTTGTACTTCCCATCTAGTGTGGTGGATAGGAAGCCAGGCCCAGGGAAGAAAGATGGCAGAAAGGGGCGTGTATGCACACAGGAATCACAATGACCCCCACGGGGACTAGGAAACAAAACTGGGCCAAAGCTTCCTACAAAGAAAAGCTTGTGAAGAGGGATCCTCTTTCAGACCCACAATCCAAGGACGTTTTTCTGGACAAACAAAATGGCTTACAACCATTGCTGATTGCAGGTGAGTGGTTCCAGTTTTGTAGAAAGGTTCAGAAAATTTGAGAAAATGAGAGATGTTGGGCCTAACGGTTTGTTTGAATGGAAACTAAAAGCCTACAAGTCTAGGCTCTAGTCTGTTTGTTTGTTTTTTTCCCTATTAATTTCTGTGTGTTCTTAACCCAAACCACAGACTCTGCCTGAATCACAGTGTCCTCATCGATAAGCAAAGGAGGTGAGCAGGATGGTCTGTGTTGTTCCCTCCATCTCTCCCTGTGGTTCTCCCCAACATAATGTGTTCATCATGGTGACTAAGAGTTATTAAGAAAAAAAAAAAGGACATGTTTAGAGAAATAATGAAATGGGAAAGAGTTCATAATATACTTTTAAGTGAGAAATATTTATTTATAAAATGTATGGAGTGTGTTCCCAATGCATATAACAAACACACGTGTTTGTGTGTGTGTGTGTATTTTTTTTTAAGATTTTATTTATTTATTTGATAGACAGAGATCACAAGTAGGCAGAGAGGCAGGCAGAGAGAGAGAGGGAGAAGCAGGCTCCCCACTGAGCAGAGAGCCCGATGCGGGGCTCAATCCCAGGACCCTGGGACCATGACCTGAGCCGAAGGCAGAGGCTTTAACCCACTGAGCCACCCAGGTGCCCCTGTGTGTGTATATTTAAGAAAATTTCACACATATAGAAAAACTATCATACTAAGACAAAGTAATCTGCACTTGTGGTGTTACTGCTGGAGTTAGTAGAGTTACTGCTCTTTTATTCTTGGTGTGTTTTTGTATTTTACACTTTTCTAGTAAAGTACAGGTTTTACATTATTAACTGGGAAAAATAATTTTTGTGAATATTTTCTTCTGATCATTACATTAATACATGTACCTTCTAATAGGGTTAATAGTTTGTACCTGTGTCATTGGAATGAAAATGATAGTTGACCATTCATGACTATATTGGAGCTTTACAGCTATAAAGTGAGCTATAGTCTATGCAAATAAAATGCAAGTCATTTCTTATTCTATTCCAGATTCCTGGAGTTTAACTACCAGGGAGAGCTCAGGCAAGCCCCATCCCGACTAGCATGTGGGAATCCCAGTGACTCAAGGGTCTCCTCCCTCCTAAGCTGAGCCCTGCAGTCCTCACACACAGCTCCCATCTCTTTCCTGCCTATTGTTTGAGCCTTGGCATTTTCTTTTTTTTTTTTTTTAAAGATTTTATTTATTTATTTGACAGAGAGAGATCACAAGTAGACAGAAAGGCAGGCAGAGAGAGAGAGAGAGAGGGAAGCAGGCTTCCTGCTGAGCAGAGAGCCCGATGCGGGACTCGATCCCAGGACCCTGAGATCATGACCTGAGCCGAAGGCAGCGGCTTAACCCACTGAGCCACCCAGGCGCCCGGCATTTTCTTTTAATTGAAATTCAATTAGCCAACATATTAGTTTCAGATGTAGAGTTCAGTTATTCATTAGTTGTGTATCACACCCAGTGTTCATCATACCACGTGCCCTCCTTAATGCCCATCACCGTTACCCCGTCTCCTGACAAACCTCCCCTCCAGCAATGCTGTTTGTTTCTTAGAGTTAAGAGTGTCTCATGGTTTGTCTCCCTCTCTGAGGACTTCCCCTTCAGTTTCCCTCCCTTCCTCGCTGATCCTCTCTGCTATTTCTTATATTCTTATATAAGAAATATATATATTTCTTATATTTCCATGAGTGAAACCATACATTTGTTTTTCTCTGATTGACTTATATTGCTCAGCATAATACCCTTCAGTTCCATCCATGTCAATGTGAATAGTAATTACTAATCCTTTATAATGGCTGAGTAATATTCCATTGTGTATACATATATACACACACATATGCACACATACACACCACACTTTCCTGATCCATTCATTTGTCGATGGACAACCCGGCTCTTTCCCTAGTTTGAGCCTTGGCATTTTTTAACCCAGGTAAATATTTAATAGTGTAACAGTTTGATCCTATCACCAACCAGTGTCAGTCAAACTGGTAAGGAAAAACTGCAACTTGAAGCTAAATTGGGCCAGGCCAATGGAGGTTAAGAGGAGACCATTTGTGATGTGAGTCTAGACAAGGAGGCAGACACTCTCTTGGCTCAATAAGCCTCAAAATCTAGGTGGAAGAATAGCTCCCACACGGAGGGATGCCTTTTTGTCTCTTTTTAAAAGACTATGATATTGAAAGAGAAAAAAAAAACAAAACATAGCAGCTGTCTGTGGTCTGATCTCCACAGTGGAGTTTCTCCCCTGACATACCCTTAGTACCTATTGCTTCTCCCTCTCTCTACTCAGCACTAGAAACTTCGACGGGGCCAGTGGTATGATGCTAACACCTGGAAGGTTTCAGAAGAGGTTCGGGGACCCCTCATCCAAGAATATATCCATGATAACGTGGGATGGGAAGAAATTAATCATCCACTGCTGGAGCCAGAAAAAATGAGGAAGGGGTAGTGGATATTCATTGTTCATCCCACCCTTGCCAGTATTTGACCAGGAATAGCCTGGTGACCAAAATCTGCATATAAGACTCCAGAGAGTCTCCTGAAGGCTTTTGGGAAAACACAGGAAGAAATGGTCTCACTTCCTCAGGACATTGTTTTGTCTGTATGGCACTGTTGGGGCTGCCTCAGCCATCTCTACCAGTCTGAGAATGAAGACAACACTAATGGTAACAGACTAGAGAGATGGGACAAAACTCGGGCCCTAGGAGCATGGTTGAACCACTGAGACAAACAAGCCTGAAGCCTCTGGACTTCTAGTTATGGAAGATGGTACCTCTCCTTATTGTTTCATCCTTAGGAGTTAGGAAAGACAAAGGTCCAGAGAAGGGATTCACTGAGGAGTGAGGGGTATATCCCCCCCATGCAGCTGGCGGGGCGGGGGGGACGGTAATGTTTGAGCTCATGGATGGGGAAGGGGGTGAGACTTAGGTAGATTGGGTCCACCCAGCCCTGTGCTCCCTGACTAAGCATACTTTGCAAACAGAGCAAAACTGAAGGAAAAAATTTTTCTTGGGATTTCAGGTGTGTTTATTCAGCTAATGTAGCAGGGTTACAAACCACACAAACTATATACTCATATGTACGAAGAGATGTAGTTAATTTTCTATAAGCCTCAACCCTCAGTAGGTACCAGAGATGCTTGCTAATTAACTTGCTAATTAAAGTTTCTGTCTCTTGGGCTTTAAACACCCTCCTTTTAGTTAAGCAATCAGATTATTCAAAGTTCAGTTTCCTAGCATGGCTAGCATAGATCGCACATTTTGGATGATTCAGTCTCTCTGAGTAAATTCTCAGCCTACCAAGGGGATTCTCTATACTCTTCTCCTTCCTAAGAGGTGTGTGAGGCAGCTTATGCAGTGGATGTCCTCTAAAGGCTTGCTGGTTTCTGCTACACTATGGTTTGTTGATCTGCATCTTTAACTGATAATCACTGTGGTGTGGACCATCCTATTTGGCCCTCTCAAGCCATGACTTGGTACCCATCACTGGAGTCTGTGGTCCCAGACCTTTTACAAAGACCCCTTGCATAGGAGCTCTTTATCCTGCTGGTGCTCTGGTACTCCAGTTCTCCCCCTTCCCTTCAGCAAGGCATACAGCCACCTCTGCAGGCAAGATGGGGCCAGCAGGGAGCCCTGAGCACTGCCCCATGCTCTCCTGAACAGTCAGCTTGCTCTGCTCCATCACTCTGCTACCATGTTGGACAGAGAGCTAAGCAGGGGCCAGGGCTCCCCAAGAAGCCAACAGCTCCTCTAGGCCTTTTCCTGGGAAGCTGCCTTAAGCCCCAGAATGGTAGATACCTCAATACCTACATGAATGTTCCTACACTCCCACTAGCTCAAGTTTGGGGGTCCAGAAGAGAAGAAAATGACTCTGGACTTGATTCCTTTCTTTCTTTCTCAAAACTGAAGAAGGTGTTGAAAAGTTCAGGCTTATTATTTCTCTATCTTATCTCTTCCCCATCTAAGACTCTAAGATGGAGACCATCAACTATTGATCTGTTCAAGAAGGGCACTATGGAATTTAGATATCCCTTCTCTAGCTCCATAAAACTTTGCTTGTAAGATTTTTGAATTTATCAAATTGCTTAAGGAAAATCCCCCAGATTTGAAATTCAAATGGCTTTTTTTTTAAAGCAGCATTAGTCTTTTCCCTGTGTGGTATAATGAGTCCCAAGGTTGCTTAAAGCAAAGAGACCACAAAGTACTGGACTTAAAAAAATGACAATAAATCAATTATATTTACTTATCTAGATAAAAATTATATAATTATATATGTAGTATTTATCATCACATAATATACAATTTATATATAATTAGCCATACTCGATAGTAGGGAATGAATGAGGACACTCAGGGGCCATTGCCAACATAAAAAGTGCAGGCTATCTGGGCCTTTTGATCACCTCTAAATCCTTTCTGAATGATTTAATGAACAGTTAAAGTTAGTCCTGCAGATTTTTATTTCTCCCCACTGTGAGAATCAAGGAATTACATTGAAAATGCTACAAGATAATCTTTGAGTAAATACTATTTAAATGAAGGAGGGGGGTCTGTTACCTTGTCTAATTAAATCTCAGATTAATCCTAGAAAATAAAGAAGGCCATGTTTGTTGGGGAATTGCAATGGGATAGACCCAGTATCAAAATCAGCATAGCAACCGCAAACCATGCACTGAACTTGAGATATCATTGGCCCAAGACAGTGTATGGTCATAAGAAAGGGGAAAATCACCTGCTTTTTCAGTATGAAAGGCAAAAATCAGCATTTACTGATGAATGTCCATCCTGATTTCTGAGCCTATCCTTTAAACCAGGGTCTTTTCTTTTATTTATTTTTTTTAACTACAACCCATAATAAGAAATACATTTAATTTCCTGTGTTGTATTCAATCTATTCTATTTTTCTGTAGTCTATTCTTTCTTTAATATTTTTATTTTATTTTTTTAAGATTTATTTATTTCTTTAGAGAGCGAGAGCATGAGTGGGGGGAGGGGCATAGAGAGAGGGAGAGAGAATCTCAAGCAGATGTCACACTGAGCACAGAGCCTGACATAGGACTTGATCTACTGACCCTGAGGTCAAGACCTGAGTTGAAATCCAGAGTTGGATGCTTAACTGACTGAGCCACCCAGGTGCCCCTCTTTCTTTTATTTTAAACTTATTTTTCTTTTTTTCTTCTTTTTAAATGCTGGTCGTCATCCATTAAATTGATGTCATGGCCCATGAGTGGACTGTAGTTTGAAAAATGCACACACAACCTTTTGTTTTCAATTTTTTAAAAAGATTTATTTTAGAGAGAGAGAGAGAGTGAGCATGCACGTGTGAGTGGGAGGAGGGGCAGAAGGAGAGGGAGAGAATCTCAAGGAGGCTCCCCACTGAGCACGGAGCCTGAAAGGCAGGGAGCCCAATCCCACAGCCCTGAGATCATGACCTGAGCCAAAATCAAGAGTTGGTCTCTTAACTGACTGAGCCACCCAGGTGCCCCTGCACACACTACCTTTAAAGATGTTTCTCAGAATGTGATCCAAAGACCTTCCCATTCTCTCCTCAAACACTACATCATAACCTTCTGGGGATCTTTTTCTAAAATGCAGATCCTAAGGCCATTATTTCTTTCCTGGACTCTGAAAGCCAAGATAGTTGCCTTTGTCATTGGCTCCCAACCATCATTCTCCTTCTGGCCGGGCCCTCAGATAAGGGCTGGGATGATTGCAAACCAGGGGCTCTGAGGAGGAAGGCAGGACTGAAGAAGGTAACCTGAGCTTGGTGCTGAAGACTTAACAGGCACACCCTCTAGGAGCTTCGGGGAAACTGCAGGACAAATGGGCCAGAGATCAGAAGTAAAAAGAACAGAAACGAACAAAGGAAAAGCAGAACAGGGGCAGGGCTGAGGCTTGCTGTTTTTATGAGCGCAGGACGGAGTACTAAACAAGATCCACTTAGGGCCCCTCTCTCCGTGGAGGCTCAAGATCAGAGACTCTGAGAGTGGGGCCTGGGATTCCAATGGAAATAAGCTCCTCTGGAGGGTTTTATGTAAATGCAGTTACACAGACATTGCCAGGCATAAATCATGTCCTTCACTCTCTAAGAAGAAGATGGAAATTTGCAGCTGCATGAAATAAATGTTTAACATGCAGCCAGACACCAAAGTGAGGTTTAGTTACTCCGCTGTCATTACAAGGCATGCTGGCTTCTTTCAGTGGAGACTTCTATTTCCTGCCATCGTTTCAACAGAATATTTGATTTTCTGCAGGAACCCCAGCAATTGGTTACAGTTGTTAAGGGAAATTTGGATCCACTTCCCACTACCAGGTGAGACCCAGGATGGGCGCTCACCCAAGGACACAAGAGGGCAAATGCATTAACCAGACTGAAATTGGATTTTTGAATGGGATGACTTTAAGAGTAGGTTGTTCTCAGCTAAGATGGGGGGGGGGGGCGCAGCATCTTAAAAACCAAACCCAGAAAACTACTATATTAATTTTTAATGAGGAAAATGTAAGTATCAGGAAGATGGATGTTCATGTTTGGTGAGTGCGCCGTCTCCCTACAGGCAGGGTCCCTGGGATACTGAATTATCATCAGAATATTGCTTGGTAATCATAGCATTCCAGCAAGGGGAACTAATTCAGGGAACCTAATGCCCATTGATGGATTCATCTTAGCCCCTCTCTGGGGACACAGCTGCCCCCCCCAGCTCAGCAGGTCCCACTGCTGGGGGGAGGGGGCACCTTCTAAGCTGCACATTTTGGAGATACACTGCTGACGTAAGAATCTCTGGATCTAACTTTTCTTTCTCATTTATATAAAACAAAGCTCCAACCCTTTTCCTTCTGTTCGTTTAATACAGAAAACTCATACAAGCAAAAAACAAAATTAAAAATACCCTCATAGAGACAACTACTATCCTGGCGATTCTTCCAGATTCTTCTGTCCTATTCAATTGGTCTGATCTTTTCTGAGCACAGCAGCCCTCCTCCTCCTCATTCTCAACCAGGGTTAGGTCTCTGGGCAGGGAACTGGAGGGACAGGGCTGAGAGGGAAAGCAGAGCACAGAGCACAGTCCTTTCTCAGGAGGAAGCGTAAATGGGTTAAACAGTACAAAGCTGCGGTTTGAGGAGCCTGAAGGTGCGAGCCATGGGAACGCAGTAGTGAACACTGGGCCCCTGTTCTCTTACAAAGGAAATTTCGTCAGCAACTGCCCCCGCTCAGGGAAGCAGAACTGGTGAGTTAAGAGCAAGGTGATAATTACTATCCATGTTTATGGACCATTTAACTTTATCAATCACTGTGTGCATATTTGAGGGCCAACTTCTTTCCAAGCACTCTTCTATACACTGGAGACATAGAAGCAAATAAACGCAAAATACCTGCTTTTAGGAAACATCCATTCTCATGAGGAGATGAACAAATTTTTTAAATTAGTAAAATAAATAGTATATAAGTAGTGATCCATATTATGGAGAATAACAAAGTAGGAAAGGAGGCCAGGCTGGAGGGGAGTAGGATTTTAAATACAATGGCCAGACAAAAACAGACACATAGGCCAGTGGAACAGAGTATAGAGCCCAGATATGGACCCTCAACTCTACGGTCAAATAATCTTCAACAAAGCAGGAAAAAATATCCAGAGGAATAAACAGTCTCTTCAATAAATGGTGCTGGGAAAATTGGACAGCTATGTGTAGAAGGATGAAACTCGACCATTCTCTTATACCATACACAAAGATAAACTCGAAATGGATAAAAGACCTCAATGTGAGGCAGGAATCCATCAGAATCATAGAGGAGAATATAGGCAGTAACCTCTTCAACATTGGCCACAGCAACTTCTTTCAAGATATGGCTCTAAAGGCAAAGGAAACAAAAGCAAAAATGAACTTTTGGGACTTCATCAAGATCAGCACAGCAAAGGAAACAGTCAACAAAACAAAGAGGCAACCCAAGGAATGGGAGAAAATATTTGCAAATGACGCTACAGACAAAGGGTTGATATCCAAGATCTGTAAAGAACACCTCAAACTCAACACACACAAAACAGATAATCATGTCAAAAAACAGGCAGAAGACATGAACAGACACTTCTCCAAAGAAGACATACAAATGGCTAACAGACACATAAAAAATGCTCATCATCATTAGCCATCAGGGAGATTCGAATCAAAAGCACATTGGGATACCACCTTACACCAGTTAGAATGGCCAAAATTAACAAGACAGGAAACAACATGTGGAGAAAGGGGAACCTCCTACATTGTTGGTGGGAATGCAAGTTGGTGCAACTACTTTGGAAAACAGTGTGGAGATTCCTCAAAAAATTAAAAATAGAACTATCCTATGACCCTGCACTACTGGGTATTTATCCCAAAGATACAGATGTAGTGAAAAGAAGGGCCATCTGTACCCCAATGTTCATAGCAGCAATAGCCACAGTCTCCAAACTGTGGAAAGAACCAAGATGCCCTTCAACGGACAAATGGACAAGGAAGGGCTGTATACTCCATATATACTATGGAGTATTATGCCTCCATCAGAAAGGATGAATACCCAACTTTTGTATCAACATGGACGGGACTGGAGGAGATTATGTTGAGTCAAATAAGTCAAGCAGAGAGAGTCAATTATCATGTGGCTTCACTTACTTGTGGAGCATAAGGAATAACAGGGAGGACATAAGGAGAAGGAAAGGAAAAGTGAACTGGGGAAAATCGGAGGGGGAGATGAACCATGAGAGACTGTGGACTCTGAGAAACAAACTGAGGGTTTTGGAGGGGAGGGGAGTGGGGGGGTTGGGTGAGCCTAGTGGTAGGTATTATGGAGAGCACGTATTGCATGGAGCACTGGGTGTGGTGCGTAAACAATGAACTTTGGAACACTGAAAAGAAATAAAATAAAATAAAATGCAAAAAGAAAGCCAATAAATAAATACATACGTACAAACATACATACATACATACATACAATGGCCAGAAAGGCCTCTTAGCAGAAGGGGACATTTGAATAAATATCATAGGAAAGTCAGGGAGTGAGTCCTGTGGAGGGAGCATTCTGGGCGGAGGAAATAGGAAGTGTCAAGGCCCTGAGCAGCCGCAATGGCTGGACTGGAGTGTGGAAGTAAGGATGAGGGCTGGAGATGAGGTTGGAGGTTAATGGGTAGAAAGTAGGGCTAGTTCGTGTTGGACCCTTTTTCACAGGCCACTGGATGACTTTAGTTTTTACTCTGTGGTGAATGGGAAGCCACTGGGTATGGGAAGTAAAAGAGTGACATATTCTGATTTCCCTTCAAAAAGATGCCTCTGGCTCAGGCAGAACGGCCCTGGGTAGATGGGAACCTAATTCCAGACTCTAGGTTAGAGACAATGGAGGCTCCCACTGAGGCAGGAGTAATGGAAATTGCGAAGCATGGTTGGCAAGTTTGAGCTGCGTTTTAAAAACAGAGCTGTCAGGATTTGCTGACGGACTGGAAGTGGGGTTCAGAAAAAGAGAGGCGTCAAGGCTGATAGAGCAAGCAGAAGGATAAAATTGCCCTTTCCTGTGACAAGGAAGACTGCGGGAGAGGCAGGTAATGAAGATTGGGGGTTCAGTTTGGAGATATTAAATCTGGGGTGCCTACTGGCTACAGAAGTGAAAAGAACAGTCCTGCTGGCATACATGGGACAAGGGCCAGCATGTAGGATGGAAAGAGGTCACCTAGGGAGAAAGGGGAGAGAGCAGGAAAAAGACCCAATCTCTACCTCTGGGTTACTTTGCTACTTAGAGGTCTGGGAGATGAAGGGAATCCTGCATTTGAAACTGAGCATGAGAACCCATCGAGGCAGAGCAAACCCAGGAGTGGAACACCAAGGTGAAGGAGTGGTGAGGGAACAAAAAACCTAGCTGAGGACAAAGCAGAAGCTGTCACCCTACACTACTCCCCCCACCCCTTGTAACATGTATGACATTCCTCAGGCACTCCTGGCTGCCCTAAAGGAAAAACAAATAGTTAACTTGTAAAGACCACGATCCTGCAAGACCTGAGTCTCCCTCAGTTTACAGATGTCCTAGTGATTCACAAGGAAGAAGCTTTCTTATCAATAGCTTAACTTCCAGAGACCCTTAACTCAGTCCCTAAAGCCCTAACATCATCCTCCCCTCCCTAAAATTGAGGGAGGCTGAGGCAGAGGGAAATGTAAATAAAGTTAAATTTCTTCCAAACCTAAAGCTCATTGATAGGGACCTGGGATAGCAGGAGTGTGACATTCCTCCAGGAAGCTCTCAACTATCTTACTTATTAAAAGGAAAAACAGCCTCAACTTGACAAATAGCAAAGCCTCCATTATCCTGTGTGTCGTCTTCTTTCAAACCCTCCTTTTTTCCTTACCTCCCCTAACCCCATAGTGTATAATCAGTCACCCCTCACAACCCCAGTGCAAGCAGCTCTTTCTGCCCATGGGTCCTGTCCCCGAGCTTTCATAAATCACCATTTTGCACCAGAGATGTCTCAAGAATTCTTTCTTGGTCATTGGCTCCGGATTTCACCCCACCGAACCTCGCTTAGAGTTTAAAACTTCATCAGGAAGACGGGGTCTGAACCATGCCAGATATAGTACCTAGGCCACAGGAGAGGGTTTTGCACCAGGAAAATTGTGGACAGATGCTTTGGTGGGGAGCTGGGGGGCTGGAAGCTTGATGGGAATGGTTTCAAGATAGTAAGGGAGAGGGTTGCCTTGGTGGCTCAGTGGTTAAGTGTCCACCCTTGGCTCAGGTCATGATCCCAGGGTCCTGCTCGATGGGGAACCTTTTTCTCCTTCTCCCTCTGCCTGTTGCTCCCCTGCTCTCTCTCTCTCTCCCTCCCTCATTCTCTGCCAAATAAATAAATGAAATCTTAAAAAAAAAAAAGATAGTAAGGGAGAAGAGGAACGGAAAACATAATAAATAATTATTTCTGCAAGTTTTGCTCTAAAGGGAAAGAGATGAATGGGGTAGTAGCCAAAGATGGATGTGGAGTCAAGAGAGGGCCTTTTTACTTTTTCATGGTAGGAGTAATCACAGTTTGTATGCTGATGGGTATGACGCTTTAGAGAAATGATGACCCGGGAAAGGATGAGGAAAAATCCTAGTGTGGTAGTATCCTCGTGTAGAAGAAAGGGGAGGGCGCAGACAGACGTCCATGGTACCAGAAGGGGAGGCACCAGTGCTGATGACTGGAGCTGAGGTGGTGGAAGGCATGTGTGGATACTCTCTCCTGATTGCTTTTGGATTCAGACTGAATGATGAGGCAAGTCATCAGCTGACAGTGACGATGGCAGGAGTGTGGGAGGTTTTTAGAAAGGGAAGCACACTGAGGAGAGAGTAAGAATGGACGGATGGAAGCAATGCAACCTTTCTCTCAGTGCTTGCATTAATCCATTAATCCCTACGCTAGCCCTATGCCCTGGCACCAGTCTCTTCATTGACAAATAGGCTAACAGTCTGATGAAACAGGTATGCTCAGTAAAGCCAGACCTCACTAGCTGAGAGTAAAAAGCAAGGAGATTCTAAAGATCTTCAAGGGTTGATCTCTGTGTATCCTTATGATTTGCCTTAGTCTTCCTAACTCCATATTGGAGACTTCATTCCATGTAATAAAAAGAGTCTAAATTAACGCAGTGACATAATTCAAATCTAACCCAGCCCTCTCTCTGCTGGTCACATGGTATGGCATAGGTAAGAGTTCCATCTACATCTACCAGGCCAATTCTGGGCCCTCCTGCCTCTTGGACTGAATCCAATTAGGCTTCCCACAAGCTAGCATGCTTCTGGTTCTAGCTCAAATGTTTTGTTAAGGGGCGCCTGGGTGGCTCAGTGGTTTAAAGCCTCTGCCTTCAGCTCAGGTCATGATCTCAGGGTCCTGGGATGGAGCCCCACATCAGGCTCTCTGCACAGTGGGAACCTGCTTCCCCCTCTCTGCCTGCCTCTCTGCCTACTTGTGACCTCTCTCTCTCTGTCAAATAAATAAAATCTTGAAAAAAAATTTATTAAAAAAAAAAGAAATGTTTTATTAAGTGGCATCACTGCCAAAAAGCATTGCATCAGAATGACAAATACGGTTGTAGACACTGGGACCTTTTTTAAAAAAAATGAAAGAGGGGGCACCTGGGTGGCTCAGTGGTTAAGCCTCTGCCTTCAGCTCAGGTCATGATCTCGGGGTCCTGGGATCGAGTCCCCCATCAGGCCCTCTGCTCTGCGGGGAGCCTGCTTCCTCCTCTCTCTCTCTGCTTGCCTCTCTGCCCACTTGTGATCTCTCTCTGTCAAATAAATAAAATCTTTAACAAAAAATGAAAGAGGCTATTTTTAAAAAAATATTTCCTCTATTTATTTGACAGAGCAAGAGAGCACAGCAAGGTGAGCAGTAAGGGAGTAGGAGGCAGAGGGAGAGGGAGGAGCAGGCTCCCTGCTAAGCAGGGAGCCTGAAGCAGGGCTCAATCCAGGACCCCGGATCATGACCTGAGCTGAAGGCAGAGGCTTAACCCACTGAGCCACCCAGGTGCCCTGAAGAGGCTATTTTAACCAAGGTGAAGAGACCTGGGATATTTAGCATTTTAGTCCTTTAAGGTGATCATGTTTGGATGAACCACTTCTCTTATTCTAATTTGAGGAGAGGTTTCTGTGCACACCTCAATTTACCCATTAACAAAAGTATTTTCTTTTCTGTCCCTATTCACTTCTTTTCCTTGATCCCAGAGTCACAATTTTACCTTGATGTGTCAATACAAATGGTGACAGCTACTAACTGTCGATATTCAGTCTAGTTTCAAATACTTTAATCAAAAATATGTGTAACCACACATATCTGCCAAGCGTTAATTAAAATAATTTTTCTACCATCTTCCCTGTTTCACGTAGTAATTATGACTTTGGCATATGTCTTTATCAGAAGGAAATACCTACTTTTCTGTTTTTGGAAGGCTGCATGAGGAAAGATGGTACTTCACAGTTTGGAGCAGCCTAACTAAACTCTGACACTACGAACCCCCATTCAGATTCCAGTTTTGAGATGTTGACCCAAATCAATCTGAATGTGATTTGAAAAATGTATGGCTCACTTGGGTCTAGATACACAGAATTATAATTTTTATAAACAAGGTGTGTCAACTTGACCTGATGTATCTCTGGGGAAGAATGTTCTTTTGGATCAAACTGAAAATCCATGTCCTTTCTCTTCATTACCAACTATTTTCTGGATTTCAAGCTAAATTGGAAGTAAGGAAATAGATTTCAGAAGTTAGCTGACAGATCCATCTCAAAGAACATTTACAAAAATTATAGAAACCCAATCACTATTAAAGGAGAAAGAAAGAAAGAAAGAAAGAAAGAAAGAAAGAAAGAAAGAAAGAAAGAAAACAGCATTCCCATTAATTGTTGGTTCGCATACTGATGGGAAGACACAAGCAAAATAAAAGGCAAAAAGAAACCCACAAAGTACTCCACTCTCATTTAAGAGAAGTCATTTTTGTACCAATAGTTTTATTTACAACATGTATTATCAATAGCAATACAGATTTTGTACCCACCATTAAAAAATTCAAATATTTTGCCTTAGGGATTTAACTGAACAGAGCTATGGCCACCCCTTTTCCATTTACTCATATGACAAATATTTACTGAATGCCTACTGTATGTTAGTCATGGTACTAGTAACTGAGAATATGAAATTAGGGAGAATGGATGCCTGGAAGGTATAGAGCACACTCAGAAATATGCCTTGTTAGGAAAAAATTCTGTAAGGAAAAGTATTTACCTGGTGGACTCATTCTGAGTACCAGAATATTGATTACCTTTGTAATTTTAAATAGGTTGAATCAACTCAGATATCCATGGCTATATTTGAGAGATTATTATTATTATTATTATTATTATTATAGAGAGAGAGTAGGGGGAGGGATACAGGGAAGGGGAGAGAGAGAATCTTAAGTGGGCTCCACGCCCAGCTTGGAGCCCTAGGAAGGGCTCGGTCTCACAGCTCTGAGATCATGACCTGAGCCAAAATCAAGAGTCAGATGCTTACTGAGTGAGTCACCCAGGCGCCCCTACTTCTACTTCCTGTAAAATTACTTTGTAAAAGTAAGTATTGAGACTGCCTGAATTCACACTGATGAACAAGAAAATACTTCACCATTCAGTTAAGTATGGCTTAATAGTTGATCAGTAAAGAGATAGATAATGTTAAAATGCTGTATCATGGTGTTTGGGGATTAATTTTCAATCTATACTTACTACAAATTAGTAAATTAGTAAATTATTGCTCTTTAGATCTGGAGTCTTTTTTTCCTCACTCAGATTCTAGTGAGAGCTATTCTTACTCTATGCTAGTCTGACCTTAACCAGCTATTCCCTTGTATCAAGGCACTTGTCGCCAATTTCTGAGATTCTGTCTTTTGATTTGCCAATATATAGGTCAGATGTTATGTAATAGGGTCCCCATCAATTTTATTTCTTAGATTTGCTTTGTTAAGTTTAGCAAAATTCTTGCCAATATATACTCATTAACTAGGAATAGTTTCTCAATTTGCATATTGCTGATGCTTTCTATCTGTCCCTATTCTGAATATTCCTGAAGCCTCGGTAGGAAAAATAACATATGGGTTGCATTTGAATTGGTAAAGAATTCTCCCATTGCACAGAAATTAGAGTTGCGACAAATCTTTCATCTCTTAACCTTTACACACCCTTCTGTTCAGGCACTGTCAAAATTCTAGGAGCTTATGTACAGTTATAAGGAGGTATATATGAAATGCTGTGAGATTAAAGATGGGGTAACTGATTGCTCTAGAAGTTGGAGGGTTACAGAAAGCTTCACATAGGAGCTAAACTTAAAGACTAGATGTTTGCCAGACAAAGAGGTATAGAAGGACTTTCAGATAGAGAGGCAAGACATGGAGGGGGTGAATTTTCATTATGTTAAACTCAGCAATTATTAAGAAATAATAATAGTTTACTCTGCTTCTATTAGCAAAGATAAAGGTCAACCCTGAAAAATCATGGAAGACTGCACTTCAACTTCAACTTAATGCATCCATTTCCTCCCATAAAGACTGGCTTTCCTGAAAAACTATTAAACTCCTTTTCACATCAAAATAGATCTATCCTGCCATCATTTTTCACCCAGGACATTTGTTATAGCTTTCCAAGGCAACAATTCTTTATTTCAAAAAGTCCAAGATAAAACTTTAATAACTGATCATAAGTGATATAGTACTCTCTCCAGAAATAATAATATTTTAACAGATTGATTCTAATGCAAAAAGGCTTATTGAAAATTAATGAATTTTTATTTGTGGAATTTTAGTTCTTCTGGTAGATTGATGGAGATATATTTTAGTACAGTAATGTCTATTATAATATAATGGGCATAATTGTAGGAGATATTTTTCCTCCTTTGAGTAATCAGACATTAATGTTGTCTCTTGGCCATGGTAATCTTTTTTCCATTTGCCCTTTATAATCAAGATTATATTTTGCCCAGTCCATGATGAACTGATTTCACTGGAAGCTGGAATATCTTTTTGAATCTTAATTTGTTTTAAACCTAGGAAGAGGAAAAGCAATTTTAGAAAAAGTGCAGAGAAGCATTTTTACTCATTCAACTGAATAAGATTTTGTTAAAAGAGTGTTTTTTCTATTGTAATGAGGCTTAAAATGGTAATTTACCTAACTTTTTTCACTTTTATAAAAATCCTTTCATCACTGTTCTGGTTTCCCCCCAGTAAATGAAAATGTAATGGAAATACATTAATTAAAATTTCTAGGGGCGCCTGGGTGGCTCAGTGGGTTAAGCCTCTGCCTTCGGCTCAGGTCATGGTCTCAGGGTCCTGGGATCGAGCCCCACATCGGGCTCTCTGCTCAGCAGGCTGCCTGCTTCCCTTCCTCTCTCTCTCTGCCTGCCTCTCTGCCTACTTGTGATCTCTGTCTGTCAAATAAATAAATAAAATCTTTAAAAAAAAATTTCTAATAAGATTCTATTGCTGTTGGCCCTAAACTCTAGGGAAACTGTAAAACCCTAATTACAGCTTATCAATTGCAATTAAGTCTTCCAACTATACCCTAGATGAACTTGAGAAAAGGAAAAAGAGTTGCTAACAAATTTTAGAAAAGATTGAGGGCTCGTTCTATGGCTGTCAAGGGACAACTATTAACCTATGGGAGAAAATCCTAACCTACCTTTGGGAAGTCTTTATCATATAGTAGCTCTTATTTTCCTGAGATAGATCCAGGATCTGGTTTCCTGGTGCAGTGACTCTTGTGGAGTTGGGTTGGTTTTAAGCACAATGGCTATGACTGCCTTGGTTGACTTTGGGTCTATAGTGTTGAAGCTCCTGCTTCACTTTTCAAAGGTCCTGGTTTTAATGACCTGGACTTAAGCCCTTAAGGTGAGGCAGGGAGGGGCTGGAAGACTATTATTGTAAAGCAGAGAGCAGGACAAAGATAGGATATGGTCTTTACTGGGAAGAACACAGATGGAGTGCAGGAGGTTGAAGGGATGATCCAGCAAAACTTTTGGAGGCCATGCTTAGAGTCCTCAATGAACTTCTTAAAGCTGGAACCTTTCAGGTGTGACTGCTCTTTCTTTGCTTAGGAGGTCCATCCAGCACTTGTAAAGAGATATCCATTCAACTTCTTTTGATGGGGTCCTTTCAGTTGTAGTATCCATGAACAGGAACACAGTTTTTGATTTGTATCTAAAAGGATTCTGAGCCCCTCACTCCCAGTTTCTTGCATTTTTCTCATGTGACAACTGACAGTATTCTGATTATCAACAGCTATGTAACCACAAACTACATCCCAAACTTAGATGCTTCAAACAGTTACAATACATACATTTTTTTTTTCACACAAATCTACAACTTGGGTAGGGCCCAATGGAAACAGCTATTCTGTTTTATATAGTGTTAACTGGGGATATTCCACAGGAGGCCAAAGGACTTACATTCAAGATTTCTTGCTCACATAGCTGGAAAGTTGGTAGTGGCTGTTGTCAAGGAGCTCAGCCAGGCATATGGGCCCAGTGTTTTGATTCGTTTCCATGGGCTGCTTCGGCTTCCTCAAAGCATGGTGGCTGAATTCCAAGGAACCAGGCAGAAACCATGTGGCCTTTTCTAACCTAGCCTGGGAAGATACTCAGTGTCACTTTCACTGCATTCTATTTATGGAAAGAGTCACAAGTTCAGCCAAATTCAAGGAAGGAGAGACTTGGACTCCTCACTTGAAAAAGGGGTGGCCAGATCCTAGAAAGAGCTATTGTTATGGTCATCTTTGGAAAATTTAATTTGTCACTCAGAGGTACCTTGTTCATAAGGTACTTGACAACCTGTGTTCTCTGTATCCAAGTTGTACCAGACTTCAGGCTCCTGATTCTTTCATGGAGTCTTTTAAATACACTTCAGCCCCCACCAAACCATTCTGTATGTTCCAACTGCCTAAAAAAATGTAATGTCTGAAGTACTCATTTAAAATTAATTTTAAATTAGCTTGTAGACTAGTTTACTTATCTTTATAATTAAGCATCATAGGAATAATTTCGCAGGTCCCTTGAGCACTAAGATTCTCTCCCTGTATCTTTCTTACCCTTAGCAGGATTATATATAGAGTGTATATTATGTACTGTGAGGAACATTCTATGCAACAACTGGTCTATACTTTTCAGAATGTTGATATTATGAAAGACAAAAAAAGGCAGGATTGTTTCATGCAAAAGAGGACTATGACAATTAAATTCAGTGTGTGATCCTGGATGGGATCCTGGGTCTAGGAAAAATGCTATAGAGAACACTGTTGGCACATTGGCAAAATTCAAATACTATAGAAACAACAGGCATTATGCAAATATGTGTTGAATTTAAATGAGTTTAATTTGAATATATTTGAATTCCAAAACCTAGAGTGGCTTGATCAACATTATGGCAATCATAAAAATCAACATTTGTTTTTACCTCAAATAAATAAATCCACACCAATCAGCAGTGAGGCATGGTCAGGTTAGGAAAATAAATGGAAAATGTTTAACCAAATAACCTCCCTAAAATAGTGAGGACCTTTTAGTGATCTCAACAGCAACCAAGTGCATGGTTTCCCCTGTCTTCATCTGACTGCCTTCCCAACAAGGACAGTCTCCTAGCCCTGCCCACAGTATAGAAATGAGCATCCTTGCTGACCCCTTTTGGATTCAGGCCTTGGGCCAAGTCTTGTCAGTTCCATCACAACCCACTCCTCCATCTGCCAAGGTGTAAAGTTGGACAAGGCTCTCCCTCCTAAATGAAGTCCCCCCTTCCCTCTAGAGTCCCTGCTACTGAGTAACCCTGAGTCCTAGATCCTCATTTTCCTTTTTCCTCTCAGTATCAGCATTAGGTTCAGAAAAGAAGATTTCAAACAGTACCTCCTTTATCTACCCAATAACAATTCCAATCTCATCCTGTCATAAACATTAAAAATTTTAAATATGATGGGCGTCCTACTTATTTCATGACAAGCAACCCCTGTGGCTTGCTACCTTTCTGCCTTTCTGTCCTTCACAATGTTCTTGCTCACCCTTGGTTCCACCCTGGGCTGAACTGACTCCACCCGTTCTGCTGCCTCCCTGCCGGCCCCCCTCCCTCCAGGCGCTTTTCCTCTTCTCCCCTCTCCCATCTGTTTGTTAAGAAGCTCAGTTTGTTTGTCCCCCCCCCCCCCCCCCCCCCCCGCCCCGCACCTCCTGCTACCCCATCCTTTGAGCTGTTGAGCCCATTTCTGATTCTGCTCTGGCCCCGGCAAGGACAGGGGCTTTTATGGGGAAAGAAGTGGGAGGTGAGAAACAGCAAGGAAAAAAATTAGGAAACGCAAGAGTCACTGTTTTGAATGGGAGGATAGAAAGAGGCTGGACTGACTTACATGTTAATTTTTTTTTTCACTCTCATCAAAACTGGTAGTTGTAAAACACCACATAAAAGGCAGGAATGAATGTTTCACCATAATCAAAATGCAAAAAAGATCATATCTCCTTCTCTTTATCAAGTCAAATCTGTTCCTGAGCTCTCCTCTTCAGGAGCAATGAGATGCCCAGTATCCATTCATTTCTGTGACTTTCTCCCCTTGCCATCCACCCCTTCTCCTGTTATACCAGGATCTTGAGCTTCTGTTATCCAGAAAAAAGCAGGACGTATTCCCCTTTGGTCCTTATCCTACTGATATTCTCTCCCTACAGGCTGCTGTGAGGCCTGAAGAGCAGCCACGGGGCTTCCCACTGGCCACGCCTACTGACCCCAGCCCCTCCCTGCCAGATCCCTGCTGCTGGCCCCAAGGGCCTTCACTGCTGTTTCCAGGAACCACGTGACTTAGTGCCCCGGCACCGTGGGCATTACTTTGGCCTCTGCCATGCCCGTCTTCTAGCAGGAAAGCTAGAAGCAGAAGGACCATATTTTTATACCCTTCACAGAATCCACACAAGTCAGGTGTTGCACATGCCTTCAGAGCTGGATGAATTTAATGAACAACCTGAGTGTAAGCCAATAGGGACTGATGGGGACAGCGCTGACTGGGGAGTGAATATTCTGTCCAAATATGGATCCAATGCTATCATATTGGATCTTTCAAGAGGAACTGAAATTCAAGACTTTCACCCAAAATCTCCTGTTTTAACGTTGCTGACAACTAAAAATTACTAACACATTATGGGTCAAACCTAATATGTCCATGGCCAATAGGAGCCCCCACACGGGCAGTCTGCAAATTTTAAGCTTCAGAACCAAGTCCCCCTCACTGGAAATGGGCTCCTTCCTACTTCTGTTTAAAGCAATCATGGTAAATCTAGAGTTCCAACCAGGCTTGCACTAGATTGGGACTAAGGGAAAATGTCTATTTGGAGATTACCTTTTGTGGAAGAGCTCTTCCTCTTTCTTTCAGCTGAGAATTGTGAACTCAACCTCCTGTATATCCTCTGGAGGAACAGGGACCTCAGACATCAAGAACCCAAGCCCAGCTGCCTTTCCTCTGGAGTAGAGCAGGTGCATGTTCTGTTTTGCCATTTACAGTTTTCCAAAAATGGTTTGGCCAAAGAAGATGATTGCTCTAAATTGTTTTCCATGGTTATTGTGTCAATTTACATCCCACTGACAGCAAAGAAGTTATTGCTTACACAGAAATTATTTTGTTGTTAAGAAGGTCTTGTTGCTGAACATAAAATATTACCAGAAATTGTCTAAATGAATTTTTCATTTTTTCAATGAATCCACCTAATAGGAAAGGCAGAACACCAGCAAAATTTTCCAAACACTCTATTATAGGTTGCATTACAGAATAGAAGCCAGATTTTAGAGCTTTTAGGAATCTACTGTTGTCATTATTTTTTATCTTAAGTGACCCAGTGTCCTAAAAATAATCCAGGAATTCTTAGCAGGTAGATCCCTTCCAGATATTAAGAATATCAGGAGAAATTTTTTTATCATGATGAGTTAGACAGGATATTTTTTCTTTTTTGGTGCTGATGTCATTCATTCTTTTTCCATCCTGGTATTATAAACTTTGATAACCAACTGTACAGTTCCATTGTTACCTTCTAAACAACTCCCTCTTATGGATATAGGAAATTTTTTATTTTATTCTTAGTTTTGATTGACAACTTAGTATTCATGTTATGAAAAGTTATATAAAATGCAAAATAAGTGTATCTCTTCTAAATCTCAAAAGATGAACATTTAAAAATATTTGTATGGAAAGCAGGGAATATTAAGGTCTTCAAAACCATATTAAATCAAATTTTTGATCTTCTTCCAGGTATACAATCCAGTGACTGAAAAGTAATTCTCCTTAATCAGAAAAGTTAATTCCTGACACTGCGACAATTTGTCTTGCCATGATGTGATATTTGTAGAGAACTAAAATAGCATAATGACACAAACCCTTCTAACTTGGGGGATTTCTAACAAAAAGGTTAAAACTGAATTCTGCAACCATGCAAATGAGCACAGGCCTCCTCTATGGCCTCAGGGTCCTGGAACAAAACAGGAGCTGTTCTCAATAAAACCAAGCTGTTGAGAATAAAAATCAGAACTCAAAACAGTAAAGAGGAGCCATCAAATCTTTGTTTTCCTAAGCTGCTGAAGCTCTGAGCTCCCTAGTGAGTCATCACCAGTGTAAGTGCTAGGTGCAGGGAGGGCCACAGGAAATCTAACCAGCTATTGTTTAGACTGATTTTTTAAAAACAGAGGAGTCAAAAAGTCTTTGATATCTTGATACACATGATACCATTCTTTTTTTTTTTTTTAGAGAGTTTTTTAAAAATTTATTTGACAGAGAGAGTGAGAGAGAGAGAGAGAGAGGGAGCACATCGTGGGGGAAGGGGTCACAGAGGAAGAGGGCGAAGCAGGCTCCCTGTTGAGCAAGGAGCCCAGTGTGGGCCTGGGATCATGACCTGAGCCAAAGGCAGACGCTTAATGGACGGAGCCACCCTGGTGCCCAGATATCATTCTTCCTATTTGCTAGGATGACATGAATGGAACTATATGAAGAAAGAAAGTATTTCAGTATGTACTCGCAGTGAGGGTTTCATACCCATAGATTATACACTGCACGGAGATAGACCAAGGAAAAAGAACACATGGTCCCTAGTCGTCCAAGTTTTTATTAAGGAGTGGGGGAGAAAAAAAAGTTTATATCTATGGGATGCACACTTTCAAAGTACCTTATATGGCATAGAATGATCCAAGTACCGTTTACTAACGAGAAACCTCAAGTCCAAGGGGTTGAAGAAATTGTCCAAGACCTCACCTTTGGGAAGGGCTGGGGCAGGTATTCAAAGTCAATGTGGTCTGATTCCACAGCCAACGTTCTTACCCGGGACACCTGAACACACTATCCCTCTCAGATCTTTATCTATTTGCTATTATTTATAACTCTATGTCCATATTTACACTCACCTATAGCTGTGTCACCTGGAACTATCTATTTAATACAAAATAGTGGAAAATAAGTTAACAATCAGCACCACATGAAAAATGAATAGGACTGGGGCGCCTGGGTGGCTCAGTGGGTTGAGGCCTCTGCCTTCGGCTCAGGTCATGGTCCCAGGGTCCTGGGATCGAGCCCCGCATCAGGCTCTCTGCTCAGCAGGGAGCCTGCTTCCCTTCCTCTCTCTCTCTGCCTGCCTCTCTGCCTACTTGTGATCTCTGTCTGTCAAATAAATAAATAAAATCTTAAAAAAAAAATGAATAGGACCAAGGGAAAGATATACAGGCCACAATGTCTGGACGGTCACGACTGGAGCTTCAAATGTGGTGTTTTTGCTTCTCAGTGTCAAGAAAAGAGGAAAACATGGTCATTTCAAAGGGCACGTTGTCTACCTGGGGCAATAAGTGAAGAAAGGTTCATTTTGGAAGAGTTCGTGAAGAGGGTGAACTTGTGCAATGTCTTCACGGAAAAGAGAGAGGCAGTTTGGTGCAGAGGATATGCTCCTCATTGGGGATTCTCAAGCAGAGGCAGCTGCTGCTCTGGGACTTGGGGCAGAAGCTTTCACACTGCATCCCGGATGGCCGTGGACCCGTCTCTGGAGGGTGGTGGATCTCTGCCGAGAATTCTGCTATGGCTGCTGGGCTGCTAATGGCACTGTACTAATCGGGGTGCGCAGGGGAGAGCCTCTCAGGTGTAAGGATAACACCTGTTCTAGATAAAGGGAGTGGCAGGAGTCATTTATTCATTGGTTTCTTCTAAAAACATTCAGCATAACACCATGTGCAAAGGTAAGAAAAGTAGAGCATGTGTTATGTTGCAGAATGGATGAGAATTCAGTGTGTCCATGTGCCACACACTGTGTTAAAAGCTTCACATATGTTATTTCATTTCATCTCCACCACAAGTTTGTGAAGTAGGAATAATGCCCATCTCATAGGTCAGAAGACTTGAGCTCAGAGAGATCAAGTAACTTGCCCAAGGTAACCCAACTCTGAAATGCCAGGATGGAGTGCCAGACAGGTGCTGTCTGTCCCTACCCAGCCTATTTCCGCTCTCCATTTTCAAAGACAACCCCCCCACCCCACTTGAACAACTCCAGGGGGCAACATTCCCATTTAATTCTATGTAAATGGTTCTCCTGGACCTCAACTGGGGAGGGAAATCAAAATGGCTTTGATGAAAGCATACACTCTCAAGGGGTTTTTAGCCTGATTGTAGAATAAAGACAAGTATGTGCACATTTCCTAAAAACAATATAAAATACCAAAAGAGGAGAACAGAGGTTGGGGGATTCTTATGCTGGGATTGAAGGCATGGCATCTGGGAAGGTGTAGAAGCAGCAGCATTTGAACTGAGCTGAGAAGGATGGCTACAATTACAACAGATATTATGGTGTGGGAGAGATACTTTCTTGGAGAGACAGTGGGATGTTCTGTAAGGCCTTTCCAAGGACTTGAGATTAGCACAATTCTGCTGGAAAAGGTCACACTAGTGGCATCATGGAGGCATGAATTCAGTTTAAGGGACAGCAATGGACAGATGTGAAATCCAAGTACACACCTTGACTGATATCTCTCCAGTTCTGTGTATGCCTCATCTTCTAAATCAGGGAATCCAGAACTGCTTAACAGAGTGACACTAGCATGTGAAGTCCCATCTAGTGCTCTAGTAACTTCAGTAACTCAGAAAATTAGGAGGAATTTTAAAGGAGGAGGCAGTGGAATCAGGTTTCAGGACCTAACACTCCTCTTTTCTCCTCCCTATTCCACCTTCCATTCACTCCATCTTTGAAACATCAGACCTTTCCCTCCCAATGTCTTGGCAGTGCCAGTTTGGGGAAATAAAGGAATTAGTTTTGTAGCTCCAAGAGTCCAACTTGGAGAGAAGGAGAACGTGCTTGGCCCATAGATAAGACATCTCTGACTCCTTCTGCCTGGCTCTCGAGCGTTCCTACGCATCCCCATAGCTCTCCGATGCCTTCAAGAGAAATGCGTAATTTGGATTTGGGTGTGACAACCTGCACATGTACCACAAACAGTCGAAGAAGGAAGAGAAAGGAAAGTGACCTCAACTGCCACTAGGCTGGGGCCTTGGGGACATGAAGAAACGTGCTCCACAGAGCTGACTGCCATCTCAGAAGGGACTTGTCCTGTGTCTGGAAATGGGTTCCATAGATCTTACTGCTGTGTAGGAAGAGATTTAAACTGCCCGGAAGTTCTGACCTCTGCTCCCATGCTGCCTATAGGGATGAGGTGGAGCTGTTGCCAACCCCCACCCCTACCCACTGTGACATGCAGCCCCGCCCCGCCCCGCCGGAGAGGACAGGTCTGGTGATAGGTGGAGAACTCAATCAGCAAAGAGATAACATTTTCTGAAAGTTCTGACATTCAGTTGGAAATCTCAGTGGGAACTGAAGAAATATCAGTTGGGAAGAGAAGGGTGAGTTCAGAGGCCATCATCAAAAACTGGGATGCCTTGTGTGTAAAGAGAATAGGAAAAATGAAGGGGAGCGATGAAAGGGGAAGGAGGTGTGAGAAGGAATTAAAAAGGGAAAGCCAAAAAGCTTTAGAGGAAAGAGAAAAAGGAGAGAAGCTGAAACATGAAAGGAGAGGGGAGTGTGGAACTCTACTTTTCTTAGATTAGTTTCAGTTCTGAACTTCAGTTTTGGGGCAGTGATTAGGAGACACCGTCCCTGGGAGCCCAACATTTGTTTTTTCTGGCTGGTAGTTGTATCCTGCTCTCCACCCCTCTGTTTTTTTTTTATTATTATTTTTATTTTTTAATTTTATAAACATATATTTTTATCCCCAGGGGTACAGGTCTACGAATCGCCAGGTTTACACACTTCACAGCACTCACCATAGCACATACCCTCCCCAATATCCATAACCCCACCCCCTCTCTCCCAAGCCCCTCCCCCCATCAAACCTGAGTTTGTTTTGTGAGATTAAGAGTCACTTATGGTTTGTCTCCCTCCCAATCCCATCTTGTTTCATTTACTCTTCTCCTACCCCCTCAACCCCCCATGTTGCATCTCCTCTCCCTCATATCAGGGAGATCATATGATAGTTGTCTTTCTCCGATTGACTTATTTCGCTAAGCATGATACCCTCTAGTTCCATCCACGTCGTCGCAAATGGCAAGATTTCATTTCTTTTGATGGCTGCATAGTATTCCATTGTGTATATATACCACATCTTCTTTATCCATTCATCTGTTGATGGACATCTAGGTTCTTTCCATAGTTTGGCTATTGTAGACATTGCTGCTATAAACATTCGGGTGCACGTGCTCCTTCGGGGCACTACATTTGTATCTTTAGGGTAAATACCCAGCAGTGCAATTGCAGGGTCATAGGGTAGTTCTATTTTCAACATTTTGAGGAACCTCCATGCTGTTTTCCAGAGTGGTTGCACCAGCTTGCATTCCCACCAACAGTGTAGGAGGGTTCCCCTTTCTCCGCATCCTCGCCAGCATCTGTCATTTCCTGACTTGTTCATTTTAGCCATTCTGACTGGTGTGAGGTGATATCTCATGGTGGTTTTGATTTGTATTTCCCTGATGCCGAGTGATATGGAGCACTTTTTCATGTGTCTGTTGGCCATCTGGATGTCTTCTTTGCAGAAATGTCTGTTCATGTCCTCTGCCCATTTCTTGATTGGATTCTTTGTTCTTTGGGTGTTGAGTTTGCTAAGTTCTTTATAGATTTTGGACACTAGCCCTTTATCTGATATGTCATTTGCAAATATCTTCTCCCATTCTGTCAGTTGTCTTTTGGTTTTGTTCACTGTTTCCTTTGCTGTGCAAAAGCTTTTGATCTTGATAAAATCCCAAAAGTTCATTTTTGCCCTTGCTTCCCTTGCCTTTGGTGATGTTCCTAGGAAGATGGTGCTGCGGCTGACGTCGAAGAGGTTGCTGCCTGTGTTCTCCTCGAGGATTTTGATGGATTCCTTTCTCACATTGAGATCCTTCATCCATTTTGAGTCTATTTTCGTGTGTGGTGTAAGGAAATGATCCAGTTTCATTTTTCTGCATGTGGCTGTCCAATTTTCCCAACACCATTTATTGAAGAGGCTGTCTTTGTTCCATTGGACATTCTTTCCTGCTTTGTCGAAGATGAGTTGACCATAGAGTCGAGGGTCCATTTCTGGGCTCTCTATTCTGTTCCATTGATCTATGTGTCTGTTTTTGTGCCAGTACCATGCTGTCTTGATGATGACAGCTTTGTAATAGAGCTTAAAGTCCGGAATTGTGATGCCACCAACTTTGGCTTTCTTTTTCAATATTCCTTTGGCTATTCGAGGTCTTTTCTGGTTCCATATAAATTTTAGGATTATTTGTTCCATTTCTTTGAAAAAAATGGATGGTACTTTGATAGGAATTGCATTAAATGTGTAGATTGCTTTAGGTAGCATAGACATTTTCACAATATTTATTCTTCCAATCCAGGAGCATGGAACATTTTTCCATTTCTTTGTGTCTTCCTCAATTTCTTTCATGAGTACTTTATAGTTTTCTGTGTATAGATTCTTAGTCTCTTTGGTTAGGTTTATTCCTAGGTATCTTATAGTTTTGGGTGCAATTGTAAATGGGATGGACTCCTTAATTTCTCTTTCTTCTGTCTTGTTGTTGGTGTAGAGAAATGCAACTGATTTCTGTGCATTGATTTTATATCCTGACACTTTACTGAATTCCTGTACAAGTTCTAGCAGTTTTGGAGTGGAGTCTTTTGGGTTTTCCACATATAGTATCATATCCTCTGCGAAGAGTGATAGTTTGACTTCTTCTTTGCCGATTTGGATGCCTTTAATTTCCTTTTGTTGTCTGATTGCTGAGGCTAGGACTTCTAGTACTATGTTGAATAGCAGTGGTGATAACGGACATCCCTGCCGTGTTCCTGACCTTAGCGGAAAAGCTTTCAGTTTTTCTCCATTGAGAATGATATTTGCGGTGGGTTTTTCATAGATGGCTTTGATAATATTGAGGTATGTGCCGTCTATCCCTACACTTTTTTTTAAAAAAGATTTTATTTATTTATTTGACAGAGAGATCACAAGCAGGCAGAGAGGCAGGCAGAGAGAGAGGAGGAAGCAGGCTCCCTGCTGAGCAGAGTGCCCGATGCGGGGCTCGATCCCAGGACTCTGAGATCATGACCTGAGCCGAAGGCAGCGGCTTAACCCACTGAGCCACCCAGGCGCCCCTATCCCTACACGTTGAAGAGTTTTGATCAGGAAGGGATGCTGTACTTTGTCAAATGCTTTTTCAGCATCTATGGAGAGTATCATATGGTTCTTGTTCTTTCTTTTATTGATGTGTTGTATCACATTGATTGATTTGCGGATGTTGAACCAACCTTGCAGCCCTGGAATAAATCCCACTTGGTCGTGGTGAATAATCCTTTTAATGTACTGTTGAATCCTATTGGCTAGTATTTTGGTGAGAATTTTTGCATCTGTGTTCATCAAGGATATTGGTCTGTAGTTCTCTTTTTTGTTGGGATCCTTGTCTGGTTTTGGGATCAAGGTGATGCTGGCCTCATAAAATGAGTTTGGAAGTTTTCCTTCCATTTCTATTTTTTGGAACAGTTTCAGGAGAATAGGAATTAGTTCTTCTTTAAATGTTTGGTAGAATTCCCCCGGGAAGCCGTCTGGCCCTGGGCTTTTGTTTGTTTGGAGATTTTTGATGACTGTTTCAATCTCCTTACTGATTATGGGTCTGTTCAGGCTTTCTGTTTCTTCCTGGTTCAGTTTGTGATAGTTTATATGTCTCTAGGAATGCATCCATTTCTTCCAGATTGTCAAATTTGTTGGCGTAGAGTTGCTCATAGTATGTTCTTATAATTGTCTGTATTTCTTTGGTGTTCGTTGTGATCTCTCCTCTTTCATTCATGATTTTATTTATTTGGGTCCTTTCTCTTTTCTTTTTGATAAGTCTGGCCAGGGGTTTATCAATCTTATTAATTCTTTCAAAGAACCAGCTCCTAGTTTCGTTGATTTGTTCTATTGTTTTTTTGGTTTCTATTTCATTGATTTCTGCTCTGATCTTTATGATTTCTCTTCTCCTGCTGGGTTTAGGGTTTCTTTCTTGTTCTTTCTCCAGCTCCTTTAGGTGTAGGGTTAGGTTGTGTACCTGAGACCTTTCTTGTTTCTTGAGTAAGGCTTGTACCGCTATATATTTTCCTCTCAGGACTGCCTTTGTTGTGTCCCACAAATTCTGAACCGTTGTGTTTTCATTATCATTTGTTTCCATGAATTTTTTCAATTCTTCTTTAATTTCCTGGTTGACCCATTCATTCTTTAGAAGGATGCTGTTTAGTCTCCATGTATTTGGGTTCTTTCCAAATTTCCTCTTGTGATTGAGTTCTAGCTTCAGAGCATTGTGGTCTGAAAATATGCAGGGAATGATCCCAATCTTTTGATACCGGTTGAGACTTGATTTAGGACCAAGAATGTGATCTATTCTGGAGAATGTTCCATGTGCACTAGAGAAGAATGTGTATTCTGTTGCTTTGGGATGAAATGTTCTGAATATATCTATGATGTCCATCTGGTCCAGTGTATCATTTTTTTTTTAAAGATTTTATTTATTTATTGGACAGAAAGAGATCACAAGTAGGCAGAGAGGCAGGCAGAGAGAGAGGAGGAAGCAGGCTCTCTGCTGACCAGAGAGCCCGATACGGGGCTCGATCCCAGGACCCTGGGATCATGACCTGAGCCCAAGGCAGAGGCTTTAACCCTCTGAGCCACCCAGGTGCCCCTCCAGTGTGTCATTTAAGGCCTTTATTTCCTTGTTGATCTTTTGCTTGGATGATCTGTCCATTTCAGTGAGGGGAGTGTTAAAATCCCCTACTATTATTGTATTCTTGTCGATGTGTTTCTTTGATTTTGTTATTAATTGGTTTATATAGTTGGCTGCTCCCACGTTAGGGGCATAGATATTTAAAATTGTTACATCTTCTTGTTGGACAGTTCCTTTGAGTATGATATAGTGTCCTTCCTCATCTCTTATTATAGTCTTGGGCTTAAAATCTAATTGATCTGATATAAGGATTGCCACTCCTGCTTTCTTCTGATGTCCATTAGCATGGTAAATTCTTTTCCACCCCCTCACTTTAAACCTGGAGGTGTCTTCGGGTTTAAGATGAGTTTCTTGTAGGCAACATATAGATGGGTTTCATTTTTTTATCCATTCTGATACCCTGTGTCTTTTGATTGGGGCATTTAGCCCGTTAACATTCAGGGTAAGTATTGAGAGATATGAATTTAGTGCCATTGTATTGCCTGTAAGGTGACTGTTATTGTATATTGTCTCTGTTTCTTTCTGATCTACTACTTTTAGGGTCTCTCTTTGCTTAGAGGACCCCTTTCAATATTTCCTGTAGAGCTGGTTTGGTATTTGCAAATTCTTTCAGTTTTTGTTTGTCCTGGAAGCTTTTTTCAATGATAGCCTAGCTGGATATAGTATTCTTGGCTGCATGTTTTTCTCATTTAGTACTCTGAATATATCATGCCAGCTCTTTCTGGCCTGCCAGGTCTCTGTGGATAAGTCTGCTGCCAATCTAATATTTTTACCATTGTACGTTACAGACTTCTTTTCCCGGGCTGCTTTCAGGATCTTTTCTCTGTCACTAAGACTTGTAAATTTTACTATTAGGTGACGGGGTGTGGACCTATTCTTATTGATTTTGAGGGGGGTTCTCTGAACCTCCTGGATTTTGATGCTTGTTCCCTTTGCCATATTGGGGAAATTCTCTCCAATAATTCTCTCCAACATACCTTCTGCTCCCCTCTCTGTTTCCTCTTCTTCTGGAATCCCAATTATTCTAATGTTGTTTCGTCTTAGGGTGTCACTTATCTCTCGAATTCTCCCCTCGTGGTCCAGTAGCTGTTTGTCCCTCTTTTGCTCAGCTTCTTTATTCTCTGTCATTTGGTCTTCTATATCGCTAATTCTTTCTTCTGCCTCATTTATCCTAGCAGTGAGAGCCTCCATTTTTGATTGCACCTCATTAATAGCTTTTTTGATTTCAACTTGGTTAGATTTTAGTTCTTTTATTTCTCCAGAAAGGGATTTTATATCTCCCGAGAGGTTGCTTTAATATCTTCCATGCCTTTTTCAAGCCTGGCTAGAACCTTGAGAATCATCATTCTGAACTCTAGATCTGACATATTACAAATGTCTGTATTGATTAGGTCCCTAGCCTTTGGTACTGCTTCTTGTTCTTTTTTTTGTTGTGAATTTTTCCGCCTTGTCATTTTGTCCAGATAAGAGTATATGAAGGAGCAAGTAAAATACTAAAAGGGTGGCAACAACCCCAGGAAAATATGCTTTAGCCAAATCAGAAGAGATCCCAAATCGTGGGGGGGGGGGAGAAAGGGGATAAAAAGGGGTTCAGAAAGAAAAAAGAAAAAAAAAGAAACTATTAAAAAAAGAAAGCCGATAAAGAAAAAAATATAAAAAGAGGAAAAAAAAATATATATATATTAGATAAACTTTTTAAAAAACGTTAAAAAAGAAAACGGTGAAAGTTAAAAAAATTTAGCAGAAGAAGAGAAAAAGAAAAAAAAATTGAAAAAGAAAAAAAAATTAAATTAACTGCAAGGCTAAAAAATCATGGGGAGAAAGTCATGAGTTCCGTGCTTTGCTTTCTTCTCCTCTGGAATTCTGCCACTCTCCTTGATATTGAAACTGCACTCCTTGGTAGGTGAACTTGGTCCTGGCTGGGTTTCCCGTTGATCTTCTGGGGGAGGGGCCTGTTGTAGTGATTCTCAAGCGTCTTTGCCCCAGGCGGAGTTGCACCGCCCTTACCCGGGGCCAGGCTGAGTAATCCGCTCGGGTTTGCTGGGTTTGCTTTTGGGAGCTTTTGTTCCCTGAGCGCTTTCCGTAGAGTTCCGGAAAATGGGAATGAAGATGGCGGCCTCCCGGTCTCCGGCCCGGAGGAGCCGAGAGCCCGGGGCCCCACTCCTCAGTGCGCCCTCAGAGAACAGCGCCCAATGACTCCCGTCACCCTGGCCTCCGGCCGCGCTCTGAGCTGACCGAGCCTGCGACCGGTTCAAGGCAACCCCCTAGCTGAGAGTCACTCCTCGGCTCTGTCTCTGTAGCCGGCTTCCCCGTTCTAATACCGGTAAGCTCTTCGACACTCAGACACCCCCGATCCTTCTGCGACCCTGCGGGACCTGAGGCCGTGCTGACCCCGCCCGGGCTTCACCCCAGTTAAGCCTCTGGAGCGATGTCCCTCAGCGGAACAGACTTTTAAAAGTCCTGATTTTGTGCTCTGTTGCTCCGCCGCTCGCCGGGAGCCGGCCCCTCCCCCCGCGGTCTATCTTCCAGTCGCTTTGGATTCACTTCTCCGCCAGTCCTACCTTTCAGATAGTGGTTGATTTTCTGTTTCTAGAATTGCTGTTCTTCTTCTCTTCAATCTCCCGTTGGATTTGTAGGTGTTTGCAATCTTTAGATAAGCTATTTAGCTGATCTCCCGATACCCGAAGTAGTCTCAGCCTGCTACTTCTCCGCCATCTTGACTCCTCCTCCCCTCCACCCCTCTGTTTTTGCTGCTATTTTAGAATCGACTCAGCCTGTGACATCTAGAGTTTGTTAGAACACCAATGGCAATAGACCTAGAAATCAGGCAGCCAGCTTTATAGGACTCTCTGGCTCTTCTCTATTATGTTTTTTCCCCTAAGTTTCCCTGGAGATCTGGGTTAGAAATGAACTCTCAGTGCATTTGCCATAGACATAAGCTTGAGTGCCCTTAGTGTATCACCTGTGACCAGACAAATGGCAGCCCAGGAATGGAAAAGGTAGCCAAAGTGTGAAAAACTGTGAAAATAAGATTTTTGTACTCCAGTGGGATTCACTTATGCAATTTTAAGTTAAAACACAATCTGGATTACTGGAATTTAGTAAAACACTGCAGTTGATGCTGGAAAGCAGAAGGGTTTAGGAGGCATGGGTCTCTTCTCAGCTCTGTCTTTCCTGGTCAAACTTTTGCCTGCTCCCTCCTGGGCCAGTGTAGGGCAATGTTACTATGTTGGACATTAGGGGCGACGTTTCCATAATAAACGTGTGTGTTAATATTTTAGGAAACCACAATGGAAGGAGCTGGACTGGACCCACTGGATAATGTGTAAGAAATGAGGATGATAAAGTTCAGTAGAGGAGTTCATTATCTCCCCATGTCCCGGGACCCTTCCTGCAGAGAAAAGACCCTAGTTTCTAATCTTTGAACTTCCTCATACCAAGCATGGTGGGATTTTCAGAAATAGCTAAGACCTCAAAAAAGCAAGTCAGTCTTATTTGGAGAAAAGATCCACTCCCTCCCCTGGCCCCCATCCAGCCGGTAGACCTACTTGACTAGCATAGAAAACACGCAGCATAAACTTCTCAGGAGACTGTAACAGAAGGGACTAGAGATATCCCCTCACCCTGGCAGATCTTTAAATGCTTCATAGCTGTAGCTTGGATTCTGCATACCCCCTAAAATTTTTTAAAAAAATAAGTAACTTGGAGCATAATTGTTCTTATGAAAAAAAAAAAAGTCTTCTGCTTTATAAAAGGTTTGTGTTTTAATGGGTTCCATTTATAATATTTAAAATTAAAATGTGATTTGAGGGGAACCTGGCTGGCTCAATATCAGTCAAGCCTCTGCCTTCAGCTCAGGTTGTGATCCCAGGGTCCTGGGATCAAGTCCCGCATTAGGCTCCCTGCACAGCAGGGAGTCTGCTTCTCTCCCTCTGCTCCCCTGCTCCTGCTCTCTTGATTGCTCTCTCTCTACATCTCAAATAAATAAGTAATAAAATCTTTAAAAATTTTTTTAAAAAATGTGACTTGACTCCAGGAATTTATTCCATGCAAAACACTACAGAATCAATTTATCATGGCAAATTATAACATTGGGCTGCTTAGACATAGTAACAGCAGAAGATGGGGGAATGAATCATGAGATTACCAGTGGAAATCTTCTTAGGGCTCCCCTGTTTTCCTGTCCTGAGCTCAGTAAGAAAGATGATTTTCCTGTAGGCAGGAGATGATGGAAATACCGAAATTAGAAGTCACAAAACAAAACCTTGACTACCTGAACTCAGACCTTGAAAATGACCTGCAGAGACTGGACGAAGCAAATCAAGTTCTTCTCAGAAAAATTCAAGAGAAGGAAGAAGCTATTCAAAGGTCAGCTTTGCAGTTGGTGAGGGAAGGGCTTCTCCTCAACAGAATGCCCTTTGGAATAAAGAGAAGGTGGGAGGAAGATTTCCTTTTTTGTTGATAAATCTTGGTGTATGAAATTCTGAAGCATGAACTGTGATGCCCCCAGAGGCTTTATGTATAGATTTTGGCATTAAATTTCCACGAGGCTGACGTTGTATTGCCAATGCATTTGGGACTCAGTCTGGCCCCCCAAGACCTTGGCTTCCTAAGCTAGGGCACTGACAGCTTCCTTATGACTAATCCACATCTGGTGTCTGTATTTTTTAGTCTGGAAGGAGAGATTGTCCTGTCACTAGGACAAGCCAGCGAGAGGGAGGAGTTGAACCATATCAAATCTGAGGAGGAGGAGACCTTGAGGAACCTGGAATCAGAGACAGTCAAGTTGGTAAGAAGGTGTCTAGAAAAGGACTGTGTGATGCATTTGGCTTCTCTGCTGCTGCTCTCTCATTCCCTGGGGATCATCATCCATGGTCCTTGCTATGTCTGGAGAAATCAGATGAGAGTGCTCTGAGAAAGAAGCACTTGTCATGGGGGCCCCGTGCCTGGGCTCCCTTCCCATTTCCTCTGTGTGGGGCCAGAGTGTCCTTCTCTCCCTCAGCACACTTATCTGCAGACCATATTTTAGAGACCCAGGGAGAGGGAAAGTACAGAAGCAGAGCAGATGTATCACCCTTTACTTCTTCTTTTCCACAGGAAAAAAGTAACAAGATTCTGAGCAGGAATGTGGTAGAGCTTCAGAAGAAGGTAAGGGGGCCATCTTTGCTGAAGGCTCATTTCTTAGGAATCTTGACAAAGTCATCTGAACTCCAGAACCCTCTAGTCAGAAAGACCTAAGAAGGGGGTGCCTGGGTGGCTCAGTCGGTTAGGCATTTGCCTTTAGCTCGGGTCATGATTCTAGGGTCCTGGGATTGAGCCCCACATCAGGCTCCCTGCTGCGTGGGGAACCTGCTTCTCCCTCTCCTTCTGTCTGCCTCTCCCCCTACTTGTTCTCTCTTTCTCTCTCTCTCAAATAAATAAATAAATAAAATATTTAAAAACAAAAATATTTAAAAAAAGAAAGACCCAAGAAGGAGCAATTGGCTAAACAGATGTGCTCCGTCCCCTCTGCCACTCACTGCAACTATTAGGATGAACACCCCATTTGTTTCCTGTGATTACAGATCTACTGAGAGACCTAAGGGACTAACTATGGGAGAAAAGATTTTTCCCTTCCTGCCCCAGCCGTTCTGTGCCTTCCTCCTTGCTCCCTGGGCAGTTGTTTTCATGGCCCATGGGAGCAAAAAGATCTATCCAGCCAGCCCAGAGTCAGGCAGCTCCCATGAGCACACTTTTCTATCAAGTTTCTACCTGGGATCTAAGTTCATTAACCACCACCATTCCATAGCCGTGCAACCCCAAATTCTGCCACGATCGTAGCTTTTTATCTCTGTGCCTCACTCAGTTCACGGTTTGGGGGATTTCAGATTTCAAGGAGATATAAGAAGGATGACCTTAATAAAGAAACCCTGAAGCCGATGTTGGCAGAACTGAAGGTGAGTAGAAGAGCAAAACTAGAGATTTTCTGTGAGATGTGTGTCAAGTCTAAGTTCAGGGGGAACTGCTTTCAAGGACTCTCCCAGGTGAGGTATGTCTGTGTGTTTCTCAGAGGAGAGCCAATGTCTTTTGTTGCCTCTCCTTTACCTCATGGCCTGTGGGGCATTCATAACATGACAAGTCAAGTAACCGCAGAGGTCACTTCAATGTCATCAAAGTAGGGGGGATTGCTCAAGACCTCATCACCCATCAGTCACTAGAACACACATGCTGAAGGCACATCAGGACCCACCAAGAAGCTTAGGGTCTGAATGATACAATGCGGATAATCAGGTAGGATGAGAATACAAACTTCCATAATTACACAGAGATGTGTCAATAAGCTTACCTCATTTTCCAAACCCATGGCTTCTAGTCCAAAAATAGCCAGTTCTATTTTTAAAATGCAGTTTATGTTTTTCTTCTATGAGAAGGTAGATCCAATGAGGGTGAGAGATTTTGTCTATGTTGGTCATTCCTATTTCCCCAGTACCTGGAACAGTGCCTGGCAATAGTAGATGCTCAATATTTGTTGAATCAATGAATGAACGAACTGGATGCCCCATAGAGGACAGAAACCCTGCTGGCAAACTTTGTGCAGACTTATGTGAGTGCACCCTTGGGGAGATAAGAGGGAGAAAGAGGCCTATGAGCTTTGGTCAGCTGGGCTAGAAGGAGGAGGATGGTAAGGCTCAGATAAAAGGCAGTCAGATGACTGAGGCTTGAATGTCAGCTCTGCCACCATGTGACTTTTAAAGAAGTTAAAAGCTTAACTTCTTGCCTTTGTCTCCTCATCTATCAGGTAGGGCTAATGAGAGTGCCCACCCGAGGGTGAAAACATGTCCTCAATCCCTCAATACATGATAGCCATTTTTATCATGTTCTTTACTGGTCTGGAGAGAGGGTGATCATTACCCATTTGCCTTCCACAAAAGAATGCTATTAACTTTCTGCTGTCTTCCAGGGGAGACTACAAAAGTCAATAGAATCCTGCACAAGGGAAGAGAAGGAACTGCTCCAGGTAGAGGCAGTGTCTCCTCACTGAGGGTCTGTCCAAGATGTAAATGGGAGACTACCCCAAAGTCTTAGAAATAGGACCGCTGAAGGCATGGGAGGGGGGAGCAGAGCATCTGGCAGAGGAGTTTCTGATTCACATGCAGTTGAAGGGGGTATGAAAACTTGTATTACAAGTACTGGTTTTACCATTTCTTAAACACGCTTTTACCCTTAATATTCAAAATACTATTGCTGAATCCCAAACCTAAGTGCCCCGATCACCTCTCCTGATGCTTCACCTGACAAGCAAATGACAACCGAGGCAAACAATTTTGGTTTGCCTCAAAATTATACCGTACGCATGAATGACGAGATCACTGCTTTGCGATATACTTGTTTCCCCTTAAAATCAGAAGTTGCTAGGTAACCAGCCAAATGTCCAATGCACCAGTTAGGGTCCCCAGGAGCAGCCCAGGCTTGGTTCTGGTGAGACTTGTTAATTTTCTCTTCTTTTTAGATAGAAAGTGACTACCAATCTTTGCACCAGCTCTGTAAGGACCAGGCCCACTACATAAAGGTATTTTACCTGTAGGGGCAATTCAGAGAAGAGGCAGAATTTCTCCAAAGCCATGGGTTCCTTGGTTTCTCATTAGGCTAAAATCTGCCATTGGGGAAAATGACTTTTATACGGCAGCAACAACAAAACAGATGTATGTTAAGGATTTACCTTGTGCCAGGTGATGGCATGTATGGTACTTTTAAGCTCTCCACATGCAGTATGTTTCTACATTAATTTGTCCAGTAAAACTATGGGGATGATACTGTTATAAATCAAGAGGACCCTGGGGTTTAGGGGAGTTAGAGAATGTGCTCTAGGAAAGCAACAGTAAGCATCAGAGCTAGGATTTGAAAACAAGCGGAATCCAAAGCAAGAAGTCTTTTTCTTTGCATATATATCTATCTAGTCCAATATCTCCCAATTTTATTGGAACATTTCCCTACTCATGTGTGCACACTCATGCATGCACCATTTGGAGTATTAGGGTTAGTCTTAAGGAGAATCATCAATGATATCTTAATGAAAATATGAGGAAATGCTTCATTATAACAATTTTTTGTTGTCGTTTCCATGGGAAGAAATACCAGGGAATTCTGAGAAAGATGGAAAAAGAAAAAGAGGTGCTGCTTCTTGAAAAAGAATTGTAAGTTTGGAAAAATGATGTCCCTGATAGAGGGCAGTGACAGTCTGGTAGCCATCTTGGGAGGGTGCAGTGTTCTCAGACAGGTTTTTGTTTTTTTCTGGGGTTTTTGATTTTTGTTTTTTGGTAGTCCTTTCTTTAAGTGATAAAACTATTCTCTCATGCTTTCCCCTACAATTTTTTTTATTATGTTACTGTTTACACTTAGATTTGCATTCATCTGGAATGTGTTTCATCTATGGTGTGAGGTAAAGATCAAGATCGTGGTTTTCTGTGTGGAGAGCCTATCGACCCAGTGCCGTTTATTTAAGAGAACGCGCATTTTTCAGTGGTGCCTTGTTTTATAAGTCAGGTGACCATACATGTGTGAGACTTTCTGCAGTTTCAACCCAATAACAGGTTGATGTCAGGATTTTTCTTCATCGACTGTCTTTTCCCTTGAGAATGGACCACATTTTCCTGGTATCTCTGTATTTTGAACAGTTATGAGTTTTGAATGTTGAACAGTGAATGCTATCAAGAATCTGAAAAATAGGGCGCCTGGGTGGCTCAGTGGGTTAAGCTGCTGCCTTTGGCTCAGGTCATGATCTCAGGGTCCTGGGATCGAGTCCCACATCGGGCTCTCTGCTCAGCAGGAAGCCTGCTTCCCTTCCTCTCTCTCTGCCTGCCTCTCTGCCTACTTGTGATCTCTCTCTGTCAAATAAATAAATAATATCTTTAAAAAAAAAAGAATCTGAAAAATAAATCATCGATGTTGCATGACTTAGAACAGCACTTTTCATCAGCCCCACAGATTATGTTATATCATTCTGGGATCTGATTTTTTTCACGCAGATTCAAAGCCCAGAACGACTCTTTGCAAATAGTGAAACCTGGGTCAATTCTGGTAGAAACCATCCAAAGCAACATGGTAAGTGTTCCTTGTCCCACACTGGAGTTTTCCTTTATCCCTTCCTCCCGGGGGTTCTCTCTCCTTCTCTCCACATCCTTCTCCCCTTTGTAATAAACCTAGAATTAGGACATAATGAAGTTCAGTACCTTGTTCCACACTATGGTCACTAGGAAGTGGCAGAGTCAGGATTGAAACCCAGGTAGCCAGACTCCTGACTCCTGCGTGGCTCCTGGCTCCCCTGATACATTGCCTCTCTTTGACCACATGGACAGGCACAGCTGTGGCTTTTCTCATTTCCATAGGAGAAGACCATCATTAAGAAACAGAAGAGAATCTTTTGGTACAGGTAAGTGGTAGAATCTTGGTTTTTAACCAGTGTGGACCACGTTCACTCTGTAGGAGCGAGTGACTTGGTAAGGGCACAAGGAACAAGGATGAATATACACCCATGAGCCAGAAAATATCAGGCAGCCCCAGATTTTTCCCAACCCTTCTTTCCTTCCTTTCCTCAACACCAGAGTTATGTGGAACTTGGTGGTTGGAAAAAGTAGCTCTTTCTTCAAGATGAAAGCTGCAGGTTACATTTTACTTTGTATTTCCATTCTTATGGCTCTTGGTATGACCCATTTCTATTTTTCAGATCCTGAACCTAATCATCTCTGCTATACTCTTTGCTGCGGAGATGGTTCAGGGCTCATTAATTTTCTCAGGTCTTTTATAGTAGGCTGTAACACTTTAGAAAACAAAAATCACCTAAACTCTCTATGCCTTTTCTGTCTTAATTTTTTCAACAAGGGGACTAACTCTGAAATGCTTCATGTGGCACTTGAATGAAGAGCTTCAATTTATGACATTTCAATATTATTAATGACTGAAGGCCTTAGACCAGATTTCAGTGTGAAATTTTCTTGGGAGCACACTAGAAAACACACCCACACACCCACACATTTTATTGTTTAACTTGGTCTCTTTTGACACTTGATGTTTAGAAAAAACCTATCCTAATGATTTTGCCTGGATGTTCATGTCAGAGATGTCCCAATCTTATTTCAAATTCTAGAACTCCTTGCTATACTAGACCAGAAGAGGACCATTGGTCATGAGACTCATAGGTGTGACAGTCCTGAACACTTTCCAGCAGCCCTCCAAAGGTCAGCCTCATATGTAGTACCTGGAAAAATCTCCTTTGGCACCTCCAACTTTTTTCTATATGGACATCTATTCTTTCAGAGGGCTTATATGTCAGGAGAGCCATGTACAATTCCTAACCACTACATCCATCTTCTTCTGCTATCACCTATCCCCTACCCTCATCCTTTGGGTCTCCATCCCCCTATCATTTTTGTCTGAAGAAAGCAATTCAGTTATTTATGAGTGCGAGCTTCCCCTCCTACAGCTGGATCCTGGGCTGTCCCTGTCCCCCATGCTAACCAAGAATGTCTCTTTGTAGACATTTCAGGTGTCTTGTCTTCATGATCATGATCTTCATTAGGCTGCTGGGCTATGTGCTTTTCCACCTGCAGTACATAAACCCAGACCTTCTTGTGGATACCCTGCCCATGGTAATGAGCAGGGACACCTTGAAGAGGCTGAGGAAGGTCTTATTTCCCCTCCTCACTCTAGAGGTGGAAGAAGTTCTACCACATTAGTCTGAAGTAACGTGGGAGGCTCCACATGGCCCCCAGTGAAGAAGGGGGACATGGTTGTAGCCCTGAGTCGGGGATGGGCCAAGAAGGAAATAGGAGCCTTGACTTGGACATCTGACCTCTTCATTTCATTCTAGTCCCTTGCTTTCCCTTTGCAGTGTCTCTCTTTTAAATAAAGACTATGTTTGACCAGTGTTCACTGTGTCGGTCTGTGAATTTGGTCTGATTCCTGGGGCCTCATTAGACATTCACAATTTCTACCTGTCTTGAGAAAACTTCCCCTAGGACTTCCATTCTCTGCTCCATACTGAAGAAAGAGTAGAGACAAAATCCCATCTTCATTTGTAACATTCTCCACTTCCTCTGGGGTAGGTATAAAGCTATTCAGTTGAGGAATCATGAGGTGGATATAAGGCTTGCTTTCAGTCCTTCCTGAAGTTTTTTATTTTTATATTATTTATATTTTTATATTATTTTATATATTTATATTTAATTTTATATTTCACTATGTATTATTGGAGTGGATGTCCTAAAAAGTTAACCTTTTTTTTTTTTTTAATGTACACAGATGGTTACCCATTCTCAACGGAGAAGAAAATTACCCTAAAATTCAAGTGACATATAAAATATAGTGTGTAAGATCAGCAAAACTCGATTTTGCACCTAACTGTCATTCCTATCCTTCAAATCCTAATTCAAATGCCATCTCCCCCATACTGTTTCCTCTGATCCCTCCGGACCTGAGATAGCTTCACTTGCCTTCTTCCAAATGCTCCTTGCACCTTCGGCATCTCCTTCCTCCTACACATTTCTTAGGCTCTCGCTTTCTGATGACCTTTTGTCCTTTCAAAACCATCCCTGACACAGGTTTTAACTGCACTTCACTCGCACAGTAATGCCGGAAAGGCAGCGGCACACCCTATGTTTGCTTTGGCTGTAGACATGACCCTGCTCTACCTTTTCTTTTGGGGTCTGGGGAGGAGAGGGTGAAGGGTCTCAGGATGACGCCTTAAAAATTAAAAAACAAAAACAAAACAAAACAAAAAACTGGTCAACAGCGCCCTCTTGTGGCCATATAAAAGCTCTTGTGTTTCAGCAGGCTTCCCCAAAAAGGGCAGGAAAGTGATCAGTCAGTTGAAGCAAAAAGATGTATCAATTGTCACTTTTGGACAATTCCCTTTGTGAACTTTAATAAGTAAAATTGGTATTCCATAAATTCAATAAGTGAGACTCTTCCTTGGACCAGATAGGGATTTTGACACTGGGCTTATAGCAATGAACAAAACACACAAAAATCTCTGCCCAGATTCTAGGAGTAGAGGCATATAGAAATATCAGATGATATTGAGTGCTATAAAAAGTTAGGTGGGGGAGGAGGAAGGGAATAATGAGGAGCAGCAGTCACAATGCTCACTTGAAAAGGTAACATGATAGCCAAGACCTGAATGAGATGAGAAAGCCATGTGGATGGTGGGGGCTTTGGGGGGTGGGGAGGTGGTGGTGCAGCTGATAGGGAAACAGCAAGTATGTAGCCTTGACCTTGGAGTGTGCCTAATGCATTTGAAGTTCCTCTGCTGATTCCATGCTCATCTATAATAGTCTCTTCATTAAATTCTTCACTGGAATCCTCCAAGTTGAATTCTGGTTCCTGCCAGGCCCTTGGCTGATACTAGCCCAGAGAAGCATTCCTTAGGCTGGAGGGTTTCAGCACTGGAGTGATTCTAAGGCTATAGGTATATGAGAAGAAAATGGCTGCAACCGGCCGAGAAGCTTATACTCAGAGTATTACTTCCTGTGCCATCTCCGGTCACGTAACTCCCAGGTTCTCCTCTGCCCAGCCATTCCCAGGTAGACATGGGAGCATCCCAACATTTAAGACTGGCTAAGAAATACGAGCTCAGGAAAAAAAGGTTACGGTAGCCCCATGCTTGCAGTGAGCGATCCAGCAGAGACTTGGAAGCTTGAAGATGTGTTGGAAATCCATGTTACAAAGCACAAATGGTCTTTTCTGCCACCCAGAGAGCCTGCCTCCAAAGGGGCCTGGATGGCACTCCCAAGTCTGGGAAGCAGAAGAGGGGTCACTGTTGCCTTATGGGAGCAGGGCTAAGCTGGACATCTGAGTTCCAGCAATGGGAGCGTACCACCCCCCACCCCAAATCCATCAGTTTCTGAAAGATTTTAACAAACTCATACAAAGCACCTAGCACAACTGAAGGTCCTTGGTGGGTATTCAACCGCCATGAGTTTCCATTCCCTTACATGAGATAAAAGTTTGCCTTTATCTAGTAGTTAATCTTAGTTCTGTCTTATAAAGCCACATAGTAAAATAACGGCTTCTGTCACATTTTAGTCACTAAAACTGAACAGCTTTCTGTTCTCCAAATGAACATTCCGCAGGCCTTTAAGCTGTCACATGACATGGCTTCTAGAATTGTATTATCTTAGAGTCCATCCTACTGAGCTGAACAGAATAGGACAGATGAGGTCTGACTGACAAAGTACAGTAGCTCTCTTCTCATTCTCTCCCAAGCCTGGGGTGGCGGGGACAGGAGAGGGAGAGCGAGAACCTCAAGCAGATCCTGTGCTGTGCTGAGTGTTGGGAGCTTGACATGGGGCTCACTCCCACGACCTCGAGACCATGACCTGAACTGAACCCAAGAGTCAGTTGCTTAGCCGACTTCACCACCCAGGTGCCCCCCAGCTGAGATCCTCAACCTTTTAGAACATGAATTATCTTACTCTACATCTCCTCTGCTTTGTATTTGTGCAGATCAAAAGATAATACTAAGTGCAGGATTTACTATGTGTCTCATTAAATTTCATTTTGTGGTTTGGTTGCTTCACGTTAGTCTATTGCAATCATGCAAACCCCTAATTCTATGAAGGAATAAACTAGTCTGTTCACAGACAGGGACTCCTGGTAGAGTAGAAAGTGCTGGAGCAAGGAGGCTTGGGTGTGCAATCTCCTTTGGCCTTGTAATCATTGTTGACCCGAGGCAGCTGATTAACCTTTCCTTTAAGGTGGCTAATCATTCTCTCCCCCAGGAGCCTGTTACAACAGCTGCACATTCTTTCAGTACTCTGAAATGGAATTTCTTTGGGTCTGGAGGCTTGAATTCAATTAAATGGATTAGGTACTCTCCTTACATCCTCTCACCTATCTTAAAACTTAATTACCTATTAACTATTTCAGACTATCCTTTTTATCATGCAAAAGATCAATTTCCTTGATAGGGAAGGGTGAGGTGAAATAGGACCCTTATCTATGAACATTATACCTCATGCTCTACTGAGTGGCCTATCTCTTTCATTTCTCCTGTTCCAAACACAGCATTGGAAATGCCTCTTTTAAAAAATGCATTTTATAATATCTTTTGCCAGCCTCAGTGTTGTCTTGAAAAAAAGCACTGAAGGGGCACCTGGGTGGCTCAGTGGGTTAAGCCTCTGCCTTCAGCTCGGGGAGAGATCTCGGGGTCCTGGGATCGAGCCCCGCATCGGGCCCTCTGCTTAGCAGGGAGCCTGCTTCCCCCTCTCTCTCTACCTGCCTCTCTGCCTTCTTGTGATCTCTCTCTCTCTCTCTCTCTGTCAAATAAATAAACAAATAAATCTTAAAAAAAAAAAAACAACTAAACTAAAACACTGAATAAGGAGTCAAGCCTTACACCCTGGTTCCAGACTTTGTGCTGCTACTCTGATTTTACTTTCAGGGCCCAAGGTTGATTTCTGGGTGCTTTCTAAGATCATTCACTGCACAGTGAATATACTGGAAGGCAGAGGGGAAGAAAGGGGGACTAGCTCAAGAAATAAGCAATAAGCCATGTTCTCAAAGACTCTTGAACTGGTAACAGATTCCAACACTCAATATCAAGGTTACAGGTTACTCCAAAGCTTCTCTGGTGTATAAATGCTGGCTTAATTGGGGACTCATCTATTGTCTTGCAGACATCGTGCTGGATACTTCCATACGTTCTCTATTTCATAGTTTGGTGAATTGCCTGAGATTATGCAGTTAGCAAACGGCAGAACCAGGATCATGGGCCACCTCTTGACTCCCCCAGGATAGTTACCTTTCATGTTTCATGAAGTCCTCTTCAACTCCAGTATCAGTCTGCTAATTAGCAGAACTACTGAATCCATCATTGGAATCAGTTACTTATTTTCCTCTCTCTTTTGTGATTTGTTTAAAGTTACTACAGAGATCCAGTATCATTCCAGTCACTGTGTTAAATTTCACTTTGGAGCTCCATTATAGCTCTAGTTTAATGACTAAAATTAAAAATGCCCTGGTTAATGCTTTATTAAGACACTCTGGCCCATCCATACCTTAGTCTGAATACAAGGTGGGAGAACTGGATTTTACTGGGGGGAGCTGAAAGCAGTATTAAGGCCACTGCCACCTGCAGGTGGAGGTGACTCCACCAAGGGCAGCTTTGACTGGAGTGGCTCTTGAGGAGCCCATATAAAAACCTTTGGTTCTCACACATGAGAGTGACATGTCACAGCTGTTAGAATTACAAAATTGGACTTAGAGGGAATCCAACCCATCCCAGGGGTGCCACTGTCCCCTGCCAGGCTGCTCTCTGGCAAAACTCAGTTGAAATGTTCATGGTGGGTCTTTTCCCCCACACTCCATGTATTGAAATCCCTGCCTCGGAGCCATGGTCCACACTCCCTGTGTGGGGGTGCCAGTTTGAAAGAACAGCATTAGTTGGTCCCTCTGGGAGTTCAGTGAGTTTGAATCCTGAAAGGCTTTAGGTCCCCAAGCTCAAGAGCTGCTGGCTCCATGGCAGAGCCCATGAATGGGCAGTCGCTGCTCCCTCCACTTGCTTGAGCCAGAGGAAGGCTTTCCCTGCTGCTCTCCTCATGGCTCTCAGCTGGCAAAGCTGCCCTCGTGTGTGCAGTCAGCAGTCCGTAGGAGCCTGACCCCGTGCTTGGAGTTGGGGTTTCTTTTTCTTCTGGGAGGTTTGTTGGCAGGTTGGTGGTGAAGCCTGGGTCTAACTGGAAGCTTTCTGGATCCTGAATTTCTCAGCCCCACTGAGCTAAGTCACAGAAAAATGAAACAGCAGTGATTTTTGAGAGTTATGAGGAGAACGACAATTTGGGGGTGGTGAGATGGAGTGGATCAAAAATGGCAGTGAAGGACGACAGGGCAGCACGGCAGAAGGAAAAAGTCCAAGAGGGTCTGATGGGAAAGGGAATGGATTTCCTGGCTACACATCCCTTCTTTTGCTCGGATTTTCCTGCTGCAAATACAGGTGGTTATGAGATTCTTTATCTTTCAGGCCAGGTTAACCTGGAACTATATTTGCATTCAACTTTAAAAAAAATCACATCAGTACTGCCTTCTGGAAATAAGAGGTAAATCTGAGATTAAATGGTGAAAGGTCTGCCAGCCTCTCCAGGCAGGGTGTTGAGTTTCTCTGATCTAGGAAACTGAGGAGTCAACATAAGCCTGGAGCCTAATGTACCAGTGACTTCCTAGGAAAGAGGAAACCTACTTTTCTGCAACGTTTTATCCTACTGAGAAGATTACTATTGAACAAACTTACAAGAAAAAAATGCAGTTCACCAAATTTTAATGTCCCTCCTACCTGCACTACTGTTCTGGGAAAAACACGCACAACAGAACTGTGTATTTTATTATATAATGCCTACCTTGAAAGAGTTGAAATAGTTTATAATCTACTGGCCAAGGAAAAAAGAAAGTACTTGGTAACTGTATATGCAAGGAAGAATGGAGTACCAGGAAGAGAATACAGAGTGTCAGGGAGGCTCAAGAAGAGAAAGAAAAGAAAGGAAGAAAGGAAGGAAAAGAGAGAGAGAAAGAGAGAAAGAGAGAACAAAAGGAAAAGAGAGAAAGAGAGAAAGAGGAAGGAAGGAAGGAAGGAAGGAAGGAAGGAAGGAAAAGAAAGATTATATCAAGAGCAGGAAAGAGCTAATGGGGACAGTGTTATTTGATATAAATGTTGATAGGTAGTATTTCAATCCATGAAGATGGAGAAGGAAGAGCTTCCTAACTGAGGGGAGGGGAGGAATGATAATGCAAAAACTCCCCCAAGCTTTTAAATTGACTAATTTAAACTTCCCAGGGAGAGCATAGAGCTACACTAATCCTTTGAATTTTGAAAGAAAATTCTCCAAGGAGAGAAATCTTAACAGCAGTTACTTGATTACTAATTGTTCAAGAGACATTATTAATTATTCACTCATATTTGGCATGCAAGAAATAGTTCAAAATGGATTCAATAAACTTGCATCTCCAATGGATTTGATATTGATGGGATTAGAGCGAGAGGAATGTACCAGATAATGGTGAGGTGGGTCTATTGGTTTGCAAACTGGCCGCCATACACAGAAGGCAAGGAAAGATGGAGGAAAGAGTTAGGCCCCTCTAGGATGGTAGGGGGGTAGTTTAAAAACTAGCTTTTTAGTTTAAAAAGCAAGGGAACTCAGGCGTGACATTTGTCTTGGGTGGTTGCAAAATGAGTAGATCTCTTCAGCTGCTAGAGAACTTAGCTAGGTTCTGTGAAGTATTCCATCTGGATGATCTCAACAACACATGACTCTCTCAACTCTATGTTCTTCTTGAGGCAGCTTCTAGTATAGGGAAAGCAGGTGGAAAGCACATTCCAAGGACAGGGTGTGAGGAGCCACCAATCGCCCAGTGGACCTCATGGGTCATCTAGTGGTCATGTTCTCTCAATGACCTCTTCCAGCACCATCCCAGGTGAAACTTCCTAAATTCTTAAAACTTCAAGGCCGCTGATTCCCAGAAATACCCAGACCAAAGTGAAACACAGTAAAGGAAAGAAAAAGAGAATATTTTGTGCGCCTAAGGAAGAAGCAGCCACTTATTTCCTTTACCCCAGACAGTCTCAACCTTAATAATACATTAGAATCACCTAAGGATATTTAAAGATCTTGCTGTCCCAATGCCAGATTGATTTCACTTAGGGTCACTGATATTTTTGAAAAGCCCCTGTTCACACCAACCCCCCATTGCAGGTGATTCCAATATACAGCCTAGGCTGAGAATTGCTGCTCTGAAAATGTTTAGAGTAACCTCCAGACTCCTTGGGCAAAGATGAGAGAGTGGCAGGGAGAGTTTATTTCCAAATCGGGAAAATAAGGGAGAAGAGACGGAGACGGACATTTCTATGCAGGAAGAGAGTTCACTTCAATATGAAGGCACCTATTCCGATTGTTCTTTCTTCATATTTATAGCTGCTTTGGCAAATTTCCAAATCTTTGGGTTTACATTTGCTCTCACCTCCCTTGCCTTGATAAGAAAACTCTCTTTACATGTTGGGTCCTTTGTCATCTGTGTTTCCTCTTTCGAGGATAGCGATTAGGATAAGGCGGCAACGTGCCCCTTTCCAGATGTGGGAGGAAGGATAATGGCCTCACCAAGATGTCCATATCCTATTCTCTGGAGCATGTAAATATGTACTTCACAGGAGACTCTGCAGATGTGATTAAGGATCTTGAGATGGAGGATTATTTTGTATTTTCTGAGTGTGCCCAGCACTCAGGGTTGTTACAAGCAAAGGAAGAAAGGAAAAGGGTTAGCTGGAGGAGATATGAAGACAGAGGCAGAAGTCAAAGCAATGGAAGATGGAAGGAGGCCATGAGCCAAGAAATGCATGCAGCCTCTAAAAACTGCTGGATATTTTTTTAAAAAGATTTTATTAATTTATTTGACAGACAGATCACAAGTAGGCAGAGAAGCAGTCAGAGAGGGTCCCTGCTGAGCAGACAGCCCGATGCGGGGCTCGATCCCAGGACTCTGGGATCATGACCTGAGCCGAAGGCAGAGGCTTTAACCCACTAGCCACCCAGGCGCCCCATTGCTGGATATCTTAAACACATTATCTTACTTAATTCTCCCAATAAACCCTGTTCTATAGGTTTTTGTTGCCCCTTTTATGGACAAAGAATCAAAGACTCTGAGGGTTAAGACTGGTATTTCTTAGAATCTAAAATGTCATGGGGCCCCTGAGTGGCATAGTCAGTTAAGCCTCTGACTCTTGGTTTCAGCTCAGGTCATGATTTCAGGGGCATGAGATCAAGCTCCAAGTTGGGCCTCCACACTCAGCCTGGAGTCTGCTCAAGATTCTCCCTCTCCTTCTGTCGCTCACTCACGCCCTCGAAAATAAATCTTTAAAAAAAATAAAAAGGAAGAAGAATCTAAAAGGTCACTAATTATTAGATGCATCATTATATTAGGTTCCACTAGGAAAAAAAAAGTTAATTAAACTATGTGTCATCAACACACACGATTTCTAGTTCTATTTAAAAAAAAAATCAGAAAATAAATGAGATACGATCTTCCTACATTGCTACATTGCTTTGTAAAAAAATCAAGTGTTAAATTCTTTAAAACCTGTTTTACCTTAAAAAATTCCTCTTTGGGGACCTTAAAGCTTCATTCTCCTGTGAAGCTTTAGTAGGTGCCCCTTCTTTTTACTTTTTAATGTGATTTCTGAAGATTAAAAATTACCTACGTGACTCACATTCTATTGCTATTGGACAGCATTGCCTTAAAGCATGTGGGTAATCTGCCTATTAGGTAAAGCAGTACAATTCTGGAGTTACAGAGCTATTTTGTGCTTTTTCAAAGCAGAAAGGATGTTGTGCACAAAATCTACAAGATTCAGGCAGGGTTGTTGGAAGAGGAAGGGGTCAGGGCAAGATGCATGTTTAGGTATGACACTTTTTAATTTTTTTATTGTGGTAAAATGGATATAACCTAAAGTTTACTATTTTAACCATTTTTAAGTGTATATTTCGGTGGTATTACGTGTATCCACAGTGTTGTGCAACCATAACCCTATTCATCTCCAGAACGTCTTCATTTTCCCCAACTGAAACACTGTACCCATTAAAGAATTCCCTACTCTCTCCTGCTAGCCACTCATAACCAACCTTCTACTTTTTGTCTCTGTGAATTTGACTACTCTAGATATCTCATATAAGTGGAATCACACATGTGTCTGACTTATTTCACTTAACACAATGTCTTTGAGTTCATTCATTCCTTTTTAAGGATGAATAATATTTCATCCTATGTTTATACCTCATTCTGTTTATCCATTTATCTGCTCAGTGATGCAGCATGTCACTTTGCACTTGCTATGTTACTTATAATTGTTCTACTTTTGATGAAGAGCTTTAGCTCTGATTTATCTCATTTTCTTTTGTTGTGTCTATTGGAAGACTTATGACATAGGGGCTCTTAACAGATCCCTTTTAATGAATTGTGCTTCTCAGAGCTATTTACAAATTGGACAATTTTTAGAAGAACCAGGAGCACACATTCCCTGCCATAAAATCAATAGATTTTGACAAGTTAGAAGAAACTGTTAGCAAATAATTTGGCACAAGGTCACCCAGACGAGACAGTCCTACTGGGGTGCTGCAGTTCCGTGATAGGATTTAAGACTAGGAACTCAGTGCTATTCTACTATAATATTTATCCAGTGGCTCCTGCCTACAGCCTTGGGATAAATAGACATTCTACAAGGTTACTTGGGTCTAGTGAATCTGTGCATACCAAACCAAAATCCTTTCCTCCTGCAACGTCTCTCCGGGGTCCTCTGTTAACAGAGATTAACACTTGGGACTGGCAGAGAAAAAATATTTGAGGATTCATGATCTATTTTCACAGAGCAGGCAGAAAGGATGAATTTGAAGCCCAGAGTCAATCACCTGTAAGTGCCACAAAAACCTAATGGACGGTGGAGTAAGACCTACACAAACCACCGCATGCCAGGCTGAGTGACCTTACTCACACACGCAGGAAGGGAAGGATGTTGTTAGAATGGAAGGTTGAAGGATCCAGTGATATGTAAAGGAATGGTTACTTTTTTGAAGACCCCCAAAGATTGCTTTGTGACCTGAAATGAATGAATAGGAGAACTCTGGCTCCGGTAAGCCAAAGTGTTTAACAGTGTTGTAGGAGAAAGATCATATAGTCCATCTCCCCTGCCCAGGGGTGAGGCCATATATGTTCTTTCAGGAAATGTTTAATGATCATCTACTATGTACAAGGACTACTCTAGTCACCAAGGAGACAGTGGTAAACCAGGCAGTACCTGACTTGCTCACCCTTAAAAGAAAACAAGACAATGAATAAAAAAACAGAACAACAAACTAGTAACAATACAACGGAGAACCAAAAATTTAAAACTGATATGAAGGGCGATACCCAGGAAACACTCCAGATGATGTTATAAAATGTAACAGGGTAGAAGGGTCAGCTGAATTAGATAGGGTACACTGGAAATGTTGCTCTGCTGGGGTGACATTCAAATTGAGAACTAAAGGATGAGACAGAGCTAGGCAAGCAAGGAGCCAAGGGAAAAGCATTCCAAGAAGAGAGAAGAGTAAGGGCAAAGGCCTTGAGGTGGAAATCCCTGGCTTTGTGAGGAGTGGTACTGGAAGGAAGAGAGAGATGGGGGTAGATGGGGTGGCCAGGGAGGGCAGCATTTCTGGTCAACAGCTGGAGTGTATTAAGGGCCAGTTCACATCCTTGTAGCAGGCAGAGGTTCTGACAGAAAGAAGAGCCCTAGGATCCCATAAAGAGAAAGAGAAACCATCGGATTACCGTGTCTGTTAATATCCTTGAGACACTTCAGCACAGGTAGTGTGATAGGGGACTGTATAGATTAGGTTAAGCTGCAGCCCAAAATACGAATGCCGCTGGCCTGGAGAGTCAGGTAGCATTGAATCAGAAAGTGTATGCTCTAAAGGCAACAATTACATGCACTTCTCTTATCTATTAATCAATACCAGAAGCTTGGGTAATGAAATGAAATTTTTTTTAATGAAATGAACTTCAAAATGAGTTTTATCTATAAAATTCGTGGCTAGTTAATAATATGTTTGAAAGTTAGGAAGCTGGCTCTTACTGGTGAAATTAAGAGTGTGCAATTTTGCAGAATGGCCAAAATATTTTTAATCTACTCCCTATTCATGCATGAACAGAGTCTAAGAATTCAATGAGGTATGTAGGCTGTAACTTATGCATGGAACTCAAGACTTCGTTCCTTTTATAGCCACTGAGGATTGCTAATCCATGGCCACCTCCAACATTTTAGTGACTACTATTTTTGCTGTTGCTGTTGTAAAAAAGAATCTAAGAGAGTCTGCATGACTAAATTGGCTTATATCCATTTGCAACACATTTCCCTAGTGACAAAAAACTGACAGCAGGCATTTAACAGAGAACAATTGGGTGAAAGCAACCTTCTCAAAACACAGATGAGGATTCTAGATTTCAAATTTGAACATGGCTAACTGCATGAGAACATGCACATTTCCTGCAATTAGTAATAAGCTCTCCAGTATGAGGGAAAGACCATCCCAGAATGGAAAGGGATATGGCATGAGAACCAAAGTCTACATAAGAGGCTCTAACACCTTTTCAAAAAGGCTTCTATTATGAAGAGAACTGGAACTGACACTTAGGAGGGGTGGGCAGAAGTGTGGACCTGTGAAGAGTTCCAGAAGTATGGACAGTGTTTCTTTCCAACCATTCCCAGGAGTCTATGCTCCTAGAATTTGGGACTGTGAGCAAATATCAGACCAGGCCCAGCTCTCCATGACATGAAGGAAAATACTATCTTTATACTCACTCCCTTCTAACTCACCAAATAAACAAGAATATATTTGTGACAAATTCTGTAATATCTCCCATTCTTAAAAATTTTTTCTACAAAGTTCTTTCAATCATGTGTTACAGTAATTAAAAAAAAATAGACCAATGAGGAAAGTCAATATTACACGTGGAAAAAGTTAATTCCAGAAGGTTAAGTGGAAATTATGGAATTAGAATTCATATTCTTTTCATGGCACACCTGTAGAAGGCCAGGAAAAATGACTGGGACCCAAAGCCAACGCTCTCTGAAATACTGTAAAGTGAAAGGAATAAAAATCTGGGGAGGCCTTGAGAATGTGCCTCAAAGACCTTAATTAAGGGAACTTAATGAATCAAGGACCCAAGTTCTGAACGGATTTCCATACTCTATCCCCTTTTCCTGCTCATAAGAGGAATACTAAAGCAAGTCTGTTCCTGGAGACAGGACTGTTCTGATAGCCAAGGTTGGTTCAAGGACTCCAGATGTCCTTGCAGACCCTCCCTTGGGCTGCCTGGCAGTCTAGGATCCTTTCACCCAAATTTCCTTCCCTATTCCTTTAGCTGTGGTCAAACTGGCATCAGAGGCTGATTGTTCTCCCAGACTTTTCTGGCTACCTCCCCATTTTCTCTCATAGGCATGTTACCTAATAATAATTTTGCATGTTTAATCACATCTTAGTGTCTGCTTCTTGGAGGACTTGGACACACAATTCTTTCTACCATATTCCTCCAAATATTTTAAATGGGAAGACAGATATAATTAATTCAGAGCCAGTTCCTTCTCTCTTAGATCTGCGGTGGGGGGGGGGGTGTCACTAAAATCTGAGTGAAAATGTTTATTTTGGAAGTAGACGTATCTTTGGTGATCCCAATCTGAGGTTTTTAAAGTCTAGTACGTGTCCCTCTTTTAAAAATAAGAATGCAATCTACCTAGATATAAATTGTAATTCTTAGAAATCTTGAATATCTGCAGAGAGATTTAAAATGCCCTCCAGGTATAACACAACCACATCATTATTTTCATAAAGCAAATCTCCATAGCAATCACCCAAGTTTTAGTTTATGCACGCATACAAAATTAGATATGAATGAGATTTTGGGAATCTTTTGTTCTAGCTTTCCTCCCCACCCCACCACTTTTTTTCTCAGAAGGGAAAATTCAGGCCCAGATGGAATAAAGGGCTTGCTCAAGGGATCACATGCTGTTGGTTCAGAGACCAGTTCTGACACAGGTGCCTGAATGCTCAGCCCTGAGCAGTGCGCCCCTCCCTAATGCTTCTAGCTGAGTGAGCCTCTGGGCAATGGATCAGCATTTCAGGGAAGATCTGCTCCACGTTTTGAGTGACCCCATGTAAAGCTGGAGACAGTAATGACAGCAAATGTACTATTAAGTGTTACTGGGACTTGAATTCTTGTTCAATCTGTCTGAACAATTGCTGTTTGGCCTTGTGTCATTCCTGTGGTGTCTCTGGATCTTAGTTTCACCTGTAAAATCTTGGTGTCAAACTCAGTGATCATCAAGGTCCTTTCCACTCTTACATTTGGTGTCTGTCCTTGGCCAACCTAATGGGGAAAGGGGTTGCCAAATGACTGAATGCAGAGTATAGCCAAGGGAAGTCATGGAGCAAAGGAATATCTGATTCTTACACTTAAGATAAATATCTAAGTTTTTAAGAAAATTAAAATGGTGATTTCAATGCTGTCTATACAGCACCCCAGGATACACAAGCACGCAATGAAAATATCCCCAAATGACCCAAGTGAGTTAACCTCAAACCGAAAAGAAGATATTGCTCTATTCTTCCCTACATAGCAAATTCTCCAACAAATCCTGTCTGATAGTCATAAATTACAAATAACCTATTAATTCACTGGCCTCTTCAAATGTCACCTCCTACCAGAGTTAATGTTGGCCTCTTACGATCACTTAAGAATAACACTACTATTGCATGATTTGAAAATGTCTGAAAATGTAAGCAGTGCTTTTGCCCGTGTTCGTGGAGAAAATCTAATTGATTTCATCTGTAATTGTAGGTCCTGTGCTGTGTTTTAATTGTCATATTTTCTGCCTTCTCTTTTCTTGTCCCCAGGACAAGAATTTAGGTTGTTTACTAAAGATTTGAAAAACTATTGTGACAATCTTCTCAAACAGTGCACTGTGCGAGATTGTACTGTTTGCTCTCCCCCGGGCCTCTCACCCAACCATCACCCATTCCTACCTGCTCTGGAGTGGGGCTTGTAGGAACTGCATCCGTAGAGCTCCCCTGTTTTCAGACAGGACCAGCCAATGTGGAGCACCTGTACCGGATAAGGAGAGAGGAATGTGAGAACAGGGTAGTGATTCTCATGGCCGCCCTCTGAGAGGTTACCTTCACCCAGCTGTCCCTCAACCAGGACAGAACCACCCAGCCCTGCTCTTCCCTGGTCCTGGTCAACTTCTGCCTCTGACTCAGATGTGTAGAGAAGGAAGTGATCCACTGGACTGAGCACTTAGCAGATCTTAACTGAATTTTGCCAGAGCATTTCTGTGATGCAGTGGAAGGGAAGCCTGGAGGAGGAGTAGAAGTGGGGGGCACTATTGGCTGTGGAAAGGAAAGAGAGGAAGAGATTCCAGGGGAATCTTTTTTTTTTTTAATTAAAGTATAGTTGGGGCATCTGGGTGGCTCAGTTGGTTAAAAACATCCGCCTTCAGCTCCGGTCGTGATCCCAGTTTCCTGGGATCAAGCCCCATATCGGGGTCCCTGCCCCGCGGGGAGCCTGCTTCTCCCTCTCCCTCTGCCTGCTGCTCCCCCTGCTTGTGCTCTCTCTCTCAAATAAATAAATGAAATCTCCCCCCGCAAAATTGAAGTCTAATTGACACACAGTGTTACATTAGTTTCAGGTGTACAACATCCTGGGGGAGTCTTGAGGAAAGGTTTTGGTTTTCTGGCTACAGATTCAAGAATGTTTATGGCTGAGGGGAATACAAGCATAATTGGACTGCTTGTAGATAGACAGAGACTATCAAAGTCATGGGTTGGGAAGGGATGCCTTTGACTTGAACATCGGGGGTTTTAAGGAAAGATGTTATGGGGACCATGTTCATAAAAACACCATTAAGTGTCCATGTGTAGGGGAGTTGATGGAGTTATTCCTGGGAATTTCTATGCTTTCCAGGAAAGAGGATGCTAAAGTCAAGGAGATAGAGGAGGCACTTTGAGGAAAAAGAATGAAGTTTGGCCTCTGAGGTGAATGGGAGGTGAAGTTGCCAGGGACAAGCAGGTCTTAGATGGCTCAGCTAAGACTGTGTGTTGTGAATCGAAGTAAACACAGATGAAGGGGCTTGTTCTATAGAACAGGTGTAGAGAAGAACAGGTATAGAACAGAAGGTGGGATTGATCTGGCTTTGTGGGTCTTACCTGGTGGTTGCAGGGAAAGCATAGGAGTAGAGGTACTGACAAGAGAATGGACAGAGGGATCCAGATTTAGTGATGAAGGATAGTGTGATAACCAGAAAAGGAGAGGATAAGGATTTCATAGGGGCTTTGTGAGGATTAAAGGTGATAGTCAACATATAAAACTTTGTCAGGAACTCTGCACACTGGGTCTATAAGTGTACTCGACTTATGAGCTAACAAGTTAGCCTGCCACAGGATGCTGGCAGAAGACATGGACTCCCGGGCCAGAAACAAAGAACTTTAGGACTCACAGCAAAAGCAGTAGCCAGAGTCTCATGCTCATTTGCACTGGTTCTCTATGTCGCCCAAGTCTCATGGGGGCAATACAAGGCCTGTGATAGACACCCACATACACATGAGGTTGAATTACAGGAGAGGAACACTAAGTGTGGGGACTTATCACTTTCTTGTAAGCAGAAGCAAGCCTGCTGTTTGTCCAGGGGGAAGACATTGCTCATACCTCAAGGTCACTTGCTGCTAACACGACTCTGAAACGGCCTAACGAGGGGTCAGAACCTTGCATTCTTTGCAAGAACCCACAGGCATGTACAGACAGAGCAGACTGCCTGGCACACTGGCAGATTGCCTCTTCCAACAAGCAGAGTGTCTGGCAGATAGTGGGTTTTCAACAAATATTAGCCACAACTGATGATCATGAGTCATGATTAAGTTGAATCCTAGTTGAAATTCTGGGAAGGTAAATGGTGGAGTCAAAGATCTACAGTCAGGGACACATATATCTCACTAGCACTAAGAGACTTGATACCCAGCAAAATGAAAACTCTGGAGTGTATGACTTATTTATAGGTAAGATGCAAAGAAAATAAGAACTAGAAGTCTTTGAATAAATTTGTTAGAGAAAATTATTTTTAATATTGTCTAAATACGAAATATGGAAGTGGTGTTATGGGACGAGCTATCACAGCTGCTAACTCAGGAAATGAGCGGGTGAGCCCTGGCAATGCCAAGGCCAACTGCTCCATCCCGGAAACCTGGAGGGAACTGGACAAATTGAGAGCATAGCTACTGGTTGGGCGTGACAACACTGTTGCCGAATGAACTTGGGTTAACTCCTTGCAAAAGCAGCCAATAAATCAACAGATGATGGTTTGGAAAAAAGAAAGGGAGAAATTTATTTTCAGTGCCAGCAGCTGGGGCAAGTGGCACAACCAACATCTCCACTGGCAACATGGATACACAGAGTGTTACAAGAGAGGTTCAGGGAGAACGTACAAGTGAGTAGGCAGGGAGCACATGATCACTGGTGGGGGGTCGCTGTGTGTTCAGGCCATGATCGTGGGCAGGGAATGAGAAGTGTGGGGATGGTGTTCTAGGCATTCTGTTGCCAAAAGGGCTTTTCTGGTCTAGGGGTCAGAATGTTCTGATCATTGCAAAACATCTTTGTCAATGCCTCAAGAAAGTGCAGTAAGAAATGAGCACAGCGGGTTCTAGCTAGAGCATGAGTTAGGTAGCCTGATCTATTCCTGATTTTAATTTTTCGGGTCTAGAGTTCAGCAAGATGGCTTGCTGACCGTAGAACACAGAATGAAATGGCTCAAGGAAACAAAAATATGGTCCCATTTCTGAAAACAGAAAGAGGGAGTGTGAGGTGCAGAGAAAAATCTACAAAAGTGACTAAGAAGGTAAATCTTCATCATATAGCACTTACCTAAAAAGTCAAAGGGAGACAACTGGATATGCAAAACTAGAGAAAAAGCTTCCAGAATGATTCCAAAGTCAAGGAAAGGGACACAAATGACTTCCCTGGACAATAAAATAAGATCTTTTATGATCTATGATCTAATTTGAAGGTTTTATAAAAACAGACACACCACTTTTATTTTTTTTATTTTTTTATTTTTTTAAAGATTTTATTTATTTGTCATAGAGAGAGAAGCGAGAGCGAGCACAGGCAGACAGAGTGGCAGGCAGAGGCAGAGGGACAAGCAGGCTCCCTGCCAAGCAAGGAGCCCGATGTGGGACTCGATCCCAGGACGCTGGGATCATGACCTGAGCCGAAGGCAGCTGCTTAACCAACTGAGCCACCCAGGCGTTCCGACACACCACTTTTAAACCCAACCACTAGCTCCTTTTTCTTGGATTTCCTCTCCAGCTTCACAAGATGGTAAGGATCCTCTCTACTCTGCTATTATAAATTGGCCTTGTCTGTTACTTTTTCTTGTCCCTTACTCTCTAAGGTCAGTATCTTTATGAGATTGAGAAGGTGTTCTCAACCAGAGAGGAGCTTCCTTACAATTAAATATTCAATGAAACCATTATCTTTTATGTGCTCTGATATTAATCTTTTTTAAAGATTTTATTTATTTATTTGACAAAGACACAGCTAGAGAGGAAACATAAGCAGGGGAGTGGGAGAGGGAGAAGCAGGCCTCCCGCTGAGCAGGGAGCCCGATGTGGGGCTTGATCCCAGGACCCTGGGATCATGAACTGAGCCAAAGGCAGAAGCTTAACGACTGACTCACCTAGGCATGCCGTATTAATCTTAATTGAGGGGCCATTTTCTCAGGCTCTTTGGATGAGAACATTGGTTCTGGAGGTACAGGGAAATGGGTTTTTTAACACTGTAAAAGTGTCCCTCCCTAATTCTCCCTCCATCTTAAGCAAATATTCAGGGTCTATACCTTAGTGCAGTCCATAATTACTGATCTAAAGTTACTCAGGGTTTTTCTTTTTAACTACAATTGAAAAACCATTTTTCAAAAAGAAGAAAACAAAGCACAAAAACAACACAGACTTAAGCCTAGCTCCACTCAGTTGAGTCAAATTGTGGTACAACTGTTCCCTTAAATTTCTCATTCTGGCCTAAGTGAATTTATTTCAGATTAGCAAGTTGGGGCCATCTCCAGAATCTGGTCTGTTCAGGATGTGGGACACCTGACTTAAATTTCAACTGGATTTGCTACCTCAGCTGGGACATGGATTGAGGGTGTGGTCAGGTGCCCTAGGCTTTAGGGCTGGAGGGACAATTTTACCAGATTTATCTCCAGGCAGATCCCAGGTTCCCGAGAGTTAAAAAATGCAGCATCTTCTCCTAGAGACATCATTATGAGGACAAAGGGAGAGGAAGATGGAGTGATCTTGACTATCAAGATAAAAACTTTTGAGGGGTGCCTGGCTGGCTCAGTTGGTAGAGCACGTGACTCTAGGTCTTAGGATCGTTAAGTGCGAGCTAAGATCTTAAAAAAATAAGTTAAAAATTTTTTAAATTAGAATGAAATCTTTTACCTACTGGTAAAAGTTCAATGGTGAGACTTTGTATCTACACATATATGAGAGGCTTATTTTTAGGAAATTTCAGCCTGCTATTAATATAAAGTCCACTTTTTAAAAAATTTTATTTATTTTTAAAATTTCTTGTCAGTGTTCCAGAATTCATTGTTCATGCACCACATCCAGTGCTCCATGCAATACATGCCCTCCATAATACCTACCACCAGGCTCACCCAATCTCCCACCCTCTGCCCCTCCAAAACCCTCAGATTGTTTTTCAGAGACCACTTGTTGATGTGGGTTTTTTAAAAATTAATAAGCCTCCCCAGCCATTTCTTCCAAGAACTCAGATTATAAGAACTCTTTTTATGTTTGCTTAATCTCTTTAATTTGCCTAAGATAAGCCAATTAGCTTATTGAGGGAAATTGCTGAAAAAAAAAAATAAAACAAGGAGCTTCCTTTGAGAAACTAATAAACCTCTCCACCTCTCCTGTTTTTTTTTTAATTGTAAATATATTTATATCAAGATAGTGTCTTAAGTCCTTATCCTTGTTTTATATAAAATGAATTGCAGAAAGCTACCTTAAATCAATGATATGAAAATCCCTAAGAAAAAGGAAAGGAAATTCCAAGGGTGAAGACTATCTTCCTATGGATTAATCTCTTCTCCTCCTCTCATACTCTAGAATTGTTTAAGATAGTGTTATTCACTTCATGTGCCCCCTGGCCAGGAGCCAGTGAGTCTCTCTGCCAGCACAGGTGCCAGATGGGCAGACCAGGGAAGATTAAAAAATCCAGTGACTAGCAGAGACATCTGGTCACCTTAGTCCTACCTCCACTCCAGGTGTGAATTCACTTGGTTTTGTTTTAATCCTTTGAGGCATGATACTTAAGAGATGGTGCCACAAAATAATTGCATTTCTGTTAATAATCACATTTAGTAAAACAGCTGGCCTGTCAGTATGAGAGGAACACACTCTGCAAGAGAAAGCGAAGCCACCCGCTGGCTTTGAAGTGGCAGTGCCCTGTGACAAGTGTGCATGGGCAGAAGAATCAGATTCCCACTCGGTGTGCCTTGCTCTTGCTCCTGTTTTCCCTTTTCCACAGGGAATCACAAGTTCCAGCTCAGTAGTTAGCATTGTCTTCTTTCTGGCCAGGCGCATCCTCACACCTCACATGACTCCAGTAGCCAGGCATTAGAGGCTTCTGTGGTAAATGGGAAAAACTCAGCTGAACAGCTTGGCCTAAGGAAGGCCTGTTGTGAAATCCATCCAAAAATCCAGTCAGTAGGAGTGGTGTCTGTTGATGAGTGAATTGGGTTATCTGAGGTGAAGCTGAGTTCCTAAAGCAGTAAGCACAATCAAGAAGAGAGCAATCTGGAAGGACTTTAATGTGTATTCTGGACCCTAAAAAAGCAGGATTAGAACTGAAGACAAAATTCCAAAGAACCTTGGTCCAACATGTTGGTACTTGTTTGGGGATAGCTGGGGTATGGCGGATAGAACCCTGATTTTGGAATGAAAGACCTCTGCTCTAGTCCTAGTTGTTGTGTTTGTTTTTTTGTTTGTTTGTTTTGATAGGGATCACAAGTAGGCAGAGAGAGGAAGGGAAGCAGGCTCCTCGAGGGGCAGAGAGCCCAATGTGGGGCTTGATCCCAGGACCCTGGGATCATGACCTGAGCCGAAGGCAGAGGCTTTAACCCACTGAGTCACCCAGGCGCCCCTAATTGTTGTGGTCTTATCTCAGATTTTTCTCTCTGAGTTTTAAAGAGTTGATAAAGATTAAATGATGTAATATTAAAGCACTCACCCGCCAGAAATGAAGAGATGGCAAATATTCATGATTGAGTGATTGTGGGTACCTGAAGTTCTAGAGAATTGTTTATATAAGAGATCCACATGTAAATGTGCCACAAACCCTAACAGTTGCCTTTTCCTCATGAGAAGATTCTGAAGTACCGAACAGAATCTCTCTTGATCTCTACCTAGCCCTCCATCCAGGTACCTCTACTTTACATTCTGCTGTTGATTTCTTACCACTTTCTACCTTCCTGCCCAGGACTTTGACTGAAGCCGGGAAGAGACCTCTAGTTGGCTCTGACGTTTGCTTTGCCCCTGGAAACAGCCCTTGTTCAGTGCCTTGTCTCCCCCACATCCCCACACTCCCCCATGCCCAGGCTCAGACAAACTCTAATGGTCACAGCTGCCTGAACACCCTGTTGCCTGAGAGGGATATCCCTGACACCAAGTTCAGTGTGGTCAACCTTGGAGAAAAGAGATTAGGGAGAGTTCCAAAAGGCAAAAATCTCAGGGCCAGTAAATTAAGTTTTCCTAATCCATATGAGAACTCCCAGGAAAAACCTTGGTTTCTAAAATTATATAATCTTAAGGGCTTTTCTGGGTCACTTATACCAATAGCAAGTCAATAGTGTTCATGACAAATATTCCTTGAATGTAGGGACCGAGTCATATTTTGTAGCCCCAGAGACGAACACATTGCATAAAACAAGGTAGGCTCATAGAACACATTTATTGAATTAAATCCATTTCTAACTTTGTGTTCACTCAAAATTATGGAAAAGCCAGACAAAGTAGTGGCAAAACTATTGCCTATAAAAAAGAAAGATTAGCTATATTTAATCACTATCCTCTCACACTCTTGAAGGATGGGAAAGACAAGTGAGCAAGCACTGCCTTAGAATAATAAGCTGTCACTATCTATACAGATCTAGGAAATCCCAGGGTCAAGTTTTGGAAAGAAGCATGATACTACTGGCCATTCTTAGATACAGGACTTAAGTGAAGAGGAAGACGGTATTGAAACTGTTAGCACCCACAAATAAGTGAGACCATATGATAATTGACTCTCTCTGCTTGACTTATTTCACTCAGCATAATCTCTTCCAGTCCCATCCATGTTGATACAAAAGTTGGGTATTCATCCTTTCTGATGGAGGTATAATACTCCATAGTGTAGATGGACCACATCTTCCTTATTTGTGGGGCATAAGAAGTAACACGGAGGACATGGAGAGATGGAGAGGAGAAGGGAGTTGAGGGAAATTGGAGGGGGAGATGAACCATGAGAGACTATGGACTCCGAAAAACAGTCTGAGGGCTTTGAAGGGGCCGGGGGTGGGAAGGTGGGTGAGGCTGATGGTGGGTATTATGGAGGGCATGTATTGCATGGAGCACTGGATGTGGTTCATAAACAATGAATTCTGGTGCACTGAAAGAAATTTAAAAAATAAAAAATTTAAAAAAAAAAGAAAAACTGTTAGCACCCAAGATATAATTCACCAAATTACTTTCTTCTATTGGAACTTCCTGGAGATCACCAGCCCTTATGTACACACAAGAAGTAAATTTCTTTTTTCTTTTTTATGAAGGAAATTTCTAATGCTGGGATCACAGACAGCATTTGGGAACTCTGTACATGCTGGTCCCTCATGGTCAGTGAATCTTGCCTTACCCTCTAGACACACATTTACTTGCTCACTTACACACACAGAGCCCTGAGCAGTTCTGGTTCAGGAAAAGGTACTCAGATCCCTTATTTTCCAGGATAACGTGAGTTCCAAGGTAACAGTGTACCTGATTGGTTATATGTATGTGGAATTTTTAAAAATTTGAATAATTTTGAATAAATAAATTCAAAATGAATTTTGAATAAAGGTAAAATGTGTACAGTATAATCACATACCGACAGTATCTTCGTGCATTGTGCCCAACAGAGTGCTAAGTGCTTTGCTGCATTTAAATTTTTTAAATTTTAAATTTTTAAAAATTTTTAATTTTTAAAATTTTTAAATTTTTTAAAACCAGAAAAAAATCAAATTCAGAGGTGGGTACAGATGACGAAACTGAAGCTCAGAGAGATTCTGTATCTCAAAAATCACACTGTTAGGAAGCGGCAGAGCTAAGCCATGAACCTGGTCTGACTGGCTCCTAACAAAAATATTATTATATGTAATATTAATAATTAATAATAATAAATAATATTATATTTTATACTGTGAAATCTCTAACACATTTCAATACTGGAAACAAGAGTCTTGGGAACAGGATCTGACTAGGATCAGCTATGAGATTTTGGGGACCTGGTGCAAAATCAGGATGCAAGTTCTCTTGTTTAAAAGTCATTATGGGGAGGCGGGGCGCCTGGGTGTCTCAGTGGGTTAAGCCTCTGACTTCAGCTCAGGTCATGATCCCAGGGTCCTGGGATCGAGACCCGCATCAGGGTCTCTGCTAAGCGGGGAGCCTGCTTCCCCCCTCTTACTCTGCCTGCCTCCCTGCCTGCTTGTGATCTCTCTCTGTTAAATAAATAAATAAAATCTTAAAAAAAAATAGAAGTCATTATGAATTTCAAGACAGGGACAAGAGAACATTAAACAAAGTGTGGGATCTTCCACCCTCAGGGTCTGACCATGAAGCTCGACGTGGATATGTCATTAAATATGGAATTGAGACCCACAGAAGTTCATCTGCAGAACAAGAGCCAGCCAAAACAAGAGGAATCCAGCACGGACCAGAAGAGAGAAAGTGTTTTAGCTCCCCCAGCCTTTTTGGTCATCTGGAACTGGACATCTATCTAGGAAACAAACTTTATTGTATTTGTAGTTTATGGGCATATAGATTACACAGTAAAATGTACATAGAACTCAAAGTTCTATCTTTCTTATTCATCGTTTCATAAAGTTCTCAAGTTAAACTACTCCAGTGTTGTTGCAGGAAGCTTTCTGCACTCTCCCCTGACTGTTGCTGTCAAGATCCTGGTGTACCAGTGGGTGGAAATAGGTAAACCTCCCTGTGCCATTCTCACACCCCCACAGACTCCCCAGAGACGTAGATTTCAGTCCCAGGGGATGCTGCCTAGACCACATGTGATTTGGCCACAAGACTCTGCAGTCTTCACACACCCTCGCTCACACTCCTGATCTTCTGAGATCAAGATATGTTTGTGCAGAAGGGACTTGAGGGAAAAGGCAGGCCAGTGAATTTTTGCAGATGATGCATGCAAGTAAACACAGCCCTCCTGAGGCTAAATGGTAAAGCTGTCAAACCTGTTCAGATGTTTCCCTGCCCCACTCTCTCACTGGTCATCCCTTGCTTCTTGGCATGAAGTCTCCTCGTGAGGTCCTTGCTTTGGGTCCCACTATTCCTTACCTCCTTCAAACTGGCCCATTTCCCATCAAGCCCATACCCAACCCTTTTCTCTCTTCCCAACAAATCTTAGCTGACTTCTCTATTTCCTTCGGGGCTGTTCTATTTGATTGGCCATGAGGAAATTCATCTCTGCATTAATATAAACTAAGACTGATGGCCAACACAAATTTGAAGAATTGCTTTCACATTTTTTTAAAATTCACTTTTATATTTTTAAATTTTTAAAAATTTATTTATTTGACACACAGAGAGAGAAATCACAAGTAGCCAGAGAGGGAGGAGGAAGCAGGCTCCCTGCTGAGCAGAGAGCCTAATGCTGGACTTGATCCCAGGACGCTAAGATCATGACCTGAGCTGAAGGCAGAGGCTTAACCCACTGAGCTACCCAGGCACCCCTTGCTTTCACATTTTAATGCCTTAGCTCGAGGATGAGGAATGAGAGGGAACAGTAGGTACCCAGGCTGAATCTTTGCTAGAGAGATCTCCAGCAGACAGGTTCTTTAGGCTGCCTTTGACCAATCCTAACAATACTGTACTTATTTCATTGAGAAGATGGTCCTGCTCTCTGTGAAGCAAGTGAAAAATATATTTTCTGTTAACTGAAAACTTAAATAATATACTTTTTGCTAATCAAACACTGAAGTTTATTATTTTTAAAAAATATTTTATTTATTTATTTGACAGAGAGAGACTCAGCGAGAGAAGGAACACAAGCAGAGGGCATAGGAGAGGGAGAAGCAGGCTTCCCACTGAGCAGAGAGCCCGATGCGGGGCTCGATCTTAGGACCCCGGGATCATGACCCGGGGCAAAGGCAGATGCTCAAACTAAGCCACCCAAGTGCCCCTTGGGAACACTGGAGTTTAATAAAAGATAATGAGTGTGGTTGAAGATGAAGTGAAATTGACACTCATACAGTGCAAGAGTACAGACAGGGTCACACTTCCTGGAGGGAAATGTGGCAGTTCGATGGTAATGATTAAACCATGCACATACGCACACCTGTGCACACACATCTTATATATACACAGGTTGTGCATATACACACCTATTATACACACATACAATAAATAAAATATTTGAAGGACTTGTGTGGAGGTCAACAATCTGGCCCTGCCTACCTCTCCAGTCTCCTGTCCCCGCCTCTCCTTCCAGCTCTGAGTCTAGTCACTATGCTTGCCAGTTTCTCCCAGTTCTTCAACACACCCCACGTTCCCTTCTGCCAGGGAGCTTGTGCAATGTCTTTCTTTGTGCTTTATTTATTTGTTTGTTTGTTTGTTTGTTTAGGGGTCACTACTCATCCCTCTTCTGATTTCATTTCCTGCTCAGATCTCAGGGGAAGGGTCCCTTCCTCAGGAAGCCTTCTCAGACCCACCATTCCTCTGCCTCTGCTGCCCCCTAAGTCTGGATAGGTTCCCTTATATCCTGCTTGTAGGGACTGTATTCCTTTCTGTGTAGCACTTAGCCTAGTAAATCATGATATTCTCCTTTGTGTGATTCTAATATTCACCTGTCCCCCTTTGTGCACTGGAAACTCCAAGAGAGCAGATTTGTGTCCATCTTTCCAACCCCAGTGCCTAAAAAAGGGCCTGGTATGTAGGCGAGGCTCAAGAAATACTTGCTGATTAAATAAATGAATGGTGAGATAACCATCAATTTTTATTTTCTCCTCTCTGCCTCCAGCTTTTCACTTTGCCACGATCATGTGATGCTCTTATAATAAAAGAAAATCATTTAAAAAAAAAAAAAAAGCTTTTCCTTTCCTTTGAGGCTCCAGCTGTTCTCTGCAGAGCCTGCTGTCTTTGGCACTGATTCTTCTGACTGCTACCTTCAGAGACCAGCTTATACCATGCGATGTGATTAGGCTTCATTGTCTGCAACTCTGCCCCAGATGGGGTAACTCTTCCCTGCCCATCACATTTGGGTTACTGGCCGCAAAGCAGGTGCTTGACTCCTGATATTATCTCCCTCCTGCCCTCGGGGAAGAGGGGTTCAGTCTGGGGTGGTCTTCAGCAAAAGACCCTCTAACAAAGCTGCACACCAGCCTGCCTTGCCAGCTAGTGACAAGACAGTGGGATTTTCCTGAGTGCGAGTTCTGCTGTAGTGTCTGAGGAGATCTCTCATGGCCTGGAACCCTCAGACATGATTCCCCTCCGCTCCCCTATATAAAGAGAACAATAGTTGTTATGACTTTCCCTGTTGAGCTGGACCTCAGCTCCTTCAAGGAATTAATGAGAGATTGAAGGGTTTCAGCTTGAGACTCAAGTACTTGCTTTCTTCCTATAAACTGACATCATAAATGCAGTTATGGTTGTAGCTAAGTGAGAGTAATTCCTCCATATGGTGCTTCAGGTGGCCTTTAAGATATTTTTAATACTTCTGTAGGCAAGTTGAAAAAAAATCTTGTCAGTCTGCAAACATTTTACCAGCCTCCGCAATGTTCACCTACACACTGCAGTGTTACAAGGATAATCTGTCATTTCAAAAACCTTTTTGGAATGAGTTGGGAATAAATAAATAAGGATGTGCTTCAGAAGAGACCAAGCCCCGCTCCCTCTGAAGAAGTCTTGTTCTGGTGACTTGACTAGGTATTTTTCTATTGTTCCTCAAGCTCTGACTTTTCCATGGCCTGATTTATCGCTTCTCAGGCGGTGAGCCCACATAAGTGACAAAGTTGCGGCACAAAGCCTGGTTTTTCTGTGGCTTCGATCCCCGGATATGCTGAAGAGATCAGAATTTTGCCATTAAGTATTTTCAGGAAAGTTGTGGGTGACGAGAAGCTATTGATTGATAGGATAGCATCTATATTAGGACAAATGTGGCAGCAGGCAAGTTGCAGTCATCTGTCGTTGAGATGAAAAGCTGATTATACAGCTGAGGGCAAATGAGGTGGAAACATCTTGGAGATTAGGTTTGCTCCCAGTGTCCTACATTTCAGAGGGATGTGATCATTGGTTTCCTGTTGAATTGCCTCCTGCGGACAGCGTTTCTCTCCCACAGATTGTTTGTTTTGGCATTGAAATAAATACAAAATCTATCCTGGGGAATGCTGCATGTATACATTTAGCTCAGTGGAAACAAAGAAGATCATGAACAGTAATGGTCCTGTGGCAGGCATTCCGGGATAACTTTGTTATCCTGCATCCGTGATAGATAATACACTGAGGTCCAAATTGGTTAAGGTGATTTGGGTTGGGGACAGAACTAGTTAGTGAGATGAACTGATGGGCTCTTTCTAGAATTATTTGTTGTGTGGTCAGATCCCGTCAGAACATAGTCCTTCTCTGTGGGAGAGCAAAGTCCATTCCCCTGGGAATGCTCACGGGGTGCTCTTCCTCTCTGTGTTCCCTTGACACTCCCAGAATTCACTTTGACTGTCTAGTCCCCATGTTTAACTCCAGCTGGTATCTCCCTGACATCCATACTGGATGTCTCCAGAATGCTGTTCCCTGGCATCAGCTCTTGGGTCAAAGAAACTCCTTGCGTCTGACTGGTCTCATAATGGGAAGGTGGGACTCTGCTGCCACAGATGATGCCACCTGCCACATCCTATCTCTTTTCCCTGCCTGGATTGGAGTTCTTCCAAATGGAACTACCAAATGTGTGTGTGTGTGTGTGTGTGTGTGTGTGTGTGTGTGTGTGTGTGTTTTCTCCCTTCTGTGCCTGGTTTCTCTGCTTCATTTTTAAATACATCTGAATTTCTGGGTCACATGTTGAAATCACTCACCTCAGGGAAGGACAGAGATTTCAATTAACCAAAGCAGATCACTTACATATGCAAGGCAGTGAAAGTGCAAGGGTGAAAAATTAAACCATAGTTGATGGACAGAACTATCTTTTGTATTTTCTTGGTTCCATTTACAAAGTAGGGTACTTTGATAAAAAGTGGACTGAATTCAGTATTCTAAAATTCACAGGCATTGTGTTGTATATTTTAAGAAGGGTGCATTCTGTTTAGATTACAAGAGCTAGCTTCTCCCTGTGGGAAGGCAGCACAGTGGACTGCAAAAATGGGGGCTTCGGAGTCAGAAGGATTTGGGATGAAGACTTTTCCTTAACGGTGCAAATCGAGTTATTATTCTTTCTAGTCTCAGTTTCCTCATCTGTGAAATGGGGATAATACAGACCATGCTGGGTTGCTGTGAAGACTAGCGATTATGTTTATGAAGTGATCTCTTCAAGCCTGATCCAGATTTGCGTCCTAAACTGGCTGTGTTTCATCGAGGTCAGGAAAAGGGTTTTATTGAAATGAATATCCCCAGAGTCTAGTACAGGAACCAATATATATTAGGCTCTTAGTAAGCACATATTAAATGAGGAGCACAATCAACCAAATGCCTAAGCCACTAACCTGTTAATTAGTGTATACCTTTGTATTGATCTGCAACCTTTACCTTATTTATATTTTTGTCTTTATAAATAGCCTCTTTGAGAAAACACTTTTCTTCTTCTCCTTCCCCTTTAAACCACCTCCTATATGTTCCCCCTTCCCAACCTTAGAATTGGTACATATTTCCAGGTTTGAAGAAAGGTCAGCGTAGGATTTATGACTCTTTTCAAAGAGCTGTTTTGGGTTATTATCCATTCTTTTTCTCCTAGGACTAAGCTCTTATGGCCATGGTATTATTTTGTTCGTTTACTTTAAAAGATTCCAACACCAATTAAAAACTAGTTAGACTCATGCCCTGGAAAAATGTACTTACTTCCCAATCAATATCAAATTACAGCTCCTCTGCATGAACAAAACTGACTTGCAAATTGCTCTTAACACATTGCAGAAGTGACGCTTCACTCTTAGAAGTGCTTTTTGAAACCACAGTTTTAAGTAGTCAGTATTATGGGAACTGGGTCCCTCTAGAATAGTTTTTCAGGTGAGAAACAAACGAACAAAACTTCAAAGCAGAGTTGTGTTATTGCTGCTTGTTCTTTTTTTTTTTTTAAGATTTTTAAATTTATTTGACAGACAGAGATCACAAGTAGGCAGAGAGGCAGGCAGAGAGAGAGAAAAGGGAAAGCAGGCTCCCCACCGAGCAGAGAGCCCGATGCAGGGCTTGATCCCAGGACCCTGAGATCATGATCTGAGCTGAAGGCAGAGGCTTTAACTCAGGCGCCCCTATTCTTCTTTTAATTGATAATGATGGGCTTTAAACAGAAATATTGACCGAGTGCTGACTCTGCTCCCAATTATGTGAACCGACAACTACTTGACCTCTCTGAGCCTCTGTTTTCTAATCACTGAGGTGTAACTTACACAAGGTAGATACATGGATTGAATGAGATAATTACATATAAAGTGCCTACCAATGTTTTGGTAATATTATAAGTAGGAATAAATCAGAGTTCCCATCAGCTACTATTTCTAGAAAAAAAAAAGTGAGGGAAAAATTACTTTAAAATAGCTTCCTATTTTTTTTCTTATTTATTATCTGAAACCAGAATCTGTTCAGGATAGATTTCTTTTCTGGATAGACAAAATTTGCACTTAGCAGGGAGCAGATTAGAGGCAATGCCCTTTCTTGCCTACCTACTTGGAACAGATGGAAATGCCACTCAAATCACAGACCAAATAACCACATCATTAAGACCTCAAATCCTCTTATGAAAGGTTTGGAGGCAGTTCTTCCCAGTAATGATTAGACACTTATTTGGGGGGCAAAATAGTTTACCTTGGCAACAAGTGTACACTGACTCACCGTCACAGAAAGTGGCAACATGATCTGAGCTGTGGTTTTCCAACGAGCAGGTAGCCTTCTCTTGACATCCAGACGGAGTCCTCCTTTTCCCGAATCGCCGAGGCCCTACCTCATTTTCTTTGGCCCGAAGTTTCGGCTCGTAACTACAGGTAGTCAAAGTCATTTATCTGCCAGTGAGTCTGGTTAAAGAGTTATTTGGAGGCCACGTTGGGGCGTGGGAGAAACTAACAGAAGGGTTTGGATTTACGAGAGGATGCCGTTTCTTGAGTTTTCCTGCTTTGTTCCTTTAAGCACTTATTACCGAGAATGGCTACTGGCGGTGCAGGGGCAGGGGGCGGTGACCCGACCACTGGAGCGGCATAGCCCTGCGGGGTCTCTAAGGCGTGGGAAACTCGGGAACCGTGGGAACAGACCTGCTCCCTTCCCCACCACCGCTTTGAACCAGTCCAGAGCATGCGCTGAGAGAGGGCCCGGGACCCGGGGAGCTCGGGGCGCGGAGCCGGAGATTGGCTGTTGCCCTGGCTGTCCACCTTCGACCTAACCTAACGAACGCAGCCTCAATCCCAGCGCCGGGGCTAGAGTTGCCCAATAACCTCACGGCGCCCTAGCCGGGCCCAGCGGCTCCGCTGCTGATTGGGCGCCGTCCCTTCCCGCTCCTCCTTGCCATCTGTCGCCCCTGGCGCCGCTGCACATTTCTATTGGTCGTTGGCCCTGCCGATCAATCCACGGCTCACCTCCCCCAAACAGCCTGCCGGGCGGGCGCGTGCTGGGGAGGCGGGGTCTCGGTGCAAGGGGCGGGGAAGAAGGCGGGGAAGGGGTGGGGTCTCGGCGAAGCCTGGCGCAGCGGTGGCTTTGGGCTCTGGCCCTGGACTCCAGCGCAGCATCCTCGCTGCAGCCGCTACGGCTGGCTGCTGCACTTGGTCAGGTAAAGCGAGCCTTGTCTGTCCTGCCGGTGGTCTGCTCCGCCTCTTCTCCCTCCCGACCACAGCCTGCCTGCTCCGCCTCTCGGGGCCTCAGGGCTCTCGGAAGAAGGCACCAAATCTGTTTTGCCCCGATACCATACCTTCTTACCCTTCGGCGTCCGTTCTTCAAGCTCCCCAACCAAGAGGTTCCGAAGTGCGTTAATGGGGCTTCCCGGGTCACCCTAACGCTCCTCACTACAGAACTGTCGTTAACTCTCAGGTCCCAGCGCCCGTGACCTGCCAGTGCAGTCTCCTTCCCAGCTTGGCACAGGAAGGGTGGAAGGGCGGGCGGGGAAGGGAGGGATGGAGCTCTTCGTTTTGAAGCTGAACATGTTTAGTTCACAGGGGAAGTACCTTAGTGGGGTTGTTTTGGGAACGGAGGCTGCTTCGTGATGGGGATTGGCAATAACTAGAAGGATATCTATTGCTGCTTTGTGCTTATATTTGTAGGTGACATTCACCATCACCGTTTTCTTCTTTCATCAACATCTTCACGACCATCACCATCAACATTTCTCTTCTTCCATCAGAGCTCCTCAAGTTCTGCAAAGGCAGACTCTATTCAGGCATGTAAGTGCTGACTCCCCCAAATAACACGCAGTGCCCTTGTCCCCTAAGGCCGGACAGAGCCAATTCCTCATGTAACTCAAGGCCAAGGAGCTGGGAGTGGGATGTGAATGGGGAGAGTTTCCTTATTCCTATTTGCAGTTGCGATCGCCACAGAAAACCCTTTCCTTTCATCATTCACACTGCTGTTGGCGGACTAGAGAGAGTTTGACATTGGCAGCCAGTCCCACACTCGGATGAGCTGAATGCAGAGTCCAGGACCTGTGATCCAGGCCTGCGCAGTATGGGTGATTCAGCCCTGCAGAGGGGAATGTCCAGACCCAAGCCTTTAAGAGGACCAGGTGAACTAGCTTAGCATCTGACTTTCTTCCACAGTGGCTCCAGCTGTGTACTAAAGCACAGTACGTGTTTGCATGAGCATCGTGGGCCCTGTCACCTTGGGGCATCCAAGTCCCTGGGAGAGAGACTTATGTTGGGTTATCTTATTGTGGGTAGTATTGAGCACAGAACTGGAATTCAACAGCCATTGCTTAGCTGTTCCTAGGGCTTACTACAAGATCACTTGAGTTTCAGATTTATTAACCCTTTTCCACGAGGGGAAAACAGTACAGTGGAGAGTTGCATACCAGATTAACTGTCATTGTGGAAGATACTGCTTTAAAAGTGTTTAGAGGTTTCAGTCTTGGTGAGACATACCATTAGTCTCCTTTTTCCCAATGGTGTGCTTATAACCCAGTAGTAGGACCAGTGAATACAGTGCCTTTAGCTATACTGCAGGGATGAAGGAGGAGTGGCCTCACTGGAGGGAAACAAAGGATAATAACTGGGGGACAGTCTATCATAATGGCTAAACCCAAAACCTTTCACATGAATTCAAATCCTGGATGAACCCCTTACTAGATGAGTAATTTTGGCATGTCTTTTTCTCTCTTGCACTTTAGTTTCTTATTTATAAAATACTATTACCTGCCTCATGAGGAAAGTTGGAAGGATTAAAAGAATATAGTTAAATGATTAGTAGTTCCTGGTACATAGTAAGTGGGGAATGAATGGTAATTGTTCTTGATAATACTTGCCAACAAAGATAATGAAGGCTAGTGTTCTGTCCCTAAATGTGCATTCTGCCCTCCTGTTGTCTTTCTCCTTCCCTCTTAGGTCTTAAAACTGATGCACATGGAAGTGCTCATGGGGGGGATGGCAAGTCCTGAGGTTCTCACAGGGCTCCATCTTGGAGGAGTAGCACTGATTGAAGCCAGCTGTGTTTGGACAGACATTTCTCTTACCAAGCTGCACAAGTGCTTAGCAAGCTCTTTTCAGATGCATTAAAAATGCAGCTTTAGAGAAGATTTCTGGGCCTCTGGGCCTGTCCTAGGCAGCTCCTTTCTCCTTGGCTGTTCAGTGCTCTGACTTGGTAAATTGTGCTTTTTCCAGAATCACTAGTGAATGCACTGGCTTCTGCCCAGGAGAAGCAAAACTGCTTTTCTTCAAATATCCCTGGGAACTGAAGAAAATTTAACTTGCCAGCATGGAAGAACTTGTGTTTCACAATATTTTTCTTCTCTAAGAATAATATATTTCTCTTTGCCAGTGTAGAAAACAGCAAGCATTACTGATGTGATTCTGTTTTCCCATTTAGAAAGAGAGGTAAACAGTCTTATCAGCTTTCCGGGGATACTTTGGAATTTAGAGGATCCCGTCAATTGTATCAGTTAGGAACGTTTTGGCCGTATGGGATGGAAACCCAGCAGAAACAGTCATAAGCAAAAATGAGCATTTTTGACTGGCATAACTGAGCCATGACCACACTGTAATGTCTTCTCGAGGAAGCTGGTCCTGAGATGCAGAAGATTTTCTGGTTTGCCAGCTTGATTTCTGTCTCTTTGTCTCTATCTCTTTCAGTTCTTTTGTATCTGCTCTTTCTCTTTCTTAGCCTTGTTATTTCTTATCATAGACCTTGTCCTCTCAGTGTCTTCTTAGACAGTTTTTTGTTAAAGCTTGGGACTCAGAGCATGTGATTTCAAGCATCAGTGTGTTTTAGATGGTTTTTGCCTTTAATGGTTTCTTAAATTCAAACTTTACTTGTATAATTGTGAAAATTCACAGCGATACTTAATAATATATGGTGATTCCAGTCTTGGTAAATCATGTCTAGGGGTTACTCATACTCTCTTGTTGGAACTTTGTCTTAACTGGAGCCATTATTTTTAGAAGCTTATAGTCTCTGTGTTAAAAATCAGCTTTATTCTCAGCAGGTCTCAGCCTGTGTGTTGACAGAGTTACAGCCATTAATCTGATTTGCTTGATCTTGTAGAGATGCTAAATCATGGGAATTGTATCCTTATGGAGTAAATACGAGCTTGCACCAACAGGCTGGCCTTGTGAGGGAATTGGAACATCCCTGTGTTTAGCATCTGAGCGGAAGTGCTGACAAAGCAGTCATCTGTATGCTTATAACATAATAATTACCTAAAGTAGAAAGATGGAAAGAAGGCTACAAACTTCCTTACCTTGTCAACATATAAAACCAAAGCTCTTAGGAAATGGGCCATTCCCTCCCACTTATGTTTCTCAAGTTCTCTGGCTACATGTAAAGCACGCCCCTGTATAATGTGTATTTCTGTACATCTTTAGGCTTTGGTGATATGATGCCATAGTATATGTTTCTGGGGGGCAGGGGATAAGGAGTTGGTCTTCCCTTTGGGCCTTACCTCACCTTACCATTACCTTACCATTACCTTGAAATGACCTCTGTAATTCACCTCTGCAGGAAACAGGAACTGGGTAGGTTTTTTTTTATCTTGTTTTTGTTTTTGCTTTTTAAAGGCAATTCATCTGTTTCCTTACCTTAAGCAAAACGGACCTGTATTGTGTTCCCTCTTATTAGAGCTGTGCCTATTTCTCCTTTCTGCAGTGTCATAGATCCTAAGTAAAGACAAACATCTTTCAAATTAAATACTTTTTTTACCTTGGTCTTCTGAGTCACAGGCTATGGTGGGGGATATTTTGGAGGTAGGCAGGACTTTTTTTAACAAGAGAAAAACGGAGTTTATTAACATGTACCCAGACGTGAGTAACTCTAAAGGGTGGTGAGAATATGGGCTTAAACATCATCTTAGGCCAAAGGAAGGGAGTTTGGGGCTTCTGGGTGGGGGAGGCAAGTTATGAGAAGGTGCCCAAGAAAAGTATGATTAAACCAGAGTTGCTTAGTAAAGTTTACTATACAGATTTAAGTCTGTGCCTTCTCTATCAATAAGAGTTATTAAGAGTGCTCCTCTTCTTGGTATGGGAAAAGGAGACACTTTTTACAAGTGGAAATTTCCTTTATAATGTACATTTCATTTACAAAAAGAAAGCTTAAGCACTTTTTTTTAATAGCTTTTACTGCATCTTCCTGGATCTCAATGGCCATTAGCTCATACTAATACATATGCCAAAGAAGCATGGGGGGGGGGCGGGTAGCATAGTTTGATATGCCTCATTCTGTCCTTTGAAACTTCATGTTTTTCCCCAAGAAGTTTCATTTATCAAAAGCCAAGTTCATAATATAGCTCTAGAGAGATTCAGGTTTGCAAAGCGAGAGATCTACAAAGCGGGAGGTGGGAAGAGAAAGAGAGAGAAAAGGAACAGGGATGAGAAAACAGAAAAGGACAAATTTAAATGCGTTGCCCCATCTCATTAAAACAGTGTCTTGGTTCTGGGACTCAACCAGTCTAGTTAAACAGTTATTTCAGGAGACAGTGGTAAAGGTGGGAATAAGGCGCCTAGCTCAGCAATCTACATGGCCTCTCTATGGTGCAAGCAATCAGGCATTTGGCGGGGGGGAGCATTTCTATGGAGACAGAACCCATTTCTAATGGTTAGAACTAACTATACACCCAGTTTTTGAGTCCAGAGAACAGTTGGTTGATAAGGTTTCCAAATGTTGGGCTTACAGTGTCCTTAGATGGTGGTGTTAGGACAGACAGTGGCAGTCTGATGAATTTCCTGGGATGCAGTTTGAATGTCCCTGGTGATGGCATTGGGTGTAGCGATAAACCTTCTGAGTGGACTTATACAGCAGCAAAGGTTGGATAGGCAAGACTCACATTCATGTTGGTCATCAGCCTCTGGGCATTCATGGACAAGTTGCAGATCCCCCAGAAGTGGAGTGGAGAATGTTGATAGGTCCGAAGGGTAGGGCAGGAAGCACCACTATGTGGCTAGCATGAAGGGGCTAGTGCTATTATGCCAGGAGGAGTGTTCCAGAGCATGTTTCTATGAAAGCAGCAGCAGAGACCGGGAGATGACCCGAGTCCCAGTCTCTACTAAGCCACCCAACACGTCAGTGCGTGGCTGCTCTTCTCAGGTACACTTTCCTTGTTTTTGCCCGGATGTCCACCACTCATGCCAGCTCAGAGACTTTCTGTGTGATTTCCCCTGTGAAATGTGGAAGGAAAAATATAGATGTTTCAGAGAGGTGGGGCATGGGGGGGACCTGTCCACTTAGGGAGAGAGGCTCCCTCTGGTGATCTGCTCACCATGGTCATTAGGGGAAACCATAAAGTTTCCCAAACCTTGACATTTGGACAAATGAAGTTCCAACAAAATTCTCTGGAAGACTCACATCATCTGTGGCTAGGAGCAGACCCTTCTGAGCAGCAGGTGGATGGTCCCCGTGCTGTCTCCTGCTTCCCGAGTGCTCTTTCCAGTGTCCCCATTTCTTCCAGTACTCCAGAGCAGCTTTTCTGCTCTTCAGTGTTGTGAAGATGGCTGAGCTAGGATGGGGAAAGTATTTTGGAATGACAGTTGCTGTCATAGCACTTAATGATCTTTCTCCTGTGTGAGATTCCACTGGGCAAACGTTGTTATATTAGATGTGTTCAGTCCCCAGGAGGCAATGAGAACAGTCTTCATTGCCCTTTCCAAAGGGTGTGTTGCTGCTTTGATCTGTTCACTGGTTGGAAGCCCCTCCCTGGGGGCTTAGCCCTGCAAGTACTATTAAAGCCTATTTTTCACCATCACGCCATGGAGTCCCTATAAGTTATTGGTGTTCTAGTTAGAGACAGGTGTCCTCCAAATCTATTCAAAAGGGCAGGCAGCAGGTAAATTTCCTCTCCTGTGCTTAATGCAGGAGAAATGAGCTCCCTCCCTCGGTTACCTAATCTGTCGGTAGGTACCTCTGTGCAGTGGGGGAGTTGGGTTTTATCTGTCGTATAGATGAGCAATTCAGGGCTCAGAGAGGTTCATATGTTTTCGTAAAGGTATGGCTCTAAATGGAATCTGGGTAGATTTATGCTACCTGTTGGGATTGCATTCCACCTTCTGTCTGCCCTAGTAAACCACAGAGAACATTCCTGGCTTTGAAATTTGTTAAACTTTCAAAGCAGTATAAACCATAAATATAGTGCAGTATTCTGGGTATGGATTTAGTGAAAAGCAAGAGTTGCTTTTTTTAGGCATTACCATGATTACTCTTTCTCTTTTTGGATAAAGACAGCCACTTTAGAAAATTTTCTAGGCCTAGCTCATATTTGGAAAGCTTTGCAAATAATTTTTTAAAAGCCCACAGGTCTGCACAAAATGGAATTCATCTACAGAATTGGCATCTGTCCTGTCCCCATTTACCAGTGTCCTCATCTCCTTTTATCTCTGTCTCTGCCATGGCATCCTCTGCTTTCTACCTACTGGAGCCCAACTGCCTTCTTTCTGACCCACCTAATCCCCATTGAAGTAAATGTGAATAGAACGTGCCACACGTAATGGTAAGCATTGTCCTTATGTTAGAGTCCCTTTCTGCTTTGTTTTAAGCTGGTTCCTTTTAAGCTCTGAAAACATAGATCAATTCTAATTTTCGTGATTATTTGAAGAACCGAAACTCTCTGATCACCCTAGTGTCATAAGGGAAACTGCGGCAGATTGAAAAACTAAAACAAAACCTTGCTGTTTTCTCAAGCATTACCCAATTTCTTACCCTATCGTTCTTGTACCCAAATTATTCTCTAGGTAGGTGACAAGATATATTATTATTATTATTACTTTTTAGTTGTACAGTGGAGAAAACTGAGATGGGGAGATAAGAAAGTGGCTTGCCCAAGGTCACTCACCATCAGTGGCACAGCCAAGAATAGATCCAGGTCACCCGACTCCCTGGGCTTTGTTTATGACATCATTCAACTTTTCTTCAGGGAAGAACAGCCCTGCCAGCTACAAAAATGAAAGGACAGGATGCCACTCTCAGACTTAGGTTTTTGGGCCTTGGTCTTCTTACATTTTTTCCCCATTTTTGGTTAAAACATATTAATAGCTGCCACATTGCTCACTATTAGCTAGATTTAAGACCTTAACAGAAGCAGAATTTGTTAAGAAGAACAACAACATTCTGTATCTGTGGTCAATAGTATTGTATTGTGCACTTAATTTGTTAAGAGGAGAGATCTCATGCAAAGTAAATAATATAAGAAAATAAATAATTTTAAACAGATAGCATGATGCTGATATCATGATCACAAATTGGGCAAATGACACAGCGAAAGGGAAAGGTGGCTGAAGACTCCAAATTGGTTGCATAGGGATCTTGTGCTCAAACCCCATCCAACAAGGACAGAAGACACAGGAGAGGGGAGAAGGGTAGATAGTCTGAGACTACACTTATAGAGAGGTATGGTGTGGACCCGGGGAAATCACATCAGGAAAACTAAGGTCATAAATAAGAGGATTAGAAAAAATTAAGCCGATGTTTATAGAAGAGGGCTTTTAATACTACAAGCAGTGTATGATGCACAAATGCTGCTACTTGAGAAGGACGAGGACAGATTCACGGAGAGAGAGGAAGCAGAATGCCTTTGTTCTTATTTTGCTCTTATCTTTTCTCTGCAAGCATAGCAGGTGAGAATCTCCCTCTAACACAGTTATATAAGAAGTATCTCATCTCTTAACTTTTTTTTCAAATTAGATTCATTTTTGCTTCAAGGCTCTTCCTTCTGGAAAGGTAGCAGACTTACCCTCAGCGCTGCATAGGGTCCCAGCATCCCCCTGCGGTGTCTCAGGTTCCAGGGTGCTGGCACAGTGCAGCAGCCCTGGTGGAGGGGACCCTCTGGTCACTGAGGTATCTGATCACACAGGTTAACACCATGGTGCTATATTTCTGCTCATGTAACTCACTGGGCAAACAGAGGTCCAGGTCATCCTTGGGCCACAAAAATAATTTGGTGACTTTTTTTTAAAGATTTTATTTATTTATTTGACAGAGATCACAGGTAGGCAGAGAAGGAGGCAGAGAGAGAGGAGGAAGCAGGCTCCCCACTGAGCAGAGATCCCGATGTGGGGCTTGATCCCAGGACCCTGGGATCATGATCTGAGCCGAAGGCAGAGGTTTTAACCCACTGAGCCACCCAGGCGCCCCTTGGTGACATTTCTTATGGTTCCTTCTGCCTAGATGTCCCCCCTGCCCACACAGCTCTGGGGGTTGGGGGGAGGTTATAGCCTCCCTGGAGACAATGCCAGGAAACAACGGCTGCTCCTCCCTCCTCCTGGGTTCATAAGTCTCCCTCCCTCCCTCCTTTTCCAACAGCAGGAGGGAGATAATTCTCCATGTCGCTCCAGGGCTCTGCATGTCCATACATTTCATTCCTTTTTTATTACCGCTTTCGAGAAATTCTCTATGTTCTTCCAAGCATTTGGGATTTTGGAAAACAAAACCCAGAAATATTCTCAGGCTATTTCTCTTTTTTCCCCCCTTGCCTTTGACCTTTTCTGATGCAATGAACACCAATTCTGATATCTGAGGAAAACACAGGGGGAAATAAAAAGAAGCAGATTAATTATCTTTGAAAATTACTTTCCTTTTTTAGAAGTACAGTGATTTTGGATATCTGTCTTCACATCCATTTTCCTTTCTCTGAAAATGACCCCAATATATAAGTATGGGCTTCATATACCAAAGACCACGTCCCTGGTCAGGGTTACTTAACTAAAGATAGCAATCTGACCCAAGCTGGGCCAGTTGGATTCTGTTCCCCAAGAACGAGGACTTTAGGATTGAAGGATGGCAGTAACTAAGAGTCAGTGGAGTTAAGTGGCATTTAGGGAAATACTCCAGGGAAGGGCCTGCCCCAGAGGCCATTGGAAGGCTCCACCTCCTGCTCTTGGCTTTTCTACCCTTACTCTGGTTTCATGAAATCAGAAATCGATGAATTTCATGAAATTGGAGATACCTCTATTTTTGTTGAGGTAGCCCAAATCAGTTTCAGGGGCTGGCCACCAAAAGTAATATAAGAATGGTCTTTAAAATTGCAAAGGCAGAAAAACATGGTGAAGAGGAAACTGACACTCAAGATAGACGAAGAGGTAGTAAGATAGAATCTAGCCGTTTAAGAGGTGTTCATCTAAGGATTTAAAGTGACCATTGCAAGAATTGTATTTGTGATCCTGGAACAACTTTTGGCATTTTTTTGAGGAACTCTTCTTTAAGTGCGGGCACTGCTTTGTAATAAGGTTTTGATGCACTAATGAACAGTCAGGTGATGTGCCGGGTTTTTGAGAATGGAAGTGCTTCCATCTGAGGGCTTGCTGAAGAGACTGGGGTCAGGATGAGAAGATGTCTCCGGTGTTTAAAGGACCTTGGACAGGAGGGGAGTGGGGTTTACAAGTTCTGCAAGTGAGGACAAGCACCAGTGGGAAGGTATCAATGGAAATGGATTTTGCCTGGGATTAGGGGAATTTTTTTATATTTATTTTTTTACATTTATAGTTGTCTGAAGGCCATGAGTTTTCCTTGTGGGCTAGAGAACAGTTTGCCATTTAAGAGTTTGAGTTGAGACTGGATGGTCATTCACAAAGGTTCTAGTGAAAGAGAGAATCCACAGTTGGGATGGAATGGATAATTTCAAAGTTTTCTTTAAATCTAAGATCCCCCCGCCATCATTTTCTCTATGAATTTTGACCAGTCCTAGACTAGAAAAATGCTAACCCACATCTTGACAGAATGCAATAGAAGTTAAAGCACTTCACAAATAATGATTTTATAACATTTTTCTTCCTTTATATGAAAAAACCACACCCATAGGCTGTAACTTATCATTGAGAGAAGACATTTTCACAGAGAGAAACAAAAATTTACTTTCTATTCTCTAAGCTGTTATTGACAGTGATTAAACATTTCACATCCAGGTGGTTCACTGAATTGAAAAAACTTTCTGTAATATTAACATAAGCATGCAAAACCCAGGGGACGCTGAATTCTACTATCTAAATTTCAAGGCTACATGAAACTAAATAGGCTTCTTGAGTTACTTTATGGAGGAAATCAGAATCCTACTCTTTTCCCAAACCTTTATAAAGGAAAAAGATGTTACCATGTTACCTGTTGTGAGACCTGAACAGGTAGCTCAGATGTTTTATTCCCCACTCCCCAAGACATCTCACATCAGCTCATCCTTTTTTATAGCTATGTAACCATTTGTGTATTTTAGATTATTATTCTTAATTAGAGGGTAAGAACTGGATTATTCTAGTTTGTCATTTATCACAGCAAGCAGCTGTTGACATTCATTAATCATGTCTTAAACAAGAATGGACAAGGAAAACCACTTAGTTTGAAATCCTGGCCTTAAAGACTCCATCAGACGTAGTCCAACATGACAATTTTTGTAATCTCTTTCATAATCTCTCACTCTTCTTGTAAAAACCTTAAAAAATGCAAGCATGTATATAATCATTAATTAGTCCTCTGTTTGTTATTACTTTTATAAAGAGCATTCAAAAGAATCCAGTCTTTTCTGCTTTGCAAATTGGGTTCTCAAGTCATGTTAAAGACCCCATCAACAACATAAGTAAAAAACATATTTTCTATCTATTTTGGAGTCTAGCTTAAAAGGAAAGAAACAATCATGAATGTAGGGTCTGTAGAATCTGTGACTGTAAAGCCATTTTAAAAATCATTTTAGAAATGTGAAAAATACAAAAAAGTACAAAGAAGGAAATAGCAATGATCCATATTCCCATCATACTTTGTATTCCATATTCTCTCTACTTTTGGAAAATGGACTTTTAAGAAATCACCTATGTTGGGGCACCTAGGTGGCTCAGTTGTTAAGTGTCTGCCTTTGGCTCAGGTCATGATCCCGGAGTCCTGGGATTGAGTTCCGCATCTGGTTCCCCACTCAGTGGCAAGTCTGCTTCTCCCTCTTCCTCTCCCTCTCTGTTCTCTCTCTCCCAAATAAATAAATAAATAATCTTTGAAAAAAAAATCATGTATGTTGATTGTCAAGATTCAAATAAGGCAAAAAATTACAAAGATGAGAATTTTTAAAAGATCATCTCAAATGCTACAGTTCCCATTAAGCTTAGATAACATAATTTCAGACATCTGTCCATCTATACCTATGTGTCTGTCTATCTGGGTGGATATTTAGATAGAAATACTTTTATAAAAATAAATAGAGATGCTATTTATAACAAAAATAATTTTTAAAATTTTTTAGGCAATTTGAAAAACTGAGCTGAAACCAAAGAATAGTCAAACTTCAAATAAATGTACCTTGTTTCAAGATACATTATTTTTTTTTTAATTTCTTTTCAGCATAACAGAATTCATTGTTTTTGCACCACACCCAGTGCTCCATGCAATATGTGCCCTCCTTAATACCCACCACCTGGCTCCCCCCACCTCCCACCCCCCCGCCCCTTCAAAACCCTCAGATTGTTTTTCAGAGTCCATAGTCTCTCATTGTTCACCTCCCCTTCCAATTTCCCTCAACTCCCTTCTCCTCCCCATCTCCCCATGTCCTCCATATTATTTCTTATGCTCCACAAATAAGTGAAACCATATGATAATTGACTCTCTCTGCTTGACTTATTTCACTCAGCATAATCTCTTCCAGTCCCATCCATGTTGCTACAAAAGTTGGGTATTCATCCTTTCTGATGGAGGCATAATACTCCATAGTGTATATGGACCACATCTTCCTTCTCCATTCGTCTGTTGAAGGGTATCTTGGTTCTTTCCACAGTTTGGCTACCGTGGCCATTGCTGCTATAAACATTGAGGTACAGATGGCCCTTCTTTTCACTACATCTGTATCTTTGGGGTAAATACCCAGTAGTGCAATTGCAGGATCATAGGGAAGCTCTATTTTTAATTTCGTGAGGAATCTCCACACTGTTCTCCAAAGTGGCTGCACCAACTTGCATCCCACTAACAGTGTAAGAGGGTTCCCCTTACTCCACATCCTCTCCAACACACGTTGTTTCCTGTCTGGCTAATTTTGGCCATTCTAACTGGTGTAAGGTGGTATCTCAATGTGGTTTTAATTTGAATCTCCCTGATGGCTAGTGATGATGAACATTTTTTCATGTGTCTGATAACCATTTGTATGTCTTCATTGGAGAAGTGTCTGTTCATATCGTCTGCCCATTTTTTGACATGATTATCTGTTTCATGTGTGTTGAGTTTGAGAAGTTCTTTATAGATCCTGGATATCAACCTTTTGTCTGTACTGTCATTTGAAATATCTTCTCCCATTCTGTGGGTTGCCTCTTTGTTTTGTTGACTGTTTCCTTTGCTGTGCAGAAGCTTTTGATCTTGATGAAGTCCCAAAAGTTCATTTTCGCTTTTGTTTCCTTTGCCTTTGGAGACATATCTTGAAAGAAGTTGCTGTGGCTGATATCAAAGAGGTTACTGCCTATGTTCTCCTCTAGGATTCTGATGGATTGCTGTCTCATGTTGAGGTCTTTTATCCATTTTGAGTTTATCTTCGTGTATGGTGTAAGAGAATGGTCGAGTTTCATTCTTCTACATATAGCTGTCCAATTTCCCCAGCACCATTTATTGAAGAGACTATCTTTTTCCCACTGTATATTTTTTCCTGCTTTGTCAAAGATTATTTGACATAGAGTTGAGGGTCCATATCTGGGCTCTCTACTCTGTTCCACTGGTCTATGTGTCTGTTTTTATGCCAGTACCATGCTGTCTTGGTGATCACAGCTTTTTAGTAAAGCTTGAAATCAGGTAACGTGATGCTGCGAGTTTTATTTTTGTTTTTCAACATTTCCTTAGCAATTTGGGGTCTCTTCTCATTCCATACAAATTTTGGGATTATTTGCTCCAAAACCCAAAAGACTCCACCCCCAAACTACTAGAACTCATACAGCAATTCAGTAATGTGGCAGGATACAAAGTCAATGTACAGAAATCAGTGGCTTTCTTATACACTAACAATGAAAATACAGGAAGGAAAATTAGAGAATCGATTCCATTTAGTATAGCACCAAGAACCATATGATACTTGGGAATAAACCTAAACAAAGAGGTAAAGGATATGAACTCGAGGAACTACAGAACACTCATGAAAGAAATTGGAGAAGACACAAAAAGATGGAAGACCATTCCATGCTCTTGGATGGGAAGAATAAACATTGTTAAAATGTCTATACTGCCTAGAGCAATCTATACTTTTAATGCCATTGTGATCAAAATTCCACCGGTATTTTTTTAATCATTTTTTAAATTTATTTTCAGCATAACAGTATTCATTGTTTTTGTACCACACCCAGTGCTCCATGCAATACATGCCCTCTCTAATACCCACCACCTGGTTCCCCCAACCTCCCACTCCCCACCTCTTCAAACCCTTCAGATTGTTTTTCAGAGTCCATAGTCTCTCATTGTTCCCCTCCCATTCCAATTTCCCCCAACTCCCTTACCCTAACTCCCCATGTTCTCCATGCTATTTGTTATGCTCCACAAATAAGTGAAACCATATGATAATTGACTCTCTCTGCTTGACTTATTTCACTCAGCATAATCTCTTCCAGTCCCGTCCATGTTGCTACAAAAGTTGGGTATTCATCCTTTCTGATGGAGGCATAATACTCCATAGTGTATATGGACCACATCTTCCTTATCCATTCATCCGTTGAAGGGCATCTTGGTTCTTTCCACAGTTTGGCTACCGTGGCCATTGCTGCTATAAACATTGAGGTACAGATGGCCCTTCTTTTCACTACATCTGTATCTTTGGGGTAAATACCCAGTAGTGCAATTGCAGGATCATAGGGAAGTTCTATTTTTAATTTCTTAAGGAATCTCCACGCTGTTCTCCAAAGAGGCTGCACCAACTTGCATCCCACCAACAGTGTAAGAGAGTTCTCCTTTCTCCACATCCCCTCCAACACATGTTGTTTCCTGTCTTGCTAATTTTGGCCATTCTAACTTGTGTAAGGTAGTATCTCAAGGTGGTTTTAATTTGAATCTCCCTGATGGCTAGTGATGATGAACATTTTTTCATGTGTCTGATAGCCATTTGAATGACTTCATTAGAGAAGTGTCTGTTCATATCTTCATCCACTGGTATTTTTCAAAGAGCTGGAGCAAGATACATTATTTCTTTAAAAATGTCTCTTTATGGCTAAAATATCATGAAAAGTATTAAAAAGCTGGAGTCACTGTCATTAATTGCGCTATTTTTATGAACTTTCTTCTTTAGATAGCGTCAATTGGCTTCCTTTTTTTGAAAGATTAACAGCTTTGAAACTTCTTCGCTGTTTCCTTTTCCCACTTCCTGAATATTATTAGATATTTTATTGCTTTTTTAAAAAAATTATTTTTATTAACATATAATACATTATTTGCCCCAGGGGTACAGGTCTGTGAATCGTCAGGCTTACACACTTCACAGCACTCACCATAGCTCATACCCTTCCCAAAACCCATGACCCAACCACCTCCTCCATACCTCCCTCCCCCCAGCAACCCTCAGTTTGTTTTGTGAGATTGAGTCTGTTATGGTTTGTCTCCCTCCCGATCCCATATTGTTTCATTTTTTTCTTTCCCTACTCCGCAAACCCCCCACCCTGCCTCTCAAATTCCTCATATCAGGGAGATCCTATGATAATTGTCTTTCTCTGATTGATTTATTTCCCTCAGCATAATACCCTCTAGTTCCATCCACATCATCGCAAATGGCAAGATTTCATTTCTTTTGATGGCTGCATAGTATTCCATTGTGTATATATGCCACATCTTCTTTATCCATTCATCTGTTGATGGACATCTAGGTTCTTTCCATAGTCTGGCTATTGTGGACATTGCTGCTATAAACATTTGGGTGCATGTGCCCCTTCAGATCACTACATTTGTATCTTGGGGGTAAATACCCAGTAGTGCGATTGCATTGTTCAGGTTATAGTGCCCCTTTCTGCTATGTAAATGTATTTTGTATTTTGCTATGTAAATGTCCTTTAGTGGTAGCCCTATGCTTAAATGAATTGAATGCATACAGCTCTGGGTGTGGTATCCTTGTGCTATACTTTCAGTGATTTTGAGAAACGATAACCCACTAACTTGGCACATTCATGATCTCTAATACTTAGGGTTTAAAACTCTGTAAACCACCATCATTCATCACTAAAAAAACTCTTGAGTGCCTTTTAGTGCTAGACATGGTCGAACTCTAAAAAACTGGTGTTAAATAACCTAGAATCCCTGCCCCTCCAGAAGTGAAAGCAGCCAAAATATATGAAATTCCTTGTGTGTTATTATTTCCTTATCCCCTGTGTCCATCCTAAGGTCTGGTATCTCACAGGCCCTCAATCCATACTTGTTTAATTATGGGGCCTTTATGTGCCAGACACCGTGGTAAGTGCTTTAAAAGTTATATCTCATTTTATCTCGACAACAAACCTATGAGGTAGGCATTTATTGTCTCTGCTTATAGTTGAGGAAACTGAGTCTCAGTAAAGAATATCCCAAAGTTATACAACAGGATTTCACAGTAAAGCTCATTCTTGTTTCATGACCCCCCGGCCTGGGTCATAAATTTATGTTGGGAGTGACGGAGGAAAGGGGCACGTGAACTATTGCTTATAATACTTGGGTGAGTAATACGATAGTGTATGTATAGTCTGAGGCTAAAGGGTTGCTGGGTGTGGCACTTCCACTCTGTGATTTTGCTGCTTTCTGACATCCAGCGAGCTCTTTCTCTTCTCTGAGCCTCAGTTTCTTATCTATAAAATGGGACTATCAGAGGGAGGATTAAGTGAAGAAACTCGGGTAAACATAATGCCTGCTGCAAGTGCTCAGGAAAGAGTAGACATTACTCGTGTTTTTGCAAGGTGCTCGGAATGCTCAAAGGAGGGAATTCTTTGTCCCCTGGATTTTCAGGACACTTGTGCTTGGGCTCTGCTAGACGCATAGGAATTCATCAGGAGAGAGGTAGATGGAGTCTTGGCCGAAAGAGGAACGTGAATCATAAGACCGAAGATCTCGCCTAGATGCACCGTATTTGCATTCCCCTCATTAACTCCCAAACCTTCCTTCCTTTGCTTGCTCATCTCCGGAGTGTCCGAACAGGAGGATCTGTGTTTAGAAAGGCTGACTTGCAAATGGACCATCGTATCTTACTAGACCATCTTCCCCGTGAGAAGGTGAATTAGTCAGTGTCTGTACGGCTCCAAGGAAACGTAAGGGGACAGGGCTGCTTTAGGACTATTGGTCCAGGAGGCCTGGGGCCATCCCAGGCCAGCTTAAGAGCCACCCGATGGTCTGAAGAAGGAGCCTGCAGTCTGTCTGACATTCTAGAACAGTGTTCCTCAAACTTTTTCTCATTGTCCCTCTCCTTTAGACTTTTCTCTAATTGCCTCCCCATCATGACTACAGATAAACTGTGTATCTGTTATGTACTCTATGTTTATCCCTACTTCATACACACACACACACATACACACACACACACACACAGTAGATTTTTAATCCTCTCCCAAGAACCATCTGGAATGAAGCCGGCTTCAGGGAGCCTTCTCAGGTGAGCCACTGTTCTGGAGCGTACCGACACTTGAAGGCTCTAACTATTGTGCTAACAGCCACTTCCACCATGGTTCCTTCCTACTGCCCTCACTTCTCCTCTGGTTCAGGTCTCTCTCTGCTTCCCCGCCTGCCCTTTCACAGTCTAGGTTCCATATAGCAGCCCGAGTAACCTCTGACAAATGTAATCAGCTCCTGCTTCTCCCTAGCTTCCCCTTGAGCTTAGAATCACATCTGGACTCTCAGTCATGGTCCCAAAGCCTACCTGAGCTGGCTCCCATCTGCTGCCCCCCCTCCTCCAGTCCCAGCCTATGTGTAGGGGAGTGTCTCCTGTGCATTGACCAAAGCCAATACACAGAAAGTCACAGGTGTCTGCAGGGAGTAGCTCTCGGGGTGTGCTGATCACCACTGAGAGGGCAGGGTGGGCACTGGCAGTGGTGGCTGCAACCCCGGGAAGGCTCAGAAGAGGGGAGTGTGGAAAAACTCCCCTGAAAAAGGACAATGATGGAGCTAAGTCATGAGAGAATCATGCAAAGGAGGGTGGGAGTCACTTCTATGCCTACAGTGGGGCGGGTAGCAGGTGTGGAGCCCCAGAGTGGGACAGGGGCCCGCATGTGAGCCACTGACAGGTCACTGTGGCGAGAGTCTGAAATGAAGCTGGGCGAAAAGGTGGAGGCCCAATCCCACAGAGCCTTTTAGGCCCAGCTGAGGGCTAAAATCTGCTTGAAGAGCAAGAGAGCCACTTAGCGGTTTTGACCATGTGACTGGGCGTCAGAGGTGATGAGATCAAGTTTTTGTTTTGAAACGATTGCTCTGGTGGCCGTGTGAACAGCAGGTGAACAAACACAGACCCATTTGGAGGGTGCCGAGCTGGTAAGACAGCTAACCCGTGCTGGTTTTAGCTAATGCTGAAAGGCCTGCCTCCTGGAAGCCCCTCAGTCATGGGCAAGCCCACGCGGCTGGTCGTCCCATCCTCTGCATTCGTTCAGGTGAGAGGTTATAGTTGTCTGAAGAAAGACGCAGGATCTTCCCGTCCCTTGACTCCCATCAGAAGTAAAAGGATCAACATCATGATTCTTTTTCTACAAAAGCCCCTTAGAATTCGCTTCCCCCAAATAATACAGACAACACAGAATGCACACGCACACACACACACCTTAATGTGCAATTGCTTCAGGTAAGCCTGGATTATTTTTTCTATACAGGCCGGGTGGCATCATGTTTTTGACATCTCAGATCCTGGAGCCTGCCAAAGTGAAGGTTGATTTAGGTAAGAAAGTGAACTAAGTCATTGCCATACCTTGTACTTTTGCTCACTGTCGAGACACACCCTGAGCCTGGGCTCCCATGCAGTCTCTCTATCCCCGCTATCCTAGTCCCAGCCTTGCTTTCCTTTCCATGTCTTTAGCCTCCCCACCACCCCCCAGGGCCACGAAAGCTTGCTTTTTGACCCTGCTGTATTACAGGGCACTTCAGGAGCTCTCAGTGCCCCCCGCCAATAAAGTAAACACTGTCACTCCTAGATTTCAGAACTGTGTCCTGTACCCCCTTATCTAATTCTTCCCACTTTAGCCAGCCCCCAAGAAAGAAGACCTTTGTTACTAAACCATCGAAAAGAATTGAGGAGGGGCACCTGGGTGGCTCAGTGGGTTAAGCCTCTGCCTTCGGCTCAGGTCATGATCTCAGGGTCCTGGGATCGAGCCCTTCATCCGGCTCTCTACTCAGCAGGGAGCCTGCTTCCTCCTCTCTCTCTGCCTGCCTCTCTGCCTACCTGTGATCTCTCTCTGTCAAATAAATAAATAAAATCTTTAAAAAAAAAAAAGAATTGAGGAATACCACTCCTCTTCCTGGAAATAGCTCACTGGGCCCCCTCTGTGCCAGGCATGACTTTTAACACGGTACATGCATATTTACTAACATTTATAATTAAATGAATTATTCATAAGCAGACTTTTATGGAACATCCATCATTTTCTAGTTAATTTCTCAAGCATAGGACACAACCTGGATCAAAGCTCCTTCTTTTAAGGTGGTTATGTTCTTCAGTGTTTGGAGAGAGACCAAGAAACCAGAAGAGATATATATATATATATCTAATGTGGCAGGTGACAAGTTCAGGCTAAGGCCTGGAGAGTGACATTTGCTGTGGGCACTATTTCATACTGAGTCACCAAGGAAGACTTTTCATGAGGCTTCATTTAAGCAGACACCTGAAGGTGGCCAGAGACTAAGTCATCAAGATTCTGAGAGTGGTTCAGGCAAAGGGAAAAAGCAAATATATATATTTATGTATTTGGCTGATGGTGGAATCTTAGAATCACATCTTTAATTTTTCTCTCGGGCATTATTCAAAGTTTCATAAATCCATTTTTCCCTTGTTTAGTATCTTGGAATATTTAAAAACCTTTCTTTCCTTCACCTTTCACATTCCCTACTGTCACTTTCATCTGATCTTTAATGGAAATTTTGCTATTCAGTTTAGGCATAAACTGACTTTCATATTTTTTATGTTTTTCTGTCCTTGATACATGTTTTAGTGATAAAAAGCCAATTTTGTTCCTGATAATGAATTTTTGTCTGCTTTAGTTGTTGTGTTTGCTGGAAAGTAAACTCAAGTCACCATTAAACCTTACTACTGACTACAAATAATAATGTGCTTGAATTTTCAGACAGAGGTACAGTCCGATTTAGAGCTTCTGATAATGGTACTTCGGCGTACTATTTACTCAATATCTTCCATCTTTAGGACATGTACTGTAGGGAATACAGAGATGGTGAGGATGATAATCCTTTTGTGTAGGTTCTTTTGATCCAGCAGGAAAAATACACCACAGAAAGTTAATTGGTGGTAGGAAGCAGGGTGTACAGAGATTCTATTGGGTGATATGGATCTGAAACACATAATGCTAATTACTGATAGAACCCCCAAGTATATATGTACTATGTATAGGTCTGTCAGCTCTCATTATTGCCTATATCTGAGGCGTGAGATATAGTCCCTACCCTCTGGCCCTCAAGACTTCGAGGCATGGAGCCCCAGCACATGTGAAAACAGATCATGGGCCCAATTAGGACAGAGTAGAATATCTGACAGACAAGGCTAAATAGATTTGAGATCCAGAGCAGGGCATGGAGACATCATAGACTGGTTTAGACTGGTAAGAGCCTGAGAAAGGCCTCGAGTTGAAGACGTTTGCCTTTGAGCATGGGCCAGGAAGGAGTGATTAAACTACCAAAGTTAGGTTCCAAATAAAGGGTTTGGATCAAAGGGAGAAAAGGCTTTGCCCCACTGTGCCCTGGGTCTCTCTCAAGCTAATCATGAATTTTCTTTTACAATAGAGGTGGAAATAATAAGCTCTGATTAATGCATTGCTTTTTCACCCATGCTAATTTTACATTCAGTGTTACTTGTTTTCAACACTTCACTTGCTTTTCTTCTAGTTCTTGTATTACTGATGAAAGTTGGGTTTTGTCTCCCTATTTATGAGTTTCTTATGCCATTTTCTTTGCCTGCTTCCACCCCTTTGTGTCCCATGGTGTCTTTTGGCTTCAGGAGTCTGGGTTCTGATCCCACGTTGTGCTTTGAATTCACTGTCTACCTAGAAAAGGAATTTGGAAAATAGTCTCCATTTCTCTGCAGGAGGGACTGTGGAATTGCCCCATAAATAGGGAGAATCAAAAAACTGTCTTATGGATGAGGACACAGAGGTACAGAGAGGTTGAGTGGCTTTTGAGAGATCACTGTTAGTGACTGGCAAAGCTGGGCTTGAGTCCAAGCCTTCTCACTCTCCATTCATTGTGTTTTCCTTGGTCTGTACTGCCTGGTGGGGAAGCCCTCTCCTGTGAAGACTGACCGGACCTGGACCAGTTACACCAGAGGGTGAGTGCTCCATCTTGTTTGACTTAAAGTAGAGAAATTAGTAAATGAATAGGCGTGTCTTCTGAATGAGACTCAGTGTCCTTGGTCAGTCCTTCCGAGGATTTTCAGAGTCTGGGCTCTGGGGACAAACCATCTGGGCTCAGATCCCAGCTTGGCCACTTACTAGTTGTGAGACCCCAGGCAAATTACTTTATCCTCTCTGTACCTCAGTTTCCTTATGGTAGAATGGGAATAATTGTAGTGCCTACCTCATAGATGTGTGTGTGCGCGCGCGCATACATGCGCGCGTACGTGCGCACATGAAAATGAATGTGTTGGAACAGGTAAAGCCTTGAGGAGAGCGCCCAGCATATAGTGAGTGATCACTAAATAATAGTAATTAACTGCACTATTTAAAGACAGACTACTTAGAAACACTCTTGCTACTCATGGGTCATGTGTTAGCTGCAGGCAAAGCATTAGGATTCTGTCAGTGCTAGAAGACCTCTGACCCTACCAATACTTCTATTTAAGTGAAGCTGCCATAACGTAAATTGACTCCACAGCTTATCATTCCCTTCGACAGGGTAACCCTGAAAGTGAAAATACTCCTGGGATGACTAACATATGTAGTCAAAAGCTCAATGATTTCTATCCGGTCATATTTCAAAAGTGAATTTTTTGAAGGACAGGGAAGAGAATGCATTACAAGTAAGAGGAAGGGAAGCACAAAGAAGCTTTTGGAAATGCCAAAGAGAAATGATCCACGTAGAGTAGTGTGGAGAAAAATGTCTAACATACATTTGGATTTTTAAATGGAATGGTTTTTTAAGAAGATTTATTTATTGGGGTCCCTGGGTTGCTCAGTGGTTAAGCATCTGCCTTTGGCTCAGGTCTTGATCCCAGGGTCCTGGGATCGAGCCCCATATTGGGCTTCCTGCTGGGCGGGAAGCCTGCTTCTCCTTCTCTCATTTCCCCGCTTGTGTTCCCTCTTTCAATGTTTCTGTCAAATAAATAAATTTTAAAAATCGTTTTAAACGATTTATTTATTTATTTATTTGGAGGGTGCAGAGGGAGAGGGAGAGAAAAAAATCTTAAGCAGGCTCCACACCCAGTGATGTGGGGCTCGATCTCAGGACCCTAAGATCATGGCCCGAGCTAAAATCAGGAGTTGGATGCTTAATCAACTGAGCCTCCTAAGCTCCCATAAATGCAGTGTTTTTTAAATGGAAAATGTGCCAGTGGCTTTGGTAGCACCCCAACCAGGTTTATTTCTCTCAAGCCTCCTTCAGCAAAGTCCACTGTGTCTCAGATAACTTCTTCAACCTTCATATAAACTGCTTGTTTAGATAAAATTACATGTATGCAATTCCTTCAGAAAGCAGAAGGCATTGTGGAATTTCATGGCATTGTAGCTTCAGCTCAATTTTGACAATAGTATATATTCCAAACAGGACTGAGCCTCTCCTTTGAGGCAGATGACATATATGGATGCGGCTTTCTTGATGCTTTCGGCATCCCTGAGAGGGGAGTGCTAAGTGTCTGTGGGGGAGAAGGTGAGATCAGTATTTTCAGGGTTTCTCTGCTTTGATGGTACTAAATTTGGACCTCAGTGGGGCCATAACTAGCTTTTGGTTTTTGGTTTCCCGACCAGCAGATATATAGCCAGTATTGTGTGAAATGGCCCAAGCTAGGCTTTTGAGGACTCACTTCTTCGTTTAAAAGCAAAACAAAGGGGAAGGGATATGGAAAGATAGGGGCTTCCTGCCTTCCTGAATTTCTTATAAAAGAGAAGTAATGAAAGGAGAAAACAGATGGTAAGAAAGACACTTAGGAGACAGAGGGTGTTTTCTTCCAGAATGTTAATTTCCCTCCCTAGAACTTCTGCAGGAATTACCTGTGATTGAGATCCTAGCTCTTTAAGAATAATTCCTTTCTCTGAAAAGAATCTAGTATTATTAATTAAAGCAAACATATAGTAGAAATAATTCCATCTGGAAGTTCTCCTCAGTGTCACAGTTTCCCCATTTAGCCCCATGGGCCAGCACTCTGCTTTTGAAACAAATCGTGATGCAATTGAATGATGACTCTTTGCCTTTGGAAACCGCAAAGTGTATAATGTGGAATATATCTGATATATATATATCTGATTGCCCAACTATTCTATAAGTCCAAATAAGGGAAAGTCAGTCCTACTCGCAGTCCCATCATTAGTAATATTCACACAATATGGGAGTTGGGAACGTGAAAAACTATATGATATTTGTTCATTTGATCCTGTGCTCCCAAGAAGCTAGTGGCTACTGTTGGCTTAGATATACTTGTCTGATCTCCTAAGTATCAGTAGACCAAATTCTGGGTATTGTGGAATTAAATCATCTAAGTAACCAAATCAAAAAATGTTAATGATTTTTGGAATCTACTGTTTTTTTTTTTAAATGAAAGTTTAATAATGTGGGATATTATGCAGAAGAACTTAAAAGAGCAAAGGGCCTTTTCCTTTCCAAGAAGAATAGGTACCAAAACGTATACAAAAAATAATACCACCTCAGGATGGAAGTGGTTCCCAGGCCAGTCCATTCAAACACCTGGCTAGGTTAAGGGCACCTGGTAATGAGAGTGAAGAGGTTGTAGGGAGACCTGATAGGTCTGTGGAACTGGATGGATAGTGATTTTCTCAGAATCTATTGAGCAATCGTCAACATGCACTTGGAAATGTCCAACTGTAGCCAGTCTTCCAAAGAAATCCATTCCACTGGAGCACTCTGATTTTTCCTTCTTTGGGATGAGAGACATAATTATTATCACTGAGTTTCTGCTCTTTCTTACCCTTTTCCATGTCACTTGCTTCTTCTTCACCCTGCGTGAATTTAATAACCCAGTAGTCACTTGTTTATACATTCCAGGGATACCACATTGATAGTAGCACCTTACTGGGGTGAATCTTAAGTTTTTTCCTCTTCACATGGGACTTCATCTACCTCTGAACCCCACCACTCCAGTTATTTCCTAGAGTGTAGCATCTGCTCAGAAATCTGACTTGTCCTACTACCCTCTAGCCTCAGCCTCCGTGCACCTTGTCCTGGCCTTTGCAGCTGGTGCCCCCCCTCCCCCGCCATTTAAATGACACCCTGCTGAGCCTAGCAGGCTTCTGTCATGCACCTTTTTGAGCTCTTAGGGCCCTGAAAGAGATGGGGTCTGGAGAAGAACAGCCTCTCTTCCAATCCTGGCCACGCCTTCTCATCTGGGTCCTGAAGCAAGGGTTGCTTGGTTTCATAATCTTACAAAGTCTTTTATGAACACGAAGAAATTTCCTACCTTCTTTCCTCTCTCTGGGTCAGATGTTATCCCTTTTGCTCCATTGTTCCCATCTCTCTCTCTCCTCTTGTCCCCTACCCCCAGATTCCCTCCTCTCTCTAGATTTTCATAACTAACTAAGTCCCCTTCCTTCTTATTGGCTCTCCAATCCTTGAAGCTACCTCCTGTATGTTTACTCATATAATAAGCTTCTTGTCCATCAGTTTTACAAAGAGGTAGACTGGCTATTCCAGGCTGGGATCAGGTGGGTCACTCTGCTGTACAATAGCTTTCGATTACTGTTACTTCAGCTGCTCCATCATTTTTCTGTGGGTTACGTGATGTTGCTCTTTTCTCAGAAAAGCTCTGGCAAGCTCCTCCTCACACTTACTTAATTATTTATATTTATTATATGACTTGCCACCTCCATCCTATTTTCTTCCTCTTCATGGTCACGTTCTTTAATTCTCCATCCTTTATATTTTCTCCAGCCTTATGAAAATCATTTGCTGGCTTTCTTCTAGCTGTTCTGCCCATCCTTCTTCCAGGTCACGCAGATTACCAGTGGCCTTTGCATCAAGTTCATCATGGAACCTTGAGTTTGTATGAGGGTTAACCACTTAGTAGTAAATCCTCATGTTCTACCTCTTTGTACTTCTTTGTAATGATGTCAGATTTTCACTAAGAACTATAAAATCTGTGAATTTAGATGTAGAATACAAGTCTCCCATTTGAATCATTGTGTGTGTGGGTTTTTTTTTTTAAAGATTTAATTTATTTATTTGAGAGAGAGAGAGAAAGCTTGAGTTGGAGGAGGGGCAGAGGGAGAAAAAAACAAGCAGACTCCCACCAAGTAGGAAGCCTGATGTGGGGCTTGATCCCAACACCCTGGGATCATGACCTGAGCTGAAGGCAGACACTTAACCGATGGAACCACCCAGGAGCCCCTGAATGATTGTGTTTTACACACTAATGCATCATAATGGCATCTAGTGATATTAACACACACTTGTATGAACAACCACATTTCTAATTCCACTTGTGAACTCAGTATTCATTGTGTACCTTTTACTGAAATGTTTTAGGATTGAATAGTAACTAGCTATGGATATGGCTATATTTGTAATATTTTGGGTCTGGCAAAGTAATTGAGACTGAAGAGAAGTAATGGGGAAATGTTGTATCCTGTCTCCCAACACCAAGATTTAAGAAAACCCCATGGATCATTTTTCCTCCATGAATAATTAAATTCTAAGAACCATTGGTTGAACTAAAATTGCATGCCTTGAAATTATTTATGTTATGAAATGTTATTTACTCAAATATTTAACATTTCAAAACATTCGTTTTAGAAGAGTGATTTGAATGCTATGGATTTTTTTGGCTCAAATAGGCCCCCAACACAACCAAACAATGTTTCTTTTGATGATGTGAGGGCCTTTAAGAAGGATTTTTTTGGTGGGGCATCCAAGGTGGCTCAGTCAGTTAAGTGTCCAACTCTTGATTTTGCCTCAGGTCATGATCTCAGGGTCGTGAGATTGAGCCCTCTGTTGGGCTCTGTACTGGGTGTGAAGCCTGCTTATGATTCTTTCTCTCCCTCCCCCCTCTTCCCCTGCCCTCCACCTCCCTCTCTTAAAAGAAAAAAAAAAAAGGATTTTCTTGGTGAATCCCAATCTCTTAATCACTCAGATTCCTCCCATATATCATGCAGTTCAAATTCACTTTAGAGAACATTGTTACTTAATCTGATGACAGGTGAACCTGATAGTGTGTTCCCTAGTGGCCTCACCTGACTCACAGATTTACTTTGCTATTTGAGAGACAGAAATTTGTGCCAATTCCAACTTTTCATAAAAGGCTATAAAAAGTTATGGAAACCCAGAGCTTAGTTTCCTTCTCATTCTGCATTCTACCATCACAGATCCATTTGCTGTATTTAGTATTTACTTTTTTATTTCAAGCCATCCTTGAAACTTGCCACAGGCAATGTAAAATTTTCCTGATGTCAGAACTGTGCTGAGTCCTTTAGTTCCCAGAGGTTCCCTTGTGTGCTTCCAAGAGGGAGAGACCTACCATTCTTTACTTCAGGAATCAAAACAACAGCCATTTGCCTTCGAATTCATTTTCAATTTTTTACTGTGCATATTTTCCTTCTGTCTACCTAGCAGTTTTAGCAATCTCAAATTCTGAAGTGTTTTTTTAAATTGTTTTATGCTTTCCAAAGGAATTTTTTTTATATGTTTTGAATCCTAGGAACATAAGAGAGTTCTAGAAGCAACATGATGCTGCTATAACATTATACAGGGCAACCATCTGTAACTAAAACTTTGTCTTTTCCGTTGGTCTCATAAATGCATATACTTACCCTTCACCTTTATTCTTTCCAAGCCTGCCATATGGCTAGCTGCAATTTTTTATTTCTGATACAGTAATAACCTTTTTTATGTTTTTGCCTTTTAGTTGAGATCAATTAATAGATTTTTGAGAATGAGCTTGTGAAGTCATCAGAAATGCTTTTAAAATCTTATGTAAATGATATGAAAGACTGTTAAACATCCTCTGTGTGACATATCAAGTTGTAGAAATTGTGGATGTGATATTATTGCATAAAGTAGTGAAACTGCAAGTGGCAATCTTATGGGGGATTCTCAGGGCAGCTCAGTTTATTAAAGGAAATTGTGTATTGAGCCCAAGGTTTCCTTTGCTTTGGGTCTGACTGCAGCCACTATGGTTTAAAGGGTCTGTGTCTTAAAAGCTGCTGAAATTAGGGATAAAATAATTATGCTCTGTGGCTGAGACTTTCTTTTAAATTCAGATGTCAAAAAATACAGACTAGTTAGATGTTGTTTAGAATTACTCTTTATAGCTTCCAGCCTTCCTCCCAAGGTGGGACTAGTTTAAATGTCTGAGCAAACAGGGTTCAAAGGGTCCATACCACAGCCTAGCTCCTGATCACAGCAGGAACTGCCTCAAAGTCAGGGTGGGGGAATGGAGAGGATTGACACTTTTTATTACATCTCCTGAGGTAGAAACTTACTGACATTCAATCATAATTCTTACTTAATTTGAGGCAAATTTAATGCTAATGTCCAATTTTAACTTTTCTTCTCTCTTCTGGGATATTTGTGGCACAAGTCTTTCTTTAGGTCCTAACAGAAATACTAAGCCAAGAGCACTAGTGTTCTTTCAGGACAAAGAAGAATTCTTAGCGGGAATTTTCCAAGAATTTTATCTTCTTTTTCTTTGCTGCCAAATGGATAATTTAAATTCTGGCTAAAGGGCACCCAGATCATGATATTACTTGCTTAACAACCATAATCTGTTAACCATTTTTTTCTGAAGGGAAGATATATAATCCTTATGTCGAGATGTTAGAGATCTCTTGAGGGTCTCCCATAACGGATTCATGATCTCTCTCTAAAGTTTTAGGAAATGCAGTGTTTTGTAGCTTTGACATGCAGACTTTTAAGACAGATTTGGATTCAAATACAGTTCTGTGACTTGATAGCTTTGTGATTTTGGACAAGCTACTTAACCTCTTTGAGCTTATACGGTTCTCACAGGTAAAATGGGAAAATTACTAGTGCCCATCTCAGCCTAGGGCCTAGCACTGATTAAGAACTAATTAAGATGTCGGCCAACATCCACTTCCTCCTCCTGTTCCCATTCTTCCTCTTCCTCCTTCTCAATCAGGTATGAATCCACCAATTTTATTAGCACACCTCTGTCTTTAACTTTTATGGGTTTTGACAGTCCCCAAATTGTTTACCTTCCTGCCTTGTCATTGGTCAACTAAGGAAAAGGAGTGTGCCAGACAACAGTGGTGATCCCAGCTAGCTGTGCTGGAATAGACATGAACACTGGATTGAAACACAGGGCTGAGCTACCCTACCCTTTTCTTGGGAGAGCCTTGTTCAAGCATCACTGTATTTGGAGTTACTAGTACTGTGCAAAAAACATCTCAAGATGACTAACTTTTATGGCAGATTTTATGAACTGACCTCAGTTAAGATGAGTAAGGCCTTCTTTGGTCCCCATGGTAAATATGAGTTTGTGAATATCTAACACCAATGTGGTCTCCCCCAACAAGAACAGCCAAGCAAAGAGGAAGCAGTACAGAACCATTGCCTAAAAATTATAGTCCCATGTAGGATCCTGAATATTTAATCAGACATAGAAATCTTCTAAAAATCGTATTTAAGTGAGGGACCTTTACCAAGGTATGACTTTGAACCCACTCGCTTTACTATATTGCATGTAAATTTCTATCCAACTATAATTGTTGCTATGGTATTTTTTTTCTTTAGTTTTCTTCTTTAAATAGTGACTCAGCTATAGTGAGGTAGTAGAAAGAGCACTGAACTGAGAGTCAGAAACCTGGGTTTGAGTCCTACTTATACTGCTCCGTAGTTATGGGATCAGGGGCAAGTCACTTTAAACTTTCCAGTTTCCTTTAGCCTCCCTGTGTGTGCTCTGACAATGACAGCATCTGTCACATCTGCTTCACAGAGTGATTGTAGGGCTCAGATAGAAATGCTGTTAATTAACATGTAGTGTATTATTAGTTATTATTAGTGTATTATTAGTTTCAGAGATAGAGCTCAGTGATTTATTAGTCCACACAACTTGTCTTATGAAAGTTTTGTACAAATGTCACATTATTATGATGTATGAAAATATTTGGGCCATTTTATAAAAATGAAAACACCCAATATGAGACAGTGGGTTTTCTTTCAACATCAGGGCTGCAAGGGAAATGAGAGAGATGGCAGAGTAGCTTTATTTCTGAGTCCCTGAGTTCCTCCCTTCCTCCTTGAGGGCTATGCTCTGTGGCAGACATTGACTGTTGATTGACTGACTTGATTGAGACTCTCCTTTTTTCATTGCATATTTTAGTCACCTTTGTCGAAGATTTCGAAGATTTCTGGGCTTTCTATTTCTGGGCTTTCTATTCTGTTCCCTTGATCTATGTGTCTATTTTTGTGCCAGTACCATGCTGTTTTGATTACTACAGCTTTGTAATATAACTTGAAGACTGAAATTGTGATGGATCTTTTTTGTTGGTGGTGTTGTTTTTTTTTCTTTTTCAAGATTGCTCTGTCTATTTGGGGTCTTTTATGGTACCATACAAACTTTAGGATTGTTTGTTCTACTTCTGTGAAAAATGCTGTTGGTATTTTGATAGGCATTGCATTAAATGTGTAGAATGCTTTGGAGAGTAGAGACATTTTAACAATATTTGTTCTTCCAGCCCTTGAGCATGGAATGTCTTTCCATTTCTTTGCGTCCTCTTCAGTTTCTTTCGTCAGTGTTTTATAGTTTTCAGAGTACACGTCTTTTATGTTTTTGGTTAAGTTTATTCCTAGGTATCTTACTATTTTTTATGTAATTGTAAATGGAATTGTTTCCTTAATTTCTTTTTCAGCTGCTTCATTATTGGTGTGTAGAAACACAACACATTTCTGTACATTGATTTTGTATCCTGTGACTTTACTGGATTTGTTGATCAGGTCTAGCAGTTTTTTGGAGGAGTCCTTTGGGTTTTCTCTATCTAGTATCATACCATCTGCAGATAATGAAAGTTTTGCTTCTTCCTTACCAATTTGGATGCCTTTTATTTCTTTCTGTTACCTGATAGCTGTGGTTAGGACTTGCAGTGCTATGTTAAAGAAAAGTGGGGAGAGTGGCCATCCTTGCCTTATTCTTGACCTTAGAGGGAAATCTCTCAGTTTTTTTCCCAATTGAGGATGTTAACCATGCGATTTTCATATGTGACCTTTATTATGTTGAGGTATGTTACTGCTATACCTATTTCAATGAGAGTTTTTATCGTGAATGGACATTGTACTTTGTCAAATGCTTTTCCGGCATCAGTTGAAATGATAATGTTGTTCTTGTCTTTTCTTTATTGAAGTGATGTATCATGTTGATTGATTTGTGAATATGGAACCCCCCTGGCAACCCAGGAATAAATCCCACTTGATCATGGCAAATGATTTTTTATGTGTTTTTTAATTTGGTTTACTTGTGTTTTGTTGAGGATTTTTGCATTTGTGTTCATCAGGGATATGGGCCTATTGTTCTCTTTTTTATTGATGTCTTTATCTGATTTTGGTACCAGGGTAATGCTGGCTTTATAGAATTTGGAATTTTTCCTTCCTCTTCTATTTTCTGAAGTAGTTTGAGAAGAATAGGTATTAATTCTTCTTTAAATGTTTGGTAGGATTTACCTGTGAAGCCTTCTGGTCCTGGACTTTCATTGGGAGTTTTTGGGTTACTCATTCAATTTCCTTGCTGGTAATCAGTCTGTTCAAAATTTTCTATTTCTTCCTGCTTCAGTTTTGATAGGTTATATGTTTCTAGGAATTTATCCATTTCTTCTAAGTTGTCCAGTTTGTCATTTGTATTTCTGTGTTGTTATTTTTCCTCTTTCATTTCATTTATGATTTTGTTAGCATCCCTTCTCTCTCTCTCTCTCTTTTGTTGAGTCTAGCTGGAGGTTTATCAGTTTTGTTGATGTTTTTAAAGAATCAGCTCCTGGCTTCATTGATCTTTTCTGTTGTTTTTTAGTTTCTATATCACTTATTTCTGCTCTAATCTTTATTACTTCCTTCCTTTTGCTGGTTTGGATTTTATTTGTTGTTTTTCTAGCTCCTTTAAGTGTAAGGTTAAGTTGTTTATTTGCGATTTTTCTTGGTTCTCAGGGTAGGCCTGGCTGGCTATAAACATCCCTTTTAGAACCACTTTTGCTTCATCCCAAAGATTTTGGGCTTGTGTTTTGATTTTTCATTTCTCTCCATGTAATTTTTGACTTCTTCTTTGATTTCTTGGTTGACCTATTCATTGAGCAGCATGTTATTTAACCTCCATGTATTTGTGCTCTTTGCAGATTTTTTTTTCTTTGTGGTCGATTTCTAATTTCATAGTGTCTTGGTCAGAAAAGATACATGGTATGACTTTGATCTTTTTGATTTTGTTGAGAATTGTTTTGTGGCTTAATATGTGATCTATTCTGGAGAATGTGTATGTGGCTGATCTTTAAACAAGAGGTCAAGAGCCCTCAAAGCACACTGCCTGAGTCCTTATATCTCTATAAAATGGGGCAGACATGGTCCATTGAATAAAAAAGCCTATTTTAATCCCTTATTCATTCTAATTGAGAAGTTATTGTTCAAAAGCAGCTTCCTTAATTTGGAAATACAAATTAGTATATGCAGTGATCCTCATGTAAAGTTCTCAGAAAAACAAACTCTACAGAATGGGTTTGTATATTTAAAAAGATACTCCTAATTTTAAAAAAGGGATCTATCTTTGTTTTACAAAGAATGTACCAATCCCACTTTTGTGAGATACTGTGCAGTCAAACATTGGCCATTGGACCTTGAACGTTCAGTGAGTAAGAATTTCATATGTTCCAATTCTTTTTTAAATCATGGGGAAGGGGTTTATCTCCTCAGTACACTCATCTATCTCCCACAGATGATGACATAAACCAGATAGTGACATGAGCCAGAGATGTTTTGAAGATCTCAATATCTTATATCCTCATGAAGATCACACAGACAGCTGATATTTGTTTATCTTTATGTCTGAAGCTTTGAAGAGGTACAGGAGAGGTGAAGAAAGGATTCTCTTGGTGTTTGGGAGAATCTTCAACACTCACACCTTATAGCATAATTAGGTATCCAAGTGGGTTGGTTTATGGTTTATGGTTTACAAACACAAAAAGAAGCCCTTTTTCTTTTCTTTTTCTTTTTCTTTCTTTCTTTTTTTTTTTTTTTTTTTTTGACAGACAGAGATCACAAGCAGGCAGAGAGGCAGGCAGAGAGAGAGAGAGGAGGAAGCAGGCTCCTGCTAAGCATAGATCCCAATTCGGGGCTCCATCCCAGGACCCTGGGATCACGAAGAAGCCGTTTTTCTTATCCTTTGAGAATAATCTCTGGCTATGGATAGAAATTTATTGACCAAAGATAATTCTATTTGGCTTCTATATTATTTTCGTAGGGATTTGCCAGTATGTTATAATAATCCCTAGCTCAGAGTATTGGTGGTGTCATAGTCAAATCAGAGTTTCAAAGCTAGAGATTTTGCTTTTGCAGTATAGACTAATTTAGTACTTTCTTGTGACATTGTAAGAATGCAGAGAAAATCATAAAATTATAGAATTTTATGAGGAAAACAAAAATCACTGAGGTAATATGTACTCTTTCAATTTCACTGCTCTCTATCTCATAATCATCTTCTCCCTTTTATTTAGCCCCAGTCTTTAAGGATAAAACAACCTCCTTCTTGTCAAGGATTACTCTTCCTATGTGTCCTCCATGGGAAAAAAACAAAAACAAAAACAAAGTAAAAGTAGCAAGAAAGACAATACTCAATACCTGCATGGGCTATTCTTATTTTCTTCTCTTATCCATCAGCCTCTCTCTTTTGCTCTTTGCAATATAATTTGGTTTCTTCTTACTCTGCTAAAATCACTATCTAAAACCCTGCCTGTAATTTCCCCTTCTAATTTGTTTCTTTTTCAACCTCTAGACAGAATTTGATGTTTACCAGAGCTCCACATTCTTGACTCTCTGTCTGATCTCTTTCTACTCAGTTCTATTCTGACATTATGGCTAAGCTTATCTCCCTTAAATTTAGTACTGAAAAAACAACTCTGAGCAAAACCCATCCATGGCTTCCTATTTGTTTATGAAGTTAGCATTAATTACCCACCAGTCTGTATTCAAATGTTTTTACAATGTGCTATCACTCTTGACTTATCTCTCCTAACATTTGTCTAAAAAAAAAAAAAAAAGACAAAGAGAGTACTTCTTCCCTTTGTACATGTTATCAAATTTCTTGGTCTCCTGTGATGTCTCTCCTCCCAGAATTCTCTTTTTAAAATCACATCTGTCAAAATCGTATCCTTTAGTATGGAGCTATTCCAAATGTTTTCTTCTTTTTGAAGGATTTTCTGATTTGACAAACATCATGTGTCTTTCCTTTCTTTAACCTCCTCCAATCTATTCTTTGATGTCTTGTTGAATGAGTCTCTTTCTGCTTTGCATTGCAATAAGTTAAGTATTGCTTCTATTCCACTTTTACAGTGTGTAGATTCTTTGGGGAAAAAATACCTTGGAAGGAAAAGAGCTAGAAAGCTATTGCAGACCTACCTTTATTTTTGTATCTTCTATTTGAACATCAGCAATACTGCATTCCATCCAAGAATGGGAGGGAAGGAGAGAGGCAGACACTAACTTTTCCAAAATCACATACAAGTGGCAGAATTCAAAGCTACCTAGGCCTGGATAAGCAATGGGAGGAAGTCACAACTGGTACCCAGAGAATGTAGCTATACCTGAAGGAAGACTGCCCAAAAGGAGCCGTAGTCTTCATTAGAGGACATACCTACTACAAAACCATACCTAGGAGGGAGGTAGCCAGGGAATAAATATGAACCTTCTTCCATTCTGCTCTCCCATCTGCTGCTAATAATTCCCAATGTCTAAACCCAGTAGAAGGCAGAGCGCCAAGGAGCTTGTTCAATGAGCCTCCTGGTGTTTAGAGAGGTATGTAGAGGGGAGAACCTGAATCTGAATGGACAGTTTCTAATTTAATAATGGAACTTACAGATAACCTGTCTTATCAGTATTGAGCTCAGATGGAGTCACGCAGCATTACTCTGCCAATCGCTAAGCAAATAAAGCTTTGACTTGGTCTTTTAGGGCCAGAATCAATTAGGAAATGGACAGTAAGCAGACAGCATGACTGCTGCTAATTCTTGGATCTTATTTTAGGCATTGGTGAAATATGCCATGAGCACTGACTAGCATCTACTAAAAAGGCAATAATATTCTATCATGATGAGGTACAACAGATATTTCCATTTGGGGTGGAGTGAAATCATGTACTTGCTTATTAGAAAAAGAGTCAGGGAAGAAATCACTGCAGCATTGTTGTCTTGGAGAGACAGCCTGGAGTTTGCCAGAGGAAAGACTCCCTTTCCAGAGGAAAGACGAAGACTCCCTAAGAAACAAAGTGGTTTTACACTGAGCATAACCAGAGAAGGTTACTTTGCAGGCCAAATTAAGATGTATAATTTAGTGTGCGGAGCCTGCAGAGCTGCTGTATTTTAGTCAAAGCAGAATGAGGCAATGCTGCTTGAAATAGTCCTATGAACTCAGCATGGATTATAGTACTGGTGTATTTAACCCCACTCCATGTTGCTTTCCTTATTATTTTGCCTTTTTTCTCCCAAGACTTACAGTGTTTTTCTTCTGGTTTCTCAGATGGAAACTATGTGTTATGATTCAACACTGGACTCTGACTTGCTCATGGCTTGTTGCAGAGAAGTGTTTGCCCTGCTCAGACGCCTGCCTTTGACATGGTGCCCACTGGAGTGCTGAGGTTGAAGTTCCTTTACTCAGGGCATATGCTTTTCTTCAAGGAGGAGGAGTTTTGTAGTTGTTTGTCTAGCTAGTAGGTGTCACCAAGTAATATTTTGAGATAATGAATTAGAAACTTAGAGACTAAATTTCTCATTTCACAAAGGAAAGAAGAAAACACATGAGGGGCATTTATCCAGACACTGGCAGGGATGCTAGGCTGATAGCTGAATCCTGAGAGTCTTTTCTTTGGTTGAGAGAGATTGGGAAAAAGTGTGAATAGTTCTTCTATCCTCCAGAGACAGCTCTGTAACTATTCATTGATGATAGTGGAGGATGTACATAAAAAGTTTGATGTCAAACTATGGAAGAGAAACTATAATGTTGAACTATGGAAGAGAATGGGGTATTTGAAAAAGATTTGTTCATGTTCTTTGTCTTAAGTTATTTGGACTTTGGATGTTCAGAATTATAGCAAAGCTAATTCTGAAACTCATCCTGAGGCCAGAAAATATGAAATAATTTTTTTCTTCCATACATTTCCTCTAAAATGCCCTCTGGGTGCTAAATTCAGGCAAAGTAGATTATCTTTGTGCCACTGATAAGTCAGTACCTGTGCTCTTATTCATTCAGAGGAGAAAACTTGTTATTTTCAAGCAACTCCACTTTAAAACAATTCACTTTTCAATCCCTATATTTCATTGCAGATAATGCCTTTTGTTTGAACTTTTTGTTAAATGATAAGGCCTAGAGAGAGAGACACTAGGAATATCTTCCCTACTTGCTTACATGATCATTAGAAACTCAGAAATTATGAACACATGACATGAAGAAACCATTTCACACCTGGATTTGGACCTCCCAAATGTGGAAGAAGAGTATTTTATCTTGAAAGCAAGGTAAAACTCTGCAATATTTTTTTAAATTTTAGAATTCCAAGAATGGGATATTTTTCTTTTATAATTAGTAGGGACTTATTTTTGCCATGTATCCTGCCACAAACTACATGGCCAGTGTTGAGATCTACAACTCCAAGGTCATTCCTTTTATCTTCTACAATCTTTCACTCAATCCCTAGTTGAAAGGTCTTCAACATCATACAATACCATGGTTATCACTTTTGCTATTTTTATACATTCTTCTGCAAAAGAAAGTGTATCAATAGAGAGAAAATGCAACAGGTATTTAAGAAAAGATGATGGATGAGGCTAGAGCTAAGAATTTTAAGATATAACTGGGTGTGTGACTCCTGTTATTGTCACGGGAGGAAGAAAGACTTGCTTATATTACGGAAGCCCTCTGATTTAATCTAACACTAGTTTCTGAGGCATGGGTTCTGGTCTCATTTGGGCAGTGCTGACTGAAGGATGTGAGGGCTAGGGTTTACAGACCTATACTAAAAGCACACTAAGAAGTTAGACCACTGAATCCTAATGTCTTTAGCTACAAAATATGGAGAATTATTTTATAGATTTTTTTTTCATTTATTTGACAGACAGACCACAAGTAGGCAGAGAGGCAGGCAGAGAGAGAGAGGAGGAGGAGGCAGGCTCCCTGCTGAGCAGAGAGCCCGATGTGGGACTCGATCCCAGGACCCTGAGATCATGACCTGAGCCGAAGGCAGAGGATTCAACCACTGAGCCACCCAGGCGCCCTGGAGAATTATTTTAATATACGTTCTTTTTCAGTCTCGTTTAAAGCCTCTTTTCCCTCCATTTATCCCTTAAATACCTGTATTCCCAGTACTCTGTTCTACAACCTTTGAATTTTTTGGTCTGTGCATTCTTCTTGATTAACCTCATCCAAGTCAGTGACTTTAACTGCCTATTAGACATGTCTGACAATCTTTGTCTCTTAATTTTGTGTGTAGACCATTTACATTAATGTAAGTATTGATGTTTAGCTTTAGATTTACCGTTTTATTATTTACTTGTGTTTGTAGCCTCTATTTTTTGGTTCCTCTCTTTCATTTTCCCTTTCTTGTTTTCTTTTGAGTTATTTGAATTTTTTTAATTCTTCCATTTTAATGTATCAATTGTATTTTTCATTATATCTCTTTTAGTGGTTGCTCTGGGGAGTAACTATGCATGCCTTACTCTTTACAGGGTAGGCAGAAATAAATTGCTATTATACTTTGCCACCATAGAGGTCCCTTTCCTACCCCCTTAATGTTGTAGCTATCATGTATATTATATGTATATACATTGCAACCCCATCAAACAATGCTATTTTGTTTTGTTTTGTTTTGTTTTCAACTGTCAAACATCTTTTAAAGAACTCAAGAGAGGAATAGTACTATGTTTACAGAGACATTACCATTTCTGTTGCTTTTTCTTCATTCTTGATGTTACAAGTTTATTTTTTTCATTCTCTCTGAAGAGCCTCCTTTAGCAAATTTCTTTAGAGCAGGTCTGCTGGCAACTAATTCTCTATCTTCATCTGAGAATGACTTTATTTCACCATCATTTTTGAAGAATATTTTCACTGGATATAAAATTATGGGTTAACACATCTTTTCTCTTAACACTTTAAAATGGTATTCTACTTTCTCTTTCTCTGAGTACTCTGAGTTCTCCTGGCACTTGTGGGTTGACCAGCAGATGTATGTATTTTTTTTTAACCTTCATTTTTATCACCTTTTTCTGTCTTCCTCAAGAAGTTTCTATTACTAAGCTCTTCCTCCTTTCTCTCTTCTGCCACTCAAGATGTATTTTTATGTAAATTTTTTGTTATACAGAACGAGTATAAAATACCTGAGGAAAATAATTCACTAAAATCTCAGTGGTTAGTAAATGGTTATTGTGTTACCCTTCCCGGGGGATTTTCTTTTAGGCATGGAAGTCTTGAAGATTGGGAATTGCTTTAACTTAAGAAATGAAATGTTGTAATATAGAATTCTAAGCTCCATGCTTGGTCTGTGGGGAGTGGGGATGTTAGCCACAAAGATATTCCTGGGGTTCCTCAAAACTTAAGAGAGAAACACAGCTACCCTCCCTGCTTATGTGATATTTCAGCTGCTTCATTGGTAAAGAAATGGGGAATCCACACAGGGCCAACAATGACTTATAGGTGTTTACTTTTTCTCTCCCATTCTGGCCTCAAATAGGCAATGAGTAGGGGAGAGAAAAACCCAAACAACCTTGACTAAGAGTCCTGAATTATTTATTTAAATTTCAAACTTAAAATTTTTCACTTTTAGCTCTTTTGGCAAAATACATGACTTGTATTCAGAAAAGGTTTCAAATTGGTGGCCCAATACCTTTGCCCAAGACTTCTTTAAGTTAAATAGAAAATTAATCTCAAAGCTTAGTAGATGCTTTTTGGAGAGTAAAAGAACTCCACTCTTTTTTTTGGCACAGTAATATTCCAAAAAGTAGTTATTAAAATGACTATGTTTTCTAAGGATCCCAAAGTCCCCTTTCCTCTGGGAAATAAATCTCCCCTTTCTGGGAGATTTATTAGCTGTGTTTAATAGGAAAATACAAACTGAAGCCTAAAGAAGTTGACAGACCTGCTCTAGGGTATAAGGTGAGTTCCCTTGTGGGGAAAGGAGCTTTCATCTTGGGGCACTCTGCTGTCTCTCAGCTGTAAAAAAGCTCTGGTCCAGTGGAGGGATGGGAGTTGGGAAGAGGTTGCAGTCAGCCTCTGGTTGGTGTGGGTTGATTTGGTTGAGATCAGCCAGGGAGGAATGATAAATCATGGCTATGCTTTCATTTATGTTGGTGTGTGATTTATGTACTCGTTAGATAAGCTGCTTTCTTTCCTTCTTCTTCTACCAGACAGTCTTGTTGCTGGAGATGACTGTCAGCTGCTTTCCCTGCCTAGCCACCATCACATGCCCCACCACCGGAGCCTGGGAAGCCTGACCACAGACCAGCATCTCCAAGGCATGAATAATTAGGTAGGCATAATGGAAGGCACTCACTGCACCCTCCAATTGCGTAAGCCCATTACTGAAGTCTGCTACATCAGCTTCTATCTTCCAAGGGGGGAAGTCAGAGGATTTTCATACAAGGGCACTGTAACTCTAGACAGAGCCAATAAAGGGTTTCATAACTGCTACCAAGTCAGGGAGGGGTCAGACGTCATCAGCCTCAGCCTGCAGCCAAATGAACATCCCGGCGACATATTTTTCAAGCAAACTCCCACAAAAGACATTTTAACTGAGCTGTACAAACTTACAGCTGAGAGGGAGAGACTTCTGGCCAATCTGCTGAGCTCAGACCACATCCTCGGGATTACGATGGGGAACCAGGAGGGGAAGGTGCTGGAGCTGTCCGTGAGCCTGGCCCCCGAGGACGACTCTTTCCAGAGTGCTGGTGACTGGCTGGGGGAGCCCCCTGTGGGCTGTCTCAGTAAGAGGAGTGCCCATGGGAACCGCAAGCCGCGGAGGTTTGGTGGAAGGAGAGGAAGCTTTGAGGGGCTTCCACAGAAGAGGACGAGAAGGAAAGGGCGTGGGGGCCGACAGTCGGCTCTTCAGATGGGGAAAGACCAGATCTGTTCCAGCAAATCTCTTCCTCTTTCTCGAACAAGGCCTAATCTTTGGCTTCTAGAGGAAAGAGGCAACTCACTCCCAAGAGTGGCATTTACTTCCTCCCCACAGTGGAGAGAGAGCTGCCCCCCAGAGACCCCCAGGACACTGGATCCCAGCCGTGGCTTTGGGAACTTCAGGAAAGCTTCTGAGGACACGGGGCTTGGACGCGGAAGGCTGCCCCCTGACTGCAGCTCCACAGAGCCAGGAGACGATGGTGCTGGAAAGCCAGAGAGGGGCCCTCTCAGGCTGCTGCACCAGCAGACAGCTTGCTCTGAAAGTCGTGAGGACTCTGAGAAGCATCCAGAGGCCAAGAGGGGCCAGAGGGAGAAGTCTATGGAGCATACATGCAGGAAGAAGCCTATTTCCAAAGTGGTGGCCAAGGTCCAGGATCTGTCTACTCAGGTGCAAAGAGTAGTTAGAACGGGTCCTGAGAGTGAGGAAAGCGTTGCCATTTGCCCAGCGGCCCAAGCTGAGTTTATACCCAGAGCAGACTGGCTCACCCTCCCAGAAGCCGAGGCTGGGACTCCTGGTTCCAGGTGGCAGGGCCAGGAGCAGCCGGGCGACAGGCCATGGCAGCTGTCGGACGGGGAACGCATTCCAGCCAGCGTCGAGGGGGCTGTGAACAAGGTCCTGCTGAAGGTGATACAGAGTGAGAAGTTAGATGAAGCCACTGAGGGGAAAAGGCTGGGCTTCCCCCCAAGCACACCAGGCACCCACACCATCCCAGAAGCCAGAGGCAAGCGGAAGGCTGGGCTGCCTCTGAGGGATCACAAAACCTCATTTCTGGATCTGCCCCACCTTGGCGGCCCTGACTGGCCACAGCCTGGAGGCCATGAGAAGAAGCCGTCCCCCTCAGCCCCGGCAGCGCTCACCATGCTACTGAATAATTCATCCTCCCAGTCCAGCACGCACAGATGGATGGCACCTGTTCCCTCGCCTCTCTCTCCAAGGCTCCCCGGCCTGGAGCAGCATCACGGGGTCCTGCAACTCCCTCCACTGCTGGGTGAGTGGGAAGTGGCTCCTGATGACTCTGTTGGCCGAAAGAGCAGTGCTTTCTCTGGGTCCTCCTCTGCTGACACCTTGGAGCCACCATCCTCTGCAAAGGTCACGGAGACCAAAGGAGCCGGCTCGACCTTCCTCAGAGCAGGCCAACCTCGGTTGGTGCCTGGGGAATCTTTGGAGAAGAGCCTGGGGCCTGGGAAGACCGCGGCTCGTCCCCAGTACCAGTCACCTCCAGGTAAGTCCCTGTGTAAGATATTTCACATCTGTTCCGGGGCAGCTCACAGATAGTCATCTGCTTGCGCTATTCAGAGACTCGCCACTGAACAATGAACCCAAACTCCTAGGCCTGTTCGTCAGTTCATTCTGTAGCAAGAAAACTGGGAGTGGTATGGGGGAGTGTGGCCATGGTGAGGCTGGTGCTGACTCCCAGGTTCCGGGGTGTAGTTGCTTCCAGAAGCAATACTTTGTAAATGTCTTTTACAAATATTTTACTTCGGCGTACTCTACAGCTGCCTCCGTGGTTGCTTAACTCAGGACTCTCAAAGGAAACAGGATTGAGCAGAAAGAAGTATCAGCTTGTCTCTGCCTTAGATGCTGTGGTTGGATAACTGGCCCCTTGACCTAAATTCTGCTGTTCATGCTGCTGGAGTAGCTCTTTGTTGGGGTTCTCTAAGCAAAAGAGCAAAAGCCTCCTGTGTCTTTGCTCATCTGTCTGTTTTAAGAAGGTTTTTCATTTTGGTTTTTTTAATAATCACTTTTCCAAGTGTCATTACTTTACAACAAGAACTTTCCTTTTTTTTTTTTTTTTTTCTTTTTACTAGAAGAGGGATGAATTCAACTTGAAGAAACTCAGTTCAGGTTTTCTTTCTTTCTCTTTGGACTCTCTGTTTCCCAGACGAGCATGAAGTAACGTTTATTCTGTTTTTATTTATGGTCTATTTTACTGTTACTGTTTTACTTACGGGTGCTCCAGAGTTGATTTGGCTTATGTGTTTAGTATGATACAAAATTTTACATGAAAACAATTTTGGGGGTCCTAAAAGTGGGTTCAGTAAGAGCCAGAAAGGCAGTGTCTAAAAGGTGCCCCTCTGGTATTCCTTACGTTTTCCAGGCCAATGTGGCCAGGGGCTCAAGGTTTTGTATGCTGCTGCTGTGCAGGCAATGGGTTCTTTTCTGGGGTAACTCCCACAGCATGTGGTCAACGCTTTATCTAGGGAATGGGTCGTAATATGATATACAGTCTCTTAAAGGTTAGAGAAGATATCACACACAATTTCTGTGATAAAAATCTCTATCTAGGAAAGAGGAATTTCAACAGCTTTCTATTCATTTTGACTCTTGACATTTTCAGAATTTCTCTAAATCATTGATCCAGGCATGGTTCTTTAAAAATGTAGTAAATGTTTTTGATCTTATTTTTGCAATATATTGATCTTAGTTTGAGGAGAATTGCTGCTTTCATCACATAACCCATTTGCTTCACCAGGAAAGTCAGAGAATTATAGATTTTGTGTCATGTGTTGTAGAACCCTAGTGATGAAAATTCTCCCTATGGGTGCTGCTGGAGCCACTGAAATTTTTCAAAAGGGAGGTCTGTGCGGCTATGAGACGAGAGACTTCTAGAAGCTCAGGCATGGACTAGCTCCTTCAACTCTAAAGTTTCTTTTTTAGAAACCACACCAATTTCTGGGATTGTGTGTGTCTCTTATTCAGAAACTGGGCATTAAATACATTGAGCTTCCATAAGTCTTATTTTTTCCTAATTTAGAACTATCTTTTAATTTTGTTGCCCTTTTTCTATATAAAAAATATTATAAGAGCTCCATTGTATCTGGGTCAAGGCAGGGACACAGAGGACATTCAGTTTCTATGGTGACTGACTATGAGCCCACTGAGTGGTAAGTTCAGTGGGTGGTCACACTCTCCCTTGAACTCAGGACATGATTGCTCAGAACCATTTCCCTTCCTTTGGCCCCAGCCCTCCATATCACTTTCAGGAGCCAGTCATTAGAATCATGACCGTGTGCTTCTAACCTGATAAAAGAAGGACTTGGAAAGAAGGAGAAAAGGAGTGGGAGAGAATTTTTCTTCTGATGTGGGTGACTTCTCTTTTGCTGAGACCTTCCTCCAGGACATCCAAACATTGTATCTTGTCATTGTCCCTCTGAAAAGCATGAAGGGAGGGTGTTCTTCAAATAGTGGGTCTTGATTTATATCCTGTGTTCCTGTGTTCTTCTCCCCGCTTATTCCCCTTTTCCATAGTCTGAGTTCTCTTCATATTCTGGATCCTTCAGTGACTTCCTGCCACTGGTGGGTCCATATGTATGGGAGAATTTTCCTGCTTCTAGTTGCCTGTCTTTCCCTTCATTTCCCTTCTCACCCCTTCCCGGCAGAGGCCCCAGAGAGTGTCCAGCAGCCCTGATGGCGGGTGGAGGGGATATAGGGGCATAATTCATTGACTATCACTGCACAGTGGCCCTTTATCTGGATCCAACTCCCACCTGTCTCCAATGTTAGCTATTAACCAGGTTGAGTTTATGGTCTGTGCACATTTATTTCCTGTGGAAATAACACTGAGGTATTTTATTGAAGTGATGTGATTAAGATTATTGAAAGCTCTCATTAACTGCTCAAGTAAGAGATTAAGTCTGGCAAAAGTAATCAGATCTGTTTCCAGTTGGAAGACTCTAGAGTGTTATGGGCATGTAGTAATTCCCAGGAAAGAGTGAAATCCCCTTCTCCTTCTCACAGGACTGAGAGTTAAGGCCCATATGACTATCCACACAGGAAATAGCATAAAGGCAGCACAGAGGCTACTGGTCCACCTCCTGCTGGCTTTGACATTTTCTTAATTCCTTATTTGAGTCTTCATTCTAAGGACTACACACAGGAATTTCTTGTCTGGTGGTGATATGATCAAACAGGGAATGGTGGCCAGATTTGTCATCTCATGCCCATGCCTTCCCCCCAGCACATACTACCTTCTCCTGCCCTCTCCCTTTGGAATTGGTTTTATAATATTTTATTTCGGGATGGAAACTACTGTAGAATGTTCCCAAGCCTTTGTAGAATGTGGTATTTTCTCAGCCGGAAGGACTCTAGTGGTGCTAACCTGCACAGCGGTGTCCTGAGGGCTGAGATTCTTTCCTGTTCTGATGGCTTTCTTTTTACCTTTGATCTGAAATAGACCCTCTTTTTTTTTTTTTAATTTTTTTATTTTTTTCAGCATAACAGTATTCATTATTTTTGCACCACACCCAGTGCTCCATGCAATCCGTGCCCTCTACAATACCCACCACCTGGTGCCCCCAACCTCCCACCCCCAACCCCTTCAAAACCCTCAGATTGTTTTTCAGAGTCCATAGTCTCTCATGGTTCACCTCCCCTTCCAATTTCCCTCAACTCCCTTCTCCTCTCCATCTCCCCTTGTACTCCATGCTATGAAATAGACCCTCTTAATGCCAGAAGAATCACATGGAATTTGGCTCACCACACTTAGGAAAATGCCCAGCATTTTTATGTGCTCCTCAGCAATCTCATGATCTTTGTCCTCTGATTGAAGCCACAGAGGCTGTGGTAGAAGCAGATGCCCTGGGCGTAGTTCTTCTTGATATTTTGAGTCACTTGATCAGTTGGAAGGCCCATCAAAAGATGTAGTTCATGTCAACTGATTAAGAGGTGAGACACACACTTTGAATAGATTTTTTTAGTATCTAATGCAACGGTCAAAACTTTTATTTCTCTAAGCATGTATTACAGATAGTGGATAGAAATTCTTCCCACAATAATACTGAGGTTTGCTACAAGCCCAATAAAAATTTAAAGAAGCTTCATAATATTAATGGACATATGCAGCCATTTAAGATTACTACAGAAAGTACATAGTACATAGAAAGTTCTCTGTAATTCATGTTAAGAGAGAAAATGAGATTCAGCAATTGCCTAAACCATATCATACCCATATAAAACAAATGTAAGAATTAAATTAAGGAATACATTGCTATACACTTGGAAGAAAGTAAGAGGGTGGCAGTTGAAACTATATGGAACTTTGACCTAGCAACCCTACTTTTTGGAATTTAGTTTACAAAAATAGATGCAGTAATAAACATATATGCAGAAGGGTGTTTACTCTAGCATTGTTTGTAGTGGCAAAAGTAGCTGAGAAAATTTGAAGGTCCATCAGTAGAGAAATGATTAAATGAGTTATGGTACATTTCTACTATATAATACCATGAGGCTGTTCAAAGTATTGAACTAGATCTGTACCTAGCAAGTGGCAAGGTGATGTACAGCATCCTTGAAGTTTTTGCAAGACAGGTATCACTCCTCTTCATATATGAGTGTATGTCTGTTTGGTATGGGCTTGAATATCATGGAGACATGTGTAGAAAAAGACTAACCAGCCTGTTCACATTCCTTACCTGCATGCAAAGCAGGGTGAAGATGGGGCACGAGGTGAAGGGGAAGAATCCAGAAGCATTAGGGAAGAGCATTAACTTCTTCCCTATATATTTTTATAGTATGTCACTGGTCGCAGTATATGTGTCACTTTTATGATTTTTAAGAGTGATTTAACTACCTTTTTTTAATGGTTATCCCTTGTTTATTGAAGTGTAGTTGACATAAATGTTATATTAGTTTCAGGTGTATAACACAGTGATTTGAGAATTCAAGACATTATGTACTACTTGCCAGGATAAGTATAGTTACCGTCTGCTGCCCTACAACATTAATACAGTATTATTGACTGTATCCCCTATATGGTACTTTTTCTCCCCTTGCTTATTTATGTTATCACTGGAAGTTTCTGTGTCTTTTTTTTTTAAATATTTTGTTTTTCACTTTTTTTAAAAGATTTTATTTATTTATTTGACAGAGAGAGATCACAAGTAGGCAGAGAGGCAGGCAGAGAGAGAGGGGGAAGCAGGCTCCCTGCTGAGCAGAGAGCCCGATGTGGGCTCGATCCCAGGACCCTGGGATCATGACCTCAGCCAAAGGCAGTGGCTTAACCCACTGAGCCACTCAGGCATCCCTCATCCATATCCCTACCTCCTTTTAATGAGTGATTTAATGACTTTTTAAGTAAAAAAAAACAAATGAACCTAGAGCAGTTAGTGTGTGTGGTGGAATTACAGCTAAACTGCCCTTTCCTGTGTTTTTCCCCATGTCCTTTAATGGGGTGAGAAGCTCAGCTCTGAGACTGCCCTGTTATTCGGGCAAATGCATTTGCTAGAGAGCTGGGAAAGCAGAGCCTGTGGTGAGCTAGTCAGACAGTGAGGATTGGATGGGGATAGAGCATTATCCAGAAACCAAGAGAAGAAGGAGCTTTATAAAGGCTCCTGATAGACAAGGTCCTGACAGGAAATGGACACCCCTTGGCCTGAAGGAATAAGAGAAGCTGCGGTTACTGGAACCCAGACAGGGGAGCGTCACTGAGAGGGGCCACATGGCAGCAGCAGTGGCCTGTGGCCAAGTTGTTGGGCTGAAGATCCTGGCATCTCTCTCCTTTGATCTTCTGCCCAGAAATCTCTAACTGAACCCACCACAGGGCAGGGTGTCAGGGAGCCGGTGGATGTGGTCTTCAAAGTCAGCCTTCCAGGGCCAAGGGTAGGGTGGAAAAGGATGTAGAGTGGATCTTAAGGGGCAAATGGAGGACAAGATTATGCAGATGGGGCAAGACCAAGAAATGTAGGAAGACAGAATGGTGTTTTAAATGAGCAACTAGGTAAAGAAGAATGTATGGTGGCTGTTTTGCTACAGAACAGCGGTTATCTTGAAAATAAATGATAGTTGCGCCATTTCATTTCTTTGTCATGTGACCTGTAGGCCTTTAAATTTAAGTAGATTGATTGTCTCTTACTGTTGAAAGTTCAAAAATGGAGGCAGCAAAAGAAATGGAAGATCTTGTGATAGTTTTCTTTCCATGGACTTAGAAAAAATTAGCTGGTGTTTAAAAACAAAGCTCTCCTATTTAACTATGATTGCTATCACATTATGTTCAGTTGCTTTTTGTGAAAAACACAAAAAGGATTTTAAAATATCTTTCTCAATCACTGCAAAATAAGAATAGCTAATTAGCACAAGAAATATGAGAGAGATTTTCTACCAATGGACAATTTGTATTTTAAAGTCAGTTTCCATGTAGAATAAATGATGGGTGTTTCTCTCAATCAAAATCTGGTTTTCAACAGATAATTATACATTTCCAAAGGTAGGACCATGACCAAAATCTGATGTTTTAAAATCCAGAGCCAGCTCTATGTATATGAATTTTTTTCCCAGATCAATATCCAGTGGTGCTTTGAGGATCACACCTTCTGTTGAATTGTTTTTCCCTTGCTTCTTTTCTATTCATGGGTTCAGGGCACAAGATTTAAAGCAAGGGTGCCGTCTGCAATCCCAGGTCACGCTCACCTGTCTGAAGTAATTTTAAAGATATATAGAAATGACAGAATTAACACTGTGATTCCAAGTCATAGCTGCTGAAAAATCTCCAAGAGAAAACAATTTTTTAAATAAATAGATACATAGTTTTTTACCTTCTACCTCATAGCATTACAGGTGGAGGCATAAAAAAATAAGCTTTTATTGTGGTAATTGTGTCAAAGCATTTTATCAAATTGAGAAAGCAAAGGAGTACTGATTTGGAAGGTATATGTTTTGTTTTATTCCTCATGGACTCTTCTGGGAGAGGTTGTTTTTTGAAAACAGTGGATACCCCCTGAGTCTATTTTCTTCCTCTTGATAGCTCTTGTCAGGTAAATGATTGCTACTGCCTATTTTATTTTACCTGCTTTCTGATCACTTACAAGGACAGTAGCTCCTGTTAGATAGTTCTTGAACACAAATCAGCCCATATTACTTCGTACATTTTGGGGGCCTCTGGGCTGTGATATTAGGCCATACCATCCCCCCCTAGAGTTTCACTGTGTGCCCAGGTACCTCAGCCCCCTACCAGAGCATGTTATAGAGTTTCTGGACTCTTAACAGAAGGCCCTATGACTTTTTTCCACAGTTATGGATTGTTTGAGTACATTGAATCAGATGCTTTCTAGATGGCCCAGAGTCTTATAGGAAAGACCTTGAAACTAGGTTAGAATTAGGATTCAGACATGTATAGGATGTAGAGGGAGTGTGGGGTCCTTAAAGGATATTGACCCACAGGGAAGAATGATGGACAGTGGAAGGAGAAGTGTCATGAGGGAATAAGTCTGGGCCAAAGTCTGCTCACAGACGTTTCCTCATCTTCCTACGAGTGACCCTAGACACTGGGGGGAAGGGGCTCTGACATGAAGGGAAGGAGTAACTTTGTCATCAGAAGCCCAGGAGTCTTGCAGTATAGAGGAGCTGTTCAAGAGAGGAAGGAACTTTCTTTTTTTAATTTAAATTTAATTAGCCAACATGTAATCTATCATTATCTTAGGATGTAGAGTTCAATAATTCATCAGTTGTATTTCACACCCAGTTCTCATCACATCATGTGCCTTCCTTAATGCCCATCACCCTGTTACCCCATCCCCCTACCCACCTCCCCTGCAGCAACCCTGTTTTTTTCCTATAGTAAAGAGTCTTATGGTTTGTCTCCCTCTCTGATGACTTCCCATTCAGTTTTCTCTCTCTTCCCCTATGATCTTCTGTGCTATTTCTTTTTTTTTTAAGATTTTATTTATTTATTTGACAGACAGAGATCACAAGTAGGCAGAGAGGGAGGCAGAGAGAGGGGGAAACAAGCTCCCCACTGAGCAGAAAACCCGACGCAGGGTTCGATCCTTGGACCCAGGGATCATGACCTGAGCTGAAGGCAGAGACTTTAACCCACTGAGCCACACAGGCACCCCTGTGCTGTTTCTTATACTCCACATATGAGCAAAACTGTATGATAACTGTCTTTTCTGATTGACTTATGTTGCTCAGCATAATACCCTCCAGTTCCATTCACATCGATGTAAATGGTAAGATTTCATTCTTTCTAATGATTGAGTAATATTCCATTGTATGAATCTGCCACATCTTCTTTATCCATTCATCTGTCAATAGACATCTTGACTCTCCATAGTTTGGCTATTGGGGACATTGCTGCTATAAACATTGGGATGCATGTGGAGAAGCAGGAACTTTCTTACCAAGCCAGCTTCAGTAGTCGATAATAGAGGTTGTTAGAAACCCAAGGGCAAAGAGCAACAGAACAGAGGATGTCAACGGCAGTCTGTCCCCCAAGCACAGAAACCTGGTGGGACCCCTGGAGGATAGAGCTGGGGAGGAAGGACCTGAGGAAAAAACTGGACTTCATGCTAAGCAAGTGAGTGGGGGCTTTAGAATTTGAGATTCAGATTTCCGTGATTTACATAACACAATTTCATCCATGAAAGACAGTAACTTGGATCATCTAGGTGTCACGTATTTTTCCTAAAACATTATGATGTAGATTTTTTTCCTTGTTTGTTTCAAATCCAAGTTAAGGTTTTGAGGTTGAATTTTGCATTTGGAGGGAGAACCCAAAAATAATCTTGTGGTTGATTAAAGCTGTAGGTTTCCAGGTTTAGCCCCGAGGAATTGCGGAGGGAGCAAATAACTCGCCGCTGGAGCGTGAGCATAGCCTCCCTAGGATTCAGACACAAGTCTAGGCATGTCTGGATAATTAGATGGTTAGAGCTGTCAAGAGGTTTTTGCTTGAGTGCTCAGAGGATGGCCACAGGGCGGGGCTCCTCCCAAGGATTTGAGGCACATGAGAGGGCGGGGGAGGGACAACGCTGAAAATAGCGATATGCATGGCCTCCAGATTCTCTGCTGACGCAGCCCCTGGACTCACACCTGGCTCATAGGGAGGAGGGAACTGCACCAAAAAAGCCATGGGAAATTTTAAAGAGAAATTTTACTAAAATTTTCGGAATATATTGAAGGCAGGGTCTTCTTTAATAGAGTGTGACAAACTTGTGGACGAAGAGTCCCAACTCCAGGTGCTCTTGGAGCGTGGGGACACAGGGAACATGCTGGAATGAACCAGATTTTACCTCGTCCTTAGGAGCAGTGGAGAAGCGGAAGATGTAGGCAGTAGTGCTTTGGGCGGCACCTTGGGCATGTTAGCTGCAGCAGCCCTGGTAACAATTCTAGCAGTGTCAAGAGGCACCTGAAGCCATCAGAAGAGAGGGGACAGCAGTGGTGGTGGGGAGGACTGCATGCCTGAGCACGCGTGATTCCCAGAATGATTTTAAGAGAAATTGTGTGGAGGGGAGGGGAGCCCCAAAATTGGTATTGCTAGAGAAATACTGATTTTGCACCCTGTTGCTACTCCCCTGACTGCATTTACTAGAAGGAATAATATCAAACCATAGGGTTCTTTTGAGCATCAAATGAAATGATGTCGATGAAAATACTTCATAAAACATTAGAAAATAGTAGCTTATTACAGTTACACATCGTTGGCTCAAAGAGTCAGAAATGATTTTTTTTTTTTAAGATTTTATTTATTTAAGAAAGATAGCAAAAGAGAGCACAACAAGCAGAGGGGAGAGGGAGAGGGAGAAACCTGAAGTGAGGCTTGATCCCAGGAACCTGGGATCATGACCTGAGCGGAAGGCAGATACTTAACCAACTGAGCCACCCAGGCACCCCAGCAGAAATGGTTTTAATAATCTACTCTTTTTGGTGTTTTCCAGTGATGAATGAGGCTACAAATAATAAATTACAGCTAGATATCCTATGTAGATTTCTTGATTTGCTTGCAACTAGAGCTCCTACATTTGCTTGTGTTTTCAGTTGCTTCTCTTTTTTTTCAGTCACTTCTGTTTGAGTCACTTACCTCTTCAGTGGTCTCTTACTGTTTTGAAGGTGTCACTGGATCATACATGCTACCTTCGATGCACTCTCCACTGAGTGTAGCTTACTACTGGTTCACCCCATAGTTTTTTAATTTAACCAGGGGAATTTTAAATTAATTAACAAAGAAATCAGAATTGTGTTTCTAATACTAATGCCTTTCCAATATGAAATCATGAATTAAAGAATGATATAGCAAAAGAAAAGAAAAACAAAGGCCCCATTTCTTCCTACCACTTATTTCTGAACCACTGACATCCTACCCTCCTTTTACAAAGCTTTTTTAGTTTCTACAGCTAAACGTTATCCTGTCTTTTCTGATTTCCATACTCTTTTTTGTCCTTTTTGGATCTCTATTATTGGGATTTTCTTATGTTAGTGTGTATAATAATACTTTTAATTATTAAAATGTTAATAACCTTGTGTTTTAATACATTTTATTCTATTTGTATTTATATTTTAATAATAATTTCTCATTGTTTTGTATGTCAGTCTTGAGTTACCATGAAGCTTTTAGATACAGAGCCCTATCTTATACTTTGGATGGATGATTTGCTATTTCTTGAGTCGTATGTCACAAAATAGTCAATATGTGTTGGCCTAATTAGATTTTTGTGGTTGTTGACTTTATTAAAAACAGCCCTCCAATTTACAGGTGACAGGGCAGTGACCGGGAGTGACAGACTGGCCTAGGGTTAGTTAAACAGAATGGTATTAAACAGAATATCCCTTCAAATAGTATGCCATACAGCAGAGAGAAGTGGATTTGTTCTGGCCGAATTCTTGGTGTCTCATCATCTTCATATGGAACCTGTTTTTGCTGGTGATAGAGCACATCAGAATTGAATCACATGTGTCCTTATTTTTATTTAAAAAAAAAAAAAGTCCTCTCCAAAGACAGGAATGGTGTCACATTCATCTTATTTACCTGGAATCCGGTTCAGTAACTGACACATGGCATGTATTCAGTGAATGTTTTTGTGAATGAATGAATGAATGAATGAATGGGTGGATGAATGATGAGAAAACATGGTTTGCAAACTGGTAATAGGCAAATTTTTCCTGTTTGTCTTATGTTAAACAGAATGAAAATGGTTTCATGCCATATTGTGTGGTTACTATCATATTATTTTGGTAGTTGATGTTTTATTTTCAAGCAACCTTAAAACTATTAATCTCTGCATAGGTTTAGGAATCTGAAGGTACCGAGAGGGTGGGAATGGGGTTAAATGGAACATGGGTCCTCAGAGCCAAGTATTTTTGTGAGCAAAGAAAGTGTTCTTTTGATTAGAATAACTTTACCAAAAGCTTGGTTTTACTGGAACAGACCTTTTCTAAATCTTAAAATGAGACTCAACTTTATTCTCAAAGCCAGTCACTGAGGCGGAGTCAAGTGATCAAACTTAAAATGGAAAACCAGAGGCAGCTCACCGTTTCCTGTGTTCTATTGGTCACAGGTTAACCATGTTGCTCTAAGCATGGACAAAGCCCAGCCTATTTGCGCCAATGTACACTTTATGACCCAACATGCTGGTGGAATAGAAGGCCTGGCAGGTGCTTATTGCTCTTGTAGGCTGTGATTCAGTGGCTCCTACATGGCCCATTTGCTGGGTGCCTGATGCCCATCACTGAAGTTTCCCTGTGCAAAAGAAAGCATTGTTGCTGGAACAGTTGTGTATAATACCAGTAGAAGCTGAGGCTATGTGATTGATTTCCAAAAGCTACACACAAACTAAGTAAGCCATGTTAATTTGCTCATAAAGCTCCTGTTATTACCTAGCAGAGCAGGATGCTTGGGACAGGGTTCTAAGAGTGAAAGCAGAAGTCAAGGCCAGGAAAGCAATAAACAGACATGGAAAATGACCTGCAAATTTGAGGTCCCAAACCAGTGCAGCAGTATGGTAACATCAGGGACCTTAATTACATCTGCAAAATTCCTTTGCCTTTGTCATATAATGTAACCGAATCATGGAAGTGATATGCCATCATCTCCACCAGGGTCTGCCCTCCTTACCCAAGGAGAGGGGATCATTCTAGGTATGGCCCCAGGGGGCAGGAATCTAGGAGACTTATTTTATTTTAATTTATTTTATTCCTGCACCACCCCTCATCCCCCACGCATCCTAGAAGACTATTTTAGGATTCTGCCTACCACAGTATTGTCTAGCATTTTCCATTCCCTTTCTTGTCTTGTCTTCTGCTTCCACTATCAGAACCCTGTTCCTAGAACTTTCCCTAATGTAACTTAATCTGAATACGCAGTAGACATCTCCATTTCTGAGTCATACTGTGCTGGTTAAGAATGTGTGTGCCAAAGTTGAACGTTTTATTGTCAAATCTCAGTTCTGCTACCTACTAAGAAGATTGGCACCTGCCTCAATGTCCTCGTTGAAAGGGGAGTGATAGTTGTATCCAGCTAGTAGGTAATATATTAACTACTTAGGAGTTTTTGTAAGGAATAAGTGATAAAAATGCTTAAAGGGCTTGGCACAATGTCTAGCACACAATTCTCCAAAAATATTTAGATATTATTAGTAGTATATCCTGTCTCAGTGGTTTTATTCATATATTATTTCTCTACATGGGATACCCTGATAAATTCCTGTGCCCCCCTCAAAATCCATCCTAACCTTGCATGTGCAAAATGTCAGCATTTATTTGATGTTGAGCTGAGTTTAAGGTATATAGGGGAACTCTATATTTTAACATTTCTGTAAATCTAAAATTATTTCAAAATAAACAGTTTTTTAAAAAGTTTGAAGTGTTATCTCCATCATCATAAAGGCTTTTGATTCTCCTCGTTGTAGAATGAACATTTCCATTACACCTGAGGCTTATCCCATTGCATCATGACTATTTGTTTACATGTCTGTCTGGAATATAAAGTCCATGGATGCAGATACTAAGCTTTATTCATCTTTGTAGCTCTGATATATGGCATTGCATCTGATGTAGTAACAGCATATGTTATGTAAGTGCTGGCTCAATAATTAATTGTTGAATGACTTTATTTTTTGTGTACAGAGATTCACCAATGACCAAATGATACGTGATTATGGGAAGCATTGGAGGGGCCAGGGTGGGACAGAACAGGGGTTTTCACAGTGTGGCCCCTGGACAAGCACCATTATTAGCCACATCTGGAGACTTGCTAAAATGCTGTTTCTCAAGCTCCATCCCCTGGATCTTCGGAATCAGAAATTCTGGGGAAAGGGGACGAGCTGTCTGTGCTTAATCACTTTCATGGAAACCAAGATTGAAAACATAAACAATTATATGAATGTAAAACTATATTAAATGGATGCAGAGTCTTTAAAATCAAAACTTTGAAATATTTATTAGAGGGAAATGATGTAGATGAATTATTCTTAAGAAATCACTGAATTTCCACTTAGCCATTTTTGTAATGATTTTCAATATTATAGAACTTATCAGATATACAGAACTAGATGCTTATAAATATGAGCACGTTTTTAAGTTTCCTTATGCACTGCTTTAAACAGGAAAGGAGAGTGCTATTCTTGACTATTTTCCTGTCTGACATTTGTTGCCATGATCACAACTTTTTTTTTTTTTTTTTAACCGTTAATAGTAGTATTAACCTTTCTGGCCTCAATACACACGTCTTCAAATATCTGTCAGTGCCCGCCAAGCTCCTACTGCAGCCACATACTCCAAGAAGCTACTTCTCCAAATTGGATTTAAGCTTCCATTAAGCTTTCGGGATGTAGCTTCTATAACCAGTTTTATGTTCTCAGCAAATATTGGTGGGGTTACAGGATTTCATCCTCGAGATAATTAAGATATTGCAATCACGCATCAGCTTTATTCTAAAGAGCTGTGCTACTGTTTTGTCATTATCTTTCTAATTCCTTTAAAAGCAAGTGTCTTGGAAAATCATACAATAACGTATGGCTAATCTCACAAAGAGCCTGAGTCAAGAAAGCGTTTGCCTCTTTGCTGCGGAAGTAGTCGAATGTTAGTCTTTGTGTTATTGGAGGAAGATAGCTTTTGATTATTTATTTATTTATTTATTTTGGTGGGGGAGAGAGGATGGTGGGGGGGGGTTGCCGAGGGAGAGAAAGAAACCCAAGCAGTCTCTACACTCATTGTGGACCCCAGAACAGGGCTGGATCCCACGACCTGAGCTGAAACCAAGAGTCCAGCACTCAACCGACTCTGCTACCCAGATAACCCCCCAAAATCACTTCCTTGTGTCCTTTGGGCAGTATTTTTCTTTCAGAGATATGGAGCCTGCCCTTTGAGAACTCACATGCCTTTCGTTGCGGTTTTTTTTTCCCCCTTTTCATGTGAAACAGACCATTCTTTACACACCCATTCAGTTGAGCGGGATTGGGGAGGAAGTCCCTGCCTTGAAATCAGGAAACCCAGATTCATACCCTGCTACTGTTAGTCACTAGCTATGTGTCCAGGAGTAAGGGACCGCTTCTGCAACTCTTAGAGTTAGCAACAGGTTAGTAGCAACACTCTTTCAGTGATTGCAAATGGCGGGCTAAAAAGATCACTTGTGAATTATCCTTACTGAGCCTAATCGCCTCAATGCCAGAGAGGTCCCAGGCTAAGTGGACATTCTCTGCAGACAACTGGGAGGCTGCACTCATGCTTTCATTCCCCAGGGGCACTATTTACTGTCACCTCTTCTAGGTGTGGAATTGGAAAGGGTCGCAACTTTGTGTTTCAAGGCAAGTAGGTTTGGCAAGGGTGAGAGCATGATGGGTTGAAAAAGGTGGTTAAGGATCAAGCAGGTCTGTTTTGGTGTTGGTGTTAGTGGTAACAAAGGATAGATTCCAGATCACTGTGGGCTCAAAGCTAGATGAATCTGATTGGGTTTTCAGTTGATAGAGAAAAGAGTCACGGATTACTGGACGTTTCCTGCCCCGGGCAACTAGGAAGACAAGCACTGTATTAAAACAGGCTGGGTCTGCAGCCAGGCGACCATTTGATTAAGGAATTTGGGTGGAACTGTAGCAGGGTGTCCCTGGCATGTCCCAAGACTCATCCCTGCCCCTTGTCCTCTTCGGATCTTTTCTTTTCAGTATCTTGTTGGCATTCTTAACCAACTTCAGAGAAATCCTGAAATGGAAAGAGGTGTTAGATGACAGAATTAAAGCCTCTTAAGTTCTTCCTAAGCTAAATGTAACAAGATTAAAGGTCAAGAGGATACTGAAAACATCCTGCAGTTAGATTAAAATATCCACCTACAAGTAAAGCACCCAAGAGATTTCTGTTTCAGCTTTAGTTGATGACATACTGATTCTGAGCTAGTTGAGTCATGTGGCTGATTCACACAAAAAGCGAGGCTCCTTTAGTAATAGGTATTCCTATCAAGGGAGAAGATGCATCACTGTACTGCATAGAGTCTGACAAGTCTGGAGTTTTTGGTGTAGTTACAGCTATGTATCTGAAGGGGGCTCATTGACAAATTGCATTATATGCAGGGCACCAGAAGGAGACCTGTCTGGGAATTATATCGTAGGAGAAAGAGTCCAAAGGAATAGTAGCCAATAAAATTAGAAACAGGACACGTGACTGAGGCCCTGTAGTGGGTGTCTTGTGGGCTACCCAGATCCCCCTATTTGGGTCAAGACCTTGGTTTTCTTAGCTGCTGGGAGTGTTTCGGGCTGATGGCTTACAGCTGAGGAGCTCCGGAAGCCCAACCTTTTCTCCAAGGGAGCCGCCTTTCCAGAGCTTCCGCCCACTCTTCAGGAGCAGCTCCACCCAGTGCCTGCTCTGTGTGTGACCGTGGCACTGTTCTGTCACCTGGTGCAGGACCACTCTGAAGGACCATCCCAGTTTCAGAACCTGCGTGTGATCAGCGGAGGCCTCTGTTTGCCCCTGCATTTCCTGCCGGGCCCTGCCTCCCTCACTCTCCCAGGGTTGTTCTGGAAAGCCCTCGCCACTAAACCTCCTCCATGGGATTGTCTGCTCCAGCTGTTTTCCAGGGAATCCTAGCTGTAACAGCTGACACTACGAAGACGGGGAAAGGCTATGGTATTCGTTAAATGATGCCAGGACAATCAGTTATCCATGTGGAAAGAGAAAATAAAGTCAGAACTACCTCGTGGGCAAAAATCTATTTCGCATGGATTTAGAACTGAAATACGAAAAGCAAAATTTTACAGCTTTTTGGAGAAAGGATTTAGTAGAAAGGCAAGGATTAGGAGAGGGTTTCTTAAAAACACAAACCATGAAGGAGATTGGTGAGTTTGTCTCTATTAAAATAACATCAAATTTAAATTAAGATAAAAATCACTTGACTATGACAAATGGTATCATTTTTTTTAAAAAGTAGGAAAAGCTGGGAAGAATATTTGCAGCACTTACGACTAATACAGAATAAGCACTGAAAAGAGATAAAGAATTCATATACATTCATAAAGGAAAGCAAAGCTGCCCAGGAGGGAAAAAGAATAGGCAAAGAGGATATTAGTCACTCTGCTTAAGAGAAAGTCTGACAGATGAATGAGTATGTGCCTCACAAGCAATTAGGGAAATGACAATGAAAATAAGATCCTGGGTCATACACATCAGATTGGGGAAATGAATTTAAAATTTTTTTATAACACTTTCTCTTTTTTTTCTTCTGTCCCTCTCCCTTCCTTTCTCTGCTTCTGTGCCTCTGTGCACACTATTTCCATGTGTCCTACTCAGTCTGTCAAGACCTAGTGCAAAGTTATCTTTTCCATGAAGTTCTCCTCACCTTCCTCTTCAGAGTTAAGATTGTCCCCTTCTATGTTCTGTATAACATGTTGAACTTCTTCCATTTTAGAACATTACACATGTGTCGTGATTTTTGCTTGCATGTGAGTCTCTGACACTAACTAGATAATGAGAGTCTAGATGGCAGGAATCATGTCTCTCGGTGCACTTCTGGCATTTATCATGGCGCCTGGTATTAACCAGGAAATATATATTGGATGGGTGAACGAACCAGTTCCCTGCCCCAGTGGCTTCTCCCTTTGAAACAGAGGGATGGATGAAAAGTCAAATGCTCTGCACTCGTACTTTGTTTACTTTTTTGAGGCATCCTCTAAAATTTGTTCAAGATAAACTCCACCCTTGAAAAGTGGTTTTTTTTGGTTGTTGTTGTTGTTTTTTTTTTACGATTTTAAGATTTTGTTTATTTGACAGACAGAGATCACAAGTAGGCAGAGAGGCAGGCAGAGAGAGGAGGAAGCAGGCTCCCTGCTGAGCAGAGAGCCCGATGTGGGGCTCGATCCCAGGGTCCTGGGCAGAAGGCAGAGGCTTTAACCCACTGAGCCACCCAGGCGCCCCTGAAAAGTGTTTTTAATTTCTTATCACCCGCAGTGGACCATGTGGTTAAATGTGGTCTTCACCCTCCATTTAAGTAGAGAGGATGCAGAAAGCTGGCTCTTCTTATAGGTGGAAAGTTGCAGAGGGACAAAGTAAGCACTGTTTCTCTTTGTTATTCATTGTTTTTCTTCCCTTCCAGCCCTATTCCTGCTTGGTGGTACCTTCAGGATTTATTTTTAATCCTGACAAAATGAAAGAAGTATACTTTGCCTAGAGAGATAAAATATGTTGACATATTTAAAAAAAATAAAAGATTTCCCTCAGGAAATCTAAGTCTTTGGGAACCTACACCCTCAAGGCATTTGAAAACTTTCTAATCTCTTTTTTAAAAGCCAACCCCAGTTCTACAAACTCCAGATGGGAGCATATGATTTAGTTGGGACTTCTCATCTCCTACTGTGATTATAAAATATTAAAGCTAGGAGGGATCTTTGGCCCAGTGCCTTCATGGTACAGATAATGAAAGTAAGGTTCCAGTTGATATGATGTCATAACTACTTAGTGACAGAATGGTCCAGATCTACATTCAATTTTGGTTCTTTCCTTTTCTCCTTATACTGTGCCCACCACCAATTTGAAGGTAGCAAGAAACTTACTTGGATTTTCAGGGACTTTGAGTTACAGTAATAGGTACTTAGGTATTTACTTCGAAGCCACTGAAATTTCCCCAATAAGCAAGTGCCCGTTGGCCTTCATACCATTAATAACTAGCTTTCATTAGCACTAAAATCAAGGGGATAGAACAGCTGCATTCCAGACCAGTATAATTATTTGGGCTCATGATGAATATGGAGTAAGAGGTAAAGATTTGAAAAATAGATTAAAAATTTACTTGCTCATTAATTAAGCAAATTATGATAAAGATTCTAAGTGTAAGAATCTTATGTGATAATTGAAATAAAATTAGTAATATCCTTGGACTTCAATTTTCTCCTTGGTGAAATGGGTAACTTAGAATAAATCTGAGGATAATAAATCTTTGAGGATCTTGTCCTTCTAAATATTTTGATTCTGTGATTATAATAACAGGATTCACCCAGATTTTGCTTGTCTTGCAATGTTAACTGATCCTTTAAGTATTTTTTTTAACAAAGAAGTTTTTCTTCTTCTTCTTCTTCTTCTTCTTCTTCTTCTTCTTCTTCTTCTTCTTCTTCTTGCTTTTGTTCTTCTTCTTCTTCTTCTTCTTCTTCTTCTTCTTCTTCTTCTTCTTCTTCTTCTTCTTCTTCTTCTTCTTCTTTTTTTGAAAAGGGATCTATGACTAAAATGCTGTCTTGTTTTTCTGAAAGGTTCCCGGGAATCTCACTCATTCATCTCCATATATGTGTTTTCTGTCCTTCATTTGTTTGGTAGACTATGATTTATTGAAACTAAGTTAATTATTTAGTTGTTCCAGCCATGTGGCTTCTCTGTAGTTGATTGGATGATGTAAAGTTTGAAAGGGGAAAACACAGGTAGTCATACCAATGTTTGAATCTGAATTCTGCTACGATGGGTTAATGCAAGTCACTGTACCTCTCAGCCTCAGTTTTCTCCTCTCTTCAATGTGAATAACACAATATACTTCCTAGCGTTCTTAAGAAGGGTGAATAAGATCCTAAACACAGAGTTGGGCACACTGTGTACCAAATGTAGCTGCAGCTATCAGCAAGCCTCTGGCTCAATGATAGACCCCAGCAGTTAAAACCAGAAATAGACAAGACAGTGGTGCCTGGGTGGCTCAGTCCATTGAACACCCAACTCTTGGTTTTGGCTCAGGTCATAGTCATGGGATAGAGCCCGGCCTTGGACTCCATCCTCAGCAGGGAGTCTGCTTGAGATTCTCTCTCTCCTTCTCCCCCTGTCCTTCCCTCCCCACCAAATGGGTTAATAAATCTTTAAAAGAAAAAGAAAAAAATAGGTAACGCTGCTTAACTCATGCTCTAGCTAAAACCCATTGTGCTCATTTCCTATTGCATTTTCTTGAGGCGTTTACTAAAATGTTTTGCAATGACCAGAACATCCCAACCCCCAGGACAGAAAAACCTTGATAGCAACAGAACACCTAGAAGACCACATCCCATACATCCCCTTCCCTGCCCGTGATCATGAGCTGAACACATACATACCAGTCACCATCCATGATCACGTATTTTCTGCCTGCTCTCTTGCATGTACCCCCACTGAAATTCTAAAAAGACGTCTGTCTTGCAAGTGAAGAAATCAGTTGTGAAGGTTTGAACCTGCCACCTCCCACGACTGCCCACACCTGAAATGACTGTCTCCCTTTCTCTTTTCCAAACCCTCATCTCTTGAGTTACTCTGTTCTTTTGTGACAGCTTTATCTGTGGCAACAGTATTGGCATACCCAGTCAGTAGTGATGCCCTACCTTTGTCCAGCCCCGTCAGGGTACACAGGACAGAGCACTTGGCTCCAGCAGCACACCAGGGCTCACCTGTTTGTTTCCTGAGTTAGGAGCTATGACAGATCATCTGGTAATACAACTGTCAGTAGAAGTTTCCTTTGTGGTTTTAGTTGTCCTCTTGATCTCATTGAAGTCTTAAATACTTTGCTGTTCTTGTCCTATAGTATGGGTTAAAAAAAACTTGCTTTTTGATCATATGTTCAAAACAGTAGGTCATAATTTGATGCGCCAGTGAAGATAGGAGTGCATGTTTCTGATTCCACAACAAATTACTGTGCTTCCTTTCCCCACCACTCTTCTCTATAGAAACAGCGTTGCAAAAAGGGTTGCTGGATTTCTACAAAAGTGTTCCAAAAAGACCAACAGGCAGATTCCCGAGAAACTGGAATCAGTAGATTGTGAATTTCCTTAGTTGAAGTTTCTTTTTCATCCCCAGCACCTAACTGGCATGAATAAATCCATCCGTGAACAGTTTATAGAGCATATGGGAGAGAGAAAACCTCCTTCCAAATTCTCAAGATAAAGACTTGGTACTTAAAAGGAACTTTAATCAATTTCATAAGCAGAAAATAATAATTTTTTGCCCATATTCATAACGTTTCTCATAAAGGGGCAATCAAAACCAGTGAAGGCTGCATGGGACCAAGCAAGGAATGTTCCCAGTACCCGAGCAGTGAATGAAGAAGATTCCATTCCAGGCTTGACCTCAACTGACGCTGTCCTCATAGACATATTGACAACGAGGTTTCAGTTGGCTTTTCATAAAATGGATCTAGCACTTTCTATTAAAACTCACTGTATTGTTTATCATTTACAATTTATTGACTATATTTATGCTTAGGTTAATGTCCACTGAACTGCACATAGTTCTTCAGTGTTAATTCTTTTATTCTCACCATAAAGTCGCAACTTAAAGAATAGCCCCTGCCCTAGGTAATGTTATAATAGATTAAAAGGCCTTACCTAATTATTATAAATAATAATGCCCAGGACAAGGTAATTTACAGAATGCTGCTTTCGCAAGGATCATTTCTAACTAGGTGTGTTTTGCATTATACTGGTCCCAATTCTTTTTTTTATGAGTAAAAGAATATTAAGAACTGCTAATAACAAAATAATTTTTCTCCAGCAGTAGTGTCTACTGGTTTCAACAAAAATGACTTTGCATTCCTGAAGCATTTCATTCCTGTCTGTAAAAATCCTTACCTAAAATTGAGTTTTTGATCAATGCCCCACTGCTGCTCAGAGTTGATTATTTCAACCCAAAGTTGTTGTTTTTTTTCTTTTTCTTTTTTTTTAAGATTTTATTTATTTATTTGACAGAGAGAGAGATCACAAGTAGACAGAGAGGCAGGCAGAGAGAGGGGAAGGGAAGCAGGCTCCCTGCTGAGCAGAGAGCCCGACGCGGGACTCGATCCTAGGACCCTGAGATCATGACCTGAGCCGAAGGCAGCGGCTTAACCCACTGAGCCACCCAGGCGCCCTGTTTTTTTTCTTTTGATGACTGTGGAAATGTTCTCCATTGTACACAGTTGACCTGATCTCTGCTTACAGTGTGTCCTCTCGTGCTCTCCTATTCCTCCATTTCAAGGGGAGAAGAGATTAGAGGAATCCCTTCATCATTAACCCACTGACTGCCAGAACCCAGCTCTCCTTTTCTCCCTTCCCTGGCCATATAGATTCCTAGAACAGCCAACAATAAGGTTCATAACAGAGAGTGAATAAGACATGGGGATTTAACATTGGTTACAGTGTCCCCAGTTGTGCTAGGCCAAGTACATGGGATTTCATGTACTTCATTTCATGAGGAGTTGATGCCTTTCTCACCATCTCACGTCTGTGCGGGTGGAGGAAGGAAAATGCGATTAGCTGAAGGAGGGCTCTGGCACAGTACAGTCTGGCTTCTGGTTTTTTATCCTCTGAATTAAAAAAAAAAATCCTCAATTAGGTAAGTGCTCTGTTATGACCGAGAAGGTCATTTTGCCATTGCAAACCACTTTGATTAAAGTCCAATCTCCCAAAATGACTTAAATACCATCCGCGCATGTTTTGATTTTAGGAACTAGAGTTTATTCTCGGTAAGAATCCTCCTGGCTATCTCATTCTTGTCACTTTCATCTGTTGGATCCCTGTTCATCCCCGAACAGCTTGTTTTGTTGCTCCTCAGCTCACAGGTACCATGTGAACAGCACCCTGCCCACTTGGGGAATGGTTGGAGAGCTCATTTGAGAGACAGGCTCCTGTATGGTGTGTGCTAGCAGACTTTTCTGCTGGGATCCTAGCTGCTGAGAGGTGGTTTGCAAGACAGCAGTAGCTACAAATAGCAGCCTTGGCTGTTGAGAAACAAAACCATTTTTGTCATGAGGTTGCAGACATTTCCTGATATAAATGTTAGCTTATGCAGGGTTTTTATTATATGTGGGTTGAGTGTGTGAACTGACTGGTGTGAGCAAGAACTGGGTCCCCGATGTGTGGCTTACTGAGGAATCTGCTTTCTTTTCTTATGGAAATAGAGGGATCCATGAAGCTTCAATTGGGGAATGTATGTTTTGGTATAAAGGACATGGATTAATTTAAAATGGCTTAAAAGAAGTAAGGTAATATATTTTTTTAAAGGTTTTATTTATTTATTTGACAGACAGAGATCACAAGTAGGCAGAGAGGTAGGCAAAGGCGGGTGGGCAGGGGAGCAGGCTTCCTGCTGAGCAGAGAGCCCAATGCAGGACTCCATCCCAGGACCTGGAATCATGACCTGAGCGGAAGGCAGAGGCTTTAACCCACTGAGCCACCCAGGCGCCCCAGTAAGGTAATATTTTTAAATATTTTTAAATGTATGAAAAACGTGTCCCAGAACTGAGTTTAATATTTAAACCTTGGTGTTAGCACGCAGCCCCACCTTCTCACCAAAGTGCTGAATCTATAGGGAATGAGACATCCAGGGCTAACTTACATTCACAGGAAGCAGAGAAGCCAAAGGGATAACTTCAGCAACACCATGAGCAAGCAAACACATAAGTCCGTACATGGAACTGTACTGTGTGTTTTTTTAATTGAAATACAATTGGCCAATAACACTGTGTAAGTTTAAGGTGTTGATTTGATATATTTATATATTACTATATGATTACCACTATAGCATTAGCTAATGCCTTTATCACATCTTGTAATTATCATTTCTTTTTTGTGGTGAGAACAATTAAGATGTGGTCTCTTAGCGGGATGCCTGGGTGGCTCAGTTGGTTGGGTGGCTGCCTTCCGCTCAGGTCATAATCCCGGGATCCTGGGATCAAGTCCTGTTTTGGGGTCCCTGCTCAGTGAGGAGCCTGCTTTTCCCTCTCATTCTGCCTGCTTCTCTCCATGCTCATGCTCTGTCTCTCTCTCTGGCAAGTGAATAAATAAAATCTTAAAACACACACACACACACACACAAAATCTGGTCTCTTAGCAACTTTGAAGTTTTATAAGGCAGTAAACAAGAGACAGATTGGGGGTGGGGGGAGAGAAGACTGGTTGGCCTGGCAAATATATAAAATAAATGTAACAGACCTAGCAACCAAATACAATGGGTAGACTTTGAAATTAACTAAAGTAAACCATCTATAAAAAGAGGACATTTTTGTGAAAATCAGGAAAATTGAATACAGACTAGATATTTGATAATACTGAGGAATTTCTGTGAAATTTGTTCAGTATGAAAATGGCATCATATGTAAGGCCATGGTTCTAGATGTGTGGCCTTAACTAACATTGCCATCAACTAGGAATACGTTGGTAATGAAAATTCTCAGCCCCACCCCGAACCTACTGAGTAAGAAACTCTGGGGGTGGGACCCAGCAAAAATATGAGAATCACTGATGTTACAACATATCCATATTTTAAAACAGGTGCATACTGGGGTATGTAGGGGAGAAATGATATAAGGTGTGGGAATGCTTTCACAATACTTAAAAATAAAAGTAAGGATTTCATGAAGCAAGTGTGGCAAAATCTTGATAGTTGTTTTTCTGGGGGTAATAATGCACTTGTGTGGCTGCCTTATATGGTTCTCTCTCTTTGTGTAATTTGGAAATATTCCTTGGAAATTTGGGGGGAAAACTTTACCATGCACACACACACACAGGAGACATCCTTTTCAGAGAAAACAAACAAGCAAAAACTTGATTTTACATTTTATAAAAGCTTCCATCTTGCCCAGCAAACTAGGTTTTAGTCTTTGCTTTGCCATAATCACTTTACTAGGCACTCCTGATAAGTCAGTTCCCCAGGAACCTCATCATTCTTATCTGTGAGATAAAGGAGCTTCAGTGTGTGGTCTGTTGTGAAGGTTCTTTCTAGCCTGCTGTTCTCGGTACTGTGATCATTCAGGTGAGTGGTCAGGCCCCTCAGCAACATTTCTCAAGTCTGGAGGATGACTTGTGGAGGAGTGCTCTCTCCAGCATGCCTGCCCCCCTCACTCCCTCTCCCCCTCTCTTCCTCTCCCTCGGTCTCGTTCTCTTTCGGTCTCTCTTTTTCTCTCTTTCTCTGGCTCTACATCCATTTTCCACCTCAGAGAACAGCAGCCTTCCTCTGGAATGACTGAGGCTCAGGCACATCCCCCTCTGACAGTAGATAAGGTATGAAATAGCTTGAAGAAGATCTCCAGGGACTTGAAATATGAGGTGACCTTTAGGTTAGGTCAGAGACGCTAAAAGCCTGAGTAGAGTTTAGGACCTGTTGCTTCTGGCCTTTGCCCTGGGCCCTTTCTCTTGCCTCCACCACTGCTATGGCCGTCACCTCCTCATAAACGGAGAGACAGCGTAGTGGTATAAACTCTGAGTGGGTTTGGGAGCCCTAATTCATAGCTCTCATACTTCAAGAATCCCATTCATGAGAATAATCAAGGCTGTGTGCCACGTTTAACAGATAGCAGTGGTAGCCTCACTACTGGGAGGAATTAGGTTATCTAGGAAGCCCTGAAAATGCAGAATGACTTGGCTAATTCAAGCTTCTGTGTGTTCATGTTGAGGGGCCAGAGAAGAGGAGGGCTGTTTCTCCCTGATCTCCCTGGGGGAGGCTTTGGGGACCACATCAAGTTGTTCCTGGGGAAGGGATGTGTAAGGAGAAAATAATGGGAACATAGGAACACGATGTGTGCACAGGCGACACATGGCATTGGCAAGAGGGAAGGAAAGGGAAACAGGAGGAAGCTAGTGAGGATAAGGAACAATATCTACCCAGTCCAGCAGCCAGGAGGGGGTGATGCATCTTCAACCAACTCTTTTGATTACCTGATAGAAATCTAATTCCCACAAAAGCACAGACAATCAGCGATCGTGTTCCCACCAACACAGCAGTTCCTGGAGGCCTTTTCCTGGGGTTGGCACTTGCTGATTTTCTCTTCTCGTGTTCCTCCATTTCTTTCATTTTCCTGTATTGACTTTGGCCCCGTCTGCCTCATAGCAAACTGGTTATGCCTCTGGCCACTGGTGCAAAGAAGAAACCAATAGTTGTAACAGGAGTTGTTTATGGAGCACCAAGTGCCAGGCGCTGAATTCAACACTTGAGAAATGATATGTTTCATTCAAACCACAGTCTATTATATAATAGTTATTCTCCCATTTTACAGATGAAGAACAGAAAGTCAGAGAAGAGAAGTTGCCAGGTCACTCAGCAACTGAGTGGCAGAACCTAGAGTTAAACCCAGGTGTGACCAACTTCAACTATTGTCCCTCGTCTCTGCACCTCATTATTGTGCCTTCTTACACGGAACCAGAGAAGTCGGGCAATCTGTCCAGAGTGGGCCACATGTTCGAGAGCACTCCAGGAGGCTGCAGTACGTGGAGCTCCCCTCATTGCCCAAAGCCCATGTACACAGAGAGAGGTCATTCCCCAGTATAAAGACGCATGCAAACATTCCACATAGCATTTTGAAAAGAAATATATTGTTTACTTTTAGTAGGAAAATTAATTTCTTGAGTGGAATAGGAACAAAAATCAGAATCTTAGGAAGAAATATGGATTCCAGAATGTTTCCTTAGTGATATCATTAAACACCACCCCTGGGGCTCATTAAATGGGGATTTTCCTGATTACTAAAGTCATACTCTTTGGGGACTACCTGAGTTCAGAGTTTTTTCTTCTTCGAAGTATGTAGCTACCCTTCTCATACAAAGCAGGCAGAGAGAAAGAAGGTAGAATTCCAGATGCTTCTAAAATTCCTACCTTGCATGTCTCTAGCTCTCAGCTATCAGAGGCAAATGTAGTGGAGTGGTGGAGGTGCAGAGTAGTGTAGCAATAGTGAAGGGTCTCACTGCAACAGGAAACGGGGGGAGGCAAGGGTGGCAAAGGCTAAAGAAGCTGTGGGTAAGAACCACCAACTGCACCATTTACATCAATGGATAGGTTATCCAGACAGAAAATTAATGAGGAAACTTTGCTCTTAAAATGACACGTTAGACTAGATGGGCTTAATACATTTATACAGAACATTCCATCCCCAAACAGCAGAATACACATTCTTCTCAAGTGTATGTGAAACATTCTCCAAGATAGGTCATATGTTGGGCCACTAAACAAGTCTCAGTTAAATTCAAGAAAACTGAAATTATATCAAGCACCTTTTCTGATCACAGTGGTATGAAAGTAAAAATCAGTTATAAGAACAACACTCCCAAAACTACAAGTATGTGGAGATTAATCAACATGTTACTGACAACTACTGTATCATAGAACAAATCAAAGGAGAAATTAAAAAAAAAAAAACCCTACCTGGAGATAAATGAAAAGAGAAATACAGCATCCCTAAATCTGTGAGGCATAGGAAAAGTGGTTCTAAGAGGGAGGTTCGTAAGGTTACAAACCTACCTCAAGAAATAAGAGAAATCTCGGGCGCCTGGGTGGCTCAGTGGTCAAAGCCTCTGCCTTCGGCTCGGGTCGTGATCCCGGGGTCCTGGGATCGAGTCCCGCATTGGGCTCTCTGCTCAGCGGGGAGCCTGCCTCCTCCTCTCTCTCTGCCTGCCTCTCTGCCTACTTGTGATCTCTCTGTCAAATAAATTTAAAAAAATCTTAAAAAAAAAAAAAAAGAGAAATCTCAAACAATTTACATCTAAAGGAACTGGAAAAAGAACAAGTGAAAGCTAAAGTTAGTAGAAGAAAGGGAATAATGAAGGTCAGAAAGGAAATAAATGAAATAGAGAGTTTAAAGTGGAAATAAATGAAATAGAGGGTTTTGTCTAAAAAGACAAAAGAGAGTATCAGTGATACTAAGAGCTATTTCTCTGAAAAGATAGATAAATAGACAAACCTTTAACTAAACTCACCAAGAAAGAGAGGGCTTAAATAAATAAAATTGAAAATGGAAAAAAAAAAGTTATAGCTAATACTACAGAAATACAAGGAACCATAAGAGACCACTATGATCAATCATACATGAACAAATTGGCTAACCTAGAATAAATTACTAGAAATTTACAATCTTTCAAGACTGAATCATTCAAGCCACCTGAGTGGCTCAGTCAGTTAAGCATCTGCCTTCAGCTCAGGTCATGAACCCAGGGTCCTGGGATTGAGCTTTACATTGGGCTCCCTTCTCAGTGGAGAATCCTGCTTCTCCTTCTCCCTCTGGCCCTGACCATGTGCTCTATCTTGCACGTTCTCTATCCCTAAAAAAAAAAAAAAAAAAAAAAAAAAAAAAAAAGACTGAATCATGAAAAGAAAAGAAAATCTGAATAGATCAGTGACCAGCAAGATTGAATCGGTAATCAAGAACTTCCCAACAAACAGAAGACCAGAACCAGATGGCTTCCCCGGTGAATTCTACCAAACATTTATTTATTTTTTTAAAAGATTTATGTATTTATTTGAGAGAGAGAGAGAGGGGTGGGCACAGGTGGAGGGGGTAGGGGTAGAGGGAGAGGGAGAAGCAGACTCCCCGCTGAGCAGGGAGCCTGATGCAGGCTCCATTCCGGGACCCCGAGATCATGACCTGAGCTGAAGGCAGAGGCTCAACTGACCAAGCTACTCAAGAGCCCCATCTACCAAATAGTTTAAAGATTTAATACCCATCCTTCTCAAACTCTTCCAAAATTTAAGGAGGAGGAAATGCTTGCAAACCTTTTGCAAGGCTAATATCACCTGACAACAAAACCTTAAAGACAAAGGACACCACAAAAAAAGAAATTACAGGTCAATATTCATGATGAAAATATAATGCAAAAATCCTCAACAAAATAATAGGAAACCAAATTTAACACTATGTTAAAAGGATCAAGCACCATGATTAAGTGGGATTTATTCCAGAGAGGCAAGAGTGTTTCAACATCCACAAACCAATCAATATGATATGCCCCACTAAAAAAAAAAAAAAAAAAAATACAGGATAAAAATCATATCGTCTCAGCAGAAAAAGCACATGACAAAATTCAACATCGACTAATGATAAAAACTCCCAATCAAGTGAGTATAGGAGGAATGTACTTCCATATGATAAAAGCCGTATGTGACAAACCCAGTTAATATCATCCTCAGTGATGAAGAGCTAAAAGCTTTTCCTGTAAGATCAGGAACCAGACAAGGATCCTCACTCTCCCCACTTCTATTCTACATAGTATTTGTAGTCCGAGCCACAGCAATTAGACAAATAAAAGAAATAAAACCATCCACATTGGAAAGGAGGAAGTAAAACTGTCCCTATTTGAAGATGAAATGATACTATATATAGAAAACCCTAAAGATTCTACCAGTAACTGTTAGAATTAATAAATGAATTCTGTAAAGTTGTAGGATATAAAGTTCTTATAGGTTGTTGCATTTCTATACACTAATAACAAATGATCAGAATGAGAAATCAAGAAAAAAATCTTGGAGCTCCTGCCTGGCTAAGTTGAAGAGAATGTGACCCTTGATCTGGGGGTCATGAGTTTGAACCACAAATGGGTATAGAGAGTACTTAAATAAATAAACTTAAGAGAAAAATCCTATTCACAATCACATCAAAAAGAATAGGAATAAATTTAAATCAAAATGGTTAGAAAATGGGCAGAAGCTCTGAATAGAAATTTTTCCAAAGAAGACATACACAGGCCAATGAAAAGATGTTCAACATCACTAATCAGCAAGGCCGTGCAAATCAAAACCACAATGAGCTATCACCTCATACTGGTTAGAATGGCTAGTATCAAAAAGATAGGAAATAACAAGGGTTGTCCAGGATGTAGAGGAAAAAAAACCCTCAGGCACTAATGGTGGGAATGTGGAGGTACCCCAAAAAATTCAAAAAAGAACTACCATATGATCTAGCAATTCCATTTTTAGGTATATATCCAAAGAATACAAAAAGCACTAATTTGAAAAGATATATACACCCCTATGTTTATTGCAGCATTATTTACAACAGCAAGGATATGGAAACAACCTAAATGTCTATTGATAGATAAATGGATGAAGATGTGGTATGTCTACACAATGGAATATTACTCAACCATAAAGAAGGAAATCTTGCTGTTTGCAACAACACTGATGAGCCTTCAGGGTATTATGTTAAGTAAAATAATTCAGACAGAGAAAGGTAAATATCACATGATCTCACTTATATGTGGAATCTAAATAACAAAATGAACAAACAAAATAAAATAAAACCCAGATTCATAGACACAGAGAACAGATTGTTGGTTGTCAGAGAAGAGGGGTTTGGGGGAGGGTGCAATGGGTAAAGGGGATCAAAAATTACAAACTTCAGGGTTTTTATAATACAGGTTTTTATAATACAAACTTATAAAATAAGTCATAGGGATATAATGGATAGCATAGGGAATATGGTCAATAATATTGTATTAACTTTGTGTGGTAACAGTGGTAACTAGGCTTACTGCGGTGACCATTTTGCAATGTACACAAATTTGACTTGCTCTGTTGTTCAGCTGAAACTAATATAATATTGTATGTCAATTATACCTAATTTTTAAAGTATTGCCAAAAAGAACCACCAGCTCCAATGATATCTATGGATATACATTGTTACTTATATAGAACTTCCATGTGCATTATCATTAGATCCTGACAAAAATCCCCATGAGGTGGGTGGATATATTTTCTCTCTGCCTTTTTTTTTTTTTTTCATTTTTAAAATTAACATATAATGTATTATTTGTTTCAGAAGTACAGGTCTGTGATTCGTCAGGCTTACACAATTCACAGCCCTCACCATAGCACATACCCTCCCCAGTGTCCCTCACCCAGCCACCTCATCTCTCCCATCCCCCTCCCCTCCAGTAACCCTCAGTTTGTATACTGAGATTAAGAGTCTTTTATGGTTTGTCACCCTCTCTGGTTTTGTCTTGTTTCATTTTTCCCTCCCTTCCACTATGATCCTCTGTCTTTGAGGAATCTCAAATTCCTCAAATCAGTAAGATCATATGATATTGTCTTTTCTGATTTACTTATTTCGCTTAACATAATACCCTCTAGTTCCATCCACATCATTGTAAATTCTCCCTTTAAAAAAAAATAACTTATTTGGTTTATGTCTGTCTTGTTCCAGAAAGTATTTGAGGGACTTGGCATTCAATATAGCACATAAAATACAATTATTAAAATAGAAGATAAGGATTTGAGATAAAACATTCTTTTGATAGGGTTGAATTGATCTGAACAAATTTTGGATCCAAAATACTCTGGAACCTTCAACACGATCCTTGCTCTGTTTTCAGGAGGACATTATTATAAAATTGTTCAACAAGGAAATCACTTGCTTAGACACTTTGATCCTGAAATCTCATTGTTCTAAAAAATTAGGAAATAGTTTAAGAACTATCTTGTACTTTCTATTTGTCACTTTGAAACCTTGGGAGTTCCCTGGGTGAAATCTGAAACTGGACCCCATACACGGAGGGCAGGGAGAGAGTGAAGAGTCAGGACACCCCAGATTGGTAGATGGCAAGTTTAACAAGCAAAGGAACTTAGGTACAAGGCTTGTCTTCCATAGCCTCAAGATAGGTAGATCAGCACGCCTGCTCACCTGAATCTTAAAAAAAGTTTATATAGAGCCCTTAACTGGACTTAGTCATGTGTACCGTTGAGATGTTCTGAACAACACATTGCTCTCCCAAGGCTTTGTGTCCTTGAAATGGCTGCCAATGTGGCAATAGTGGGATGTAGAATTGGGGGAAGGGATAAGGAGCCCCTGATTGCCCCACAACTTGTGGTCACGTCCTCTCGATGACCTCCAACATTGTTCCTATTTGAAATTGTTCACAAACCCGTTCATCTATGTTTATGCTTGTATTTCTGTCTCTGTGGGTTTGCCGTGTATGTGCATAAATGTGTAGTTTTCATATTCTCCCAAAAGATGTAAACCTTTTCAAGACCATTTCCTTCGTCTGTGATTCCTAACAGTCCTGTAGTTGAAGCAGGGCGTCCATCTCCATGTGACTGAGGGCGGAGCTGAGAGGCCAAGAGGAAAATAGCAGACAGAAGACTTTGATGTTGAACTACCTGTCCTCCCCGTTTTACCACATTGCCACATCCCCTGTGGCCGTGGAACCATCCTCTCTATCCTGTGACTGTGAACACAGCTGACATTGTGATCATTTGTGTTTACCTCTGCAAGACACTCAGAAATCATTCATGCCTTCAGCAATATTTATCGAGTACCTCTTGTGTATTCAACACTGTTCAAGGTATAGTGGACACAGCAGTGGGCCAAACCAAAAAAAAAAAAAAAAAAAAAAAAAAAAAAAAAAAAAAGCTGATCACTGTTCTCATGGAACTTTTATCCATTCTAGAGGGGTGGGAACCAAAATATAAAATAATCTGTAAATTCTATACTGTGTTAGCTGGGCATATGTGTGATGGGGAGAAACAAAGCAGGCTGGGGAAAGCCAGAGTCTGGTCCATGGTTTTATGGTCCATAGAATGAGAATCTTATTTGTCTATAAGGTACCAGGATAATGCTATCCAGTCTTAAGTAATAGATTTTTAATAATATTGCATAACCCTGAGGACGTAACCTAACTGATTCCAAAAACATTCCATGGAGAGACTCATTTCTTACCATAGCCCTTGCCAGCTAGGCTTCTGGTTTCTCTAGCTTTACTCCTGCCAAGAGGCCTCCTTGTCCTTCAGGGGGTTGCTCATCTCACATTTCAGAAGGACAGTGCATACTTATGTCAGGTGTGAAAGGGATCTTTCCTCCTTGATGCCAACAAGAAGAAGCACTAGGGAAAGCTGACAGACAGAGCAGACGTTCTCTTCTCTAACTGGGTTATTCTGTGCCCCGGCTTATCTCACTGTGAGATCTTCCTAATGTTGTTCAGTTTGTACCAACGTTTAAAATCAGTATTCTCTTTACTTGCAGGGACACATCTTTACAAAAGAGGGGGTGAGATTCCAAAGACTCTCAATATTTTACACTGGCCTTTTGAGGAAAAATATGCAGACTGACTTCTGGGACAAGGCTCCCAAACAGTGGTCTAACACCTTGAATGCTTATTGGTCTTGTCGTGTGTGGGTCAAACAGCACATGATTGGAATTTTAATACTTTCAAAAAATTTCCCTGGGGAACCAAAAAAAGCAGGAGAGGCATTGGATGGTAATTTGAAGGGAGAAACCCAGTAAACACATTATTTCAAATGTAGGCTTTCTTTTCACTGCAAAACTCTATGACACAAATCCATTTGTTTAAATTTTTTTTTTTTTTTTTTTTTTTTTTAAAGAAAAGACGGGATAACCAAATGTCAGGAAGGTTAAGCAACTCTTCCAGGGTCATAGTTTTCTTTTTCCTTTTGGTGCTTTTCCATTTAATCTTGTGGCTGATAGTCCAACAGTTGGTTATGAACCTGTCACAATCCACTGCTCCTTTCCTAATGTCTACAGCAGATCCAGACAGCCAGGTACAAGGTGGGGTCGCAATGCAGTTGGAGAACTTGTTTTGAAACAGTGTTTTCATGGCAAGCACACTTTTTAGATAAACATTGTCATATACTGGGTAGTTTGGGGTGAGCTGAGCTGGACCTAGCTAATTCAGTGATGCCCCCCCCTGCACTGCTTCCAGAGCCATCCTTGAGCTTTAGGAAACAACCTTTCCATGGTTCATTTTGTCTCTTTTAAACTTTTTGTCAATTCCTGTAACCATTTAAAATTAGTGGAATTAATTATCAAACTTGGTGATTTCTTAGGTTTCCTTATTATTTCATAAAAAGCACTGGTTTCCTGGCTGTTTTGTTGTTCATAATAGCTTTGTGGTTTGATGGTGGTCCCTTGAACTAATGTCTTGTCCACTGCATAGGTTGGGAGTAAACATATCTATATGTGTTCTTCTGGACCGAGGAAATTGTCTGGTGTACGTACCCTTAGTTATATTTATTAGGAAATACGTGGAAAGGTTAATGGCTCCCTTCTTTGTCTCAAAGATGTGTGAACATGCCCCGGGGCTTTAAGATCCTTTGAAGAGGGCATCAATACTCACAGTTATCATTACTCATAATTGTGGAAAATTAGGGATTGAGAAGGTATAATCTTCCTACCAAAAAGATCATTAGCTTCATCTGCATTCCTAGGACAGAGTTCCAGAGAGATCAAATGGCTTTTCTAAGGTCAAGTAACTAGTTGGTACCAGAGCCAGGATTAGGACAAGGTCTCCAGCATTCCTATCGATGCACTTTCCTTCACGTTGCTCTCCGTGACCTTGTGTGTACTCTTTCACCAACTGGTTTAGAACTCTAGACCTCATAGGTGCATACTGTGAGAGGCTGGCCCCGTAGAAATCATCTTCCAAGTCTTTCACTTCATACGTGAGCACAGAGAAGCCTAGAGACTCTAAGTATGTTGCCCACGCTCACAGGTTGTTAGGTGTTTGGAACTGGGACTGGAGACCAGGTCCTGTGACTTCCCATCTGAGGCTCTTTCAACTAACTCCCTACTTCTCCAATGATGGCTGTGCCTTGGAGAGTGTTTTAACTTGGAACCTAAGGACTTGCATGAACTCAGTTGCATAATCCTCTTATGACCTGTACTTCTGAAGGATGCAAGTAGATCTGCATGATGATGCCGCCTAACCCGGGAGGCAGAGTGACACAGTGTTCTGCCTCCAGTTTCTTTTATGATTCTATTGACTCATGGTCTATCCGCAGGCTCAGCTCTCTCATATACAAAGTGAGGGCCGTGTATTAGATGTTCCTGATGGAGAATTCTTGGTTCTTTCCCAGACGGGTATGTTTTTTTGTGTTTTGTCCAGTAGAGGGGGTTGTGTGCTCACAGACCAGCAGCCCCCTGGGCCCTCCTCCAGGTTGGATGATCGCAGAGACCCACAGAGGGTGTAGTGGAAGAGGTGTGAGTCTGGGCAAGATGGCATGTGGGAGGAGCTGGAGATGGTGGTGGAAGAGCTGAGGTGGCTGGCCTGCTTGGAATCAGCAGAGGAAATTGAAGGTATTCCTGGGAGACAGATCACTGGGGCCCCAGCAACTCTATGTTGATGCCACACCAAGGAGAATGATAATCTGGGAAGCTGTAGGTTTGGATGTTCCTGTTGCAAATTTTACCCTCCACTGTTAGATGTGATGAGTAGCCTGGGTGTCATATAGCACAATGTCATGCCAGCCCCGGTCTAGGGCTCCTTTTCCAAATGGCATAATGTGGGCTACATTAGGAAGAAATGTAACATCTCCTTTGGGCACCCCGCTGCACACAGGTGGCTTCTGCATACATGAAGCCTACGTGCTGAGGTCTGGGAAAGAGCAGGTGACTCTTTCATTTTCAGTTAATGTCCTAGACCACAGTGGATCACAATAAAGTCCCAAGAAAAAATGAAATACCCATTCCTTCTGTACAGTGTATGGAAGCACAGGAAGAAAAATTTTGTGATAGTTTTAGCCAGAGAAGTGGAGGCTATAGAATTATTTTGGAGAAGTGCTGCTTTATTGAAAATATCCAGCTGGTCCTATTTTACTATGGGGATTGAGAAAAGCATATACAACCAGGAAAGGAGGGAAGGATAGCAAAGTAAGAAAGGAGAGACAAGTTTAGGAGATAGAGAGTTGGTGGTGGGGATGAAGAAAGGAAGAAAAAGAAAATCCTTGACTTTCTTCTCCTGACCCAGCTGTGGAAAAGATTATTTCAGGTCCCTTGCCTAACTGGTCTGAATGATTGCCCTGGGTGGCATAGGTCATTTTAGGGCACTTTCCTAGGACCTGGATGTCTTTATCTCTGTTCTTTCTTTGTAGAGAGGGTACAGACAGGCGTGGGAAAGTCTTGATAAGAGGCTTCATCTGATCCGTATCTTTCTCCCAGGATCTGAAAGTGCTTTTCTCACATCTATTTAAGTAACATTTAGTGGATGGTAAGAGGCATTTCTGTCACTTGGGGGGGAGGGGACTCCTAGAGGGCCTTAATCTAGTAAGTGATGACTGTGTTTCCCCTCCTTTTCCATGCTCTGCCCTGCCACTCTCCTCGACTCTCCGAGGGCCTGCCCTAGTGGCCACTCAGGCGGTTGCCTTGGGGCAGTGGCCCACAGTGATATTAGCACCTGCCCGTATCAAACTCATGCTGGTAGTTGGCTCTGTGAAGGGTATTTCTGGAGGTCAGGCCTTGGGGCCGCATAGTCTGTTCACAGTCTCTGAGAAATCATGTGCAATATACAGTGATATGATCCCTGCCCCCAGGAGCCGACCCGCATATGACCCCCAGGGAGCAAATATATTGATGACCAGTTACAATCACAGATTTTTCAAAACCTATTTCCAACTTCAGCAACATTGATTTGTTCAGAAAGAGCACCACATAAATCAATAAGAACAATAACCGTCCTCATCCTCATCAAATTACAGCTCCTTATAATTTGCAGTACCTTCACAGACATCTTATTTGATCTTCCTACCAACCGGCGTTGGAACTACTCAAAGAACTGCAGTGTGGTGGAAAGAAGCAGATAATATCCCAAACCTTCTGGAACAAATAGTTTTTTTTTCTCTTATTAAAATAAATTCACTTGAGGGCGCCTGGGTGGCTCAGTGGGTTAAGCCGCTGCCTTCGGCTCAGGCCATGATCTCAGGGTCCTGGGATCGAGGCCCGCATCGGGCTCTCTGCTCGGCAGGGAGCCTGCTTCCCTCTCTCTCTCTCTCTCTGCTGCCTCTCTGTCTACTTGTGTTCTCTGTCTGTCAAATAAATAAATAAAATCTTAAAAAAAAAAAATAAAATAAATTCACTTGAGATATATATATATATATTTCATAAATATTTATATATTTATAAAAAAATATATATATTTATAAATATAAATATAAATATATAAACATTTATATATTTATAAAAATTATATATATATATATCATTATAGAAAACTCTGGAAGCACATGACTTATTTTAAAAACTGCTAAGTAAAAACTACCCAATCCTCCAAGCCTAAAATAATCACGAAATAGATTTTGAGCCTTTGAAACTGCATATTATTATATAATTGATAAATAATTAACAGAATGATTACTGCTTTATATTTTACGACAGCATTTTCCTGTGCCATGAACTATTCTTAAAGCATTTATATTTGCATATCTCCCATTGAATAAATACTCTGTGATTTTTTTAAGTGACTTCTTTCTGGTAGTCTTAGGTTGTGTCCTTCCTTGCTCTGAGAAACAGGTGCAGCACAGAACTTGGTATCTAGATTCTTTTTTTAAAAATTTCTCAATAGTTTCATAGGCCATAGTTTCAATTCCTTGACTTGAGCATTTAAGAAAGTGTTTATCTGTTCAGTTTTTGAAGAGAAACAAAATGCCAGCAGGGTAGTAGCTGGCCGGCCCATGAGGAGTTTTCTGAATTTGGGTGAATTGGGATCAAGAATATAAAAGATACATGGTCAGTGGAAACTGGAGCTTCTTGCAAGTGCATGGGAGGAATCTTTTTTAGATCTCAGGCCAGACATTACTTCCTTAAAAGTTTTGCTAGACGTTCCCTCTCAGGCACCTAGCAAATATCAGATTACACGGCCTTCTCTTCCCATGTGTCCCACAGCGCTCTGAACTTACTTTTTTGTAGCACTTATGAATGCCATATTCTAATTGCCTGGATTCTTCCAAGTCTCTCCTACAAAACTGCCAACTCTTGAGAGAAGGGGCCCTGTCTCACTTACTATAACATTCTTGCCCTCAGCCCAGTACCTGGCACGTTGTAGGGACTTGTCTTAGTCTGCTCGAGTTACCATAAGAAAATACCACAGACTGGGTGGCTTAACCAACAGACATCTTTATTCTCAGAGTTCTAGAGGCTAGAAGTTTAAGATCAAGGTGCTGGCTGGATCGGTTTCCTCTGAGGCTTCTCTTCTCGGTTCGGATGGCTGCCCTCTTGTTGCCACTTCATGTGACCACCTCTGTGCACACTTGTATACTCCTGGTATGTCCTAATCTCTTTTTATAAGAACACCAACCAGATGGATTAGGATCCATCCAAATGGCCTCATTTAAACGTAATCACTTCTTGGGGTGCCCAGCTGGTTCAGTCGGAGGAACATGTGACTCTTCATCCAGGGTTGTGAGTTCGAGCCCCACATTGGGTTTAGAGCTGACTTAAATAATAAATTTATTTATTTATAAATAAATATGTTTATTTATATTGTTCAGGGCAGTTTATGTATAGAAATAAGTTTACAAATATATAATTGTTCAGACCAGTTTGTATATAAAAATAAGTTTATAAATAGATAAACTTAAAAAAAAAAAAACAACTTAATCACTTCTTTAAAGGCCCAGTCTCCAAATGCAGTCACATTCTGAGGGAATGGGGCTGAAGGCTTCAACATACAAATTTTGGAGCAACATAATTCAGTCCATCACACGGACTCTCTACATATTTTTATTGTGAAATATTTGCCATGCTTGTGGATGAATAAGAAAATAGCATTTACATTCTGGCATCCTACCTTTTGAATACTAGCCCACTCCTTTCCAGCCAGAAGTCTGAACAGCAGAGGCATCCAGTATCTCACAAAATGTGCTCCAGACTGGGAGTCAGGAGCCCGGGGTCCGTACCCTGGCTCTGCCAGTTCCCAGCTGTGTGATCATCCCTGGCGTCAGTCTCCTTGTCCGTAAAATTGGGATAATAACACCTATTGCAGCCGATGGTTGTGACACTAGATGAGGTCATGCCTACGGGGGTGTCTGGCATAATGCGTGCCAGGAAGCAGACATCAGAAAATGCCGGTTTAACCTGTCAGCTGGAAGGTATGTCGGAAATAAGAAACATTTCACTTTAGCGATGAGGGAGGGCACAGGTGCTCACAAAGCTTGGACATCTCCCCGTGGTTCTTTATACACACTGCTACTCAGCTTCAGATTTATTTCAGCTCAGTTAAGATTAGCGGTGTACTAATCTTTGTTGGGGGGGGCAAGACAGATTATTTATTTATTTATTTTAAAGATTTTATTTATTTATTTGAGAAAGAGCAAGAGAGTATGAACAGGGAAGAGAGGGACAAGCAGGCTTCCTACAAACAAGGAGCCCAATGCGGGGCTCGATCCTAGAACCCTGGGATCAGGACCTGAGTCAAAGGCAGATGCTTAACCAGCTGAGCCACCCAGGTGCCCCAATGACAGATTATTTAGATTTGAGGCATTTATTTATAACCTACAATTTCCAGATTTCACTGAGTGATTTCACTTCATCCTCCAAAGTCCTGGTAGCTAATCACATTGGGGTATTGCCTAACTGCTCTTTTCACTGGGAATTGTATTAAATTAGCTTTAAAATATGTCTTTACATAAAATATGATGTCTCAGGGTATTGACCATGATAATTTCTGTGAGGCGTCTTATACCTGGACCTTGAAACGTCATATGAATATAAATTCTCCTGCTAGGATTTGGAAAACGTATTTTCACTTGGCAAACACATGGCAAGCCGAGGGATCACAGATAGAGGCCAGTGAATCTTTAGGGTCCTTCAAGAGTCAGAGCCCTCATTGCTGGTCTTGTCTAAGCAACGGTCATGACCCAGTGTTCAGGTGATCAGCCTCTCATTGCCTCTCCCTAAGGATGTTAAAAATTATGGTCTTTGTTCATTTACAAATCTGCTTTCCACTCTCTTTTTCCAGGTCAAGTTGTTTGCTTTCTCTGTTTCCCCATCTTGCTTCAGTTAGATTTCCCCTCTGGTCACATCCCCATGGTCTCCTCTTCTTTCTTCCTCCTACCTTATTCCTGGTTTCTGTTCTAACAAGCCTATAGCCTACATCTCACTTATTGTCTTTACTTCCTGTCTCCAGACCCGCCTCCATGTCTGGGCATTCTGCCATGACCTGCTTCTCTGTCTCCCATTTTCTCTATCTGTCTCCTATCCTGTTGCTGCCTCTCCCCGTTCTGTCTCCAGTCCTCCTCTAGAATGAGCGGAGGGGCAGGATTCCTCTGTGGCACAGCCACTGTCTGGTCCTTGCTACCCTTCAGGGATACCTGGGGATAGGGTCTTGGATTTGTTGCACCTACTTCTCCACAGACAGGGCTAGTGGATGTGGCATCAGTGTCCTCATAGGCATCACTACAACAAAACCTTTCTGAGGTCATCGCCTAGGCTCTGGATAGCCTCCACCAGAGGAGGAAGTTTCACTGTGGAGGTGGGGGGTTGGCGTGGGGGGTGGCAGAGAGTGCCCTTTTGATCAAATATATGAGAAGGAAACTTTGGTTGAAGTGGAGCTGGGTGGAAAATATTTTCATTTCAACTTTTATGCTGGTTGAGTAGCTTTAGGACACTTGCATGTTTGGCTTCTTTTTTTTTTTTTTAAGATTTTTAAAATTTATTTGAGAGAGAGTATGTGCACAAGCAGGGGGAGCAGCAGAGGGCAGGGGAGAAGCAGACTCCTGCTAATCATGGAGCTTAAGCATAGGGCTTAATCCCAGGACCCTGACCTGAGCCAAAGGCAGACACTTAACCTACTGAGCCATCCAGGCATCGCTTGGCTTCTATTTTAAAAGGCTTACTAGTATTTAAAAAAAATCTTTATTCAGTTTCATAAAGATAGTTACTCTTGGATTTCATTTAATAAGCAATAGTGATCTGTTTTTGTTGTTTTGGATTTGGATTTATTTATTAACCCAACTCATTAGTTCTTCCGATCCATTCCTTAAGACTATTGTTAAGTGGATGGTCCATGGGAAGACGAGTCGAGTTGGTAAGAGGGTCTTAGAGTCAAGGTTGAACACAGAGGACCACTAACCATGGCATTCCCAAAAATTTGTGGATGTCTGTGGTTGGGTAAGGATGATCCACTAGCCATTTGGTTCATTTTGAGACCATAGGCATAAAGGAAAACAGGTCCAGCCTGACCTCCTGTGTGTTTGAGGGGAGGAAGGATGAGAAAATTGCCTCCTTGCTGCTTATGGACAGCACTGTCTGCCCCTCCCCACCCAGCTCCTAGCACTCCGTGTGTCTTTCTGCAGCCTGCATCTTGCCTTTTCCTCAGCCTCGTGCCTCTAACCATGCGTGCAACCTCTCTGCCAAGTAGCCAGCCGCAGTTTTTCTTGGTCAGGAAAACCACTTCGCCTTTAATCGAAACGAAGCATTTATCCCACTTTGCAGTTACATGGCCACGGTTATTTATGGGTATCAGTTTTCACTCCCAAAGTTTCGGAGCCAGGGAGTCACTAGGAAGGCGCATCCAGAAGGGTTCAGGTTTCATGGCCCTGCAAATTGGCGTTTCTAGTAATTTGTCTTCCTCTCTTTCTCTGGTTTCTGCTCTAACCTGCCTGCAGCCTACACGGCTGCTTTTTCGCCTTGTCTTCCTCTCTGCTAGGCTGCCTCCACTCCCGGGCATGCCGTCAAGACTTACTGCTCTCTCTCCTCAGCCTATGCCCGGCCTCTTTCCTTTCCCTCTCTGGCCTACTGTAGGAGGAGCACAAGTGTAAGAAGCCTCAGCTAAATCTGTGGGACTTTCCCAATGGGTTTTGGAGGTTGATAAAGGATAACATTGAATACAAATCATATAAATACCCAGCAGATGAGAACAGATGTAGAGTTGGCCTGTCTTGAAAAAATATCAGACATGGAAGGCACTGATTCTCTACTGTCTCTACCCAGCTTCCTTTCTAGCTTCATCTCACACTCTAGTTCCCTGCATAAACTCTGTGGCTCAAAGCTCTGCATTATTTTTGAGCACACTGTGCTGCTCTGTCAGACTCCCTGTTCATGGGGTCTTTCTGCTTCCTTTCCATCCAACCCACAGAGCCCAATGACAAGGGATTCGATCTCACAACCCTGAGGTCATGACCTGAGCTGAAATTAAGAGTCAGAGGCTTAACCCACTGAGCCACCTAGGCACCCCACTGAACACCTCCATCTTATTTCTATGTATCAGAACTTTTTAACGGGTGGGCTTCAGTGCTTTTTCAAACCACATGGAATTATTTGTCCCTTTGTCTGGTAATAGTATCCCATTTTTCCTTTGAGTAACCACCTCTCACTTTCTCACTTTATATGGTAAGCGTGTAGACGATATCCTGGATCTAGAGGTGGTCATGTGATCCAGGACTGGGCAATGGGATTGCAGATCACCTGGCAGCTGTGGTCAGTTCAGGGAGGGCCACATTTCCCAGTTATTCTATGGAGAGTGGTTCCTGGGTCTTTTGCTAGAACAGTGGGGATAATTTCTTAGTAACTATGATTACAAAGGTCAAAGGGCATATTTTTGAAGCTATACTGGGCCACCTTGACTTTATAAGGCGAAAGCAGAATTGAAAGATGTAGAGATTCCTTCTATCATTTGAGTACCTTGATCCAGCCATGCCTACACCTTGGACTTTTTGGTCATATGAGCTAATAACTTCCATTTTGCTTAGGCCAGTTTAGCTGGATTTCTGTCACTTGCACATAAGGAGTTCTAACTACAACTCAGTGGGGACAAAGGCCAACTAGAGGAAGAAATAAGTTGATAATGGGGTAGAGAGTCATAGAAGGGCCATATTGGTCTTGGATATCTAAGTCTGTGTTAAAACACACATCCCATCAAATAGGTACCTTTGTTTGACCAGCTACCCTCACCATATCTCCAGCTCAGGCATATTAGATCTAATTTTTTTACTTCTGGGATAGACAGATTCTAGACCTTATTATTTATCTCTTGAAGACATGTTTAGTACTTAATATGCTATGACACTACTTTGGGGATCCCTTGCCACATACAGTGAGCATTAGTTTTATGTTATATATTCACTCAAGGAACTTGGATTGAATCAAGTCTGTATGCTATACAGTGTAGGGTCCCTTGCCAGGTAAAAGAGTGTTTGCCTAGTTTAATAGACCATGAAAAGCCATGGAAGACCTTTGAGCAGAGGAGTGATATGATCCTGGCCATGATGCAGAAAGATCAACCAGATGGTTGAATGAATGGTGGTGAGGGATTAGAAGAAGGAAGGTCAATTGATGATGACTGAAATTGGTGAGAACTCAAATTGGGGCTGGAAAGAAAAGGGTGGATATGGAAAACATTGTACACATAGATCCACAAGGCTTAACCATGTGGCATTAATAGAAAGAGAGGGATCCTAGATGATTCCAAAATTTGAGTCTTAGTTGAAAGCTGATGGAGATGCTACAAATCCATTTAGTTGTATGAGCACAGGAAGGTTATTTAACATCTCCTGGCCTATCTTATCACTTGGAAGTGACATTAATAATAACTATTCAAGAGGGTGTTTTGAGCAACATCTGTAAAGCTTTTGGTTCATGTCTGGCACATAGCATATGCTAAATAAATGTTAGTTTCCTTTCGTAAGATTGGATAAACTATACTATGCCAACCTTCTATCATCCCCACCCATAGGAAATAAGATACAAGAAATTCCTCCTCCTTTTAGATTATATAGCAAGATGACGGCAGCCATCAGAACAAAGACCCTAATTCTTCACTCTTTAGAGAGGCATACTTAAAGTGGGACAGGCCAGCGTGGGTCCGTTCAGCACTTAAGGATTTGACATAGACATTAAGGTTTCTCTTTCTCACATTGTATATGTCATCAGTGACTGTTAGATTCTAATATTAGAAGGTGATGTCAGGACATATCCTACTGTTTATCCTGCTGTGTTTTGTACTCTCTGAATGCCTAGAAGGCATACATGAAACTTGCTGTGGGATAGCATTTAAAGAATAAACCTAATGTGCATAGTCTAAAATGAATATAAAACCGATTCTGAACTACTTTACCTTTCCACTATGGTTTGCACTTTTTTGGAAGAAAATTGTTAATAAATAACTGAACTTAAAAAATCTTTCTTCTGGGGGCACCTGGGTGGCTCAGTGGGTTAAAGCCTCTGCCTTCGGCTCAGGTCATGGATTGAGCCCCCGTGTGGCGGGCTCTCTGCTCAGCGGGGAGCCTGCTTCCCTTCCTTTCTCTCTGCCTGCCTCTCTGCCTACTTGTCATCTCCATCTGTCAAATAAATAAATAAAATCTTTAAAAAAAATCTTTCTTCTGGAAGAACACAGGGATTTGGTTACTTGAACTTAGCAAACATAACGTTTTAAGTTGGGATAGAAACAAAGAGAATTGGGATATGTCAAGAACAATTAAGAATAAGTCTTCTCAGCTTATTTGCTTTTTTGGTGAAGATTTTCAAAGTCTTTTAGGTGTCCCATGACCAAAAGCATTGCACTTCATTCTGTTGGCAAGGTGTTTGCTTTTCTCTGTTCGTTTCTCTGTATAATTAGCTATAAAAGTCTCCAGGAACCCTTTCCTACACTTCCAGGTTATCATTCTTCATTTGCCTCTTTTCTTTGTCTGTGGCCCTGACTGTACTGTGAGCCCCTGGAAGCAAAAACTGTACGGTATTCACCTTGTTTGCTTGCAGTACATATCTGGTAAGTGAACAAATGGATAAATTAATAGAAACAATAGCAATGGGAGCTGGTTATGTCTAGCCTCCTGTTGTGGCTCTAAGTCTGGCCTTCTTTAGTTTTTAAAGTAGAAAAGCAATGCTTGTCAACCATGTACTTTAGTGTGAAGTAAGGTAATCAACACAGGGCATCCATGTGAACATAAATGTGACACGAGGGCAAAGCCCACTAAAAGTGAGAGAAGAAGGCACTCCTTTGGGGCTCTCAATTTATACACGCTCCTGAAACTGTAAAGGATAATGCCGTTGCACTGACTATGACACTGAGTCTCCCAAGTGGTCTCAGGAAGCAGAGGTGCAAAGTAGTCAGTCATTACTATCCTCGAACTCACACTTAGGCATATGATCAAAGTCTTACTCGTAAAACACTTTTTGCTCCAAAACATGGACTTATTCTGGCTATTGGTAAAAGGCCAAGATTTAATTTTTCTGTTGAAATAAGGCATTCGGGAAATTGGGCTCTGTGTCATTGGTGGCTATTGATTTATCACATCATTTAGCCATCTTTTCTGTGTCCCATGCGGAGTGCTTTCTAGTTCACATTTGTGGGCCATACGGATAAATGTAGGCTAGTATCCTGCATATAAATCCAAAGCCTCTGTCAGGCAGTGATAGAAAGAAAAAGGGGAACTGATTTTCTATCCAGAGCTGTTGGCTCACAATTCAATCAGCAGCTCAGTCATAAATTAACAGGTAGATTTTCGTAAGCAAGTGTCTTAGAGCATGTAAAAAATGAGAAGTAGATCCAAAAGAAATATTTGAAAAACACATAAAGCTAAACATACAAGGATATTTACTGCATTTCATAAGAGAGGGATAAAAAAGGAAATGCCCAGATGTCCAATGAGAGGGGATTGGGTAAAATAAATTTCTGTATATTTGTATGCACATATCCATAAAAATGGGTATATAATCAGTTAAAAGAATGCTGTATATAGATAGATAGATAGATATAGACATATATGAACTGACAAAGGGTACTCACCAAAAAATATTGGAAAAGGAAAAGGCAATCAGAATAAGCTATAAAAAATATTGTTTGATGTCACTACATGCATTCATACATCCCTACATGTAATAGTGGTCACCTCAGGGGTGGTGACAGGAGGGTTTTTTTCACCTTTGTCCTGTACACTTACATATTGTTTGACTATCTCACAATGAACATGCATAAGATTACCAGCAGTGAACCTCCCTTTCCTCCTGTTACATGGGAAAAATCACACTGGCTAGCTGTTCTAATATAAACAGCATGAACACCATCTGGCCTGTTTCATTGATGGGTAGATAGTGGTGGCCTTTGGAAAGAGTAAGGAGGGGGCTAACGTGACTTGAGTGAACACATCTGCTATCTTCAGCACATGTGCCATAATTTGAGAACATAAAATAATTTTTATTTCACTGATTTTGATTTTTGAAGCCTTAGAGCCAAAGAATGGATTTTTTTTTTTTTTTTTTTCTGAGAAGTTGAAAACAAAGTCCCATTTCAGCATTAAGCTCTCTGCTGGTCAGTGGGGTATGTCCTTGGAAAGAGAGGTCAGAGTCCTGAATCAAAATGTGCCTTCAGCTAGCATTGTGACCTCAAATTGAGTCATTTAATCGCTAATCTCTCAGTTTCCCCACCTATTAAAATTGATAGTAATAACCCTTACCATCACATTCTTGAGTGGGGTGTTGTGAAGCTTAATAAGATCATGTTAGCAAAAATGCTTCGAGCTCTTTAGATAAAAGATGTAATATAAACACAAAGTCTCATTAAGATAATTATACAGTGGCTTTTTCATAGTCCAAGTTTATATCCAAGAATGAATATAGTGATGGAGGTCATTTTGTAAGGGTATGGAAGAAAATTGGCTTTCAAAATCTGGAAACAAAATACCCTAACACATTTTTTAAAAGATTTGATTTATTTATTCAACACAGAGAGATACAGTGAGAGAGGGAACACAAACAAGGGGAGTGGGAAAGGCAGAAGAAGGCTCCCCACTGAGGTGAGAGCCTGAAGCGGGGCTCGATCCCAGGACCCTGGGAAGGCAGACTCTTAATGCTTAACAACTGAGTCACCCAGGCACACACCATCCCCACCCCCTGAACACATTTTGAAGACGGATATAGTAGAATCATTAGTTTTTAGAATGGGAGGACGTGGTTTTGAGAGATGATTCAAAACATGAAAGTTAAAAAAATGTTTTAAGTTTCTATATTTAATGGATAGCATCTTTTGAAAAGCAAAGTGATCACTTTTCCCATTCCCTGAAAGAAGAAGACAATGAAAGAAGCTCTTACAGAATATTGTGTCTTTTTTTCCAAAGCATTAACATTCATAGGACTGTAAAGTGGTGAAACCTGTCTGGCCCACCATGCTTCTGGAAGGTTGACTCATTAATGCTTGGTGGAGTCTCTTCCCAGGTGGCACTGTACCAGTTGGCTCCTGTGATGGAGCCGGGGAAATACGTCCTCCACACGTTCCTTCTTCTCAAGCTGTCCTGAAGATCCATCATGTTTGCCGCAGGCTCCCCACCCTTTGGCACCATGGGTGCATGCTACTACTATAAGCTGAGACATGGACAACCAGTGTCAGTTCCCAAGATTTGGAAGTGCCGACACAGGAGGTCAGTAGTCCCCGAGGAAGGTAAGCTTGAAAGCCAAAGCCCATCCTTTTGCTGGGTTTCTAAGGACTGAGTCATGGAAGCAGAATTCTTGGTGAAAGGTCATATTTTGGCACATGACAAGTTTGTTCAGGTGTCCTCCCACTGTAAGTTGCAGGTCTGGTGCTCTCAAATTTTAAAAATCATACCATCTGAATATTAATGTATTTATTCGCTTATGTTGAAAAACCCCAAAGGATTAGTGCATTTATTCTTTGTTTTGCTTTGTTTTTTTTTTTGGTAAAGAAAGGCTTAGGAATAATCTTCATTAAAGAGATATTTTCATTGTAGGGACTTTGGAGTATGAGTGTGACTATATTTTCTAAATACAGATTCGGTGCAGTTCTTTAAAGATAGGTTGATGTAATAAAATGCTATATCAATATCAAGAAAAATTTAACCTTTATTATTTAGCCAAAGTGTGTGAAAATACTTTGTGTCTAATTTTTAGTATGGATATTATTTAAATAATACTCTTTGGATTTAATAGCCAATATGGACATTACTGGGATGCAAGAAAAAACGATTATCTGATTTCTTCTTCCCTACCAGAATTGTCCCTCATTCCTATTAAACAAGTTTTTGTGGGGCACCTGTCTGTCAGTTAAGCCTCTGACTCTTGGTTTTGGCTCTGGTCATGATCTCAGGGTCCTGAGATAAGCCCCCTGGTGTTGGGCTCCCTACTTAGCAGGGAGTCTGCTTCCCCCCCACCCCACCCCCATCTTTCTCTCCCTCTGCCCCTCCCTCTTCTTGTGTATGCTCTCTCTCTCTCTCTCTCTCTGTCTCTCTCAAATAAATAAATAAATAAATCTATTTTTTTAAAAAGCAAGTTTTTGTGGTAAGGAGGTAAACACCTTATAACTTTATATTCAAATTAGATAAATTGCCTAAAAAAGTAAGTTCTATAAAATAAATTAATTACAGCTGTAAGGGAGACATTGACATTTTTTTACTCTTTCACTTCTTTGTATTTGCTGGTGCTCATTTGAGGCTATACTCTCTTTTTCTACTTTGTTTTAATCTTTTAGATGGGCTTCTTAGTATGCCCTTGAGAATCTCTTTGTTTGGAGAGGGTATCATCAATAGTTCCAAACAGAGTGGGTATTACAGTGTGATGAAAGTTATTAATAAAGCAAATGAGAGAATTCCTTAAGTTATAATTGCTTAGTGGGAACTAGTAATTAAAACAGAAGAAGCTAAGGTTTCCCATGAAGGATATTAGGCAACAAGTCAAATAATTTTAAGTTTGTAAGCTATTTTTTTTTTGATCGAAAAACATTTCTTAAGGAAACACATGCACATGTATTCACATTTGCTCAGAATTCATGATTTCATTTTATGACAAAATCAGAATCAGTTTGGAAAAAGTCTGTCCGAATTCACAACATGTCATATCATTATTTCGATTTGAGGAAACAAAGATTTCCTTTCTAGGAACATAGAGGCAGGTGTTTTTCCCCTTCCCTACTACCCATCTCATCACCGATAACCTAGTCTAAGTGAAGAAGAGGCATTTGAGTACAGGGTAAATCTGAATTTTATTCCTAATTCTAACACTCATGTGTTATATAGCCCTGAGTATATTTTACAACCACTGTTTGCTATAGTAGTTCTTCCTTTAAGGAGACAAAGTGTGCCCTTTCTGTATCATCCAGAAGGTACAAAAAAGGCACTTTGCTGTATGAGAACCATCTCTTCAGTAGATGTAGGTGAAGCACAGATCAGAAATTAATGTTGTTTACTTATTGGCATCACAGCAGAATATTAACTTTAATTTCTCATTCCGTAGATCTATTAATTTTTCTGTAGTTATTAGTTTTTGTCTTCAAAGTGGACTCAACAAATTTATCGAGGTGCAAGGAACAAACATGGAGTTCAATCCACAGTTGAGATCTACCAGCCACAGCTGTCAAGGTTAAATAATTCTGGTGTCGGGGGGAGAAGCTGTTCGGTAGCATATCCTCGTTAAATAAGAATACTTCCAGCAATGAATGTACCTTGTAAGTCTCCTGGCCCCTGTATTTCTCAGAATACCAGTCATCAAAATGCAGCTACTGTTTCTCTAACTTCCAGATTTAAATTACTCCTACATCAATGCAGGATTTCTGCACTGCCTTCTTTAGAGCAGGAAATTACAAATGCTTTTGTTGTTATTGCCAGAATCTGAGGGCGGGTAGCTTCCAGCAGTGGCACCTGTATATGTTTTCATTCTGTCTTTCAGAGTGGGGGCTGCGGGGTGCTTAATGCTGGTGGAAGGCAGAACGTTCTTTGCCAACACTTAATAGTTAAAACAGTTTTACCTGTAGTAATCACCCGGAAACTCTACTGGTAAAGACTTGTCCCCTTTGAGGATTGGAATCTTCTCCCAACTAGATCTTTCATTTTCTTCTTACACTATACTTACCCCCTTCCTCTCGATATGTATGTGACATGCCTGGATCTGAGACTAACTTTAATTTCAAGTAGAATATGTTTGAATATCTGCAGGATCATCCATTAGCTCAGCTTAGAAGTGGGTCATTGACTTCAGTGCCGTATTTCATTGATTGTGATAGTAAAAATAATAGCAGTAGTATTGGTGGCAATAAAAGTATTAACAAGCATTTGTTGAGTGCTCTGTAAAGTACCTTAAGTATTTCATGTATTTTAATCACAAAACTCGGGGACTCTCTAGTAGCTCTATTTAATTGATCAAGAACCTGCTCAAAGGAGTGTTGAGTACCTATTCTGAATCTCCAAGGCCTATACATTTCCCACTGTTGCATATCTTTTGTGAGAAAAAAAAAAATCATACCCGGTATTATTTATCTTTGCAGCTTATAACCATGTTTGGACTGCAGTATGAACTCCCCCCTGCCACGACTGTTTTATCACAGGCAGTTCTGCTGGGAGGGGTTGGAATGGAGTGCCAAAGAGTGAGCAGAAGTAATTTAATTGTGGGAGGTTGAATGCAGATGTAGATTTTTCCGTGTTTTGTCCTTGGGTGAAACAAGAATTAATGTGAGCCAAGGATACTTTGAAATAGCTAGAGGGTTTTTCCAACCAGATGGAAAGAGAAAATTTGGCTTCCTAGTCTGTAGGTAAACTCCAGTAAAAAAGTTAATCTAGGTCTCCATTGGTTTTATTCCATAAAATGGGAATTCACGTGACTAGGGCTAAGGAAGATCATAGGTCTAACGAAACACCAGGGACATCCCTAAAATTTGGGATCCCCTTTTTTATGATTAGATCTATAGTCTTCCTATATATGCCTTTAAGAAAATGAACACAGCACAGAGCCACCAGAAAAACTTAATATTACTATTATTGCAAGCCCTCTGTGAGAGACTCTAGTTGAAATGAATGGCAATGCAAATGAGTCTGCTGGTAGAGGGTCATTGTAACCTGAAATTAAGGTCTATAACACCGGGGCACCTGGGAGGCTCAGTTGGTTGAGCGTCTGCCCCAGCTCAGGTAATGATCCCAGGGTCCTGGGATCAAGCTCTGCATCGAGCTCCCTGCTCTTCGGGAAGCCTGCTTCTCCCTCTTCTACTCCCCCTGCTTGTGTTCTCTCTCTCGAGGTCTCTCTCTCTCTGTGTCAAATAAATAAATAAAATCTTTTTTAAAAAGGTCTATAAAATCACCAGATCTGGGGTGCCTGGGTGGCTCAGTGGGTTAAGCATCTGGCTCTTGATTTCAGCTTAGGCCTTGATCTTGGAGTCGTGAGTTCAAGCCTCGAGTTGGGCTCCACGCTGGGCGTACTAAATATATACATAAATACATGAATAAATACATAAAGACATACATAAAAACATAAAATCACCCGATCACAAAGAGTAAAGAACCAAACAGCAATACAGAAAGGGAACTCCTAAGTGATAACTAAAAACATGACCAGAAGCAGCCACATGAAGCTGTGGATAATGTAGGGACTTGAGAGGCAAGAGTAAGGAAGAACAACAGGTGCAGAGAAAACTGGCAAACACTCGCAGATGAACGCCTGATGCAGGCGCTGTCCACAGCTGGGCTTCAGGTGCTCTGTGCAGGCTGGCCTGTGGGAGAATCATTTGCATTGAAAAGGCAGGGGAGAGGAGGTTGGGAGGGCTGGGAAGACCTCAAGTCTCTTCCTGATGAAAATATTTCTGTGACTTGAGGATGAAATCCAGTCTTAGCAGGGCTGTTTACACATCCTTAACCACCTGGCCCTCCCTATCTTTTCCATAAGCAGCCCACGTTCCAGTCCTATCGAAACATGTGCCATCTGTTGAGCACACACATTCTTTTATGTGTACACCTCCCTTCTGATTTGCTGACTTAAGTCTTATCCATTCTTCTAGTATCAAGTATTATTTATCCTCGAGGTATCCCATCCCAGACCCTCACCCCAAACCCTCCCCTCGGTAGGTAGCCGTGCTCTCTATTCCCTTACTACTCTCCTTTGTATACTTACAGTCTAAGAAATTTATTTCTTCATTTTCACTAGGGCATGCTGGACCCCTTCAAGACAAGGACTTGTCTTGGTTACCTTTGTATTACATGACTCAGTGCCTGGCACATTAGGGGCTTAATCAGAATTTTGACTGAATGGCTAAATGAAGTTTTGATGACCGTGTAAATATGACTGGTTAAATCAATGACAATATGACAGGTCACCTACCTCCTGAGGTATGTTCAGGGATCTGAACCCTGAACTCTTCAGTGACTGGTTGAATATTAACTATAGAGATTTTTACATCTTTGCAGCCAAACATGGGAGAGGTGACATAAGGGAGAAACAGGAGATAATTTCCTGAAGTCAGAGATCTTACATTAATCAGCTAAAGTAGGATCGTTTTCTTTCTTTTTAATTATAATACTCTATGGGCATTTCGGCTGTGCGTTCATTCATTCAGGTGATGAGAAATACAGCCTTTCTAGTTCAAGTGAGACATGCCAGCAACCATTTCTTTTTACTTACTGGCTGTGCCCAAGAAAGGAGCATTGTTGATCATGTGGCAGGGGAAGGAAATCTTAAGTGCTTTGGTCATGAGGCAAGGAGAGATTCACATTTGCATAGTATTCTTGTGGTATACACGAACAAGCTGCTGGGTGATTCAAACAGTTGAACCGATAGTTGACTTGTTTCAGAAATGGAACAGATGTGACAGAGACGGGCTTCTGAGAATCCACGGATGGCACATGACACATTCAACACTTTTGTGAAAATGTCTTGGCAAACATTCAAATCTTTATTTCTGTGTATTTATATTTAAGTTCAGGAAGTAAGAGTCCAATTATTTCTTCTTGTCGCACTGCCCTGAAGTTAGTTTCTTAGGGTACTTTGCTTAGAGTCCTGGGCTGCTTGATTCTGGCTCTTTGGACAAGAAGGGGCTCGCAGGGGTAACACCCTCCAGGCCTGGACTGGGCCGAGGGTACGGAGGGTACATCCTGTCCTCACCTGTAGAGCATCCAGATGAAGGCCCGATAAGAGCAGTGGTGTTCTATAGGATCTCCAGGTCAGAGCAGTTTCAGAGGGAAACCGGGTTGCCATTCTGCGCAAGACTATGTAGAGAGCAGGAAGGTAGAAAAGAGGCAGGAAACCAGTTTGGGAGGCCATCCATGGAGAGCTGACAAGGGAGGAGCTTGACTCGGATTTGGAATTGCCAAACCTGGAGCAATTCCTAAACTAAGGAGCCGGCAGTTGGCTGTTTATCTGGTTAACCACGCTTGTGGGTAAAAGCGTAAGGAGAATAATTAAAGGGAGTTTACAGTTAGGGTTTTATTGTTAAAGCAAGTTCTGCTTTGGCATATGGTGGTACCTCAGGGACCTGAAGTTTAAGGGGATGGTCTGGAAAGAATCAGGCCTGGAGGAACCAACCTGGCCTTGGGGCTGGCTTTGTGAGAAAGCGCCAAAAATCACATACACAGTGGTCAGAGTGCTACGTTAAATCTGTGCTTGATTGTAGCCGGAAGTATCTTCCGAGGGGCTCCTGTCTAGAAGGGGAAGGATGGTAACGGTGTAGGGAGAGGCACTATTTCAATTAGGGTGTGAGGTGGGTTGCAGAAGAAGATAGCTCAGTGTATTGACGCATGGTGATGTTTCCATTTTCTGCAGGAGCCCAGGTATTGTCTGGCAACAAAATCTGTGTCAAGAAGGAAAGACTAGAACAAAATCCACTGAAGTAGTGTAATAGTCATCCCTGAATAGGGGGGCTATAGTTGACTATTTTTTCTTCTACTCATAAATATTTTCAAAATCTTCAATATAAGCAAATTCTAATTTAATAATGAAGAATAGGGGGCACCTGGGTGGCTCAGTTGGTTAAGCAACTGCCTCCAGCTCAGGTCATGGCCCCAGGGTCCTGGGATCGAGGCCCGCATCGAGAGGGCAGGGAGCCTGCTTCTCCCTCTGTCTGCCGCTCCCCCTGCTTGTGCTCTCCATCTCCCTCTCTCTCTCATTCTGAAAAATAAATAAATAAGATCTTATAAGAAATAATGAATAAGAAAACAATTTTTTAACTTGAGAATATTTTTACTTACTCATTTTTAATCGAAATATACTTGACATATAGTATTATGTTAGTTTCAGGTGTACAACATAGTGATTTGACATTTATAGACATTACTGTGCGCTCACTGTAAATAAATAAATAAATGTCACCATTCAAAGTTATTACATTATTGATTATAGTCCCTATGCTGCACTTTTCATCCCTGTGATTTATTTATTTTATAAGCAGAAATTTTTACTTCTTAATCCCCTTCATTGTTCTATCTGTCCTCCCACCCCACTTTTCTCTGGCGGTTATGTTTGTTCTCTGTATTATGAGCCCGTTTCTTTCTTTTTTTGCTGTTGTTTGGTTGTTGGTTGGTTGGTTGGTTGGTTCATTTGGTTTGTTTTTTGGATTTCACATAAAGGTGAAATCGTATGGTATTTGCCTTTCTCTGTCTGCCTTATTTCACTTAGCGTGATACCCTCTGGGTGTATCCATGTTGTCATAGATGGCAAAACTTCACTCTTTTTCATGACTGAGTAATATTCTCCTGTGTACATGTACCACATCTTCTTTATTCATCCATCTATCGGTAGACTGGTTGCTTTCATATCTTGGCTATTGTAAATAACACTGCAGTGAACATAGGGGTGCCTTTGTCTTTTTGAATTAATGTAAAATGATGAACTTTCAAAAGGGTAGATTGGAGGGATCTTAAAATAAATTTCACCAGCCTCACAGTTTTGCTTCATTTTTATTAACTACTAACTAAAGGATAAGATGCTTGGATAGTTCAAAACAACAGATGATTCAAACTTTGTAACAGACGGAAGCCACAAATACCCGGGGATATGCATTTTGTTTATCTCCTACATGGAAGTTGATTGAATCCAGGTCAAGGAGCCAGCTGTCCCCTCAGGGAAGCCTATGCCAGAAAGTAAGTAATCCAGTAACAAATGAGGACACAATACACACGTGAAGCTTTGGGAGTGAGGCCTTCAAGTTACACCAGAGCATTTGAAGCATAATATATTTAGAGGAATATATGCTTGGGGGTGTTAGACATTTGGATTTTACTTTACCTGTAAGGATTTTGTTTCCTCATCCCCTGTACATGCTGAGGCACCATGAAAAAATAAAGACATAGTCTCTCCTGTCAAAGTGCCTAATAAGAAAGGTTTTATTAGCACCTCTCTGCCTTTAACTCATTCCTTGCCCCCCTGCCCTGCTGAGGGCAGCTGAAATGTGGAGGCTACATCTTTCTGACAGTGTGAACATGGTCATGGAGCCCTTAGCTTCTGTAGAGCTCTGCCCTGAATGCCCTTTCATTTCTTGCCATCGTCAGTCGTCACTTCCCAGCAAACCACATCAGTCACATCTGTCTGGATACACCTATGACTTAAGTATTAATTAAAGACTATGCGTTACTTAACTTTTGGATAGGAGCTCTAGGAGAATAGGACAATATCTTAAGCTTGTATTGATGGAGCAGCAGTGAGTGTGAGTTACCATGGACTTGATCAGTACTGGGGAGGGCGGTACCAGATATACAGGTAGAACACCTGCCTGTTGCTTAACGAATGGAGTTTTTGTGACCACCTTATTGCCTCTGCTGTCATCAGAGTGCTTCTTGTGATGGCGTTTGCATGAACACCGGTGCCTGAAATTCTTCCCCACGTGTACCCAATACTTTCATTAGGCATCTCCAGGGAACCTTTACATTTTATTGGGTTGCTATGCTTACCACTGGTTTAGTGAAGCAATAACAAATAACATTTTTTTTAAGTTAAAAGGATCTTATAAGAAAACTACTACAGGAAATAAAAAAGATGGCAATAAAAATCTTCCGTAATCCAGGCACCTCCTTTCTTTTCATAGATATAGGTGTTTTAAATGACTAAGGTTATTTATCTTAGATTTTATATACTTCCATACCTACCTAGGATTTTTTCAAACTTTTTATATTTCTGAGGTACCTGGGGGGCTCAGTGGGTTAAGCCTCTGCCTTCGTTTGGGGTCATGATCTCAGGATCCTGGGATTGAGCCCCGCATCGGGCTCTCTGCTCAGCGGGGAGCCTGCTTCCTCCCCCTTCTCTGCCTGCCTCGCTGCCTACCTGTGATCTCTATCAAATAAATAAATAAAATCTTTAAGAAAACTTTTCATATTTCTATATGATCTTACTAACCACAGTTTTATAATTTTAATGGGTGATAATCTTCTGAAATGTAGATGAATCAAAATATTAAGTCCATTGTTAAGCGTTTAAATTGTTTCCAAGTTGAAACTAATAGAAAATACTGTGGTTGGTGTCTTTATTCACATAGCTTTTTGTTCCTATTAAATAATTTCTCTAAATGTGTAGAAATACAAGAAGTAAAAAGATGTGAATATTTTGCCTGTGCTGTTTTTTTCAAAAAAATTACACCAGTGTATAATACTACCAACATACATGAAATGGTTAACACTCAGGGTCTTCAAACAAACAAACAAACAAACAAACAGCTTTATGGAAATGCAATACACATGACATACAATTCACCCATTTAAAAATGTACTATCCAGGGGCACCTGGGTGGCTCAGTCAGTTAAGCATCTGCCTTCGGCTCAGGTCATGATCCCAGGGTTCTGGGATCAAGTCCCACATTGGGCTCCCTGCTCAGTGGGAAGTCTGCTTCTCCCTCTACTTCTCCCTCTGTCTGCCACTCCCCCTACTTGTGTGTGCTCTCTCTCACTCTGTCAAATAAATGAATAAATTCTTTCTTTAAAAATTTAAAGAAAATGTATAATCCAACAGTTCCTGCTATATTCTCAGAGATGTTCAACTATCACCACAATCAATTTTTGAACATTTCATTATCCTCCTTAAAAACACCATTCTCATTAGCAATCACTCACCATTTCTTAATTCTCTCCAGCCCTAGGTAACCATTACATTATTTTCTGTCTCTGCAGATTTGCCTGTCTGGACATTTCCATAAAAAGGTAGTCATTCAATTGATGGTTTTTGTAACTGGCTTCTTTCACTTAGCATAGTGTTTTCAAGTTTTATCCTTCTCATTGGCAAATAATATTCCATTGTATACATATAACACATTTTGTTGATCTAGTCGTAAGTAGATGGACATCTGGGTTGTTGCTACCTTTTGGCTGTTATGGATAATGCTGCTATGTACATTTGTGTACAAGTTTTGATGTGGACATACGGTTTCATTTCTCTTGGATATATACGTCGGAGTGGAACTGCCTGGGTCATATTGTAATTCTATATTTAACCTTTTGAAGAAACACTAGATTGTTTTTCAAAGCTGTTGTACCATTTTACATCCCCACCAGCAATGTATAAGAGTTCTAATTTCTCCACGTCTTTGTCAACATTTGTTATTTTCTGCCTTTTTTATTTTAGCCATCTTAGTAGCTATGAAGTAGTATTTCATTGTGTTTTGGTTTGCATTTTGCAGGCCCTTTAAATTTTTTTCATATTTTAAATGACCTGTATAGGATTGAAAACATTTTACAAATACATTTAAAAAAATCATTGTAATTTGTAGAGGGCATATGCAAAGCACCATGGAAATCACAGAAATGAAACAGTTCATAGAATAGGAGGGAAATATGCCATCAGAAATAAATACAAGGTAAGAAATGATATACCATGAAAATTTTAAAACTAACATTTGAATAGCAGTTTATAATTACCTAGCACTTATTCCCATGTATTATCTCATTTACTCTGAATAATTATTATTTTAGGTGCTATACAAAGACAATTTCAAGAAAATATAAAAAAGTCATTTCTAGAACTTCATTAAGATTAATAAAAAATACTGTGTGTCTGAGGCATTAAAAATTTTTTTAATGTAGAAAATTTTAGCTGACTGAAAATACTGACAAGTTGTTTCTGTCTTCACTGATAGCAAATAGAAAATGGCTAAAGGAGTAGCAGAAGGATTTTAATTAAGATTTAATTATTTTATTTTATAATATTTTAAAAAAGATTTTACTTATTTGTTTGACATAGAGAGACACACAGTGAGAGAGGGAACACAAGCAGGGGGAGTGGAGAGGGAGAAGCAGGCCTCCCACCAAGTAGGGAGCCCGATGTGGGGCTCTATTCCATGACCCTGGGATCATGACCTAAGCCAAAGGCAGATGTTTAACAACTGAGCCATCCAGATGCCCAAGATTTAATAATTTTAAAATAAAAGACTTGTTAAAGTCTTTGATTGAGACTCTTGATTTGTATTTATGGAAATCTACCCTGAATATAATTAAACATGAAAATCAAAAAAAGGAGAGAAGACTCTACATAAAGGGCTATGGGTTCATATCTTACTGATGTTATTTGGGGGGTGTGACAGAATAACCCTCCTCAAAAAGTAACCTTGCTATTTTATTAATACAGAATTTTACCTTTCTTTAATTATAAAACTATTCTGTGATCACTATAGAAAAATATAGAGGGATTTAGAAAGATAGAAAACACTTTCTATAGAAAGTTTTTTTTTCTATAGAAAAAAACTTTTCTATAGAAAGATAGAAAACTTTCTATTATCATGACCCATAGAAAAATTACCATTAAATTATACATTTTACTATGCTTAAATGAAATGTTATACCTATGTAAATACATAATTTTTGGCTTAACAGGTTATAAACCTTTTCCCATGTCTTATGACATTTTATAAATATTATTTTAATTACTATGAACTATTCTGTCTGGAGAACTATCCATCCATTTACTATCATTTACCTAATTTTGGACACTTGGCTTGTTAATAATTTTTTAGTGTTTTAATAATGTAACAAACGTTTTTGCATAGTATCTTGCGGTTGTAAAGAATTTGTTTATAATGGATTCCTAAGAGAATGACAGTGTCAAAAGTATGACTACTATCTGTATTTTAGCATTATGAAATTATTCCTTTAAATTTTATTCAGCGTACTCCCATCAGCAGAGTATCCATGCACTGATTTTATTTATTTACTCATCTATTTATTCAGCAAATATTTAGTGGGAACTTGCTATGTCCAGGTACCATGTGAAGTCCTGTGGCTAACTTAGTAATAGGCACTGTCCAGCTTTTTTAGAGTGGAGTGCCTATTTTCCTGCTCTTTTACCAACATTGCATATTTTCAAGGTTTAATCTTTCTGATTTGATGAGAAAATGCTGTATTTTATTGCTCTTTTGACTTGCATATCTCTCCTTACTCGTGATGTTGAACATTTCTTCATACTCATTGGTCATTTATCTTATTTGCCTTTTGCCCACTTATCTACTAAAGCCTTAGAAAAATACGGAAACTGTCATGGATTTGTATGTCAGCACTTCACGGGGATCTCACAAATCTGATTTGTGTGTTAGAGTACTCAGAGACATTTGTTAATTTAATAAAATGTTTTAGGACATTTGTTACTAAACTGAGTACCCATCTTTTTCTTGAATGAAGTCGTGAGGAATCCTCTAGACTGTCTGTAGAATATTTTCCTCCCTGACTTTGGGGTAGGAAATGGGTTGTAGATGATTGAAAGTTATGACAAGTTTGCTAGGTTGTTTGGTTTCTGCTTGGGCTTAATCATAGGTCTCAGGGCATTAGACTGGATAACTCTTTCCCTTTTCTGGGGAAGGATTGATTGTCTGAAGGATTCATATTGGGAGGCAGAGTGGTAATCAATATTGTAGGCTGAGGTCACTGACAGGGGCGAAAGACAATAATGTGTGAAATTTAGGATGAATTGCTTTTTGGGTTCGCTTGGATTTACTAAGACAGGGGAGTTGTTTGGGCAAATGTTGCCTCTTTGGAGTCTCTTTGAAGTGACCATCTAATGAATCAAGGAAAGGGCAGTTAAATCCCTCTCAGTGAGAACATCAAAAGAGGAACAGGATATAGTTACATGTCAGGAGCCAAGGGCTATCAGTTGACCTTCCTTAAAGGGTGGGGAGAGGAATTTGGGTGGTTGGGAAGGTTTTGTTATATAGAGACCTTTTTTATCCTTTCACCTTATTTCTCTCTATCTTTAGTATCTCTAGGCCTGTCCTTGCTTAATCATTCCATAGCAGAGTTAGGGAATTCAAAAATAAAAGTAATGTTTTTACTAATGACAAAGACTCTTCAAGTGTCTTCTGAGTGGTAATTTCTTAATTTCATCATTCAGGCTCTTTTCTTGAAGAGCAAAGAAAGAAAGATAACCTCACTCTCTTATAAACAGAACTTTGAAGTCATTTCCTTCTCTCTTATACAGAATTATCTCCTTTCTTTACTTGTGGGAGATAAGAGATACACAGATGATTCACACTTACTGATGGTTTCCGCATATCTTTTAGCCTTATGTGGTTTTTCCCCTCCACCAAAATTTCTACAAAAGGAGCAACTATTTAGTAATTATCTGATTGAGTTTCATACCTCTTCTGTTTTCTTATTACATTGATGAAGATACCAGTGAGTAAGAACTGCCAAAGAATGAGCAGACAAAAGAAAAATTGGAGGACTTCGTTAAAGGATGACAAAAACATGGCACACACCCTACCACTCTTCCCTCCTATGTTAGGGAAGGCTTTGCTAATCAGTCACAAAACTCTTTCCCACTGAGCCTGAACATGGTCTCAGATTTCTTGCCACTGTGGCATTCAAGCCATGGAATCCCAATAACATGGCATCCAAACTAAAATCTATTTTATTTCTATTTAAGCCTAGTTTCAACTGAGACTAATTAATTACATAATTTCAGATAATGGTATTACAGATAATACAGAGAAACAGAGAAAGAAAATGTTGGAAGAAGGGCAGTGAAGAGAGAAGCCTTTTTTGCTGGAAGGATGTTTTAGCAGAAACCTGAGCAATATGAAGAAATCAGTCATGTGATGACTGGGGAGACAGAATCCCAGCAGAGGAAACACCCATGTAGATGCCAGAGCCTGAAATAAAGTTGTCTTACTCTAGAACATCCAGAAAGTTGAGGTGGCAGAAATGCATGGGGTAAGGGAGAGGGTAGGAGATGGAGAGAAAGAGTTAGACGAGGTCAGATTAGGTAAGGAATTTCTTTAAGGCCAGGAATTACCTTTTTCGTTCTTTTTTCTTTCTTCTTTTAACTGGGATGGAAAGCCATAGCAGGATTTTGATCTGAGGGTCAGTGTAGGATTTTTACAAGATCCCACAGATGTTTTTGAAGAACATTATAGGGGATAGGCATGGAAGAAGGGAGAAGAACTGGGGGATTACTTTGGTTGGTCAGATGAGATTTGACAGTGCTTAGCCTGGGTGCTAGCAATATGCCAAATGGTCAGGTTTGGGATACTCTTTGGCGGTAGAACAAACAGGTCTTATAAGATGTATGTGGAATGCTAGAGAAAGTGAGGACCCAAGGATGAAGCTCATTTTTAATCTTAGAAATAGAGTGAATATTGATGAAAGACTGAGGAAGGGGCAAGGTCAGGAGGAAAACCAGGGGTTTGGGATGCATAATAGTCATGTAGTGAGCAGTCAGTGCCTGTGTGAGACAGGAAAGAGGTCGGGGTAGATGTATTAATGGGCAAGTTACTAGAATTTAGATGGTATTTAAAACTTTGAGATTGAATGAGATGACCAAGAAATGAGTGAAGATGGAGAAGGGAAGGGGGCACAGGAGATTTGAGGGAAGCCTTTAGAGCCCTGGTTCTTAGCTAGGTAACATTTAGCAAGGTGTGGAGACATTTTTCATTGTCATCACTGACTGGGGAGGAGGAGGACGTGCTCCTGGTGAGTGGTGGGTGGAGGCCAGAGATGCTGATTGACAGCCTACAGTGCACAGAACATCCTTCCACAATGAAGAATTATCTAGCCCCAGGGTCTTTCAGCAGTACTGAGGTTAAGAACCCTGATTTAGATGTAGGGAGGATGAGGAGCCTCTAAGGTGACTGAGGAGTGAGCAGTGAACAAGGAGAAACACTTCAGAAGTGTTAAGGATGTGGTTTCTAGAAAGGAATTTCAAGGAAAACAAAAGTGTGTTCAACTCTGCCTGATGCTACTGAGAGGTTCCACGGGACAACGGCTGAGACTTAGCCCCTGGATTTGGTAAGATAAGAGAATCTGGGGATGCTTCCGTACCATTCAAAACTCCTTTGAAGGCTAATAGATTCAGATAATGAGATTTAGACATTTTTCTAAAATTAAATATGTGTTAAACAGAGCACTCCCCCCAACACACAACTTTTGTTTTAAGCCACAGAAGCAATGCCAGATGAAATTTTTGGTACTCTTGTTGCTTAGTCTTTTTGTGTTTGTGAAGCACTGATGTAAACTAAATGACTAGAGGAAGAATAGGAAGTTAATAGTATTATTGAAAGAATATTCAGCACAATTAAAACAGGAGACAGACCCTAACCTTGTACCAGCATGGTTGTGGCTTTCCCTAGGAATTTTCTACATCCTTCTCACTGATAGATAGGACTGTCATCTCAAATAAAGGAACAGAAAATGAATTATTTGGTGCTCCCATTCATTAGCAGCAAGTCACTGCAGTGGGTCATACTCTTATTTTAAATGACAGAATGTGAAAATTTGGCAAGGAAGTCCACTTCTATGTAAACCCCCAGTAAAAATCCTACTCCTGAAATACTTGTTAGTTCAATGCAATTCAGTCAGTCTTCTTTGCTCTTCAGAAGCCATTATTGACAATATTGTGCTTATTTATAATTTCCCCAAAATGCTAGACTCAAAAGTTTCTATTCTATTATTTGTTTAGTGGAATCATTCCAGAGAAAGTTTATCATGAATTGAATATAGTGATAAGTTCTTCTTGACTGAAAAGTATATAATGAATTCACTTCTGTTCTTAGTATAAATTTCGCTCAGTTTATGGATCAGTTGCTTTCCTGAAAGATTTGCCTATGAAGTTAATTTTCTTTTTAGTAAATTGATTTTTCTACTGACATGCATTTTAAATTAGAGCTGTGTTTTCCGGTAGGACAGTAGCCCTGGACATAGTAAAATCACATTTAAGATAATAGCAATCTCCTCATGATAAAAGGCGATTTCCAGATAGTGATAAAATGCAAAAAACAAGTTCCTAAATTGAAGATGATTAGGGTAAATTTTATGTTTGACCAAATAGGTTCACAGTAAAAAGGAACATAAAATATTGTAATTTAGCTAAACCAAACATTCTGAAAAGATCCTGACTCTTCTAATATTCTGTGTGAAAACATGAAACTCATTTTGGTGGCTTAGGTTTTTTTTTTTTTTTTTCTAAAGATTTTATTTATTTGACAGAGAGAGATCACAAGTGGGCAGAGAGGCAAGCAGAGAGAGAGAGAGGAGGAAGCAGGCTCCCTGCAGAGCAGAGAGCCTGATGCGGGACTCGATTCCAGGACCCCGAGATCATGACCTGAGCCGAAGGCAGAGGCTCAACCCACTGAGCCACCCAGGTGCCCTGGCTTAGGTTTTTTATTGTTGTTTTTTGTGTCGTTTGGGGCATATTATATTTTGAAGGGTGAATGAGAAACAGCAAAACTATTTCAAAATGAATACAGTAGAATATAAACCATTCATTTGAACTTGAAAGCAAACCCTTTGGAGAAATGTTCTATGCCCTTCCTCCTTTTGGCTGTCCACAGTGTCTAACTCAGCACCAAAGCAAGAGGAATAATTTTTAACAGTAAGGGTGTCTATGGTGTTTATGGCATTAAGTTTCTCACCTTTTTCTTTCATAAATTGAAAGAAGCTGAGAATGGAGCCTGACATGGGGTTGTGATCTCACAACCGCAAGGACACGACCTGAGCCAAAATCAAGAGGTGGACGCTTAGCCAGTTGATCCACCCAGGCATCCCTAATATCTCTTTGTAATAGATCTTGAATAAGAAAATGATCATTCTGGGATGCCTGGGTGGCTCAGTTGGTTAAGCAGCTGCCTTCGGCTCAGGTCATGATCCCAGCGTCCTGGGATCGAGTTCCACATCGGGCTCCTTGCTCATCGGGGAGCCTGCTTCTCCCTCTGCCTCTGCCTGCCATTCTGTCTGCCTGTGCTTGCTCTCTCTCCCTCTCTCTCTCTGACAAATAAATAAATAAAATCTTAAAAAAAAAAAAAGAAAATGATCATTCTGCTAGGACAGAGGCACAAAAACCAATTTTTTTTAGCTAAGGGATAGAACACATGTAACTTTTTAGAATGGAAGTCAGCAAACTTTTGGTGTAAAGAGCCCAATAGTAAATATTTTTGATTTTGCAGTCCCCATGGTCCCTGTCCTTGCTTTTCTTCCCCCTCCTCTCCCATTCTTACTCCCTCCTCCTTCCCTTTCTCCTTCCCCTCCTTTAAAAATGAAAAGATGTAAAACCCATTCTTAGCTCATAGGCTATACAAAAATAGCCTGTGTGTTGTATTCGACCATTGGGTCACAGCAATTAACCCCTGTGTCAGGTGTAGATTCCCAAATAGTTCTGCAAGGATGTATTCCAATTTTCTCTTCTACCAGGAATCTTGGAGAGAATTTATTTCACAGTAGCTTCCTTGTATTACTTTAATATTAATATGAGGACATTTGTTATATAGTATTTGTTCTATACTATTTTTCCAAAATATGTACCTTTACATTTATTACTGGGTGGTTTTTTTTGGACTATAGGAGTTTAATACTCTAGGTCCCATTCAAAATATTCTATGAAAGACATTGATTTTGTTAGGCACTGAAATAAAATACATGTATCTCTAATGTATGAGAATTTGAAACAACCAAGTTGTACTCTTAGCTTCCTATCTAATGAAACCAAGACTATATTCCCGAGTAGAAACAAATTCTCCTTGGGTCACTAAGATCCAAGCCCAAGGTTGCAAGGATAGGAGGCAAAAATTATGCAAGTGATTTATTAAGTATAGTATTGTGAAGGACAAGTCTACCTTTGGCTCCCAGGCTTGTGTGTTCTGAGAGGAATGGCATCATATTTTTCCTACTAATTGAAAGCATATACTACATTCTTGGGGTGATTGCATACATTCGTCCCACCATCGAAGACTTGAAAGATGTAGGGATGGTGATTTATAACATACTACCATTTAAATTCTCTTTTGGCTAGTGAGAAAACAGATGGCTTTTGGAGAAGGACTGGATTCTTACAAATTTAATTACATGGGATGCAATTTGCAAGTGCTGTTTCAGATATGGTATACTTACTGAGTATATCAACATAGCCTCTGGGAGCTAATGTGCATTTATTGATTTAGAAAATGCTTTATTTTCATGCCAGTCAGTTCATCTTCATCTGCAAGGGACAGCAGTATACCATCATTGTCTTACTTTAGGGCTATGACAATTTACCTTTTCTCTATCATAATATAATCTGAAAGGAGTTTGATCATTTTAATTTCTCTCAAAAGATTACACTGGCCCCTTACATTGCTGCTGTTATTCTGACTGGATATGGGGAGCATCAGGTAGAAAGCACCCTAGACACTTTAGTAATATACAAACATGCTACGGGGTAAGAAATAAATATCATGATCCCAATCACTCTGTCCGTCAGAGTCCTGCCAGAAAATAGATGGTACATTCAAAAGGTTTTAAACTGAAAATAACTTAATGAAGAGATTATGTCCAGACCAATTAAGAAAACTGGCTTGGGCTTGTGAGTTTCCCAGAAACTAGCAACAGCAAAAAGCCATGACCAGCCCTAGGCCTGAAGTAGGGGAAGGATGGTGCAGTATTATAGGAAGCTGGTAAGAACTGGAGCACAGAAGAGGGTTAGGTAGCCAGAGATAGGGTTGCCAAAGAAAGTAGCCACCACCAAAGTCTTGATCCAGTAGGTATAGGGTGACAAACATCTTTCTTTTCTCTTGCTTTTTATGTTAGACATTGTTCTCAGCTGACTTGTGATCACTGGTTGCATATGCTTACAGTCTGGGGGACTAAAAAGCTGACTGGAAGCTCTGAGTGCCTGTGAAAGGGTATTGGATTTGAGATTCACTGTAGGGTGATATGGAACAGCAGTTTATGGAGGATCTGGAGGCAGAGTCAATGTCTCGAGCTAGTCCTGTTTCTCCCAGAATAGTATCCCAGTACCTGCCTACCTTAGAGACTAAAAGTGGTCTGGAAGCCTAGTGGGGCAACAAAAGCTAAGACCTTAGCATTTAGGATTCAAGAAGAAAATGGTTACTGAATCCTCTGTTTTCTATGAGTTCACCATGCCTGATATCCCCTAGTCTAGGGAATAAATGTTAAGATGTTGACCATTGTGGAACAGGGGACATCACTCAGTGTTAATTAAGTAAGGCTATAAATTTTCCTCTGATCACCACTTTAGCTGTAGCTCAAATATTTTCTAATTTCCCTTGTGATTTTTTTTTAACCTATGAAGTTACTTTTGAAGTGTGGTGTTAATTTCCAAATATTTGGAATTTTCTAGATAGTTTTCAGTTATTGGTATCTGAATTTAATTCCATCTGTCAGTGAACATATTTTTTATGATGCTGATCCTTTCAGATTTATTAATGACACAGTATGTTGATGATTTTGATAAATTCCATATGCACTTGAAAAGAATATGTATTCTGTAGTTATCGGATAATGTATCTTATAAATCTCAATTAGGTAAAATTGATACTAATGTTGTTTAGTTCTTCTATATTCCCACTGATGTTCTGTCAACCTGTTCTATTAACCACTGAGACAGGAGTATTGAAATCTCCAAATATAGTTGTGAATACATGTATTTTTCCAGACCAGTTATGATAGTTTTGCTTATGTATTTTGAAGTTCTGTTACCAGGTATAAATGAGTTTAGGATTGCTATTTTTTTCTGATAAGTTGACTGCTTATCATTATGAAACTTCTCTCTTTATCCCTGGTAACATATTTCATTTCAAAGTTTATTTTTATTTGGTATTAATATAGCCACTCAAGCTTTCTATAATTAGTGTGTGTATATATAGCTTTTTCCTTCCTTCTACTGTTCACTTATTTATAATTGTACGTATAAAGTGAGTTTCTGGTGGATAGCATATAGTTGAGTCTGCTTTTTCACCTAGTCTGATAAACTCTGACTTTAAGTTGGAGTTTTTAGATGATTTATATTTAATGTAACTATTAATGCAGTTGAGATTTAATCCACCTTGCTTTTGTTTTTGTTCCCTTTTACATAATTTTCTATCCTCTTTTAGGTTAAGTACTTTCTAGGATTCCATATTCTATCCACCATTGGAGATACCATTTTTAAAAACTGTTAACTCTATAGTTTATAATATGCAACTTTAAATTATTACAGTCTCTTTTAAATTATACTGCTTCACATAAATGTCTGACTCTTCCCACAGAATATTTTCATTTCTACTTCTTGGCTGTGCTGCTATTGTTATCAGCCATCTCTTAACCACATATGTTATAAACCACACAATATATTATTTTTATTTCAGTTAATTATATTTTTAATAACTTCAATTATGAGAAAAATGTCCTATGTATTAGCTTACATTTTTATAATTTTTGGTATTTTCAAATTTTCAAAAAAGATTTATTTATTTGTTTTAGAGCGAGTAGGGGGAGGGGCAGAAGGAGAAAAAGACTCAAGCCAACTTTACACTGAGCACAGAGCCAGATGTGGGGCTCAATCTCAGGACCCTGAGATCGTGACCTGAGCTGAAACCAAGAGTCTAACACTCAACCAACTGAGCCACCCAGGTGCCCCTCTTCTGATTTTTTTTTCCCTTTGCCAGAAAAAAAAAAAAAAAAATTATGCCTTCTTGTGGTCTAAGTCAGCTGAAGATAAATTGTCTGGCTTTTAATTGTCTGAAGAAATCTTTTCCTTTCAGTTTGGAAGATATTTTTACTGCAAGTCACACTCTAGATTGACTCTTACCTTTTAGTACTTTGAGTTGTCATTCCAATGCCTTCCAGCATGAATGATCAGACAAGAAGTCTTTAATTATTATTCTTTTCTCTTGCTGTTTTTATAATATTCTTTTTTATCACTGGTTTTCTATAACTTCATTTATAGTTTTCTTTATGTTTATCCTCTTTAAGATTCATAGAGTTTCTTATGATCTGTGGGTTTATACTTTTTATTAAATTGGGAAAATTTCAGCCAGTATTTCTTTAGATATTTTTCTTTCTCCCCTAGACAAACCCCTGCTTCTAATTTTACATATGTTAGATTGCTTCATATCTTCCCATTGGTCACTGGGCCCTATTATTTTTAGCCTAGAACTCATCTCTTTGCTGTATATCTTTGCTGTAAGGCCAAGAAATTATGAGGCCCACTTTATTTGTTGAACCTCTATCAAGGATTATATTATGGCACTGCCTACTATCAAATACCTAAAAATAGTTGTTTCATATATTTTGTTAATTTCTAGTTGTTTATGGCAGGAGGTTAATTCTAGGCTCTGGGTTCAGGACCAATTCACCTACATACTGACTCTGGGTCAAGTTAAATTCTCTATTTCATTACTTTGGTCATCTTAAAAACAGGATTACTTTATATCAACCTTATAGGATTATTGTGAAGATTCTTTTTTTTTTTTTTAAAGATTTTATTTATTTATTTGACAGAGAGAGATCACAAGCAGGCAGAGAGGCAGTCAGAGAGAGAGGAGGAAGCAGGCTCCCTGCTGAGCAGAGAGCCCGATGCGGGGCTCGATCCCAGGACCCTGAGATCATGACCTGAGCCGAAGGCAGCGGCTTAACCCACTGAGCCACCCAGGCGCCCCTATTGTGAAAATTCTTAATAACATGTAATGTATATAAAGTGTGCGACACGTAGTAAATGTCCCACATGAAGGACATTACTCACCCTTAAGAAAATCAGTTTGTGGGGAGGGAGGGTGATAAATCAGGCCTTGGCTGAGGTTGTTGGGATCAAGTGCAGGGCTGCTCCTTAGTACTAATGGCCGGTGGAAGAAGGGAGGTAGGAAAACTCTAGTGCCTAAGACACTTGGCAAAAGGGTGCCATTTGGGTAGCCACTAGTTAGTAGCGCTCTTGGAGAACTCCTCACTTTAGTTTCAAATCCCTGGGTAGTCAAGATAATTTCCAAACCTCTCTGGTGAAAGGGACAAAGGCTATTGGTAGACAACTAAGTCAGTACCATTAGCTCTGTGAGGTCAACTGTTGGTCAGAACAGCCTGGATGGAACTAAGGCTAGGGTGGGAATTGACTGTATTATGTAGCTGTGTCTCTCAGAATTAAACATCAGAAAAATCTTGATCAGCTTTGAAGGATCAGTATGTTTCCTCTTTTTTATTATTTTTTTAAGATTTTATTTGTTTATTTGAAAGGAAGATGGAGAGCATGAGGAGAGGAGCAGAGGGAGAGGGACAAGCGCACTCCCCACTGAGCATGGGGCCTGAGGACGCAGGGCTCCACGTGGGGGTCTACACCAGGTTCCACCCCTCAGACCCTGGACCAGAGCCTTAGAGGAAACCAAGAGTCAGATGCTTAACCAACTGCACCACCCACGGGCCCCTCTTCCTTTTGGTAATGGAAGTGAACTAACTGAATGCTTTTTCATTCTTGCTTTGTTTGCCAAGACACTCAAAGTCATATTGTGCTCTTAATCTCTTAAATGTTTACCCTTAATATTGGCATATGTGCCTTCTTTCTTCCTTTGTCTCAATCTTGTTATGCATATTCATGTTTTGTGACTCTCTGAAGATCATTTCTTTTTGGAAAAAGATTTTTTTTTTAAAGATTTTATTCATTTATTTGACAGATCACAAGTAGGCAGAGAGGCAGGCAGAGATAGAGAGAGGAGGAAGCAGGCTCCCTGGTGAGCAGAGAGCCCAATGTGGGGCTCGATCCCAGGACCCTGAGATCATGACCTGAGCCGAAGGCAGAGGCCTAACCCACTGAGCCACCCAGGCGCCCCTGGAAAAAGATTTTTTTTAAAAACATTTATTATATATCTTATAATCCAAGCCTTTATGTCTTATGGGTTTTTTTTTTTTCTATACCTCCTTAGCTATTAAGACATTAGTAATTATGTCATATCTCTTCAAGAGTTGGGTTTCCCATGGGTATAAGTCTTCCCGTGATAACTGGAACAATGTGATGTAAAACGGAAAAATGTGATTCAAATTTATTTAGAGTGAATGTGATAAGAAATGTTTTCTGTATTCTTGTTCTTCACTTCAATAATATTTTTGTTAATAAGCAAGTATATTGCTTATCATCAAACATACCAACATTTTTTGATCATAGGCATTTGAAGTACCAACACCTGATTTCCTTATCATTGCCTGTCTGAGAATGGATAGAGGTTGTTAATACCTCAGGGCACCCTACAACCTTCCAAACTCCATCTTTTTGTGATCTTTTCTGCAACAAACCTTACTTAGAAGCATCTGCTCCTACCTTCCATCCATTCGAAAGCAGAGTGACTCAGCATCACTTATGCTCCTCTAAATGCATGCCCCTGTTTTTCAAGTGTTAAAATATTCAGTATGACTATAGCCACAAACAAGTTTCCTGACGTGAGCAATATTTGTCTCTCATTTAACATCTGTATTCTTTGCAGGAAAAGAACACGAAAAGCTGTTAATGTAATAATAGTAATGATCATAGAAATATATATTTATGTACCTCCTTTAAAAGCTATTTCATTTTAAAGCTAGGCCTATAATGAGTTTCATTCATGGCCTGAGGCTCAAGTGTTTGACCTTTAAGGAAGATGTGTCATTGAATGTCATTTCTAAGGAAATGCCCTGAGGAGCTGCTCTTTTGGGAGATGATCAGCCACTTACTTGGAGCTCTTGCATTTGATGACGTGAATTCTATTTTTAGGACTTAAGCAGATTTGGGATCTGCTGCAGTGGAGGGCTACCGTGAATTCTTATGAGCTTAATTTTTTTCTCTTTATCTTCCTGGACAAAAAAATAGTCCTTAACATGCGTGTATGATGTTTAGTATGCCCTTATTGTATACAGGTTTCTTATTTAAAATGGGGATTTGTTTGCATCCCCCACCAATCTGTCACCCCCAGCCCAGGTAAAGTTTCCTGGAAGAAAAACAATTTTGAACACAGCTCACTATCAGGCATATTTTTATTATTTTCTTTTTTTAAAGATTTTATTTGCTTATTTGAAAGAGAGAGAGAGAGAGAGAGTATGAGTAGTGGGGAGGGACAGAGGGAGAGGGAGAAGCAGACTCCCTGCTGAGCAGGCTCCAACCCAGGACCCTGAGATCATCACCTGAGCTGAAGGCAGATGCTTAACTGACTGAGCCACTGGGGGGGCACCATATTATTTTCATTTCATTAATGAGGAAATAAAGATTCAGTAATTTAGTAATTCCACTAAGTTTAAACAATTAGTAAAGGTCATAGTCAGGAATTGACAGGAATCCCACCTGTCAACCCATTCACATCTACTTCTTACTCAGACTTAAGTGTTCTCTCATGTGTGGACTGACAATCATGTCCTTCTCTAAATAACATAAAAGATTTCCCTGGAACCTGGATGTTAGTTTGCTTTTGCCACTAGGTGGACATGTTGGAGATATCACAACCTTCCTGGGGTTCAGTTTCATCAAATATAAAATAAGCAGATAGGAGATATACAAGATCCCTTCTAATTCTAAATTTTATTTCATTTCATTTGAATTTAAGCATAACTTTAGAAATTCGAGCATTGCATTTGTTTGATGGATGTGGATTCTTTATTAATAGATTCTGAAATTGACATATTCTGCTCCCCATTCCTTCCTACTTCCTGATCTCCCCAAAGCCTTCCCCTGCCTCTGTACACCTTCCACCACAATCAGTATGTCCTTGCTCATAAATTCTCCCTTGGTGTATTTCTCTCAAGGAGTTAGAGGCTGGGGTGGATAGGTAAGGTGCATTCTCCAAATTACAGTTACTTATCTGCTTAGTGACATTGTATCACTTAACATCATAAGGAATGAAAATGCAGCAAGGGGATTGGCAAGTGTAGATCTGAAATTGACAGTTACAAGCCATGAGGCTACTTTTACCAAAGCTCTGTCTCCCTGGATAAAGATGTGAATAATTACACACAGGCACACACCCTCTTTACAAGTACTTAACAATGTCACTTTCCATTAGCTACACATCTAGATTGCTGTCTCTCTTGCTTGTAAGTAGATGTTTGAATAACATAATAGAAGACAACCTGTCTACCTTTACATATCAGTTCTGATATTCACGGTTGAGAAAATTTCACCTCTTTAGATTTATTTTAAGTCAATATGATGAATGGCCTTGGGAACTACAGCATAGGAGGAAAAACTCAAGAGAGTCTCAAGCTAAGGTTTTTTTCCCCCCTTCTCCTTTTGGAAGCATAAGCACTTCATCATTGCTGTCAAGTGAGAGCTCAGTGTGACAGGAAAATTGAAGGAGGAGAGCTGAAAGGCTCTGTAATTTTGTTCCTTGGGGACTTCTGTCCAGATCTGATTATTCGGTGTGTTGGCAAACTTCTCTTTGGAAATGGATGTATACATATGTTTTATATGTGTGTATATCTATATACCTATATATGTATATCTCTCTATATATCTATATCTATATAAATAGGTGCATAGATATAGATATATAGATATTCTTTAGGTAATTAAAGACTGTGCCTGCTAAATAAGATTAATTTTTCTAATGAAATGCAGTTTGTGTGTGAATCTTAGTATGAGTGAGGAAATGGGTATGTGATGAGTTTTTGCTTGATTTTCCAAAACCTGATATATCAGCTAATTATTTTTAGTAGGTATTACAAAAATATATACATTGTAGTCATTAAGCCTTCTCAGCTGAAATGGTTTCAAGTTTTTAATAGACCCAGTGCTTCCGGTGGGGACAGATGATGATCCATTAGGCAGCTATTTTGATAAATAAACCCCAAATCTCAGTGGCTCGTAGCAAATATTTATTGTTCTCATCCATCGTCTTAAGGGTTGGTTGGCAGTCATTCACTTGATGTGATCTGGGTTCCTTCCAGGCAGCGGGACTATGTCTGGGGTCTTCTCTGTGTGTCTCATTTGGGCTCCCTAGCACATGCTTGTCACATGGTGATGGCAGAAACACAAAGCAGGTGGAAATCCAGAAAATGCCTCTTAAGGCCTGGACTCAGAATTGGCATCCTGTCACATTGCCCACATTCAGCGGGCTACAGCAAGACACAAGGCCAAGATCCAACATCCATGGACCAGGGGAAATACACAGCATCTATGCCAGGGGGCGGAGCTCCAAATGCAGCTGGATAAGGCCTTGGGTGCATAATCATAATGCAGGCAGGAAGTAAAGAAGTGGAAACAGTGATCCTCAGGTAGGGACACTTATTCCATTTCGGAAAGATGAGCTACGGAGACTGCTTCCGGTTTTAAACGGCACGTTACCTTTCCTTTCTGTCTGCTTCTCTTGTATTGATCATTGACAGCACAATCCCAGTCTGATGTTGTAAGTTAGCATCAGGAAGTGCAGCTCATCATTTGAATGGTTGGGAAAAGCACAGACTTTCAAAGTGGTCCCAAGGTAAGTGACCCTTCCTGTGCAGTGTCCGTGCTATATGTTGTATTAACAGTGGTCAGCTGTAGCATTAACCTGTGTGCACGTGTGGTTCATCAAGCTATTGAAATGTCTTTGCCACATCTTTGAGAAACAAAACAATCAATAGATATGGAGCAGAAAATGGACTTCTAATAGGCACATGGAAGGGAAAAAACATGATTAAACTGAGGAGACTGTTCTCCGCTTTTTGCAATAATGTTCAATGAAAATATAACACCTCAAAATCTCTTTGTGTCATAAAATTAGATGACATCTGACTATTTGACAGAATATACTTACCTAATTTCAGGTAACTTTTTTCTTTTTATTAAAATTTATTCCATTGAAGAGAATAGTGTGGCCACTACCTAGGCTAATCAAGATGGGCATGTGCTTTATTTTTGGCTGTTTGAAAAGCTTGTGTTTGTATTATTAAAACTCTCCATTCAAAGACTTACTTTGTAAGCTGGTTATGTCCTTTCTAATGGTGAATTTGTCATTTGTGCTTATTTGTCAGACTTTCGAGAATAACCATATTGTTACTTATTTCCGCCCTTGGTCCTTTCCTGTCCCTATGATCTTTACCAAAACGACTACGCATCACCATTATACCTTGTGTATTTCCTTCACAGGGATATTGTCTGGTTAAATATTAGATGTTAGAAATTGGCTCTTTAACATGAAAATGATCTCCAAAATGAAGTTACTTCTCTTTGGTTGGGCTTCAACTTGGTGCTCTTTCCTCTGCATAAAGAGTAAATCGGATCATGCCGCACACCTTACCAGTGAAGTGTTGGATAGCCACTGTAGGGTGTGTGAGTGTGTTGCCGTGAGCACCTGTGTTTTATTCAAGGATGCCAGATCCTTGTTATTGTGGGAATTTCTCACTCTCTTCCACCAGAATGATGAACTTCCGGTCACCAGACGATGTCCCTCTGATGCTCTAGATGTCTTGCCTTAGGTGTTGTACATTATGTTGTTTGTGATATACAGACTACGTTTTATGTTGTTTTCTTTCTGTGTAAACTTTACCTAGAGTCAGCCACTCTCCCAAGATCAAAATAAAAAGTGGAGGGATTTAAAAAGAGGCATGGGATTAGTAACTCACACATTTCTGAAGATGAGGTAGCCCAGGGAGAGGACACCATAAATTGAAACAGGTTGATTTCCTCTTTCTTGCCAGATATAAACAGAAGTATTCTAGGAGGGAGATGAGCCTTGTAAATGGAAGTTAAACACACCCTGAGCTTTAATCTCTCCATCTCTTAAGAGCACGGCCGACCCGCACTACCTTCCAGTAGTGAAGGCGTCACCAGTGATCTCAGGGTCACCATGAGAATAAAGGGGAGGGGCTTAGCAAAGTGTTCCTCTCTGAGGTTCTTTAAGGCACTAGCCCTTTCCCGTGTCTTCAGAGCCCGACGGGGCACACTCTGCAGCACATGAAGTCCTAAGCAAAAGCCCAGGGGACAGTCTGTCTCAAGAGAGCCCGTAACAAAAGGGCAGGAAAGGGTGAGGCCAGGTGAATAAAAAGGTCCTCATTCTAAGACATCTGGCTTAAATGAAGGAAGAGTGTGGTTATAACTTTCCGGATACCCTATATCTGCAGAGGAGACACCTGAGGTCTTGGATCCTTATTTTCTCAATGCCTCCAGAACAGTGGCCTCCCAGAGGCCAACTGTAGAGACACTGTGACCTGTATCACCTTTCACTTTGAAGTGTGATTGGAAACCAACCAACCAAACAAGAAAGCACAAAGCAAAACCTTGGCTGTTTTCAATTTTTTTTTTCTCCTAAAATTCTACTCTAATCTATTTTTTTTTTTTTTGTAAATTCTACTCTAATCTAAAGGAGAAGAATGTTATCCCACAGTCCTTTGGCTAGCTGACTTATCTCAGCTCAAGTAAACTTGGTGCATCAGGTTTTCAGCTGGCAAAAGTTGTTGGCTAGCTTTGGGCTACTATCAAAGAGACACTATCACAAGGATTATGTGTAATAAATGCCCTATCATATATCCAACAGTGATCTCTATGGCAAAGTGCACTGAGCCTGAACCCTTCTGCCTGGTTGCTTAATATTTTGCCAAGGTTGCTTACCAGGAACTTGAGAGTTATGTGGGACTTTAAAAAGGTGATCTAATCTAGAATTTTCCAAACTTTGTTCCAGTAGAACACTAATAGCTTCCAACATTTTTCACGAGGATCCTGTAAATGGATTCTGTGGTCCAATAAGTTTGGAAAACACTATTATGCAGAGCTAAGCTGCTTTCCTAAAGGGGGTTTCCAAGTTTTAATTACACTAATGTGAATCGTGGCCCTAAGGGGTACAGCACGCAGCTTTTCTCACATTTATAGCTTTTCTCACATTTATTTGACCATGAAGTCTTTTGTTGTACAACACGCATTACCATTTCAAGAATGCCAGGCACAGGCCACCTCATCTAGTTATTAAGACCATGGCCTCTCGTGTTTAACTTCCTGGCCTCAATTCCTGGCTTTCCCATGTATTGACGTTATGATCTGGAGCAAATGGTCTAAGCTTTTTGGGCTTCAGCTTCCCCATCTAAAATGGGAGCACTAATGAGGCCTTCCCATAGAGCTCTCTTACAAACTAAAGAACAGGGCTGAGCACAGCGCCTGGCACATCCTTGACTATTACCATCCCAACCTAGTTTAGGTAAAAACTGACATAATACCCTCATTCCGGCGATAAGAAAAGGCAGTCCCACACATTTCACTCGTGCAGTGTCACTCGTTCAACCAAGTGACCCAGTGCCAATATGGACCACACATGATCATTCTGCCCCCAGAAATGAAGGTGACCGTGCTGCATTTCCTGCTCTGGAAGGACACACACATGTGTGACTAGTGACTTGGCTCAGGCGACACCTTTTAGCAGTGAATCCAACAGCTCAGCCCTCCTGACTTCTGTCCTCCAGCTCCTCCTTGAATTCTGTCCTGAGAGAGAATGTTCTGTATAGCCTGCATTGGTAAGGAATGATAGTGAACACAGAGTATAGCTAATAGACTTCTCTTTTTAAACTGGGTATGAGGGAAAATGTTTTAAATTCTTTGTTAGTGCAATCCAGAAAGAATAATCTAGACAAGCACTTTTGGAAGAGAGCAAACTCTAAAAATACAATCTAGAAAGGAAGAGAAGCGGTAGTATGAAATGGCCCACATAGGAGTCCCCAGATATGGCTGGCTTGATGTTTTTCTAGCTGCTGTGTCACCGATGGTCTTCTCTTCTTCTGTCTAGGCATCTCCTCTGAGGGCTTCCCCCGGGACTGCGTCAGTGAGCAGACAGCAACTAAAGACCTTCCCCCCAGGGATGGAGGTGCCTGGTTCCTGGGCTATCGAGCAGGACCAGCCTGTCCGTTTCTGCTCCACGAGGAGAGAGAGAAGCCAAACAAAAGTGAACTGTACTTGGATCTCCATGTGAGTAGAAATCTTTGTGCTTGAGCTCTAATTCCTTGCAGTCAACAGAGATGTGTTTTATGCAAATTGCGTTCATAAAACTGTCCAAGGTGCATTTTGTGTGGGGGTCATTATATAAAAATCAGTCGGCTGCAGAGTATGGAGACACCTCAGTGGTCTGAAATGTGTGCGCTGGGACGTGACTCTGTTTATGGTTTGCCTGACTGTTTTCAGGGTGCTCTCCCCACGTCAGCTTTACTGCCTAGACCTTGGGGTGGGAGTGACTGTTTGCTGCTTGTCGCCTCTTAATATCACTTTTCTGAAAATTTGAAAACATACATTTGAGAGCATTCTCCAGAGTCATCTAAATAGCCTGTCTCCCTCACATGTCCCCAAACCTTTCATTCTGTCCAGCTGCTCAAATAACAGGTGAGCAGGTTGGCAGGAAATCTGAAAATACAAGATGACCCATTTAGAAAACAACCTTCTCCCTCCTCGTTCATTCAAGTATTCATTGACACAGAACCGTCAACTCCACTATACAAAATGATGGGCTGGGTTGAATACGTCCACATTGTAGATGGCCTGATAGATTGACTGTCGTCATTGTCACCACCCCTCTCCATCTCTCCGTTTCTTTTCAGAGATGAGGGTAAGCATTAGGAATCCAAGAAGGCTTTTTCTGTCTTTCTTTCCTTCTTTTTTCCTCCTTTTCTTTCTTCCTTCCTTCCTCTTTTTTCTTTTCTTTCCCCCACCCGCTCCCCTGCTTTTTCTTCTTTGCCATTAACTTTAATGCTCATTGGCAATCTTGTGTCCTTGATTCCTTCCGATACTTTCCAATTCATCACTTTCAGGCTCAGAGGTATGTCTTTGATGAACATGTTTAGATCTGTAATGTTTATGTGAATGGAGATTTTCTCAAGCAATCAAGACCAAATGAACCTTGCACTTTTCGTAACCATCATGGCATCATCACGGGATGTCCTTTTAGAAAAGCATTCGACATCCCTTGTAAAAGGAGGTTTGGATTGAAGCTGAAAGATGCCAAATCTAAAGCCCTTTGTGAGATGAAATGGAAACTTGTAATATTTGTTTTTGTCCCCCTACCTCCAAAGTTAGGCTGTGCATTTTAAGATGTGGTCAGTGAAAGAAGTGTAACAGTGACATCTGTTGGTCAGATTACTTTAAGTTGTGTTTGCTGCAACAGGCGACTTGGGGTCTGAAAGTGTTGAAGGGGAGTTTTCCTTTTCTTGCTTTTGACTTTTTTTTTTTAAAGTTTTTATTTATTTACATAACCTCTATAACCAATGTGAGGCTCAGACTCATGACCCTGAGACCAAGAGTCACATGCTCCTCCCACAGAGCCAGCCAGGCGCCCCTGAAATGGATTTTGAAAGACTACTTTCTTTTTCTTCTGTGTTTTTAAAAAATTGTGTTTATTGTGTTTTTTTTTTTTTAAACACTTTGGCTAAACTATGTGTTTTTGGTTTTCATTCTCCCCTGTGAGTGAAATTATCTCTTATTTTTATTTATTTCAATTATAAAAATCATAACAATCCTTTTATAAAATTTGAAATATGTAGTAAAATTGAGAGAAAAGAAGTAACTTTCAGCAGCCAGTGACAACTGTTAATCTGATAAGTTTCCTTCGTATTTTTCACAATATGTGACTTATTTTAAATGAGGGATTGTTTTAACATACAAACATAGATTTTATATGTTTCCCTCTTTTTTCTTATCCATAGATAAGATAAGATAAGCAATATCTTAATATAGATAAGATAAGCAATATGGATATTGCTTATATCCATAGATAAGATATTATAGATAAGATAAGCAATATGATATCCATATTGCTTATCCATATTGTTATGTATTCTTTCTAGATGTGTTTGGTTTTTTTTTTTTTTTAAGATTTATTTATTTATGAGGGAGATTGAGAGAGAGACCACAAGCGAGGGGGAAGAGGCAGAGGGAGAAGCAAGCTCCCTGCTGAGCAGGGAGCCTGATGTGGGGCTCCATCCCAAGACCCTAAGATCATTACCCAAGCCGAAGGCAGACACTTAACTGACTGAGCCACTCAGGAACCACTCTAGATGTGTTGGTTTTTTTTAATTAATGTTTTTATTTTTTTATTAATATATAATGTATTCTTAGCCCCAGGGGTACAGGTCTGTGAATCGCCAGGATTACACACTTCACAGCACTCACCATAGCACATACCTAAGTGGATGTATAATTGTATCTCAAAAATTTTTTAAATCATTTCTCTATTATTTGATGCTTATTTTGTTTTCAATTTTGGAATAGTCCATAATTTGGAAATAAATAGCACTACCAAGCATATAATTTTTCCTGTACCCCTTCCCCATACCCCCAATATTTAGGACTATTTCTTTAAGATAAACTTGGGATTACTGTCTATAAATATATTTAGGCTTTTGATACATATCACTAAAAAGGTCTATTTTCTGAATCAGCACTTATTGGTTTATAGATTTATATATTTATAATATTTATTATATATGCTATAATATAAATTATATTTATATATAAAAATAATTATGTGAATATGTAATAAAATATATAAATATTTATGTTTCTTAGTTTTCCATTAATTATAATTTTTAAAAATTGGGATAGTTTATTTTTTTAAAGATTATATTTATTTGAGAGAGAGAAAGAACAAGCAGGGAGAGGGGCAGAGGGAGAGGGACAAGCAGACCCCCCACTGAGCAGGGAGTCTGACACCTCGATCCCAATCCCGGGGCTCCTATCTGACCCAGAGGCTCAATCCCAGGATCAGGACCTGAGCCAAAGGCAGACACTTAACTGACTAAGCCACCCAGGGGACTTGGGATAGTTACTTTAAATTATTTTCTACATCAGTTGTTTTTACACCTTGAGCCATGAGAATCCTCATCTCCAAGTCCTTTGCTCTCTTCGGACAGTACAATTTAACTCCTGTGTTTTAAATATTGATATTATAAGTAAGATATCCCTTTGAATGGGTTCTAATCATTTAATAAAAGTTTGGATCACAACGCGCACGGGGGGTGGGGAGGGGAGCGGCTATGGGTTGAATAGTAAGGTCCCGGAGGCATGGACTGCTGTGTGATATTTTGATTAGTTTTTAATGTTAGCCAGGACTGCTCTGTTTTCAGTTCTGGACCTGATTTGCAGCATCATTATCAGGAAGGTACTTTCCTCAGCCATTTTCTATAGATATGCTGCTTCTCGTTAGTATGCAGGGGTGATAGCTTAAACATTTAAGAATTAGTGGGAATTTGACACCGAGAAATCAAAATGGTCACTGGCATTCGGCTGGGGCTGCTATTAAGTTCTCTAATTTAGCTGTGCATTAATTTAGTTTAGTTTTGGGGTTTTTTTTTGTTTTTTAATAGAATCAAAAAGAAATATTTTAGACCTTGGGGCCCATTAGTCTATATTGTAACTACTCAACTCTGGTGATAAAAACAGCCATAGAGGAGTGCAAGGGTGGCTCAGTTGGTTGGGCATTGGCCTTTGGCTTGGGTCATGATTCCATGGTCCTGGGATGGAGCCCTAGTTCAGGCTCCCTACTCGGTGGGGAGCCTGCTTATCCCTTTCTTCCCTGCTCCTGCTCGCTCTCTTTCTTTAGCTATCTCTGTCTCTCTCTCCAATAATTAAATAAAATCTAAAACAACAACAAACAAAAAAGAAAACAGCCATGGAGAATACATACATGAATGAGTGAGCTTGTACTCCAGTAAAAGTTTATACATACTGAAATTTGAATTTCATCTTATTTTCACATATCAAGAAATATTCACCTTTTGATTTTTTTCCCCCGCCATGTAAAAATGTAAAGATCATTCTTAGTTTATGAGTCATTCAAAAACAGGCCATGGGCCAAATTTGCAGTTTGCCAACCTCTGCTGTAGACCAAGAGATGGAGATCTCCTTCGTTTTCTCAGCTCAGCCGCTGACGAGCTATGGGTCTGTGGGCACTTACTTACCTTCAGTTTCTTTATCGACTATGTTTTGACAGAATGGAGAGGAGCAGCAACAGATGAAACAAAGTGCTATAATATCAAATTTCCTGGTTCTGTTATAAGAGTATAAGGCAACCCAAGCAATGTTAATATATGGGGAATGGGGATTATTTAAAGAAAACAGATAGAACTTAATATCACAACGTGAAATCTTTGTCCTAATGTGACGAACCATGTCACAACTCTGATCGCAAGGCCAAAATTTGTCTCCTAACACTGTTGGAAGGCTCATACAACTTTCTGTCTCTCCAGCGCTATCCTTCCCTCCTCCCCCAGTTTTCTTGAGGTACCCTGACATATAATATTGTATAAGTTTCCAGCGTACAACATAATGATTTGATGTATGCATATATAATGAGATGATTTCTGTAACAAGTTTAGTTAACATCTAGCACCTCACATAGTTCCCATTTTTTTCTTGTGACGAAAACTTTAAGGTCTACCCTCTTTGCAACTTTGAAATATGCAATACAGTTTTGTCGACTCTACTCACTGCATATTCCATCAGCAGACCTTATCAGTCTTTAACTGGAAGTCTCTGCCTTTTGACCACTTCCATCCATTTCCCCTACTCCGTGTTCCCCGCCTCTGGCAACCACCAATCTCTCCTCTGTTTCTGTGAGGTCAGGGTTTTTTTTTAGATTCCACATATAAGTGAAAACATAAGGTATTTGTCTTTCTCTGTCTTATCTCGTTTAGCATAATGCTGTCCAGGTCCATCCATATTGTCACATGCCATATTCATCTTTAGTTACTGAATTGTGAGAAGATACAGAGGTTCCTCTGGAGAAAGGTGGGAGATAAGGCTGGTGTTGTGGAGACAGGAGGCAGGGTCCGGGTACCATCTACTTTCCAACCAGTATGTATTTCAATGTTTAAGCAACCAGTGCTGCTCTCTTAGCATCACTTGGCTCAATGTCAGCCAGACTGCTGTGCAGAGAGGTTCTGTTGGGGTGACTATCTTCTCATCTTCCTCAAACAAATTCTGTGGGCCCTTCTGGTTGATCTACAAAACTCCTGAGAGACTAAATTCAGTGTGCCATCAGTTCCACTTCTGGGTCAGGGGATTGCTAACGAGTGCACAGGACATACGTCCAGTGAGAAAAGTATTTGTTGTTTGTCTGAAATTCTAATTTTACTGGTTGTCCTTGATTTTATTTATGAAATCTAGCAAGTCCAAGTTATCAATTTTAGGGCAGCATCCAAAGGCATCAAATGTGTGACTTGTCCTCAGGTAGCCTCTATATATGATAAACCCTTAGTCTCCCCAGAGTGCCCGTTTAGAGTATGAACATTACACAGTCAGCTTCAAAGGGCAGTATCTTAATTCCACCAAAGTAGGAGCTATCATTAGCCACGTTTCTTAGTTTCTGGTAGACCTTGAAAGAGGTGTGTCAAAGGCAACTGATTATTGACAAACCAGAGAGCAAGTGGGGCCTAAGTTCTTATAAGTATAATTTCTTGAAAATTTCCTTTGAGAGGAATGTTTACCACAGGGGATGGTTTTATAAAATGTCTGTAAGCATGGGACCAGGTGGGGGTAGAAAAGACACTAAAAGAAGTGTGGCCTGAGATTGAAAAAGAGATATGAAAAAAAAAAAAGTAAGCAGTCATCAGGGTCATATCTTGGTTGCACAAATTCTGAGAGTAGGATTTTGCACACTCGCTTTGAAAATACAAACTGGGGATGGCTGGGTGGCTTAGTGGGTTAAGCATCTGCCTTCCACTCAGGTCATGAGGCTGGGGTCCTGGGATCCAGCCCTGCATTGGGCTCTCTGCTCATCAGGGAGCCTACTTCTCCTTTTCCCTCTGCCCCTGCCCCTGCTTGTGCTCTCTCTCTCTGTGTCAAATAAATAAAATCTGTGAAAGAAGGAAAGAAAGAAGGAAGGAAAGGAAGAAAGAAAGAAAGGAAAAGAGAAAGAAAATACAAACTAAACTCTTCTTAGTGATTTTAGTTTCCAAGGATCATCTCAATCACCTTCTCATCTGTGTGGCCTGGAATTCTCCCTACTGAGTTGGCTTCATTAGCTTGGGAGGACCCAGTATCAGCTCCCAGCATCTTAAGAATGGAAGCGTCTTAAGAATGGGAAGATATAATTACCAAGGCCATACCCCACCTTAAGTATCTAAACCATAACAAAACTTCCATGGATTGAGCACCTCTGAAATGGCAGGTACCATCCTTTGAAATATAATAATAATAGTGTACAATAAAGAGAGAGGTTCAGCCGAGTCAGGGGAAAGGATTGGAACTCAGATCTGCCTGACCCAAGACCTAAGTGCTTTAACATTAAACTCCTCTACTCCACTACTTTGGCTGCTTCTTTGTTTGTTTTCTGTTTTGTTTTTAACTTAAGAAACAAAGAAAGTCATTTAATGGCTATAAGTTAGCTCCCATGATCAGTGAGAAGGAATGAGAATGAGGCTCAGCATTCAAAGCTAGAACCACAGCCAAAACCACCCCACAGAACTCAATCTAGTGAAGATTCTGCAGCTGCTAACAGGGGAGACCAGATGCCTTGGCCTTTAATACCTTGGTCTCTAGAATTAAAGAGGAAGTACTGAGAGCAACCTGAGATGATGCCATTCCCTCGACCTCACTCCTAAATGGCAGACTCCAAAACATAATTTAAATTCAACAACAAAGAATGCAGGGTGCTTTTGTAGTCCCAGGAAAAGGTCACACATCCTTGTCTTGTTTTCTGGGGAGCCAATGAGAGCCTACCACTTAAAGCTAAAAGCAACCTGTTGACTCATCCAAATCAGTAGCATCTCCATGACAGTGGGCCTCTATTTGCATATATCAGGGTAGTTTGTTTCCCGAGGAGCATGTTTATTTTTTATTTATTTATTTATTTTTTTAAGATGTTATTTATTTATTTGACAGAGAGAGATCACAAGTAGACGGAGAGGCAGGCAGAGAGAGAGAGAGAGGGAAGCAGGCTCCCTGCTGAGCAGAGAGCCCGATGCGGGCCTGGATCCCAGGACCCTGAGATCATGACCTGAGCTGAAGGCAGCGGCTTAACCCACTGAGCCACCCAGGCGCCCAGCATGTTTATTTTTAAATGTGAGTACATATGTGTGTGTGAAAGAGAGAAAGAGTGAGAAACACAGAGAAAGAGCAAGACAGAGAACATGTGCCTGTTGGCTGTAGAATAAATGATTTAAAAAAAAAAAAAGTGATCCAGGTAAAGAGAAGAGGTAAAAGTGACGAATTATGGATTGAATTGGAAAATTGCCTTTTTCTTACAAATGCCGAATCACTTTAAATCATGATAAAGCAGCTGAAAAAGGATTATCTGATTTTACTCCTAAGCTCCAGTGAAATTTAACCAGTTTATCTCTCAAATTAGTTCTAATTTTGAAGTTGGTGTGGAAGGTTATCATATTTAAATAGAAATCCTCCTTACTGTCAGTCATCAAGTTCATTTCTTATGCCATTTCCCACACCTCCCTTGACATTCTCCTGTCCTCTGTATGTACTGCCAGATAATGACAAATCTAGTAACCTCTCTCATTTCTTTATAAAATGAAAAGAACTTGGCTTACCCATTGAACCATGTTAATGGTTAATGGAATTGTGAAATTGGCTTTTCTTTGATCTTGATAACAGTGTCTTTATTTCCTTTTTGTCTCTTCCGACTTGTGCTGTAATAGCTGTGCATATAAAATTTGGACTCTTGAGGGTATACAGAGAAAACTTTGTATTATGCTTTTTTAAAGGATTTTATTTATTTGAGAGAGAGTATATGAGCCGGGGAAAGGGGCCGAGGGAGAAGCAGCTACCCCACTGAGCAGGGTGACTGACTTTGAGCTCCATCCAGGACTCGGAATCATGACCTGAGCCAAAGGCAGATGCTTAACCAACTGAGCCACCCTGGCACCTATGTATTATGCTTTTATTTATTTATTTATTTATTTAAAGATTTTATTTATTTATTTGACAGAGAGAGATCACAAGTAAGCAGAGAGGCAGGCAGAGAGAGAGGAGGAAGCAGGCTCCCCGCCAAGCAGAGAGCCCGATGCAGGACTCCATCCCAGGACCCTGGGATCATGACCGGAGCCTAAGGCAGAGACTTTAACCCACTGAGCCACCCAGGCGCCCTAGCCATGTATTTTGCTTTTAAAGCCTGTGAGAACATAGAATAGAACTGAGTTTTATGAAAATAATGAGAAATTTGCCTAGGAATTTTATTTAAATGCATTGGTACATTGCTGCTAAAGTATTTTATTTGGTTTCCCTAAAATTCAGATCATTGCTTTTTGCCCCCTTTGAACAAGTTTCACTTTCTCAGCCTGCCTTTTCTGCCTTAAAAACCACAGCTCTGTATATGCTCATTGGGCTGAGTGTTTCTGGGAACGTCACATGGTCTCTTTAAACCTTGGTCTTTGAATTCTACATGTATCATCTGTGTTCTGTGTTTGTATTTCAGGAAACTGTTTTCCTTATCTCTCCAGGATATACATGGACGTTCGTGGTTAAAAAGACAATCCTGTATGACCCATGTAGAATTTTAAATGCCGTAGTCTTTGGCTAGAGAATGTTGAGGGAGCGTTAACATGATATTCTGGCTGAATGGCCTAGTTATTTTTCTCTTGCCTTTAGATTTTTATAGACTTCAATTAAGCCATGTTGATTTATTATTATCATTATTTCTAAATGGCTTTAAGAATTGCAGCTATTCCATAAACGTCCTGTGATAACCTATATCGTAAAACTTCCCTCTCCACCTATAGAAAGTAAATGACCTTGATTCTAAGAACTGTTAAAACTTTCCTTTAGAATATTTCATGATACTTTTTAAAGTGTTGAAAGTGACAGTAGTGCTATATATACTTTTGTTTAAATCCCAAATTAAAATGATGTACAAAGTGGAGGCAATATTGAATATATTTCAAAACTATGGAAATGTGATTCTCTTACCCACTGATCTCTACCACTAACCTCACTCTACGATGAGCCCCTATTTATTAAATGTCTTTGGTGCTCAAGGAAGCACTGGGTTAAGAAAATTAGCACATTTGGGGCACCTGGGTGGCTCAGTGAGTTAAGCCTCTGCCTTCAGCTCAGGTCATAATCTCAAAGTCTTGTGATCGAGCCCCACATCCGGCTCTCTGCCCAGCAAGGAACCTGTTTCTCCCTCATTCTCTGCCTGCCTCTCTGCCTACTTGCGATCTCTCTCTCTCTCTGTCAAATAAGTAAATAAAATCTTAAAAAAAAAAAAAAAGAAAATTAGCACATTTAATTCTTAGAACAGTCCTACGAGTTAAATATTATTTTCCCTATTTTACAAATGTATGTACTGGTTCATAGAAGTTAAGGAACTTGCCTAAGTGACACAGCTAGTATGTGACCAATAAGTAATATTTAATTTTAAACCTAAATATGTCCCATTTCAAAACCATAGCTCTTGCCCGCTCCTCTCTTTGCCCCCCCCCCTTTTTTTTAAAGGTTTAATATATTATTTGACAGAGAGAGAGATCACAAGTAGGCAGAGAGGCAGGCAGAGAGAGAGAAGCCAACTCACTGCTGAGCAGGGAGCCTGATGTGGGGCTTGATCCTAGGACCCTGAGATCATGACCTGAGCAGAAGGCAGAGGCTTAACCCACTGAGCCACCCAGGCGCCCCTCTTTGCCCTCCCTTTAACTGTGTTCACGAATAAGATCAGAGGGGTGCCTGGGTGGCTCAGTGGGTTAAAGCCTCTGCCTTAGGCTCAGGTCATGATTCCAGGGTCCTGGGATTGAGCCCTGCACCGGGCTCTCTGCTCAGCAGGGAGCCTGCTTCCAACTCTCTCTGCCTGCCTCTCTGCCTACTTGTAACCTCTGTCTGTCAAATAAGTAAATAAATAAATCTTAAAAAAAAAAAAAAAAAGAATAAGATCAGAGCGGTGACAATGCCTACCTTTCTCCTTTGTAATTTTAATGCATTTACATGTTTCCATATTTTTCTCTTAACCTGACTAAATTGTGAGTATTAACTTAAAGGAATCATTGCTGATTAAATCTGGGCTCTTAATCTTGTTTCCTTTCTATCCTCAGCAAATTTCTTCTAGCTTCAGTAGCCATTTGGTTCCAGTAGTGAGGTGATGTGTTTTGCAATGTGAGGGAGAACTGTTACAAAATACTATCTTCATTTGACTTTAGGGTAATGAAAAGAATGAACATTTAGAATCAGAGTGATTTAGTTCAAATCCTGGCTTTGCCACTCATTGGTTGTGTAATCATAGAACTGGACTAATTTCTTTGAACCTCAGTATTAACATCTATAGCAATGCCCGGTACAGTCACTGGTCATATGTGGCTATTTTCTTTCTAAGATTTTTCTTATTTTTAAAGGTTTTATTTTTAAGTAATGTCTACACTTGACATGGAGCTCAAACTCACAACCCCGAGGTCAAGACTCATGCTGTACTGACTGAGCCACCCAGGTGCCTCCACATATGTGGCTATTAATTAAAGTTAAATAGAATTTAATATTTACTTTCTCAGGGCACCTGGGTGGCTCAGTCAGTTAGGCATCTACCTTTGGCTCAGGTCTCGACCCCAGGGTCCTGGGATCCAGCCAGCATCAGGCTCCTTGCTCAGCAGGGAGTTTACTTCTCCCTCTACTCTTCCCCCTGCTCATGCTCGCTCTCTCTCTCAAATTAAAAAAAAAAAAAAAAATTAGTTTCTCAGTCACATGAGCCACAGTTTAAGTGTGCAGAGGCCACCCATAGCTAGTTTCAACTATATTGGAGACACAGATAGAGATCGTTTCCATCACTGAGGAAACTGGCCCTGAGCAGCATTCATCTACAAAATGGGGTAATTGATGGCTTTTCATAGAGTTATGGGGGGGTTAGGGAAGGCAAGAGAAAACTATAAAAAAAAACCTAGCGTGGGGGCGCCTGGGCGACTCAGTGGGTTAAAGCCTCTGCCTTCGGCTCAGGTCATGGTCCCAGGGTCCTGGGATCGAGCCCCGCATCGGGCTCTCTGCTCAGCAGGGAGCCTGCTTCCTCCCTCTCCCCCGCCCCCGCCTGCCTCTCTGCCTCTCTCTGTCAAATAAATAATAAAATAAAATCTTAAAAAAAAAAAAACCTAGCGTGGTGCCCACTTGGGACAACAGTGACTCCCTACAAAATGCTTATTCTCTCCCCATTCTTCCCTCAGGCATGCTCTCCTCATCTACCTCCATTTTGTTTTAGGTAAATCCATACATTCCCTAATTTTTCAATTGTCTCTTTTAAGTATAAAAAATATATACTTTAAAATAATACCTGGACCCTTGGTGTTTGAACTGATAGTCTCAAGGTAACTTTCACCTAAAAGAAATTAAGGAAGGAAAGAAAGAAGATATGCAGTTATAGCATAGCCAATGGCTGTCTGGTTTTACTCTTCGGGAAGAAGGAGAGTAGAGGCAGCAAGAGGAATCTATGGTTTATTAGATTCCAGATCTTCATCTAAAACTTTAACCACAATGAAAAGCTTTTGTTATGGACTCCATACTTTCTGGAGTGATTGTCCATGTGGAGCATAAATACTATTTATTTTAGAAAAGCTCGAAGACCTTCAGAAACATGTTCTAAGACATTCTGAACCTTAATGAATGCTCCTTTTTTACCCCCACTCCCCTCCAGCTTAACAACTGAGTCTCAGCCTTTCCTTCTTGCCCTTACATTATTTTATTTTGCCATGGACATTTAGTCCATTTCCAGAGAACCTTGGGTACTGTTTGGTAGAATTAATCTCTGAAATATTTGATCCTAAGACCCTAACCACTAATGTAATAACTATTTTCAGGCTTGATTTTTGTATTTGTAAGAGTAAGGAAATTTTAAATGAACTAACACCTTTGATTCCTAATGAGTTGGCCTAAAAACAAAACAAGAAAATGGTCAGTGCTCTGCTGTTGCCGACCTGGGCACTTTCCAGGCCAGCCACTATCTGGGAGCACCCCTTCCCCACAGGGGGGCAAGTCACAGCACTAAGGATACACACCCTGAGTTTCAGCAGCCCCATGTGTCAGTAGACTCTTGAGAAAAGGATTTTCTTATTTATTTATTTATTTATTTATTTATTTATTTATGTGTGTGTTTATTTATTTTTTTGGTTAGTTAGTTAGTTATGTGTCGGAGAGAGAGAGACAGAGCCCAAGCTGGGAGATGGAGAGAGAGAAGCAGGCTCCCCAGTGAGCAAGGAGCCTGATGTGGGACTCAATCCAGGATCCTGGGATCATGACCTGAGCTGAAGGCAGACAGACACTTAACTGACTGAGCCACCCAAGGTGCCCTAAGAAAAGGATTTTCTTGAGAAAATCCAAATTCATGGATTTTTTTTTTTTCCTGAAATGATTGAGTTGGTTTAAAACTCATCTTGGAGGGGTGCTTCAGGGGCTCAGTCATTGAGCTTCTGCCTTTGGCTCAGGTCATGATCCCAGGGTCCTGGAATGGAGGCCCACATCGGGCTCTCTGATTGGCAGGAAGCCTGCTTCTCCCTGTCCCTGTGCTTATATTTCCTCTCTTGCTGTCTCGCTCTCTGTCACATAAACAAATAAAAACATTATTAAAAAAAGTCATCTTGGAGGGGGCGCCTGAGTGGCTCACTCCATTAAGCGTCAGACTTGGTTTCAGCTTAGGTCATGACCTCAGGATTGTGAGATATTGGGTTCCAGGTTGGGCTCCATGCCCAGTGGGGAGTCTGCTTGGGATTCTCTCCCTCTGCCCCTCTCACAAACTGAATGTGCACATTGGTGTTCTCATAGTCTCTCATAAATAAATAAATAAATATATACATACATACATAAATAAATAAAATCTAAAAAAAGATCATCTTGGAGTACAGGAAAAGTAATAAATAACATGATGAACTTTGTCTCCTACAGTGGCCATCTGGGAGAATTTTAGAGTAGTTTACTCCCTTTAGGTGATACAGATGGACAAAACAATCCAAAGAGTCTTGGCCCAAAGACACCCAAAGGGATTCTTTCTTTTTTTTTTTTTTTTTTAAGATTATTTATTTTTTGACAGAGACAGGGAAAGAGGGAACACAGCAGGGGGAAAGAGAGAAGGAGAAGCAGGCTTCCCACCAAGCAGGGAACCCAATACAGGGCTCAATCCCAGGACCCTGGGATCCTGACCTGAGCTGAAGGCAGAGGCTTTAATGACTTAGCCACCCAGGCGCCCCCAAAGGGATCTCTTGAAAGGATTTCCTTCGATGCTCTATTCATTCTTGGCACAGCTGCAGCATGGTTAGGTCTTATATTCAGTAGGCCTCTCTGTAACAAATAATCTCATTCAAACCAAAGGGCTCCTCTGCCCAAGTGCATATGTGGAAGGAAATTGAGAGGGGTGGTTTCCTGCTTGGCCCATCAGATCATCAGCAAATACTTTTTTCATACTGGTAATGTTAAAAAAAAAAAAATCTCTTAGATGCTGGTTGATGGTTCTAAGAAGGTTGTTGCTTTGCTAAGAAAGTGTATCATACCCATATAGTGCCACTATGTGCAGGCACTGATGAAAGCGCCAAATATATTAGCTCACTTAATGCTCTTAACAATCCAGGAAGTAGGTACTCTTCTTATTCCCAGGATTCTGGTGAGGAAAGCGAAGCAGAGACTGCTTGCCCAAAGTCAAGCTTCTTGAAGGAGCAGAGTAGGATGTGAGCCCAAGACCCACAGCCAGGATCTTAACAGTGCGCACTGCCCAGGCATTCCTGATTACTGAAAGATGACAGACACACCGCTGTCTTACTTGCTTCCATCCTCACAAGGATGCCCCGGCCTCTCCTTTTTAACTTTCACAGTCTTTTAGTTTGTTACCAACATTCAGCCCATTTCCCTGCTCCATGGAACCAGCCTTAGAAACATTTCACACTAGGACTGCTCAGTGGAGAAAAGCCTTAATCACTGACACCTGCCCTTGCAGCCTCTCAATGCGGGGCAGGTGCAGCCTGTTGCTGTTGTTTTTTTAAGAACAATTAGTAAGAGTAGTTGCCGGCTTCTCCTAGGCTGACCTAGAGGGGCTGTTATAAGTGTTGTGTTCGTGCTCAGGGAGGAGCTCCACCATGAAGGGAGGGAAGATGTTACAAACCCGAAACAGAAAGGGGAGCTTCAGGAGGTCTCTGGATTTGTCTTTTATTTGGTCTCATGACTCCATTTCGAAGATGTGGAGAACAAACATAAGGAGGGTGCTGTTGGGGAAGAAGGTAAGCTCACAGGCCAGGGGCAGTAGAGAGGGGGGAGGGGAACAGGGGTTAGGGTACCTCGTTTCCTATCCTGCTGCTGCACTTAAGTAGTGTGAACTTGTACCAGTTCTTTAGCTTTACTTGACTTCAAATGACTTCATTTTTATTTTTTTAAAGATTTTATTTATTTATTTATTTATTTGAGAGAGAGAGAGAATGAGAGAGAGAGAGAGCATGAGAAGGGGGAGGGTCAGAGGGAGAAGCAGACTCCCTGTCAAGCAGAAAGCCAAATGCGGGACTCGATCCTGAGAGTCCAGGATCATGACCTGAGCCGAAGGCAGTCACTTAACCAACTGAGCCACCCAGGTGCCCCCAAACAGCTTCATTTTTAAAACAAGAATGTTGAAGTAGTTGATTACTAATATTTCTGAAGTTCCATTCAGCTTCCTAGCACTTTGATTCTACCCACATCCTTAAAGAATCCTAAACTCCTTTCTTAGGATGTCGTTCATTTAACAAGTATCTTCTTTGAGGGCTTGTGATGTCCTAATTTCCTCAGATCTCACCATTTGTACCAGACTTCACGTACTAAGTAAAACACCCTTCTGAAACCCTAAAACCCATTTCCACCCATTATCCCACTCACATCTTTATCTATAGTTTACTTACTCTTCCCAGTCCACTGATCTAAACATGTCTTCCACAGAAATAGTTTCTACACACTTACTTACCCTTAGTAATTTTAACTTCTTTCTACTTTTCTCAAACAATCATTACATGAAGCTAGTTGAACCATTTGGAAGCTGCAAGCAATTAGTCCTTAAAAACAGGCCCAGAACTTGAAGTAAATTGAATAAGAGAAATAGGAGGAGAATCGGGTTGCCTAACACTGCAATTAACCTCACTTGCTTTACTTTTCCCTGGCCTTTCTGGGGTTTTATGAGACTTGGGGCAGGAATTCTCTAAACAGAATGATATGGGGGAGGGCTGCAAAGAGTAGAAGTTGGGAGGAGTTTAGGAGGTTTTTCTTTTAGGCCCTGCCCAATTTCTGCAAATTGACTTAAACAAGACTTGTTAATGGTGATTTCTCTAATCTTACTAGAGCCAAGAAGCTGGGTTTTACTGATGGTTCTCGGGCAACGGGCCTTTGTCGTTGCAATCACTCTTGCAGGCTTACTTCACCAGGCATCAGTTTGTTGGACTGATGTTCTTATTATCATGAAGAACAGTTGCCTTTTGCCTCAGTCTGAGAGGATGGTGAGATGGGAGAAATATGGAGAACTCACGGCTAGTAAATTCTCCACACAAATAGGTGTCCAGTTTTCAAGTAGCTGGGTACCAATGGTTTTCTTTCTTCTTTTTTTCCTTTTTTAAGATTTTATTTATTTGAGAGAGAGTGAGCATGAGCAAGGGGGAGCAGCAGACAGAGGGAGAAGCAGGCTCCCTGCTAACCAGGGAGCCCAATGTGGGACTTGATCCCAGGATCCTGAGATCATGACCAGAGCCAAAGGCAGATGCTTGACTGAGCGCAAAACATTTGCCCCTGATTGTTTATAACAAATCGGTTAATGAATGAAGTGTATATATTTATAATCGATATCTGATATCCTGAGCTTTAACGATCGGTACCTATTGTTTTTAACAAATAGTTACAAAGAACATCACAAGGGTCAAATGCTACCTATTTTAACTTAGCTGTCTAAGTTGGCCCACTTTATCTGGCCTCTTGCACATGTATAGCTATTATAGGGCTTAAGGCTCTTGAGGTTAGAACTGTCAAGGAGCATGAGTTTCCTGTCCTTTCTAGCTGGACTAAGAATCAGATGGACAGGAGACAGATTAACAGGAGAAAATCAAATTTAATTTTGTACATACAGGGAAGCCAGAAAGATATAATTCCAAAGATAGGCAAAATGAGGTATATATGTTGCCCTAAACTAAGGAGAAGGGAGATGGGGTCTGGGACTCCAAAGGGAAGGAAGGCAATTCACAGGGCAACAAGAGCAGATGTTTGGTAACTAGATGTTTGTCCTGCCATACAGATGGTCACTCAGATAAAATTTATCTCTGGGAATAACCATTATTCTGAGGAAGACCTCCAATTTAGATTGTTCTGTGTGTAGTTAAGGGAGGAGCAAAAGTTTCTCTTGAGCCTGCAAGGTCTCATTTGCCTTCAACACAAAATAACCTTCATGCTACAGTGGCCCATCTTGGGGTGACCTGCCATTGACCAGTACAAAACAAAAGAGATTCAGGGGAGGTTGCAAAGGAAAAAGTCTTAGCTGGTACTGGTTTTGTGTAGTAGGCATTTAAAAAGTGTGCATCACAGAATAAGACACTGAGATAAATGATGTCCAGAAGAAGTGATTATTTTCCCCCCTGAAAATGTTAAAGCATTAAATCGGTTCATTTTTCAAAACCAATCAACTAAGGTCACATTTGTAGGCTTCTTAAAAATCCTAGAAGAGAGGACAGGCAGTAATGTCTCTGATGTTGGCTGTAACCGTGTATTTCTAGATCTGTCTCCTGAGGCAAGGGAAATAAAAGCAAAAATAAACTATTGGGACTATGTCAAAATAAAATTCATCTGCACAGTGAAAGAAACAACAGAACTAAGAGACAACCTACTGAATGGGAGGAGATACTTGCAAATTACATATCCAATAAAGGGTTGATATCCAAAGCATATAAAGGACGGTTACAACTCAACACCCAAGAAAACCAAATAATCTGATTAAAAATGGGCAGAACACATGAACAGGCATTCCTCCAAAGAAAACATACAGATGGCCAATGGACACACAGAAAGAAGCTCAACATCACTCATCAGCCAGGAAATGGAGATCAAAAGTACAATGAGATATCACCTCACACCTGTCAGAATGGCTAACATCAACAACACAAGAAACAAGAAGTGTTGGCGAGGATGTGGAGAAAAGAAGTCCTCATGCACTGTTGGTGGGCATGCAAATTGGTGTAATCATTGTAGAAAACCGTATGGAGGTTCCCCCAAAAGTTAAAAATAGAACTGCCTTATAATCTAAGAATTGCACTACAGGGTATTCCTTCCCAAATACAAAAACACTAACTCAAAGGGATACAAGCACTCCTTTGTTTATCACAGCATTATTTACAGTAGCCAAAATATGAAAGCAGCCCTACTGTCCATTGATAGGTTAATGGATAAAGAAGTGGTGTATATATATATATATATATATATTCATTTATAAATATATATACTTTATCCATTAATCATATATATAACTACTATGTATAATAATATGCCTATATATAGATACATATCTATACTATATACTATATATATAATTAAACCATATATATGTGGTATAGATATCTATAAAATATATATTTGTGATATATACACCACATATATGTGGTCTAACATCTAAACATAAACATTGTTATATATAACAGTATTTCTTAGCCATAGAAAAGCATGAAATCCTGCCATTTGCAACAACATGGATAGAGCTAGAGAGTATAATGCTAAACAAAATAAGACAAATACCGTATGATTTCACTCATATGGAATTTAAGGAACAAAACGAATCAACAAAGGAAAGAGAGACACAGACAAAATAAACCAAGAAATAGCCTCTTAACTATAGAGAATAAACTATTGGAGAGGTGGGTAAGAGGATGGGGGGATACAGTGGATGGGGATTAAAGAGTACACTTATCATGATGAAAAATAAAGTAAAATTTAAAAAATTTGCAGTCTTCTTATTTGAACATTATAGGCCAACATTTTTCAGTTCCTTCAATGACTAGCAATAGTAACGTTTCTCATAGCGCAAGAGCGTCTGTAGTCGAAGACATGTTTGAATTACCATGCTGCTCTTTCTTTCTTATCCTCCTATTTAGAGGTCACTGCTTGCTTTCATTCAGAGTTGTTTTAGGTCCACCTCTTGTGAGTCAGACTGAATTTAGAGTGTGAAGTACTTACAGTGTAAGAACAAAGTGTCACCTTTTCCTTGGCGGATTTCCCCTATTAAACTTCATGTTTCACGAACGTAGAGGGCTGGAGTTTCCTTCGTCTATATATCCCCAGAGCCTCATACACAGTTGGTGCTGAAAAGCTGTGGTTGGATGAATACATCTTTGTGATAGAATTATGCTTCATAAATGGAGAATTGTACAGGGAGAGCCTCTTACTGTGTCACAGAATCCTTTCACAGACTCCTGTGTCTTTTCTGGGACTAGTACACAAGCCATCTCAGAAACTTATTCTGGAAATCAATAATTAGTTAGGTCCGAGAAAATGGAGCCTTTCAGTTAAAAAGGACAACACAAAATAGGGTCATGTCTCTTCCCGCACTCCTGTGTTAGATGGTCTGTGTAGTTCTTAAGAAGACAGATCTTATGATGTGGTGTGGGGATTCCTTTGCTCCTCCGTCTTGAAGAAGCAGAAGTCTGATTTTTATCGATGGGCATTTCCTCTGGGCAGGAAGCTGTTCTAAGACGTAAATGGTGCTGATAAATTTTCTGTGTGTCATGGTGGCCTTTTGATGAAGCGTGCTGTAATGAGTCATCCCAAACCTACTAGCATCAGGAACAAGTGGGAAAGTCTCCATTTGGACTCAAGGCCAAATCAGGAACCCGGAAGTGACATCTTAACTTTCCCAGAGGGGTTGGTGGGATATTCTAATACGTACTCTTCTGTGTGCGAGGCTTCCTTTTGAAGGCATTGCTAGAAATGTGTTGCAATCAGAATTTCCCAGTCTTACTGCTTTCGGGGGGGAACAGGATTCAAGTCTTCGGTGTGCTATTCACAGCTGCTCCTTGATGCGCATCCACTAACAGTGTTGTTTTGCTTGTGGCTACAGCTTTTATTTTGCAGAATAAATTGCTGTTTGTGTTTAATACTTGGGCTCAGTTTTCTTGCAGCTTTGGTCAGAGACCTGGTGATTAGTTTTCAGCCAGTTTGACTGTCCTGATCCAGCGCAGGAACTTGGCCATCGCAGATGCTTGCTAAATGCCTGCTGGCTGGACCAGATTTGAAAAACACTGAGACCTTAAGTTCCAACAGAAAGCTGTCCCAAGAGGCCGCTAGCTATGCTGCTAGGAAACAGCCGCAATTTTTCCACATCCTTGGTTGCTGTGTTCTCAGCATACAGAGTGTTGGAAACAACCTTGAGCTGATGTTTGGTGCTGATTTCGTCCGTCCTGTTCTTGTTTTAGGCAAATTGGGTCTGTGATAGCAACTTGACTGACCGAGACGTTTCAGATGTTTTGCCCTTTAGGGGAATGTGGCTCCTTGGGGATCTTGGCTGAATCGCTTTGCCTAACAAGGGAGGTTGTGTGTTACCTTGTAGCATGCCAGGTTTCACTTGGTTGGATCGCTGAAGCAGAGAGGGGTGCCCTTCGGACACCAGGATTCCTAAGGAAACCAGGAAGTTAGAGCTGCTGAGCAGAAGCCTGAGGTTGGCACAGAGTGTGTGGAGGGTAATCATTCGGGCGGGCTGGGGCTGTTTACTCTGCGCACCTAAGGCTGGTGGACACTGGGCGTGGTGGGCGTGCTTGCCTAAGTACCTGTTTGTAGAACAGTGAGACAGATGGGCAGAGTAAAACAGCAGTAATCTGAAACCAGTCCTGTTGGTCACCCACTCCCCACCCCCAGCCTTAGCAGCTGAAATCTGCATTCCAGATGAAACCTGCAGGGAAACGGAAGAAAGCATGAAAACAAAAACAAAAAACCTTCAAGAGCAGTAATTTACTGCTTTTGGGAGTTCTGGGCATTTTGAGATCATCTATTCCTTTACTTGCATTTCTTTGCTTTGGGTTTTGTAAGTGACAGTTGATCCGTGTGTGCTGCTAGGTTTTTTTGGCCTGGATGGAGCACAGGCTTCCGACCAAAATTTAGATGGCAAGAGGGAGCTTCTCAAAAGCGTTTCCGTCAATTTCTGCTGATTCACTTTTGAATTTCTTGGGCTGCTGGGTGAGGAGGGGCGGGGGTTGGGGGGTCAAGGGCTGTCAGGATCTGCTTGCCGGCTCAGCACGTTCTGGAGCCTCCCTTGCTCACCAATGAGGAAGTTGAAAGCTACAGGGAGGCTCTGGGGCGGAGCTCACAGTGAAGTCTTGGGCTGGGATGACTGGGGGCAGGCTGACTTTCCCTACGACAAAAACCCTTTTGTCGGCGGAAATAAATACGGAAGTCCCAGAGGAGCAGCCTCCCCAGTTCGTGTGTAGTAAGGTGTGCAGCCTCTGCTGCGTCTGGGCAGAAAGCTCCACGGGCTTCTCACAGCTGGCCCTGGGCGTTCCATCCTCACACACACCCCGGAAGGAGGGCCCAGCAAGTGACCTGAAAGAGACCAAACGTGCTTGCTCCGCGGCGGAGAGGCTGCCGGGTCCTGTTGCTTCCTGTCCTGTAAGTTCAGAGCCGATGGTGTGGATAAATTGAGGGAGCAGGGAAAAGTGACAGAAGTCAGAACGTGCACGGAGGGCATTGCCCAGACATGGAGGACGCTGGAGACACTCTGAATGGCAGTGATGATGTCTCGGAACCAGAAAAACCTGAAGCCAGACCTGAAGTGGCTCAGTCGATCCTGAGCAAGTTCTCTATGAAAACTTTGTTTGGGTTTACAAGTAAGTTGGACTCTGTGAAGACCGACGAGGAAGCTGCAGTGCTGAAGGCATTCCACCGTTTACCTCAGCTGGGTGATCCCAGCAAGGGCTCGGAGCAGCAGCCGGAGGCACAGGCTCAGGTTCCACCTGACCTTGGAAATGATAGCAAGACTGCAGGGGTGGAGACTGAGTCAGAGGGAAGTCAGGGAATAGAAGAGGCAGGGATTTCTCTTCCTGGTCAAGAGCCACTTCCCCTCAGTGCTCAGAGTGTGAACAGAGACGATGTCATTTTGGTTCGTGGGACTCTTGTGAACACCACCAGCGATTCCGACTCTGATGATGGTGGCCAGCAGCCAGAAGAGGGGAGCCACGCCAGCTGCCCACAGTCCCCCAGTGTTTTATCTGAGCCATCTCAGGATCCTAAAGAAAAGCCACGAGATTGTAGGGAAAATAGCACCACTGGGGAAAGGGATGATGCAGAGCTCTGTGCAGAAGGGCCTCAAAGGACTCCACCTGAAATAAGTAGCAAACCGCAACCTGACAATGGTGGCCTCCGGACAGAGCGCGGCCCCACACAAGGACAAGCTGCCGAAGAAAGTTCCCCAGTCCTCCCCGTGGTAACAGACCAGAACGTGAGTGTCAGTGTCACCGAGGATGCCTTGTCTAAAAAAGAAGTCACCGGAGAGAAGTCGTTCCAGCTTCCAGCCTTTTTCAGCGGGCTTCGTGTGCTGAAGAAGGGAGCCACAGGTGAGGGAGGGAAGACCATCACTGAAATTAAACCAAAGGATGGCGACCTGGCTTTGCTCAAATTGACACAGCCCGTTCAGAAGTCCTTAGCTCAGGCAGGGCCTCAGACTGTGAAGGCTGGGGAGAAGACAACGGACTCGAAGGCCACTCCCACTCTCCTGGAGCAGCTCTCTCAGCTGTTTGTCCTTGACATGCCCAAAGCAGAGGTGAAGGCAGAAGATCCTGAGCAGCTCAGGAAGGAGGAGATGGGCTGCAGTGCTACCCAGGAGAGCCAGGGTGGCCCCAGCGGAGCCCAGACCCAGGGTGGAGAGGTCAAGCCAAAGCCTCCAGAGACAGCTCTTGAGGCCTTTAAAGCCATATTTGTCCGTCCCCCCAAAAGGGGGACCACAGCTGACACGTCTGAGCTGGAAGCCCTCAAGCGCAAGATGAAGCATGAGAGGGAGTCCCTAAGAGCTGTGTTTGAAAGATCAAGGTCAAGGCCGGGTGATGGCCCCTCTGAATCCAAAAGCGTATGTAGCATTGGGTTTGGGGTTTTGTTGTAAGATGCAATGCTGCTGTATTTCTTTTTCAGCTTTCCTGTCAAAGTGAGTCCCAGTTACCTGTTGTTAGTGAATCTTTTCTAGGTGAAAGGGGATTACGATCAAATCGCCCTTGCAAGGAATATAGAGTTAAACTAGGGAATTCTGTCTTTTATTTTTCTGGAGGGTCCTAAGAGGGATATACATAAAGATGTGTGGGCAGAAAGGGGAAACTGTCACTCTGAGTTTAAGCATTAATAGTAGATTTTCTTTTCTTTTTTATGATTTTATTTATTTATTTGAGAGAGAGAGAACATGAGAGAACACAAGCGGTGGAGAGGGAGAAGCAGGCTGCCTGCTGAGCGGGGAGCCCAAACGGGGGCTCAATCCCAGGACCCTGCAATCATGACCTGAGCTGAAGGCAGATGCTTTACTGACTGAGTCACCCAGGCACCCCAATAGTAGATGTTCTTATTAAAAATAAAGCAGCACAAGGAAGTGATGCTATAGAGAGAGCCCGCATTTCCTCATCTCTTAGTTAGACCTCTGCAAAAACTCTGTTTTAACTTTGAAAGTCTGCCATTTGGCAAAATATGTGTTTGTGATATGATTAAAATGTTCCATGTTTGTTACAAGGCATCCTGATCACTGGGTTTAATCATTTAATTCTAACTCACCATTTACTGGTCGGGTGACCTCAGTCACCCAGAGCCTCCATCCCTGCATCCGGCAAGATGAAGAAAATAACCCTTACCTTACGCAGTAGTCGTGAAGAGAGAGTGAAGTTAGCCCATGGTAACCATCTAATTAGTGAGCTAGTGTTACTATTAAGGAGATTAATTCAGGTAATCTATGAAGACTAGCAAACCCCTGTCCAGTAGATCTTAAATGTTCATAAGAACAATAGAATTTTAGTATCTCCTCAGTCTTGAATTTTCATTCCCTCTTTTATAGTTGATCACTTGAAGCAATAAAAATTTAAAAATCTTTTGGAAACATTCTTAGGATGTAGTTGAAAATTGAACACAATATGGCATTCTCCAAGTAGTAAAAATCAGCCCCTATAAAAATGGCTTCAATATGAAGGCCATGTCATTTATTTAAAGAAGAGAAAAAGGAATTGAAATCAGCAATATTGAGGGCTTAGAGAAATATTTCTTGACCCACATACAGCTGGTGTTTATGGAAAATGCAGAGCTAGTCTTTGTATTATAAAATACCCTGGAGTGGTTTGGGATACATGTATAATCATCCCTATAAATGTACCTATGTACAGTGCATGTATAACTGTATCTTGAGTTCGATGTTGGTGATTTAAAAAAAAGTTATATGATAAATATCATCTATTAATGTTTGTATCATACTTGGCCTTGAGGGTTTTGTTTGTTTGGTTTGGTTTTGTTTTTTTGTTGTTTTTTCCACCCTCACTGATCACTTTACCTTTCTGGAAAAGGGTCACTCTGTAGGGAGATGTTTCAATTATAGTGAAGGAGCACAACATGCAACTAGCCATCTAAATTAATTTTGGAGTTAGAGGCAGCATGTCTTCAGGGGTTAATTCGCCATGGCCACATTTCATATAACGTGTCCTTTTCTTTACCTGCTTTTTCAACAGCCTGACCACAGCCCTACTGAGCAGGACGATAGGACTCCGGGCAGACTCCAAGCTGTCTGGCCACCCCCAAAGACAAAAGACACAGAAGAAAAAGTGGGATTGAAGTACACCGAAGCAGGTAATGTGAAAAGAAGCCGGGTACCCGTGGAATGAATCCTTCACCGCCGTGGCTTTTAGTGCTAGTTCGGTTCTCCCAGAATTTGAGGTTTTGTTTCCCTGCAAAATGTAAGCCTGAAGGCTTTTCTTTTTGGTTGCGCTGTTCAAGGGAACATTTGCACAGTTATCATTACTGCATCTCTTCGAGATGAAAGGTGAAGGCCATGGAATGAATGAAGGGCAGCCGGTGTGGAAAGCAGGAGAACCTTTGGGGAGCCAGCAGAACAGGTGGATTTCACATTCCTCGGGAAGCAGGTGGTGGGCCCTCATATTGTTGGGAGCTGGCAGGGTTGCTCAAAGAGGCCTGGTATGCGCCTCCAGAGCTGCAATCCAATTTGTCTCCCTTTGAAAACGCCTTCAAACTCCAGGAACCTCTTGTGGAGTGAATGTACAGAGACTGTATCAGTTACTTTTTCCCTTTGGTGAGACAAAGCTTTACTTAATGCATGGCCAATTTTAAAGCAACCCAACTTTCTGGAAACCTTCCCGGGAACTTTGCTTGAATATATTAAAATGGAATGGGCCATGTAGATATGTTTACTCTAACTGAAAAGTTCACAAGAAATTAAAAAAACAAAAACACAGGAATTAGAGGACGGTGTATCTTAAATGAATAGATGTGTTTGTGCATCTCTGGTGAAGGGTCTTTGTCTTCTTCCTGAGATTGGAAGATTACCTATGCAGGCTTCTATTTTTTCTGTTTGTCTTAGGGTGTGTGTGTATATGAGGATCCGTATTTCCATCAGAGAGAAAAATGCTTTCCGTTCCTATTCACTGATAGACGTAAATGGATCAGATTAGGGGTGGGTTAGTAATTCGTGGTTTTTCTGCAGTATTGTAAGTTACTTCAGTGACTGAGAACACTGATGCATTTTGAGTTGGCAAATGAATCCTCAGTTTACAGCCCGATGGCTTTTAGCTTCCATTTACCCAACTGCAGATTTCTGACTATCCCCAGATATCAGCTACTCCATAGCATATTTTTTTTCTGCAGTGTTTGATTTCTAGAATGAAAAGTATCTTGGCTTTAGTGAAAAAAACTATCTATAGATATATATATAGATATATATATATCTATATATATATCTGTTCCAGTCTTCTTACCTACAGTTGATTTTTCCTAAATTGTAGTGCTTGTGGTTACAGCCAATGAGCCAGCCACCAAATTCTTTGTCATGATCTGGCACAGTTTGCACACTTAAAAGTACTGAAGTTTGCTTTAATGAAAAACCACAATCCTTGTGTGTTTCTTATTCCTAGTTAATAATGGTGCTCCAAGTCCTGTTCCTATCAGTAGATCATGGCAGTCTTCCTTGTCATGATGAGCATTTGCTGAGTAGAGAATTTAACTCAATACCATAAATGGTTTTTCAATCCACTTCAAGTAGTATTTGGGGGGTATTTATATCTCTGCAGAGTTTCCTTAGTCCATTTCCAGAAGCTCAGAGGAACACTGTGGTTGACCTCATCTGTGGCTTTCCCAGTCTTTGCTTGTCATGATCTGTATTCTCAGAGCTTTCTAAGGTCTTGGATGAGATGGGGGGAGGGCAGGACAGGCTGCTGGGTGAGCTGTGATAGCACAGTGACGGAGAGGGCTGACTGTGGTCTGAGGAAGACCTCCAAGTCCTCACCCAGTTCCCACAGTAGCAACACTTCTTTACTACACTCCCAGGCTGGTGCTCAGTTCCTGAGAGCCTTCTAGGAGCTGCTATCCTCTTGGTGGGTATCAAATAAGAATAAGATGCCACTGTGCCTGAAGTAAACTTATTTTTACCCCATCACTTGATACCAGTGTAGGGTTGCCCTATCATTTATTGCTAATTTTGAGGAAGTTAACACTTTCCTTGTGATTTTCTTAAGCTTTTGTTGAGAAAACTGTTGGTTTGTTATTTCAAGCATTTTGTGATATTTCCATTGGTTTCCCTGCCTTTAGGGAGACATACGAGATTTGCCACTTTGAAGAGAGCACAGAGAGAGTGAAATTAGTTGAGACCTATTTCAAGGTGTTTGAAGTCTTGGGCTTTTACATCCACAATGCTCTTTATTTTTTCCTAGGGTATACAAGAATCTAGCGTTCATATTTCAAGTGTGTTGTTGGAGTTCTGTATCGGCATTTAAGCTCAGTCCTTGGCAGAGCAGGGAACGAGATTGTCTTTGTCTTCAGGAGTCCCCTGGTGTCCTTGTGCTGCCCTCAGCCACTTCAGATTTGCCACTGCTTGGAGTTTCCTTTATACACAGTTTGTCATTCAGCACTTTTTTTTTTTTTTTAAATTTTTCTCCCTGAGGGCTTACGAGATCACCCAATACTATAAACTCATCTTTTTTGTTTACGGATAAAAAGAAAGCTGATATCAGAGAACCTGTCCCTTTAAACTAAGGCTTCCAAAGTTCTCTTAGTCATGCGAGGGTAACTGCCCGCTGCTGCTGGTGCCCACTGCTAAGGAGGCTCTCTGTGCCACTTCCAAAGCATCAGCAGCATCTGTAGCTGCTGACATGGTAATGGCCTCCCTTGGCAGGTAAATCCTTTGGCCCTCCAGAGCTTTCAGTGCCATTCTGATCACTCTGTGTTCACATGAAGATAGGAGCTCTTGGGACTTTGGTGATGTGTCAGCCGAGTGAATCACCAGCCCCCATCAGAGCCATCGTGCACAGGACTTGCTGGTGCTGAAGTTGACCTCTTCTCCTCAGTAAAGGGCCCCAATGTTAATTCACTGAGCCTGAACTTCTCTCCTTAAATGAGAGTGCATTACTCTCTCCTGTCTCTTGTGCTCTGCTTTCTTACACTCTTATCTGTGCAATTCTGCTTTGTGTTTGGGATGCCTCACAATAATTTGGAGGGAAAAGAGCACTACCCCTCTCCCCAGTCCTGGGGAATGAGATTGGAACAATCCATTTGACAGACCTCATATTCTTCTCAGAATTGTCTTTTCCTTCCCTGGGTGTAGGAGTTGGCTCTTGCAACCTTGTGGGATGATCTTGTTTTTTTAAAGAGGAATCTCTTTCAGTGGCCTTCTCATATCCTTAAATGGTTAATCAGCTTCTGTTGAGTCCGGCCCCTTTACTGCTGCAAGACCAGAAACATCTGGATGCAGTAAACTTGATTAGCTTTTGAAGCTTGGGGCAAAGTAAAACTCCATCACAGCAAAGTGAAATGATGTGTCATGAAACATACAAGGCGGTACCTAAGAAAAATGTCTGCTTTTGTACTGATGACGAAGCAATTCGTCTCGTGAGAAGCAGATAGCAGGTGGTCTCCCTCTGCTATTTCTCTTCTAATATGCTATTTCTGTACATGGCGAGGTGATACAAGTTTTAGAAACTTGCAAAATGAAACCGGAAGGCACAAGAACTTTGGTATCATAGAATCATTGAATCATAGCATTAACACAGGGTTGAACTTCTTTTTATCTCAAACGTGAAAAAAATTATCTAAGCCATATTATGTCACTTTTGTTTTCTTTTTGGTTTGTGAAGGATAACTGCACTTAGCCTTATTTTTTTTTAAATTACATATATTAATATACCAACCAGGGTGCTTTCAGGAATCAGGTGATGGACTCAAACTGGCTAATCGGAATGAGAGTTATTTAGAACTCTTTCCAAAGGCATGGGCAGGGTTTAGGGAAAGCACTCAGAGCTGGAGCAACATCTGGCTCTACGGACAGAAACTTTGAAAGTCCTAGACTTAAGGGGCAAGGGTAGGAGAAGCCACTGGGGAAACCCAGAATTTCAGAGGGAGGCTGAGTTGTATAGTGAGGGCCGCCCAGCAGGAGTTGTGGCCCTCAATAGATGGATGCAGCCGATCCCCAGTGACTTGACAGGAAAGGAGCTGGGAAATAAATAGTCTGACTCTCTTCTTTGTCTTGTCTCCCACCATCGCTCCCATGGCCAAATCCAAAGACAAGTCCAAGGACTGGGAGCCATTCTCTGCCATTCCGTTAGGACAATAGGGCCCGGAAAGGGAAAGGATAGATCTGGATTAGCAAACCCAGTATACCCAGCATAGTTACACTCGCAGCAGACTCCATGTCAACAAGGGGCATATGTCTCTCAGTCTGCAAAGAAGATTGGGGTGCATTTAATTCCATCACACCTGACCACACAGGCTTTAACGCAATGGCGTGAGAAAAAGGCCTGTTTTTTATCTTATGGGAGTTTTATGTCTTCTGCTTTAATGGGTTCATAGGAAATATAGTGGCCATCATTCAGAGCCTTGCTCTGTGAATACCTTTGTCACCTTAATATAGAGAGTTTATTTACTGATCTTAGAAAATTTTCTCTAAGTTTTAAATGTTTCCCTATATTACAAAATAAAATAATGAATTTTGGAAATAGCCAGAAATATCACAAAGCAAAAGAAACTTCCTGTAATTCTGTTTCATAGGGAAACCATTGCCAACATTTTGAATTATGAAAGGCTTATGTGAGTTGAATACTTAAAAGCTTTTTGATCATCTTGTATAGAGCTGCTTTTCACACTTGAAAATGTGACTGTATTTTTTATTGACTACATTTTAACCATGATTATATTTATAGAGATTTAGTTTTTCAAGGTATTATAATATAAAAAAGGAAATAACAATTCTGTAAATATTTTTGTTCATAAATGTTTAATTAGGATAAATTTCTTGTGATGGAATTGCTAAATGAAAGGGTGTAAGCCTTAATGTATTCAGTATGTATTAATTGCCAAAGTTAATTTTTATGCAAATATATTCAGTATGAAAACAGTACTTTTTTTTTTAAGATTTATTATTTATTAGAGAGAGCAAGAGAGAGCACAAATGGGGGTTTGGGGTTGTGCCGGGAGAGGGAGAAATAGATTCCCCACTGGGCGGGGAGCCTCACATGGGTCTCAATCTCTGGGCTCTGGGATCGTGACCTGAGCTGAAGGCAAACGCTTAACCAACTAAGCAACCCAGGCACCCTGAAAACAGTACTTTTAAAAACAATGAGAAAAGTTTCCATCTTTATCATTGTCTTTAATTTTACTTGTCTTGTCCAATGTGAAAACATTTTAAATATTTGTGTATAGTCAAATCTATTTTCATTTTAATATATAACTTTTCTTCTGCTGCTTAAGAAGAACTTTCCTATTCAGATGACCTATATTTTCAAATTGCTTAAGTTTTTTTTTTTTTTTTTCTAACTTTTCCTTCTTTCCTTCCATTTTATATCAAAAACTGAGTTTGGTGCATAGCTTGAGGTATAGATCTAAGACCGCTTTTTCCCCCCTGAGGTGCTAACTTACAGCAGGCTTCTAGCTTACTCTCTATGCTAAGCATGGTACTGTTGAGGACTTTCTGTGGTCTTTGTGTTTCCATTTTGTATAGATATCTTAATTATTTCAGCATTAAGATACATGTCAGGATCTGTTCAAGTTTTTAATGCAATTTAAAAAAAAATGGTTTTGGCTTGCTTATTCTTCCAGAAAACCTTAGTTTACCTTGGTTTCCAAAGGATCCGTTTGGGTTTTTTACTGGAATTGCATTAATTTGTGAATTAATGTAAATGTAGAAATGAGAATTTAGATTTTGAAAATGCTTAGTATCTCTATTTGAGAACAACTCTTCTAAAACTATTCAAATTTTCTTTTTCTTTTTTTTTTTTCTAAAGATTTTATTTATTTATTTGACAGAGAGAGAGATCACAAGTAGGCAGAGAGTCAGGCAGAGGGAGAGAGAGAGAAGCAGGCTCCCCGCTGAGCAAAGAGCCCGATGCGGGGCTCGATCCCAGGACACTGAGATCATGACCTGAGCCGAAGGCAGCGGCTTAATCCACTGAGCCACCCAGGCGCCCCACAAATTTTCTTTTTTGACTCAGTAAAAATATTGCCTAAATTTTTTCTAGATATATTCCTAGGCATGTTATTAAAAAAAAAAAAAAGCATGATATGAATTTGTATCTCATGATTCATTTTTCCTAAAAGTCAGATGCATTCCTAACAGTCTAGTGGTTCAAGTAACACCAGGTCCAAGGCCAGAGCTGGACTGAGTGAAGGCCATATTTTGGACTGACTAACTGACTGCCTAATATCGGGGGAAAATTACTTTTGTTTTCACTCTGGTTAGTGATTCTGAACATTCTGAGGCTCCTTTAAAAACCCAACAAAGATAGAAAGCTATGGAAGAAGACACTGCAGTAAATTTTGCATACATTTCAGACTCACCTCCCCCTACCTCGCCGCCATCTTAGCCCTCCCTCCTTCTTCCGTCCTCCCCCACCCCTCAGGTTCCCGGTCTAGATGAACTTTTGATGCAGAAGTTCAGCCCAGAGCTGGGCTTTCTTTCCTGCTCATCTCCTGTTTTATATTATGAAGGAGGACCTGAAACACCTAATTACTTATTAAGAAATGTGAAACATATCATCATGGCGTGTGCCTCAGCATCCTGAGAGGAAATGAAATGAACGATTGTGAGTTTTACATTCAAATGGTATTGCACATTAAAATGGTACTATCTGGGAAATGGCAGTGACTTAATTACCCATGGAGAAAATACACAGAAGAGAAGCACTTATTTTTTCTGAAACAAAATGAACTATGCTTTTTTGGTTTCTCTTCCCATATTCATCTGGAAAAGCTCTTCCCTCCATTGGCTGCAGATCAGACCCAGCCTGGGACTGAGGGATGGCCTCTGGACTGCCCTGCTGAGAGGGAGCACCATGGCTTTTGTAGAAAAGAGAACCAACCCAGCATGGCAGCGTGGTTATTGGGAGTGAGCAAGCTGTTGCCACATGTGGCATTTCCTGGGGCTTACTCACACCATTCAGAACATCCCTCCTTAGAATATTCTGGTTCAGATAGGGAAACAACCCATCCCTCAACTTAATAAAGATCGGCCTACTTTCTGGTTTGTTTCTTATTTGGGTTCCCTTGGTTATAAAGGATAGAGCTGCTCACTGCCCCTCCTGGTGAGTCAGACATCCTTGCCTCATCAGCAAAGGAGAGCTATAAATGTCTTTGAATATTTTATTGGCCTTACTGTACTTTAAAAAAAAAAAAACTTCTCCATTCATAGCTAGCACGCTGTATTAGCTATGACTAGATTTTTCCTTTAATGTCCTGTATCTGGATAAATGATCCCAAGTGTCTCCTTTCATGGCCTAGGCAATAGGTTTGCTCATTGTGTATTCTCTAGGGCTTTGTGACATGTCACCATCACTTGCATGGAGTTACAGTGATAATCCAGAAAACTGGAAGCTGTACAGACTAAAAACAGGAGAGTCTTAAATTTTGTGGCCATAGAAATAGGGTGTACTAGGAAATGAGAGGGGATTGGAATGTGTGTGTATTAGGCTTCTACTTGCTCACAGCTGGGAGCTGTGGGGAGGGAGCTGGACTCTTCCAACACAGATGAGAGCTAAAGCTTGATACGAAGCAGAGGGAATCCCGAAATGTGGACCAGCGACTTGGGAATTTCATGTTGTGCTCCAGGAAATATGAGTAAAGGCCTTTGGCTCAGGAGGAGTAAAAGCAAGAGATTAAAATATAGAACCTGGGGGCGCCTGGGTGGCTCAGTGGGTTAAATCCTCTGCCTTCAGCTCAGGTCATGATCCCAGGGTCCTGGGATCGAGCCCCACAATGGGCTCTCTGCTCAGCAGGGAGCCTACTTCCTCCTCTCTCTCTGCCTGCCTCTCTGCCCACTTGTGATCTCTATCTGTCAAATAAATACATAATAAAATCTTTAGAAAAAAAATCTTAAAAAAATATATATGTAAAACCTGAAATTTTACATTAAAACCTGACAGCAGCAAACATTTTAGAAATCATTGAGCTGATCGTATTCATTTTACATATGAGAGGTTGTGACTTCCTGAAAGATAAAGTTAAGAGCTGGAATTATACGGGGAAGAGAGGAATGGCCGCTTCAAATCAGGGAGGGGCTGGAGACTGATGGATTTTTTTTTTTCCTCCTGCCAATGCACTGACATTTAAAGATCCAGCAAGAGGGGCGCCTGGGTGGCTCAGTGGGTTAAAGCCTCTGCCTTCGGCTCAGGTCATGATCTCAGGGTCCTGGGATCGAGCCGCATAGGGCTCTCTGCTCAGCAGGGAGCCTACTTCCTCCTCTCTCTCTGCCTGCCTCTCTGACTACTTGTGATCTCTGCCTGTCAAATAAATAAATAAAATCTTAAAAAAAAAAAAAAAAAGATCCAGCAAGAGAAACACATGGAGAGCAGGAGCACTTAAGAATTAGGATGGCGGGCGCCTGGGTGGCTCAGTGGGTTAAGCCGCTGCCTTCGGCTCAGGTCATGATCTCAGGGTCCTGGGATCAAGTCCCACATCTGGCTCTCTGCTCGGCAGGAAGCCTGCTTCCCTCTCTCTCTCTCTGCCTGCCTCTCTGTCTGCTTGTGATCTCTCTCTGTCAAATCAATAAATAAAATCTTTAAAAAAAAAAAAAAAAGATGGGACCTGAGTGAGTCAGTCTGAATAATAAAGGAGATCATAGGTGTTCCATACCAGCTCACAGCCACAAAACTTGACTAGGTCATTTCATGTTGCCTTTTTGACTCCTAAACATTTAAAAAGGGGAGTTGTAATTTTTTTTTTTTTTTAATGCTGCCAAGGCTTACCGAAGCTATTGCAAGCAAATAAAAATGCTGCTTAAAAAAGAAAACAATGCTCCGGTTTGCAGATTCTTGCAAACTTGGAGTGGAAAGCATTGTTGGGCCATAGTTTATGTGCTAATGTACACGGTGGGTGCATGTATTTGATTTTAGGAGATACTTGAATGAACACTTTCATTTTAATGGTTGAAAAATACCAGGAAGTTTATTGTGTCATAGAGAAAATGAATCAAGCAGGATTTGAACCTTCTTCTGGGAAGAACAGACTGCAGTTTGTACCGTATTTGAAGCTACATCTTTACACATCCCTCCTGCCGATATTTTTCTTCCTTAAAAATCTTTCCAGGTGGCTCCATTTTTCTCCTCTTTCTCAAATCTCCATCTGTTTGCAGCTGCCAAGCGTTCTTTCTCTGGGCCTTCCACCGAGCAGCTGCTCCCCATCCTGCCTTAGCATCCTCTCTTCCAGCTCTCCACCAAACCATTCCATCAGCAACCCCTTCTGGTTCCTTCCTCTTGTCCCCCTTTACTGGGCTCATAGCCATCAACTAGCTCAGCGAAGACAGGGCTCTCACTCCTCCCTAGAAAGCAGCTGCAAAACTAAAATTTTTCCTGCTCTACAGAAAGAACAAATTACTGTCTTCCTGAGAAATAACTAAACACAGAGTTTCAATGTCTAAACTCTTGAACATTTCCCTCCAGATAAAGGAGACACTGGATGAGAGAGTGAGAACATACAATGAGGAAAGTGAACTGTCTCAGGGAGAAATTGAGCATGGAAATCTTGAGGACGTGGCTGAGTTTGGAATTAACCCTTTGCTGCAGGCTTCATGAGTTTGCACATCATGTGATGCTTGGCTCTGTCTTGTAATAGGTGTGACCAGAGTTGCTGTCCTCATGTATACAAGTGAGGACAGTGATAATAATTGTAAATATTGTACAGATAAATTGAGATCATTGTGATGCCACTGAACTTAATATATTGACTCTCTTTCATTTATTTTTATTTTTTTAAGATTTTATTTGTCAGAGGGGGAGAGAGAGCATGCACATGTGCACAAGTGGGGGTAACAGCAGGCAGAAGGAGAAACAGGCTCCCTGCCAAACAAGGAGCCCAATATGGCACTCATCTGAGCTGAAGGTAGATGCTTAACCAACTGAGTCACCCAGGTGTCCCTATATATTAACTCTTATAAAGCCAATATTTATTGAAGCATAACATACATATGGAAAAGTGCTCAAATTTTGAAGTGTATAGCTCTGAGTGCAAATCAGGAAATAGTACATTATCTACCTCCCAGAAGCCCCCTTCCTTCCCCCTTCTGGGACCCACAACTAACCCTTCTTCAGAAGAAACCACATTCCTAACTTCTAACATAATAGATTAGTTTCACCTGCCTTGGGCCTTCATCAAAACTGACTCATTTTGTGTCTGGCTTCTTTCCTTCTTGGGAGAATCAGACATGTTATTGTGTGTACCTATAATCCAGTTATTTTCAGCCCTATAGTATTTCATTGCATGAATATATCCTAATTTCTTCATTCTAATGATGATGGGCATTGGTGTTGTCCCCAGGTTTGGGCTATAATGAATATGTTGCTGTGAACTTTCTTGTACATGTCTTTTGGTGCTCATAGGAACGATTTCTCTTAGCTATATACTTGGGAGTGAAATTGTTTGTCACAGGGCATGTCAGAATTTAATGTCAATAGATGATACCAGCAGTTTTCCAAGGTGATGGTAACATTTTTTTTTCTCATACAAATGCAGCAGCTTTGTTCATAACAGCCATGGAACAAACCCAGATGTTCATTGTCAGGTGAAAGGATAAACTGTGGTACATACAATAGGTAACAAGCTACTTCTCAGCAGTAACCACTGATATACTCAATAGCATGGATTGATCTCAAAACCCTTATGCTGAGCAAAAGTAGCCAGATACACAGGAGTTCACACTGTCCATGTCCATTCATCAGGTTTACTACAATAAGCAAAACTAATCAATAGTCACAAAAACCAGATCATTGGTTGTCTGTGCCTTAAGTAGAGGAATTGACTGCACAGGGAGTAAGCAAACATTCTGGGGGGACAAATCTGATTGTGAGGTTGAATCCTGTGATTTATTTGTCAAAACTAACCAAACTACACACTTAAAGTTGAGCATCATATTATACCCTTATAAATTGATTTTTAAAATATTTTTTAATCAAATGCTGTCTTCTATCATTCCCAAAGCTGTATTTACATATAGTCATACTTATTGACTCACTATGGGTCCTGTTCTACAATGACATCACCTTATTCTCAGTGATTTTCTTTTTTGATTGAATTGTTCATTTTTTAGGCCTTCCAAGATTATTTTCTTGTATTTGTTTTCATCATGGTAACAATTCACACTCCAACCCCCAGTACAACACATCTGGTTGCTCCATATCTTTGCCAGCAGTTGGTGTGGTTGGTCTTTCTAATTTGAGCCATTCTGATTTTAATTTGTGTTTCCTGATCAAGCATTCTCTGAGATGCTTTTTGGCCCATTGGGTATTCACTGTTCAATTACATGTCCGACTCTAATAAATTCTCCGTCTTTTATTATGTTTTAAAGAAGCTCTTTTTATATGCTGCATGTGAGTTCTTTGGTTAATTATGTTGGAAGTGTTTTCTTCCACTTTGTAGGTAATCTTTTTCCCTTTCTTTTTTTTTTTTTAAATTTTTTTAAAAGATTTTATTTATTTATTTGACAGAGAGAGATCACAAGTAGGCAGAGAGGCAGGCAGAGAGAGAGAGAGAGGGAAGCAGGCTTCCTGCTGAGCAGAGAGCCCGACGCGGGACTCGATCCCAGGACCCTGAGATCATGACCTGAGCCGAAGGCAGTGGCTTAACCCACTGAGCCACCCAGGCGCCCATCTTTTTCCCTTTCTTAATGGGGCCTTTTTACAAACCACCTTAAAGTAATCTTCCCCTAACTCCGTCACGAAAATATTCTCTTAACTTATTTTTGAAAGACAGTAGTGCTCTTCATTTGTCATTTAGACCTACAATATTCTGGGCATTAATTTTTGTGTATGTGTTGAAGGAGGGGCATCAAGTCTGTTTTTTCCATACCCAAATTATCTTAAAGTTTTTCCTGAAAAAACCACCTTCCCCAACCACATCAGCTCTTTATTCTGTTCCACCATTCTCTAAGCTTATCTAACCTTGTAACAGTTGAACACTGTGTTAATGACTATAAATTTGTAATAAGTGATGATCTGCAGGTATGTCCTCTTACTTTGGTCATTCTCAGCTCTTTGTATTTCCATATGCATTTTAGAATGTTTATCAAATTTGACATGGTTTTGATAACATTGACCTCTTTCCAATACTGAGTTTTTAATTCCATAAATCTCTTTCCATGATAAAAATACTTACTTGAATATAGTCTTCTCTAATTTTGCTCAGTGTTACAGTTTTACTTGTAGGGGTTTTACACAATTTCATTTAAACTCAAATTTATTCCTAAGTATTCTCAAATTTTTGATGCAGTTGAGTATATGTTTTAAAAAATTCCACTTTCTGACTTTTTTGTTAGAAACTCTCTCACTCATTGACCTTGTATTCAACTTTGTATCTTGCTAACTTGCTGCCACGTGGCTGTTTTTATTTTGGAAAAATAGAGATTTTTCCATGATAGTACATTCAGAGCCGTTTTCATTCTACCACATTTTCTTTTAATGGCTACAGAGTAGTCAGTAAAATTGTAACTTAGTGAACTATTCTCCTCCTGATCTTTTTATTACTTAGAATCTTGCACTGTTGTACAACAATTTCATGAAGTCTTCTTTGCATCTATGTTGTGCACACCCATGAGTGCTTTGATAGGATAGAAGTAGAATTGCTGTGTCAGAAAGTCTCACCTTTCAAACACTGGTAGGTAGGATGCGATTGCCCTTGTAAAATATTTAATCAATCAATACTAATTAAATAAATTAAATATGAATTAAATACTAATTAATATAATACTAATAAAATACTAATTAAATACTTAAGTAATTTAAGTATTTAATATATATTTATATATATTAATGTGTTTAATAATATTTAAATAATTAAGTAAATATTAAATAAATAAATAATTAAATAAGAATGTCCGTTATTCACACTTTACCAATATTCATTTAATTTTTGCCAACCTGGTGTTAAAAATGCATAGTATTGGGGCGCCTGAGTGGCTCAGTCATTAAACATCTGCCTTCAGCTCATGTCATGATCTCGGGGTCCTGGGATCGAGCCCCGAATCAGGCTCCCTGCACAGCGGAAACCTGCTTCTCCCTCTCCCACTCCCCCTGCTTGTGTTCCCTCTCTTGCTGTCTGTCTCTTTCTCTCTCTTTGTCAAATAAATTTTAAAAATCTTTAAAAAATTCATAATATTGTTTTTAATTTGTATTTCTCTAATACTAGAATAGCTGGATATCTTTTCATTGTATCTTTTGTGACTTTCTGCTCTTCTTTTCCCTCTTGTAAATTGGGTGATTGGTCTTTATGCTTACTGGTTTGTAGGAGCTCTTTTTATATATTAAAGGAATTAGTCTCTTGACTGTTGTATGTATTGCAGTCATAGTCTCCAGGATTCCACATTGTTTACCTTGTGTCATCTTTTGTTATATGGAAATTTTATGTTTTATGTAGTTACAGTCGTCTCTCTTCTGGATTTGTTGTTGGTGATGGTTTTAAGGAAGATTTCAGTAACCTAAACTGTAACAATATGTATACTTTAGCTAACATACATATATGTAGATATATATATATATATATTTTTTTTTTTTAAGATTTTATTTATTTATTTGACAGACAGAGATCACAAGTAGGAAGAGAGGCAGGCAGAGAGAGAGGAGGAAGCAGGCTCCCCGCCGAGCAGAGATCCTGATGCGGGGCTCGGTCCCAGGACCCTGGGATCATGACCTGAGCCGAAGGTGGAGGCTTTAACCCACTGAGCCACTCAGGCGCCCCTATATATATATTTTTTTAATCTAGAATTTGTTTTTGTGTCCAGCCTAGCCATGTGCTGTAATGATTAGGAAGCTTGGGCTGTGGAATCTAATGTCATGGGGTTGAATTTTAGGCTTTAGCAATTACTGAAGCAAGTTAATTACCTTTACTGGGCAAACTAGGCAAGCTAATTACCTATTTATGCCTTAGTGTCTTTGTGTGTGTGTGTTTTATAAACTGTTTAGTAGTCAATGAACTAATGCATTTAGAGAAAGGTGTGGTGTTTTTTTTTTTTTTTTTAAGGTTTTATTTGTTTATTTGAGAGAGAACAAGAAAGATCAGAGAGGAAGAAGGAGAGGGAGAAGCAGATTCACTGCCAAGCAGGGAACCTGAGGCAGGGCTCCATCCAGGACCCTGAGTCATCACCTAAGCCAAAGGCAGATGCTTAACCAGCTGAGCTACTCAGGTGCCCCAGTGAACTAATGCATTTAAAGACCTTAGGTGTTAAGGGTGGAGTCAGTGGAGCACACTACTCTTGATCTCGAGGTCAAGAGTTCAAGCCCCACATTGGTTTGTAGAGATCACTTTAAAAAAATTTTTTTCGGGGCACCTGGGTGGCTCAGTTGGTTAAATATCTACCTTTGGCTCAGGTCATGATCCCAGGGTCCTGAGTTCAAGCCCTGCTTCAGGCTCCCTGCTTGGCGGGGAGACAGCTTCTCCCCCTTCCTCTGCTACTCCCCCTGCTTATGCACTTGCACTCTCTATCAAATAAATAAATAAAATCTTAAAAAATAAAGGCCTTAGCACAGTACACAGCCAAAATATAAGCTGCTTTTAGTTTTGTTTTTTCCAGATTGATAATTACTTGCTCCAATACCATTTAATAAATAGTTATTGTTCTGTGGTTGTGGAGTGCCCATTCTCACATATGTAAATTCCTTTCTGTATAGTCACCTATTTCTAATCCTTTAATATTTTTTGTTATTTTGCTTATCTAGTCCTTGTGCCAATTTTTATGTCTTTGCAGTTGGTGTAGTTTTAAAGTTATTTAATTACTAGCAATTTCAAATCACCTTAATTCTTTTTTTTCCATCTAAATTTTGTTTGGATATGTGTATACATACACTCTTGTATGTGACCTTGAAAGTCAGTTTCTCAAGATCTATGAAATGATCCAATTGGAATTTTATATTACATTATTATGTTTAATTATATTCCAGTATAGATCAATATTAGGGCACTTCATAATAGGCTTCCTACCCAGGAACACACTGTATCTCTTGATCCTATTCAGGATTTCTTTTATTTTCATCAGTAAAGTTGTACAGTTTTCTTATAGCTTGTGCACATTGAAATTTCTGTGTATTTGGTAATAAGTGGGATCCATTTTTCATTACATTTTAATATTGGTTTTGTTGGTATAACAAAGTGATTTCCATGTTTCTAATTCTAACTTTATACTTGTCTTGGATCTCCTAGTTTTTTGGTTGAGAGCCTTGAATTTTTTTTTTTTGGTAGAGAAATCATGACAATTTGTGTTTTTTTAATTGTAAAATATACATAACATAAAATTTACTATCTTATCCATTAAAAACTTTTTATCATTTTATTCATTCAAAAGGATTTTTTCACACTTTGTCTATGTAGCATATAATGGTTTGCATAATAGATATATAGGCATTAACCATTTTTTTTTAACCATTTTTTTTTAAAGATTTTATTTATTTATTTGAAACAGAGAGAGAGATCACAAGTATGCAGAGAGGCAGGCATAGAGAGAGGAGAAAGCAGGCTCCCCGCTGAGCAGAGAGCCCGATGCGGGCCTCGATCCCAGGACCCTGAGATCATGACCTGAGCCGAAGGCAGAGGCTTAACCCACTGAGCCACCCAGGCGCCCGGCATTAACCATTTTTAAGTAGAGTTCAATAGTGTTAAGTATATTCATGTTGTACAGTGGATCTCGAGAGCTTTTTCATCCTGCAAAACTGAAACTATACCCAAAACACCACTCCCCATTTCCCCCCTTCCCTCAGACTCTGGCAGCCACCATTCTACTTTCCGTTTTAATGAATTTGACTAATTACCCTGTAGGTGCAACCATACAGTGTGTGTCTTTTGTGACTAGCTTTTTTAACTTAGCATAATGTTCTCAAGATTCATCTATGTTGTAACGCATATCAGAGTTTCCTTTTTAGGGCCGAATAATAGTCCCTTGTATGTACATACTGCATTTTGTTGATCATTCATACATTGATGGGCAATTGGGTTGCTTCCACTTTTTGGCTCTTGTGAATAATACTGTTATGAACATGGGTGTACAAATATCTCCTTGAGATCCTGGTTTCAATTCTTTTGGGTCTATACCCAGAAGTGGAATTGCTGGATCATATGGTAATTCTGTTATTTTTTGCGGAACCTCCATACTGTTTTCCACAACTGTTGCGTTGCTCTGCATTTCTTCCAACAGTACACAGGTGTTCTGGTTTCCCCACATTCTTGCCAGCACTTGCTATCATCTGGGTTTTTTCCTTGTTTTTTAATAGTAGCCACTCTGATTGGTGTGAAGTAGTATCTCACTGTAGCTTTGATTTGCATTTCTCTAATGATCAGAGTCTTCCTGTGTCAACTAGTCACTTGTGTATCTTCTTTGGGGAAATGTCCATTCAAATCCCCTGCCCATTTTCAATCAAGTTTTTAACAGTAGAAAATAAAACACAGGTTGCTACCTAACTTTTTTCCTAGTCATTTTCTACTGTCTATGACCTCCAAAACAAAGCTGGATAAGTAGTGAATAGTAGGCATTGTTGTATTATTCCTGATTTTTTAGGCTTCCTTCTAATGTTTACAGTTAAGCATTATGTTTGTCACAGATTTTTGGTCAATAACCTTTATCAAGTTAAGGAACATTCTTTATAGACTGGGGTTTCTAAGTTAATATCACAAACAGTGATTTGAAATTGCTGTTTAAATTCAGGGGCATATTTATTGAAACGCACATTTGATTTGTGTGAGTTTCTTTATCTAGTGATTACATTTTAGATTTGTTAGTGTAGAACTATTTCAGTATTCTTAAGATTATCCTGTTTTGTTATTTGGTTTGGTGGTTTGCTGGTTTTTTTAAATAAGAAAGTCATAGCCAAAAATAATGAATTCTGTTAAATTGTGAGAAAGAAAACTAAAAGGAAATATGGAGACATTTCCTACATTTTAAACAGCAAAGTATATGGTGACTGCAACAAAGCTCTAGATTTGTTACAATAGAAATAACAACCAAATGGTTTCCAGATGATCTGCCCCTTGTTTTATTCTGATGTTATCTTTTCCTAAATGTTAGAATTTCTTCTTCAGTGTACCACCAATCAAGATAAGTAGAAGGGAACTTTGAAAAAAGCTGCTATTGTGTGTTGAGGTACATGGCATGGCTAGGATGACTCCTAGGGGATTTCTCTTGACTTCGTTAGAACACATATTCCATCTTGTGTTGTAATCTTAGAAGGTGCAGGTAAATGGCTATGACATCAGAGTTACTGATGCTCTTAGATTATATCTAACTCATTTTTAGTAACATCGAGCACATTATTAGTGTTGAATTCATTGGTGGTATTAATTGCACAAGTACAAATAATAATATATTCATTTAGCAAATGTTTACTGAGCATCTACCATGTACTGGTAAATATGATAAGTGTTTAGAATACAAAGGTGAATAAGACAAGATCCTTGCATTCAATCAACTCATGTTTCTTCTTTTTTTTTTTTTTTCCTTTTCTGGTGGAGGGGCAGAAGGTAGGTGACAGAGCGGGGTGGTAGAGAGGTGAAATGTACACAAATGAGTACAACAATTTGTAAGATTGTTATAATCTTCTATGCTCTTACTGAGGAATATAAACATATACATTATGTATGTATAATATATTATGTATTTATAATGCTTATAGTAGACCACATAGAAAAGTATGATCAATCCTACCTAGAGTAATTACGATAGGCCTCCTGAGCAGATTTGGAAGAGTAAGTTGGATAAATCAGTGGAGGCAAGGTAGACCAAACATACAAAGGAAGAATAGAGCAGGGTTTGTCTGAAGAATTGCAAGTAGTTTATTATGACTGATAGATAAGACAAAAGAAATGATATGCAGGATTGTTAAGCCTATGGACTTGGAGGCTAGATTTTTGGGGGTGAGAAATTATATAGGAACCTGGGCTGTTGATTATGGGAGGAGCCACTGAAAGGTTTTAGGCAGGGGATAAACAGGACCAAATGTGGGTTCTGTAAGACTGCTCTAGAGGTAGTGAGGATAATTATGAAGCTGGGATGGAAGTGAGTGGTTGCTAAGGGGAAGTAGGAAGACCAGTTTGGAGTTCCTTGTAATGGTCCAGAGAATGGATGATAAAGACAATCATAGTTTCTATCTTCTTGTGAATGGATACATTGAAAAAATCTTTATTTGTGACATAGTGATTTGTGACATAGTGATAAGGAATCAGAGTTAATAAAAATCAGTAGACCCTTTGGTTTCATTTTAAGTGATGACTTATACCTCTTGCTAAACTTATTTCCAGGGCTACTAAAAGAATAAAATGAGATAATCTGAATTAAAATATTTTTTCAGCCTGGAATGAATGTGTGACTTAACAGTGACATATATTAATCTTTATTATATTTATAGGTTACCTAGTTTGTGGATAAAATATGTTCACCTCTAGGTCAATTTGCCTGAAACCAACTCACGTAAATTCAGTCGCATAAAACCAATTTACCTAAATTAATATTCTCAACAATCTATTTCTATTTTAAACAGTAAGCAACACTCAGACAAAATAACCCACTGTCATACCACCAGGGTCTCTATAATTAGCCACTTACCTTCGGAGAACATCAACTGTTCCTTCCTTGCCAACAAAATCCATATCACAGCTATCATAGCTTTCAAACTTGGTAAACTGTTTAACTTCACCTTTTTGTCTTTTGTCTTTCAAATTCTACCTCATGTCTCCGTGGGTCCCCCCATCCCCCGCAGTGTTGCTTCCTTCAGAAAGCCTTTGACTCCCACTCTTGGGAGACTTTCTGAATTCCTTCCTCTGAAGCCAGGTACTGCTTATGATAGGTCTTTTATTGTTGAGTTTTCAAATCTTAATATTGTTTAACATTTTATGTGTTTGTTTTGTCCCCCAACTAACTCTTTCTCAGTCTTGAGTGTGTGTGGGGGTGGGATGGGGAGGACAGTCTGGGGAACCTACTAATTCAGATATCTGGTACCCCATGAATCTGCCTTTTTCACAAGATACCCAGTCAGTTTGGATCAGCTGTCTTCAAACTGGGGGTCATAGAAGGACTGTCTAAGGAGTATAGTGGGGGGATAGGTAATTTTGAGCAAATTACTTTCCAGATTCTCAGCTTTCATGAGTGCTCTTAAATGATCCTTTCATCCAGTTTTTTAAAGGAAAGGCTTTAAGTGTTACCTATTCTAAATCTCGCTGTACCTTCCTCAAGTGTAAAAACCTACAGGGTATCACACGGAGGACATGGGAAGATGGAGAGGAGAAGGGAGTTGGGGGAAATTGGAGGGGGAGACAACCATGAGAGACTGTGGACTGAGGAACTAACTGAGGGTTTTGGAGGGGAGGGGAGTGGGAGGTTGGGTGAAACCGGTAGTGGGTATTGTGGAGGGCACATATTGCATGGGCACTATGTGTGGTGCATAAACAATGAATTTTGGAACTCTGAAAAGAAATTAAAAATTAAAATTAAAAAAATAAAAATAAAAACCTACAGGGTATCAAAGAGTAATTCCAAAAAATGGTATCTGGGAAGCCTTAGAGCATCAAAATAATCTGTTCTGTTCATTCTATCAAGGGATACATTTCCAATTAAATTTTAATGTTTAATAATCACATGAATCAGTTTTCATGTACTGGGAATTAATATAAAATTTTGATAACTCAGCCGAGTAGTAAACTTGGAATTAAAATTCTTGTGATCCCAGAAAACTTTTAAAAATCAAATTATTTTTATGTTTGTATTCCATGGACATTATGAGGTTGGAAAATGATAGGCATTTAAACATAAAACTATAATTTTGGGATAAATTCTTGGAACAAAAGAAATTGAAATATTTGAAAGGATTAAAAGGAACTATATAAAAATTCTGAATGTTAAAAGCAGTTTGTTCACAGCCTTTTTAAATAGATAATGCTGAGTGGCAAATCATGGTGTTATTACATTCCATTAGCTACATTAAAAGTGTAATGACTTTATTTTTAAGATATCAATAGTGACAAACTCCCCAGAATCTGTCCTATGCAACTGTTTAAATTTACAACAAAAAATTCTAGGTTTCAATTGCAAAATGTATGGGTATGTTATTATTTTGGAAAAATTGTAGTAGGTGTGATGTAGTTTTGGAATATGGGTGAGGTTTGGTTGGGTGAGGTCCAGAGCTGACAACCAAGAAAGAATTCTTGAGACGTCTTTGGTACAAAATGGTGGTTTTATTAAAGCACGGGAACAGGACCTGTAGGCAGAAAGAGCTGCTGTCCCAGGGTTGTGAGGGGCTGCTGTTGATATATTTGGGAGTTGGGGGTAGGGGAAAAGGTATGTTTTCAAAAGAACTTTCGAATGTTAGAGAGGACCTACAGGATACTGGAGGCCTTTGCCATTGTCAAGTTAAGGTTGTTTTCTCCTCTTGCAAGGGATTAACTTTAAAACAGTTGGGGGCTTCCTGGAGAAAATTACACAGGTCCCACCAGACGGGAAGATGGGGAGGTGGGAGGTGAGTGGGGGGGGTGAGTGGAGGGGGTTGGGGGGGTGTAGGTTGCCAGGTGTTGGCTTGTGCAAAATAGTTTGAAGAGCACTCTCATTTACACTTTGAAAAATACTGCATCAGAAATCACCTGTGAGCAAGTTAAAACTGTAGAATATGGGACCTGATCCAGGAATGATAATATACATGATAATAGCTGACATTTATTTAGTTCTGAATGCCAAGTGAAAGTGGCAGGTTCATTTCTACAAAACGTGTCAGCAGTGTTTGTCTTTCCGGAGGGCATGGCAGAGATCCTTTCCCCGTGGCTTACTGCCTGGTTTTAGTGGCCATAACTGGAGACAAAGGTTACAAAGGACACTTCCCTCACGTCTAAGCCTGCTCAGAGAGCTTGCTCCCCTCCCCAGCTACCCCTGCACCTGTGGAGTCAGCTGGTCTTTATAGACGCTGAGAGGAAGCTCACTCACACTCAGATCAGCCGTGGGGTGTCTGAAGGAGAGCGGGAAGGTGACTATCTCTACCTGGAACAGAGATTCTGCCCTGTTGTGCTGTCCCTGGAGAACCGTCCACAGCTTCTGTGTCTAGGGTATGAGCCAATCTTCCAGAACTCTAAGACTGGTCTCTGGGAGGTCAGCAAGAAAGGAGTGTAGTTTCTGTCTTACTTTATTTCTTAACTTTACTATGGATCAGAAATTAAATAAATTAGTTACTGCAAAGGTCAAAGTCATTTTAAGAAAATAGATGTGAGTGGTTACAACCCTGATAAGATATATAGGACCAAGAACAGAAGGAAATAGAGCAAAATGCTTTGGTTGTCTTAAAGGGGTGGATTTTCTTTTGTTTCCTAAATTCTAAATCTAAATATAAGCATGCTTCTATTGCCTTGACAATGTAGAAGTCTTTTCTAAATTATCCTTTCTGAGAGAGGGCATATTAGGCACTCATGAATGGTATAAATGGAAGAGGGAATTTCTGTATCTTACTGATAATAACAATAATGAACTTTTTACATCGGCCAAGACATATAGAAGTGAACTAAATGCTATACATGGATTAAATAATTAAATTTTAATGCTTATTATAGAACTGTGAAGTAGACAATTCTTACTTTACTGAGGAGAACATTGTAGCTTATAAAAGTTACATGCTTTTCTTGGGCTTTACAAAACTAGTGAAGAGAGGAGCCAGTACTTGAACCCTGGCAATAGGCTCCAGAACCAATATTTTGTGCTATTAAACTGACAGACCTGTCCGCTCACAGGATCCTGTCTCTTTTAAAGATAAAGAAAGGAATATTTCTAAGAAATGGAGATTCACTTTGGAATGAATGGAAAGAAATTAATAGGGGATCTACAGCAATAATGAATGGATAAAATCTCTTAACATTGTGTTTTTAAGTTGTGAAGTATTTAACATGGTAGACACTCAAAGACGTATGCATTTCAGATAAAATTGTTCCGTGGTATTACCTGAACTTCCTATACACCTATCATGTTTTAGGCATCCGAAGTACATCAATTGAGTCAAAACAGAAAAGTTGCTGCCTTCAAAGAACTTGCATGGGGGTGGGGGGTGGGAATAGTAGTGAATACAGATAATAAAGAACTATGGTGGATACATTATGTAGTATATTAGATGGTGATAAATGCTATGGGAAAGAAAAGCCAGATAGGGAGCCACCGGGACTGTGGTGGAGGGTTGGTTACAATTTTAGTTAGAATGGTTAGGGCAGGACTCATTGGGAAGACACTGTTTGAGCAAAGATACAAGGCAAGGGAAAGACAGAATGCTGGAGAAGGAAGGGCCAGTGTGAGGACTCTAAGTACAGGATGGGTATGATGTGGTATGTGTAACTAGAGCGGTTAAGCCACCAGCTGGAAGAAAAGCTTTCTAGCCTGGGGTGTAAGGACATCTAAGGGATCTGGGATAGAATTCAGGAGTTTATGAACTTGGATGAGAAAAGCATTTCATTTTTATATTTAATTATAACATCTAAATGAAATTGAACGTTCCTTTCCATCGTGACCATAGGTGAAAAACCTCTATAACTCAATAGAACCTATGACCTTGTCAGCAGTAGAAATCACAGGTAGCATCACATTACATTATAACTGTCATGGATGTCTTAAAATATGGTTTTGTTCATCACCACATCACATCAAAATTATGTTGGTAATTAGGCCTACCACTCAATCTTATTATTTAATGTACTAATAAAAGAGTACATTTGTTACTGTGTTACACTTAAAAATATATTGACAATGGAATTGGTTTCCTTTGTAATCAATTGTATTTTACTTTACACATTAAAAAAGTATTGTTCTGAGAAAGGGCCCATAGACTTTGCCAGCTGCCAAAGAGGTCCATGGCACACACACAAAAAGATAAAATATCCCTTATGTGCAACTCTGTTGGCCAGAGCAGGACACTGATGGACCCTGGCCTCTGTGCTGAGAATGGAATGGGGAACTGGTAGCGAATTTTGAGCAGAGCAGGATGTAATTAATCTTGTGGTTTGCAAAAGCTTACTCTGGCTGCTGTGTTCAACTCCAGACTAAGACAGGAGTGAGGTGGCAGGTAGACCCAGGGGACTAGTTACTGGGTTATCATGGTGATTCAGACAAGAGATTATACTTGCTCAGGAGATGGTAGCTTGGACTATGGTGGTCAGCAGTGGAGGCAATAAAAAATAATGGAATTCTGGCTTTATTTTGGGATGAAACCATCAGGATTTACCAATAGATTGGATGTGAGGAGGAACAGTCAGGGATGATGTCAGGGTTTTTGACTTGAGCAATGGAAGGATCCAGTTGTCATGCTGGGGGAGAAAACAGGATAGTAGAGGGAAGATCAAGTGTTAGGTTTTTTTTTGTTGTTGTTTTTTTTTTTGATTTTGTGTTTTTGGCATTGTTTCTGATGTTAACCTTGAGGTGTTCACTGGCATGCACAAGGAAGTGTTAGCAGACATTTTGATAGGAGTGTGGAAATGGGGAGAAGCTGTAGATATATATTGGGAGTCATTTGTACATGTAAAAGTTGGTATTTAAAACTCAGGCTGAATGAGATGCTGAGTATAGATGGAAAAGGGGAACTAGGAGTGACCCTGGGGAACTCCAACAGGAAGAGATTGAAACCAAGAGGAAGAATCAGCAAAGTAAACGGAGAGGGGCTGTCTAGTGAGGTAGCAGAAAAACCAGAAGATCCTGGAATCTTGCATGCTAAGTGGAAAAAAAAAATCAAGGAGAGAAGGAATGTGCCAAATGGTAGAGCAAGTAAAGAAAGGAATGAGAATTGGCCACTGAATTTAGAAACATAGAGGATATTGGAAGTTATTGGCAGGGGAGGGAGCAAAAGTCTAAATTGAAGTGGCTTGAAGAGAAAATGACAATTGGAGACAGTATATAGGCAATTTTTTGAGAATTTTTGTTGCAAAAGAAACACAATTGGGGTAGTAGCTGATAGGGCTACATGGGATTACAAGAAAGATTTCATTTTGTCTTAATTAGGATGAGAATAATAATAGCATTTTTGCAGGTCAAAGAAAGAGTTCCAGTAGAAAGGGAAACTTTGATGTAGGATGAGGAAAGAGTTGCTGGAGTGATCTCTAAGCATGTAAGTAGGGTAGAGGTCTTGTGTACTAGCAGAGAGGCTGGCTCTGATAGGAGTGTGGAAACTCCTCTTTAGTAATAGATACAAGGGCAGAGAATGTGGGTATCCATGCTGCTAGGTGGGAGGATGTGGAAATTCTTGTATTGGCTTCAGTTTTGCCAGTGAAGCAGAATGGAAAGTTAGCAGTTAAGAGTCAAGATGAAATAATAGAATAACAGCTAAAAATATATTCCTATGTGCCAGGCACTGCGCTAAGGACTGTGCAAACATTAACTCTCATCTTCGCAAAAACCTTGTCAAAGGGGAATTTTTTACAGATGAGGAAATAAAGACACAAAGGTGAAATAATTTGACCCAGGTCCCACTACTTCTGAGTGGCAGAGCTAGAATTCAACCCAGGCCTTCTAGATCTACAGTGTGTTTTCTCAATCACAGTGATGCCTATTGCTAGGTTGACCTCCCCCAAAGTGTACCCATTTCTCTTTCTTAACCAGTAAGCTTCCTTGTCCTACAAAATGGAATATTGTACTATCTACCTCTAAGGATTGGAAAAAGATAAAATGCTTAGCACACCGCCTAGTTCATAGAAGATCGTCAGTAAATGTTAATACAATAGTTCTAGCAGCAGTAATTTTTTTGTTGATAGTGGTGAGATCAATACTTAATGATTCTATTCATTGCTTTTCAGACATTAGGTTTAATGATTTAAAAGCATTTTTCAAGTGAGAGACAAAAATGGTATCTTGAGCTTTTAATATTTCTTTGATTTCCAGCAGGGTTGAACACTTGGTAGGATGTTTATAAGACCTGGAAACAGCAACCCTGACTTTGGATTTCTAGGACATCTGTACCCACAGCAATTAGGGCAGTGAGCTATAAAGGGAATGCATGGCTGGATGGCTGGGTGCATATGGCTGCTTGTTCTGCTGTGGCTTCTCTATTAGGAACAGCCATGAATGTAGCTCTAGGAATCACCTTCATGAAATGAAGCACATGATAATTGGAAGAGGGGAAGAATCAATGTTGCTGAAGAGGAGTGAATACAGTCATGGCCCCAGGGAGAAAACCTGTGGATGTATGAGAATGAGTTGATGCTGTTTAGTTGGTGCCATGAGCAATGGATTTCAGGAAGCCACTAATTAGGGTGGATCTCCTGGAGAGGATCAGGTCTGAGTCAGATCTGCTCTGTGCAATGTGACTCCTCTCCAAGGAAGTCCGTGTCCTCAGGCTGTACCAGCAACAGATAGTCCATAATGCTGGCTCCTTCTGGTAGTAATGGCAAAGAGCTTAGGTTGGTGTATGATGATATTTTTTTATCCTCTTCAATGAGTATCTCTTGAGCTAGGCTAGGGTTAATAGTGGATTCTATCACCAGGCTTTCTGGATTCAAATCCTGGCTGTATTCCTATGAACACAGGCAAGTAACTTAATCTGTGTCTTGGTTTCTTTATCTCTAATGCGGGGGTAATAATAACAGAATCTCCCACATAAAACTTTTATGAAGATTAAGTGGGTTAAAAATGTATTTCACCTAATGTATGGTATGCATTTTCCAGTTCTGAAATTATGATGTATTTTACAGTTGATGACACTTTACAATTACTGTGGGTAGCATTTTCTTCTTTCTTAGTGGTGTGTAAATATTGATGAATCTTAGAATTGATAGGAGTCTTGTATTTGAGGAAATACATGTATTAGTAAATCATTAAACATGGTTTGGTAACAGAAAATGCTATATAAGTCATTTATTTGGTTTTATAATCACAACCAGATCCTAATGATTCCACTAAACCCATAAGGGTATCACAAGGTCCTTATCCTTGTACTGTGAGAGCTCTTAAAAGCAAAACAAAAATTCAATTAACTCAGAATATCAACCTATAAAGAGTCACGTGGTCTTTTAGTCCTTTGGGGCTCCCGGGATATTATCACATGACTTTTAAGGCTGCTTTTCTTATAATGCTCATCCCTCGACGTCCCAGGTCATACCCTCTACTTTCCTTTCATGACCATGTGGACAACCCTTTTCAAATCCTGGCCTCTCCTCCCTTCCACTGGGATTCTTTGCCACTGTAGTCAGCTATGCTCCATATCCTAGACCTTATTTTTCCTCAAGAGAGATTTAATTTTGAAACTGAATTATAACATCTCCATTTTTGTCTAGTACCTTCTGTCATTCCAGCTTTTCCCTCAGATCTCCAAAAACACAGATCCCTTCTTTTGCTCATGGGCTTGACTCCAAACATCTTTCTTCATGTATGTCAACCTCTCCTGCCTTCACTTCCTTCTTAGGGCATTGAAATTCTCTCCCTTCTATCACATTCTTGGTGATGTCCTTGATTCCTTTCAATCACCTTTAATAGCACGCATCTGACTAAACCCCGGCCCTGGAGAGATTCACATATTTGTTTCTTCCTACCTCTACTTGGACTGCAGAAGCTGTTGAAGGAAAGGATACAACTGACTGTCCAGGCTCTGCCACTATGACTGTGGTCTCTGATGACAAGCAGGACCTCCATGATGTCCAGTAGCTCTGATACGTGTTCCTGGTCTGTGCTCTTCTGTTCACAGTTGCTGCTGCTGCAAATATTTTCCACCTCCTTCATAACCTCTGGTTCTTTTCCTCTGCCTTTATTCTGAATGTTTGACCTCATTTCCAAGTCATAATTAGGCTTCAATGTATGGTAGGAAGATATTAGAAGTAGTCAGGAAAGGGGCGCCTGGGTGGCTCAGTCAGTTAAGCGTCTGCCTTTGACTAGGGTTATGATCTTGCGGTCCTGGGATCGAACCCCACATCGGGTTTCTTGCTTGGTGGGGAGCCAGCTTCTCCCTCTGCCTGCTGCCCCCCCATCCCCTGCTTAGGCACTCTTGCTCTCTCTCTCAAATAAATAAAGAAATAAATAAAAATCTTAAAAAAAGGTCAGGAAACCTGTGTTCTCCTGAATAGCAATGTGACTGTTTTTGTTCCTCCCTCAATCATAAAATGTGTTTTTGCCTGCTGATTGAGATTCTCTATGCCTTACAGTAAGTGAGTCATTTTACTTGGGTATTAGTTTCTTCCTATGTACTTTGAGGGAGGGGGGCTAGCTTAAGTGACTTCTAAGAGTCTATCTTTAAGATTCTGTGATTTTAATGATTCAAATTTTATATGTCTTTTAAAATTAGCTTAAGTGAGTGACTTCTAAGCATCTATAAGATTCTGTGATTTTAATGATTCAAATTTTATATGTCTTTTAAAATTAGCTTAAGTGAGTGACTTCTAAGCATCTATAAGATTCTGTGATTTTAATGATTCAAATTTTATATGTCTTAAAATTAGCTTTAATTTGCAAAACAGATGACTTCTGACAATGTCATTTCATTTCATTAGGTAAATCATGAAAATTTTCACTTGTCATAAAAACTAGGAAGTCGTGTTACCTTTTGTGATGGTAAATTTATCCTTTTTCTCTATTATTATTTTTGAATTTGTGAAAATTACTTCTTATGGTTTGACCTATCATTCTAGTGAGAGGAAGGAGGAGAAACTCAAGGAATGTCTTATTTCTGTAAAAGTTAGTCAGGACTTGGCCTTGGGATGCCTGGGTGGTTCAGTTGGCTCAGCCTCTGACTCTTGGTTTTGGCTGGGATCGTGGTCTCAGGGTCATGAGATGAGCCCTGTGTAGGGCTCCATGCTCAGCACAAGTCTGTTAGAGAGTCTTTCCCCCTCCCCCTCCCTTCCCCTCTGCTCCTCCCCCAGCTGGGAGGCCTGCACGTGCACGCATGTGAGTGCTCTCTCAATAAATAAATAAATTTTTAAAAAATCTTAAAAAAAAAAAAAAAAAAAAGACTTGGCCTTCAATTTCAGTGTGGGGCTTTGGGGAAGAAAGATGTGTTTCCTGACCAAGCCCTACTTTAAGGGTGGGTAAGGGTGTGTTGGCATTGCAACCCCGGGGAGCTTTGCTGCCAGATGGAGCTAAGCATTGCTATGAAGTGAGCTGATACCTTCTCATGCTGCCCTGCTGGCACATTTCTAAATAATAATCTGGCAGGTTACGTTGGGATTTACCAGTTAAATGGGATCGCCTAAAAGATCTTGCCTTTTTTATGCTTATTTTTTCCCCATCTGCTATCCCATCTCTGTATTCCCAACATTTGAATGTTGTTTCTGGATGCTAGAATTTCAGGGGAACTACAGCACAGAAAAGAGCAAACCAGTATAATAGCTTGTGGCTCAAAGCAGAGTTAGCTTTCATGGCCTCATTAGCTTGGATAGAGGAGAGCTTGGAGGTAGCAGCCAATGGAAGAGCATACTTTTTACAGTCTAGAAATATGTGTCACTTTCTAGCCTTGCCAGACATCATTGTTTGGGTATAAACTCACAAATGCCATGGTTCTTGAGCTTGGCTGTATATTAGAATCACTTGGAGTGCTGTTAATCCTAGTGCCCAACATGTATCTCATACCAATTAAATCTGTCTCTGGGCTGGGATCCATGCATAAGTAGTCTTTAAGCCACCTACATGCTAGGTGATTCTATTTCGTAGGCCCAGCTGAGAAGCACTGAGTAAGGGGATTAAGTTGGTTGGCCGATGAAGAATTTTGGCATTTCCAAGTGAGCCAGGTATATCTCCTGTTTATCTTTGCTGGTTTTTACTTTAGTAACAATGCAGCAAGATCAGAGGCAGTCAGCTACACGTGACTGATTTTCCAAGGTGTGTTACAACCTCTGAGTAGTGACTATATCTTACCTGTGAATCAGTGTCGGTTTCTCTTCATATGGCTGTTGTCAGGGGTATTCCGAAGTCTCTAGAAGAAGAGAAAGTGGCTGATGTGTGTATTTCTGTGTATATATCTTGTCTATGTTTTAATTAGTATGTTATTTTTTGTTCTTTTCTTTGAAAACATGATAATCGACTTCATCAAACTTTTGGTGAAAAATTATCTGAAAAGATAAGATTACTTGGGGGAAAACAAAACTAAAACTAACATTGTGAAACTAAAACAATACCCAGAAGATCTTTAAAAAGACACGCTAAACAGAAATTTCTAGAACCGGTGTTTCTGGCTGTTGACAAGGCTAGCATGCCAGTTTCCACTCGTGTGCACACACATTCTCCCAATAGTTATATATTCCTGGCCTTTTGAAAGCAGTTCCCATTAAGAGTGCTTAGAAATCCTCAAGTAGGGTCTCCAGGTAAAATATAGGTTGTCCAGTTAAATGTGAACTTCAGAAAAACAGTGAATAATTCCTTAGTATAAATAGGTCTTAAATGTTACATGAGACCCTTAAAAAAGCTATCTGTTGTTTATCTGAAGTTCACATCTGAGTATCCTGTATTTTTATTTTCTAAATTTGGCAACTCCATGGAGGTGGGGCTGGATGGAGGACCAGAGCACTCTCTAGTTTTCCTGGGCTGGGTCTCCTTGATGTGACCTTGCCTGTCACCATATTCCTGCAGAGAACTTGCGACTGAGCTGTCCAACCCAAACTCTTACTCTGCTGTTCTCCTGTGTGTCTGATAGGTTTTCCCATCTTTGGTGTTAGGACTGAGAGATGTAGGCTTTGAAAAGAACAACCCCCCCCATATCAGTGCTCAAATTCTGAATGGTAGAAGCGATGTGAGTTAAGACCCTTCCAGGCAGTAAGCCCTGTGGCAGGTGCAATGTGATGTATTTGAGTACTTTTCCACCATTTGGGAGACGCAAGTGCCTGGTCTCCCTTAGAAACCTGGGCAGGTAGCCTGGCCCCCTGGGTACTTGTCTGGCCTGGTTTACTAGAAAATTCCACTCTCAATCAAGTTAAAGCTGGCTGGCTTTCACCTGCCTCTCCAGAGACTGACCTTCACCTCCCTCTCTTGAGGTTCGTTTTGTTGGCTTTAAATAAAGGGCTCTGTCAGTTGAGTGGAGACACAAGCTGGAACTTCTCCCAAAGTTTTCCATCAAGTCAACAAATGCTTATATGTGCCACCTGGAGAGGGAGAAAGAGAGACAGAGAGAGAGAGAGAAAGAAAGGAAGTGTGTGTGTGTGTGTGTGTGTGTGTGTGTTTCCTTTTACTAGTTCTTTGTATATTCAATTCTGTTTAAGGGAGGCAATTTTTTTTCCTGACTGTAAAGCTAAAACTAGCTTTATGTGCACATGGACTATACTGTGAAATTTTGGAGACAGCCACTATCATTTATAGAAGACAATCCTGAATCCTGAATCATTCAAACTAATAGAAAAATATGAAAAGTTATATATATGTATACAATCTAAACATGTATCTAAACATTTTGCCATAATTTCTTCAGTCTTTTAAAAGCCAGTGTAGAACCCCAAAAACAGATAATTATGTCAGAAAATGGGCAGAAGACATGAACAGACACTTCTTTAAAGAAGACATACAAATGGCTAACAGACACGTGAAAAAATGTTCATCATTATTAGTTATCAGGGAAATTCAAATCAAAACCACATTGAGATACCACCTTACACCAGTTAGAATGGCCAAAATTAACAAGACAGTAAACAACAAGTGTTGGAGAGGATGTGGAGAAAGGGGAACCCTCTTCCACTATTGGTGGGAATGCAAGTTGGTGCAGCCACTTTGGAAAACAGTGTGGAGATTCCTCAAGAAATTAAAAATAGAGCTGCCCCATGACCCTGCAATTGCATTACTGGGTATTTACCCCAAAGATACAGATGTAGTGAGAAGAAGGGCCATCTGTACCCCAGTTTTCAAGCAGCAATGGCCACAATTGCCAAACTGTGGAAAGAGCCAAGATGCCCTTCAACAGACGAATGGATAAAGAAGATGTAGTCCATATACACTATGGAGTATTACTCAGCCATCACAAAGGATGAGCACCCAGCTTTTGCATCAACATGAACAGGACTGGAGGAGATAATACTGAGTGAAATAAGTTAAGCAGAGAAAGTCAATTAGGTTTCACTTACTTGTGGAGCATAAGGAGTAACATGGAAGACATTAGGAGAAGGAAAGGAAAAGTGAGTTGGGGTAAATCAGAGTGGGAGAGGAAGCATGAGACACCATGGACTCTGAGAAACAAACTGAGGGTTCTGGAGAAGAGGGGTTGGGGAGATGGGTGAGCCTGGTGGTGGGTATTGTGGAGGGCATGTATTGCTTGCAGCACTGGGTGTGTGGTGCATAAACAATGACTCTTGGAACACTGAAAAAAAAATAATGTAAAAAAAAAAGTGTTGAGGCCCCTTTTATAATCCTCCTTAATCCAGTTTCCTGGCTTATCTTCCTAGAGATAGCTACTTTCCCAGTGTTGGTATGGGGGCCATTACAATACAGAACTATAGGAGATGCCGTTCACAATTTGGTATATTTGTTCCCAGGCAATGTGTAGCTAATTTTTTTTTTTTTCTTGCAACATACCTCCAAGTTTACTCATGGTACAAAAGTATTTAATAAGCATCACACATCAGTACAGAAAAACACATAGTCTATATAGCTCATACTTGAAAACCAGAATGGGTGACTGAGATCAGTATAGAGTCTTACTTACAAAAAACACAGAAGGTACACACAGGGAATTGAAATACTACGTTCTTTCTTTCTAGAGATGTGACACCTGTGTTTCCTGGTCAGTACTTTCTATGAAACATTGTGCTAAATCAAAGCATACATGTGACCAGTGAAGTTGTCTGCTCTCTCCTACTTGCGCTGAGCTCGCTCAGTGGAACACCATCTTGGTAGGGAGATTTTGACAGGAGGAAGGAACTAGAGACCCTACCCCAACAAAGAACCTAATAAACTTATTTATATAGAAAGGGTTTTAGCAAACCTGTACAAACACTTAACATGCTATTAGAAGGGGAGACCTTTGAGCCTACTTCCACAGCATTAAGCACATGCTCGTTGGTGCCCAGTAGACCAGGAAGGCCAACGCAGAAAGCATTTTTGCTTTCATAGCACTAACAGCTAAAAAGCACACAGCATATAATACTTTGATCTTTAAGTGGGTAATCTGGAAGCTCCAAGATTATATCCACTAGGTTAGCCTGAGTATTTTTCTATAAAAATATTTTTCTAAAAATGCTTAAGAGAATTCTAGAAACAGACCACATCAGGACCACAGAAGACAGTGATGCAAGGACTGCCAAGTTTAAGACAAGGAAATGATTTCCACATGTAGCTTTAGGTAAGGGACACCTCTCAGTTGATTCCTACAGCCCAAACTAGCTGGAATGGGAAGAGCTGCAGAGAGCTCAGCTGGGCAGGCAGCTGGCTTGACTAAGAGCCTAGAGATATGTTCTCCCACAGGCAAAAAGCCCACTGAGGCTGCAGATCTGAGAGTGATGAATACAGAGGGCTGTGAGCAACAGAAAAAGCCTGGAGGACATGCAGAGCCTGTTGAGCCAAAGAGGCCTGGAGGTGACCTATCAACACATATGCCGGGCAAGTGGCCCCAGGGCAATGCCAAGCTCGGGAGCCGGAGCCTCATGAGAGGCCTGAGAGGGGTCTGCCTGGGGAGGAGTGCTAGGATTACTGAACACGAGAAGGTGCTTCAGGGTCTCAGGAGGGTCAGACCATTGTCTTGACCCATCAATACTTAACATTAATGAGGAGTTGCAGAGCAGTCTTTCTAACATGTATTCTGTCACATTAGCCAGAGCCTCTTCCATCTACTGGGCTGGCAACATCCAGAAAGATCCCATTGCTTGGTGGTGGGACCTAGGGTCGCAGGTCATTCTGGGAAGCTGGCACAGAAGAGGATTTGCACAATGAAGTCACCACTAAACCACTGCTTAAGTCCAGTCCCCAGCCTTCTTTTTCTGCTCTGTAGTCCAGAAACATTTCTTTAAAAGCCAGAAAATCTGTAAACGTGAGCAGCATGTCAAATATGTCACCAGCCACTTCATCTTTATGGTGCTGTAAAGTCGTGGTGAAAGCCGCCATGTTAAATCCAGGAATCCGCTCCAGCAGCTGTTCTTCAATATACTTTTCCACCAGAGAAATGTATTCGTTAAAAATAGGTGTGTAAGTGAGTTTATTCTCTTCTGTGTCTTCAAACTCCTGATAGTACTTGTCCATGAAATTTCTCTGTAATAACTGGAACTCATCATCCATGATAATGTCCTCTAAATATCCAACTACAGGGGCGCCTGGGTGGCTCAGTGGGTTAAAGCCGCTGCCTTCGGCTCAGGTCATGATCCCAGGGTCCTGGGATCGAGCCCCGCGTCGGGCTCTCTGCTCAGCAGGGAGCCTGCTTCCTCCTCTCTCTCTGGCTGCCTCTCTGCCTACTTGTGATCTCTGTCAAATAAATAAATAAAATCTTAAAAAAAAAATAAATATCCAACTACAGCATCAAATTCTGCATCAGAGGCGGAAGAGAAGGACAGCGCGAAGCTCTCTTCCTCTAGGGCGTCCATCGCCGCCGCCGCATCCACCCGCAGAGCGAGCGGGCCCGCCCGCCTATCCCGTCCGCGGCCCGGGCCCAGCCTCGGCTCTGCTCCGTAGAGCCGCAACCCGCATCTGGGAGGCCTCGCCCACTCACGGAGCAGCCAGGGTAGGCCCTACGTGCGAGGCCCGGGCCTCAGGCTCCCCTGGAGCGGCCACGAGCCTCCGGGGCCCTCACAACCAGCCAGGTCTCTCAGAGTGCGTCGCGGCCGCAGCGGGGTCCGGGCGTCAGTTCTGTGTAGCTAAATTTTGACAATTATTGTAAATTATACCAGTTTTGTCTCTTCCTTTCTAATTCTTACATCCCATTTCTTTCTTCCTTGTCCCCGACCTCTAGCATAATGTAGGGAAATAACGGTGACAATGGGCCTTCTTAATCTTGCTTCTGGAAGTTTTCATTATTACATTTGAAGTTTGCCAAAAATTCTTGATAGATATAATGAATTTGATTCCCTTATATTCTAAATTAATGAAGAGTTATTGTTTTTTCCTTTTAAAATCAAGAATGAATGTTGAGCTTTATTAAGATATGTTACTGTGTCATTCTGTATTGTTTTGAGATTTTGAGATATGGTTTTTTTCCTTTAGTATATTGTGGTAGATATTACTGATAAATTTTCAGATATATACCTCTTGCAACCTTAGAATAAACTTTGCGTAGTTGCATGATTTATTTTCACAAATTACTGAACTAGCTTTGCTAATTTTTGAGTTTATTTTTAGTCTATCCTTTTTTTGTTTTTAATTACATTATAGAAAGGAAACATGGTCTGTATGATAGCATTACTTAGAAATTTTTAAAGACATTTTCAGTATGAATCATCAATTTTTGCAAATATATCTGCCTAAAAAGGATGCATATAGTCGATTTGTTGGGTTCTGCATTATATATAATCAGGGCTGTTAATGGTATCAGTTTGTGTTTTTATTTGTTTTATTTATCAATTTGTGATAGAGGGATGTTCCTTATCTCCTATTTTACTTAGTTCTGTCAGTTTTTACTTCATATTTTTTAAGGTTTTGCTTTATATATTTTATATATTTTAATGTTAGTTGCATTCAAGGTCATGATTATTTTTTAAAGACTTTATTTATTTATTTGAGAGAGAGAGAGAGACAAAGAGAGCAACAGAGGGCGTGAGCAGGGAGGAGAGGGAGATGCAGGGAGCCTAATGGAAATCTGTCCCAGGACCCTGGGATCATGACCTGACCCAAAGGCAGATGCTTAGCAGACTCAGCCACCCAGGCGTCCCTTTTCAAGGCCATTATTATACCCACTATGTAACTTAAGAGATAAAACATTACAAAGGCATTTGAAGCATTTTGTATGCCCTTTACCATCACTTTAGGTGAAATTATTTATTAATCCTGTGTACTTCTTGTATAAAATCCCCAGACAATATATAAAATGGTTATGTATCTATAAAAATGGCATCCTACCATGTGTATTTTTTGGTAACTTTTTCTCTCAGAATTATTTGTTAGATAACCTGTGTCAGTATGTATAGCTCTAGTTCATTCATTTTAATGTCTGCACAGTATCACTTTGAATACATCACTCAATATTTGCTCATCTGTATTGTTTATAGAAATTTAATTTCTCCCAGTTTTCATGGCTTAGGAACAATGCTTTTGTAAATGTTCTTTTTAACACTTGTGTTCATATGTGAATGCTTCGCCAGGGGTGAACGCGAGGTAGAATTTTTGCTTTCATTGATGTATACCTGTAAATTTAATATTGACAAAATGATCTTTAGAGTGACTGTGGCAATTAATATGCCCATCAACAATGTGTGGAATTCTCATTCTCCATTCTCACTAGGAGTTAATATTAGCAGACTTTTTAAACAATTCCAAATCTGATGTGTGTGACATAGTCTCCCACTGTAGTTTTAATTTGCATTGTCTGGAAGACAAGTGAGTTTATCCTTATTAGCAAATAATGAATGAGTCATTGGAGCTCCTCTTCCATGACTTTACTGTCCATTTGCTTTTTTTTTTTTTTTTTAATTGGTTGCATCTCTTCTTATTTCTTTTTGGCACTTGTTTGCCCTGGATGCCAATCTTTTATCAGTCATATGCTTTGTAAATGTCTTATTTATATATATAGCTTATTGCTTTCTATTGACTTTAATGCAATCAAATTTTAAAAAAATGTTTTCCTCTTCTAAAGAAATTTTTTTCCCGAACCCCAATTTCATAAATATACTCTAAGTTTCTTCCAAGGTTTTTTTTTTTTCTCCTATGCTTTTCACATTTAGATTTTTAATCCACTGGAACTGATTCTTGTGTATGGTTTGAAGTATGAACACTTCTTATATTTTAATTTAGAAGTAACCTATCCTTTCCCCACAAGTTTCAGTATGCCCTCCAATCACACATCTAGTTTCCATATGTGAGTGGCTCTATTTATAAGCTTTATTTCCTATTTTATATGGTCTATTTTGTTGTCTCTGTACCAGTGCCAGAGTTCCTCAATTATGACTTTTTTTTAATCATCCTTGTCTTGTTCCATGCTGCATTTTTAGTTATTCAGTGTTATCTTTTATTCACAAATTATTTCCTCCACTATGCCAGTTTATCCAGCTTTTAAACTTTTAATCTCAATGAGTATACTTTACATGTATAATATTTATAAATTCTTTAGTTATTTATATATATATTTTTTTAATAGTGTACCGTGGCTGTCACTGTTTACAGTAGCCATTATTTATCTTGGTGAAGATTCTCAACAAGACTAGAATGCTTGTAAAATGTTTAATATTTAAAATTTGTTTTGTGTGATTTCACATGCCAAAATTTGGTCTTGTTGCCTATGTTGACATTTAACCTTCTTCACATGTACTGGCGGCTTGGTTTGAAGGGTCTTGATCTTGCTTTAAAAGAAAAAAAAAGAAGAAGAAGAAAAGTCTTCCCTCTCCCTTTACACTTGTCTGTTTGCAGTCAGTCTCACCTGGTCCTTGTAAGTCCCAAGATGAGAAGCTAAGTTTACTTACCAATGGTATTTGGGGTTCTGTGTCCAAGGGGTGATAGGGATGTTGCATATCTCTTCACTGGGGACAGGAGTGGGCAGGGTTTGGAGTACGGTCTTAATCCCTGTCTGTATCCTCTAGTTCAGGCCCCCAGACAGCAGTTGGCAGCAACTTCCTACTTATTCCCTTTATCTGGGAACCCCTCCTCTCTCCTTTTTTCTTTCCTTTCCTTTTTTTCCTTAAAGATTTATTTACTTGAGAGAGGGCCCGAACATAGTGAGGAGGGCCAGAGGGAGAAGGAAAGAGAGAATCCCAAGCAGACTCCATGCTGAGCCCGGAGCCCGAGGTGGGACTCCAACTCAGCACCCTGAGATCAGCACCCAAGCAGAAACCAAGAGTAAGACCTGTAACCAGCATTGCCACCTAGACGCCCCTCTCCTTTTTTCTTTTTTCGTAGCAGCAAGCCTAGCCCTGGTTTTCTGCCCCACAGGGGGCCCTTTCAGCAACCCCCCAACCCTGGTTCCTTGGTAGAAACTTAACTCCAGGCTGGAACTGGGGCACAGCAGGCCCAGAGCTTTGGGTCCAAAGCACCGCTTGGCTCTTCTGTCCCATTTCTGTTTCTCCGGAATGTTATTCTCTTTTGCTTCTTGCTGGTGACTTCTAACTTTCTTACTTTATATTTTAGATTTCATTATTAAGCAGGTTTAGGAGGGAGTAAAAAATGTGAACCTATAACAACTGGATGTCTATTGGGTCACTTAACTTTTTTGAAACGAAGGTGGAAATATCCCTTAGTTGTTCCAATTTGTCTCTTACCGTTACCACATCCACACTAGTCTATCTTTCATAGTAAAGAAAAGTGTTCATTTCATAGGTCTGGTCCACCCTCCTCTCTCCCCACCTCCCCATCCCTACGGAACCCTTCAGGTGTTACTGTGTCACTGGTAGCAAGTTTCAAGTTTAAATATGAAGTATCGTGACTGCCACCTAATGGCAGTCATGGCGTACTTTCAGCCATAACCTAAATTTTATTCTGACAAGTGCGTGCCTCTAAGGAAGATATGTTTCATGGCTTTTAAAGGGTACACGGATGGAAAGGGAAACATACGTTTTAGGGAGCTTATGTTCCTGGAGTTCTAAACTGTTTAGCATTTCCCCTTTAACAGGATGGAAAATAAGGGTGACCATGAAAAGGCTAGTTACCTAGCACCGGCTGCTAGAATTTGATTGAATGGATGTTGTCCCCATGGTCGGCTGTTTGTCACATGGGGCCTGGCCCTGAATATTTACCTTGTGCATCGGGGTAAAGTCAAAGACACATAGCCATGAATTCGCTGACCTTTGTACCTATTTTATACCATTACCTCAGGACATAAAAACTCAATTGCTGAGTATTAAAGGGGATACATACCTTGATCATCTCCGCCACCCCCCCCCCATTTATCCTCTTCCCTAAGCCCTTTTCTGTCTATATTGGTGAGTGAGACTCCATCTCCATTATTTAAAACCTCTAAAATGGTATGAATCTCCACATAGTAGGCTTGGCTGGAAACTTAGCATATTTATCAGCTGTTACTACAATAATGCCATGTAACAAACCATACTTTAAATCTAGTAGTTTTCAATAACAAGCATTTATTTATGTGGTCGCCAAGGTCATTCATGGTTCAGCTGACGCTGGCTGGGCTGTCTCACACTGTGCACAGACTGGACTTGGCTGCTGACCATAGCTAGAGTGTAGGTCTGCCCTGGGGGACCCAGTCTGACCGACCAGTGGCCGCCTAGGGTACATTCTTCTTTTGTGAAGGAGCAGGAGTGAAGGAGGCAAGCCAAACTGTACACAAGCACATTTAAATCCTTTATGTCATGTCCGTTTGCATTGCACCAGCCAAAGCCAGAAGTCCTAGGAGGTACTGTGTACCCCAAGCAGAAGGGGAGGGGGTCGAAGTGAATGAATATTTGCTGAACAGTGTTCCAGCCTTTGACAGCTCCATACAAAATAATTGAAGGACGTCAAATCTTTTTTTAAGAAAACAAAAGTGTAATTTGTTAATACTTAAGTGTAAGTGCAGGAAGCTTCTAAGACATTTCAAAGAGGTGCACCTTGAGAAGCCCTTCAGGGTGGAAATGCGTGCTGTTCATTTTCTCATGCCCACTGCCTAGTACGTAGTCTGCCTTGTGACGATAGTAAAGACATGAATGAAAGAGCTATTACCAAGTTTAGCGAGAAACTGGTGGGCTTGGAGAGGTGGAATATTTTCCCCATCTTTTAATATTGGCATTTTTATATTTCTGCCTGAGAAAATCCTAAATATTTTTAACCAAGGACAGAGACTGAAAGATAAAGTCCTAAACTCATGGGATTTCTAATCATGTGTTTTTCTGATAATGGAAACCAGTCCTTTCCTTTTTATACACCTGTAGAACAAAATGATAGCTATGTTCACTGATATTCACATAACTTCTATATGGATTCATCCTTTTTGATTTGCTTAAAGATTTTACTTAATGACTTATTTGAGAGAGAGAGGACACAAGTGGAGGGGAGGGGCAAAAGCAGAAGCAGACTCCTCACGGAGCACGGAGCCTGACATGGGGCTCAAACCCAGAACTGTGAGATCATGACCCAAACCAAAGGCAGATGCATAACCGACTGAGACACTCAAGCATCTTTTTTGAAGAGACAGGATGGGTCTCTATCCAAATTAGATTCAGATGCTAAGATTAATGACTACATACATACACCACACACAAAAGAGGGTATGAGAAGGTTTATTTACTAAAATAATGAGACTTCTGGGGAGAGCACGATAGGTCTCTGAAGCTTCCTGGAAAATGCCTTGAAAGAGGAGAGGAAGGAGACTGGCTTGGAGTTTGATGGTGTTAATGGGATAATGTTGGGCTGAGGGTCCCTGCTTGCAGGCAGTGGTTCATGGGGTTCCAATGTCCTACTTAGTGTCAAAGGATTTGTATTTAAATTGTCCAGATGTGGGACAGAGGGGAAGAGGGAGAGGTGTTAGCCGCAGTCACACATCAGAAGACATAGTTGGGCTCCTGCACTTGTATGGTGATTGTTGAAGGCCCACCGATAAGGAGGTGTTGTATTGACATTTCTGGTGATGGACATGCTGCCAGCTGTTGACTTTGATCATACCCCACTTTTTCTCTGGATTTCACTGACTGAATCTTCCTCATTTTTTTTTAAAGATTTTATTCATTTATTTGACAGAGAGAGAGATCACAAGTAGGCAGAGAGGCAGGCAGAGGAAGTGGGGGGAAGCAGGCTCCCAGCTTAGCAGAGACCCCGATGCGGGGCTTGATCCCAGGACCCTGGGACCATGACCCAAGCTGAAGCCAGAGGCTTAACCCACTGAGCCACCCAGGCGGCCCCCTCATTTTTTAATGGATATCAAAGCAGCCTCCCTTCCTCAAACTACATTGTTTATAGGTCCTTGGTGAGGAATCTGATCTAGAGGACCTACTGGGTATCAAGAGCAGCCTGTACACTTTGCCCTCATAAGCGTGCTAAATATAAGAGCTCAGGGGCACCTGGGTGGCTCAGTCGGTTAAGCGTCCAACTCTTGATTTCACCTCAGGTTCTGATCTCAGGGTCACAAGATCAAGCCCCACATCAGACTCTGTGCTCAGTGTGGAGTCTGCGAGAGATTCCCTGTCCCTCTGCCCCTCCTACCACTTGTGTGCTATCTCTTTTTCTCTCTGGAAGAAATAAAATAAATCTTAAAAAAAATATATGAGAGCCCAAATTTGATTTTATTCTTAGGCATTGAAGTAAATTTTTGCCTTCTATGACCAGCACCATTTCATTAATGTTAGAGATTAGTTGGAGACATTTTCTGTATCTGTAACTTTGTTTGAATGTATATTCATCTGTCAGTAATGAGTGTGTTTTCCCAAATGACATCACTTATGTACCAGCTCCATGATTTGGAGCATATATTTATACATTCTTACTATTTAAAAATTTTTAAATTTTTTTGGGTTGTATAGGGCTTTTGCATGAATAAATTGACCCTATCTTCAAAAGCACTGGTTCTCAAACTTTAGAATGTGTCATAATCACTTGGGAGCCTTATTAAAGCATCCTCCAAGTTTCTTCTTAAGTCCGGAGTGACCCTGAGAATTAGCATTTCTAAGAAGTTCCAGGTGTTCTTTAGTTTCAGGGACTAAACTTTGACCAACCCTATCTTATAACAGTGATACTCATGAGGTCATGGGTTTTATGTGCTACTTTGATTTTTTTTTTCCTAATATACATTAAAATAAATATTCAACTGTTAAAATAAAGTCCAGCTGTCCATAACAACAAAAAAACAAAACAAAACAAAAACGACCTCACTGGTGTGCCTACAAAGCTTTGGAAATACTGACCGGGTGTTCTCCAAGTTTAATTCGGAGGAAGGATCCCTTGCCTTTAAGATTGAAGGTATGAGCTAAACCTGTGTGAAGCAACGTGAAGAAATGGGTAAAGCCAATGAAAGGCAAAGGCAGTACAAATTAGAATCCACGTGCAGGAAGAGAGCCATGGTTTTCTTCCGTTAGGGAAATCAGGAAATCTTTAATTCCCCAACTGTGTGCATAATCCATATCTGCCAGTGGGGCATGTGCGTGTGTGTGTAGGGGAGGGGCTTGGATATGTGTGTGAGACAGTATAAATGAAAACCAGATACAACCACAAACTGGTGACTTTGTTCTGGAAGTCCGCATAGAGAAAATAGATGAATCATAGTCACATAACTTGATGGGACCAGCCATTGTCACTCATACTCTTCATGTTAATCCCAGGCCAATGGAATCTCCCTGGGATTAATAATACCCTGGGTCCCTTTAAGGAGTTATAGAAAAGATTTACCGAGTTTACTAGTGATTCTAGTGATTGGGTGAAGCCAGCAACTTTTAAGTGCCTAGGAACTTGGAGTTTCATTTATACCTGAAACTTACCCAAGCATAAGAACAGCAGTAGCAAACAAGCAACGAACTCTACAGGGTAAAAAGCACAAGTTCTTTGGGCCTGAATGAATTTGTTGGCACTTAAACAGCTTGTGTTCCGGGGAAAGTTGTTCAGCCTGTGTACCTCGGTTTCCTTACCTGTAAAATCGACCTTGGGGTGATACTGCATGCACCTTGTAGGTGTGATGTGAGGAGGGCCCATGTTAATCTCTGTAACGTGCTTAGAACAGTTCCTGAGACACAGAACTCCATGTATAATTAAGAGAAACCGAGTCAGTATGAACTGTGGCTCTGGTACTACATGCCTCCCCCTGTTAGTGAGATCAGCTTCAATGCTTCAATCGGAAGACACAAGGCTCTAATGATACCTGGCAGAAAGGCTGTTTTGTTATTGTGAGCTGTTGGAAAAAAGGGAAGATTTGTACTACAAAAGGGGTATGTACCAATTAGATTAAGTACTTTACTAGAAAGAGTTTTATTTTTAGGGAGGGAAGTTCTTACATATTTCTCCCAAAATGTTGAATCTTGCCAGTCAGGATTGTTTTTCTATTTCTGTCTTTTCATAGAATATGTTCTGCTCTGTTCTTTTCTTTTCTTTCTTTCTTTCCTTCCTTCTTTCTTTTTTTTTTTTTTTAAGATTTTACTTATTTATTGGAGAGAGAGAGAAAGAGAGAGAGCAGGCAAAGTGGCAGGCAGAGAGAGGGAGAAGCAGACTCCCCGCTGAGCAGGGGCTCAATGCAGGGACTTGATCCCAGGACCCTGGGGTCATGACCTGAGCAAAAGACAGTGACTTAACTGGCTGAGACACCCAGGTGCCCCAATATGTAATTTTCTTGTCAGGGAGAGAGCGAGCACAGACAGGCAGAGTGGCAGGCAGAGGCAGAGAGAGAAGCAACCTCCCCGTAAGCAAAGAGCCCAATGTGGGACTTGATTTCTCCTTTTCACACATTATTCCCAGAGCTCCTGAATATCAGGATGAAATTCTCTTTTTAACAAACAAAAGCATCCTTGGTCTTGAATTGAGACCCCTATCCATGAGACAGGGCTCTCCTCTTGCATTTGCAAACTTAGGAAACATGGAAGGAGGGGACTGCCAGTAACAAGACATACTTGGAAACCACCAACCTAGCTTAGACCCACTGTTCTGTAACCTTAATATTTTTTAGCATTCTCTTGTGACCTTCCACCAGTGAAGGCATTAACTTCTCCCTTCTACACATTGCCTGCAGATTCCATCTTGTCATCCTTCTCAGTAATGGGGATGTGTCTTTGTTACACTGGGACCATGGGCAAAAATATTTGAAGAAGAGATGAATCATGATTTGCTGGGTGTTAGCTTTCCCATGGTCTCCTTCATCAATCTGTAAATTAGTCATAACTCTATTTGTCACACCCTTACAGGTACAATTTATACAAAATGAATCATCTCAAAATACAGCCTATGTGTAATTTCTTTTTTTTTCTATGTGTAATTTCTATTTAGAATGTAGGTGTTATTTCCAAGGATCATCCGTTTTGTAAGAAGGTTGGTTTAGCTCTAATTTGCCTGCTTTGTAAAGGCGTGGAATTGATTTTTGATAATTCTTTTTTTCTTACATTTTAATGTTAGGTATACAAAAAGAAAATGACATGAGACACATACAAGTTAAAGAATAATTTTTCATTCAACACTCATATGATGCCACCTTGCTCAATCATAACCCAACTCAGTTTGTCTTCTCCTGGATCCCACCATTATCCTGACTTTTGTTACTATTATTTGCTTTCCTTTTGTCATTTTTTTTCACTTGTGCAGAGCCAGGATAAGGATTGTTGCATAGGGAGGTATGAGTAGCTTCAACTTAGAAAAATGCCGAACACTTTTCAAAGTGATTGTACCAGTTTGTACTCCTGCCACAGTTATGTGAGCACACCCCTTCTCCGCAGCTTCACCAGCAGTCAGTTTTGTCACACTTTCAGTACTCCTGATTACTGATGAAATGAGCACCTTTGAATATAATTACTTGCATGTTGCCTTTTTAGAGTGCCTATTGTCCTTTTTTTACCCATTTTTCATTTTCTGCAGTTTGTAGAAAAAATACTTTGTGTGCATGCACACACACACACACACACGATCTTTGATTATTTAAGTGTATTTTCTCAATCTGTGGCCTTGTCTTTCCCTCTTTTTATGGCATATTGTGATGAAAAGAAGCTCTTTATTTTAATGTAGTCAAAATTATCAGTTTTCTTTCCTTTATGTGTAATGCTTTTTGACAATTAAATTTTTTTCTTAAGCTGAAATTATAAAAATATTATGCTGTATCTATACTTTCAATGCCATTCCGATCAAAATTCCACCGGTATTTTTCAAAGAGCTGGAGCAAGTAATCCTAAAATTTGTATGGAATCAGAAGAGACCCCGAATTGCTAAGGAAACATTGAAAAACAAAAATAAAACTGGCAGCATCACGTTACCTGATTTCAAGCTTTACTAAAAAGCTGTGATCACCAAGACAGCATGGTACTGGCATAAAAACAGACACATAGACCAGTGGAACAGAGTAGAGAGCCCAGATATGGACCCTCAACTCTATGGTCAAATAATCTTCGACAAAGCAGGAAAAAATATACAGTGGAAAAAAGACAGTCTCTTCAATAGATGGTGCTGGGAAAACTGGGCAGCTATATGTAGAAGAATGAAACTCGACCATTCTCTTACACCATACACAAAGATAAACTCAAAATGGATTAAAGACCTCAATGTGAGACAGCAATCCATCAGAATCCTAGAGGAGAACATAGACAGTAACCTCTTCGATATCAGCCACAGCAACTTCTTTCAAGATATGTCTCCAAAGGCAAAGGAAACAAAAGCGAAAATGAACTTTTGGGACTTCATCAAGATCAAAAGCTTCTGCACAGCAAAGGAAACAGTCAAGAAAACAAAGAGGCAACCCACGGAATGGGAGAAGATATTTGCAAATGACCGTACAGACCAAAGGTTGATATCCAGGATCTATAAAGAACTTCTCAAACTCAACACACACAAAACAGATAATCATATCAAAAATGAGCAGAAGATATGAACAGACACTTCTCCAATGAAGACATACAAATGGCTATCAGACACATGAAAAAATGTTCATCATCACTAGCCATCAGGGAGATTCAAATTAAAACCACATTGAGAATAAATATTGTGAAAATGTCTATGCTACCTAAAGCAATCTACACATTTAATGCAATTCCTATCAAAGTACCATCCATTTTTTTCAAAGAAATGGAACAAATAATCCTAAAATTTATATGGAACCAGAAAAGACCTCGAATAGCCAAAGGAATATTGAAAAAGAAAGCCAAAGTTGGTGGCATCACAATTCCGGACTTCAAGCTCTATTACAAAGCTGTCATCATCAAGACAGCATGGTACTGGCACAAAAACAGACACCTAGATCAATGGAACAGAATAGAGAGCCCAGAAATAGACCCTCAACTCTATGGTCAACTCATCTTCGACAAAGCAGGAAAGAATGTCCAGTGGAAAATAGACAGCCTCTTCAATAAATGGTGTTGGGAAAATTGGACAGCCACATGCAGAAAAGTGAAATTGGATCATTTCCTTACACCACACACAAAAATAGACTCAAAATGGATGAAGGATCTCAATGTGAGAAAGGAATCCATCAAAATCCTTGAGGAGAACACAGGCAGCAACCTCTTTGACCTCAGCCACAGCAACATCTTCCTAGGAACTTCGCCAAAGGCAAGGGAAGCAAGGGCAAAAATGAACTACTGGGATTTTATCAAGATCAAAAGCTTTTGCACAGCAAAGGAAACAGTGAACAAAACCAAAAGACAACTGACAGAATGGGAGAAGATATTTGCAAATGACATATCAGATAAAGGGCTAGTGTCCAAAATCTATAAAGAACTTAGCAAACTCAACACCCAAAGAACAAGTAATCCAATCAAGAAATGGGCAGAGGAGATGAACAGACATTTCTGCAAAGACGACATCCAGGTGGCCAACAGACACATGAAAAAGTGCTCCACATCAGTCGGCATCAGGGAAATACAAATCAAAACCACAATGAGATATCACCTCACACCAGTCAGAATGGCTAAAATGAACAAGTCAGGAAATGACAGATGCTGGCGAGGATGCGGAGAAAGGGGAACCCTCCTACACTGTTGGTGGGAATGCAAGCTGGTGCAACCACTCTGGAAAACAGCATGGAGGTTCCTCAAAATGTTGAAAATAGAACTACCCTATGACCCAGCAATTGCACTGCTGGGTATTTACCCTAAAGATACAAACGTAGTGATCCAAAGGGGCACGTGCACCCGAATGTTTATAGCGGCAATGTCTACGATAGCCAAACTATGGAAAGAACCTAGATGTCCATCAACAGACGAATGGATAAAGAAGATGTGGTATATATACACAATGGAATACTGTGCAGCCATCAAAAGAAATGAAATCTTGCCATTTGCGACAACGTGGATGGAACTAGAGGGTATCATGCTTAGCGAAATAAGTCAATCGGAGAAAGACAACTATCATATGATCTCCCTGATATGAGGGAGAGGAGATGCAACATGGGGGGTTGAGGGGGTAGGAGAAGAGTAAATGAAACAAGATGGGATTGGGAGGGAGACAAACCATAAGTGACTCTTAATCTCACAAAACAAACTGAGGGTTGATGGGGGGAGGGGGGTTGGGAGGGGGGTGGGATTATGGACATTGGGGAGGGTATGTGCTATGGTGAGTGCTGTGAAGTGTGTAAACCTGGTGATTCACAGAACTGTACCCCTGGGGATAAAAATATATGTTTATAAAAAATAAAATAAAAAAAAAAAAAACCACATTGAGATACCACCTTACACCAGTTAGAATGGTGAAAATTAGCAAGACAGGAAACAACATGTGTTGGAGAGGATGTGGAGAAAGGGGAACCCTCTTCCACTGTTGGTGGGAATGCAAGTTGGTGCAGCCTCTTTGGAAAACAGTGTGGAGATTCCTTAAGAAATTAAAAATAGAGCTTCCCTATGACCCTGCAATTGCACTACTGAGTATTTACCCCAATGATACAGATGTAGTGAAAAGAAGGGTCATCTGTACCCCAATGTTTATAGCAGCAATGGCCACGGTTGCCAAACTGTGGAAAGAACCAAGATGCCCTTCAATGGACGAATGGATAAGGAAGATGTGGTCCATATACACTATGGAGTATTATGCCTCCATCAGAAAGGATGAATACCCAACTTTTGTAGCAACATGGACGGGACTGGAAGAGATTATGCTGAGTGAAATAAGTCAAGCAGAGAGAGTCAATTATCATATGGTTTCACTTATTTGTGGAGCATAACAAATAACATGGAGGACATAGGGAGATGGAGAGGAGAAGGGAGTTGAGGGAAATTGGAAGGGGAGGTGAACCATGAGAGACTATGGACTCTGAAAAACAACCTGAGGGTTTTGAAGGGGCGGAGGGGTGGGAAGTTGGGGGTGGCAGGTGGTGGGTATTAGAGAGGGCATGTATTGCATGGAGCACTGGGTGTAGTGCAAAAACAATGAATTCTGTTAAGCTGAAAATACAATAAAGTATATTATGCTGTATTGTCATATTAAGCATTTGTAGTTTTACTTTTTCAATTTAGCTTTTAATCAACTTAAAATAGGTTATTGTCTGGTATAAAGTTGGGATCCAGTTTTCATTTTTCCATATACATATCCACATTTCCCAATCAGTAATTATTAGAAAAACCATTCTTGGTATAAACAAAGATCTTCCATGATACTTCTGTCCTCTAAAGTGACCATGAATTCACCATGTCTTTCTGGACACTTTTTTTTTTTTTTTTATAATGCACGAGTGCATGCTATTGTTTTTTTTTTTTAAAGATTTTTTTTTTTTTTTTTTATTGGACAGACAGAGATCACAAGTAGGCAGAGAAGCAGGCAGAGAGAGAGGAGGAAGCAGGCTCCCTTCTGAGCAGAGAGCCCGATGCGGGGCTCGATCCCAGAACCCTGGGATCATGACCTGAGCTGAAGGCAGAGGCTTTAACCCTCTGAGCCACCCAGGCGCCCCATGGACACTTTGATTCTATTATCCCTCTTTCAGCACTCTGCTATTTTAATTATGTTGTGATAATGAAAATTAATTCGTATTAAATGGTAAGGCAAGTTATCTTTATGTTTTCATGTTTCTTGGCTCTTATTGGCTTTTTGCACATCTGTGCTTCAATATATATTTTGGAATGAACTCCTTATTCAAAAGAAACCCCCAAACCCTTAAAAATGTTTAACAGGATTGCACTGAATCAATAGATCAACTTGGGAAAATTATCTTTACAATATTGAGTCTTATCAAAAACATGGCTTACTCTCTGTCTATTTTTTAGTAATACATTTCAACATAAAGTTTCTGTTTTTCTCATGAGGTCTTAAAATTTTATAAGGTTTTTCTAAGTACTTTATGTTTTGGAGGTACTGTGAATGTTAAGTTTTCTTTTTGAAACTGTTGTTAGTATCATGATTTTTATATACTGATTTTATATCTAGCAACTTTACTAACACATATGTTAATTTGAATATGTTATTTGCAGTCAGTCTTTTGGATTTTTCTAAATACACATTCTTAGTGAATAATAGCTTAATTTTTTCCTTTATTCTTATATATAACTGTGTGTATACACCCATGTTTTCTTTTTTCTTATCCTATTGCATCCACTAGTACCCTTAGGAAAATAATGAATAGAAATAGTAGTAACAGGTGTTCTTGAGTTAGGCTGAATTTCCTGCGGAAAACATTTAAAAGTAAAATATTTTATGTAGATTTTTTTAAAAATTAACTTACTGTAAAATTAACCTTTTCCTTTTGGTGCACAGGTCCATGAATTTTAACTTGTGTGTGAATTCATGAACTACCACAGTTATCAGGATAGAGAAAGGTTACATCACCCCAAAATTCCTGTGTGCTGCCTCTTTGTAGTCAAATACTAGCATCCCCCCACCTCTGGCCACTGCTACTCTGATCTGTTTTCATCCCTATGGTTTTGTCTTTTTCTGAATGTCATATAAATGGAATTAAACAATAGTTAGACTTCTGAGACTTTTTCACTCTGCGTGTCTTTGAGATTGATTTATGTTCACATATATATCTATAAGAATTCCTTAGTATTGCTGAGAAGTATTCCATTCTATAGATATACCACAATTTGTTTATGCCTTCACTCTTGAATTACGTATGTTTTCTAGCTCTGCAATTTATTTGTCTTTCTTAAATAAGAAAGCTGCTTAACTTCTTTATGCATCAACGTCTTCATCATTAAGGGGGTAATGTATCTACATGATAGGGTTATTGGGGGAGGAAAAATGAGTCAGTACATATGAAGTACTTAAATAATGCCTGATGTGTAGTAAATGCTCAGTAAATACAATCCATATCATTGTCTCTAATACTAGTAAAGATTTTGAGGTAGAAAAAGACTTTTCAAGTTCAAGGAATAGCAGGAAAGCCAGAGTGCCTGGTCTGTAATGAAGAAGGCAAAGACAGGGAGAGGCATGTAGGAGCCAGGTTGTGAAGGATATTATGGGCTGCAGCAAGTGTTGGGATTTCACTATAAGTGCATTGGAAAGCTCAGGCTGAGACATACTCTGGTTCATGCCTTTACTGGATAATTCAGACTGTTGTTAGAAGAATGGGTATGGTGGTGGTGTTAAGCATCAAAGCAGGTGACCTTTCTAGGTTATTGCAGAGGTCGAGGAGCACACTGCGGTGGCTTGGACCATAGTGGTGTTTCCTGAGTGTGGGGGTGGTGAGAAGTGGTTCGAGTCAAGATATGGTTTGGATGTAAAATTCACAGAACTTGCTGTCAGATTACCAGCTCACTGTAACATATTCCCCATAAGAGCAGCAGTGTGACCCTTTATAATAACAACAGCACTCCTGTCCTATTGTGGCTTTACCAAAGATTTCCTTCATCCAGTTTTGAATCGACATCTGAGTTTTCATGCCTGATTTCTGATATCCACTTGAAGAAATAGTCTGTCCTTTCATGTATTTTTAAAATGACATCTGTTTCTTTAGTGCTCATACTCACAACCCCAAACACATTGTTAAGAAAACAACTTATCCCACAAAAATGTTTTTCCATAGCATTTTGCTTTGTGGTCCACCAGTCTGTATAGTTCTGTGACCCCACATACTTAGTCGTCCTGCTGGAAGTGAAGCTGTCTGAGCTGCTTCATGTTTAGCCAGCAGGCTGTAGTTTTAGTTGTTGGCTGGAGTTCTTGTGTACACTTGGGACTTTTTGTTGGAATAAACATTATTAGACTCGGGCTAAAATTGGATCAGAAATTTATTTTTGTCCTCCTTTCAACCTCCTCACCCTAGATTTTCTCATCCAAATGACAAATGGTCTTGACTTTCTGAAGTGATCTAAAGATTAAAATCAGCCCTGGGTGATTGCTTAACCTAGTATTCAAATGGAGATTTTTCTTTTTTTTTAAGCAGTTAAAAAGAGAGTTCTCTGATCTCACATACAAAGTTTGATTTCCTGTGTGTCTGCTCTTAACACGTCTGTATTTGTTCTCAGTGCTGCTTGTGCTTCCAACTCCTCCTTAAAGACAAACACCTGATCCAGTCTTTATCTGGAACACTCATCATGCTTTTTTTTTAACCCTATCCTCTCTGCTTAATTTGGCGCCTCTCATAATTCAGGGTTTGCCGAATGGAAGGAAATTTCCCTTCTATCCTGACCTACTTGTCCTCTCTTGGCCCATTTTCCAACATCTCTTGTCAGTCTAATGTCAAACTGTGGCGTTTATTGACTTAGTTTACTTGTAGGAGGGACTCTGGCATCTTGGAGATGCTCACTTGAATTTTGTGCATAATTTTGTGCTTCTTTGTAATTGGCTTCTTTTGTGATCTTACAGAATACCAAGCTGCTATTTTACACTTGAAGAGGGAACACAAAGAAGAAATTGAAAACCTACAGGTATATCTCTTTGATTCTACTGAACCGGTTGTGTGAGACTGCTACTTCGTTTTCTCGTGTGCCAAAGTAAATATTCCCCTTTTGTTGCCATATTTACTTAGACAGCTTTTGCAGCTGGTACCTCTCAGCGGGCGCTGCGTTTATCCTGGGGAGGAAGACTGGAACTCCATTTTCCATATAATTCAATTCCTATTTTTAAGAAATGCAAGTGCATTTGCCTGGGAAAATGTTATGCTTGGAGAAAAATATTGGTTTTGTTTGAAAAGCAGGAAATAAGAGTATTTAGACTTTGACTCTTTATAAGAAGTCCTTAAAAACCCATTTTTCCTATGTACACTGCAAACTCTTTTGTTTGGCTTATTCCCATTCATGTATTTGTATCCATCCATCTCAGGACATCCCTGCAATATGATGTCAGGCAGATCAAGGCACTTAGGGAAGTGGCCCTAGTGGGAACCAGAGTTGTGCTGAACCATCCATTCTCTATCCCCAAGGACTGCTTGGAAATTGCTGACTTGATCCCAGAAAGACTAAGGGATTATTTATTTCCTCACACTATCTAACTGTCGTTCCCTTAATGTTTGGTCTTTGCTTACAGTGCCTATGACAGGAAGCTGTAGAATTTTCATTTCAAATAACTAAATATTGAATCGGGCACTGATTCTAGTTTACTGATGGCTGGTTTGACCCATACTTTAGAGGACAAGAGTGAAATTTAAGTAGAACTTGGTGTTTATTCAGTGCTAACTCATTACTTGCTAATTTAATGAATCTGTGGATCAAATATTCTTCTCTCCAATAGGTGATAAGGTGCTTTTTAAAATAACTGAGACACTCTATTGGGTTATATAGGTTAAGCCACTGCAAATAACCAAAAAGATTGTTAAATAGGTCAGGTGGTGTATAAATTGAGCTTGTTTTAAGCAGCTTGGAAGGGGAGGATGAGTCCATTTCACAGAGAAACAAGCAAACAAAAAAATGGAAAACTACCCCTGTCTCCTAGGAGGAAAACAGAGGTTGAGGCCCTTAGCTCTTTTGTTGCAAGAGGCTCTACAGAGCCCTCTCTTCTTCTTTGTTCTGGTGTATGAGAGATTCTCGGCTGTCTCAGAGGAAGTGAAATGGGGATTAATTTAAGAAACAGATTGCTAAAGAGGGTAGGCACAGAAATGATTCCATGAGCAGCAGCTTTGTGTAAAAGCTCGGTTGTATGTCAACATTGGCTTCCCCAGGTGGTAGGCCAGCCCTGTGAGGTCTTTGATTGCTAAATAATGTGCACAGTAACAGAAGGCTCTTAGTGTTTTTGAATTCTTACTTTGTGCTGGGCATTGTTCTAAGTATATTACATATAGTATCTTGTGTTGTCTCCACAAAAGATCCTATGATCTTACATCTCAAACTAAGGAAAGTTGGAGAAGGAAAAGAGAAGAGTAAATGGGAGGGGGGAAGTATATTGTGCTCATGATCTCCAGTTAAAATAAAAGTTAAATCAAGATTTGATTGGTGAAAATAAAGGCAAAAATGTGTTCCTAATTGCATCTTCAGTTTTCTTTGTCTGTGGAAATAATTATCTGCTCTTCGGATGCTTTTAGTAAACTTAAATTCTTTTTGTACCCTATTTATGAGTCACATAAAATTGCTGAAACCCTGGGGCCATGACACCCTGTTGCCATCAGGATGGGGGCGGTATACCCCATCAGTAAACTTACCTGTACTTTGGAACTATTTCCAGAAATCACAGACTGACAGCCTTCAATAAGAAATAGGCAACTCTAATCCCTGATCTGACCTAGAGAAGTGTTCTTGGGCGAACACAGCATCTTAAAGGTTGAATCAGGAATTACATTTTTTTTTTAATTTTTTTATTTTTTTCAGCATAACAGTATTCATTATTTTTGCACCACACCCAGTGCTCCATGCAATCCGTGCCCTCTACAATACCCACCACCTGGTGCCCCCAACCTCCCACCCCCCACCCCTTCAAAATTCTCAGATCGTTTTTCAGAGTCCATAGTCTCTCATGGTTCACCTCCCCTTCCAATTTCCCTCAACTCCCTTCTCCTCTCCATCTCCCCTTGTCCTCCATGCTATTTGTTATGCTCCACAAATAAGTGAAACCATATGATAATTGACTCTCTCTGCTTGACTTATTTCACTCAGCATAATCTCTTCCAGTCCCGTCCATGTTGCTACAAAACTTGGGGATTCATCCTTTCTTTCTTTTTTTTTTTTTTTTTTTTTTTTTTTTACAGCTTTATAAACATATATTTTTATCCCCAGGGGTACAGGTCTGTGAATCGCCAGGTTTACACACTTCACAACACTCACCATAGCACATACCCTCCCCGATATCCATAACCCCACCCCCTCTCCCAACCCCCTCCCCCCATCAACCCTCAGTTTGTTTTGTGAGATTAAGAGTCACTTATGGTTTGTCTGCCTCCCAATCCCATCTTGTTTCATTTACTCTTCTCCTACCCCCTCGACCCCCCATGTTGCATCTCCTCTCCCTCATATCAGGGAGATCATATCAGGAATTACATTTTAAAAATATAGAGGAGTTTCTAGCTGTTTCTAAAAAAAGAAATTAGAAAATCTGGCAACAGTGGAATTATTTTCCTGCCTGACTTCAACCAGCTGGGGTTGAGTCAGCAGGTGTCTACTTCAACTGGGATATGTGTTCGTTAGTTAACCGCTGTCCCCACTCTGGGCCACTTCCTTTGTCTGGCACCTTTCTGCTTTAATTAACCCCATTCTCTGGGAGTTGAAAATAACTAGATTGGCAGCAACACCAACCAATCAGAACAGATACAGTTCGTAAAACAGGCGGTGACCCAGCCCGGCTGTGCTTGGGTGTGCTCACTGAACATCTCCACTTATTTTAGTCCACAAAGAAAGAGCCAAATCTATTGTCACAGTACTAGTAGAAGGCAATGGTGGCAGAGCTGTAACTTTGGTGTTCATTTCCTTATATGTGATTTCCATTGGCAGCCCTCATTGTCCGTTAAGTTTCCTTTCCCCACTTACATGTCATGGAGAAGTCAGATGTGTTTCAGGACTTCTTCAGCATGCTTTCCTAGAATAAAAAGGATTTCCTGCTTAACATACACAGGAAAATTGATTCATTCTGTCACTACTAAATACAAGAATTGATATGTATCACTGTTAGTTTTTTTAGTGTGTTTTCACAGAATTTAAAGAAAGGGCATGACTTAATAAACAGAGAACCTAAAACCAGCTGTCTATAGTTTAAGGTTTATTTATTTATTTGAGAGACAGTGAAAGTGAGCCTGAGCAGGAGAGGCAGAGGAAGAGGGAGAGAGAATCTCAAGCAGACTCCATGCTCAGCATAGAGCCCGACATGGAGCTCAATCCTGTAACACTGAGATCAGGACTTGAGCCAAACCAAGAATTGGTTGCTCAACTGACTGTACCACCCAGGCACCCCAGCTCTCTGCTGTTTTGGGTACAGATTTGTAGAGAAGTCACTTAATTATTCAGTTTTCCCATCAGCAAAATGGAAACCTTATTACCTAAAATGATTTGAAGTTCACCTTTCTAGCCCAGAGTCCCAAGGCTAGTAATTGGCGGGTGGGGGGAGTCTGGAGTTTGTAATCTCATTTATGCTCTGTAATCTGTACATATGGAGTGCTGCAATATAGAAAGGACTCAGGGCTTAGTCCTAGAATGCACCTTCAAAATGTGTAGCAATTCACCTGCATTTCCTCTTACATTCAACAGCAAAGATTTATTGACGCTTTGAATGAAATCCATTCCCAGCATCCATGTTTAGACACCTACATTAACAGAGCATCTTGTTGGCTCAGACCTCTAATAAGAGAGTAGTGGCAGATCAAACTTTTTTTTTTCTTTAAGATTTTATTTATTTGACAGAGAGAGATCACAAGTAGGCAGAGGCAGGCCGAGAGAGAGAGAAAGGAGGAAGCAGGCTCCCTGCTGAGCAGAGAGCCCAATGCGGGACTCGATCCCAGAACCCTGAGATCATGACCTGAGCTGAAGGCAGAGGCTTAACCCACTGAGCCACCCAGGCGCCCCCAGATCAAACATTTTTTATGACTTCATTATTTCATGTCATTTATAATGTAACCACAGCAAATTCTTCAATTTTGTCCAAGGTTGCCCTTCATTTAGCAAACTACTTCGAGGGTTTATGATCACTTCATGACACTCAGCATCATCTGGTTCATTTTTCATTTTTGGATAGTTCTGGGTTACTGACTTTGTTTTACAGGTTCTCACTCATCTGAGAAATTTTTGCCCGGGTTACCATTGCCCAAGTTCATGACTATTGTGTAGAAATGTATTTCAGACCTTCCCTTTAAAGGCATATGATAAAACTAATTCTCCCATGGCACAAAGAAAGAGATTCTCTGAGATTCCTAGGATTAAGATTTTTTTTTTTGAAGACTGTTCTATGTTGATTCATATAATCTTTTTTTTTATTATTAATTTTATTTTTTATAAACATATAATATATTTTTATCCCCAGGGGTACAGTTCTGTGAATCACCAGGTTTACACACTTCACAGCACTCACCATAGCACATACCCTCCCCAATGTCCATAATCCCACCCCCCTCCCAACCCCCCTCCCCCCATCAACCCTCAGTTTGTTTTGTGAGATTAAGAGTCACTTATGGTTTGTCTCCCTCCCAATCCCATCTTGTTTCATTTACTCTTCTCCTACCCCCTCAACCCCCCATGTTGCATCTCCTCTCCCTCATATCAGGGAGATCATATGATAGTTGTCTTTCTCCGATTGACTTATTTCGCTAAGCATGATACCCTCTAGTTCCATCCACGTTGTCGCAAATGGCAAGATTTCATTTCTTTTGATGGCTGCACAGTATTCCATTGTGTATATATACCACATCTTCTTTATCCATTCGTCTGTTGATGGACATCTAGGTTCTTTCCATAGTTTGGCTATCGTAGACATTGCCGCTATAAACATTCGGGTGCACGTGCCCCTTTGGATCACTACGTTTGTATCTTTAGGGTAAATACCCAGCAGTGCAATTGCTGGGTCATAGGGTAGTTCTATTTTCAACATTTTGAGGAACCTCCATGCTGTTTTCCAGAGTGGTTGCACCAGCTTGCATTCCCACCAACAGTGTAGGAGGGTTCCCCTTTCTCCGCATCCTCGCCAGCATCTGTCATTTCCTGACTTGTTCATTTTAGCCATTCTGACTGGTGTGAGGTGATATCTCATTGTGGTTTTGATTTGTATTTCCCTGATGCCGACTGATGTGGAGCACTTTTTCATGTGTCTGTTGGCCACCTGGATGTCGTCTTTGCAGAAATGTCTGTTCATCTCCTCTGCCCATTTCTTGATTGGATTACTTGTTCTTTGGGTGTTGAGTTTGCTAAGTTCTTTATAGATTTTGGACACTAGCCCTTTATCTGATATGTCATTTGCAAATATCTTCTCCCATTCTGTCAGTTGTCTTTTGGTTTTGTTCACTGTTTCCTTTGCTGTGCAAAAGCTTTTGATCTTGATAAAATCCCAGTAGTTCATTTTTGCCCTTGCTTCCCTTGCCTTTGGCGAAGTTCCTAGGAAGATGTTGCTGTGGCTGAGGTCAAAGAGGTTGCTGCCTGTGTTCTCCTCAAGGATTTTGATGGATTCCTTTCTCACATTGAGATCCTTCATCCATTTTGAGTCTATTTTTGTGTGTGGTGTAAGGAAATGATCCAATTTCACTTTTCTGCATGTGGCTGTCCAATTTTCCCAACACCATTTATTGAAGAGGCTGTCTATTTTCCACTGGACATTCTTTCCTGCTTTGTCGAAGATGAGTTGACCATAGAGTTGAGGGTCTATTTCTGGGCTCTCTATTCTGTTCCATTGATCTAGGTGTCTGTTTTTGTGCCAGTACCATGCTGTCTTGATGATGACAGCTTTGTAATAGAGCTTGAAGTCCGGAATTGTGATGCCACCAACTTTGGCTTTCTTTTTCAATATTCCTTTGGCTATTCGAGGTCTTTTCTGGTTCCATATAAATTTTAGGATTATTTGTTCCTTTTCTTTGAAAAAAATGGTACTTTGATAGGAATTGCATTAAATGTGTAGATGCTTTAGGTAGCATAGACATTTTCACAATATTTATTCTTCCAATCCAGGAGCATGGAACATTTTTCCATTTCTTTGTGTCTTCCTCAATTTCTTTCATGAGTACTTTATAGTTTTCTGTGTATAGATTCTTAGTCTCTTTGGTTAGGTTTATTCCTAGGTATCTTATAGTTTTGGGTGCAATTGTAAATGGGATGGACTCCTTAATTTCTCTTTCTTCTGTCTTGTTGTTGGTGTAGAGAAATGCAACTGATTTCTGTGCATTGATTTTATATCCTGACACTTGACTGAATTCCTGTACAAGTTCTAGCAGTTTTGGAGTGGAGTCTTTTGGGTTTTCCACATATAGTATCATATCCTCTGCGAAGAGTGATAGTTTGACTTCTTCTTTGCCGATTTGGATGCCTTTAATTTCCTTTTGTTGTCTGATTGCTGAGGCTAGGACTTCTAGTACTATGTTGAATAGCAGTGGTGATAACGGACATCCCTGCCGTGTTCCTGACCTTAGCGGAAAAGCTTTCAGTTTTTCTCCATTGAGAATGATATTTGCGGTGGGTTTTTCATAGATGGCTTTGATAATATTGAGGTATGTGCCGTCTATCCCTACACTTTGAAGAGTTTTGATCAGGAAGGGATGCTGTACTTTGTCAAATGCTTTTTCAGCATCTATGGAGAGTATCATATGGTTCTTGTTCTTTCTTTTATTGATGTGTTGTATCACATTGATTGATTTGCGGATGTTGAACCAGCCTTGCAGCCCTGGAATAAATCCCACTTGGTCGTGGTGAATAATCCTTTTAATGTACTGTTGAATCCTATTGGCTAGTATTTTGGCGAGAATTTTTGCATCTGTGTTCATCAAGGATATTGGTCTGTAGTTCTCTTTTTTGATGGGATCCTTGTCTGGTTTTGGGATTAAGGTGATGCTGGCCTCATAAAATGAGTTTGGAAGTTTTCCTTCCATTTCTATTTTTTGGAACAGTTTCAAGAGAATAGGAATTAGTTCTTCTTTAAATGTTTGGTAGAATTCCCCCGGGAAGCCATCTGGCCCTGGGCTTTTGTTTGTTTGGAGATTTTTGATGACTGTTTCAATCTCCTTACTGCTTATGGGTCTGTTGAGGCTTTCTATTTCTTCCTGGTTCAGTTGTGGTAGTTTATATGTCTCTAGGAATGCATCCATTTCTCCCAGATTGTCAAATTTGTTGGCGTAGAGTTGCTCATAGTATGTTCTTATACTTGTCTGTATTTCTTTGGTGTTCGTTGTGATCTCTCCTCTTTCATTCATGATTTTATTTATTTGGGTCCTTTCTCTTTTCTTTTTGATAAGTCTGGCCAGGGCTTTATCAATCTTATTAATTCTTTCAAAGAACCAGCTCCTAGTTTCGTTGATTTGTTCTATTGTTTTTTTGGTTTCTATTTCATTGATTTCTGCTCTGATCTTTATGATTTCTCTTCTCCTGCTGGTTTTAGGGTTTCTTTCTTGTTCTTTCTCCAGCTCCTTTAGGTGTAAGGTTAGGTTGTATACCTGAGACCTTTCTTGTTTCTTGAGAAACGCTTGTACCGCTATATATTTTCCTCTCAGGACTGCCTTTGTTGTGTCCCACAGATTTTGAACCATTGTGTTTTCATTATCATTTGTTTCCATGAATTTTTTCAATTCTTCTTTAATTTCCTGGTTGACCCATTCATTCTTTAGAAGGATGCTGTTTAGTCTCCATGTATTTGGGTTCTTTCCAAATTTCCTCTTGTGATTGAGTTCTAGCTTCAGAGCATTGTGGTCTGAAAATATGCAGGGAATGATTCCAATCTTTTGATAACGGTTGAGACCTGATTTAGGACCAAGAATGTGATCTATTCTGGAGAATGTTCCATGTGCACTAGAGAAGAATGTGTATTCTGTTGCTTTGGGATGAAATGTTCTGAATATATCTGTGATGTCCTTCTGGTCCAGTGTGTCATTTAAGGCCTTTATTTCCTTGTTGATCTTTTGTTTGGATGATCTGTCCATTTCAGTGAGGGGAGTGTTAAAGTCCCCTACTATTATTGTATTATTGTCAATATGTTTCTTTGATTTTGTTATTAATTGGTTTATATAGTTGGCTGCTCCCACGTTAGGGGCATAGATATTTAAAATTGTTAGATCTTCTTGTTGGACAGTTCCTTTGAGTATGATATAGTGTCCTTCCTCATCTCTTATTGTAGTCGTTGGCTTAAAATATAATTGATCTGATATAAGGATTGCCACTCCTGCTTTCTTCTGATGTCCATTAGCATGGTAAATTCTTTTCCACCCCCTCACTTTAAACCTGGAGGTGTCTTCAGGTTTAAGATGAGTTTCTTGTAGGCAACATATAGATGGGTTTTGTTTTTTTATCCATTCTGATACCCTGTGTCTTTTGATTGGGGCATTTAGCCCATTCACATTCAGGGTAAGTATTGAGAGATATGAATTTAGTGCCATTGTATTTGCCTGTAAGGTGACTGTTATTGTATATTGTCTCTGTTTCTTTCTGATCTACTTCTTTTAGGGTCTCTCTTTGCTTAGAGGACCCCTTTCAATATTTCCTGTAGAGCTGGTTTGGTATTTGCAAATTCTTTCAGTTTTTGTTTGTCCTGGAAGCTTTTGATCTCTCCTTCTATTTTCAATGATAGCCTAGCTGGATATAGTATTCTTGGCTGCATGTTTTTCTTGTTTAGTACTCTGAATATATCATGCCAGCTCTTTCTGGCCTGCCAGGTCTCTGTGGATAAGTCTGCTGCCAATCTAATATTTTTACCATTGTACGTTACAGACTTCTTTTCCCTGGCTGCTTTCAGGATCTTCTCTTTGTCACTAAGACTTGTCAATTTTACTATTAGGTGACGGGGTGTGGACCTATTCTTATTGATCTTGAGGGGGGTTCTCTGAACCTCCTGGATTTTGATGCTTGTTCCCTTTGCCATATTGGGGAAATTCTTTCCAATAATTCTCTCCAATATACCTTCTGCTCCCCTCTCTGTTTCCTCTTCTTCTGTAATCCCAATTATTCTAATGTTGTTTCGTCTTATGGTGTCACTTATCTCTCGAATTCTCCCCTCGTGATCCAGTAGCTGTTTGTCCCTCTTTTGCTCAGCTTCTTTATTCTCTGTCATTTGGTCCTCTATATCGCTAATTCTTTCTTCTGCCTCATTTATCCTAGCCGTCAGAGCCTCCATTTTTGTTTGCACCTCATTAATAGCTTTTTTGATTTCAACTTGGTTAGATTTTAGTTCTTTTATTTCTCCAGAAAGGGCTTTTATGTCTCCCGAGAGGGTTTCTCTAATATCTTCCATGCCTTTTTTGAGCCCGGCTAGAACCTTGAGAATCGTCATTCTGAACTCTGGATCTGACATATTACCAATGTCTGTATTGATTAGGTCCCTAGCCTTTGGTACTGCCTCTTGTTCTTTTTTTTGTGGTGAATTTTTCCGCCTTGTCATTTTGTCCAGATAAGAGTATATGAAGGAGCAAGTAAAATACTAAAAGGGTGGCAACAACCCCAGGAAAATATGCTTTAGCCAAATCAGAAGAGATCCCAAATTGAGGGGGTGGGGGGAGAAAGGGGATAAAAAGAGGTTCAGAAAGAAAGAAAAAAAATTAAAAAAAGAAAACCAATAAAGAAAAAGTATAAAAAGGAAAAAAATATATATATATATATTAGATAAACTAGTTAAAAATGTTAAAAAAAGAAAAGGGTAAAAGTTAAAAAAATTTAGCAGAAGAAGAAAAAAAATTGAAAAAGAAAACAAAAAAAATTAATTTAACTGCAAGGCTAAAGAATCATGGGGAGAAAGCCATGACTTCCGTGCTTTGCTTTCTCCTCCTCTGGAATTCTGCCGCTCTCCTTGGTATTGAAACTGCACTCCTTGGTAGGTGAACTTGGTCCTGGCTGGGTTTCTTGCTGATCTTCTGGGGGAGGGGCCTGTTGTAGTGATTCTCAAGCGTCTTTGCCCCAGGCGGAGTTGCACCGCCCTTACCGGGGGCCGGGGGGGCTGAGTAATCCGCTCGGGTTTGCTTTCGGGGCTTTTGTTCCCTGAGCGCTTTCCGTAGAGTTCCGGAGGGCGGGAATGAAGATGGCGGCTTCCCAGTCTCTGGCCCGGAGGAGCCGAGAGCCCGGGGCCCCACTCCTCAGCGTGCCCCCAGAGAACAGCGCCCAATGACTCCCGCCATCCTGGCCTCCGGCCACGCTCCGAGCTGACTGAGCCTGCGACTGGTTCAAGGTAACCCCGAGCTGAGAGTCACTCCTCGGCTCTGTCTCTGCAGCCGGCTTCCCCGTTCTAATACCTGTGAGCTCTGCGACACTCAGACACCCCCGATCCTTCTGTGACCCTGTGGGACCTGAGGCCACGCTGACCCCGCGTGGGCTTCACCCCGGTTAAGCCTCTGGAGCGATGTCCCTCAGCGGAACAGACTTTTAAAAGTCCCGATTTTGTGCTCCGTTGCTCCGCCGCTTGCCGGGAGCCGGCCCCTCCCCCCACAGTCTATCTTCCCCTTGCTTTGGATTCACTTCTCCGCCAGTCCTACCTTGCAGAAAGTGGTTGATTTTCTGTTTCTAGAGTTGCTGTTTTTCTTCTCTTCGATCTCCCGTTGGATTTGTAGGTGTTTGTAATCTTTAGATAAGCTATCTAGCTGATCTCCTGCTACCTGAAGTAGTCTCAGCCTGCTACTTCTCCGCCATCTTGACTCCTCCCCCTGATTCATATAATCTTATCTCAATGAATAATCCACTTCCTTGAGTTCAAGTTAAATTCTTCAAATGGTTTCATATTGTCAACGTCCTGTTTATGAATCTCTTGCTTGTAGGCACCTTCGAGAGGGTGATGATTTTTTTTCCCCCCTCTCTTTGAAAGTACCTAGCCAAGTGCTTGGCCACACAGATGGTACACAAACATTTCTAATATAACAACCCGTAATTGAAAAATAATAGTACCTAAATTTAATCAAATCCCTACTATGTGCCAACCTCTGTTCTAGGTATTTAACATCAGTATTATAAAGCACAAATGTAGAAACATAAGCTAAGTAATAGATCTGGCACCATTTTACAGATGATAAAACATGAGTTTCCCAGAGACTGTCACTGGTCAGAAATTTTGGATTAGTCAGTAGGAGAACCTGAATGTGAACCCACCTAGACCTGTCTGAGCCTTTACATTAATCTGTGCAGCAATACCGAACAGAACATTGGATCCAGAGTCAGAAGGTTTGGATAGTGGTTAGGTTTGGGGTGATGAACAATGTGAGTGCTTTCAGCTCAGTTTCCTAATATCTAAAATGAGGGACCAGGCCATATAATCTCTAATAGTGCCTTTAAATTCTACTATTGGCCCCACCATACTTGGAAAAAAAAGAAGTTCAGTTTATCTGTCACATTGTTTTTTCAGACTCACAATTATCTAACTCAGAGTCTAAATCCCCATTATTTACACATGCCCTTTTGTTCTTTTAGTTTCTTTTGGAAGTTCCCCTCTAACACAGGCCCTCTTCCCCACTCTGCTTTCTCTGTGGAGCAGCGTGTTCATGTTTCAGTAATATTCTGCATGCTAGCTTCCTAGTGCTTGTTCAGATCCCTGACTCAGGGCAGGCTGCAGCTCCTACCATGATAAATGAAACTTCTACAGGAGGGCCAGCTCTTCCCTATGACAGGAGGGAAGCATGAGCAGGGGGATGGCTAGGACTTCTTTGGCTCTCTGCTTCAATTTTGAAAGTCAGGTCCAGGGAGGGGTGCAGTGATAGTGGAGGGAAATGCATGCCCTCCATCTGGCTTTTGAGGAGCTCTGGATAACTTAAGAATGTTGTTTTTGAGCAGCACTTTAAGCAATTTGGAAGTAGGTGCATGGAAATGACAGATTGGTTTATCTCTTTTTAACTGATGTTCTTTGCACTGTAGAACAGAAGAAAGAACTAGCCAAGAGTGACATTTCCTTTACAGGAATCTTTCTCATTTACCCCATTCATCACGTGCATAGCCCATAACTGAGGGGAAACTTGACTGAGCAAGCAATGGCCTTTGGCGGGCCCCTGCTCATTGTGCAAGCAGTCACATTTCTAATATGGTAACTCCCACTGTGAAATTATCCAGGGACAGATGCCAAACTAGAAATTGATTTACATTGTCCTGTTGTCCCCAAGAGAACCAAATGGTATGTTGGCCTCTGTTAAACAAAACTTACAGACTTTCTTTTCTCTCTCCAGCTCACCCCACAGGTCCATTTCTAATAGTTCACACATGCTGTTGACACAAAATTGATTACAAACTACACTTGAGCTGATACAGCTAAACTTATAAAGATACATAAATTCTGAGCTGTTTCCGTTTGTTATGTTCTTTGTTACCAACACAATACATTTAAATCTATTAGTTCCTTGAGAATACTGTGAGGGAAAGGGAGTAATTTGCAGAGGGATAAACAAAACCTTCACAATTAGGAAATATGACGATTTCGTTAAACCCTCATGGTATTCCCCTAAGTGCTGATATTAGCATAATCCATTACTGAGATGTCTAAAAAGAAGACAAAATTTTAAATGTTGAGAAATATTTTAATTCATTGTTTCAATATGGGTATAGAATACAATGTTACAGGTTTAGTAGAGTTGCTGGTTTACTAAGGTTGAGATGCCTCTTAGGCTCTAGGCTCCCTAGAAGCCCATAGATATGCCGTCTGTGTTCATCAGGGATATTGGCCAGTAGTCCTCTTTTTCAGTGGTGTCTTTATCTGGTTTGGTATCAGAGTACTTCTGGTATCATAAGATAAATTTGGACGTTTTCCTTCCTTTTCTTTTTTTGGAATAGTTTGAGAAGAATACGTATTAACTCTTCTTTAAATGTTTGGTAGATTTTGCCTGCAAAGCCACATCTGGTCTGGGCTTTTGTTTGTTGGGAATTTTTTGATTACTGATTCAATTTCTTTGCTAGTTATCAGCCTATTCAAATTTTCTGTTTCTTCCTGTTTCAGTTTTAGGAGATTTTATGTTTCCAGGAATTTATCCATTTCTTCTAAGTTGTCCAATTTGTTGGGGGTATAGTTTTTGTAATATTCTCTTATAATTGTATTTCTGTGGTGTTGGTTGTTATTTCTTCTCTCTCATTTGTGATTTTATTTATTTGAGTCCTTTCTCTCTCTCTTTTTTTTTTTTTCTTGATAAGTCTGGCTACAAGTTTATCACGTTTATTGATTTTTTTTTTCAAAGAACCAGTCTCTGGTTTCATTGCTCTGTTCTATTATTTGTTTAGTTACTATATCATTTATTTCCATGCTAATCTTTATTACTTCCTTCCTTCCACTGGCTTGAGCTTTTGTTTGTTGTTCTTTTTTCTGCTCCTTTAGGTATAAAGCAGGCTATAAGCAGAGCAGAGAGCCCGATGCGGGGCTTGATCCCAGGACCCTGGGATCATGACCTGAGCTGAAGGCAGATGCTTAAGAACTGAGCCACCCAGGCGCCCCATCTTTGTCTCTTCTTATAGTTTCTGTTTTATTTTTTATTATTTTTTTAATGATTTTATTTATTTATTTGACATACACAAGTAGGCAGAGAGGCAGGCAGAGAGAGAGGAGGAAGCAGGCTCCCTGCTGAGCAGAGAGCCTGATGTGGGGCTTGATCCCAGGACTCTGGGATCATGACCTGAGCCGAAGGCAGAAGCTTTCACCCACTGAGCCACCCAGGCACCCCTAGTCTCTGTTTTAAAGTCAGTTTTGTTTAGGGGCACCTGGGTGGCTCAGTCTGTTAAGTGTCTGCCTTCAGTTCAGGTCACGATCCCAGGGTCCTGGGATTGAGCCCTGTGTCAGGCTCCCTGTTCAGTGGGGAGCCTGCTTCACCCTCTACTTCTGCCCCCTGCTTAAATAAAGTCTTTAAAAAATCAAAGTCTATTTTGTCTAGTATAACTATTGTTACTCTGGCTTTCTTTTGATATCCATTTGCATGATAGATGTTTCTCTATTCCCTCACTTTTAGTCTGTAGGTGTCTTAAGTGTAAAATGAGTCTCTTGTAGGCAGTGTATAAATGGGTCTTGGTTTTTTAATCCATTCTGTCACCCTGTGTCTTTTGATTGGAACATTATTCCATTTACATTCAAAGTAATAGTTGGTATGTGTTTATTGTCATATTATTTGTTTTGTGGCTGTTTCTGAAGATTTTCTCTGATCCTTCCTTGTTTTTATTTCATGGTTTAATGATTTTCTTTAGTGATATATTTGGATTTCTTTCTTTATTCTCTGCATATTTATTAGTGGCTTTTGATATATCATTATCTTTGGGTTTGTATATAACCTCTTTTTCATAAAGCAATCTATATTAAGTGGATGGTTGTTTAAGTTTGAACCCATTCTTTAGTACTCTCCTCCCATGTTTTAGGTATATGTTGTCATATTTTACATCACTTTATTTTGTCAGTTCTTGACTGATATTTTATATAAATATTCATTGTAAGGGCACCTGGGTGGCTCAGTTGGTTAAGCTTCTGCCTTCAATTCAGGTCATGGTACCAGGGTCCTGGGATTGAACCCCACATTGGGCTCCTTGCTTAGCAAGGAGCCTGCTTCTCCCTCTCCCTCTGCCACTCCCACTGCTTGTGCTTGTGTATGTACTGTCTCTCAAATACATAAATAAATAATTTTAAAAGAAAGAAAAATAAATATTCATTGTTACTGCTTTTGTGTTTCCTACCTCCATACTGTCATTTTTGGTCTCTTCTTTTCCACTCAAACATCCCCTTTAATAGTTCTTGCTAGTTCTTGCTAGTGGGTCATGAACTCCTTTAGGTCTTATTTGTCTCAAAAACTCTTTAACTCTTCTTTACTTTGAATGTTAGAGTATTCTTGGCTCCTGATTTTTCAAAATCGGCACTTTGAATATATCATTCCACTCCCCTCTGATTTGTAAAGTATATATCATCCTACTCCCGTCTGATTTGTAAAGTTTCTGCTGAAAAATCTCTTGCTTGCCTTATGGGGCTTCCCTTGCATATTACTGTCTTCTTTAGTCTTGCTGCTTTAAAAAAATTTTTTTTATCACTATATTTTGCCAATTTAATTATAATATGTCTTGGTCTGGATCTGCTTTTGTTGATTTTGTTGATTTTGTTTCCTTCCCCAGAATAGGGAAGTTTTCAGCTATTATTTCTTCAAATAATTTTCTTTCCCCTTTTCTCTCTTCTTTTTCTTGGATCTCTTAAATATGAATGTTATTATTTTTGATGGAGCCACTGAGTTCACTAAGTCTGTTATCATTATGCACAATTCTTTTTCTCTCTTTTGTTCAGCTTGATTACTTTCCATTACTTGTTCTTCTGGGTCATTAATTCATTCCTGCTTCTTCCAGCCTGCTGTTTATTCCATCAAACATGTTTCTCATTTCATTTATCGAGCCCTTTATCTCTGCTATGTTATTCCTTATTTCTGTATTAAGGGTCTCAGATAAGTCTTCCACTCTTTCCTCAAGTCCAATGAATATCATTATGATCATTACTTTAAATACCCATTAAGCATATTACTTATGCTTTTTTGCTTAGATCTCTGGCCCTGGCGTTTTCCTGTTCTTTCATTGGGGATAAATTTCTCTGTCTTCTCATTTTGTCTAAGCCTCTGTACCTGTTTCTCTGTGTTAGGAAAGTTAGCTATGTCTCCTGTTCTTGAGGATCATGGCCTTATGAAGAAAAGATCCTGCACCCTGTCATGTAGTGTCCCTTGTTCTCCAGGGCCTGGCACTTCTGGAAATGTGCTTTGCTGTTGTGTCCTGGCCACTTTATCCTTCAGGCCAGTCATCTGCAGAGGCTCTCTTTGCCTATTGTGGGCCCTGTTTGGTCCCTGACTTGAATGTGACATATTTTAACTAGGTGTACTATGGTCTATTTGTGAAATCATGCCTGTCACCACTGCCACCAGTATCAAGGCTCTGTAAAACTCCCACATTGGGAGACACTGTAAAAGTGGGGATTGGACCTGTCTCTTGGGGGACAGGACCCCTCTTGCTGGGACTGAGGCAAGCATGACTGGGAAGGGCAGTTTCACCAGAGTATGTAGGTAGCAAGTGTTGGGGCTGCACTGGTTCCCAGAGGTGGCCCTATGGTTATGCTAAGGGATGGAGGAGGGAAATGACATCTTCCAGTTCCTTTGTTCCTGGAGGAGTCTCTCTGTGAATTCTGCTGGTCTGAGACATGCTCCAAGATAGCAGTTAACCTCCCCACTGTGTGCTCAGGCACTCTTCAGATCACTCTTCCATGCTTTATTTCTGTGGGTTATTTGCCTGCCTTTTCTCCAAGAGCAGCTCCAATGCCTCTGGTTCCCCCAGAACCAAGCATGCTGACCTTTAAAATTCCAGTCTTTAAGTTCTCCTGCTTGTAAGAACTCATGAAATTTGGGGATTTTCCCTTTCCGAGCCAGTTGCTATGGAGAATTATCTTCTCTGTGTGCTTCCCTCAATGATAGTCTGTCTTTTGCCCTTCTCTGTGACCACGGCGCCCTTCCCAATGCAGTGACCATAGTCTTTTTCTCTCTCAAGCCATATCTCTGCACTTCATACTTTCTTTGATGTGGTCTCTTCTCTACCTTTAGTTGGGGAGTTTTTCTGCTGGTTTTCAGGTTAATTTCTCAGGTAGTTAGGATGATTTAATAGTTATCTAGTTGCATTCCTGTGAGGAAGGGAGCCTAGGGTCTCCCTTTGCTGCCATCTTCCCTTCCTCCTAAAATCTGGGCTCCTTTACTTGTTTATATTGATTGCCTGGCCCTGCAGACATCAGTTGATGACCCTGGTGTGGAGCATAGAAGAGCTGAATAAGAATGTCCTCATCCTCTTTCTCCACGGTCCCTTGAATACCAAGCAAAAGTCTCTTGAACGCTTAGGTCTTTGTGGACCTTTATTTTTTTTTTATATATTTTTTTTCCTTTCCTTTTTCCTTCCTTCCTCATTCCCTTTCTTCCTGCCTCCTGTCTTTTCCTGAAAGGACTATTGATGGAATAGAGAGGGCGGCAGTGTTGGAAGGTATGTGAAAAATAAGCGCTTAGTGCAAAATATTGGGTATGTTCTAGGACATTTGAGGAAGGGATGGGAAGAAATTTTGCTTGATTTTAAAGTTTAAATACGCAGTACCCTTTACTTCCTGACTTGGCTGGAGATGGTTACTATTGGTTATTGAAAACAAAGTACTAACCCTATGCCAGACTTGGTGCTCAACTGCTTCATATACATAATTTCTAATCAATTGAGACTCAAGAGAAGTGAGAACCTGTCCTCAGTTTTCACAGCTGGTTACTGTAATGGCTAGATTTACTGACTAGGTGTGTCTGGTTTCCAAATCTGCTCCTCTCCACTGTCAACTTGTCAACTGATTGATTCATTTGCTCGAGTATAATGATTTTCTTAATTTTCATTTTCCTTCCCCTCATCCTGTGGCAGATACTTCTATAGATCACCCCTTATTCTTATCCTATGCAAAACTCTTCATATGGTTCCCCCCCCCCCAAAAAAAAAACCCACAAAAACCAAAAAACCGATGGGGACATTTTTGTGGTATTGGGAAAGAGATAGAGGAAGAGTGCTCTTATCTCACTGGTTCCAGAAGTCACAAGCTGTTTTTTCTATTCTTCCCACCAAAGTACAGATGAGAGGAGTAGGTAGAAGATTGCCCTCTTCAATTTCATTGCTCACAGCCAGTTCGGAGCCCAGTTTGAAGCAGAGACTTTGATATTTCTCACCATAATCTTGATAATTGTCCATATTCATCATCGAGATTTGAAACCTGAGCCTCAAATCAATTTGTGAAGACCACAAAGTCAGATAATACTGGGGCAAAACTTCTAGGACCCTGCCAGCTAGTTACTTCATTGATGTCTGCATCAGGGTTTCCTTAGTTATTCTCAAACCTTATCTCCCCCAACACAGCTTCTGAAACCCAGCATTACCTGTCCCTTAGGCACATGGAATGATTTGTCTATTCCCTATGCTGTCAGCTATTTGTAGGATGTGCTCATGTGTGATACATGGTAACTATTGCCTCTTCTAACAAGTCTGGCCTCATCTGGGCTTTGGAATCCATAGTGTGAATTTATCGCATGTTTGTGTGTGTACATACATGCATGTGTATATTCTGACCATTTCACTCAAAGTTATTCTAGCTTGCTCTGTGTCCTAATAGAGGAAAAACAATAAGAAATGTTATTGAACATTTACTATGTGCCAGTCTGTATATATGAGGATTAGATGTGTTACTACACCAATTCTATGAGGTGGCACACTCCTAACCTCCACCTGAACTACCTCGGAAAATTCTTACACCTTGAAAGTCCTTGCCAGAGAGCATTCATGACAGGACCTTGTTTCTGGTCTGACCTTTGCCTTTGATTTATCCTTGGGTAGAATAACAGTCCTTAAGAGTGGTGGGCCTTAGGAGTGGAACCTGCTGAAAAAGAATCTGTGTGGTGAAGTCAACTAACCATTTGTTGGATGACATTCAACTCAATTCCAGGCAGGACCGCGGGTGAAAAACCCAGATGTGGAATCTTCCTTGAGTTTGAATCTTAGGTTCACTATATACTGTATGCGTTGTCTTGAACAAATTACTTAAAGCATTCTGAGACTCAGTTTCTCATTAGAAAGAGGTTGTGATGATATTGTAACTTGGTTGCTGGATATGCTGAGTACAAGTACTGTGGTAGTCAGGTATGGGATTGGAAATACGATGGCATACAGTAGATAGCCAATGAATGATCATGACTGTTTTTCTCCTGATGACCAGCATGCTTGGTTTAAGTCAGTGGCTTTTGGAGTTTAGTTTTTGGTCGTAAAGCTCTCACAATATAAACCCTGTACCTATATAAAATAAAAACTTTCTGTGATAAACATTATACCTAAGTTCGAAAGAGCATTGCTTTTAATATTTTTGTCATAGAAGTGCGATGCTCTCATTTCCATCACTTCCCATTAACAGAAGTATTGATGCTGCTGTGAGTTTATGAAAGAAGTGTCTGAATATGTAAAATCACTCCAAGAGCTAACAGCATAGATTTGGGGCAGGGAGAACCTAAGTAAGATGTTACATTTCAAAATTGTTTTTGCTATAAAGATAAGCACCTGCTGAAATACAATTTCATATATGTAATTCTGCTTTTTATATTTAAATACCAATTGAGTGCCTGTCAAGATAAGAGATGTGCTAAAGATAAAACATCATTTAATAATTATAACAATAGCAGCTAACATTTATTATATTACTGTATTAGTATATGCCAGACATTCTACTTAGTGCATCCTTTGGATTATTTTGTTTAACCCTCATATAAATTCTTTACTCAGAGAATTTATTACCTAGTTAGAAAGATAGAATATATGCCATAAAGGTCAAATAACAACAGACAGCTTAAAATAAGTACTAGTGTCACCCAGAGGCTAATGAAGAGAAAGACTATATAAGCGTTAGCATCTACTTTTCTTTTTAAATGTTATCTACTTTTAATGGAATTTGAGAATTTCAGATCTTAGATGAAGAGAATTATCAAGTCTCAGATTTTCTGATTGCCATAAATGAGTGTCAGTTGTTTTCATTGTCTCTAGAAGCTGCTGTGTCTCTGTAATACACTTCTGCATATTTTGTTCTAATATTCTGTATGGTATGACCCCTCCTTGTTGCAAATGCACTTAATATACATAAAGATGGGTGTGCCGCATAGATATGTGAGTTTGTGACAGATAACCTGGGTATTTTACAATTATTTTAGAAGCCATTCCCTAATCTTACCACTGGAGGTCAGCTTGACCCTTTTTCTCTTAGTAAATCTCCAAGTAGATTTTCTTTGTATTGGAGCAGCTTTCCAGTTCAGAACTTTGCTCGAGACACATGAGCAATAAAAGTGCTCTTAGTTTCATTCTCAGAACAGCATGGACAGAATCCAGACCACTACTGGAACATTGCCAGTACACAATCAATAGTTTTTGAATAAGTAAATAATAGGGAGGCAGAGGGCGCTCACAATAATGCTATGATTTCAAGCATGAAATGAGAATGTTCTTTCTTGGCCTCTACACACCCTTCCCTCATCATGACTGAATACATGCACCACACCACATACTCACAGGCATAAGGCTCAATGTACTTACAGAAGCAATACATGCAGTGCTTGTGGCCAATACATACACATGAGCATTCTATATGAGAAGACGAGAAGAGCCACCAGGAAGCAGTGCCTTATGAAATTAATCATCTGTGTTTCCTCACGTGGAACCATTAAGAGGAAATTAGACTTATCTCTATCATTCACTAAATAGTAAGAGCCTACTGGGTGTCAGGTGCTGTGCTGGGTGCTGGAAGAAACAAAATAGACACGGTTCCTACTCTTTGGAAGCTTGTAGTCCACATAGAGAGACAGATATTGATAAAAAGAATCACTCCAGGGGCGCCTGGGTGGTTCAGTGGGTTAAGCCTCTGCCTTTGGCTCAGGTCATGATCTTGGGGTCCTGGGATCGAGCCCCGCATCGGGCTCTCTGCTCAGCAGGGAGCCTGCTTCCCCCTCTCTCTCTACCTGCCTCTCTGCCTACTTGTGATCTCTCTCTCTGTGTGTCTAATAAATAAATAAAATCTTTAAAAAAAAAAAAAGAATCACTCAAGAAGTATAATGTTGCTGTGGAGAAAAATATGGTATAAGATGCTATGATAGGATCTCATTTAGATTTGAGGTCAGGGAAGGATTCTTTTTTAAGCAAGTGCCCTTTAAGCAGAGGCCTGAAGGGTGAAGAGGAACTTGGCTGGTTTGAAGGACTCTCGGGAGGCCGGTGTGATTGGACACAGGAGAAAGGCTGGGGGTGAAGTTCTGGATTAGTGGTTTTCAAGTGTTTTAAACTGCATGTTAGAATAAGTGGTGAATTTTCCATCAAAACCCAGATTACGTGTTTGTGCCTATGAAAGAAATAAGAGTTCTATGAAACAGAACTGATTTCATAGGAACTTATTCTGATATATTTAACTCTCTTGTATTTAAAAAAAAAATGCTCGTGGTAAAGCATAAATTGATTTCTGTCCCATTAATGGATCATGGACCAGGGTTTGAAAAGCACTGCCATGAAGGAGGGCAAGAGGCCATAATCAAGAAGGGTCTTGTTAGTGGTCCTTAAGGTTTTCAGATTTCTCCCTCAGAATGTTGAGAATCTACTGGTTTGGAGCAGAGAAGGGTGAGACATGAAAAGATTGGCATTTTCTAAATACTCCCCACCCCACCAGGCTCCTGTTATAGAGGGTAGACAGTAGAGAGCTAGAGTGGAAGTGGTGAGGACAGTTGGCAAGTGTTGCCAGCCTGCAGGTAGGAGGGGATACTGGCTTGGCCTAAGTTAGGGGTAGGAGAGAGAGAATTCACCCCCTCTGACAGGGAGTGTGGACTTTCTCCAGTGCTGATGAGTGCTTCTGGTAAAGTCAGGGCTACCAAAACTGCCATTGTTGCTTCCCTCCAAATGTTTGCACAGCTCAATTTTATTCTTCGGTTCGTAGACCACTACTGGAACATTGCCAGAACACAATCAATTGTTTTTGAATAAGTAAATAATAGGGAGGCAGAGGGCGCTCACAATAATGCTATGATTTCAAGCATGAAATGAGAATGTTCTTTCTTGGCCTCTGCACACCCTTCCCTCATCATGACTGGATACATGCACCACACCAAGACAGTTACTCTTCTCTACAAATAGGTGACAATTTCTTAGACCCTGTAAACTGTTGTAGGTATCTGTATAATACAGTTCTATTTATTAATAATAACATTAATCATATGGCATGAGTCATCTGCTGCAAAGAAATGCACATAATTTCAAGTATTAATTGATAAGACAGAATAATTTTTTTTTCAAATTTGGATGAGGTTTATAAGTTGTATCAGAGGAAATTACTGATATTTGACCTTTTTTGACTTAAAAAATGGCAAATTAATTTATGCTTAATCTAATATATTCACAAGTGCAAAGAGGTGAACGTATGTCGGAATTCTATTCCCCTGGCTGGACTTTACTCTGAAATGGTCACTGGAGCCTCAGGCAGGGATTGAGAAACTGCAGCGGGAAATGCCACGAGGCACCGCTCATTGGAGAGCAACACATGTATTCTATGGTCACTCTTTTCAAATTGGAATTACTGAGAGCTATCGTGACCCTTGTGCCCCATGTCACATACAGAATCATCCTAGTGAACAATTTCTCAGCCTTCAGGCAAGCCATGAAGAATTACTGAAAACTGTTTACCTGACTTAAGTCAGTATTCTCTGGTCTATATCCTTGGTCTTTCTAAATGAGCCCAAACCGATGTTTTACTCCACAAAAAATGAACAGTTGTGCCCCACTATTGATCATTCAGTCTATATAAAACAGGTCTCTGTAAAAGTATTTGTGCTTTTCTCCCTTCATAGGCCTTGTACAGTTAAAATTTCATTTCTGGAATTAGAAGTTATAGGAATATTGTGGTACAGATGCATAGGAAAATGATTAGAAGATTAGGAAAGGAAGTGAATGAAACATCTAGGTTATATTTATGGCAGTGTCTCTTGTTAAACATCTCACTGAATATTTACTTCTCCCAAAGATAGCAGTTTGTTTGTTTGTTTGTTTTAGGCAAATGAAGTCTGGAAGCTAAGATAAGATCTGCCGCTCGTTAACCTGGGGGTCTTTTGATTTTTTTGAAATTAATTTTCAATTAGTCTTGCTGGAAATTTATGAACACTAAATCTGATATTTTTCCTACTTGAGACTTGAGTATAGTTCTCAGGCACATAATCTTAGAACTCTTTTAAGCAGTGAAAATCTGTAAGTATTTTCATCCAGAAAAGGGGTTTTCTTTTTGCTGTTTTATTTTCAGCACATAAAATAACAGTGATTTGTCCCATGTTGATGAATATAATACAGTATCATTATTTGTCTCTGGGATTCCAGCATTCTAGAGTAGTGGCTCAAACTTGATGGTTGATTGCCAAAAACAAATGGAAACTCCTTTCCTTTGGCTATAAAATAATGGTGGATGGGCCCAAAAATGAGGAGGGGAGAAAACAAGATTGCATTACAAATCTGGCAACATCAGCCACACTAGTAAAATCAAATACAATGTTGTTTTATGACTCTGAATTTATGTGAGTTCCCAGGATCAAAGGGCTCCAATCCCACTGGACTACAGGGTCCAAGGTTCATGGCAAAAACTCATCAAACAGAACATTTTAGTCGTTTAAGCTTTTCATTTTAATCAGCCTCAGTAATAAAAGAGCCTTTAGGTGTCCAAAAACATTTTGCAAGATCAAGAGGCTGTTCTCTCGCTGGTTGAGGCAGCTTTCTTATTGGATCCATATAATGCCTGTGGCCTGAGAGTGTCAAAGGGGCCACCGCCTCCACATTGTTTGCCCTTGTGGGATGGTTTCTTTTGATTCTTCTGTGTATTATGTGATAGTAAATTACGGTGTCTGACGGAAGGACCATAAAATTTTCACACAATCTATCAACCTCTTTCAGCCATTTAAAGTTCGGTCTCTGACAGCAAGCCGGGTACTTTGTAATGTTTGGACAGAAACGGAGTCTACCGCCGGCATCTTCACATGTTTATCTGGAGACGGCTCTGCATGGGAGAAAGAACACGAGACTTGACAGTCAGAAGATCCAGTCTTGAGTCCTAGAGGACGCCTCCCATGACTATAGTTTGGGACAGTCTATAAAATGGGGAGGGGATCCCACTTTCACCACAGAGCTGTTCAGATTACATAGGCTAATGCTTGTGAAGTTGCTATGCAGTGAGAAGAATGAGTAGTTCTGCACTTTCAGCAGGAGATCTGAGTAGGTATAAGGAAGAGCCAGCCAGAGAGGAGCAAATTTAAAAACAAAACAAAACAAAAATGCTCCTGGAGAAGACATTAAAGGGTGAAAGCAGAGACCCAGGTAGTTGAATTAGCTCTGGGGAAAAGAGGAGGGGGCATTTCTTTTAAGATAAGAAGAAAATAAAATAGAATGAGTGCCTCTGTCTCTAGACTACTCACACCTTTATTTTCTTTGCTTTGTTTTTAACTTTGGCCCCCATGCATATGAAAAGAACCGAAAGCACCCAATATTTTGTCCCTGATCTCTCTAATGTCCTCTTCCAGACCACCTCTTCTGTATCTCTCCCTGTTTCTAGTTCTCTTTTTGGCCCGTGCCTTTCCCCATTTCTTAAATTCAGCTATCCTTTACTTTAAAATCCCTTCTCCTGATGGTACTGCTTCTTTGAGCTTCCGTCCTTCCTCTCACTGGCAAAGTTCTCAAACATTAGTCCCAAGTAGCTGATCCTCCTACCACATGCCTTTTGTTACCTCTTTAGGGAAACAACTAAGACCACATAGGAAGCAATTATCCCACCCTGTTGGTCCCTCCGTTGACTTGGATTGTAATCAAGTTTCTGTGTTGAAATCCTTCTTGAATCTCCTCCCTTGATGTCTAGGACATTGAATTCTCTTTTGAGTGTGCTTCTCCATCTTTGCTTCCCCCTCACTCCTACCTCCATGCCCCCCCTCCCACAAATGGAACCCTGGAAAAGGTAGCCTTTAGTTTCCTGACTTGCCATGTGTTGTCCCTTGAAGATTTCATTGATTTTTACCTCTATCTAAAGGCTTTTCAGAGCAGTTTGTTTGGATTCAAATGTTCCCCTGAGTTTCCAGCTCTGGGAAAAGTTCTCATTTTTGCTGGAAAATCTATCCTGGGGAACTATTTTCAGTATCTCAAAATTTAAAATTTCTGAAGCCACAGCATCAAAAATTCTTGTAATCCCAGGGTTGAAAAGACTTGTCTACTTGTCTCCTTCTGACTTTTCCCCCATCCAACATAAACACAGCACACAACAGTCTTTTGGGGGGTTGCCCTATATATTTAAAGTTCCACTGTTCTCCTAAGAGTGAAAGTCCAGGCCAAAAATCTCAGCTATCTTCAGAAACCTCACCCTTGGCTTCTGTATCTTATGTTATGATCATTTTAGCTCCATGGTCCCTCACATACACTTGTTCCTTGGCCCTCTGATGCTGTCATTCTAATTTAGGGCCTTAGGTCTTGCCTATATTCAAGCCATGTTATAAGCTACTTAGAGACTGCTGTTTCTCTCCCTTACCCACCTTTAGTGGTTCACTATTGCTTATCCAGTTAAGTTCAAAGTCCTTAGCGTGATATTTAAGACCTTCTAAAATGAGATTCAAACTTCTAACTGGTCTTTTCTTCCACTATTTTCCTATGCTTTCCCATCACCCTGCCACCTTCTTTTACTTGGATTATTCACAATCTGCCCCTCCACCTTTGCCAGTCCTTTGTGGCCCAGCCCTTGCTTGGGCCCTCATCATACATGAAACCATCTCTTGATGTCCCAAGGCTCCCTGCTCTGACACTGTGGCTCTTTCTACCTGACTCCAGCCCTGCGCAAGACTTCTTCTCATATCACAATCATGAAAGCACAGGTATTGTCCCTCTCCTGTACCCTCAGTGCTGAACATAAGATGGATGTGAACCTTCAATAAATAGCAGAACAATGAAGCTTCTCTCACAGTAATGCATGCGTCAGAGCATAAATTAACCACTGATTGATTTTCCCTTTTTCTTCCTTTGTCATGGAAATTAGATTTCAATCAATGTGATTTTACAGGCAATATTTTTCACACTTAAAGACATGGGAGAATTATAGTAGGACAGCTATGTTCTTGGAAGTTTTTTAGAAGATAATTTTGACAGCTTATGGTCTCCTACTGGGAGAATACTGTTTCTCATTGTCTTAGGTGGACATTTACCAGATGTTGCTTAAGACAACTTACAGTGAGTGAGGGATCAGGTGTATTAGTTGAGGTGAAATCACCTTGGACTCATTTGAATGTGTGATAATCTGTAAAGCCATAAATGAGCAACTGCAGACTGAAAGAGCTGATCTTAGATTCGAGGTTAATGGTTCTCACCTTTCCTTCCTCAGTGCCCCTAGAGCAGGTACCATGCTCCTGGGAGGACAGGGCTCCTTACAATGGGTGAAATCCACCAGCCAAGGAGATTCACCTTCTTCTGGTTGCTACTCCTTAGCAGTTCAAGGGCCATGCAGGCGGCTGACAGAAGTACCTTGACTAGAAGTGAGGTCTTCTCCCAGGCCAGTGCTCTGTCACTTAAGCCATGGGGAAATCACTCTGCCAAAGGTGGAGAAAGTGCCATTTAAGTGGTAGGCAGGAAAACCATCATGCAGCTTATGTATAGTGGGTGGTACTGAGCCTATGAGGAGGTTTAACAGAACATGTTTAAAACCAAAATCTTTGAATGCACAAACCAAATGCAAAATCTTTGAATGCGCCAACCAAATTAAGCCATGAGTCTTTGAAGAATATGCAAAGCAGTGGGAGGAAAATAAGGCCACCTCGTTCAATTTCAACTTTTTGGCCAGCCCATCACCTTTTCAAGGTCAGAAGGTTGTCTAATACTTTTCTGCTCCTTTCCTCTCTCTTGTCTCTGCAAGATTTCCAATTGCATCCTGGATTTATAAATAGAGCTTGAGAGATTCATTTGTAACTTTCAGATGAGATTTTTGTAGACTTGTGAGAGATGGATCAGTGTCCAAATTGACTCTGCTGTGACCTAGACTCAAACATTGGACTCCTACAGCATCACTCACTTCTTGCTCATTAGCAAACTAATTGCCTTAAAAAAAAAAAAAAAGTGGAGAGACAGAAGCTGCCAGCTATCAGGAGTATCTCTTGAAGTGATTTTACATTTTTTCCTCCAAGTTGCAACCAAATATCACCCAAAACAAAAGATTGTTTTTAACATACCATTACCAAGAAGCTATAAATGTGGCTGGAGAATTTTGCATAGCAAACCCCTTAAAAATTAGCTTTAAAACCAATTACATCCAGACACGGAAAAACAAATGTTTCCTTCTTTATAAGATCCAATTTTAGTACCTGATGCACAGGTACATCAGGTTTGGATTTAATTTGACACTTTTAATCTTACCTGTGTTACGTTCATATGAAAATATGAAAAGCACATGAAAGAAAAGTAAAAGAAAGTGATCGAGAAGGAAACAGGCATTTGCTTTTATATTTAACAACTAGAGTTGAGATTGTGGTATGTTTTAACATAGTAAATTTGAACCAAGAGAAATGATCTTCATATCCCTCTTTATAAAAATCAAAATTCCTTCCTTTCAAACACCTCCATGATTCTAACCTGTTTCATGTGTGTATCAATACTGTATTCAGGGGCACGCAGTCAGAAAGCTTTCCACTGCTCTGACGTGTGTAGAGGGAAAGGTCATAGTCCAACACTGAGATTCCTTGTAAGCTAAGTATTTAAGTGTAAGTAGCTTGGAGTTATTTGGAATGGATGACTGCTACAGGTACTGTAGCCAGTTCATTTATTCATGGAGGGTGCATGGCCCAAAGCTGGCAGGTCTGAGCTCTTGTAGCTGATAGACACATTCCATGAAAGAGCAATACGTTGTTGGTATAAAACACTCCAGCAGGCATGGAGTTTGACGGACTTACCTAGCTGTCCCTGTATCGCTGTTAACCTGTGTATATAGTTACTAAATTCTGAATGACTTGTGAAGAAACCATGTAGGAGTTTTCAGGTCATAGTACCCCTTTCTTTTCACATTATTAATATGTGCAGCCATAACATTTAAAATAGAAAAATTGGTTGAGAGAAAATTATAGCCATCTCAACCTCTCTGTCAAAATAAATTTGAAGTGACATTTAAACTTTGCACAGAATAGTTAAACATTTATTTTAAAAGCATTTCATGAATGATGCTCAATGTTTGATCACTTAGAAAATAAGAATTCTGACTTAAGTTCATATCGTGCAATTACTGGAAAGCTGAAAAATATGATTCTTGTAACAATGATCCTTTCAAAAAGCCCAAATTATGGAGATGAGTATCAATCAAACATAATATAGTTTAATCTAAGGTTGGGGGGGTAGTGCAGGAGGAAAACAAGAATGCGGTTTGTCCATATTCCAGGAGGAAAGAATCAAGTAAAAATGAGATCTGTCTTTTCCAAGTTATTGTGTGCATCGTACTCGAGTGTAATTTCACACGCATCCTGATGTTCCAAGTATCGTGAAACATCCAGTAATCAGAATAAATGTTCTGCCAAACCCCATTTATTGTCTTAACTGCTAAAGGCAATGAGCACCCCGGATTTATGAATATATAATTAACATCCCTATTAAAAAATAAACCCACATAGAGGATTTACATTTTTCGTAATCCATGGTTATACAAGGAAGAGCTCGGTTTTTAAATATTACCTCAGATCTTTGTGAGCTCAAATTAATCAGTGTGGTACTTGGCCAAAAGTGTTTTTAAAAGTGATGTGTATTGATGCCCTATGGTCAGGGGGCCTTCTCTGTGGAGTTTTAGAATTCCCCGACCATTCTTCCAGGCCCCTCTGCTTTCAAGAGTAGGTACTACAGATGTGCTTTGTCATCCGTTTCCTACCCACCCATATACGTCTCAATTGCAAGGACTCCAAATGAAGCAAGCACAGCTCTAGAAACATTTCTGCTTCTTCCCAGATAAGTCTGTAACTGGGTATGTTTATTGAACTTGATCACTAATGTACAGAAACTCAGAAAGAACCTAGCCACCTTGAAGAAGAGAGCAGTCACCTACCTTGTCCAAGGTGCTGTTTCAAGGCTTTCTGTCAATCAAGGCATTTCTCGGACCCCTTTCTCTGTCGCTTTGGTGTCTGTCCCCGTGAAGGAGGGTTGGAAACTAAATCCTAACACTTGAATCCACGTGAAATAACTCCTATTTGTGACTTCCTCAATGATTTTTAAGTGTAAATATGATTAGGAACTATAAAAATTCATGCCAATAACTGTGTACATTCAAAATAATGGCATTATTAATGTCTTTGGGATAGAATGTTTATTTTGACTAATTTGGGGTCAGTTTGTCAACTCTCATCTAGGACCTGTGCATATTGTAAAGTAACAGAGTCTGGAAGTCCACTGAATGAGACAGAGTTAACCAGGTCTGGATGGAGATGGACCTGATACTTTGGACTTACGAATTTCATGAGGCTTGCTGGAAAGAACACAGCCCCACATCGGATAGGCATTTATCAGCTAGGGCCAATTTAAGGGGGGATATCAGTAATCATACAAATCAGGGGCTACCATCACATTTGTCACAGGCCTTGCATGGGTACTGCTTGGGGTTCCTGCCTCTTCCTCTTCCCTTTGCTAACTGATTGCAGTAGGTTTATAGGCACAATAGCCATAAGGACTTTTAGCCAGGGACATCGGGAAATTCATTTATTCAACAACTATCTGAACTATCTGAACAACTATCTGACCTTTATAGACCAGGTGCTACTCATGCTTCTAGGACTGTATCCGTGAACAAGGGAGACAAAACATAAGTTCTCTTAGCTTGTTGTAATTGAGGTATTTGGAAGACGGAAGCAGGAAGAGAAGGTGGCAGTAGGCAGAGTCATTGCAAGGTGGGAAGAAGACCCGAGAGTTATGCTCCTCAGAGAAAACAAGAGGGGTGGTTCTCAAGTTCAGCTGCAGAGTCCAAAGGAGAATGAGGAAACATCCACCAAAGTGGGTAACTCAGGAAGCCATTAAATGTGGCTTTCATGAGCCTTTTCAGCAAAATGATGGTGATCTAGACTGGATTTTGAGAAACTGCACACAGGGTACGGTAAAAATGCAAAGACAGCAGATAGCTGTGAATCTTTTAGAGTACCACTTGTCGGCGAACGTAATGGGAGAATTTTTTCTTGAGGATGGGGCAGGGTTGAGGCAGGTGTCCTCATTTTTTGTGAGGAGGGGGCAGATATGAGAAGAAGGACTCAAGCACATTTTAGGTAGAGGTAAGTAGGCAAGAGGAGATTCCTGTCAATGAATATGTAAACTATTGCTTGAGAAGAATTTTGACACATAAACATTGTGTCTTATACATAAGTGACATCCTAGCTTTTTGTTGTGTGATACAATTCTAGTGTATTTGAATGTCCATTCTCAGGGCATTTGAATTCTGCTTAATGCATTTTATTTAGAAAGAAAGGATGACTTTTATTTAACCGCGTTAGGTTCACCTTTTTTCCTAAGGTCACCATCTAAGCATATGCATCAACCCACATACAGGAGATGGGGATGGGTTGTGCTAGTAGCTTCCAACTGACAATGTGCCGTAGACCCAGCTAGTTGCTATGAATTGTATCTAATATTAAATAAACTCTGCAGTATTTTTCAGTAAGAGTTTTTCTTTTTTTTTTCTTTTTTTTTTTTTAAAGATTTTATTTATTTATTTGACAGAGAGAGATCACAAGTAGACAGAGAGGCAGGAAGAGAGAGAGGGAGAGAGGGAAGCAGGCTCCCTGCCGAGCAGAGAGCCGGATGCGGGACTCGATCCCAGGACCCTGAGATCATGACCTGAGCCGAAGGCAGCGGCTTAACCCACTGAGCCACCCAGGCGCCCAGTAAGAGTTTTCCTTGACTTCTTCTGGCTACATTATTCTGAGATTCTTTCACCTTCCATGAAAAGTATATTAGGGAGCAAGATAGGTCATGTCATTCTCGTTTTACAGAATAGAGTTTGCAGCCTACAACACTGATGGGATAATAGGCCTCCTACACCTTAGAGACCCTGTAAGTATAGGAGGAAACTGCTCTAACTGCACTATGCAATAGACTGTTTTGATAGTTTTGTGGGTTTTTTCCCCCCATAGTCACAGAGACACCACCTATCTTTCTATCACAAACCCAAGGCACACTTTTAACCTAATACCCTGATCCTTGCTCTGGAGGCTTGTTAAGAGGAACATTAATAGAGAAAACTCTTCAAGTTGACCTGGGAATAGAAGACATTAGGTCCTTGTTACTTACAGAAGCAGAGGAGTAGGATCTTTTATCCTTGAAAATACTTGGTGAACAACTAGAGTGAGAAAATCAGACTCGTCATAAATAAGGTGATAAGAGACTGACACAGGGGAAGTCATGAGACATCACAGTGTTAAAGGCATTGGAACATCCTGCCCAGCGCTCCGACTCTCAGTAGACCTTGTTCATTCCTCAGCCATGTTGTCACATAGAGGGGATGTGAAAGTGATGCCAAATGTGTTGGGACTGTCTTAGATGGTACACCGTTAACCCTATCCCAGCCCTGACCTAGACAGAAATTTCCACAACCTGGGCCACAGGTGTGAAGATGCTATGGCATTCATGAGAAAGCTTGAACTTCTATGTTAGGGAAGCTGGACCTTTGTTTTTGATATTCTTTAGCTGCTTTGGGGACTCATCTTGCACTATGTCTTTTGTGATGCATTTTCACAAGAAGAGAAAGATTTTGTTACAAACAAAATCTTGCTTGGAAGTGCAACTGATAAGTGGCATTTTACAAGTATATATTTATTTTACAGTCTCAAATGTATACAAGTGTATATATATTACTTACTATAATGTCAATCTGTAAATACTTTTTTAATTGAGATTATTTTATGCACAGTGAAAATCACCCTTTATAGAGTACAAGTTTTGACAAACCCATGCAGTCATGTAACCATAACCACAGTCAAGACATGGAACATTCCATCACCATAAAAAATTCCTCTGTGTCCCTTGGAAGACATCCTCTCTCCTGACCTCAGGCCTGGCAACCATTCTTGCTTTTTCTGTCCCTATAGCTTTGACTTTCCCAGAATGTGATATGAATGGAATCGTATAGTATGTGGCCTTTTGAGTCCAGCTTCTTAACACATTTGAGATTCATCCATATTGTTGCAGCTAATAGTAGTCCATTCCTTTTTATTTCTAATTAGATTTTTACCTTTGTGCATATACCACTATTTGTTTATCCTTTCCCAATTGAAGAACATTTGGGTGGCTTCCAATTTTGGCAGTGTACTAGGGTCTTCCACAAAAACAAAAACAAAACAAAAACAAACAAAAACTAAACTAATAGGGTATGTGTGCGTGCGTGTGTGTGTGTGTGTGTGTGTGTAGAGAGAGAGATTTCTTTTAAGGAATGGCTCATGCAGTTATGGAGCCTGACAAGTCCCAAGATCTCCAAGGTAAGTTGACACGCTGGAGACTCAGGAGAGTGGGTGCCATAGTTTTAGCCCGAAAGCCCCAGATCTTGAGACCTAGGAGGAGACCGTGTTGATGATTCCATTCCAAGTCAGGAAGAGACTAATGTCTCTGTTCGAAGGAAGTTAGGCAGGAGGAGTTTTTTTCTTAGCAGGAGGGTGAACCCTTTTGTTCCATTCAGGTCTTCAACTGATTGGATGGTACCCACCTCCATTAGGAAGAGCAATCTGCATTACTGAGTCTACTGATTGATACAGGTGTTAATCTCATCTAAAAACACTCTCAAAGAACACCTTGAATAATGTTTGACCAAATAACTGGGCGCCCAGTGGCCCAGTCAAGTTGACACACAAAATTAACTGTCGTGTGTGATTATTAATAAAACTGCTGAAAATGTATGTGTGTGGATTTTCATGTTAACATGTTTTATTTCATTTGGGCAAATACTTAGAAGTGGGATTGTTGGATCACATGGCAAGTGTGTATTTAGCTTTATAAGAAACAGCCAAATTGTTTTGTCAACTAGTGGTGCCATTTTACATTCCCATTTGTCACCTAGGAGAGTTCCAGTTGCTCCACATCCTCCCCAGCCCTTGGTATTGTCAGATGGGTCAGTTTTCCTTTCTCCCCTGCTTCCCTTTCGATAAGTATGTAGTGCTTTCTCATTGTGGTTTGGTTAAGGGATGTCAAGCATCTTTTTTATGTGCTTAAATGTTATCCATATATGTTCTTTCAGCAGCTGTCTGTTTGAATCATTTACCTGTTTTGAAAGGGAGAGGTTATTTTTTTTTTTTTTAAGATTTTATTTATTTGACAGAGAGACAGAGAGCCCAAGTAAACAAAGAGGCAGGCAGAGGCAGAGGGAGAAGTAGGCTCCCTGCTGAGCAGAGAGCTCGATGTGGGGCTCAATCCCAGGACCCTGGGATGATGACCCAAGCCGAAGGCAGCTGCTTAACTGACTGAGCCACCCAGGCACCCCTTAATTTTTGTTTTAACAGAGTTCTTTTTATGTTCTGGGTACAAGTTCTTTGTCAGATACATATTTTGCAGATAATTTTCTCCCAGTCTGAGGCCTGTGTTTTATTTGAACAGTGTTGTGCCCAAATCCAATTTATCAATTTTTGTGATGGATTGTGCTTTTGATGGCATATTTAAGAACTCATTAAGAGTACACTTACTGTGTTGAGGGCGCCTGGGTGGCTCAGTTGGTTAAGCAACTGCCTTTGGCTCAGGTCATGATCCTGGAGTCCTGGGATCGAGTCCCGCATTGGGTTCCCTGGTCAACAGGGAGTCTGCTTCTCTTTCTGTCTCCCCTCTCATGTTCTCTCTCTCACTCTGTCTCTCAAATAAATAAATAAAATCTTCAAAAAAAAAAAAAAGTACACTTACTGTGTCAAACACTAAGTAATGTACAGAATTGTTGAATCAATATATTGTACACCTAAAATTAATGCTGTGTGTTAATTATACTTCAATTTAAAAAAAAAAAAAGAAAAGAAGCTCTGCTTGTACCAAGGTCATAAAGGTCCTCTCACATGTTTTCATGAAGATGCTTTTTTGAGAAACATGAATTCGAATTTAGGAGTTTTAAATTTAGAGTCTTAAATAAGCCACAACATCCAAATACTTTTTTTTTTTTATTTTACTAGAAGAAAATCACAAGAATCACATTTTATAAAATATATAGTTAAAAATGGAGAGTTAAAAAAATTTTCTCTTAAAATCCTAAGCTTGTATTCAGTTAAAACAATCCCTAAGATTGAAACATGTATCACAGGGAATTTTTACAGTTGAATTAGTAACAACTAAGAATGGCTGAAATTATTTGTAATCATACACATCACTCTGCCAAAAAGCACCAAGTATAAATTTAAATGCCCAAATCTCCTGTTTTCCTGCTCATTTCTTTGCTTGTTATCAAATAGCAGACTGTTTTGCCTACACAGAGCAGATGAACCTGAGCTCTGGCTGTGCTTACCTGAATATGGTATCTGTGCTGTAGCAATATACTTACATGCATAAATGCAAGACTTAATTTTAAAAAAGAAAGAGACCAGTGCAGAGTCACAACTTTCCAAATCAATGAGATTTGTCTTCAGAACATCCGAGTAGATCCCAAAACATGTTATTGAAAACTTTGTATTCCCGATTGCCAGAAAAACCAAAAAGAAAAGCATAAACAAAGCCAAATACCTTAGTACTAGATGTGCTGTTAGTATTGAAATGTGGTTTTTTTGGTATAACTTTATTTCTTAAAGCCCTTGTTGTTTTTAAGCTAAATACCCTTTTGAAATAACATTTCAACTTAGTGTTTGCAGAACTGCTCAGTTCTGGAATCATGGATCCCAAAACACCTGGTGTGTAAGCCTTCTGATCTTTTTATACATGTTTATTTTACAGAGGAAGACAATAGCCAGAGATAAGAAGGAAACTTGAGGTTGTACAGCCGTCTTATACTAAACTAAATCCAAGCACTCTGACCACTATGTTAGTGTTTTTTCCATTACAAGACCCAGTCTCTCCAATTATAGGAGAAAATATTTCTCCTTGGGTCCATTACTTAGAGAATGAAGACTATCCTTAATTTTGTGAGTCCTTTTCTGGCATCTCAACTTATATCTTGTATAATGAGTGTTCCTTTTGGCTGGGGTGAACAATTTTTGGAAATTTAAAACATTTCCCTTCTAGCTTCCTTAGAGGACATGTCCTAGGCCAGAGCCCAGGTCTTAATGAAAAACATGTAAACCTCTTGTTTGTTTTCCTTGTCAATTAACCTATAATTTTAAATCCATTCAATGGCAGATTTACCAAGTGACTAATCCCTAGGAAGACTCAAAGTGGCAAGGAGAAGGTGGTTGTGGCCTAGGCACACATCATTGGTCATTTGTTCAAAAATGTTAAGGTAGGAAGCCAAATACCTCCTTGCTATTCAGGGAGGTTAGTTATACATGTGGGCCTGAGGTGGACTATTCCTGTATAGTAGAAGCAACATGAATAACCTGGGATATGTTTGCTGGACAAAGCAACTGGTGTGGACCTTGGTTTTCTTCAGTTCTCAAGGGAAATGTTATGTGTCAATAATAAAAATATAAAATCCGTATAGCTCAACCTTCTTGAAAATTGAAACTGACAAGTATCTCTTCTCAGCTAGAATGTCTCAAAGTATGGGTAGTTTCTTAAGTATTGCATTTCTCTGACACTTTTCACAAGAACTGATGTATTATATGTGCTCATTAAAACTTTTTGAACATTAGATGCTAGAGAGACTTAGGTATAAGTGAGATAAAATTTATTTCCAGTCTCTCTCGTTCATATAACACAACCGGGAAGAGTAAGTCCATAAGTAGGAATTTGTCACAATCTCTCCCCGGTCCTCTTCTTGTTACTAGAGAGCTATGACTTTGGGAAAGAGGTGGAAAGTTTTTTCTAATTCATAATCCCAGAGTTTATGCATGTCATCTTTACTTTTAGTACCAGACAGAACTCAACAGCTAGCCCTTCCTCATGTGCTCCCACTTGATAATGCTATTTAAGTGACCTGGTACTTCTCACTTCCAGAAAAAAATACACAGTTTGGGAGTATTTGAGGCAAATATAATTTAGGAATCCATTTGACAGTTTCCAAAATGATACTTTGGGGCATAGGATGGCCATAGAGTGGCCATAAGATGGTGTCCCTTCATAGACAGTGTGTGAGCTGAGAAGGAAATATTCAAGTAATTGCTGTAATTACTTGAAGAACCTCAGTTTGTCACCACATTGAGGACCAGGATTTACCATCTGTTACCTCTAAGCTCCCAGGTACTCTGCAGTGGGTAATACATATGTTACTGGACTAGCTGTTACTCCAGTGGTGATAATAATACAACATAAAATTCCAATTCCTCTCTTTTAATAGAGGAGTTAGCATGTTGGCTCATTGCCTAACCATGTGCAGTCTTGGGTTTGCTCATTAGGTTTAGAATTATTTTTTGCAAAAATGAAGTCTGAAAATCATTGTCATGGATATCCCAAGGCACGTCCATTCTGTGAATTACACTACATGTAATGATATTAATAACTTAGAAATAAAACATTACCAGAACCCCCTGTGAGTAATGATTTTTTGTTCTTTGATTCCACAAAAGCACTCTGGCTGCAATTAAGTTTTGTTTTGTTTTGTGTCCCAGGTAGGAACCGCAGTCCAGATTTCAAAGCTTTTTCTGTTTTACTTCCCCACTACTTCCTTGGATGATGATTCGTGGTTATATTTGTTTATTTTTGAAGTATATTCCTGAATCCTCATAATAACTATCAGATTGCAAAAATAACATATGACTTTATCTAAACAGTAGACTGAGCCACTGGTGTGTTTTCAGAGCCCCTTAATGAGTCTGTTTGAACTTGTATGTACATTTGCATTAATGAGTGTTGGGACTCTATTTTTATATGGCTTAGACAATATTGTGCTTTAAATCTTTATCAAGCTTTCAAGAGCAGAGCTATAGTCTAGGAAGTTTTGAGAGGAAGAGATATGAAGTCTGGGTGTGAAAATTACAGCGTTTTAGAACTAAAGGAAAATTTACTAAGTATTTTAGATCTCTCATTTTAGGTATTAATAAAATGTGGATTACAGGAAGTAAAACATTTTGGAGGTACAAGTAGCTAATGACTGTAATAACCAGAAGCAGAATCCAGATTTTTTGACCCTCAGCCAGTGCTTCCCACTTACCTAGGAACCAAAACCTTCAGATTTATTACCCATTGACTCCAGTTCTTTTCCAGAAGGATGGAGGGCAAATATTTTAAGGAAAGCATTTGTCAGAAAGTATCTATTTTTGTGTTGGCATTCTGATTTCAGAGTATTGAATGGGAAGGATTATTAATAACGGAGGATCTAGGATAGGGTGAAAACTCTAAAGTGAAAAGGTCTGAATTTGAATCTGTCTCATGGGCAATTTACTTACTGTCTCTATGCCCCTCTTCATCTGGAAAACAGTTATGATACCAGCCTTGTCAGAGGTTGTTGCCATAACTATAAACATTAATGTAATACCAATGCATTGTAAGCCATAGATAGTATGTAATGTTGTTAGTCAGTAATTATTATGGACTGCTTTTTTACACCAAAATCAAAAATAAATTCAAAATAGTTTAAAGACCTAAATGTGAGACACGAAACCATAAAAGTTCCTTTTTTTTTTTTTTTTTAAGATTTTATTTCTTTATTTGACAGAGTGAGACAGCCAGAGAGGGAACACAAGCAGGGGGAGCAGAGAGCAGGGAGCCTGATGCAGGGCTTGATCCCAGGACCCTGGGATCATGACCTCAGCCAAAGGCAAATGCTTAACGACTGAGTCACTCTGGTGCCCAAACCATTAAACTTCTTAAAGAAAACATAGACACTAATCTCATGCACATTGGCCTTAGCAACACTTTTCTAGATATGACTCCTTTGACAAGGGGAACAAAAGCAACACCATTGGGACCACCAAAATAAAAAGCTTCTGCACAGTGAAGGAAACCATCAATAAAATAAAAGGCAACCTACTGAATGAAAGAAGATATTTGCAAATGAGGGTTAATATAAAATATAGATATAAAGAACTTGCACAACTCAACACCAAAATAAAACACCAAAATAATCTGACTTAAAAATGAACAGAGAACCCGAATAGATATTTTCCCAAAGAAGACCTACAGCTAGCCAACAGACACATGAAAAGTTGCTCAACATCAGGAAGATGCAAATCGAAACCACAATGGGCTATCGCCTCACACCAGTCAGAATGACTAGAATCAAAAAGACAAGAAACAACATGTGTTGGTGAGGATGTGGATGAAAAGGAACCATTGTGCACTGTTAGCAAGGATGTAAATTGGTGCAACCTGTATAGGAAAATAGTATGGAGTTTCCTCAGAAAGTTAAAAATAGAAATACCAGGAAAAAAAAAAAAACTAATGGCAGAGATATGGAAGCATCCCAAGTGTCCATCAATAGATGAATGATTAAAGAAGATGTGACATATATATATATATATATATACATATGTGTATATATATATATATACACACATACATATAAATACTACACACACACAATGGAATATTACTCAGCCATAAAAATTAACTAGACCTTGGCATTTGTGACAACATGGATGGACCTAGAGGCATTTTGCTAAGTGCGGTAAGTCAGAGAAAGATAAATACCTTGTGATTTTATTTATATGTCAAATCTAAAAAACAAAACAAAACCCAAACAGTCCCATAGATATAGAGAACAAACCTGTGGTTACCAGAGGGAAGGGTTTGGGGGGGGGGATGGGTAAAATGGGTGAAAGGGAGTGGGAGGTGCAGGCTTCCAGTAATGGAATAAACAAATCAGAGGGGTGAAAGGTATGACATAGGGAATATAGTCAGTGGTAATGTAATAAGCCTTGTATGGTGACAGATGGCAGCTACACACTTGTGGTGAGCACAGCCTAACACACAATGTTGTTGAATCCCTATGCTGCACACCTGAAACTAATGTCACATTGTGTGTCCACTATTCTTCAATTTCAAACATAATTATGAAATACTATTATTTTAGCTACCATCAGTTTAAAAATGGTAAAGTGGAAAGAGTGTGAATTTAATGGCAGCCAGATCGAAGTTTCTTTGTCACCCTTTTCCAGGCATGGGGTCTTATGACGTTTACACATCTCCCAGAAGGTCTGCCTTACAGAGTTGCAAGGATTAAATGAAGGTGCCTCGCACAGGGTCCAGCACACTTGCTTTACGTTGGTTTCTTTTCCCTCCTTATCTTGACTGAACGTCAGCATGGCAGGTGATTCCCAGATACGGCACCATTTTTACACATGTGTAATTTAATTTCGTACCCGACATCCCGTGCGCCTGTGTTGGGTTTTACTCCCAAGTCATCTTAAGTGCCATTTTATCTTTCAATGGCTCTTTACTCCTTTCCCAGCCCAGTCTCTTTATTTATTCCTCCTAGCAAGTTCTAATTATATCGTTGTGTCAGATGTGCCTCATGTTTCTGAGTGTCCCTGAGATGGCCTCTTAGTTGTAACATGATAGGGTTTATTTTCTGATAAGAACCAAAAAAGAGTATTGATAATAGTTGATTAAAACCAGCTATTGTTAACTTCTGGGAATTTTATCAAGCCCAGTGCCATTCTTTTATTAATAGAGACTTGTTTTTAGAGTAACAAGTGTAAGCCAGCGACATGGGGAATTATTGCAGCCTTTGTGCAGCTTTCCAAAACAAAATGGGAAACCGGGATGCCCACATACAGGGCCGTAGAACCACTATCTTCTCACTTCACCTGAGCACTTTGAGGCCCCAGTTCCAACCCTTCAAGACACTTGAATGCCCTTGAGCCCCCCTTTCTCTCCTTCTATCTCCTTAGGCTGTACTTCTCTGAAGTGGTAAAGCTTCACTGTGCTTCTGTGCCATCCCTGGGAATATTCTAGCTTGCTCCCATCTCAAATGTAGAATTTGGAAGGGTCCCTGGAAAAGGTTGAGTGACTCAAGCTGTATAGCAGATAACCTGAATTTTTACTGGTCCTGGCAGCCGCACTGGGAGAGATGGTTCGTAACAACAAAATGCTAACAGATGATTTTTCCACATTGCTTGGCACCATCACGATGTCTTTCATCAGCAGGCACTTTTCCACGTTCTTTTTGACAGACATGTTGTGGGGACCAGACAAGCAAAAGTCTCCCTCTGTTGCTTGGGTTTCAGTACAGTGTGTTCCTTCGATGATATCTCTGAACAGTGGTAATGTGAAGGATATTAAAAAATAATGAGGATTCGGCAAGGGGAAGGAAAGACCAGCCCCTGAGGAGGCTGGGGAAGTAGCCTAGAGTCCAGTCCCTAATCAGATTAAAATCACAAATGTGGTTCAATTCTACTAGGTAGTTTTTTATACTTACGGGAACAGTTTTTAAGCTCGTTGTGGAAAGCGCACTGATCTGTAATATTTTGAGTTGTTAAAATTAAATGTCAACTTTTAGAAATACCCATACATAAAAAGAACCCCCAAACCCCTGGATTTTTTATTTGAATGTTGTAGGCAATAGCAGCTATGAAATCTCATAGTTTATGTTGTGCGTGGGACGGTCAAAAAGGAAGTGAACACCCATACCTCTCTTTAAAAAAATTTTTTGAAGCTGCAAGTCCAGGTGCCTAGTAGGGGCACAAGGAAGTCTTGACATTTAAAACTAAGGAAATAGTTCAATTCCATAAGCATTTCTGGATCACTAACAAGCCAAGCAATGTGCAATGTTCTGGAAGCTCAAACATGAATAAGGCACGGTCCCCAACTGCCTGGAGCTTTTAGATTTACAAAGAAGATAAGCAGAAATGACTATAATGGGACATGAACCTAGCAGGTTCTTTGGCAGCAATGTCAAAGAAAAATTCTTGTCAGGAAGAGTCAAGAAAAGTTTAAGCCAGAAGGTTCAGCTGAACTTGACTGAGTTTTCCTTCAGGGCTTTTGCTAAGTGGAAATGAAGAGAAAAGGTGTTTTAAGTAGTACAAATAGCATATGTAAAATCATAGCAATGTGGGGGTTGAATGTATGCTGATTCTGTAGTGATGCAGCACAGGGAAAGTATAGAGAGGTATCTGGAGATGTGAGCAGAGAAAGGCCAAGTTTTAAGGAGCCATGAGGCATCATGGAAAGAATTTAGACTTATCTGCTGTGCAGAATAACTATTTTCAATATAAGTAATGAAGGGGTATTCCCCTTATGGGGACAGGTCAGAATCAGGAAGGGGCTTTTCCAAATTACACATGTTCCTTTGGCCATTCTGAAATGACCCAAGTCTTTGCCAAAAAGAGTGCACTGATATTGTGACGTCATCCTGTCTCAGCCGTGCCTGGAGCAGAGTAAAGATTAAGGACAGTGGCTGTTGATTTCAACTCTGGATGCCCTTTGGAATTCTCTGGCTTTAAGGATATCAGCTTTAAGGATATCAGCGCAAGGACACCATCTCAGATATCTGAGGATGGTCCGTCCTGCTCATCGGTACTTTTTACAGAGCTCTCTAGGTGTTTCTAATGGGGAGCAGGCTGACAAGCACGACATGAGACAAAAAAGTAGTGCCAGTACGGAAAAGGAAGATTAAAATGGAATGGTTTAATTGGAATTGTTATCTTAAGGATTGTGAATGTGAATCCTTTAGAAGGAAATGGATATAGATCACTGTAGGCGATTGCAAATGGGAAGAGGATGCACTTAAAAAGGACAGCAGGAGAAGCAATAAAGTTACGAGTAAAGGAAGGTGGGTAAAACATGGATGGCATCTGGTAGATAAAGCTTGAGGAAGACCGGAAAGATGTCAAACCTCAGCACCTGTCTCCTTTCAAATGAGATGTTGGGATGAATGCAGAAAAACAGATTTTGGCTGGAAGGAACTGGACTTGACATTTCGTAAAGATTCCCAGGATCTTGGGCAAACTTTGTCCGGGAAGGAGTACATGATTATCTGACTGAAAGTTCTACTTTGGGTTTGATTCCCCAAATCGCTAATAGTCTTTCTAGCTGTGGTTCTAGGTAAAGGAGAGTAAAAACAGCACATAGTTTCCACGTGCAAAGTGGAAAGGGCACTTAATAGAAGAAGGTTGAGAGGGTTAAAAACTAGCTTTGCCAAAGTTTTGATTATTAGGGTTTCTTATTATAATCCCAACATATCAGTATGGAGTATATGGAAATTTGGTATTTCTTTCTTATATGGCAATTCTTCATATCGGTGTATACAGATTGTGAGGAAGCCATCCATGGAACCTCTGCTTAGTGATCTGTCCCCTTACTTCGGGCGTTTGCAGGAGTGAAGGGGTGTTGAGAGAAGACAGCATTTGCAAAGGCCCAGATACATGAGTGAGCATGGTCCTGGGAGAGGCAAGATGCTATGCAAGTATGGAAGCCAGGGCCTATCTAGGGAAGAGGCAGGAGCCAAAAGAGGAGAAAGCTGACAGAAAACAGATCAAAGGAGACTTAAGTGTGTCCATGCTAAAAAGGTTCAGTGTCAGGCTGTAAGTAATGGCCAATTATTGAAGAGATATTAAAGAGTAAAAATCTGCATTTATTAAAATATTGTCCTGGAACTAGTATGGCTAAACTGTGGTCAGGAGAATTAGGTGGTTGTTGGCATTCTCTGGATAAACTGATAAACTGAAAAGTTGAGGCACTGCGAATGGAAGGAAGAGAATGAATCAGAGACATTAGTGAGGCTTGTTGGTAAATAGTATGTTGGGAATGAGAGAGAGAGAGCAAGAAATCCAGTATAACATCCAGGTGTCTGAATGTGATGACTAGGAAGATGGCGATGCCATTAACTGCAGGAAGGAATTTCAGAGGAAGAACAAATTGAGGTTTGACAATGACGAGTTCATGATGTGTTTGAACATGTTGAGTTTGAGGTACTGATTAAACATGGAGGTAGATCAGTCAGGAGGGTGGTTGGAGTGATGGCTCTAAGGTCTGCTTGGGAAATAACAGTGTAAAGTAGTTGGGTGTTGCTGTACCCTATGAGTACACAAGATGGTTCAGAGAGATTGTGTAGTGTGAGAAGGGTAAAATGGCAAGCAGGATGCCTGGGGAACAACATTTAGGGGATGAATGGAGGGAGAGGAGTCCGCAGAATGTCTGGAGAGAGCTGAGAAGTGGGAAGAAATTGGGGGTGGGTAGAAGCTGGAGAATTTCAAGGCATTTCTAACTCCTTAACAATGCAGCCTAGAGGGCAGGATCACTGCAAAATGCTGACCAAATGCAACACTCAAATCATAGGATTTCAATGAGTTGGGGGCGTTGGCCTGGGGGCAGAAGTCAATTATGATTTGCTGAAGGGAGAATGGATGAGAAAATAGATCGAGTGAGAGTTGTATGTTTTTTCCCCAAAAATTCTGCTGGGAAGAAGAGACAGTGAGAAAGGGCAACTGCTAGAACAAATTAAAGAACTCGCCTTTAGGGGCACCTGGGTGGCTCAGTCGGTTAAGCATCAGATTCTTAATTGCAGCTCAGGTCATGATCTCAGGGTCCTGAGATGGAGCTCCAGGGAGCTCCACATCAGGTTCCCTGCTCAGTGGGGAGTCGGCTTGAGATTCTTCCTCTCCCTCTGCCCCTCCTCTCCCTCTGCCCCTCCTCCCACTCACAGGCGCACTCTCTAAAAAAACAAACAGAAAGACAAAGTATCTTTATCTTTGCTTTAGATGCATAGAGTATGGTGCAGGGAGCCTGCTGAGAGCTAAAAGCAAGGTGATGTGGCCACTGGCATCTGGGACAGCAACAAAGTAATCATTGTAGCAAACTTATGAGCCGCCTACTGTGTTCCAAACACTTCTCTGTTGTTTTATGTATATTAACTCCTCTACTTCTCACCTGCCTTATGAGGTAGAATCTGTTAGTATCTGCATTTTACTTATGAGAACACTGAGGTCCAGAGAGGTTAAACAACCTGGCTGATTTGGGCTCTACCCACTGCACTAAGCAAGAGAGTCACTGAAACAATGTATAGGTACATGTGTCAGCTTCATCGGCTTCAGAAGATCATAGGTTATGAGGTGGATGGGAAGGGGGTGAGATGGGACCAAGGTGTTTGCTATAGATACAGGTCAGTTGTGTGATAAAGGGAAAGTCTCTCTGTGGAACATGTCTTTACAACTTTTTCCTATTACTAAGAAGTTGAAAATTGAAGAAAATTATTGGCTCATCAATGTCATCTTAACCTTCTTGGAAGAAAGTTAGTTGGGAACAAGAAGCCAGAATTAGTTTGTTGTGGCAGAACTGAACTAGTCATTGTCATGAAATTGACATGTTGGCAAGCCATTCTGTGGACATTAGGGCTGGGCTGTAGGTAGAGGTGGGCAGGGGCAGGAGGGGGAGATGGTGACAGGCAAGACGTTGAAACACTGATTATCTTGATCTCATAGTTGAATGATGCTTGAAATTACTTTCAGGCATTTGGTAGTAGACTTCTGAAAGATTGGGTAAACTTTTGTATTTGTAATACCTTGTTTATCCAGACTTGCTAAAGCTTTTCTTGGTTTTGTGCCCATCATTCCACAAAGATGGCATTATTTGGAAATGTGAAAGAATGATTGTAAATCTGTCAGTCTTCTAATATTATCATTAGCAGCAGTACCTAGTAGTAACATTTATTCAGATGTCATGTACCTTTCTAAAAACCCTAGAGCTGGCTCACAGTCATCCCCTTTACACTTGGGAAAACTCAGATGTGAAGACACAAAGTTCCTTGCCCAAGTTTGTAGAGCTAGCAAGTGGCTAAGGTGGGATGCAAATCAGGTGGTATAAATCCAGAGCTCAGGTGCCTCTCTATGCTATACATAAAATGGATGGTGTCCAGATTTTACCTGGTTTTTTGGAGTTGCATCAGGCTGCCATGTTCACATGTGAGAAAATCAACTCTCATTTTCTATGTATTTGTGTTGCTTATTTATTACTATCTTATGAAAAATTATGAAACAGACCCAAATATTGATCAGGGACAGCTTTAATATGGAAACTTCTAGAAAATACACATGTGTGATAACTTCTTCTCATACCTTTGGTTTCTGCTGTGTTGGCCCAGAAGTCCCATAGAAGAGGTATTCTGGGGCGCCTGGGTGGCTCAGTGGGTTAAGCCGCTGCCTTCGGCTCAGGTCATGATCTCAGGGTCCTGGGATCGAGCCCCACATCGGGCTCTCTGCTCAGCAGGGAGCCTACTTCCTCCTCTCTCTCTGCCTGCCTCTCTGCCTGCTTGTGATCTCTGTCAAATAAATAAATAAATAAAATCTTAAAAAAAAAAAAAAAGAAGAGGTATTCTAAGGGAGACTTGTGAGGATAGCCAGAAGGATCTCAATTTTTTTTTTTCTTACAGTTTTCTTTTTCCAAACCCAAAGCAAAAGTAATAGAAGATATATTCAAGCATGCTCAAATTTTTATGAACACTTTGTTTTGCATTTGATAGCAAAACAGGGTGAAAATTCTTAGGGAGCAGTTCTACTGAAAACCTTAATCCATGGTAATTTTCCCCCATGAGGTCAGATTGGATGAAATTATGCTTCTATTTCAATGGTTTAAGTCTTTGGAAAATTCATAAAGTGAAATTTTATACCCTGTCAGATCCTCAAAAGAACATCTCTGTGTTTCCCTGTGTTGATGTGGGCTGGGCTGCAGTGGCACAGGGATGGTATTGAAACTTTTATTTCAGATACCTATTTTTTTTTTAATAAATTCTTTACTTTTTTTCCCACTGCTATTCTACAGGCTCAGTTTGAACTCCAGGCATTTCACATCCGGGGGGAGCACGCAGTGGTTACAGCAAGACTAGAAGAAACCATTGAAACTCTCAAACGGGAGACAGAACACCGATGGCGAGGAGGACGTGAAGAGATGAAAGATGCGTGTATCTCCACGGGCGATGACTGTCCTCCGAAGACCTACCGAAATGTGTGCATCCAGACAGACAGACAGACTTTCCTCAAACCCTGTGAAGGTGAAGGCAAGACAATCAGAAGTAACCAGATAATACCCAAAAAGCTGACGATCTCCTCTTTGAGTCAGCTCTCTCCCCCAAATGACAACAAAGACACCCATGGACCACCTCAGTCTGTGGAAGGCCTCTCACCAAGTCAGCAAAAGGCATCGTCTGCGCCTCCTGCACCACCACCCCCAGCAGTCGCCCCTCCCCCTCCGCCTCCTCCTCTCCCACCTGGACTTGGACCTTTGTCACCAGTACCTCCGCCGCCACCACCTGTGAGTGCTGGACCACCACCTCCTCCGCCCCCTCCTCTGCCTCCCAGTGCCGGCCCTCCTCCCCCACCTCCTCCTCCACCACCACTGCCCAGTTCCCCTGCTCTGCCCACCAGTGGGGGGCCTCCACCTCCTCCTCCTCCAACACCTCCAGGACTTGCACCCCCACCTCCTCCTGGACTCTTCTTCGGAGTTGGCCCTTCTTCTGGCCAGTGTCCTCGGAAGCCAGCCATTGAACCGAGTTGCCCCATGAAGCCTTTGTACTGGACTAGAATACAAATAAGTGATAAAAGGTGAGCTCAACAACCCCGGCCCATTCTCAGGTTGTGAATTCCCAGGATTTTGCCCAAGTGACGTTTTATTCTTACCAGCTGGATATCGGTGTACTGTGACATTCATTTCTCAGATGCAGTATAGTGAGTACCTTGGATAAACAAGGTTAGAGTGTTGAGAGGGAGAATGTCTATCTCTATCAGGTCTTGTCTGTATTTGCCATAGACTGATGCTGGGAGGAACAGCGTCTGCAATGTCAGATGCTTCTCTAAGATAAAGGTTCCATTTTACAGACCCTTCCTAGAGAAGAGCCCTGGTCTAAGTCAGAGCCTTTTCGAACATCCCTACAGGTAGCAAGTAATCACACAGACAGACATAGAGCCTGGACCTATAGCTGGGTTCACTGAAGATTTTTAGAATATCTTTCTTGTCTTTCAATGGGATCATCCGCCTTATGATCTGGAGACTTACCAGGTGTGTGTAATTTTTCAGGTTTTATTAGAAGAGCCAGACATAGCTGAGTCCTTAGCTCTTTAGCGCAAAAGGGAGTCAAAAAATAGAAAATCTCTGCTTGAACTCTGATTCCCCTAACTGCTAAATACCCTCACATCTTATACCCTGTTGCTCAGAGAAAGTGCCAGTAGAGCACATCTAACATTTGTATAGCTTGTTAAGCTGGGTCTATGTGGCAGGAAGATAGGTTGGTTGGAAACTTCCATTCAAACATATTTGAATTTAATTTCTTCTGCCTCATTTCAGAGTCTGTCAAGAGGACAGTGAGACAGATCTTGAGTTGCTTCTTGATAATCTCTAGATTTGAAGTTCATTTGTTTGTGAAGGACAGCAAATAGAGAACACATTTTTAAACACCCATTTTTGAACTTACTCCTCAAATCAGTGTGGTAGTGAATCTTTCAATTTATCTAACATTTTGTATATGGAAGGCAGGATATTAAACAACATAACATGAAATTTACAATTATAAAGCAACTGGAAATCGTTATAGGAGGAAATCACTATAAACAACGCATATGGTGAACTAAGTTGATTATGTGCTTCCTATTGGCTCCTTTCCTAACCAAAAAATAAGGACCAGGAGTTTATGGGTGGAGAATCCTGATACTATTTTTTTTAAATGCAGATGACTTATTATTTCCCAAATGAATGGTTTAAAAAAAGAGAGAAGATCCCGAAACAGCTATAGTACTAGTATTCCTTTTTGTCTCATTCAAAACTCAGATGACATTTCCCAAGAAATTGTTTCCCCGAATCTTTATATGGATCTGTGTTCCCTTATTAGTGTTCTCAAATTAATGTACAGACATTCCAGAGTGATGAATCCCACCTGGCAGCCCTGGGGTCGTGTGTTCCGACAGCACATGGAACTGTTCCACACCTGTGTCTCACTAGCCTGCCTCCACTCCATTCCCCTCAAGACTCCGTAAACAACCAATATCCTAGACCACAGCAGTGGTGTGACAGTACCGCTGGGAGATATGGGCCCTTTGCCCACTGTTCAAGGTGGGACCAAGTCAAGCTGGAGATAATCATCATTTTTTCCCTCCTTATGTATTTGGCCATTTTGAGAAAGAAAACAATTACATCCTCGGGCTCTTATTAGTTTCATTATAAGGTTAGGACTTCAGTTCTGAGCAAAATGAAAAATAGAGGAAGTACTGAGTTTCCTGCACGAGGACTGCAAGGTGGCTGCTTCCCACTGCACCACATGTTTAGTGTCTCTTATCATGGGTCCCTCAAAATGGTTTTGTACCCTCAGAGCATGAGTATTTCTTTTAAACTAAAAGGCTGTAGAGATTCTGTGTAGTGTTCATTTTTGAACTAAAATTATTTGGGGTGTGTTTTTTTTTAAAAGAGAGGAAATGGTATTTTAGTTTTCTGTCCAAGCAGAAGGGTAAGCGCTATGTCTAATGTATGCATGGTAAATTTTGGTCTAGGTCTTCCGGGGACCCAGGAGTAAAATATGATTTTTTTCCATTTTATATCTACTGCCTTTTACCTACTTGATTGCTTTTCACTACTAACATGAACGGATTTTTAACTTTTGCCATTTTGCATTCTTCGGTGTCTGTTTTGTGGCTTTTAGAATAGGGAAGAGATATTTTGTTAAAGAAAAAGAGATCCTCATCTATCTACTTTTTTAGCTTCCTAACAAATATCTATTTTCTAGTATCTTCTCCTCCTTCCTTCCCATCTCCCTCCTGCCTCTGACATTTCTCCCTCTCCAGTCTCTCCTTCATCCTTCTTCTTCTACCTTCCTTTTCCTCTTCTTGTGAGCTAGATTTGTATGTTCAGTGGTCAGAGAGGAAGTGACCATTATAACAGATGAGCTGGTCTGTGAGCGAGGCCTTGTTACTGCCCCCACAAAATGCCTGCTGACCCCAACTCACTGACAGGTAGTATTCCAAGATTCTTTTTTTCATTACTGAACATGCCTTTCCCATAGAGACAATGTAGTAGTAAATGGTGATGAAGTGTTCAACCTATCAAAGCCAATTTACTCTAGAATATGAGTGAGTTGCTGCCTACTCATACTAACCTAAGCTCAGAGTCCTTGGAGCTGGGTCCAAGCGGTACAGGTGCGGGGTTGGAGGATGGGGGGTGGGAGATGGATGGGTCTGAACAACTCCCCCTTTGCATCATATCACCTCCTTCTCCACACCCTCTCTTCAGCTTCCCAGAACCTTCATGAAGCCCAGACCAGCAGTCCTTAACAGGCTGCATGCTCCAAAATTCCCTGGTTCTCTTCTACTAGCAAGATCCCCCTTCCTGAGTGCAGCTGAGATAAGCACTTAACAGTGTTGGTGCTTCAAAAGGAAGTTAAGTGAGTGGCAGAGGTGGGCAGCTGAGGCAGGAGCACATGGATGGATATGCTCGATGCAAGTGTTCTAGATCTTGGGTGATGATTTCACAGGCATTCATTATTCTCTCATATGTTATACATGTCACACATATACTCTTAAATGGCTCAAATATTATGAAAAAGTTAGAAGTGAATCCTAACAGATGAAAATGTTTATATTCCATGGGGCATGTAGAAAATATGAATACACAGATCTGAGAAGTCAGTTTTCCCACCTGTTTTGAATAAGAAAATTGCCTTTTTGCAACCCAAAATTTTGTGGACCTCTCCATACAATAATAGTTCTTTTAGTTTTTAATAATGGAGAAAATACATATTAAAACAAGGGTAGGTACTTATAGATATTATGGATCATATATAATATATTTGAAAAACAATAAATGTGTAGATGAAACATTGTATTTTTTCTCTGTCTATGCATATTAAGAGTGTTTAAAAATAAGAAAGTAGACACTTGGGGGAAAATGTGTTCTAGCTGAAGGAAGCCTGGATGGTAACCCTTCCAAGTTTGGTCTCAGAGGCAATTCTTTTCTACCTGATTTTCCATATCTTCTTCTCTTTGTTTCTCAACTAGTGCCCCTGTGTTTTGAAGATTGAAAAAAAAAACAAAACCCTAGAAACAAAATGTACAGCCTTCCCATGTCTGCTTTAGTTGAAAGCCCTGTGGAGGCTGGTACAATGAAGATTTTTGATTTGTTTCATTGTTAAATACTGTTGTTAAGGCGGAGTGTTATAAATCAAGTATTTCTAAATGGGCTCAGTCTATTCACAAATTATTATGGGTCTTGCCCTGAGTTGACCTGAACTAATCCTAAAAATAATTTTTTAAAGTATAAGAAAAAGTCCAAAGAGAGGGTTAATCTTTACCTTACTAGAAGGTATAGAATTTTATTCTTTTTAAGAATTTTTATTAAGAATTATCCCATCAGTATCTCAGAATTGGTTATCTTTTCAACATTTATATGATGCCCATTTTTACCCATGATGGAAACACCGTAGACTGAGGGAAGAACAGCTTATATAGCTTCACTCATGTGTATCCCAGGATTTCTGGTCCCACTCCCACATGGTTTCTCTAGATCTCTTTCTCTCTCTGATTGTTTCTAGTGGTCATTCAGTTTTGAAAATGGGTGTTGGTTTTGATGTTCTGTGGTATATCTTGACGTAAAGAAAAGAAAGTGTAACATGAAAAGGCATTCTTCAAGCCTTTTTTAGAAGGAGATATATTTATAAACATACAGACATTTTATATAATATATATATATATAGATTTGTATCTTAAATGAGTTTAAAGTGAACTAGAGATTTCATTATATTCTGTTCTCTTCTGTTTTGATTTTAATGGTTAACTTGTCATTTTTCTCTTTTAAGCCAAAATGCTACACCAACCTTATGGGATTCCTTAGAAGAACCTGATATTCGGGATCCTAGTGAATTTGAGTATTTATTCTCCAAAGACACAACTCAGCAGAAGAAAAAACCTCTGTCAGAGACCTATGAGAAAAAGAACAAGGTCAAAAAGGTACTGAATGATGATAGTATTCATTGTATTTTTTGGTCATATGTGAGAATTCATTATGTGCTGCTGGTTTGCGGTTTTCCAGAAATGTTTTGGAAGGTTTTAAGCCACAGATGGCAAAAGGGAGTCAGTAGTTTGAGAAATCTGGGTTTGTGCTATGAGTCCTACCTGAATTTTCAGACTGTTTTTTTAATTTGATCTGGACTTTTTTCAGCTTATAATTCTATTGAAAAAATATAAAATTTAACTTGCCGTTAGTGAAAGTAGGCCGTATGTCATATGAAAAATATGTCTTACTCATTAAGTTATTTATAAATTCATTCATTTAACAAATCATTTACAGGGAGTATATTTATGCTAGGTTTTGTTTTAGGCCCACGGGGTCCAGTGTGGTAACCATTAGCCACATGTGGCTGTTTAAGTAATATAATTAGATAAATCAGATAAATTAAAAATTCTGTTCTTCAGTGGCATTCGCCACTTTTCAGTTCTGTTTTTGTGGCTAGTGGCTACCATACAGCACAGATTTGAAAAAAAAATTGTCAATATAAAAGTTTTATTGGATAGCACAGTCCAAACCTCTGGGATATATTGGTGAGAAAACCCCAAAGACCTTTGTCCTGTGGTACTTATGTTAAAAATTAGCGTTAGAAACAAAACATTAAGCCACGGGCTAGAGCAGGGTAAGGAAGATGGATTTGGGGCAGGGTAGGGATGAGGCTGCAGTTTTCAGTGGAATGTACAGAATAGTCCTCACGGAGAAGCTGACTTCTGAGCAAAGACTTGAGGACTTGAAGTCAGAGGCTGCCCGCCATACATCAGAAGGCAAGTTCAAGATTCCCCAGGCCTTCTGGTTGACGTGAACTTGAACGAGTGGCCGCGGAGACTCACGCGGGCTGCCTGACCTCGGTCAAAGTTCATCCTCTCTTTGCCTCCATCCCCTTCCGGCAACCTGAGATAATGACTAGTCATATTATTTATTTTTCTAAGTAGTTATTAAATGAGGTAACTGATCTGTCGTGCTCAGCACCGTGCTGGACGCAGTCAGCCCTCCGCCGAGGACGGCTACCCTCATTTTGTTGCAGGTGATGTTACTGCTGCGAATTCTCAGCTTTAGTGTTTTGGTAACAGCTTAGATGGTGCTGCAGCGAAGGTATAGGACATCCAGGGTTCTGCTCTTGATTTGCTGTGTGAGCTTGGGCTGCTCATCTCTATTCTCTAGGCCATAGCTTTCCTTTTCTATAAAAACCTGAGTCTACCCGACCCACTAGGATGTTGTGAAATTGAATCTAAGAGGGTATGAAAGAAATGTTTGAAAAAAGTCCCACTTAATGATATTAGCATCAACTCCTTATTCTTAAATTATATAATGGGATTCATCCATCAATTCCTATCTCAAGTAACATGAAATTAGGAAATCAGTGGTGCCTTAGAGGGGCAAAAATTACAAAAGCCTGAATGCAGTTTTCTGTTAATCGAATCAGGTTCTCCCACTGACTTGAATTATGAATGAAAATCATCATCAGAGGGTTTTTTCTTTTTTTTTTTTTTACCCCTCCACTGTGTAGGATTTATGTTTTTCCTTTCTTTCTTTCTTTCTTTCTTCCTTTCTTTCTTTCTTTTTTTTTAAGATCTTAATTTATTTGACAGAGAGATGGAGATCACAAGTAGGCAGAGCAGCAGGCAGAGAGAGAGGGAGAAGCAGGCTCTCCACTGAGCAGGGAGCCCAATGTGGGGCTTGATCCCAGGACCCTGGGATCATGACCTGAGCCGAAGGCAGCCGCTTAACCAACTGAACCATCCAGGTGCCCTGGAATTATGTTTTCATGAGAAAAATGTGACACCAAAAATAATCAAATATCAGACCAAATCTTTAAGAGGACATATTGCATGAAACAATTTGAATTTTTCAGCTGCTATATATTCCCATGCAGTCAGATTCACTCAAGACAGAAGTGCTCTCTGGCCAAGCTGGCTTATTAAAAGCTATCCATAGACACAGAAGACTCCTCTGTTGTCTGAAAAGCAAAAGAAGAATCTCTGTGTTCCAAAGCTAGCCTCAGTTTGCCTCTCCCAGGAGGCCTCTTCTGGCTAGTCAGGATACTCTGCTGAATATTTTCTTACGCAATATCACATTAAACTTACTTCTGTCCCCTCTTTCTTCTCAGATGGGTATTACTCCTTTCTTTTGTTTCCCCCCTGGATGCTTGGTAACATGTTGTTTACTCATAAAACGAATTACTTCTGTTTTGACGAATGAGTATTTTTAAAACCTCAAAGAATTTGTTTTTAAAACATCAAAGCATTTGGTTATTTATTCTTATTTCTTATCTCATAATTGTTTGCCTGTTCAACAGAGGATTTCCACTAAGGCAGTTAGTGTTTGATATGTTTATTTTGTTTCCCCGTCTGAGGGGGAAAAAAATACCCTTCATTTGAACTCTTTAATCTTAATGAGCAGCAGCGAGGTTGCCGTCGCCCTGTAGAAGCCACGGATATGTTTAGTCTCGGCATCCCTCTGGAAGTGGAGGCAAACCTGTATATTGACTGGGCTTTGCTGTCCTGAGACTGGTTGGGAGTTTTCAGTGAGCATGTGGCCTATGTTGGAGCTGAGATTTTAAGTTTAAAAAAAAAAAAAAAAGGAGCTGAGTCAATGCCAGAGAACTCTAAGCCTGTCCCTTATGAGCCTTCCCTCCAGGCCCGTGGTCAGGTTTCACACATGGAGATGGATGTCTCTTCCCTTAGCCAGATTTTTGTTGTCTCTTAAAACGAAAGTGAAAGTAAACTGCAGAGGTTTTGAGGAACTGGGGAGTTCATAGCATCAGAAGGCAACTTCATCAGCTTAACCACAGAACGATTCCCACACAAGGTGAGCAGGAAGAACACTGGCCAAATGGGTCTCGTTTCTAATGACTGGAGTGGAGGATATGTTGGAAATTTAAAAATCAAGTGTTCTGAGCCTTAGCTGTAGGGGCTGAGCCAGTGTTCAGACCAACATGTGGAATACCTCTTCGGCGGAGCTGGTCTTCCTTCCTTGGCACTGTCTACATTCCTCGTTCAGAGGTAACTGTCAGAATTATCAGGATTCTGCTGAATGTGGACACTAGTTTCTAGTTCACCTTCTACAGTACCATCTGAAGTTCCTGTCACTGGCAGTGGTGGTCAGTAAGCAGATACGTATATTCGTAGCCTGGGCAGGGATCCTGTTCCATGGTATCTTATCATCCGAGAGTTGGAGGGACCTTACCAGTCAGCAAATTCAGTACATGAATTTCCAGTATGGTGAATTTTGGTACATGAGAAATCGAGACCTAGAAAGAGGACATGACTTCTTGGGTTTGTGTACTAGTAACGGGGAAGAAGTCGGTAACAACAGACACTTGAGACAATGTACAAAAGCCTCAGATATGTCTTTACTTCCCCTTCATTTAAACATGGATTTGCCACATGGATGACGGTCACAAATTTTATTGGGGTGACTGAGCCAACGTGTATAAAAGAGAGCAGTCATTATTAAAATCATCAACAAGGGGCACCTGGGTGGCTCAGTGGGTTAAGCCTCTGCCTTCAGCTCAGGTCATGATCTCAGGGTCCTGGGATCGAGTCCCGCATCAGGCTCTCTGCTCCACGGGGAGCCTGCTACCTCCTCTCTCTCTCTGCCTGCCTCTGCCCACTTGTGATCTCTGTCAAATAAATAAAATCTTAAAAAAAAAAAATCATCAACAAAACACAGCTATACTTGGGCAAATCCAAAATAGTTCCTATATTGGAAAAGTATCCCAGGGTTTTGTTTGGTTGGTTTTTTTTGTTTGTTTGTTTGTTTGTTTTGTTTTGGAGTCATTCTTCTAGTTAATTTTTGTAAAAAAGGATGGTTTGTGTGTAACTCCAACAACAATATATGTAGATTGAGAGCTGTTTTCCTTTGATTCTACCAACCATTTTATTTTTTATTTTTTAATTTTTTTTTAAGATTTTATTTATTTATTTGAGAGAGAGACAGTGAGAGAGAGCATGAGCTAGGAGAAGGTCAGAGGGAGAAGCAGACTCCCCATGGAGCTGGGAGCCCGATGTGGGACTCGATCCCTGGACTCCGGGATCATGACCTGAGCCGAAGGCAGTCGTCCAACCAACTGAGCCACCCAGGCGTCCCTCTACCAACCATTTTAAATATTAGCTGTAATACTACGACAGACTTGTGTCCCATACTCGGACATGTACCATCCTCATTTGTGACCTCAAACCATGCTGCCCCTACAAACATAGCAGTCGCCGAATTGAGAACCGGGGCCAAAAACATCAGCTCCTCTTGACACCACCAACGCTCAGTACTGTCTCTCTCTCTTTTTTTTTTTTTTTTTTTTTTTTTTTTTTGGTTCCTGATAACCTCAGAGCACGTCGTTTCACTTTCCCACACGGATTCCTTTTCTATAAAACGGGGAATAGCAACCCTGGAGAGGCTTGTTATGAGGATAAAATGAAATCATGGTGATAAAATTCCTTTAACCATTTCCTAGAACTATGTATTAATAGTAGTCTATGAACGAATGACAAAGTTTTATGAAGAAATTCTTGAACGCCATTGATCCCCAAGCTCATTGAGGAGTCACTGAAGGGTCTGCATCTCCATTGGCTGAAACTGTTTGCAAATGGTCATCTCTAGAGCTTTCCTGTTTTTCAGGATTTATAGATTTCCACAACTTCCTTAATGTCACATGTAGACATCTGGTAATTCATCTTACACTGGTTTATATATAGTCTTTTGCACTGTAAAGCAGAGTTTCCACTGTCAATACGCCCATACTTATACGGTCTCTAAGTTACATTTGTTACTAGGAAAGGGAGGGCAGCACCTTGACATGGAGCCAGGATTCAGCCTTCATCATCTGAGAGTCTTCCTCCTGGTACCTGGCGAGGAGGTAGCTGCTCTAATCAACTTTTACATTGCTTCCCAAGCTCACCCAACTTGCAGAAAAGCAGCATGACCTGTCACTCTTCTTCCTCCCTTGAAATGCCAAGATCTCACTTTGCATCATAAATCGTCTCTGGGCTTGTTCCCTCCTCTGTAAGATACATAAAATCATTCCTCTCCCCCTGCCTTTTTAATAGATATTTCTTAAGAAGTAATGAGATAAATGATAAATGATAATGATTCCCCGAGGACTTGAGGGGAGGGTGGTGAGCTGGGGAAGGGTTGGGATGCTTCAATAGACATTAGTCTGTTGAAATTTCCTGGAGCCAAGAGCCTTCAGTTGTAATTTGGTCACTTTGGCGAAGATCATAGCTGTAATTCTTCAATCGCAGACTTGGTGTCTCAGTCTCAGAAGGGTAGAAGGAGAACGTTGTTTGGAAGCCTGAACATAAATGTATAGGGTTTTCATAACTTGTTGCCTTCCGAGTTTATATAATTTCAGCTTTTGTATGCAGAGATAATTTCTCTGGGCTGCCTTGGTAAGGTTCGTGCATTATTTTTTCTCCTGAGAGTGGGGATAATTTGCCAACCCCTTTGTATTTTTCATGTGTCGAAAAATGAGCGGAGAGGTTAGGGGTTATCATCTATAGAAATGAGTGAAATAATTTGCCTGTGTGTTGATTGCACCAATATCTATGACCCTGAGGTCATTAGTGCCATGTCCAGATTCCTTGAGTGATATCTGGATTGATAAGGGCTTTCCTGTTCTTCAGCTTCAAGGCCCCTGACTGGCCAGATCTACCACAAGCAAATGGGAGCTCTACCCCACGACAGGCACCAATTTACAAAAGTTGTGCCTTGCAAAGTTTATTTGGATAGAAGGTGGCCCCAAAAGTTAAGTTGTACTTTTACTTTATTTGCTTATTTTTAAAAAAATGGTGGCCAGAGCGTGTCAAGTACAGATATCAATGATTCTTTCAGAATGTTAAATCTGAATATTATTCTTGGAGTTCAGCTGTATTTCTCTGTCAGCCGTTAAACAGTAATAATCTGGACTTTGCCTCGAGCCAGCTGCTGTCATTAGCGTGCTCATTACCTCCCCCGACCACAAGAGGGCACCTAAGAATGCTGAGACAGGAAGCTAAATGAGCTTCTTGGAGCTGGGAGAAGTGGGAACTACAGAAGGCTAACTTGCTCTCCTCTCCACCCTCCTTAGTCTCCTTAAGTCTCTTACTGGGAACCATGAGAGCACATGATCTACACAAAGTACTGGGAGCCAAGTGCATATGAGAAAGGTCTGTAGGTATTAGTAGAATAGAAATTACTATTTGACGTATTTTCTGTACTTTGAATGACTGTAGTATAGAAATGCATGAAGTTATCGGGATTAGCCCCTACGTAATGGATCCTGGAATCACCTCCATGACCCGCACATGCGTGCTTATGCACACGTTTACACGGCTTTCTAAAATCTTCCACATCTAAAGGGAGGGAAGTTTGTTTGTTTAAGGGAGTGAAGAGTTCTTTGAATATAGATTTTGTTTTGAAAAACAAAACAAAACGAAAGATCCAATATTACAAGATAGGCTATGAGAAAATCATTCTAAATGTTGTTATTTTTAAAAAGTATCCTTCTGCCTGGTTGAAGAAAGTTTTGAATTCTTGCCTATATTTTTCTGGACCTCTTTCATTTATGCTGCATTCTGGCCCTGTTCTAAGACTGTGACATGGGCTGGAGCTAGACAGGGATTCGAGGGTGGGTGCCAATGCAGTGACTCCTCTAGCCTCCACTGCTGAGCTGGAAGAAATGTGAGGATATAACAAGAATAGGCAAAGATCTTATATAGGCATTTAAGTATAAAACCAGGTCACTGGAGGCTTTCACAACTGAGCCCATGAAAACTTTGCAAAGTGCATACATCTCCAACATACACAGGATCATGTGTTCACCTAGGGACATGCTTAATGTGGACAGAAATAAGTCTTAATAACCTTGTATTTATGTAATGTGTATCAAGTGAAGATGACAAGGATTTCAGTAGTGATGATAATAGCACGTGGTTTTGGGTTGAGTGCTCGGCATGTATTAACTTACGTAATCGACATGAGAACCCAGTAAGTTGGTTACTGCTATGATTCCCGTTTCATAGGTGAGGAAGCTTCAGCCTAGAGGGGTTACATAACTTGCCCAGCATCGCACAGCTCATAAGTGGTAAGGAAATGGATCTAACAACAACCCCAGAGCTTGTGCTCTTAATTACTTTTCAAAATGGTCCATTGGACTCAGTTCAACTACAAGTCCTGGCTTGAAGTACGCTTCAAGGCTGAATTGTATTCCTTGGTCATTGTTTAGTGAAAGAAGCACTAGCTTTTGTGTCAGTAGACTTGGTTTCTACTTCTGGCTCTGACCTTAGCCAACTATTGAATCTCAGGCAAGTTCTTTAAATTCTTGGCTCTCAGGTCTCATCTGTCCAAAGATGCAAACTTTAATTTGATTAATTACAACGATCCAGTCTTTGCCTTGCAAAGAGGGGCACCCGAGATCCACCAACTTCGTTCTACTTACTTGAAGATAGACAAGGGAATTACATGTAAACCAGTATCTCTGCATTAAGCCCCAGGCACCATCCGATAGATGGAGGCAGTTGACCCATCCCACTATGTTGTAGGAGTCCCAGATATGTGGGAGCTTGAGGAATAATTGTCAGTAACCCCGACTCTTAAGAGACATAAGTGGACTGGAGAATTCTCTTAAACCAAGTTTCTTTATGTGTGGGGGTCTTGACAGACTGGGAATATGTTGGGGGAAGATTGCAGTGGAGAGGCACCAGAGATCTTGTCTTCAAGGTAAGCAGTTAGCCGTTGCTCTGTGTCCAGTCACATAACCTCTCTGGCCTTAGTTTCTGGAACTGTCATGGCCTCCAAAGTGGATGTTTTTTAAAGACGCTTTCCAGATGCAGAATATCAGATCATATCTGTGTAGACACCTCCATACACACATTTCACAACTGAGTGTAGAAAAGCATGTGAGTAGGAAGAAACTGCAAATCCAGACCTTGCTTTGTTAGTGAGGAACATGGGATGTAAGGCAAACCAGCCTCGACACCAGTTTTCTTCCTTCATGGAGGCCATGTTCCTTTCTCACACTTGTCCCTACTTAACAAAAAATGAATTTGGCAGCATCAGCCTTCGGTCCCACTGGCCAGACCCTGTCGGCTGGGTGGCCCTTCACCATCCTTGCCTCCTCCATCTTTCAGTTTCCAGGGTCCAGAGGCCAGCCAAGAGTTCCAATTACACTGGACAAAGCTGTCCACGTGTTTCTTAAGACAGTCTGGCTGGACCCCCACTACTGTGGCTACACTTCCAATTTTTGATAAAATACCTTTTGGCCCAGAGCTTGATTTCATTTAGGCCTGACCTGATTTCTCTCCAGCTGAGGCTAATTTGCATGGCTGTAAACACGGGCCTTACACAGCTCACCAACTGTGATAAAAGCAAAGGAAACCCGAGACCACTGGAAACTCCAAAACGCGCCTTCGGTATCTGAGCCTGACTCTGAGTCACGCCTCAGCCGGGGAGGCTTAAGCTAAAGAAATGTTATTCTGATTGATCTGATTAGGGCAGCAAGGTTAGCCATGGTCAATTTACAAAGACAGTATGAGAAGAAATCATGTGTGTCGCCATGTTATGGGTCAGCGAGGCCCCTGCCAGAAGTTATGAGAAGCCACAACTCTGCCAGAACCATGATCAGATCTCCTGGTTGGGGTACAAATGAGACGGGAAGGTTGGGGGCCCCTCCAGTGGAATGAATGACAAAAGGGATTGGGGGGAGGAGAGCTAGTGAATCATGCTTGCTTCCAGCTGGATTCCTTAGCTGCCAAGTCCTTTCCATGTGAGTGGGAGAGCCCAGGGATTCCCCCATGCAGTGTGAAGAGGACCGTCCTAGCTCCTCACTGCAGTGGAAAGGAGAGGAAGGAAAGGCTCATTTGAGAAGAACATGAGGCTCTAGATTGACCCACGGGAGCAGCCAGATGGAACCCATTGGGCATTCTGATCCCTTCCTCCACCCAAGAGTGGTTTAATTGGGATCTGGCTCCAGGCTCTGGTTACTAAATAACCTGAGTTTTAGTGTTTTCATTTTCATTAATTAGTTTTTATGCTAGGTGCCTTATTAGTCAATTAGGCATTTTGCATGTGCAAAATATCCTAGGAGGTGAGAAGGGGGTCTTTAAAAATAATTTAGAGCTGCAAGTACCAGGGGGTTAATTCATGACCTAATTATCACATCACTTTTTACTCTCTTGTAGACTCTTGTACAACTTCCTTCGTTTACAGCAAGCACAAAAACTTTTAAACTTTGCTTGCAAATGGTTATTGTATTCATACTGGTTTTGAGGATTTTGGATCTTCCGCTCTGGGTGTGGTTCTCTTCTCCCCTGTCCAATTTAGGAACACCAGTGTTACTTACAACACTGGGATAAGGTGCATTAATTAGCAAAGAAAGATTTATTTAAAATGTAGCCAACGGAAAGCCACATTACTTAAGCTGGGGCTCATTATAGATAGTTCATTCTGTACTATAATCATCTTACTAATGGAAAAAATGAGACCTTGAGATGGTTGCTTAGAGAAGAACGTGATTCAGAATGTAGCAGCAAAATGTCTAAAGCCTATGGTGTTTAGACTGATTTAGCAAGACCTTGGAGAAACTGGACCGTGCAATGTGTTTGTTGTGGATGACGTACCCTCTTGGGGTGTGGCGATATCCAGACAACTCAGCCCTGGGGGTGGCAACCATTCATTTGCCACCAAAGGAAGGGGTAAGCCTCTGAGACTCAAGGTACATGTGGAGGGAGGGAGGTACAAAGTCCCTCTGCCGGTCTGCAAGTCCTGTCTGCTGCGATCTTGGGGTTTGCCCCGGAGCCACCAAGAAGCCAGTGCAAGTCTGTGGTAGAGGCCTGAGCTCTAGGCCTCTGAGCAACTGTTTCCTCCAACACAGCCAGTGCACTGAGAGAAACAGCTAGTCTGAGGAGGGAAGGGGGTAGTGTAGTGGCTCAACACGGTTTCTTTCTGACTCATTACTGTGCTCAAGGGACAAGGCTCTTCACCCTTCCATACGGTTTCCTCATCTGTAAAGTGAGCATGATAATAGTACCTACTTCAAAGGGTGACTATGAGAATTAAAATAATCTCTGTGTTTCCTTGGTCCCTGGTGTACAAATGTTTCCTGCAGCCGCGCTACTCTTGGCACCATCGCCATGACCACGACAGTGGGAATAAGAACAATAAGAATCCTCTAGTGTCACCCCTCAAAGAAAACAGAAGGTTGGACTCAACCAGAGGCCCCATTTCTCATTCAGTCATGGCTTCTGAGACCCCAGAGAGCTACATGAGATCCCTTTTACTCCATCCTTTCTTTCTGTGTCCCATGGGACAGCTATGTGATTTAAAAAAAAAAAGAATTTAAGCTGGAGGTTCAAAGATGAATGTCCTCAAGGTGTACCAGGAGAAAACAATGCAATAGAACACAAAGGTGACAAAATTTGTCTCTATTTTCAGGTACTATTTTTATTCAGCTTTTATAGGAATCTGTGTTTGCGGTACAGTTTTAAATGTGCCAGACATAGAGGTGCTGGCAGGGACACAGAATGGCTGATTTAGGTGATGGTGGAATTCAAAGTATGATATTTTAGGTTGGTTTCCATATTAATGAAATAGACTGAATTTAGCTATTATACTTTATTTAAATTTTCATCAACCTCATACATGGATATAATTTTAAGACTTAAGCAATATTATGGGGCCCCTGGGTGGCTCAGTCAGTTAAGCATCCCAACTCATGATTTCAGCTCAGGTTGTGATCTCAGTGTTGTGTGATCGCACCCCGCATCCGGCTCCATGCTGGGTTCCATGGTCATGGAACCTGCGTAAGGTTCTCTCTCTTCCTCTCCCTCTCCACCCCTTCTCTTTTCCCCCTCTCAAAAAACAAACAAACAAAACAGAGAGAGTGAGAGTTATGCAGTATTAAAAGACTTATGAAAATGAAAAATATTAAAACTTATGAAAATGAAAATCAACAAATTTCAAGCGATTTTTCATACAGACCACATCCTCCAATCAAACTGAAATTATATATAAAAAACTGAAAGATAACTTAAATATCTCAATAATGAAAAACCTCCTCGCCTTTTAAAGTTTATATTTAAACTGTAAATAACTCATGGGATTAAGGAAGAAGTTATAATGGGACTCAGAAAAACTTTATTTATTTAAATTCAATTAATTAACATAAGTATTATTGGTTTCAGAGGTAGAGGTCAATGATTCATCAGTCTTTTATAATACCCAGGGCTCATTTCTGCTTATTGGGTTTTGGACAGTAAGCAGAAAACACTTTTAATTTAAAAAAATATATCGTCTATCAAGACTCCTAGGATGTAACTAAAATGTATGGTTACGAGCGCTTATATTAGAAAAGAAAAAGGTAAAAAAAGTTAGCTTCCAAAATTAATAGCTAGGGAAAAAAAAGAGAAATTAGAAAAAATACTACGTTAAATGACAAGAAAATCCATTTTTTAGGTCAAATGTGATCAAATATTTATAATTTCATATGTTTCAATCAAATACAAATACAACCAAATATTAAAAGATGAGAATGGGAATTTTAAAAACATTTCAAAACACAGTACAAAAAAATCAATAAAGTTAAGTTTGTTTTCTGAAAACAATAAAATTCACACACTTTTGGCAGGATTGAGGAAAACAAACATATATAAAATAGTAGGAAATAAAGATGACTATAACTACAAGATCCAATAGAAATGTAGAAGATACATGAGAATACCATGAGTAAACTTTTGCCAATTAAAGAACATGAAATGAACAGCTTCCTAGAAAAATGTGAATTACAAATCAGATCCCAGAAGAAACAGAACACCTGAATGCCTATAAATATTAAGGAAACTGGATCAGTAGTTGAAATCTTCCCACAAAGTACCAGATGGCTTGATTACACCAAACATTTCCTTCTTCCACAAAATGCTCTAGAGACTAAAAAATGATGTTACACTCAAAGCTGGTTTATAGTCTTGATAGCACTATCGGACAAGGACAGGAAGTTAAGAAACATTACAGGCTAGTTTCTCGAATATAGATGTGAAGATCTTAAACAGAGGATTAACTAATTGAATCCAGCAATGGATAAAAATTACTCCATTGAAAGCATTAACGTAGACCTAAATAAGAGGAGAGCTATTCTGTTTATGAATAGGAAAACCAGTACTATAAAGATGAAGTTAACCCCAAGCTGATTTCTAGTTTCAAAGTAATTCTAATGAAAATCTAAATAGGATTATTCAAAATTGGGCAAACTTATTCTAAAAATTTGTATGGAAAAGCAGAGGTTCAAAAGCAAGCTTACAGAAAACAATCTTAAATGTTATGGTTAGTAAAAAAGTCACACACACAAAAAGATTCCATTGGCCTGAAGTTAAACATATGAAAATCCAAGGAATTTTATGGAATCACATATCTGTACCAAAACTTTTTTTTTTTTTAAGCAAAGGAATAAGAAACATAAAATTCAGGGGAAAAAAATCTGAAAAAGAAAAATCAGGAGGATACTTATTCTACCTCATGTCAAAAAAAAGTAATGTAAGTATGGTATGGTAATAATTGGCACAGAAAATAATAAAAGATTAATGAAAAGAGTTGAAACTTCAGAAGCAAGACCAATGTATAATGCAAACTAATATATGATAAATGTGGTATCTCCGATCAGTAGGTAAAATTGACTCTTTTAGGGGCACCTGGGTGGCTTAGTGGGTTAAGCCTCTGCCTTCAGCTCGGGTCGTGATCCCCAGGTCCTGGGATCGAGCCCTGCGTCGGGCTCTCTGCTCAGCGGGGAGCCTGCTTCTGCCTCTCTCTGCCTGCCTCTCTACCTGCTTGTCATCTCTGTCAAATAAATAAATAAAATTATTTTTAAAATTGAATATATATATATATATGGCCCAAAGAAAAGAAAATAGATCCCTCATATCATGAATAAAAATCCATTCCAGATGTATCAAGTACATGAAAGGAAAAACTTAATAGTTTTTAAAAAAGAATATAGGAACCTATGTTTTAGCCTCACATGGAAAAGACACGAAAAGTATAAATCAAATAAGAAATAGTGTACATTAAAATAAAACAAAAAACCTCTTGTTCATCAGACAATAGCACAAAGAATGTGAAAAGCTAAGTCACAAGCTTGGGGAAGAGATTCATGACGTATATAACTGAAGAAGAATTACTCTCCAAAATACTTACAGAATTTTTACTGACCAGTAATAAGTTGGCCACCTTCTTTTAGAAAGATAGGCAAAAGACATGAAAAGGCTTATCACGGAATGAATTGTCAATAGACATGTGAAGAGATCATAAGTCAGAACCAGGATATATATGCAGAGGTCTCATTTTAGACCCACCAGCCTGGCAAAAATTACTAAGTATAACTGAAATATCGGGAGGGTAAGGGATGGTAGGAGTTCTCATGGTGCTAACTGGAAGCTTAGTTGCTCCGTATGCTTGGAATGCAATTTGGCTTTACCTAGTTCATGTGAATATGTGTATACCCTCTGTTCAAACTTCTGCACATTTGTAGCAGAGGACTCATGAGAATGTTTGTGAAAGCTTTGTTTATAATAACAAAGATCTGAAAATGACACTATCATTAGAGTAGACTGATGGACTGAGGTCAGGTCACAGGATAGAATACTATACAGCTTTGAGAAAGAGTTAGCTCCACACATTCATTAGATCATTTTTAAATGAGATGTCAAGTGAAAAAAAGTCATGAATGATTCCATTTGTCTAAAGGTCAAACATGTGAAAGCCTACAAAGTGGATGGAATCATATATTTGTGACAAGATGATTTTTATAAAAACAATAAAAGCAAGGGGATAGTAAACATAAAATCAGAAAAGTGGGTCCTTTAGAGGAAGACTTGGGGTAGCTAGAGGGCTTCCAGAGGTATTAGTAGTTCTCACTTTCTTAGTCACTATGGACTTCCTATTTTGATAGACAAAGATTTTGTATTTCCAGAATTATATTTTAATTTATAAAAGTTCATTTTCCTTTTTTTTTAAAAGAGTACAGCTAACTTCTTGAGTTCATAAATTACACTTTCTTTACATATTCCTTTTGCTTACTACTTTCCTTCTGTTCCATCTTCCAAGTTCCTTTTAAATATTTTTCAGTTCTGACATCTGCATTTCATGTTCGAGGATTCTTCAAATAGTTGATGATCCTTGGCTGCTATAGCACGTAGAAGATTGAGGGGTGATAAGCCTGGATGGAATGTTCAGTAGAAATGAACAAGGTTTGCCCAGTAGTGGGTCTCACAGTGTGGTAAATAGTTGCAGAACAGCCATTTCAGATGGGAGTTTTCTTTGCTTTTATTTTATTTTATTTTATTTAAAATTTTTATTTATTTATTTGAGGGAGAAATAACGTCCCCACTGAGCAGGGAGCCCGATGCAGGGCTCGATCCCAGGACCCTATGATCATTACCCGAGTTGAAGGCAGACGCTTAACCAACATAGCCATCCAGGGGCCTGTTGTCTTTGCTTTTAGACTGATGTATTTTTCCAGGTGGAATTTCTCCAGGCACCTGATTGGGGCTGATGAGAGGTATATCAGCCTGACTGCTAGCATTCTGACAGAGAGGCTAAGAAAGGTTGTGGAATTTTGATAATTACTCCACTCTACTACAAGACCTCCACCCCACTCTCTGCTCTGCCTGGTGTCCATGAACCCCAAATCTGTCTGGTTGAATTTCTCTACAAACTGTATTTCCTGAACATATAGGTGAGATTATACACGTGGTACCTAACTGCACTATATACCAACTTCTAGATCATCCCCTAATTTTTGGCTCCCTACCAGTGGTGATGGCCTTCCCGAGCACATGATCCCTCTAATTTGTATGTGTCCGAGGTTCTCCCTTGCCTGGCAGATAGTGGCATTTATCCTCCCATGGTGCCATGGAATACCACTCTATCAACTCCTTCTGGCTTCATGTTTTCTGTTTTGAAATTGCAGGGGGTCTCCTAATTTTACTGAAGATAGATTTTGGTTTTGATACTCAGTCCCATCATTTGGAGTTGGTTTTATAGAAGAAAGGGAAGTGAAAGGCCTTTCCTGTTCTACCCTACCACTCAAACACATCTTGCTTTTCACATTTTGGAGGCTGTGGGCTTGTAGAACTCAGGTGACGGGGCATGTATGTCCTTGCAGGAATGAGACGTGTTTCAAGGAAAAGCACACAGGACTAGTGGTCGGACATCTGATAACTCTGGGCAAATCACTTACTGTGTGCCTTTTGTACTTGTGATTCGTCCATATGAGAGCCTCCGGGTACACGCTCTGATGACTCTAGTTAGGACAGAGGTAAGAGCTCGCTCTTCATGGATGGTAGTCAATATTGTGGATCACTGTTATTCCATTCACACGGACACCTGAAGGAAAGCATAGAGCATGTGCTCGCTTTCCATGAGGGATACTCTGTGAGCGTGAGGAGGATGGTGAAAACTAATTACCAGCTCAGGGAAATGTGCTGGGTTATATACTGTAAACCCTGGCAGAATCTTCTAGCAGTTTTAAAGTACAAATACACCGTGCTCTTTCATCTTTCTTCCCCTGCTAGAATTTCCTGGAATCCTCCTGTCATGTTTCTAGAAGGAACTCAGTGAGCCTACTGGAAGCGGTGTGGTACTTACATCTCCCGTTGTTGCCCAGAAGGTGAACAGAGAAGGACTTAGGTCATAAATAGCTCTACGTCCTGGCAATGGCTGCATGTTAAGACTATGTGTGGGGTTGTCCTAGGTGAAGCGTCTCCATAAAAGGGAAAACTGAAGTGGCCTCAGGTGTCCTTAAAAAAGGGAGCATTCCTCTTTGAGTTTTGCCCCAGATTTTGCCTCCTGGTGGCTCGAGGCCCTGAAGCCAGGAGAGCCCACTGTCACTAGCTCTTCACCATCCGAGCAGGAGTGGGAAAGAGCCGGTAATTTGCATCATGGTACACTCTGAATCAAAGGCCATCCATCATTTCTGATATCTTGAATGCAGTGATTATCATATCAAAGACACACGATGACATTGAAGATAATAAGATTTCTGTTGCCCATTATCACTACCCAGCTTGGAGTAATTATTAGCACGTGTTTTTCTCAAAAACCTAACACTCTAAACTTTAGAGAGAAAAAGCCCTATTGGAGTGACCAAAAATACATACAAGAGACTGGGTTCGGCGTCTTAATATTAAATGAGAAATATTGCTAAGACAGGGAGTCCCAAGGTCTCACAACGTTGTTACTTAGAATCCTTAGGAGGCTGGCACAGCTTATCTGCATTGCTGGCATTGGCCTTATGAAAGAAAGCAGATGTTCGTGACTGGGCACATAGCTTCAGGAGACAGAGAGGGACAGGGGCACATTTCCAGCTGGTTAATCAAAAAAACTCTGGGAATCAGGGATTGTATAAACACACATGCATATATGTCAGACATTGTGCTAAGTGCCTATGAGAGTAAACAGAAGAACATGTTCATTTGAGGTCACCCGACTCCACAGAGTGTGTCCCCCGGAGCAGCAGCGTAAGCATTGTCTGGTAGCTTACTAGAAATAAAAGGCCCTCAGGCCCAAGTGTTAGTTTCCCGGGACTTCCTCAACACACTGGGTAACTAAAAACTACACAAACATATTGTCTTATAGTTCTGGAGACTAGGAGTCTGAAATCAAGGTATTGGAAAGAGCCATCCTCCCTGGGAAACTGGTAGGAGAACCCTTCTTCACCTCTTCCCATCTGCTGGTGGCTTGCTGACAATCTTCGGCATTCCTTGGCATCAAGCAGTGAAATTCCATTCTCTGCCTTTGTCATCATTTGGCATTCTCCCTCCCTGTCTCTGTGTCTTCCCATGGCTGTCTTCTTAAGAGGACACCAGCCACATTGGATTCGGGGCCCATCCGACACCAGGGTGACCTCATTTGTATTAATGACACCTGCAGTGACCCCATTTCCAAATGAAGTCACATTCTGAGGTATTGGAGATTAGGACTTCAACGTATCTTTTGTAGGAGGAATACAGTTCAATCCAAAACTGAATCTCATTCCTAGTGAATGAGAGTCTATATTTTTAACAAGGTCCCTGGTAATTCACATGCATGCTAAACTTCTAGAGGTTATCTCACAAATTCTTAATTGCCTTAAACTATTGACAGCTTTCTATAGGCAACTGCAGGTTTTGCCTATGGTTTGTAGAAGTATATAGGATCCCCATCCTGCGCAATCCTACGAAATTTAGGAATGACCGAAAGAAAGCTTTCATTTTTTTTCCTCCGTGGTGCTAGGGCCAGCGGTGACAGAAGGAAAAGAGAAGGAAAATTTCCTCTATTCATTTGATAGCCATGCTATCAAAATGTTGTTGGGATGGGATTTTAAAGGAGGATTATAATACAGAAATTTAAAACAAAACAGTAAAACATGACTTAAAGCTACATGCCACTGGTATGTCTTGAGTGGTGAGCTGCTCTACTCCCATCCCTTCTAAAACAGAGAGTAAATAAATTCTCCATCCAGCTGTTAAAGGCTACGATATGGAATATGTTCCTGGCCTTGGGAGAGCTTGAACCATGACGGTTGGAAGCCACCTGAAGGCCTGGAATTGAATTTTCCTGGGTTATCCTGATGTTATTAACATCGATCCCGAAGACAGTCACTCTTTCCTTCCACTCTTGGACCACTGTAGCTTAGCAGGCACACCATCAGTTTAAAAGGCAGAGTCCTGGACAGTAGGGCCTGGGTTTTGGTTTGGTTTGGTTTGATGTTTTGCTAGAGGCTGGATCTTTTCAGAGTCTTCTGTTTTCTTTTTCATTTTCCTTCTGCCATGTAGCCCTCTGTCTCGTTGCTTCTCACCAGGTCAGCTGTCATTACTTTAAAATTGTTTCATGTTCATTACAGCCAAGCACCCTTGAAGGGGCCTTAAGCTCTCAGAAACAAAAGGATGGCATTTCTCACCTGTACCTTTTTGCGATTGTACTTTGGCCTGGCCTGGAGGCAGGGCAAATGAATGCACTGATGTCTCTTGGCCATTTTCTCTCCTGAATCTCTGGCCAGTGGGAAAATGCATATGATTTTTGTTTTGACACAAAAACTTCCAAACCATCAGAATTATTTCCTGCGTATATTCCTGCCCCCCTGCACCCCATGGTGCCTCCTACCCCTGTCCCAGCCCCAGCCTTCACCTGCTATGGTCTTCTCTCCATTTGCTTTCTGAACAGAATTCACTGGCCTCAAAACCAACAAAAGAGCTTTTCTGTCTCATTGGTAAAGGTACAGGGTGCCAAATATGTTCTCAGACACAAGACAGGATGACAATGCGCCTTTTCACATTTCTTGGTGAAGAGCCTAAATCCTTAAAGTAAACTTCATCGGAGCAATTTTATGTGTCCCCAAAAACAAGGCCATGGAAGAGATTCAGACCTAGCAGTCTGACAGAACAGTGAAGCTTAGTTTTCCTTGAAACGTTTAGTGGCACAGATAATCAGGCTATGTGTAGAAAGCTTCTTTTAATGGCATCATCAGGCCAGTTGACGGAGGCCACTACCCAGAAGACTACCTGGCCATGCTGACCCATCAGCTTGTTGGTACCAAGTCAGGTGACACTTCATAATATGGCCCCATGGAACCAGCCTACCAGCTCCTCAGGGTCTGATGCCAAAGAGTGGCAGGGGGTGGAAAACAGGAGATGGGACAAGGGAGTCGAGTCAGCATATATTTTCCTGGGCACCTGCCAAGAAACAATTGCATGTTTCCGAGGAAGCGCTCACTCTCCCTGAGGACAGAGAGAGCAAGACGCCTGCCAGCTCTGGTCTTGCCGGTCCCCTCCAGCTGGCCCTTTCCCCTGGCATTGGCTGGGAGGAGTCGTCACTACCTGTCTCATCTCCAGTCACTGCCACACTAGAAATGGCTGGGAGGGCACAAGAATATGAAGTGGGATTTTGTCAGTTGTTCTGTCCATGATTTTTTTTTTTTTTTTGGTGTGTGTGTGTGTGTGTGTGTGTGTGTGTGTGTATGTGTAGAAGGCCTGCATCCATGGGCTGTTATGCTTCATGGCATTGTATTATCTTGTCTCGCTTCTTAGAATTCCCTTGGGAAATTCTCACTCTTTCTTCCAAATTAGATTTCTATTCATTATAAAATAAGAATTTGTAATTTGGTGCTGGAGGGGTTGCGAGTGGGGGACAGTTCAGTAAGAGAGAACTGAAGCTAAGGGTTCCCTGTTATGCCTATCTCGTCCCCAGAAGATGCTGCTCTCCAATCCCGCCAGTCGGGACTTCACACTAATTTATATTTGTGACTCAGAGCAGGTTATCAGCTTGACTACCCCAGAGTAGCCTGTGAGATAGGTTCATTAATTTCCAGGTCTCTAATGTAGGGTTCTATCTTCCTACCAGCTTAGTCCATAAGAATGTCTTTGAGGGAAATGCAAGAGTCCTTAGGAAAGCACGCAGATCCCTTTGGCATCCAGGGGCTTAGAAATGCAAGGGATTCCTGTTGATGAGACAAGCTGCTTTCTCATTAGTAGTGCATGGGCTTTATACCAACCTCTTAATGTCTGTGCTTTCGCCAAGTAACGGTGTTCAGTGAGTATTGATATGAAGCTTAAGCCAAAGATCACCAGTGTGAAGGCACAAAAATAGAAATAATAATTTTTAGAATTTTGCTTTGGAGAGACAGATTGTCTCCTTTCTGTGTATTCTCCGCTGTCTTCAGTTTCCTTGAGAGAGGCAAACCACGTGCTCATTTCTTCTCTAGAGTCGAACATGACTGCACATGGCTATTTGAAATATATCCCTGTGGGGTGCCTGGGTGGCTCAGTGGGTTAAGCCTCTGCCTTTGGCTCGGTCATGATCCCAGGGACCTGGGATCGAGCCCCAAATCGGGCTTTCTGCTCTGCAGGGAGACTGCTTCCCTTCCTCTCTCTCTGCCTGCCTCTCTGCCTGCTTGTGATCTCTGTCTGTCAAATAAATAAATAAAATCTTAAAAAAGAAAGAAAGAAATATATCCCTGTCACCTAAGGAAAGAGCTGCCTATGTCTGTGAATCCTTCATTTATGCATTTGTTTTTGGTCGGGGGAGGGGGAATCAGACAGGCAAGGCAGCAACTTTCCGGTGCATTTATATGCCTGAAGGGCCCAGGAGGTGTTTGTGGCTGTATTTAACTAGACATGCACCTGTTCTATGATAAAACCACCTTCACAGGAGATGGGACTCATGACTGAAACTGGGAAATTTCAAGTGTGAGGCCTAAGCCAAAGAACAGAGCACCTACCCGACGTGGTATAGGCTTGAATGTGTTTGATGTCCAGTGAAGGGGCAGGTAGAGAAATTCTTCATCTTCAGTTTCAGACAGGGAAGTCTCCCTGGAAGAAGACGGCTTCCATCATTCTCTCAACTTTGTGGCTCTGCCGAACTCACTTGGCCAAGTGTGCTTCCAGCATTCATGGGCTATTCAGACCATTTATTTTTATTTTTACTCCTGGCCCCATCTGCCAAGCTCGGGCAGAAACCTGAAGATAGATGTGGATTTTATGTTGATGTGAAAAATCCCACTGCGCCTGGCAGGAGAGCTTTCTCAGTCTGCCTGGCAAGACTTTTCTAGCTGAGTAGTCAGGGTGTGGTTTTTTTTCCAGTGTAGCAAATCTGTCTTCCCATTTCTGTCTTAATTCTTATTCAAAGAGGCAGTTTCTTCTTCAAAAAAATCCACATATGTAAGAAATAATAATCATTTGGATACACCGGCCCAAGGTACAGGATTAGACAGCGTGGGACATCAGCCTGCCTATCCCCTTTCTGGAAGGCAGTGCGAGAGCTCCCCAGGCAATGTGATAGTACGCATGTGGGACTGCCTGATCCGGCATGCGGTGGGGGTCTGGAAAGGCTTCGCCTTAAACTAGGCATGTCTAATAGGGTTTAACGCAACCTGTGAATTTGCCCCTGCACAAGGTCAGCTTGTAGGTCAGTGGAATGCTGCACAAATTGCATTCTCCTCCAGACTATAATTATACCCAGGAGAAATTATACCCAGCTGCCAAGTTCAGCTGACTCCAGATAGGACCAAGATAAACTGAGGGTTTGTGACCATTTCTCAAAACCGATTTTTAAAGATTTGGTAGAAAGCATCTCTTGTTTAAAAAAAAATAACAAATGACGGCCTTAAGGTTCATGAAGGAGCTTTGTGTGGAGGATGGTGAGAGCAGCTATTGTCTGCCTTCCCTGGGAGCTGAAAAAGATTATTTGAAATGGAAGCATGAGGAATTTAAGTCAGACATTAAGTGAAACTCTCCTGTGCCAAAAGCTACTTAATACTAGAAAATGATTTTGAGGACTAGGACAAATCAAGTAATATGCACATGAGGATGAAGAATGAAAAATGGGCATTGAGAGTAGTCCTCGAATAGGGAAAGGATGAAAAATTTAGGCTGTGTTTACAGTCAGCTCAGGTTCCACTGTGTTTGGTGAGAGAAAATGGCTCTAAATATGTGTACATTGTATGAAGACAACCTTAATAATTTCTGAAAGTATGACCTCCTTGTAAAGTAAGGTCCACCTTTGATTTCAGGGCTTCCCCACAGGCAGAAGGTCAAGTTAGACAACATTTGTGAGTTTCTTCCTAGCTAAGGGTAAATGATCCTCAAACCCACTTCAACCAGTGTATGCGTTGCATGGGAAAACTTTCACACGGTCTCATAATTATTCTCCGAAGTCTTTCTTGAACAGCATGGGGTGGGATCTAGTCTCCCAAGAGCTTGCCTGGAGAGGAAGTCACATTGGGAGCTTTAAGGCATCATTTTGCCTACTGGCTCCACATACACACGGAAAACTCACATTATGAAGCTATGGACTAATAAAATCAGGAAGTGTTCCAGTGTCCACAGTCAAATGTAGTGCCCTGGCTTTAAGGTCATCAGCCCTCTAAAAGCCCCTGCTGCTGGTTCATCGTAATGCTGGGAGAACCAGTAATCATGCAGGATGGAAAGAGCCCCTCTCTCTATGTGGCTAAGCAGAACAGGACTTCCAGTGGCATTTGGCAGCTCGTGGTCTGCCGAACTTATCATCTCTCAAATCTCCTTCACCATTTAGTTTTCTGAACGTGGAACTTGGATTTTTGTTTCAGGAGAAGGGCACTGAATGTAACTTTGGGGAGCAATCAGGTTATCCAGAGGAAGATTGGGCCCCAAACAGCCATCTCCTTCAAAACCCCCATTTTCAATGAGTCCCACCTCATATACGAAGGGCATATACGGAGGATCATATAGGAGGAACAATTAGAATCTCTTTCTATTCACTGATCCCTGTTAATAACTCCCTTGTATCAGACTTGTTTATAGGAGCTTCCCCTTTAAACTAGTCTTTGAACTCCTACTGAGTTTGCATGTTTTAAGTTTTGTTGAATTGGACTGACTGTACTTTAACATCGATGTAAGGATGAATCACAGAAGGTCTAGAAATAGAAGGCTGGTCTTCTGACTTTTCTCTTAACAACTGGTTGCCGGACTATGATGCTGATAACTTTTCATAGCCGGCCAAGGGGCTGTGGCAGCTCAGTGTGCTAAAGCTAAAAGTAGAAAGGACCCACTGTATTTAAGGCTATAGTCTTTCATTGTATTTGTATTTCTACTTGGATTATTCCATTGCTAGGAACCTTTGACTTGGGCCAGATAACATTTAAAAACTGGTCAAATGGCACAGGATAATAATGATGAGGCTTAAACAATATGTTGTTGCAGATTAATTAAATTGTTTTATTAATAAATGTTTTGATAAACCTTTTGTATCTTAAATCCTGTGGCTATTTTAAAAAATGTATCAGTTAAATTTCCTACTATAAAAAGGGCAGACAATGAAATATCTGACAATCTTAGGAACATTAGGGTTCTAAAAATTTTCCAGATAATCATTATCATCACCGGTCCACACTGTTCAGTAATGCGAATATTTGCTTTCTTCCAAGCCTAGGATATGTTAGAGAAGCTAGTGAGAATAAACACCCCATAGTAGTTTATCTTCTTGTCAGAGAAGAATTCCTGAAGTTTGCTTTATCTATCTAGGAATTACCTTGTCAAAAAATGTATAGAATGCAGTAAAAGGAAAACAAGGGCAATTTCTAGGTAGTAGAGAGTTCTACACAAATTGGATCTGGTTATTTGAAACTTGAGCATGATTCTAAAAAATTATCTTAAAAGGAGTGTAATAACTATTGGTTGATAACTAAGTGATCATCTTTTTTTTTTTTTTAAGTGTTTCGTCATGTTCTAAATCCTTGTTCTCTTTTCTTCTCTGTTTATTTTCTCCATTAGTTTTCTTTAGTCTTATCTTCTTCCTTCCTTGAGCTTTTCTTCCTAGCTACTCCGCCATGAAGGCCAATGGCTCTGATAACAGGTGTGTAGCTAGGTAAGGAACTATGAGATTTGATCACAAATATCAAAAGAGAACAGAGTGTTGGGTGAGCAGAACAAAGTGCTCTATTTTTGTGTCTCCTGCTTTAATGCCTTAGCAATGCATTAGGTCACTACACTTACTTTATAGGCCTCTTGAGTATGAAGTATTGTTTTCTCTGGAAATCCATAGGGGACCACTAAAGGAATAAAATTTTACAGTATCCTGGTGCTCAAGGCCCCCAATTCACAACTGTCCATTTGGACTGGCTTGTGTGCAGAGCTAACACAGTGCCTCGTGCATAGTGGGGTACAATGAAAGGTAGTTCTCATCCCTCTTCTTCCCTTAGAAAATGCCCCCTCTCCACAGTAATCTCTGTGTAAATCTCTTTTTGCTTTTGTCCTTATTTAAATTTCTTTGCTTTGGGGCGCCTGGGTGGCTCAGTGGGTTAGAGCCTCTGCCTTTGGCTCTGGTCATGATCCCAGGGTCCTGGGATCAAGCCCCACATCGGGCTAACTGCTCAGTGGGGAGCCTGCTTCCTTCTCTCTCTCTGCCTGCCTCTCTGCCTACTTGTGATCTCTGTCTGTCAAATAAATAAATAAAATCTTTAGAAAAAATAAATTTCTTTGCTTCGTACCAGCCTAATAGATCTAGTAATTGGAAAACATATTACAAAGGATAGAAAGACAATCCACAAGAAGGTGTGACCAATAACCAAATGTTTAATCTTATTATTAAATCATTAGCAATGTAGAATACTGAAAAATCATTTTACCTATCATATTGGCCAAAATCTTTGAAACTAATAATACCCGGAGGGTGTGGGACAAGGAGAACAGTCACTCTCCAATACCTGTCAGGAGTATAAATTGGCAGCATCGATTAGAAACAGTTTGACAGTATCTATCAAAATGAAAAATGAACATATTGCTTGAACAACTTCTGTTGTTCTATAGAAATCTAAGCTCCAGTGACTAAGAATACATCTGCATGGCTGCTCATTACAGCATTGTTAATAATTGACAAATCTTGGAGAGTTTCTAAATGTCCATCAATAGAGGAATACTTAAATTATCGTTCATACTTAGTGTGGCCCTGCCTCTACTGACAGGGAAAATACCAGTAATATATTTATAAAAGAAAAAATTATTCTGAACAAGGGGGAAAAGTTGTAGAACAAAATATTCCTTGTCATTGCACACATGTTTAGATCTGGAAGGAGACAAACCCCATTATTGTGGTGGTAACAGGGCAGTGGAATTGGGAGATGAGAGAATATTTCACCTTTTCCTCTTTTGCATTCTTTATAGCTTATATTTTTTTATTACAGTAAGCATTTGTTCCTTTTGTAATTAAAAATAACACACCCACAGAAAGAGAAAAGATAAAAATAACAGAACAAATATTTCTGTAAACATGACTACTCTCCAAAGACCAAGTTTTGTGCTAATCTTCAGTCCCCGGCTCAAACACCTGGTGAATGGGACTCCCTTGACACGTGTGTTAAACAAAGGTGCCCTTGCCTATTCCAGTCTGTGTTCCCGTTACCACACCAGCCAAGGGTTGGGCAGAAGCTTGTAAAATATGACCAGAGAGCCTACAGAGCACCTCTCTTCCTTTTCCTACTCTTCCCTCTTCCCAACACTGTCTCCTCACATCCCGCTCAGCCCAATTGTTAACCTGTTTCAGAAAGATCTGAATATGACCTGAAGTCTTGGGCCAGCCTTGTTAGTCACCTGAACTCCCACATGGTCTGTCTATTGGTGTAAAGTGTTCCTGCATGTGTTTTCGTTTTAGTCATTTTACATATTAGACTGAAGGGTATTTTAAAATATATATTCTGCTTTTTTTCTTAACCCTCCCTTTACTTCTAATTTTCTCCCTGTAATTTTTTTGGTATTGACCCCCACTTCCTAACTTCAAAATGTATTGCAAACTATGGTATTCAGAACAGTATGGTACTGGAGTCAAAACAAACCCATAGACCAATGGAAAAGAGTAGAGAACCCAAAAATAAACCCAAACATATATGGTCAAATGACCTTCAACAAGGGTGCCAACACTAAAAAACAGGGAAAAGATGGGCTCCTCAAAAAAAAAAAAAAAGCAGAAAACAAACAAACAAAAAACCAAAAAACCTGGATATCCAGATGCAAAAGAATGAAATTGGATACTTATAGCATAAACAGCAATCAACTCAAAATGGGCTAAAGACTTAAATGTAAGATCTGAAACTATAAAATTCCTGGAAGAAAACTTTGGGGGAAACTCATAACATTGATCTTGGAAATATTTCCTGGATAGGACACCAAAGCACAGACAACAAAAGCAAAAATAGACAAGTGGGACTACATCAAAACTGAAAAGCTTTTACCTAACAGAGGAAACAGTAGAGTGAAAAGGCAACCTATGGAATGGAAGAAATTACTTGCAAACCATGTATCTGATGAGGTACTAATGTCCCGAAACATATAAAGGATGCCTACAACTCAATAAAAGAGAAACTCAATTGAAAAATGGGCAAAGGACTCGAATAGACATTTCTCCAAACAAGACCTACACATGTCCAAAGATATGAAAGATGTTCAATATCACTAATCAACAGGGAAATGCAAATCAACACCATAATGAGGTATCACCTCACATCTGTTAGAATAGCTATAATTTTTTAAAAAGGAAAAGAAAAAGAGAAAAGAACAAGTATGAGCAAAGATGTGGAAAAATTGGAACTCCTGTGCATTGTAGGTGGGAATGTAAAATGGTGTAGCTACCGTAAAAAACATAATGGAGGTTCCTCAAAAAATTAAAAATAGAACTACCACATGATGCAGTAGCCTCATTTCTGGGATTTATCCAAAAGAATTGAAAACAGGAGATAATTGCCCACCCATGTTCACTGAAGCCATATTCACAATAGCCAAGAAGTGGAAATAACGTAAATGCCCATCGATGGATGAATGGGTAACGACAATGTGGGATGTGTGTGTGCATGTGTGTGTGTGTGTGCAGGCATATTATTATGCCTTAAGGAAATTTCATCACATGCTACAATCTGGGTGAACTTTGAGGAAATTATGCCAAGTGAAATCAGCCCAGTCACAGAAGGACAACTACTGCATGATTCCACTTATATGAGGGCCTCTAAAGTAGTCAAGCTCATAGAAGTAGAGAGTAGAAGCAGAAAACTGCCAGGGGTTGGTGGGAGAACAAAAAACGGGGAGTAGTTGTTAAATGGGTATAGAGTTTCTGTCATGTAGTATGAAAAAAAATCTAGAGATCTGCTGTACAGCAATGTGGTATAGTCAACAATATTGTACTGAACATTTAAATACTTGTTAATAGGGTACATTTCATGTTATATTCTTTTATTATTATTATTAAGCATTCCAATCTAGAAGGGAGGAAGAAACAGGAGGGGAGAGGGAGAAGGGAGGGGAGGGAGAGGAAGGAAGGGAATGGAAGGAAGGAAAAGGAAGGAAGGAAAAGGAAAGAGAAAAGATAAGAAAAAAAAATGAAAGAAGCAAAGTAAGAGAGCTTAAGACTGCTTTTGGCTACTTTTCAAGAAACCTTATATTATTCCACAATTGAAGAGAAGCTACATGGAAAATTAGAGGTCTGTTTTTAAAGGTCTAGTCAGAGGTAGACAGGGAATTTGACACAAACAGAGAAGAGAATACAAATGCTGTGACTCTCCACTGCCTCCCTCCCTTTTGGGAGGTAGCACTACATTTCATACACCTCTTAAGGTTTTATTCCAGCTTAAGATAATAGACACTTTCTTTTCAAACACTTGCTATGTCAAATCATTAGACAAAACTTCAAGGATGGCTGACTGTGGTGACATTCTTTCCATATTTCAGCCTGGATGAACACTGAAGGGATAGATATGCTCATTTTCCCCTATGAGGGGCAATCGCAGTCTCAGCCCTTTCCTCTTTGTCTTAGCTCACGTCTGATTGCTCTCTGGCCTTCTTTTAATTAGCTATTAGAAGAAGTTGCATTTAAACTTTTTCCTGTAAATAGAATGTGTTATTCAGGGTTTTCGGAACTCTAACTGGAGAGCTTGGTGAATGTTTGTTTGAAGAAATTGTTGCTCCCCATTTGTGATCTTGTCATAAACTTGATTTCTGTGCCTGTCTCCTTGACATCCATCTGTATGCCATGACCAAGAATTTTATCAATAACTATTTTGGACATTTAAAAATAAGTCTAGTCAATTTCCAAAGCCTTTCTTCTTTTGAATTTTCTGTGCAGTTCAGTTTTGTTTTTTTTTTAAGATTTTATTTATTTGTCAGAGAGAGAGAGAGAGAGAGAGACAGTGCGGGCGAGCACAGGCAGACAGAGCAGCAGGCAGAGGCAGAGGGAGAAGCAGGCTTCCTGCCAAGCTAGGAGCCCGATGTGGGACTCGATCCCAGGACGCTGGGATCATGACCTGAGTCGAAGGCAGCTGCTTAACCAACTGAACCACCCAGGAGTTCCTGCAGTTCAGTTTTAATTGCCTTTTCGGTTCTTTTTGGCAACTTACCGAAGTGATTTTTATGGAGGTATAATTGGTATATAACACTTGTTATAGGTGTACAATGTAATTATTCAATATTTGTACACACTGCAAAATTATCAACACAATAAGCATAGTTACCATCACCATAAAAACTTACAAAACATTGTTTCTTGTGTTGAGAATTTACAGGATTTACTGTCTTCAAAACTTTCAAATATGTACTATAGCATTATTGGCTATAGTCACCATGTTGTATGTTATATTACCGTGGCTTATTTATTTTATAATTGGAAGTTTATATCTCTTGACACCCTTCATCCATTTTTGTCTGCCCCCAACCTTCCTCCACTCTAGCAAATATCATCCTGTTCCTCTGTATCAATGAGTTTTGTTTTGTTTTGTAGATTCTACGTATAAGTGAATTCATATGATATTTGTCTTTCTCTGTCTGACTTATTTCACTTAGCATAATACCCCCAAAGTCCACCCATGTTGTCGCACATGGCAAGATTTCATTCTTTTTTATGGATGAGTACTATTCCATTGTATATACAGAACACATCTTCTTTATCTGTACATCCATCAGTGGGCACTTAGGTTGTTTTCATATCTTGGCTATTATAAATAATGCTGCGATGAAAATGGGATGTATAAATCTTTTCAAATTAGTGTTTTTGTTTTCTTCAGATAAATACCTAGTAGTAGAATTGCTGGGATAAGATAACATTGGCTTTAAATGACACATTAGACCAGGTGGACTTAACAGATTTACATAGAACATTTCACCCAAAAACAATAGAATGTACAGTTTTTTCAAGTGCACATGGGACATTCTCCAAAGTACACCACATGTTAGGCCATAAAACAAGTCTCAATGAATTTAAGAGGATTAAAATCCAATCAAGCATCTTTTGTGACTACAGCAGTATGAAACTAGAAATTAATTACAAGAAGAAAAGTGGAAAAATCACAAATAAGTGGAGATTAAACAACATGCTACTGAATAACCAGTGGATCAACAAAGAAATGAAAGGAGAAATAAAAGAATAACTTGAGGGGTACCTGGGTGGCTCAGTTGGTTAAGCATCTGCCTTCCACTCAGGTCATGATCCCATGGTCCTGGGATCAAGCCCCATGTTGCACTCATAGATCAGTGAGGAGTCTGCTTCTCCCTCTCCCTCTGCCTCTCTCCCCTGTTCATGCTCTCTGTGCATGTGTGTGTGTGTGTGTGTGTCTCAAATGCATAAATTAAAAAATCTTAAAAGAATATCTTGAGACAAATGAAAATAGGAATATAACATACCAAAATCGAGGGGATGCTGCAAAAGAATTTTTTTTAAAGATTTTTATTTATTTATTTGACAGAGATCACAAGTAGGCAGAGAGGCAGGCAGAGAGGGAGGGGGAGGCAGGCTCCCTGCTGAGCAGAGAGCCCGATGTGGGGCTCGATCCCAGGATCCTGGGATCATGACCTGAGCCAAAGGCAGAGGCTTTAACCCACTGAGCCACCCAGGTGCCCCCCTGCAAAAGTAGTTTTAAGGGGAAATTTCATAAGGATACAGATCAAAATTCATACCTGAAGGAACTAGAAAAAGAACAAACAAAGCCCAAACTTAGTAGAAAGAACAAAATAACAAAGACCAAAGTAGAAATAAATAGAGACTAAAAAGACAATAGAAAAGATCAAAGAAATTAAGGGGTGGTTCTTTGAAAAGATAAATAAAATTGACAAACCTTTAGCTAGACTCAGCAAGAAAAAAGAGAGAAGGCTCAAGTAAGTAAAATTAGAAATGGAAAAGAAGTTACAACTGACACCACAGAAATACAAAGGAATATAAGAGGTTACTTTGAACAATTATTTGCTAACAAGTTGGACATTCTGGATGAAATTGAAAAATCACTAGAAACCAAATCTCCCAGGACTAAATCATGGTAAATCTGACTAGACTGGTTACAAGTAAGGAGATTCAATGAGTAATCAAAATCTGAACAAACAAAAGCCAAGACCATCTGGGATCACTGTGAGTTCTCCCAAACATTCAAAGAAGATTTAATGCCTATCCTTCTCAGACTTCCAAAAAATTAGAGGAAGGAATGCTTCCAAACTCATTTTACAAGTCCAGCATTACCCTGACACTGAAACCAGACACGGGCACCACCAAAAAAAAGGAAATAGCTGCTCAATATCTCTGATGAACATAGATGCAAAAATCCTTGACAAAATACTAACAAACCAAATTCAACAATGCATTAAAAGGATCAGATAGCGCGATCAAGTGGGATTTATTCCAGGGATGCAAGGATAGTTCAATATCTATAAATCAGTCAGTGCGATACATCACATTAACAAAGTGGAAGATAAAAGTCATCAACTCAATAGATGCAGAGAAAACATTTGACAAAATTCAACAACCAGATATGATAAAAGCTATCAACAAAGTGGGTAGAGAAGGACCACACCTCAACATAATAAAGGCCACATAGGACAAGCCCACAGCTAGCATCATACTCAAGGCTGAAAAGCTGAAAGCTTTCCTCCAAGATCAGGATCAAGACAAGGATACCCTCCCTTGCCACTTTTATTCAACATAGTACTGAAAGAACTAGCCAGAGGAACTAGGCAAAGAAAAGAAATAAAAGGCATCCAAAATGGTAAGGAAGAAGTAAAACTGTTACTTTTTACAGATAACCTTAATTTATATATAGAAAACCCTAAAGACTCTACCCCAAAACTATTAGAACTAGTAAATGAATTCAATGAAGTTTCAGCGTATGAAATGAATAGAGAAAAATACGTTGCATTTCTATATACTAGCAGTGAATGATCCTAGAAATTAAGAAAATAATCCCATTTATAATTATATCAAAAAGAATAAAGTAGGAATAAGTTTAAGCAAGGAGGTAGGTGACAGACTATACACTGAAAAGTTTAAGACACTGATGGAAGAAAGACACAATTAAATAGAAAGATATTCTGTGCTTATGGATTGGAAGAATTAATATTGTCAAAATGTCTGTACTACCCAAAGCAATGTACAGGTTCAGTGCGATCCCTATCAAAGTTCCAATGTCATTTTTTTCAAAGAAATAGAACCAAAAATTCCTAAAATGTGAATGAAATCATCAGAGACCTCAAATCCCAAAGCAGTCTTGAGAAAGAAAAACAAAGCCAAAATGATTTTTTTTTTTTTTTTTTTAAGATAACTAAGCTCTACAGACTTCACAAGTACAAGCAAGGACTTGATCTGTCTGGGTCACCTCCATATCCTCAGAGTCCGAAGCTGTGCCAGGCACATAAAAGAGTCACAGCAGGTTTTTGTTGAATGAATGAGTGCATGGCTGGATATTTACATGAAACTTATGTGTCTTTTCTTAATTTTGTATTGGGTTTTTAAAAATCATTTCATTTTAAATTTGTGTTCTCAATCTAAGAATTAGCCAGAAATTGCATTTTTACAGAAAATATTTGATTATATATATAATCTTTTTCTCTGTTGCTTTCATATAAAAAAATTAAAAGTCCAAGTACCGACCTTATTTCTTTTAAAAAAAGCTCTTGAAATTCTGTATCCCCAAAGAATCTTTCTTTAAGACTAATGCTGACATTATTAAACACATTGGACTAAAACATCAGATTTCATTTTATCTTGATGAAAGCTTGGTATTTACTATATTTTAGGTCTAATAGTTATATAAAAGTAGCCATTCTGAGCAGGGAAAGAAAAGATAAAGGGCTGGCAATAACTGATTCAGGATTGACTGAAAGATCGGTAATTAGACCATCTTGGAACAAACTCTGTTATTCCTTATAGTCAACCAACAAGCAATTCAGCTAATCTAGTACCAATATAAATGCAGATGTTTCTTACCATATTACTGTATCTTCACTATATTTTGGTAAGTTTGTAAGTACCTAGGTGGAAGGGGAAGCAAGCTGTTTAGTTTAATTTGTATTTTACCCAGCAAAGTGTGTTTAAAAACTTAAGATTTGGCGATATTTTGTGTGCATTCCCTATTGACTTTTGTAGCTGTGTCACATGAGAGAAAAGGTCTTTTTTTTTTCCCCCCTTAGTGGCCACTGTGTGATGTGTTAGAAGGAACTGATTTGGCTTACTAGGTTTGGAGAAACCAAAACTACGAAAAGCTCTCCCTCCATAATTGGTGATGCGGTATTTGGAGTTTATAAGAAGACTGTAAAGTTTTGACATATCTGTATTATCATAAAAGAACAATTTTAAGGGGCACCTGGGTGGCTCAGCGGGTTAAAGCCTCTGCCTTCAGCTCAGGTCATGATCCCAGGGTCCTGGGATCGAGTCCCACATCGGGCTCTCTGCTCAGTGGGGAGCCTGCTTCCTCCTCTCTCCCTGCCTTCCTCTCTGCCTACTTGTGATCTCTGTCTGTCAAATAAATAAATAAAATCTTAAAAAAAAAAGAACAATTTTAAGAAATTAAAATTAAGGCTTAATGTATAAAATATTGTTTATGTTAAAAATAGCACAAATATGAAGCAACTCAATTCTCCAAGACAGGGAGATTTTATTTAAATAATCTGTGTTAAGAATATATTATATGGGGGTGCCTGGGTGGCTCAGTGGGTTAAAGCCTCTGCCTTCGGCTCTCATCATGATCCAAGAGTCCTGGGATCAAGCCCCACATCAGGCTTTGCACAGAAGGGAGCCTGCTTCCCCCTCTCTCTCTGCCTGCCTCTCTGCCTCTGTGATCTCTGTCAAATAAATAAATAAAATCTTTTTAAAAAAAGAATATATTATATGAGTGCTTTACATATATTATGTCCTGTAATTTTTAGAATAAATGTACGAATTAAATACAGTCAACCCAACTCTGGGATGAAGAAATTGGCCTTTTCCAAGGCTGCATCACTGGTAGACAGCTGAGCTGCAATCACACTGATCTTTCCCCTAAACCACTGGGCAGATGACACAGCCAAAAAGATTGGAGGCTCTGAAGTGACCTAAGAAGTAGCAATGTGGAAATGTGCCAATGATAAGTGGAGAAGTTGGATGTAAAAATTATATATACGTTACAATTATAGTTGTGTTAATAATTATTTAAATAAAAAGATTGGAGTACAATGTCATAAAGATTTCAGTGCTTGTATTAGATTGGCAAAGTTTGGCGTGATGTTTCTCCTTCATTTTCTAAAGTTTCTGTAGTTGTAGATAAGTCACTTTCAAATTAAAATATCATTAAAATAGAGTGACTGTAGCATCAGTTTAGTTTCTCGGAGTATCTAAAAATCTTAATGGTTTTGATATGCTTCTGAAAGATTGATTACATGGTCATTTGAACTTGTATCAATTTTATTTTTAAATTCCAGATCATCAAGTTATTAGATGGAAAACGATCTCAAACTGTGGGAATCTTGATATCGAGTTTGCACTTAGAAATGAAGGATATCCAGCAGGGTAAGTCTTCTCCATCACTTTTGTTTTTCCAACTTTAATATTTTTCAACATTTTATTGTGAAAAGTTTCAAGCCTATAAACAATTAGAATTCCATAGTAAACCCAGTGTACCAACTCACTCTCGTTTCATCTGAAATACTGTCCCTCACCAGCTAGACTATTATAAAGCAAATCCTAGAGATTTTATAATTCTTCTGTTAAAAATGTCAGAACACTGATAAAAAGTTAAAATAATTCCAGTGCAATTGTCAGGCATTTAAAGACATTTACAATAATTTCTCAATATCATCATATATGTAATTCTGATTTCCCCAATTATATACTCACAAATTCATCCATTTGTTTATAATTAGTTTGAATGAGGATCCAAACAACTTTCATGCATTACCTTGGTTGCGTGTCTCTCGGTTTTCTTTTAATCTAGGACTTTCTGCACTCCATCTTTTTTTCCTTTGTAATTAATTTTTTTTTTTTAGGAAACCAAGCCATTTGTTCTGTGGATTTTCCCACATTTTCGATTTTCTGATTGTATTGCCATATTTTTACTTACTATGTTTTTCTGTCCCCTGTGGTTCCTTATGTAAACTGTTAGTTTGATCTACAGACTTGATCCTAGTAGAGGAAGAAGACTTCATAAATGCTATTGAATATTGTATCAAGAAATACATAATATCTATTTGTTTCTTTATGTTGTTAGTGGACACTAAAGATCTTTGCCTGGATTCATTATTTCATTAGAAGTTTGCAAAGTAACGATACACTAACTCCATCACTTCTTCTTCATTAGCTGGGATATTTCTATGGTGAAACACTTTGCTTCTTCATCTACTTGTTCATGTCATTGTTTCTTAATCCCTTCCTTTTTTTCGAATGATGCTATTTCAACGTGGTTATCTTTGGCTCACTTTGAAATACAACATTTAAAAAAGGAAATTTTACTTACATGTATTTTTCTTAGTCTCTAGAAAAATAGATCAAAAACCATCTTATGTTTTTGAAATCTATGTCTTGCATGAAAACAGTACTACTCTTTCTTAGTAATCAATTAAATGTAAATCTTTATTTTGACATGTCATTGATAATATTTTCTGAATAGTAATACAATCTCCCATAGATGGTTTTGGTCGAATTCAACATGGGTTTAAAGTGGAGACACTCTCAAACCACACTGCCCTTCAGGTTTTTACTGTTGCCTCAAGTTTGTTTTACACAGGTACACAGCATAAGACTTGCAGAGGTCCCAAACCAAAAGACACTTAGGCACACACTAAGGGTTTAAAATTTTGCTTTATTGCAAACATAAAAAACTCCCCATAAAACTAAAAATACTCTGAATTAGTTGATGGTCACAGAGGATGCAAACAAGCTGTCTATCTGTAATATTTCAGCTTAATTAAGTAGAACTAAATACCGAAGGATGAATATGAAACCTCAAAAAATGTTGCAGGAGGGGACTTGAATTTGGGCTGGGCAGCTAAAGGATCCACCATCAAAATATGAGAAAGGGATCCTTCAGTGATTTTAGAGGCCAGATCTTCTGGAAGACTTGAGTTTCTCATATGTTCAAACCAGGGAATGGTGACATGACTGCAAAGGCAAAATGAAAAAAATGAAACAGATAAATCAGCA